>NC_140581.1:79445703-80925703 GCF_964204655.1 Triturus cristatus
ACCGTTTGCGCCAGCATGTGTATTAGGTCCACCTGGATCTCTAATTTGTGTGATTGCCAGGAGAGGGCCTTTACTGCTTCCAGTAAGGACGTATTTATTGTGTTCAAGATATATTCGGGCCATGGTTTTTATTTATCTCTTGTTCGTCACTCTGGGCTCTGCAGTGCCTGTCAGTTGTGGCACCTACCGAGCCCTCTCCCAGTACCTGCTGTGTAAAGTCTGCTATAGGTGTAGTTTTTGTTAATTCTGGGGATGCCAGATCTAAGAAGGTAGCTGCACCTGATTGTTGTTGTCTTTGTGCCCTGCCTTGATTTCTGGGCGTGGAGCAGCTCTGGATTCTTCCCTGGTCCCCTGGATTGATGAAGGCATCCGAGTTGTCCTGTGGCTGGTTGTTTAAGTAGTGGTGGACCAGGGCCTCTATAACAAAAGTGTTCTTATTACGAGTAAATTCCCTAGATTGAGGGCCCTGAAGTGGACCCTGAGATTTATTTATTGGTTCGGCATCATTTAAAGTCGATAATATCTCAATAATTTGCTCTGGTCCATGTTCCTCCAATTCATGATTTTTGTCTTTGGCAGTGATATTTTTAATGACATTGTTAATCGTATCTGCCTGCTCCACTGTTTCTGCGAGTCTCGCCATCTCTGAGATTAATATCTCCTCCAGGCTGTCCTGGTCTGTGTTTTTTGAGTTAAGGGGGTTATCCTCATTCAGTATTGCCAGCTCCTGGCTGTATGCATTGAGATTGGGACTATTATTTAATGTACCCCCTTCTTTCGTCTCGTGGGCCTTATGTGTGCAATGAGCTTCAGTTTTTTGTCTTGTAAAGTATTGGTGGATCTTAGGACCCCCTATTCTTGGTTTGCGGGCCTCTCGGTTTATGTTGATGCTACTCGTTTTCCTGGCAGCGATGCTGTGTCTTCCAGCAACAAAAACTTTATGCGAGTACTTCCAGTTAGAGTGAAAGGCAGAGAGCTGTTGCCTAACCCCGCGTTCCCACGCTCTTGACCGCTCTCTCGCCTTCTGCTACCTCAGAAGGCTATGTCGGGACACTATTGCAGCATGCGCTTGCTTGACTTGTGCTGGCTGGTGCATTAACTCAGTAGCGCAATTGAGCTGCCCCCCTAGGCAGCGTATAACTGTGAGTTGAGGGGACAAGTGTATAAAGTGTATAAAGGTAGGAGAGGATGGACAGAGCGAAGGCTGATCGGAGCTGAACTGTCCCGTTCCAAGCAAGGCAGGTCTAACGTGTGCCCAAGAGGCAAGAGGCTATATAAAAAGATTGATCCCCACCTCATGCAGGTGAAGCTGTTCTCGTCCAGCCGGCTCCTCTCCTATCCACTCCTGCGGTTCTCCCCCTTGATGCTTCACTTCACTTCATTTCGCTTCACTGATGCCCCCCTGCTGGTGTAGTAAAGTTGTTGAGTGATGAAGGTAGGGGGTGGCTTGTCAGGTGCTATAGCGGCAGAGGCAACCACTATGCTAAAATTACTTCTTTCCTTCCTGCGGAGATGTCACTTTGCTGCCGCTGCTGTCGCTGGCAGCAGTGGCGGTAGAGGAAATAGAGGCTAGGGTGTGCTTTGTTCCGCACGCCTTGCTTTGCTTTGCTTTACTCTCGAGTCTCTCTACTCCCACTGCTGTGTCCTGTGCCTTGCTCCCGCGGCGGCCCGCAGCACAGGCGGCAACACCGGCGACGGCGGGGGCCCCAGCAGCTAACCACGAGCAGCGCTGGCAGATGGGGGTGGCTCTCCACGCTCTCCACGCTCTCCCCGCTCACGAATCCAAACGCCGGCGTCGCCCTGCAGGCTGTTTAAACCCCGTGACCGCAGCAGCCGCAGAGGCCTACACCCAACAGCAAATCTCCTCGTGGGGAGGCTTCCAGCGGCAGCAATGCAGCGGGGGCCGCTCCTGGCTCGCGGCTCGCGGCGGCGGCTCTCTGTGCGGGCTCTTGCTCTCCGCTGCACGGCAGCACAACGGCGGCACAACAGCGGCACTCAGCGGCTCCTCCCATAGCAGCTTGGGAAATGAGCAGCCCAAAGCATTTGCATCAATTTCCTAAGTCATGGCAGCTTCTTTTTTCCGAATATATTCCTGAATCCTATATCCGATGGGGCACACTCACACTGTCTTTAAAGGCTCCCAACTAGAAATAAATCTAAGTTTCCATAGTTAGTGAGTAGTTTTGAAACATGTTTGAATCTTTCAAGTTCCTGAGGAAAGACGTTCTCTTATATAGACTGAACCTCATGCACATACAGGCATCTGGCTACCTTAGCTTCTTTCAGTGGTCTTTCTAAAACACACCTGTTTCTAGCTGACCCTGGGATGTGCATCGCCTCGAATGTTCACACTCTGTGGACATCTTGCTTGTTTTAGATTTGTTAAATAGGCAAAACACAACCTATATCAGGCACCACTCTCCCTTGAAAGGGCAGGGTGGCAGTCTAGCTGGAAAGAACCAGGTATGTGCTCTGGGATTGCTGGACTGCTGGGTTAAAGGTCATTGCTCTTGGCACATCATTCGAAACTGTTCACGATGGCTTTCAGCTGGGCTCAAAAACAAACATCCAGGGCCACCTTGCTGTATCTGAGGACGGATCAAATGCTGAACAGTGAGGTAACTCACACATTCACTTAATAAAATTATCAGCAACTTATCTTAATATATAGCTGGGTAAATAATTGTCCATCAGAAGAAGGTGTACACACATTTTACAAACAAATCTATGATAATGGTTATACTGAGGGGTCAGGCTGCCCGTGCTCATGTGTCTCTTTGTCATTTCTCTTTGAAGCCCGCGGCCAGGCTCTGACCGGTCCGCGCGAGGTCACAGGGACCCTTGGAGAGTCGGTGTCCATTGAATGCAGATATGATGCAGGATACCATGATTATTCAAAGTTTTGGTGTCGAGGAGCAGACTGGAACTGTGACAAACTTGTAAAAACATCAGACTCTGAGCGAGAGGTGACTGAGGGCCGAGTGACCATCAGGGATTCGCCGCAGACCGGGTCATTCACTGTGGTCATGGAGGGGCTGCGGCCGGAAGACGCCGGGAGCTACTGGTGTGGAATAGACAGACCTCGTTTAGTGGATTACATGGTCCCAGTGTCAGTGGCTGTTCTCAGAGGTGAGTTCATGCTCTGCTGGTATTAATAGTCACCCTGCCTCTGAGTGCTGCTAGGGAAAGGCGGTTTCAGGGAGCGGTGTTAACATGTACGTATGTATTGGAGCTTGTATCGAGTGCACCAAGGTGGGAAGCAGCAGCGCGGCGAACATTTGCGAGACCCCATTGACTGAAACAAGCAGTCAATGGGGAAAAGCAGTGTGATAAGGGCATAGCTGGAAAGGTGGTGGTGGTGGTGGGGGGAGGAGGGAGGGGTACATTCTGCCGGACCTCAGTTCTAGTAGCCTAGAAGCTATTTTGGGCTGGATCTGGGATTCGGCCGACCCAGGGAAATTTGCACAATTTGTCATGGTGTCATTTTCTGATAGCTGAAAATAATTCAGGAAAATTAAATGCTACAAGTGGCCCTGCCTCCCATTTAAGTAGCCCTTTAAAACTTGTCTCAGGGCTGCCATTAAAACATATATGCAATTTTAAACTGCCAATTCAATTTCACAAAATAAACCTTTCGCCAAGCCTAAAACTCTATTTTTAATACCTAAAAGTCACCTTAGGTTAGGCTCTAGATACCCCATAGGGCAGGGTGCATTGTATTTAAACAGTTTGCCATGTACTCTAAAGTTTTACATGCCCTGGTAGTTAAAAACATACAAATGTGTTTTTCACCACTGTGATGCCTGTATGTTTGGTGTCTAAAGAATTGTAATTTGAAAAACTCTTCAATGGTAAGGTCAGATTTGATGCCACAATTCTGAAAATAGCACTTTTATAAAGTTGCCATTTTCTTGCCCTAACCATTTGGTGCCTGTAGCCTATTGCCTAGGTCACATGTCTGTGTGTTTGGCAGTTAGCCTTTGTGTATTCCTCCTAGACAGTCACACAATAGAGCTATTGGGTGTTGGTATGATGGGCTACCCTGGCAGGACGAGGGGGGTAGATGGAGCTGTGGACAGCCACTTTTGCACTTCACACATACTGTGTCAGCTCACAAAGAACTTCACACAGCCTTTTGTGACCTCAAACATCATGGGACCAGGGCAGGGAAGGAGGAAAATCAAGACACTTCTGTGGGAAGAAACTCCTGAATTTTCTCCCACTTCCAAGCTGGCACGAGGTATTGCATTAGGACTTTCAGACCCACTCTGAAGTTTACTTCAAAACCTGAAGAGGACTCTCAGAGCACTGCCCTTCTGCCTGTGGCCTGCTGTGTACTTGGGAGGCATGCTCTCCTGCACCAAGTTTTGCTGTACAAAGCCTGCCCTGTGTTATCAGAGAGCTTCTCTGCTGCTTGAGACCTGCTTCTCTGCTTGAACTCAGGACTTCCAAAGTGACTCCAGGGACTAGTTGGCTGTCCTCCTGATCAGAGCCTCAGGGACAGAAAAGGCTCCAACCACCTTGAACCCACACATGAGCCTGAGTGACTCCTGTCCCTCAAAGTGGTGCCCTCCAGTCCTGGCCCCTTGGAAGTGGTGCTAAAGGTTCCCACATTCCTCAAATCCAAAACTTGGGACTTAGAAAACTTTCTTCCAAAATGTGCCCTGAGAAGAGAGGAGACCGGAACTACAACAAATCCTGCTCAGCAGCTCCTCACATAAGGAGTATCTGGCATTATGGAGCCCTTGTTGGCTACAGCCTGCAGCTTCATTCAGCTGGAGAGTTTCAACTTCCAAAAAAGAGGATAGGTACAAATGAAGAAATCTTCACTGCAACTTTGTCTAGCAGCTCCCTGGCAATCAACACCTCCTCCTTGAACACCGCCAGCTACCTTGCCCCGTAAAACGTTATCTTCTCAAGAAAGTTTTGTTCCAAAATGTCTTCTATGCCAGAATGTAAGAGGAGACCAGTGTAGGAGATTAGGGTCTGCTTTCTATGGTCACCCCCATTTTTTGCTTTTGCTTCACTGGTTATCGACTTTGATGTGGCTGTGGGCCTGCTAATCTGACCCACAGCCCAGCTGTCCTCTCTCTAAATTCATACTATGTACCTTAGGTACATAACCTATTTGGTAAGGATCACCTTATTGGCCCCTGTACAGTGTACCTTAGGTACCCAGGGCATAGGTGTAGCCTAGGCCTACCAGGGGCTGCAGCATGTATTATGCCACCCCTGGCTGGCCTTCCATTATGACACAACTGGCTGATCACTCAGCGGGGGCAAGGTCGTGTAATCACCCCTTGCTTGGGTACAGTATCCCTATACCTGCCTTATATATAGACACATGGGTAACCTGTAAGCCACTCCTATGGCAGGCCTTAACAATCCTGAAGGCAGAGTGCTTGGTAACATGTGAGATGGTGCTCTAGCATGAGCTGAGCCTGTCTGCAGCTTTCGGAACCATGTCCTTATAGCTGTTCTATGATATCGCCTACCATATACTCTTAAAGTACCTTATAATCCTCGCGGTTATGGTAACTATGGTTTGGCTTTATCAAAACATGTCGTGTAAGGTGTCTAACACTTTGGAATACTACCCCCATACCATTTCTGGCGATGAGGATAGTATTCCCCCCTTCTAGAGGGAGAAGATATGTTGAACCCTAAGTACCCGGTTAAAGTTAACCCGAGCCCCAGCATCACAAAATGGATGCTGCTGCCACAGACACAAGTCTGACCTCCTGCTGCTGGGAGACCTTCCAGCGAGGGAGGCTTGGACAATAGGTTTCCTGCCTTGGGAGGTGCTAGCACCACCCCAGACAGGACTTAGTGTATTGGGGCAGGGAGGGATGAAAGAAACGAGACACTGCCTGGGGCACACAAGGTGTCCCATGCATAGTCCGGTTCAAACCGGTGCTGGGGCACTCCAGCCCCAGTCCTGGCTCAAAACTGGACAAAGGGAAGGGGGTGTAACCACCCCCCTCCCTGGTCCCACCCATAGGAGGGACCTAGCAGGTAACCCAGCCCCCCAGATTAGTATAAGAGTGGGAGCTGAGTCCCTAGGACTTTGGATTATCCTGAACTGAAACTTCACACAAAACTCTGGACCTTCGACCTTCAACAAGAAGACTGAAGAATCTCCCTTGTGGCCAAGGAGTGGCCACCCTGTGCAAACAGGCACCATCAAGCGACCTGCCATTTGCTTTGCCCAAGTTCTACGAGGAACCGACTGCAGAGCCCGACCAGCGCCTTGACTTCCAGACTTCTCCGACCCTGATCCAAATCCACAGTAAAGCTGAGATCTGTGGAGGCAACGAGAGACGTGGGACCGGCTACCTGGGAAAATTGGCGAGTAGCTTCCAGTGCAGCTTCTGAGGCATCCTCGAAATTGTGCTCTGGGGATTGAGAAGCCCCAACCCCGAGCACCATCTGCACCGAAGATCAGCCCTCCACACTCCACGAGTTCTGCGTGGGGCCCTTCTGCATTTTCCTGCTCATCGCGTATGTCTGGTTGCTGGCCCGCTAGCTAGTAGCCTCTGTGATGACGAACCCTTGACTTTCCACAGCTGGTTTGGTTCCCCCAGACTGGCCCCTGCTTCCCTGTGAAAGAGAAGCCCCTCAGAACTCCCTGGTCTGCACCTGAAGCGAATTTTGATCCCTGCATGGGTTGCCTTTGCCAAGGCTTGTTGACTCCAATCAGAACGTCAACTCCGCCATCAGCAAGATCCTTTGTGGGACAGCTCGTATGCTGGTTCTGGTTGTCCTCGACGTTACCTGGTCCACGTGGCTGCAGAGACAAGCTTCAAGACATCACCTGTGTCCTGCATGACATCGCCTGGTTCCATCCTGGTTCCACACGGTCACTGGCTAGTGACCCAGACTTTGTCCACTCGACCTTCAGGTGTCCTTCCTTCCAGATCCACCCTTGGATCCACTGGACATCTTCCTCCTGGCCGCCTGCCAGCATCTTTTCTTCAGGCATCCATAGGATTCAGCGACGACACCCGACACATCTTCACACCTATGCACCCGTCTTCCGTGGGTGAGGTATCGCGAGTACTCCGGTGCTCCAGTGGATATTGACTATCCAAGTGTCTAAGTCTTGAGTTGCTTCCTCCTAGCTACTTTGGAAGTGTCCTTATTCTTCTTATTTCTGATTGCTACATTTCTATCGACTTTAACGCATTACGCGTGAGTGTTTCCACACTGCACCTGACTCCCGTGGGCCTCCCACTTCCTAACTCTTGGTAGGGTAGTGTAGCCCCAGCGATTCCCTAGGCCCTAGGCCTACTCCCTATTCGTGAAGTGGTACTTATACCACTTTCTTAGTATATGGTTTCGTGGCCCCTGGGCCTAACTGTATTTTTCCTGTGTAACTTAATGTATACTATTTAAGAAATTGTTTGTACTTAGACCTCTGAACTCATAAAGAGTGCTGAGGGTATATGCTAGAATAAATACATTCTACTTTTATATATACCTGTTGTGGTGTCCTTTCATTCGGTATTCAAGGGATTGTAATGGCTTCACATGCCATACAGAGTTTAGCCTAAGACTGCTCTTGTCCATGCTACCACTAGGATAGCTGGTCTATAAGGTTGACTTTACAACCAATCACCATAAGGGTTGTTTGGACTGATACAAGGTGTACACTAGAACTAGTGACATCATATATCAGGCCAACTTCTCACATTGGTGAGCAGCGGTTGGGATCTGAGCTTGCTGTTGTGATACCATTATAATCTTGAGATATCAAATGGAAAGATCACAAAAGGTACTGTAAGGTACATATAAAACAATATCTTAGAATACTTAAGTTCTACTGAACTTAGTTGTTGTAGGTTGAAGGGCCTAGCACACCCTGACTACAACTACTAGAGAGGTTTTAGTAGATACAACTAGTGTAGGTAGGTGCACACACCACACCCTCACTAGATCATGTCTCTGAGAGGAGATCAAGATGATTCTCTCTCAGGAGAGGTAAATCCTAGAAGGATAACCTCTAGATATGATACCCTAACTTTTCAGGAGATGAGACAATTGTGTACCTCCAGAAAGTTAAAACAGGGTTCCAACCCTACCCTCATTTATCTAGTGGAGATCTTAGAAGAGTATGATGCTGAGAAAGCCTCCCAGGATGGTACCTTAGGTACCAGTGAGGGTCTACCCTCTACAGGAGACTCCCATCACCGCACAGATGAGTCAGAAGGGACTTCAGAAGATGAGGTAGACAGCCAGGTTTTAGTTTGGAGACAGCCAGGCTAACTTAAGCCTACATGGGAGTCAGAATGGGGTCCCCCCATTCAGACCCCCAGGTGGACTTAACCAAAGAGCGAGGAGAAGAAGATCCCCTTCTAGGGAATCCATCCACTCCCATATCTCTAATAGCTCCAATGCCTCTTCTCATAGGGGGATGACTTCTCCCCAGAGAAGAGAGCATAAGGCCAGAATGAGGGAAGTCAATCTGAGGATTGAAAGGAAAGAACTTGCCCTTGCCAAGGAGAAACTTGCTCTGGTCAGAGAGCAAAATTTAAGTGGGTTAGAACCCACTGGTGGCAGCATTATCCCTAAGGATAGAGACAGGGCCTATGATAATAGAAACCTGAGCAAGATTGTCCCTCCCTACAAGTGTGGGGATGATATCCACAAATGGATAACTGCTTTGGAGAGGGCCTGCAGAGTACAGCAGGTACCCCAGAGTCAGTGGGCAGCTATCTTGTGGCTCTCCTTCTCTGAGAAATGTAGAGACAAGCTCCTCACAGTTAGTGATGAGGATGCTAATAATTACACTGTCCTGAAGATTGCTCTGATTGATGGGTTTGGCCTAACCACTGAACAATACAGGTTGTTGTTCAGGGATACCCAGAAGACACAGACTCAGGACTGGACTGACTTTGTTGATTGTGCCACTAAGGCTTTGGAAGGCTGGTTATTGGGTAGTGGTGTTAAGGACTATACAGGATTGTATAATTTGATCATGAGAGAGCAAATCCTTAACAACTGTCAAAACCAGCTGCTGCATCAACACTTGATTGACTCTGAGCTGACTTCTCCCCAAGAACTGGGAAAGAAGGCAGATAGATGGGTCAGGACACGATATAAGCAGAAATCCCAGAACCAGGGGGGTGATCAGAAAAAGGCAGACCAGAAGGGTAATGAGCAGAAAACAAAAGACCAGAAGTCTTCACCAGGCCCCCAAAAGGCTCAGGGGGAGGGTGGTCCCAAAAAGGATAAAAAGAGAGATGGCCAAAAGAAACCTTGGTGTAACTATTGTAAGTCAAATTCCCATTGGTTTAGTGAGTGCACCAAAAAGGACAAGCCCCCAGCCACCATTGCCCCTAAGGCAACTGCACCCCCTAGTCCAGCTGTAAGTGGTGGTTCCCAGCAAAAGGGTGTAATAGGGTTAACCCTGGGAACTGACGTGGATCCTGGCCTAGTCAGGATACCAACTCAGGCTGTTCTGATCTGTGATGGGGACATAGTTTTGTCCTCTACTGTGGGTCCCAGTAACCTGGGCAAGTACGGACAGACTCCTTTAATCAACCATAGAATGGCTCAGGCCTACAGGGACACAGGGGCTTATGTCACAATGGTGACACCTGCCTTTGTGGACCCTGGACAGATCATGCTAGGTGAGAATTACCTAGTGACCAACGCCAGCAATGCCACTACCTCCCATAGTGTGGCAATTGTTAACTTCTCCTGGGGAGGAGTAACTGGCCTCAAGAAAGTTGTGGTGAGTTCAGACCTTCCTGTAGAGTGTCTGTTGGGAAATGACCTTGAAACTTCAGTTTGGTCTGAAGTGGAGTATAGGACCCATGCAGAAATGCTGGGAATAGATGCACATGTCCTTGCTGTGACTAGGTCACAGGCCAAAAAGTGCAACACTGAACAAGTGCTGGATCCTGGGACAATGGACCAGACACTACCCAAGAGAAAGAGCAGTAGGGTTAAGGCTGTGCCTTCCCCCCTGCCTCAGGTGGAGGATCAGCCCTCACAGGAGGATGATTCTGAGAGCCCTGGAGGAACTGTCCTAGAAGAACTGGAACCTAATCAGGTTGAGTTTCTTGGGACAGGGGAACCTTCAAGGGCAGATCTGAGGCAGGCACAATTAGACTGCCCCTCTCTTGAACCCCTCAGACAGCAGGCTGCTGCTGAGGCTGCAGGGAATGCTCAAGGTACCCATAAAGTGTAATGGGATGAAGGGCTGCTGTACTCAGAGGCTAGAGACCCCAAGCCTGGTGCTTCCAGGAGGTTGGTCATACCATTGAGTTTCAGAGGCTTCCTTCTTGCCTTGGCCCATGTGATTCCCCTTGCAGGACACTTAGGTCAGAACAAGACTTGGGAGAGACTTGTCCCTCACTTTCACTGGCCTCACATGTCAGAAGATACCAAGGAGTTTTGTCGCTCCTGTGTCACCTGCCAAGCCAGTGGCAAATCAGGTGGCACCACAAAGGCCCCCCTAATACCACTACCTGTGGTGGGGGTTCCCTTTGAGAGAGTGGGGATAGACTTTGTAGGACCAATGGACCCCCAGACAGCATCTGGGCACAGATTCATACTGGTGATAGTGGACCATGCCACCAGGTATCCAGAAGCTATACCCCTGAGGACCACAACAGCTCCTGTTGTGGCAAGGGCCCTACTTGGAGTGTTCTCCAGGGTGGGGTTCCCAAAGGAGGTTGTCTCTGACAGAGGTGCCAACTTCATGTCAGAATATTTGACTGCAATGTGGAAGGAGTGTGGTGTCAACTACAAATTCACTACACCCTATCACCCACAATGCAATGGGCTTGTGGGAAGGTTCAACAAGAACCTAAAAGGGATGATAAAAGGTTTACCAGACAAGCTTAGGCGAAGATGGAACATTCTTTTACCCTGCCTTCTGTTTGCTTACAGAGAGGTCCCACAAAAGGGGGTTGGCTACAGCCCTTTTGAGCTTTTTTTGGGGCATCCTGTAAGAGGACCCCTGTGTCTAGTAAGGGAAGGATGGGAGAGACCTCTCAGACAACCCAAACTGGATATTGTGGAGTATGTACTTGGCCTCCGCTCCAGGATGGCAGAGTATATGAAGAAGGCTTCTAAAAACCTTGAGGCAAGCAAAGAACTCCAAAAAGCTTGGCATGACCAAAAGGCTGTGCTGACTGTGTACCAGCCAGGACAGAAAGTGTGGGTGTTGGAGCCAGTGGCCCCAGCAGCACTCCAAGACAAATGGTCTGGACCCCACACTATTGTTGAACAGAAGGGAGAAGTCACCTACTTGGTGGACCTTGGGACTCCCAGAAGCCCCCACAGGGTGCTTCATGTCAACAGGTTAAAGGCATATGTTGACAGGGCAGACATGGGCTTACTCATGGCTACAGATGAGGGGCAGGAGGAAGAGAGTGACCCTCTCCCAGACCTGCTGACTCAGAACCCTGATGATGGTTCAGTGGATGGTGTGGTCTTTTCAGGCAGCCTCACTGATCATCAGCAACAGGACTGCAGACAAGTTCTACAGGCCTATAGACATATGTTCTCACTGACCCCAAGTCAGACAAACTGGTGCACCCATGAGGTGGACACTGGTGACAGTCTGCCTGTGAAGAGTAAAATCTACAGGCAACCTGACCATGTCAGGGACTGCCTAAAAGTTGAGGTAAAAAAATGTTGGAGCTGGGAGTCATTGAACCTTCAGAGAGCCCTTGGGCTAGTCCTGTAGTTCTTGTGCCAAAACCTCACACCCAAGATGTTAAGAGAGAGATGAGGTTTTGCGTAGACTACAGAGGTCTCAATGCTGTCACTAGGACAGATGCCCACCCAATACCTAGGGCAGATTTGAGCACATTTAACCTAACAGCTGGCTACTGGCAAATCAGGCTAGCTTAGAGTGCAAAAGCCAAAACTGCTTTCTCAACCCGAGGAGGACATTATCAATTTGTGGTAATGTCCTTTGGCTTGAAGAATGCACCTGCCACTTTCCAAAGGTTGGTGAATCAAGTCCTTACAGGCCTGGATGATTACAGTGCTGCTTATCTTGATGATATTGCTGTCTTTAGCTCCACCTGGGAGGATCACCTGGTCCACCTGAGGAATGTTTTAGAGGCCCTGCAAAAGGCAGGCCTCACTATCAAGGCCACTAAGTGCCAGATAGGGCAGAGCAAGGTTGTGTACCTGGGCCACCTAGTAGGTGGGGGTCAGGTTCAACCACTGGAGAGCAAGATCCAGACCATAAAGAACTGGACTCCTCCAATTACCCAGACACAGGTCAGAGCTTTCTTGGGCCTAACTGGGTAGTACAGAAAGTTTGTTAAGAACTATGGGTCCATTGTGACACCACTTAATGACTTGATCTCTAAGAAAATGCCAAAGAAAGTTCAGTGGACAGTAAGCTGTCAGAAGGCATTTGATGACCTGAAGCAGGCCATGTGCACTGCACCTATTCCGAAAAGTCCAGACTACTCCAAAGAGTTCATTGTCCAGACAGATGCTTCTGAGTTGGGTGTGGGAGCTGTTCTTTCACAACTGAATATAGATGGTCAAGACCAGCCCATTGCTTTTATTAGTAGAAGGCTGACCCCTAGAGAGAAACGTTGGTCAGCTATTGAGAGGGAGGCCTTTGCTGTGGTTTGGGCCCTGAAGAAGCTGAGGCCATACCTGTTTGGCACTCACTTCAAGATTCAGACAGACCATAAGCCTCTCTTGTGGCTAAATCAGATGAAGGGTGAAAATCCCAAACTTCTTAGGTGGTCCATTTCCCTACAGGGGATGGACTTCACATTGGAACATAGGCCTGGGACTGACCATTCCAATGCAGATGGACTCTCCAGATATTTCCACTTAGAACATGAAGACTAAACTGGTCAAGGTTAGTTTAATGTCCCTAAGTTTGGGGGGGGGGGGTTGTGTAGGAGAGTAGGGTCTGCTTTCTATGATCACCCCCATTTTTTGCTTTTGCTTCACTGGTTTTCGACTTAGATGTAGCTGTGGGCCTGCAAATCAGACCCACAGCCCAGCTGTCCTCTCTCTAAATTCATACTATGTACCTTAGGTACATGACCTATTTGGTAAGGATCACCTTATTGGCCCCTGTACAGTGTACCTTAGGTACCCTGGGCATAGGTGTACCCTAGGCCTACCAGGGGTGCAGCAAGTATTATGCCACCTCTGGCTGGCCTTCCATTATGACACAACTGGCTGATCACTCAGCTGGGGCAAGGTCGTGTAATCACCCCTTGCTTGGGTATAGTATCTGTTAGATCTGGAGGTCTCTAGTTGGCAGAGGTAAGCACCTTAGACCAAATAGGGACCCTTGCTTCTAGTCAGGGTACAGGTACACACACGGTAGATAACCCCTGCTCACCCTCTAGGTAGCTTGGCTCGAGCAGACAGGCTTATCCCCAAGGCAATGTGTAAAGTATTTGCACGTAACAACTACAATGACCCCCCTAGTACACCACAAACGTAGACCACACCGGTAAGTATATCAAAAATATAACTTTATCTAGTTTCAGCAGTGGAAATCAATTATCATAGCGTTGCACATTAATCGTTTTCTTAGGTTGTTAGGAGCGTAAAAGATAGTCTCTAGTCTCTCGTGGGACTTCGTATTCAAAGGAAAAGAATACGTTCGTAGGCTTTCAGTAGTTAAATACCCACGTTCCTCCAGCGGTGCCTCCTGCGCTTATAACTAAAGCGCTCCTCTCAGGCTGCGCGGTGCAGGGCTTTCACAGCTCCTGAGCGATGGACCAATCCGGTCGCGGCTCCCTCGACGAGCCCCCAGTGACGATGTCGACGGCACCAGAGTCAGCCACTCGCAGCGCGGCTCTTCCGACCAAGCCTCCTACCAGCAACCAATCAGGTCGCGGCCTCCTCGTTCTCTTCTCCGCGGCTTCGCAGAGCGGGGAAGTGCAGCCTTCGATCAGTTTCAGGCCCCCGTGCCGCGGCGGTGTATCGCGGGCAGGGTATTCCACGGCGCCCCGTGTCAGCGGGTCGATCGTGACGCCGCCAAGCCTCACAGCTGCTTAGTTAGCACGGGGGTCGCCCTCAATCCTGCAGCCACAGCAATACACGTGCCGAAGAGCACGTCGGTCTTGTCAGGGCGGCAACCGGTGTCAGGCCAAAATCAGCGCGGCACTCTCCAGCAAAACAGAGAGCAGCCAGCGCACTTCCCGGGGCAGATGTTTAGACGCTTGGTAGAACAGTCCACGGTCCTTGCAGCACACAGCAGCACAGAGGGGACACAGCAGAGTCTTAAAGTCTTGGCAACGTTTCTATCCCTGGGTTGCGAAACAGGAGGCCAGCTCTTCTCAGGCCCTTGGAGATTCAGAGTTGAAGACACAGCACACAGCAAAGTCTTATTAGGTCAAGTAGGTAGGGTCACAGCACACATCAAGGCCCCTTCTCCTCCTCAGCTTCAGTTGCACCGCAGAACAGGTCAACCCTTAGAGCACACAGCAAGGCAATCTTCCTTCAGTCCTTCAGCAGTCCGTCTTTCAGCAGAGGTTCCTCTTGATTGTAGAATCTAAAAATCTGTTGTCAGGGGTCTTGTACTTATACCCCAAAAAGTCTTTGAAGTCTTCGTGCAAGTGGGTCCTGAGCCCGGTCTGATCCAGTTCTGGGTGTTGCTGGAGCACTTTGTTTTCCTGGCTTCTGCTTTCTTTTCAGAGTGAGGGGCAGAGTCGTCAGCTGCCCAGCAGGAGGTGGAGCCAGCAGTGTGGCAGGCAGGCACAGCCCTATTCACTCCCAGGTGCTATCTCCTCCCTCCACTCTACTTGCAAATGTCGCCATTCAGCAAAGGGCTGACTCAGCCAACCTCCTGGGGGATCCCCAGCCCCTGTCACTCTCAAGCCAGACAGTCAATCCACAAGCATACCCAGGCACACAGAAGGGTCAGACAAGAGAACAGCTACTCTCTAAAAAGTACTATTCTCCAACTCAGGATTTAAAAACAACCTCTCCTAAAAGATGTGTTATTAAATGCTGAGCTCAGGGATATCAAACACTCATGTCTTATCTTGTTCCTATGAGAAGATAGGCGGATAGCCATTGGCACCAGCCTCCCCCATGTTAGCCTATGGAGCAAGATAACCTTGCAGCAGTGAACACACAAAATGGCCGCTGTTCACTACCAGAGCATGATACCTGCACTAGTACCTGCTCTACCTTTTACATACACTGCACCCTGCCCAGGGGGGTACCTTGGGCCTTCCATAGGGATGACTGACGTGTATAAAAAGGGAAGGGTTAGGCCCGGTCAGTGTGGACACTGGCCAGGAGGACATGGCAGTCCGGGGACTGCAGGCAGGCCTGCGGTGGCAGGCCTGAGACACCATTTTAGGGCTACACAGGTGGGTGGCGCAATCAGCGCTGCAGACCCACTAGTAGCATCTGTCATCACCAGCCCTGGCACACACAGTGCACTTTACTAGGGACTTCATGGTGATACAGATATGCCAATCAGGTATATCCAATCAATATGATATTTTACACAGGGAGCACTTACACTCTGGCACTGATTAGCAGTGACGGAGTGTCCAAAGCATCTAAACCAGCAAAAACGAAATCCAGCACAGCATCAAAAATCCAGGTAGTAGAGGCAAAAGATAGGGGAAAAACCCACGCCAAGGATGTCAGGTCTAACAGTATCCCTATACCTGCCTTATATATAGACACATGGGTAACCTGTAAGCCACTCCTATGACAGGCCTTAACAAACCTGAAGGCAGATTGCTTGGTAACATGTGAGATGGTGCTCTAGCATGAGCTGAGCCTGTCTGCAGCTTTCAGAACCATGTCCTTATAGCTGTTCTATGATATCGCCTACCATATACTCTTAAAGTGCCTTATAATCCTCGCGGTTATGGTAACTATGGTTTGACTTTATCAAAACATGTTGTGTAAGGTGTCTAACACTTTGGAATACTACCCCCATACCATTTCTGGCGATGAGGATAGTATTCCCCCCTTCTAGAGGGAGAAGACATGTTGAACCCTACGTACCCGTTTAAAGTTAACCCGAGCCCCAGCATCACAAAATGGATGCTGCTGCCACAGACACAAGTCTGACCTCCTGCTGCTGGGAGACCTTCCAGCGAGGGAGGCTTGGACAATAGGTTTCCTGCCTTGGGAGGTGCTAGCACCACCCCAGACAGGACTTAGTGTATTGGGGCAGGGAGGGATGAAAGAAACGAGACACTGCCTGGGGCACACGAGGTGTCCCATGCATAGTCCGGTTCAAACCGGTGCTGGGGCACTCCAGCCCCAGTCCTGGCGCGAAACTGGACAAAGGGAAGGGGATGTAACCCCCCCCCCTCCCTGGTCCCACCCATAGGAGGGACCTAGCAGGTAACCCAGCCCCCCAGATTAGTATAAGAGTGGGAGCTGAGTCCCTAGGACTTTGGATTATCCTGAACTGAAACTTGACACGAAACTCTGGACCTTCGACCTTCAACAAGAAGACTGAAGAATCTCCCTTGTGGCCAAGGAGTGGCCACCCTGTGCAAACAGGCACCATCAAGCGACCTGCCATTTGCTTTGCCCAAGTTCTACGAGGAACCGACTGCAGAGCCCGACCAGCGCCTTGACTTCCAGACTTCTCCGACCCTGATCCAAATCCACAGCAAAGCTGAGATCCATGGAGGCGACGAGAGACGTGGCACCGGCTACCTGGGAAAATTGGCGAGTAGCTTCCAACGCAGCTTCTGAGGCATCCTCGAAGTTGTGCTCTGGGGATTGAGAAGCCCCAACCCCGAGCACCATCTGCACCGAAGATCAGCCCTCCACACTCCACGAGTTCTGCGTGGGGCCCTGCTGCATTTTTCTGCTCGATGCGTCTGTCCGGTTGCTGGCCCGCTGGCTAGTAGCCTCTGTGACGATGAACCATTGACTTTCCACAGCTGGTTTGGTTCCCCCAGACTGGCCCCTGCTTCCCTGTGAAAGAGAAGCCCCTCAGAACTCCCTGGTCTGCACCTGAAGCGAATTTCGATCACTGCGTGGGTTGCCTTTTCCAAGGGTTGTTGACTCCAATCGGGACGTCGACTCCTCCATCAGCAAGATCCTTCGTGGGACAGCTCGTATCCTGGTTCTGGTTGTCCTCGACGTCACCTGGTCCACGTGGCTGCAGAGATAATCTTCAAGACATCACCTGTGTCCTGCACGACATCGCCTGGTTCCTTCCTGGTTCCACACGGTCACTGGCTAGTGACCCAGACTTTGTCCACTCGACCTTCAGGTGTCCTTCCTTCCAGATCCACCCTTGGATCCACCGGACAACTTCCTCCTGGCCGCCTGCCAGCATCTTTTCTTCAGGCATCCATAGGATCCAGCGACGACACCCGACACATCTCCACACTTATGCACCCGTCTTCCGTGGGTGAGGTATCGCAAGTACTCCAGTGCTCCAGTAGATAGTGACTATCCAAGTGTCTAAGTCTTGAGTTGCTTCCTCCTAGCTACTTCGGAAGTGTCCTTATTCTTCTTAATTCTGATTGCTACAACTTTTTTAGACTTTAACGCATTACGCGTGAGTGTTTCCACACTGCATCTGACTCCCGTGGGCCTCCCACTTCCTAACTCTTGGTAGGGTAGTGTAGCCCCAGCGATTCCCTAGGCCCTAGGCCTACTCCCTATTCGTGAAGTGGTACTTATACCACTTTCTTAGTATATGGTTTGCGTGGCCCCTGGGCCTAACTGTATTTTTCCTGTGTAACTTAATGTATACTATTTATGAAATTGTTTGTACTTAGACCTCTGAACTCATAAAGAGGGATGAGGGTATATGCTAGAATAAATACATTCTACTTTTATATATACCTGTTGTGGTGTCCTTTCATTTGGTATTCAAGGGATTGTAATGGTATAACAGCTGGCTTCACATGCCATACAGAGTTTAGCCTAGGACTGCTCTTGTCCATGCTACCACTAGGATAGCTGGTCTATAAGGTTGACTTTACAACCAATCACCATAAGGGTTGTTTGGACTGATACAAGGTGTACACTAGAACTAGTGACATCATATATCAGGCCAACTTCTCACAACCAGGCCCAATCCACACTGTATATCTGAACCGCGCTCCATCACGGTCATACATAACTTTCTACTTTGCCCTTGTCTTGCGTGACTAGATGTCCTCAGTTGGAGCTTTGATCTTTGAGACGCTATTATTTTTTAGGTCTCGCTGAGACAGCGAAAGCTGTCTCTTTGAGACATTTTGTAAGTGGGCTTTCAAAAGTGCTACCCACATGGTTTTGCTGGCCTAGGGCTTGAGTGCACGATGGCGTGCACGTGCACAGCTGCTCCTCTGCTCCTTGCATTCCCCCCTCCCTTCTCACCCAGCCCTTTGATGCTCTGCTCGATTACTTTGACTATAGTCGCTTTGACCCTTGCGTTCCCCCCTCCCTTCTCACCCAGCCCCTTGATGCTCTGCTCGATTACTTTCACTTTCGCCGCTTTGATGTTTGATCGCAAACGCGATCACTTCCGCTTGGCATAGCCTGTACTTGTTCTCTTTGTCCTCACATATGCTCTTCCCTCTATGTTTTTCTCTCTGGTCTCACATGTGCTATTCCCTCTGTATTTTCACTCTGCCCTCACATGTGCTTTTCCCTCTCTATTTTTCTCTCTTTCCTCACACATGCTATTCCCTCTGTATTTGTCTCTCTTCCCTCACATGTACTCTTCCCTCTGCATTTTTTCTCTATGCTCTCACATGTGCTCTTCGCTCTGCATTATTTTCTCTGCCCTCGCATGTGTTCTTCTCTCTATATTTTTCTCTCTGCTCTCACATGCTCTCTTCCCTCTATGTTTTTATCTCCGGTCTAACATGCGCCCTACCCTCTGTATTTTTCGCTTTGCTCTCACATGAGCTCTTCCCTCTCTATTTTTCTCTCCTCCCTCACATGGACTCTTCCCTCTGTATTTTTCTCTCTGCCCTCACGTGCTTTTCCCTCTGTATTTTTCTCTCTGCCCTCACACACTCTTCCCTGCATGTTTTCCTCTTTGCCCTCAAGTGCACTCTTCCCTCTGATCACATGAATACACAACTATGCACACATACAAACACACACATGCATTTACACACACATATGAACATATACAAACACACACAGACATGTATAAACATATGCATATACACATAGAGGGAGATCTTGCATGAGACAGTAAGACTCAGAGACATGTGGCGGTGGGGAGAGACAGACATGCCTCCCTTTAATTGTGTTGTTGCAAGATGATGACTATCTTCTGCCACTGGTGCATTCAGATAAGCGGCAGGAAGTTCGTCGGACACATGCACTGGTTTCAATTTCGAGAAAGTGGGGTGAACTTTTCACAGATCGGGAGTGTGTGTCAACACGTGTTTCTCCTTCACGGCAAGGCCAATCAGTACGTTTTGTTTAACCGTGTGGTCATGAATCCTTTAATTGCATGAGTGAGCGGGTATGGATGTAAACAAAAATGTAACACTAATACCACATTTTCTGTCACTCTTGTGAACAGGTTTGCTGTGAATGTATGAATGAGAATGGCGTTTTAGAATACGTTGCATGGAAAAGGGTCAACATGGTGCATACGTGTTTTTTGGTGTTTTTTAATTTTTTTTAAATGTATTTATTATTGCATGGTTAACGTCATGATATACCGGATTCGGATGCTTCATTGCAGATCAGTTGTTTGGCCCGTGGTTATTTACGAGTTTGGAAAATACTTTTGTATTTTTTCGATTCTTTTTGTCTCTGCCCTATCTCTTGGCTGCATCCTTACTCTCTCCCATCTTCTCTCTCCACCTCTTTGCTACATGTTCTCTCGTAATGTTTTCATTCTCCCCAACTCTCCTCTTTACTCTCTCTAATTCTTTTTTTGCTCCTTTTCTGTCTCTGTCCCTTCTCTCCTCTTTCTCTCCCCACCTGTCCCTTCTCTAACCCCACTCCTCTTCCTCTGCCCGCCCCCCCATCCCTCTCTCTCGCAGTACTGCAGCATAGGCAGCACCAGGTCTCTGATGCCTTCTCAGTGTTGGCCCTGGGGGTGGAGGAGGTAAGTCAGCCCCCCAAGTGAATCCCATTATCAACAGATAGTGAACCTCTATTTACCAACAAGTACGGAGCGGTCTCGGGTGACGGCTGATGCGAACAGTGATCTGCTCTCGGCCCCGGCAGGGCCTGTGGGGTGGGGGCGTTACCTTACACTAGGAGAGGAAGTAAAAGTGATATCCTCCCCTCCCCCCCACGCCACCACTGTCTCTCCTCACCCTCCACCTCTCTCTCTCCTCCACTTCTGATTCCCTTCCAACTCGGTCTCTCCTTACCCTCCACCTCGGTCTCTCCTTACCCTCCACCTCGGTCTCTCCTTACCCTCCACCTCGGTCTCTCCTCACCCTCCACCTCGGTCTCTCCTCACTCTCCACCTCGGTCTCTCCTCACCCTCCACCTCCGTCTCTCCTCACCCTCCACCTCCGTCTCTCCTCACCCTCCACCTCTGTCTCTCCTCACCCCGGTCTCTCCTCACCCTCCACCTCTGTCTCTCCTCACCCTCCACCTCTGTCTCTCCTCACCCTCCAACTCTGTTTCTCCTCACCCTCCACCTCACCCTCCACGTGTCTCTCCTCACCCTCCACGTCTCTCCTCACCCTCCACGTGTCTCTCCTCACCCTCCACACGTGTCTCTCCTCACCCTCCACGTGTCTCTCCTCACCCTCCACACGTCTCTCCTCACCCTCCACACGTCTCTCCTCACCTTCCACACGTGTCTCTCCTCACCCTCCACACGTGTCTCTCCTCACCCTCCACACGTGTCTCTCCTCACCCTCAACACGTGTCTCTCCTCACCCTCCACACGTGTCTCTGCTCACCCTCCACACGTGTCACTGCTCACCCTCCACATGTGTCTCTGCTCACCCTCCACGTGTCTCTCCTCACCCTCCACACGTCTCTCCTCACCCTCCACACATCTCTCCTCCCCTTCCACACGTCTCTCTCCTCACCCTCCACACGTGTCTCTCCTCACCCTCCGTGTCTCTCCTCACCCTCCACGTGTCTCTCCTCACCCTCTACGTGTCTCCCCTCACCCTCCATGTCTCTCCTCACCCTCCACGTGTCTCTCCTCACCCTCCACGTGTCTCTCCACACCCTCCACACGTCTCTCCTCACCCTCCACACATGTCTCTCCTCACCCTCCACACGTGTCTCTCCTCACCCTCCACACGTGTCTCTCCTCACCCTCCACACGTCTCTCCTCACCCTCCACACGTGTCTCTCCTCACCCTCCACACGTCTCTCCTCACCCTTCACACGTGTCTCTCCTCACCCTCCAAATGTGTCTCCTCACCCTCCGCCTCACCCTCCACATGTGTCTCCTCCTCACCCTCCACATGTGTCTCCTCCTCACCCTCCACAGGTGTTTCCTCCTCACGCTCCACATGTGTCTCTCCTCACCCTCCACATGTGTCTCTCCTCACCCTCTACACGTGTCCCTCCACAGCCTACACGTGTCTCTCCTCACCCTCCACGTGTCTCTCCTCACCCTCTACGTGTCTCTCCTCACCCTCCACGTGTCTCTGCTGCACGCCTCACACTGCTGCACGCCACACACTGCTGCATGCCTCAAACTGCTGCACGCCTCACACTGCTGCATGCCTCACACTGCTGCACGCCTCACACTGCTGCACGCCACACACTGCTGCATGACGCTGCACACCACACACTGCTGCACGCCTCACAGTGCTGCACGCCACACACTGCCACACACTGCTGCACGCCACACACTGCTGCACGCCACACACTGCTGCACGCCGCACACTGCTGCACGCCTCACACTGCTGCACGCCACACACTGCTACACGAAACATTGCTGCACGCCACACACTGCTGCACGGCACACACTGATGCAACCGGCACACTGCTACACGCCCCACACATTGCTGCACACTGCTGCATTACTCACTGCTGCATGCTGCACGACACTGCTGCACGCAGCCCACTGCTGCACGCCGCTGCACGGCACAGTGCTGCGTGCCTCACACTGCTACACGAAACACTGCTGCACGCCGCACACTGCTGCACGCAGCACACTGCTGCACGCCGCACACTGCTGCACGCCGCTGCACGTCACAGTGCTGCATGCCTCACACTGCTACACGAAACACTGCTGCATGCCGCACACTGCTGCACGCTGCACACTGCTGCACGCCGCACACTGCTGCATGCCGCACATTGCTGCACGCCTCACACTGCTGCACGCCACACACTGCTGCACGCCGCACACTGCTGCACTCCACACACTGCTTTTATGTGAGTTTATGCTACTGACATTGTAAATGACAATGCCTTTTATTTGTTCTAAAACCAAAACATAAATAAAAGGCATTGTAATTTTACAATGCCAATAGCTCAAACTCTTATAAATGCGAGACCTATTGCATTGCAAATGCTTGTTTACTTTGAAACTTCATAACTCCAGTTCTACTGATCGTATTCTCCACCTGATTTAAGTTTGTGTTCGAAAATGTAGGTGGCTTTACTGAGTGCAGAAGTGCTAAAGGCAAAACTGGGCCCAGTTCTCCCATACACAGTCATTCTAGATGTGAGAACACCAGGCCGCTCCAGCGTGGCACGAGCAGTGCCCCCTCGGGATACCGCTCCAGCCAATCCATATCTACCAGATGTTCCTCATTACCACTGGAAACCCGGCAATTAAAAAGAGGCTTCCAAGCACTGTTTCCCTAATTAATCTTACATTTTATATACAGCAATAAGGCACCCGGAGTGGCACCAAGTGAGCAGTGAAAAATATAAAACATCCCCTACTTCCATCAATAACACAAAATGCATGCAGCTACTTAAGTGTATAAAAAACATACTCTATTTCTATAATTATACAAAACTATTCACCAGAGCTGCTCCACTCATGACCCAACCACCGTGATACACGGCAGCTGTGAATGTACGCATAATGAATATTGGGTTGGTTAACACACCAACAGGGTCGATTATTGGTGATATTGCACAACATGATGGAATGAGGCAGATCATCTGAGTGTTTTGTTGGCATTGTGCCTAAAAACATGGGCTTCTGCAGGAACTTTAACACAAACCCAAAGGTCCAGTAAAAAATATACATACGGCTGGAGCTCATGCTAATACGAAGCTCCAGATATACGAAGTCTACATCAGGTTTCTTGACAATACCATTCTGGTGCAAATGAATACTGAGCAGGCAATATATACAGGCTCTGGCGGGAACTTATCGATATCATAATCAGACATGCCAGTGAATTCAGTTATATGCCCTTACAAAATAGGAATTCAGCCACATTTAACAATACCTGAGTGTCCTTCAGTATTATAAATCTAACAATTGTTTTTCCTTGATAAGAGTGTGACTAAGGACGGCACCACTCTCCAGAACTGCCTGACCCTTGGGCAAAACAAAATAAGCGTAACCAACGAGCATGCATAAATTGCTTGTAAAATACAAGGGGCCATATGTAGGTAAATTACATTTACCGATTCTTAAATACCGAATTTTACCGATTCGGTATTTATGAATCGGTAAATGTAATGTAGGTAAAATAATACCGAATCGGTAAGTGTCGGTATTTTAGAATCGGTATTTACCGATTCGGTAATGGCAACTGGCTTCCCATTCATTCCCATTGGCCTGGAGGCCCATAGGAATGAATGGGAAGCCAGTTGCCATTACCGAATCGGTAAATACCGAATCGGTAATGGGGGAGGCATCATCATGGGTGGCACGGTGTCACATTGACACCCTGTTGCACCCCTGATTCGTCCATGTGTGCACATGTGGCGCACATACATGCCCTAAGGGCATGTATGTCTGCCACATTGCACACTTCAAAGTGCACAAAAATGCTTTTTTACACCTATTCGTCATTTACCACCAACTTTTAGTTGGTGGTAAATAACAAATCCCCACACCCACGACACACTCCCCCTACATCTCATTTCAGGATTCGGTATTTACCGAATCGGTAAAATTACCGAATCGGTAATTTTACCGATTCTGTAAATTACCGAATCCTGAAATGTCTCCCCTACATACCAAAAGCCTGAATACCGGTCGGTAACGTGATTTTTACCGAAAATCGGCCGTTACCGACCGGTATTGGGCTTCCTACATATGGCCCTTAATCACTAAGCACGTTTTCCACATGAGAGAAATTTAAATATCGACTGTATATTAAGAAATTGTAGTATCCCATCCATGGAAAATCACAATATTTATTTCTAAATGAAAAATCCTTAAAAAATTCTTAGTAAATACTCCAACAAATGGAGATCACGTACTAAGAATAAAGTTACACCATCATCACTTTTTCTATCTAAAGAAGGTGTTCCCTTTTCAGGAACAAAGAATTCCTGGGCACAATACAATTATGGGCTAGGAAATGACCACAAGTCCTTACTAAATTTAGACTACGACCACGGATTTTACGCAATACATAATGTTTCAGTTCCACCTTTAACCTTGCCGTGAATACTTTTTGTCTCGTAGGTAATAATCAACGACAGAAGACTGAGACAGGCAAGAGCCTTATTCTTCACGTATGTGCATGGTATGCATGTGTAGAAAGGTAGGGATACATTCAATAATGTCGAAGGCCCTAGACTCGAACTGGCTCATAGCACGGGCGAAACAAGAAACAATTGAACAAGTACATTCAATAAACCCCTCCACCCCAAAACAAAATTGTCCATACTTCAGGTACCCTATTAATAAAGGAATCCTGTGACTATACCTCTAGGTATTTTTAACTTTATATCTTTCTTCTTGATCCCTGCTTATCCAGATTGATTTAATCTGAGAACTCTCATTCTATCTTTGGTGGAGTCTGCCCTGGTTTTACCATCCTACCAGGGTGTGGATAGGCACCAATGATAAAGCATATCATGAGAAAGTGAGTGAGGCATCTAATCCAATAGCTTTGGATACCCAAGAGGCATAAGAAAGGATCTTCTTTCCCATGATTTTCTTCCTTCCCTTTTTTTACTATTCCAGTTGCTTTTGTGTGTGATAGTTATGTGAACAAGCCTGGTCTTTTCTAGTGAGGGTCGAGAAAGTTCTGAATCTGAAATTTAAAAAAGAATGGGACAAATAGTGCTTTTTAAATCATAATATTTCATGAAATTGCCTTAGAAGTTACAAGAACTACCTACTGAAGCTGACCATCGTGTTGATGAAGTCACTCTGTGTGTAAAGAAGAAAGAGGGATACCCCTAATTGTTCGTCCTAAATCAGGGTATATGAACTTGAGTGAAAAAGAGCAAAGATTTAGGAAACAGTAATTATGTCCTAATTCCAGCAAACATAGCCAGCATAACTCTTGAAAGCATGACTAATTATAAAGGCTATTTTTATAACAATTCTTTAATAGTTTTGAATGAAGAAAAAAATTCATTTTTTAATTTTACATATATACATGAAAATAATCACGGTTGTTTCATTGCTATTTACAAAATGGTGTTGAACCATGGATGACATGGATAATCTCCGAAAAATAAACAGTGTAGAAAAGACACAGTGTTGATAACAATGTTTACAATATTTTACACAATTTGTCAAATGTGTCAATGGCCTTAGGATATTTCCATAATCCTACGCGCGTTTCGGCATGTGCCTTCGTCAGGGTGCCATACAGTATGTTCACCAGTGCCTAAATGGAATACAGAAAGCTATCAAGAGCATGCTAAGTCGATCAATGGACAAAATCAAAAACACAACTGTTTTGAGGCCCATACAAAACATAACGTATGTGGCATTTTAAATAAAAGCGTTTAAAATCACTAGTCAACTTTTCAAATCTTACAGTTTCTTAACGTGAACTAAAAAGTTTTGCACCTTAAAAACCATCACCAATAGTGGATTCGTATCAAATGCCCTTATAATTCTAACTGAGAAAGAACAAAGGACATACACATGTAGCTTATGGCCTTACCAAAGGAAAACAAATAAGATGAAAAGGTCATTGGATGGATATGAAAAGACGAGTAAGTGGATGAATGTGAATGGGAAAGGATGGCGTTGTGTGCCAAATGGAATCAAACAGGTAGAAGGAGGGCTAGAGAGGATAGAGTGCAAGAATACACTGAACTAGCCAGATTAAAATCATACCTATTTAAAAATGGTAAATCACAAGTCTAGTTGATGGAGCAACGGAATCACTGGCAAGTGTAAGGAGCTTCAAATCGGCTCTGTAACCATATATATATGTATGAATGGTTATTTACAGATAGAAAAAATTCAGAACGAGAGAATGTACAATGAATAGACTATAGGGTCTCTGTTAGCAAGCAGAGCCTGAGTGGCAAAGGTGTGGGACCGACCTGTTCTATGCTGGTCGTTTCTTGTCAGCAAGTCGTGTGGGCCACGTAGTATGAGTGCTTATACGAACGCCCAGTATATGAGCAGTCAGATTGAGCTTGAAGAATACGGTTGTCTAAAAATGGAAACAGATTTGTATTTTAACGGATGGTATTATAGACACTGGGACTAGCGTGCCTTGCGGTTAATTAACAGGAGGTGTAATAGTGGATCCATGTCGGCTTACCTCGATAGTAATCCAGGGTAGCCTCGATTGGAACGGAGAGATAGTTTAAACGTATTCCGTTGGGAAAAAGATATCTACAATGTGGGATAGAAGGCAGTAGATTAGATGTACGAACTTAATTTAAACCGTGCGTGAAGGTAGTAAGGTGCTACGGGTGTTGTATGATTTGCTTACTTGAGTGTAGGGGAGACCCAAACCGAAATCTTGTCATCAAAATATGTCCTCAGACCGTTTCAGCGGATAGTCATCTCGCGTGCTCCTCGGAACCCGGGCGGGAGGGTTAGGAGCATAAACCCAAGCTATGTTTAAATGGAGGATGTGTAGAGGTACGGGGCCAACGGTAATGGAGCTTTCAATAGGCTGAAGATAGAAACATGAACTATCGTAAACAGTGATCACGGAGCCAAAGGAAAACGGCGGCCATCTTGTAGGGGATAACTAACGAAGAGAACATATGGTGGGATACCTCAGGGTAGTAAAAATGATATATGAATGGCTACATTTGTACAGATACGTGAAATGCTAATATAAGTCATAATTAAAAATTATATACAAGACGTACGTAACTGATTCAATTTCGAGTGGGAAAAATGCAGAATGAGAACAAGCTCACACATCAGCCACAGTTATGTTTAATAGCTTGTTCCCAAGGAATTTCGTTGTTCATACCATTAAGGTATGTATTGAGATAAAAAATCCAATAGACTTCTCTGCTTTTGCGTATATTGGTACTCATTATGCTTGAATTATTTCTGATTTTTTCCAGTATGAGCCAACGTATCGGCAGTATGGTTGGCTTCCATATAGTGTCGAACCAAAGGGGCTTGAATTTTTTGAGTACGTATAGCTGACCTGTGTTCTGTCAATCTAGTGGACAGCATGTGTGCTGTCTCGCCTACGTAGCCTTGATTGCAAGGGCACAGTAGTAGATAGACAACGTTGGTAGTTTTACAGTTTGTGAAGCTCGTGAGAGGTATGTTAAGGTTATTGAACAAAAGTTGTTTTGTTTCAATCGCAAATTCACACTCTGTGCAAGAAAGGCACTTGAAATTGCCTATTACTTTGGGTAACCCAGTGATGGACGACTGGGTTTGGGTTAAACCAGGCTTAGTTGGCATACGTGATCTAACTATGAGATCCTTGAGATTTTTGTTTTTCCTATATGCATATAGGGGTTTGGTAAAGCTTGGTCTTTAGGCTTAGTGGCATTCAATATGTGCCAATTTGAATTGATGATGTGACGCACTTTTTCGTTCATTGTGGAATGTCTCGATACAAAGACTAATCTGGAGTTAGTGATTTTGGGGTGTGATGTTAGTAGATGTTGTCTATCGTGGAATCTTGCTCGTTTGTACGAATCTCGTATGAGGCGTTTTGGATATCCTCTTGTGAGGAATTTCTGTTTCATATCTTCTGATCTTATATCAAAACCTTGGACATTAGTACAGTTCCGGCGAAGTCGCAGGAACTGACTAAAAGGGATGCTAGCTTTCTGCGTGAGAGGATGATAGCTTTCAAAGTGGAGTAGTGTGTTCCGTGATGTGGGCTTAACATATAGATCTACCTCAAGGTGATCTATGTTGTTTTGGATTTGAATGTCCAGGAACTCCACTTTGTTGTTGTTAAAATTGGCTGTGAAAAAGATGTTATCATCGCACAAATTAAGCCAGGATACAAAGTTCGGTAAATCATCAGGGTCAGTTGTCAGATAAAAAAGACGTGGTCTATGTATCTGGACCAAGATTGTACCGATTCACTAAAAGGGGCAATCTCATTATATATGAATCGTGATTCATATAGAGCCAT
Source organism: Triturus cristatus (assembly GCF_964204655.1). Lineage (NCBI taxonomy): Eukaryota > Metazoa > Chordata > Amphibia > Caudata > Salamandridae > Triturus > Triturus cristatus. The sequence goes on from NC_140581.1 coordinate 79,474,053, forward strand.
GTAAATGTTGGCCATTGTTGGAGCACAGGAACCCCCATACTGACTCCCTTAGTTTGTTTATAAAGGGAGCCGTTGAATTCAAAGGTGTTTTCGGTAAGGATCACAGTAAGGCAGTCCAAGATGAATGATCTAGGGCAGTCTATGTTGAATGTTTCCATGAACCAGGCTACAGCTTCCAAAGCTCCAGACTGTGGAATGTTGGAATATAAAGCCGTGATGTGCATGGTGACCATTAATTGAGTGTTGGCATGGAAAGGTAAATTCTCAACTTTGTTGATGATATCTCTAGTATCACGTATGTAGGAAGGGATCTGTGTCACAAAAGGTCTTAAAATGGTGTCTACATACTTGGATAGTGGTTCCGTAACGGACCCTATAGTGGTGACTATTGGTCTGTAAGGAGGATTGGTTCTATCCTTATGTATTTTAGGAATTCCGTATATGGCCGCCATTTTTGGTTCTTGGATATTAAGAAATTGCCATTCTTTCTCACAGATCTGTTCTAGTCTTAGAGCTTGAGTAGTAAGTTGGAGTATGTTGCTTTGAACTCGTTTGGTAGGGTCTTTAGTGATCGGTATGTAATGATGTTGATCGTTTAGCATTTCATCCATCTTCTGGATGTGTTGGAGTTTGTCCAATACAACAATGCCACCTCCTTTATCACAACTCTTGATAATGAGAGTAGGATTATGGAAATATCCTAAGGCCATTGACACATTTGACAAATTGTGTAAAATATTGTAAACATTGTTATTAACACTGTGTCTTTTCTACACTGTTTATTTTTCGGACATTATCCATGTCATCCATGGTTCAACACCATTTTGTAAATAGCAATGAAACAACCGTGATTATTTTCATTTATATATGTAAAATTAAAAAATTAATTTTTTTCTTCATTCAAAACTATTAAAGAATTGTTATAAAAATAGCCTTTATAATTAGTCATGCTTTCAAGAGTTATGCTGGCTATGTTTGCTGGAATTAGGACATGATGAAGTCACTCTGCTCATGTAAATTCTGAAAAAATGGGGCTAAATTGTGCCTTTTTAAGCACCATTTTTAAAGACGTAGGCAAAAAGTCACAGGCTGTGATTACAAATGCCTTGTAATTTTCCATCCCCGCCTATCAAATACTTGTTTCACTATTACCAGATATGCAGAGTTAACAGCATTTGGTAATTATTGTACCTGATAAGGACCACATTCTTTCCAGGTTGATATCAACAAGTCAAAACTGCTGAAATTTACACAAAGAAAATGCTAGATAAATACCAAGAAATTAGGATTTTGGTTCAGAAAACACAACCATCTGCCTGCCATTCCCAGTAAGGGCTATCAATATCAATATATCATTTGCCTTGCTGAAAGCTGAGCCCACACTGCCCACCATGCCACTGCATAACAGGGGTAGCTGTAAATGTCCCGCACCATTCATGCTCACTCCCCTCTGCTCTGCCCTTTCTCAACTCCTGCACCACTTGCACCAGGGGTCTCAAAAAAGCCAATGCACCAATCCAAGACCTCCTCCAAGCAAGTGACAAATGATTGTGGATTTGGGACACATAAAACTCTAACTTGCAATCCCTATATTTCAGTGCAGGGATATCAGTTGAAAGCGGTAATTCTGTTCCTAGGACTCTTGCACCAAATTACTGGGAATTTGTACAAGGGACCAAAACAGGTAGAGTATGGACCGACAGTCCTGGAGTGTTGCAGAAATGGCAGGGCGATCCACAGCATTTAGCAGGGAGGTGCAGAACAGCTCCCTGCACAGTTAGATCAAAGGTTGGTGAATTGCAATGTGTCCAGTTGTAGAGGGAGAACGCCAAGTAATATGAGAAAAGGAATTTACTTCAGATTGTATGGCCCTGTGCTCCAGAACAGAGGTAAACTCACTTGGTTTCGGCTCTACATTTCTACCTTTTTTCCTACTGTTATCCTTGCAATTTTCTCTTAACTGGTCTTGCCTTTGATTGCCCAAGATCCTCCATCTTTTTCCCTTTTTATCCTTCATGTTTCTCGTGTGTGCTCTACTCATTTTCTATATTTTTTTTTCACACACACTTTCCGTTCTCTATTCGTTTTGCTCTTCTAATGTCAGATTGGATGATGAAGGGATGGTCTGGAAAAGTGGGGGATCCTGCCGGATCTGGCAGGTATTATTGATGGGGTCTGCTATCTGTGATGAGCTGATTGTGTCCTAGTACAAAGTGAACTGTGGGACCACACATTTTATGTTCAGTGTTCAGAGCAGCAATCTGCAGGGGCTGAAGAAGACTTATTTTCAATTCCAGTTGACCCTACACAAAGGCCACTTAATGGGTCACCATTGCTAAATTTGTTCTAGCCTATGATGTCTGGGAACTAGCTGGAGCCTAACACATTGATCCCCAAGCCATCCAGAAAATCAACATACTCAGCTTGCTGCTGCACAAGTGCTTAAGAGATAAAAATATGGGGGCATATTTATCAAAATATCTTGCAGAAAGAGACCTTGATGCATTACATTGCAGAGAGAGGGCAGGACTAATTATTTAACATTTATATGGTGCTTTCCTGTCCTCTCCTTGCGCTGGCGCACTATGAGCTACCTAGCGCCAATGCAGGCAACCTTGCACCATGGTGATTGCATTACAGGCAGGATTGTTTTTGTGGAAGAAGGGGCACCTCCCAGCACAAGACAACCTATTGAGGGTTTTTCCTCTTTCTCTACAGCACACATACAAAGTAGGAAACATTTTTAATTCGCTCTAAGCACAGTATATTGTATTGGAAGTGCACCTGCCTGTATAAAACCTATTCTAGACTCACCCAGACACTTTTGCACTATGATGCAAAGGTGTGTGCATGGCACTCAGCAGCCACATTCTGCACCAGCGCTAGGGAGAGTGCCATATCTCTGTAGATATGCCGCTCTCCTGTTCTCTCCTTTTCACGCAATGCAGCATAACAACTTTGTTTGCTGCACTGTGTTGTGTGACTTTTTCATAAAAGGGCCAGGAGGGTGACTTTTTTCGTGAAAGGGCACTGAGGGTGTTCTTTTTCTAGAGTTCATTAATGTGTCAGTTTTAGCACTTTTGTGTCTCTACACAGTAGCATTTGAAGGTATAGACAACAAAAATACTCACCACAAAAATGCAACCTCAATTATGTAGAATGTCAGGGGAGTAACACAGGGCCCCATTCTTAGGGAGACCCACAGCCCCATCAACTGTTATGAAATAAAATGACATTGCAAAAAAGAAAAAGAAAAAAGGAAAGTTACAGTTGCTGTGGCTGTGGCATCTGGGCTTCACACTGGGCTGTGGTGAACGACCAACAGACAGGTTGTGTGGAACTGGATGTAGTCCTCTTGGAAGGGTGAAGGGCCCTTATAAATAGATGATTCCCCAGAGAAGTCTGCTGAGACTGCAGTCAAGAGAGCATGCAGCTACTGCCAGAAAGGAGCATGGTCTGAAACTAAGAGGTCCATTAGGATGTAGGGCGGAATAACACCCCGACCGCCATGGAAGCGGAAAACAACTGCCCGCCGGCCCCGTGGGAAAACCGGCTGCCAAATTAGCATTAACTGTTAAAAAAATCCAAACGCGGCGGTACGAGGCCCAGAATAACCGCCCATAGCGTGCGGAGATGGCCAAAAACCGTCCGCGGCGGCCGGAATCGCAGCGGAAAAACAACAACCCACCGCAAGTATAGCGAAGACACCGCCCTGGAAATTAGTATATCCCCGACGGTCCCGCTGTACATACCGCCGTCTCCGACCGCCGCGGTCGCACAATGGGATGAATGGGAGAGCCAGCGGAAGAGTTGAAGCACAGCCACCACGGTGGACGAACCGTCAAAAATATGGCGGACGAAGCCAAAACCCCACAAGAAGGCCAAAAAGTGCACACAGAAAACTAGACATGCCTCCTAAATACACAAAACACACCTCAATGACACAACCACATGGCAAAACGAAAAATACAAATCCCAGAACTACACACCTGTCAGCAACACCCCAATTGGACACACCCACATAGCGGTGTATAAAACCAGCCCCTTCACTGACCACAATCCCTTGCAAAGCTCCAGGAGAGAAGGGACACATACCCCAGCTGACAGGAGAGGCAAAGGACACATCACCAGCCACACCACACACAGCACCACCACCACCTCCAAACCAGCAGAACTAACCCCCCTGCACAACACATACCATACACAGCACAACCACCACTCACACCACTGCACCCACAATCACTTTGCACACCACACACCATGGCCACACAGAAAATGCCCAAATTCACTGAGAGTGAATTGAAGGTCATGGGAGATGAGATAGTCAGAGTGGAACCACAGCTTTTTGGTACCCTGGTCCAACAGACACCATTAGCCACAAGGACACAAATGTGGGCTAGGATAGTCCAAAGGGTCAATGCAGTAGGGTCCACCCCAAGATCGAAAAAAGGAGATCATGAAGCGGTGGCATGATCTGAAGAGGGTGGTCAAGGAGAGGAGGAGCAAGAACCGTGAGCTGGCTCAGAGGACTGGCGGTGGCCCTCCCATTCCACAAAAAACATTCACACAATGGGAGGAGAAGGTGCGTGCCATACTGCATCCAGAGAGTCTCACAGGAGTAGCCGGGGGAGTGGAGGCTGGTAAGTATAAACAAATGACTACCACCACTCTGCTATGTACTGCCTTGCACAACTACAAAGCTACACCACCTAGGACACACACCATCCATCTGCACCACACACTCACACAAACATGGCTCACAGATCCAACATTCACCCACTCCCATTCACCAAAAACATAGCTAACAACATAACCATGGGGGCATGTGTCCAGGCAGACAGCACTACAACAACCACCAAGTGCCCTGGCCCACACCTGAGCAGGATGGATCCCTCCCCCACCCAGGAGCAGTTGGAAGCCATTGCAGTACACCAAACAAACTTACAGGTAGGTAGCCGTCTTCACAATGAGGGTGTTTGTGTCTGGGAGGGCTGCACTACTACTCCCACCATGCCCCCTGTCCCACACCTGAGCAGGATGGATCCCTCCCCCACCCCAACCAGGAGCAGTTGGAAGCCATTGCAGTACACCAAACAAACTTACAGGTAGGTAGCCATCTTCACAATGAGGATGTTTGTGTCTGGGAGGGCTGCACTACTACTTCCACCATGCCCCCTGTCCCACACCAGAGCAGGATGGATCCCTCCCACCACCCCACCCAGAAGCATGTGTCAGCCATTACACAACCCTCATCAAACTTACAGGTAGGTAGCCATCTTCCCTGGGAGGGTGTTTGTGGCTGGGAGGGCTGCACTACTACTCCCACCATGCCCCCTGTCCCACAGCCTAGCAAGATTGATCCCTCCCCCCATCCCACCCAGAGGCATGTGTCAGCCATTACACAACCTTTATCAAACTAACAGATAGGTAGCCATCTTCACAATGAGGGTGTCTGGGGGTGGGGGGCCTGCACCACTACTCCCACCATGCCCCCTTTCCCACAGCCTAGCAAGATGGAGCCCTCCCCCACCCCACCCAGGAGCAGTTGGAAGCCATTGCAGTACACCAAACAAACTTACAGGTAGGTAGCCAATACGTACACCCACCCATTTTTCCCAAATTAAATGGTGCCATATGACAACACCAGCCCTCACATTGCACAAAGAGCCATACTTACCCCATTGCCAAGCACAGTGTGCACACAGGTAAGCCAAGGAAACTGTCACAACCACCAAAGTGTGACACACCAATGCACAAGTAGAAGAAAGCCTGGGCACATTCATGCACAGCAACTAGTTACATGTGCATCACCATGGGGCAAGTGCAACAAGGACCATTCTCAAAATATGAAAGCATGTGTGGTGGCACAAATCAAGATATGCACATGACAGGACAAAGGGATGAAGGAGATGACAATGACCAGTCCATGGCCAGATGTGACGTCTGCTAGGTCAGACAACTAAATCATGAGTCCACAATTAAACACATGTTGTGCCAGGCCCTAGATGGCAACAAGTCCCAGTGAACCTCAATTGGACACAGTTCGCATGGTATGCCCTGACACCTCGCACGATGGACAAGTAATGCTTGTACCACTGTATCATGTCAGGGAGCACAGTACTGCACACAGTCAACAATGTGATGATATGTCAATTGTGCAGTGTGCAAAATGTGAATGACACACAGCTAACACAAAGCTTGCCGGGTGCACTGCAATGACAATTTCCCATCTGACCCACAGGTGACCAAGAACTCACTGCAGAGGACAACACCAGCAACCTGCAGAGCCAGTCTCCACCCCCGGTACAAGGACTCTCAGATGTCGACTCCCAGGATTCCGTGGACGATGAGCTTGAGGCCAGCCCATCTGGTGTGCCAGGGAGCAACAGGTCCCAGGACCCCAGCGTCCCCTCACCACATCTGCAGCAACAACAACTCTACAGCAGACCCCTGCTGTCACGGCCTGTGCGGCCACCGCCACCACCACCACCACCATTGCTGCATGCAACACCCTCCCTGTCCCAGAGGATGCCCCGCACACTCCACCCAAGGAGGAGAGCAGGGAGAGGATGCGGGTGCCCACAGTGGTGAGGCAACAGGGCAGGTGGGAGGGGCAGGGCCACCCAGGGACACCAGGAGGCTGGGACCCACTCCCTGGGACACATCACCAGAGTCCTGGGCGCATACAAACAGGCCCAGGGACGAACGGGCCGGTCAGACGATTTGTTGCACGAGCTCATCCTGCTGATGAGGTCCATCGACAGACGCATGGGACAAATCGTGCACCTCTTGGGCCAGCAAGTGGCGGTACTGAGGGACAGGCATGCGCCCCAGACAACACCTCCGCCTCCCTCTGGTGGGCTGCACAATGACAGTTCACCATCCTCCCCTGCGTCCACAGAGAGGGGTGAGTCCTCAGACCCCACTGGCCCTGCAGCAGGGCCCCCCCTGCCAAATGACAAAGGGGCCGTCCCAAGAAGACCCTGGAAGTATCTGGAGGCAAAGCACCTGCCAGACGCAAGTCACGGAGCCAGCCATGATGGCAACCCTCTCCACCACTGCATTGTGATTGGCATCTGCCTGTTGGACTGGGTCACCACAGCAATGTGGTGACTATTCAACCATCTCATCTACCACGACTGTCAACTCACTCCCCCCAATGGAAATGTACACCCCCCCTTGCATCTCACCATAGTAAATAAAATATCCTCACACACATGTTGTTGTGTCTGCTCCGTCTTTATTGCAGGGTGTACAGTCTTCAACATGATCACAATGTACCAGGACTATGGGCTGTATGTAGGCAAGGAGAAGTCGAAGGCACCTAGGGAAACACAACAGAACAACTGTCACTGGTCTGGGTGTGGCATCACAGACATCACACAAGCCCTAACACCAGGATAACCCAACATGCACATGCCACAATGGCCCCCAAGTGTCAACATACACGTCCCGTAGATGTTCCCAAATGACATGTCCTAGAAACATTTCCAACCACCACTGAGTCTAAAACTGGCTGATGCTACAATTCTCACATGCCCCTTCATGACAACAGTGATCTCATCAGACAATGGGTATGTTGCATATTGCCACCCACCGTTAAGTGAAGTAGCGGGTGATGAGCTGTTTACGCAGGTCAACACCTTCCTCCTCTCCACTGTCCTCATCACTGGACACAGCTTGGTTTGCAGGCTGGGGCCTTAGGTCCTCACTATCATCCAGGAGCAGGGGAATCTCCCTGCGAATGGCTAGGTTGTGGAGCATGCAGCATGCAATAACAATCTGACACACCTTCCCGGGCGAGTATGCCAGTGCACCTCCGGTCTTGTCCAGGCACCGGAAACGTTACTTGAGCAGGCCAAAATTGCGCTCCACCCCACAACGTGTCCTCCCATAGGCCTCATTGAAGCGGACTTCAGCCGGGGGCCTGGGATTCCGCAGTGGGCTCAGCACCCAGGGACAGTTGGGTTATGCAGAGTCACCTAGGTATGGCAAACACAAATAGACATTGCAATGTCGCAGTGTCTCAGGGGAGCAGGTCACACACACAGCACGCCACATGACTAGGCATACTCACCCACAATCCATGCATGCTCTGGAAGAAGATTAGCCATCAGCTGGGGCACTATGCTGTTCCTCAGGATGTAGGAGCCATGGGCCGAGCCTGGGAATTTGGCACACACCTGCGAGATGGTCATATCTGCCAGGCACACCACCTGCACATTGATAGAGTGGTAATGCTTGCGATTGCGGTAAATGTGCTCACTTGCCCGTGGTGGCACAAGAGCGACATGGGTGCAATCAATGGTACCAACAACATTGGGGATGTGTCCAAGGGGATAGAAGTCTCCCTTCACAGCTGGCAATTCAGCACACCTGGGAAAATGGATGTATCTATCCTTGTATAGCATCATGGCGGATAGTACATCACGCAGCACCATGCTGAACATCGGTTGTGACATCACACCAGCATTGGCCACAGTCTCCTGGAACGATCCTGTGGCAAAAAAATGCAGGGCTGCCATCACCTTATAAGTAGGGGTGAAAGCTGTTGGATATGTCCTGCGTGGCTGCAGGTGGGGCTCCAACAGATCACAAATGGTCTTCAGGGTGGCTCTGTCCAGGCGGCATTTGCGTATGATCGCACAACATCCTCCATGTCCTCCAGCACCGTCAAGTGACAAATCAAATTTGGCCTCCTCCTATTGGAGTTGGTAGTGAACACATGTCAATACAATACACCAAGAGATGTGCACAGCATATCACGTTCTGGATGACACAACGACAACAATGACTGACATCTAGAGTGACTTACAGACCAGCTTACATGGAGGGACACCTTCAGCTACACAAAGGCACACGTGTCAATTTACACAAGACAAGTACCTCAAACACCACCTTTGGCTATGTGAATGCACATAGGGATATGGCCACAGTACACATGTGCACGCCTGGAAGTCTAGCATCCAGCATATGTGTAACTAATCAAAACCACTGTCTTCTACCCAGCTGCTGTACCGGTCACACCTTGATGCGTCATTACAACCTGGCACACATCCACCACACAATGACCACAGTCGGCGCTGGAATGATGAATGTGTTCATGAGCAGACATGAGAGGGAATGCTAATTAGATCAACATTCATCGAAAAGAGCATTGCCACTGGACCTCAACACATTGACATGTGGTGTGTCACCAGCACCCCCATTCACACCAGTGCAGTAGTCGTAAGCATGGAGACATATGGAAATGGCGGTTGGCATGCTCCACCACCAGAATGGCGGTGCCTTGTGTCAATGCACGGCACCCATATCGCGGTAGCTACTGCCTGGCACCGGCGGTGTGTCACCAGCACCCCCATTCACACCAGTGCAGTAGTCATAGGCATGGAGACATGTGGAAATGGCGTTTGGCATACTTCGCCGCCAGAATGGCGGTGCCTCGTGTCAATGCATGGCACCCATATCGCAGTAGCTACCGCCTGGCACCGGCGGTGTGTCACCAGCACCCCCATTCACACCAGTGCAGTAGTCATAGGCATGGAAACATGTGGAAATGAAGGTTGGCATGCTCAGCCACTAAAATCGCGGTAGCGCACCCCGGGCCACAGCGGTGTTACAGCGCCATGGAGCTCGCCCTAGAGCCAATGGGAAGCTCTATAGTGGTGGCATGATGCAATTTTGAAGGTCGCGGTAGGCGTGCTCCGCCACCGCGGAGGCGGTCATTGGCTGCATTTGAAAGCTGCACCATCGCGGTAGCGCACCCCGGGCCTCAGCAGTGTTACACCTACATGGAGCTCGCCCTAGAGCCAATGCGAAGCTCGATAGCGGTGGCATGATGCAATTTTGAAGATCGCGGTAGGCGTGCTCCGCCACCGCGGAGGCGGTCATTGGCTGCATTTCAAAGATGCTCCATCGCGGTAGCGCATCCCAGGCCCCAGCGGTGTTACACAGCCATGGAGCTTGCCCTAGAGTCAATGCGAAGCTCGATAGCGGTGGCATGATGCGATTTTGAAGATCGCGGTAGGCATGCTCCGCCACCGCGGAGGCGGTCATTGGATGCATTTGAAAGAGGCAGACATGAACCACCAATTGCTGCAGTTTGGCACCTTTGAAACGACCCCAGGGGGCTATATATGTGGGAGTGAGCCTCACATTGCCACTGCTCACAGAGCCTGCTGCCTGAGACCCATCACCTGCTGCTGCCTCCAGGGACTTCTGCCTGACTCCCCTCACCTGCTGCTGCCTCCAGGGACTGCTGCCTGGGGTCCTTCGCCACCAAAATCCCCTGCTGTTGTCTCATGTCCACAGTGATGGCAAGGACCAAGAAGATCTGTGCCAGTTCCTTCTCGAGCGAGGAGCTGAAGGTCCTGGTGGACGAGGTGCTCACAGAGTACCCAAGGCTATATGGTGCCCCAAAGGTCGTGGTGAGTCTTAAACAGTGTTGTGGTAGGGCAGGGGGCCACACATGTAGTGGACTGATGCAGTATGTGCCTGGGAGTGTGGGGTAGTGTAATGCACTGCCTGACATGCTGTCTCCAGTGGGAGGGTGTGTGTACCCAATGCCACAGCTTTCCCTCCCTGCACATGTAAGTATGAGTGACCTGTGTTGTGTTGTCAGCCATACAGAGACAAAGAAGGTTGTTCATGCTGTAGTCAGGACAGTGATTGCTTGGCTGAATGGCTGTGTGTGCCCCTGTAGTCCATCTCAGTGTGAACACAGCTGGACAGCACAGTCCCCATCTACAAGATAAGGACACATCATTTCACTTACAGAGTATGACATCAGTCTTTTCACATTGCACTTCAGCTGTGGCCCATCTCAGCACTGTAGATTGCACACAACCGCCCTTGTGAAGGGCATTTTGTATTTATGAGATCATGTCCCTCAATGTGACATCCATGACACAGTTATCTATTCACAGGGCAAGGACATTGAGGGCTGCAGTCTTGGACACAGTGAGTCACCCCCCAAACACAGGTTGATATGTGATGTAAGTGTTGCTCAACCCAACAATTGACTGGAGATGTGGGCAGGCAGGTTTCAGTGCTGGCATCCTACATGTGTATCAGATGTGCAGGGACTGTGTTCCCCCTCACACCTGCATGCTTTAACATCAGCTTTTCCCATTCAGGGGTCACATGTGGGCTGTACTATAGTCTCTGATTAATCTATCGTTGGATATGTGATTTTGTTGTATCTTGCTGCTATATTGATACATGTCGGTACATGGCACTGTGTACCTGATCATTTCTCCCTCTTGTCTCCCATGCCTGCAGCTCAAGGTACACCAGCGTAAGGCCGTGTGGAGGGCCATTGCAGTGAAGGTGCGAGCCCTGGGGGTCTCAAACTGATGGCGCACCCACTGCCACAAGAGATGGGATGACATCAGCCGGCTGGCAAAGAATGTGGCGGACATGACCCTGGGGCTGCTTCCTCGCACTGGGCGTCTGGCACGGCGCAGCATGACACCACTTATGGGGCGCATCTTGGCGGTGACACAGCCTGAGCTGGATGTACGTTTGAAGGAGCATCAGCAGCAAGCCAGGGGTAAGTATTTGCAGAGTCTGACTTTGGATGGGGGTGGCTGCATATGTACAGAGCCTGTGCCATCGCTGGCCTTTGTGATGTTGGTAGTGTGATGCTGTGGCAGTTAAGTGGCTGCTGGCCTGGGTGCATGTGGCATGCATTTTCCCTACCTGTACTTACACAGTTGATTTGGAAGCTGTGACTTCACATTACATTCTGAGTTGTGCTCTTCAGGTTTCTTCTGCATTGGTGTAGTCCTGGGAATCCCATGGGAGGGAACGCCAGTGTGCCCAATCTGACTGTGCGTACATCAATGCGTCCATTGCATGCACCCATATTGGGGAGTGCTAGATATCTTACAGCAATGTGCAGCATTCTATTGTCCCCAAGGTACGACATGGTGGGTGGCATGGGCTAATGTCCATTGTGGACTGTCATGTTGTAGTTTGGGTCTGTGTTTTCCCCTCCTGTTACATCCAGTTCTGTCATTGGCAACAAGTTGTGTGCCCCCATCATGTCCCTGGGTGTGCTCAGAACTAGTTGTGTGTCTGTTTGAACAGAGCCACAAGCAGGGTGTTGTGCTGTGTGGTCATCACATGGCTCACTCATGCCTGAGTTTCCAGTTTCCATGCACTGCTTGAGTCTAAGTAGTGCGTTGGCACGATGTGATTGCACAGGGTGGTGTGCAACATGTAGATGTGCCCAACTTTTGTCATGCATTGCTTGCATATGTCTGTTCTTTTTTTGCCACTAACCTGACCCTACATCTCTCTCTCCCATGCAGCATCACCTGTGGTTATGGAGGGACAGGATACGGACACCAGTGGGGGTGAAACTAGCACCACAGCTGCCTAGGAGCCCAGTGACACAGATGTCATCAGTGCATCAGAGGGGGACAGGAGTCTGCTGGAGGAGTTCCAGCCTGAGACGCAAAGCACCACATCATCCGATGCCAGCGGGGAAGCATCCATGTTGGAGGGCACAGGGAACGGGGACTCTCCATCGACTTCCACCACACAGCGGCCATTGCCCACCCTCCCAGCCACTTCCTCTGGTGCTGCCCGTGTCTGCCTCAGTAAGAGGGGAAAAGTGTCCTTCACCCCTGGCACCGCTGCCCCTGCTCCTGTCCCCCCTGCTGCCATCAGTGCTGAGTCTGTGGACCTTTTGCGCCAGCTGTGTGTATGCCAGACAGCTCTCCTAAATGCCTTCATTGACCACGACAAGAAATTGGCCCAGGTGGTTGCTTTCATGGAGGGCATGCATTCCGACGTGGGTGGGCTGCATCGGACAGTCCAGGCTTTGTCATCAACAGTGACGTCTGCCCTGCAACAGGCACATTCTCACAGTCCTGCTCCAGTCCCTTTGTCCACCACCCAGGCAGTGGCCACGTCTAACGATAGTGACCACGGTCCACATACATCAAAGTCATGATACAACACACGGAGCACACAGCAGCAGCAACCCAAGCGGTCCCGTGTGCAGACACCATCCCCACAGAAGACCAAAGGCACCCCAGAGCGCAGGGAGAAAAGTCCGTCAGGCGACACCAGGGGACAATTAGCAAAGCAGCAGACCTCAGGCACACATGCCTTAGTGGCATCCCCATCCAAGGACTCTCCTGCCCCTAAGGCATCGCGCAAAGATAATCGTACAGTGTCTGTTCCCACCAAGGAGGTGGTGCATGCTAAAGGTACACCTGGGAAGGGCTCAAAGGCAGTATCACCAACCACCTCGACTCCCATTGCAAGCCCAGTGAAGCAGGGGCCGGAGGGGACTATAGGGGTGACACCTAGTAAGCAGGGGAAGGGGGGGCAGAGGCAAAGCAAGGCAAAGCGTTCAGCTGGGTCCAGCACATCACCAGAGGGGCTGCCAGCGCCTGCACCTGCTGCAGCAGTGGTGGTGAGTGTGCCTGTTGTGCCCACACCACTTCCCATTGATCCACAGTCAGTCAAGCCATTTAGGATCCCCAAGAAGGGGAAGGGCATCCCTCCACAATCTCCCAGCCACACCGTGATTCCTGTCTGCATGACTCCACCTCCACGTGCCGCTACACCACCTGGTCCACGCAGCCCTCCAGCCTGCCAAGACACTGATCGCTCTACCTCAGCTGAAACACATAGGTATGCCCAAACACAACACCTATCCACAGTCATTGGTAACAAGTCCACAGGTGAGGTAAGCAAATGTCACTCAGATGTGGGAAGACAGACAATGCACCTAACAAAGCATAGCACAGGTTCATTACACATCAGCAACATGTTTATTAAAAAATAGTTGCAAGGCAATTGTACGTTACGGTGGGTACACGGTCACAGAGTGTCTGAGAATTGTAGTCCAGGGGTGTGTGGCACATCACTTGATGTCAATTGACTACTCCCAAACTGGTGTCGGATTCTGGGTGTTGGGGGTCAGTGTTGACCAAACAACAGGCAAATTACCCTGTGAAGGACAGACACAAGACACAGTCAAAAGCACAGCAGAACAGGAGAGAAATGCAATACACATGCACAAAACATGTCACAAGAAACCTACACAGAAACAACTTAGCAGTACTACCCTATTGTGGAGTACACACCACCTGAATGGACACATCACTGCATGCATCCAGTCAAGTGGCACACAGACACACTCATTCAGCAACAGAGCAGCCACAACACATTCCAGGCTAACTCCATACATTGACATAACAACCCTAGAAACTCACATTCAGGTGAAGAAGTTGTTGATGAGCTGTGAACGGACGTCACCCTCATCCTCATCATCACTGGCATCGTGGCCCATCCTCCACAGGTGGCGGAGGTTGGTCATCCTGGATGAGCGGCACCTTCTTCCGCACTGCCATGTTGTGTAGCATGCAGCATACAAGGATTATTTTGCACACCTTTGCAGGCTCATATGGGAGGGCCCCTCCGGTCTTGTCCAGGCAGCGAAAGCGGCTTTTCAGGAGGCCGAATGTCAGCTCAATCACCCTCCTGCTCCTACCATGTGCCTCATTGTAGCGCATCTCGGCTGGTGTCACAGGGTACCGGAGGGGTGTCAGCAACCACAGCATGTTGGGGTATCCGGAGTCAACTACACACAAAAAAATTAACAAGTAGCTGAGCTTTGTAGGAGTGCGGAATACAAGATTGACAAACACACACAATGGAAAACAGTCAGTACACACCGACAAGCCAGGCACGCTGATCTGGCATCTGTGACATCAGCATTGCAATGCGACTACTCCTCATTATGTAGGCATCGTGCGCAGAACCAGGGAACCGTGCACACACATGTGTGATAGACATGTCTGCAAGACATACCACCAGATCGAGTGGAAATGTTTCCTGTTACGGTATGCCTGCTTATGTGCTCATGTGCCTGTGGTGGTATCAGGGCCACATGTGTACCATCAATAGATCCGATGACGTTCGGCATCCTCCCCAGTGTATAAAAGGCATCCTTTATTTCAGAAAGTTCAGCTGGGCTAGGGAACTTGATGTACAGGTCAAGGAAATGCAACATCCCCTCCAAGACATCGCGTAGCACACGACTAAACATAGTTTGCGACATCCCACCTGCTGTAGCCACAGTGTACTGGAAGGTACCAGTAGCAAAGAAGTGCAGGGCTGCCATCACCTTCACCTCTGGGGTCAGTGCTGTAGGGTATGTCCGGCCAGGTAGCAGATGTGGCACCAATTGCTCCGCCAACTTCTCAATCAGTGGCCTGGTGAAGCGGTACCATCGGATGCAGTCACGTTCCTGCATGGTTTGAAGGTCTGGGAAGGGTCGATGGACAGCTGGTGCCCTGCAGAACAGAGATGAACAAAGGAAGATTGTCGGTTCATCCACCCATGTGGCCATGACCAGGCTCAATATTACATGATACATCATGACATTACACAATGTACTGAGGTGTGTGCTGTTGGGCATGGACACATATGTCACCTACATGACCATCACCTCACATCTCAATTCCACATGCCCACATAAGTCCCATGTAGTGCTATGGCCAATCATTTGGCTGTGTCACCCGACCTATGTACTGCTGTGACGTTAAAAACACACACCACAGTGACAAGTGAGGCCTGATGTCTCCCAGGCATCACAGATCTTTGCCATGCAGATACCCAGGGTCCCTGTATTGCCACATCGACACTGGCATGGACATGGCGTATCAAGTACACACCACAAGGCAGGCGTGAGTCCCACAGGTAGTGACCACTGTTGTCCCTGCAGGCCCTACAAGTACGTCTCTTAAACACACACACACCATCAAGGTTGCTGCATATACCACATGGATGTCTCCCATTGAGCATATTTGATCAGACACATCTGAAACACAACATGCACACAGACTGTGGATGCACATCTGAATTGTGGCTACAGGTCTTACTGTGACGTACATGCCATCACCCCCCGGACTCAGGGTGTATGTGACATGTCCTAAACATATCCAACCTGCAACTGTGTCCGTGACTCATGCCCATTACTGTACATTTGCACATCACAGTGGTAATGTGCACAACACACAAAGGATTCTGCCCCCATGTACACGAGCACAGCCTGGGAGTGGCTGAACAAAAGTGCCACCCAACAAACTAAATGTTGCCCCCCCAACACACAGGGAATGCAGCCTTACATGCCATGGGACACTGTGTGGCCAATGCTGTAGTGTGGTAGGTGTGCACAGGTGTCCCTGGCAAGTAATTGTGTGTTTAATCCGTCAAATTGTCACACCAATGAGGTCCGACGCGGGTGACAATGCATACGCATTGCAAGGTTCATGACCGAGCCGTGCGTACGCTTTGCCATTGACTGCAATGAGGTCCGACACGGGTGACAATGCGTAAGTATTGCATGGTTCATGACCAAGCCATGCGTACGCTGTGCCATTGACTGCAATGAGGTCTGACGCGGGTGACAATGCTTATGCATTGCACGGTTCATGACCGAGCCATGCGTACGCTTTGCCATTGACTACAATGAGGTCCGACGCGGGTGACAATGCGTACGCATTGCACGGTTCATGACCGAGCCGTGCGTACGCTTTGCCATTGACTGCAATGAGGTCCGATGCAGGTGACTATCATGCATGCGCGTCGGGCAAGCATGGTCCGAGACAGGCGTACGCCTTGGCCATTGAATCGTATGGAGACGGGTGCATGTGTATTTTCAAAAATACGCGTTGTATAGTCAGTTGACCGAGCCGGGCGCACCCATTGGCTCTGGACTGTCATGAAGACGGATGTGGATTCAAAACTTGTACGAGTTGTGCGCTGGAAATTCAGTTGGGTGCCTAAAACAATGTTGCAATTTCTAGGGTTTCATGAAGGTGAAGATTTGAACAATGCGGAAGACGGGCACGAGTCTTACATTTTTATGGATTGGCCAGATTCATAGAATGCAACCGTGTTGGACACATGGAACAGAGTCTGCCTCTGCAGCACAGATATAAGGCTGGCTGGCCCCCAGGGAGCTCACTTGCCTGCACTACATGCTACTGGACCACATCCCTGCTACCACTGCTGCTGTCTCTGCATCCTCTGGCTCCTGCTGTGGCACATACTCTGAAGAGGGCACCAGCCTTCACTAAGGAGGAGAACCAGGTCCTGCTGGACGGGCTCCTTCCACAGTACAGCAAGCTGTATGGGAAACCAGGGAAGCAGGTGAGTGTGTAGTCCACTGCCTTCCTAATTGTGCATGTTGTCTGACTAGCAGTACTAGCAGTGTGTACACCAGTGGCAAGCATTCTCACTGACTACTTTCATCACCCAAAGTGTGTAGGCACATGCAATGAACAGGTGTTCTGCTGCTAAAGTGCATTAGTGCAAGCTTAAACTTCCCAGGCATTGTTAACATGTCAGGCATGCAGGTTATTTGTCCTTTACCATGGTTGCACTACCTGTGTAACTAATTTTCCTTTGTGATGATGACATGTATATCCAAATGTGTGCATCATAAATATGGGGCATGTGTGTTAATGGAATTTTAACTTTGTCATCCTCACAGGTTGATGCCCACCAGAAGCAGGAGATATGGCTGACCATCGCCCGGGCAGTTCGTTCTGTGGGGGTCTACAAGCGCCGGATGTGCAACTGCCAGAAGAGGTGGCAGGACCTTCGGGGCTGGACCCAGAGGATTGCTAGAGTCCAGCTGAAGCTGTCACCTCCACGCAGGAGGGGCGGACACCGGACCTTGCCCCCCCACATGCTCCGGATCCTGGCTGTGGCCTTCCCAGACCTGGATAGGCAGCTGAAGGCCAGGCAGCAGCAAGAAGGGGGTAAATCCATGCCTAATCTGTGTACTATGTCTGACATGCTAATTGCAGTCTTTTGGCCTGGTCACACGTCCACATTACGTAGGTCTTGTAGTACAATACTCAGGTCCCTCAATTGTGTAATGCACCCTCCTCATCTGTTCCACAGGTGTGGCCCCTACAGTCTGTTGCTTGTGTCACTAGGGCACTGTGTCCCTGCAGTCAGCTATGCTTCAGCTTCCAGACAGCATCTGTTCCCGTGACTCTGTTGTGTGTTTCATGGGTGGTTCAATTGTTTACCCAATGCCTGGGATCTGACATGTGATCTGTGTGTGCCCTTGTTATGTGTTACAATTGCAGGTCTGACTCGCCACATGTGGCTGGGGTATTTCAAACAAAACCCTGCAGCAGGTGACTCCAATTTGTGGGCCTCAGGAGTATGTATATAAAGTATGTCACACTTGCTTAGCCACCTGACTACTGTCCAGGGCCAAACACTGTTTCACGTAGACCTGGGCAGTCATGCCTCCTCAAGGGCATTTAGAAACACTCTGTAATCCCACTCCTGTGTATCAATTTACAGGTTGTGCTTAGTGACATGTGCCTTCAGGTGTCTGCCTCTGTGTCATTATGGTGTGGCTTCCTGTTACGTACAACTGGGGTGTCCATGATTTTGAGGGTCAGCAGGACATCTGAGATGTGACTGTGAGAGACAAGACCTGTGTGACATATAGGTGTGTGATCATCTGACAGCGCACAATGGTGTATGCAACTGTGTACTTCAGGCAGCTGGGTTACATGCACGGCAGACTGTGATGTGCTAATGTACAGGGGGTTGTGTTTGCAGAGACTCATATGTCTGATTTGCTTGATGTGGGGTCTTCTGGGTCCTGGATATGTTGTTTGTACGGGATGGGCAAGTGCACTTGTCATCTGCAGAGTTTGCTTTATCTCTGAGCTATGATTGTGACACAGTGCATACTGTTGTTGTCTGGATGCCCTGCCCCTGTGACAAAAGACAGTGTTGACACACTTTCCAGGCATGCTAGTGCCATGGCATTTAACTTGCTATGAGTGATCCTGCATTGTGTTCAAGTGTGCACCATGCACCCCATTGTGGCATTGACTATCAGGACATGAGAACATCATAGTGTGTGTTGCTGGCATGCATCAAAAGCATGTGAAATGAGTCTCTGCCAATCGCTTCATCCGGACACCTGTACTGAGTCAGTGGCAAGAGATGTGCTGTGTGTATAGTGAGATACTCCTACATGTTCACTTGCATGTCCAACTAATGTGTGGGTGGTGCATGTCGGAACATTGGGGTATTAGCATCCAACATTCAGCAGACATATGGGTGCAAGTCAAGGAGAGATATGTGTGCCATGGTTGATGTTGAGAATGACAATTGGCTTATTCTAAACAGTGTTGGCACTTTGAGCAGTGTTCAGCTGATGATGCCAGGGCTTGCCCTGTGATGTGATGTAATCACTGTGGTGTGTGCAGTCACTGCAGGTGACTGATGTTGTTCTCTTTCTTCCTATTCCTATCCAGATACATCCACGGCCGCAGGAGGGGACAGCTCCACGGACCAGGAGGAGCCACAGAGCCTGACAGGGACAGAAGGAGAGGAGTCGGGGGGACCCAGTGGCACGGAGGGCGAGTGGAGCCACACAGAGGAGTCATCAGCCCCATTCTCCCAGCTGAGGGCCACAGCAGCTCTGAGGATGACTCCCTTGTGGAAGCGGGTGTCAGCAGCCACCAAACCCCAGCTAGTGAGGCTGTCCCTGCCACCGCCCCCACCACCACCATCACCACCCTCCCATCGGCTCCCATGCCAGAAGTCCGTGGAGGCTCCCGTGTTAGGGAGCATGTCTCCTTTGTGCCAGGCACCGAACCCCCTGCCCCTGTGTCCCCTGCTGCCCTAAGTGAGGAGTCTGTGGACTTACCTAGACAGATCCATATAGGGCAGACATCGATGCTGAGTGTCCTCCATGCACACACCACTCTGTTGACGCAACTGGTGTCGTTCATGGAGGGCATTTCATCGGGCATGTCTGCCCTACAGAGGACCAATCAGTCCGTGGCCTCCTCCCTGATGGCAGCAGTGTCCCTCTTCCAACAGTCCCACACTCCCCCTACCCCTGCACCACCCACGATTCCTAGCAGCCTACCTGTCCCAAGCACACACACACCTGCACATTTTCACAAAGCCAAAGACAAGGGCAGCACACAAACACCCAAACCAAGGGCTAGACGTGCACACAAGCAAGCGCAGGGGACTGATACCACACTCACAGGGGCTGGTTTGCAGACACACACACAGTCATCCACAACCACTCCGCAGTCCTCCGAAACCTCTCCCTCCCAGCCCCCTTCCCTTGCCTCACCTGCAACCCCATCTCCACAGAAGCTCTTCCTCTGTGACCTTGGCCTCTTCCCTACCGACCCAGCAGATCCAGATTACAAGGGGAAGAGGAAGTTCCCACACACAGAGGGGAGTGCCCCTCACACCCAGACACCCTCCCCCAGGCACAGTCAGACTGAGGCCCCCACCCGCAAGTCCCCCCGGAGCCGGAAGAGCAAGACCACACCGCCACCACGCAGCTCCAAGGCAAAGTCTCCATCCTCCATCCCCCAGGCCACCAGTCCAGGGGTTCCCCCGCCACACCCTGCCCCGGGTTCCCCCACCCACAGATACACCATCCCCAAAATGCTGAGGCCCTCCCCCCTACCACTTGCTCCTCCACACCCGGTCAGACGGTTAGTGCCACTGATGTGGGGACCGTGTCCCCCCTCTGTCCTGCCGACCTCACCTGCACCCCATTCCGCTCACATGGATTTAGGCACTGCAGTGAGTCCACGACCACCCTGTCTGACTTGGGCACTGCAGTGGGGACCCAATCCACTCACTCTGACCTGCCCACTGAAGTTGTGCCGGCACCCACCCCATCTGACTTGTGCCCCACAGTTGTGACTGCACCCACCACTTCAGTCAGCTCCACTGCAGTTGTAAGTGACTCTGGATCCACCAACCCTTCACTGCCTCCTTCTGCTGCGCCCTGATCATTTCCCTGTGGTGCCTGGCCTGCCCCCATGTATGCCCCTCCGAGGGGATGTCCCCTGTCCTTACCAGTGCAGGCAAGCAACGTGTGACAGTTGTCACTCAAGTTCACTCCTTGTCATTTGATAATGGACTGGCCATTGGCCTTTTGTTTGAATGGACGTTTAAATTTTCATATGCTGAATAAAGCTTTTTATTTATCCTTGTGAACTTGATTTAGCTGTACATTAGGTTGATGATGTTTAGCATGCCCTTTTACCTATAATGCTTGGTTTCCAATGTTGAATACTGAGGTGTTGATGTGAGGTACTCCATGTGGTCCATGAGATATGTATCCTATTCTGGTTGGTATCCATGTCATCATTTGAAGCTAACTGTGTGTGTCATGATCAACAATTTGTGGACATCTCTGTGAACACTCCATTTGCATGGTCACATCTGTGGCTTGCACCCATGCACATATGATGTGCTTCCCATTGTCCAATTTGTCTATTTCCCTGACTTTGGGCGCATCTCCACTGGACCTACAGGTGTGGGCATCATTGGTATAGGAGCAACTGGGTCCTCTGTGCAACTTGCTGTACATATGTGTTGAGTATGTGCAGATGACTTAGGGGAGACTCACGTACCCAGGCTGTTGTGACCAGAGCCTTCATTATGTGGTAACTGATGGATGACTGACCAAGTGTTCTGCTGACATGAGTGAGACGTGCTGTGACTATGTTTGGCACAGCTGGGCTTCCAGGAGTTGGGTCCCCTCAGGCTCTGTCACAGATGTGTTGTTCCGTGACATAGCCTGGGCCCATGGTGTGTGTTGTGTGAGCATGTGTGTGTGTGTCCACATCCCTTTTCATACACAGGCAGTGCTCCCTTGATATGTTCCTGTTGTTTATGCTTGCTGAGTGGTACTGTGTTCATCCCACAACTTTGCCATGGGCTACCAGATGTGTGGGTGCATGACACACTACTGTTAATTGGTGTTTCATCATTGGGATTTTTCAGTTCTGAGTTGTGGTGATGTTGTCAGACACAGATGGGACACAGTCAGGGGTCCCCAAGGCACTTGTTACTTGGCAATATCATGTAGTTGTTCCTCGGTGCTACCTTTCAGCGATTGATACATGTGTATGTGTGTGTGACTGCTCCCACTTGTCGGGTTCAGGGCTGCAATGTTTGCAGGTGTCGGCATATGTGCCTTGTGGTTCTCCTTGGCTTCTGCATTGTCCTGGGACTGTGGGAGGTATTCTGAAGGTTACGTGAGCTTTAACTAAATGCGTTGTATGTGTGTTGACCTGCACTCCTGATTAGAGAACTTATATTCAAAAAAAGTAACCAAAATAAACTAATCACTTAGTGTGTTAGCATGCAGTATAGCCCTAACTCCTTTAGTAAAACTCGGATTTCAAGGCCTGGGATCCCCCAGGTCTGTGAGATGCACAGCCTGTGTCCTGTGAGGCTTCAAAACTCTTCAACAAATATGTTAAACCAATAAAACCTCATGTAAGAAAAATTGACCAAAGAAATTGTCAAAATCATTGTATTATATCTTAGGTGCCAATAATGTAATGCATCCTAGAGGTGCCTTTGTGTAACTTTCACAATAGATGCGTACAACTGACCATGGCCAGTTCTTGTGATCAAATTAAAACATCTGAAGCGTAACAGAAAATGTATAACATTGGCTTTGCATATAACATAAAAGTTTCAAAATAATGCGATTCCCAATGCATTTCGGGTTCTAAAACCCTTCTTCAGGGGCGCTTCCAAAATGGTGGGATGATAGAATGCTGTTCCTTCCACATGGAACTACAACAAAAAGCTAAATTAACCAAAAATATATATATCACATTTTTTGTCAACCAGGATATGATTAATATATCAACAATAGAATTTGCACGTGATACTAATTATAAATAGTGGTGGGCAGAATTTGCGTAGTCGCGTTACGCAAATCTCCGCGAAATGGTTTGAAATCTCCGCGAACACGCAGAAATTCCGCGAACATGTGGAATTGCTTGTTCGCGATACTTTTTTCCTGTTCGCGACCGCTGTTTGCGTGCTCTGGGGGAAATATCTCGCGAACACGCATTTTGAAATCGCGAACAAGCAAAAATTCCGCAAAGCCGCAGAAAGCAGAATTTTGGGCAATTCCGCGTTCTCCGCGGAACGCGAAACTATCTAAATTCCGCAAATTCCGCGAACGGAATGGAATTTACCGCCCAGGCCTAATTATAAAGATGTATGAAACGACCAAAAATGGAAAACAATCTTGAGTTTGCTCAAGGTGAACAAGCCTCCGAAGAACGTCTAGGCTGACACATTGTAAGAATCGGAACCGCTCGTGTTTCAGAAAGTATACACCCGTGAATGGTAATAGCATGCAAATTCAGAACGTGGAACTTAAAACCATGTCCTCCATGGAGTGCTTCAACTGGTGTGCACCCTAATGAGAAACAATGCACGAGTTTGAGAGAAAGCGTGAATTGAACTAGAGTAAGTGCTGGGGAGGTGGTTGAATCCAATGAACGTAAGATTTAGACTCACCAAACTTCTGGTCGCTTTCATACAAATTATGAATAAACGAGAAACATAAATTCCGCTAAACACATCGAGGCTCAGCGAAGCCGAGAGAGACGTGATGGTTTGCTGTGAATAAAGTAACAATCAATGTGAAAGGGATCCTGGCAATGTTGCGTGCAGTAAAAGAGTGGAGAGAAGGGAAAAGAGATCTACGGCTTACCTAATGTGAGAAGAGTAAGGCTCGTAGCTGAAACAACAAAGCGGTGTACACCGTTTCAAAACTTCGATCTAGTATGTACAACAAAACATTACTCTAAAACCGACCGTAAATGTGAGTGGAAAATCAATCTAATAAGGAGGTTCTTACCGCGAGTATCACGGACCGGTCCGACAGGACGCCTTTACTTCATCGAATTTCTTTTTTTTTTTTTTTTTATTGTTTCCAAGACGGATTCACAAATATAAACATACATGAATTGATGTAGCAGAGTACGGCATAAAAATAGAGAAAAAGAGCAAAGAAAGAAAATACAAATCACACATACTACAATATACCCATATCGTCAGACAAAAAATTCATAAGGGTTCCCCAAATTAGAATACCTAAACGTTTCTTCCTGATTCCTTTTAGGGCATATAAATGCATTTCAATTTCATACATACGATACAGCTTAGCTCTCCAAAATTCAAACGTCGGAGCCTCAGGTGATAACCACTCTGTTGCAATACATAACCGGGCAACAGTCATTGCAAGAAAAAGAAAATAAGAATGTTCTTTTAAAACCTGATGGTTGTATATACTTTGGCATCTTCCCAATATCATCAGTGATGGAGAAATCTTTAACGGACAACCTAGTACCAATGAAGTAAATCTTTCAACCTCAGCAATAAAATGCATCAGTTTTGTACAATTATAGAAGATATGCACCATGTCTGCTTCTTGTTCTCCACACCGAAAACATTTACCATCATATTTTTCGCCCCAAGTCGCCATGCGTTTAGGAGTATAATATAACCTAAAAATAGTTTTATAGACTTGGGCTTTTAAATTAGCTGCCAAACAGATTTTCTTAGCAAGACATAGCGATTCCCCTATATCAATTTGAGGGTCTGCCAATTGTATAGTCCAGTACTGGTTGTATTTTTGCATGTCATCATTTTTGTAATCGTTTAAAATCGCATATAATGGACCAATCCTTTTCTGAAGCCGAATTCCCTCAATTAAGTCATTAGGAAGTGCCTCAATATGATTTTTTAAACAAAAATCCCGGACTTGAAGATATTTTAAAAAAAACGCCGGTGAGAGCCGAAATTTGTCTGATAATTCTGCATATGTTACAAATATAGCATTTTTATGATATAAATCCCCAATTCTTGAAATCCCTTTTTTAAGCCATATCTTAGCGATATCATCCCAAAACACAGAGGGGAGTAATTTATAGGCTTCAAAAGGAGTGTAATATGTAATTTTACCAAGTTTAATTATTCTCTTAACATTTCTCCATACTTTAAATGCTGAGGCAAGTGTCTTAAATTGTGTATGTTTGTAATAATTGCCCTCTAGTTCTTTTAATAGACAACCTTTTGCTTGTGCTCCTAAAAGTAAAAAGAAAATAGATGGGCTATCCGCCTCATTCTTTGAAGATTCCCCTGTCAATATATATCCCATTTTTTGTAAGAAACAAATATAATAATAAAAAAGAAAATCAGGTATACCACGTCCTCCTCTTTCTTCCGGCAATGTAAGCCATTTCATGGATCTACGCGGTTTACCGGGGGCCCAGACAAATTTCCCACAAATGTTTTGTAAATACTGTATATGTTTAAGTGGAAATTCCAAGGGTATACTGCGAAATAGATATAATATTTTGGCTAAAATATTCATCTTGATTATATTCCCCCTTCCGATTATGGATAATTGAAGTCTGCTCCATTTGTCTAATGACTGTTTAATCTGGGCTATGCTCACTTCCCAATTACTCTCGACAATTTCTTGCATTTGAGTTTTAATTTGAATACCCAAATAGGTTACTTCATTAGTAACCCGACAATCATTAAATATTATATTCTTTGTACAAAGAATTTGGGTTTTTTCCGCGTTTAATTTGTATCCTGACATACTTCCAAAATCGTTGGCCAATGATTCGATCTCCACTATTGCCTCCCTGGGATCAGTAGTTACTATGGCTATATCATCTGCATATGCAAATACTGTAAATAAAATATCAGCAACTGGAAAGGGTTTGATACATAAAGAATTCTGTAGGCTTATGATGAAAGGATGGATATATAAGGCAAACAATAGAGGGGAGCAGGGGCACCCTTGCCTTGTTCCTCTAGTAATTTTAATTTCCTCTGACTTTAAGCCCATAGCTGAAATTCTGGCAATTGGTGCACTATATAATACCTGAATTGCCTTTAAAAAAGCACTTCCAAAACCCATCCGTTTCATCACCTCCCACAGATAAACCCATTCCACGCGATCAAAAGCTTTCTCAGCATCGAGAAGTATCAGAGCTAAGTCCTTTTTTTTCACGTCAGCATAGTCAAATAAAGTAATAACTTTATTGATATGAGAGACCGTTCCTCTTTTAGGTATAAAGCCATGCTGATTTATAGTGACTAATGATGATATAACCTTAGATATACGATTGGCTAACATTTTAGAGTATAATTTGCTGTCACAATTAAGTAAAGATATTGGACAATATGATCCAGGTAATTCCGGAGGTTTCCCTTTTTTACTAAAAACGATTATAGAGGCGTCGTTCCAAGTAGCAGGTGCTATTCCCTTTTGTGCCATCCTAAATGTTGCTAACAATACATTCTTCAGTGGTTCAAAAAAGCATTTATAGACCTCCCCCGGAATAAAGTCAGGGCCGGCAGCCTTCCCATTAGGTATTTGACTAACAGCCTCCTCTAATTCCTCCATAGTAAAGGGGCTATCTAAAATATCAGCTTCAATGTTATTTAGTTGTTTTAACACTGCACAATCGGGGATCTGAGCCGTGGTGGAGTTTAATTGCTGAGTATACAGTTCCGAATAAAATTGATGAAATACTTGTAGGATCTCCGAGGGGGCTTCCCGAACCACCCCGGCTTGATCCTGAACTCTTGAAATCACCCGAGAGGTGGACTTCATTTTTAATCTCAGAGCTAGAGAGCGGCCGATAGCTTCCCCATATTCGTAGATATGTCTTCTATTTGTTAAATATTTGCGCGCTATCTCTTCGGCCCATACTCCTGTCATAGTAGCCTTCCATTGTGCAATTGTCTCTTCCATAAGCAATATCTGATTTAAATTATCTTTTTTTGTCAAAGCTGTAGCCAAACCCACTTCCGCTGCCTCTAATTGCTGATAAAACCCTCTCATTTGCGCTCGTATTTTATTTTGATTGTATAATCCAAATTTCGTCGTTTCTCCTCTAAAGCAGGCTTTAAATGTATCCCAGACTATCGGGATATTCGCCGATCCTAAATTAATCCTGAAAAATTCTGTCATCCATTCGTTTATGTGATTTCTAAATTGTATATCAAGACAAAGCTTCCTATCAAATGAGAAGTTTTTTGCAGTATTCATCTCAGCCAAAATTGAGCAATCAATCATAAGGGGAGAATGATCTGAAGTAACTCTGGGATAAATCTGTATCTTTGTCAATGTGTGAATACTAGAGGATATAAAAAAATAGTCTAGTCTGACTAATTTCTTATGAGGTGCGGAGTAATACGAGTATCCAGGAAGAGAAGGGTATTTTTTGCTCCAGATATCCACTAGGCCATGATCCTTAACTAAGTTGTATAAAGCTTTAAAAACTCGTGGTTTACGTCCCTGATAATGAACTAAGCCTCTCATTAGTTCCGTAGTACTTAAGTTTATATTCAAATCTCCGCATAAAATTAGCGGTGCTCCCCAATTAGCTAACTCTATATTTAAAAACTCAAGGACTTCAGCCTCATCCATATTAGAACCATATATGGAGCATATAGTAAAAATCTTACCCCGCACTATGAACTCTGCAATCACCCATCTACCCCATTTGTCAGCTAATTTACGCCCAACTGTACAATATCCTGGTCTTGATAAAATCATACCCCTCTAGTATTATTAGCTTGTTGGGAGGCTACATTCAGCGTATCACCAAGATCAGCTATCAAAAGCCTATTATCCCAAGAAAGATGTGTTTCCTGCAGGCAAAGAATATCAGGCTGAATAAATCGAACTTCTGCAGCTATTTGGCGTCTTTTATTGCTAGAGTTAAGCCCAGATACATTAAAAGAACAGATTTTTATAGTACGAGACATTAAGGATTCTTCTTAATATCCACAATACCGTATCATTCCGCTCAAACTGGGGATTAAACAAACATAAGCTCTTAATACATGTAAATCTTTCCAGACTATCCGCTACTAAGCTATCGTTTGAAACCGCCAAGGACTTTTTTCCCCTTATTCCCCAACCACCCCCACCACCATCCCCAACCCCCCCCCACCCTCTGTGCCTCCCCAACCCCGGTGACCCCTGCCCCTCTCCCTTAATCGAGGCGAGTAAAAGAGTGGAGAGAAGGGAAAAGAGATCTACGGCTTACCTAATGTGAGAAGAGTAAGGCTCGTAGCTGAAACAACAAAGCGGTGTACACCGTTTCAAAACTTCGATCCAGTATGTACAACAAAACATTACTCTAAAACCGACCGTAAATGTGAGTGGAAAATCAATCTAATAAGGAGGTTCTTACCACGAGTATCACGGACCGGACTGCTAGGATGCCATTACTTCATCGAATTTCATTCACGTTATGACGTATAAACGTTTGTGCGTGGTATTTAAAGGTACACAAGCCTAAAAACCACCAGCAAGTTCTGGGTAATCACTAAACCTTATTGTTCACAAAGGTGAACAGTGAGGCCCAAACAAAAAGGAAAGAAGAAGGTCTTGACTAACGACAAGTGCTGAGGTTAATATACAAAAGATAAGGGATGTACAGTCGAAGTGAAAATGAACACATCAACAAAAAGGGACGAAATAGACGTGGCGTAGAATGCTAAGATAAAGAGACGTTCTACATGGGTAATCCCTCTCAAAGATATAATTAGAGTCACATTGCAAATCCTTTACAAAGATGTATGTGTGGTATGAGCAGAGTGTTAAGACATGTTCACAATGTCATTGTACAGCGGTTTACAGAAAACATAATAGTTCGTAGTGATCATTGAGACCCCACCCGGGTTTATGGTTCCCAAATAACTTATCCAAAAAGTTTCTCTGCGTGCTAGGGAAGTGTGGTAATCTAACCTTGGAACCTGTTCAACTTTCTCAAGAATAGTAAACCTGATCTGTGGGATGGTGTGTGAGCTGTTAACCCAATGAGTGGCTAAACAAGAATTGAAATTTTTGTTGCGAATGGTACTCTTGTGTTCAATGATGCAGGTTTTTATTTTTCGAGAGGTTCTCCCTACGTAAACAAACCCGCATGGGCATTGAATAGCATAAATGACTCCCTCAGTGTTTTTTTTTTTTTTTTTTCTTTTTTTTGTCCTCATTTACCACCAATCTCCCTTTAAATGCACATTCAGACAGTCCGTGCCCACACTCAACAAGATGAGAGGCGTAGGCGTCTAGCACTTAAGATCGCCTGCCTACCGGCACTAAGACTTGCTGAAATGCACACCAAAGCACCCACTGAGATAACTCTATATTACGAGCTTCTGGAACTCGGTGGCCTTGTCTTAGGACCTCCACCCCATATTGGGAAGGAGGGTTCCAGACCTGACCCTTAGAGTATTCAGGTAGCATTAATCATAGAACCCGGGAAGGGGAAAAAAAAAGAAAAATAAACCCTCAGCTGCGGGTCCCATTTCCTTCAAGTATATTCCAGAATGTTCTCTTCTTTCTGCTGCCTGTTCTCATTAAGTCCAGCTTAGAAGTCGCCAAAACAGAAGATTGCCAGTCAAAAAAGGAAGGAGGGGTGGGATCTGTCCATTTCTTGCATATTTGTGTCCTAGCCAGGAGCACAGCATAAAAAAGTAGCGATCTTGCAGGGCCTCTAACATTATCTTGAAGTCCGAAGAAAATCAGGGGTAAATCCATAATAACCGAAATCCCTATTATGTCCGACAAAAATTTGCCTACACTGTCCCAAAAGGAAATCAGCACTGGGCTAAACATGTGAATGTCGGAAGCCAAGGCCAAATCACATTTTTTACAGCATACAGGCTGCTCTTTATTAATTTTAGAGAGCTTCAAGGGAGTGAAGTAAACCCTGTGGATGGTAAACAGGTGGTTCCTTTTCAACCACGCCGGCTTTACTATGTCATACAGGAGTTTACATGAAGATTGCCATAAAGAATCGCATTCTTGACCTGGTAAGACACTACCCCATAATTCCTCAGCAAGGTTAAACTCTCCATCCACTGCCTCCAGAATTGCCTGATACCAAAAGGAAACTTCTTTCTTCCCACGTGGTCTGATTACAAGATTGTACTCTAAGTCGTTACCTTTCCCTAATAAGCCCCCCTTGGTTCTCTGGAGCTGAGCCTGAACCCAGCTCGCCAGCTGCAAATATTTAAATCTAGTAAGACCTGGCACTACCCTCTCACTGAGTTGTTCCCATGTTACCAAAGTGCCATCTGAGATCAGATCCCCCCAAACCGCCAAGCCAGATTCCCTTAACGGGGTCGCAAAACTGTCTCTCAGACACTCTGGACCACTAGAAGAGTCCCATAAATGGGCCATGCTGGAGAAGTAACCAAGAGTGGCCGACCTCCTCAGGTTTGCCCAAGTTTTACCCAGACCCTGCAAAACTTAAGCCTAACTTTTTTGAAGAACTTAACATCCCCGAATTTAAACAAAAAACCCTCCACCGATAAATGTGCACCCTGAAGCATTGCTAAAAACATCCCTCCCACACCAGCCTTAACCGGCATTTTTAATAGCATGCGAGCGTGGGAGAGTTGAAAAGCCCATGCATAAAGCTGAACATCAGGCACGGCAAGGCCCCCCTTCTCCCTTCGGCGTCTCAGCTTTTTCCAGGCCAATCGCGAAAATGTATACCCCCAAACAAAAGAGTTGATATCCCTCTGGATTTTATCAATTTGTGATTTTTCAAAATAAAGTGGGATACAATTAAAAAGAAAAGTAATTTTTGGGAGTATCGACATTTTAGCCAAATGAACCCTACCAATAATAGAGAGGGGGAGCGAAGCCCAAGTCTTCATAAGCTTCACACATTCTCTCGCTACTACAGTCAAATTTGACTCAGCAATCTTAGCTATATCTTGAACTTTATTGAGTCCCAGATATCTCATTTTAGGGCTTAACAGGTGATGATATTGATTAACCACCTGATTCCAGACCATTACCTCTGTTTTGGCAACATTGATTTCATACCCTGACACCACTCCAAACTCCTGGGCTTGACTGATGACTGCTGGAAATGCCTTATCCAAGTCGGCAGTAAAAATCAAAATGTCGTCAGCATACAGGGCTACCTTCTTCTCCCACTCTCCGTAACTAAAGGGCTGGATGTTAACGTCCTCTCTAAGCCGTTGAGCAAACGGCTCAATATATAGGTCAAAAAGGAGAGGGGAGAGTGGGCAGCCCTGTCTAGTGCCCCTAGATATATAAAAGGGCAATGTTACACTGCCGTTCACCAGAAATCTAGCTATGGGTTTCCTATATATAGATTGTATTATACAACAGAACTTCTCACCAAGATTACATTTTTCCAAGACCTCCGACAGGTATAACCAATTTACCCTGTCGAAGGCCATGGTGGCGTCCAAAGTCATGGCTGCTAAAGGGATGGAATATGTGGATGCCAGATATATTGCCCCGATTAGATCGCTAGTTAGGTGCATTATCTGGCGCCCTTTCGCAAAGCCCTTCTGGTCTGGATGCAGGATGTCCCCCACCTCCGTGCCCAAACGTGCTGCCATTATAGAGGTAAAGATTTTATAATCAGCATTCAATAAAGATATGGGTCTATAAGACCCACAATTGAATGCCGCTTTCCCTGGTTTCAGAATCAGAACTATAGTGGCCTCATTCCATGAATCTGGAGGGATCAGGCCTCCTTGCAAGATCTGATTGAAGAGTTTGGTCATAATAGGAACAACCTGATACCCTATTACCTTATAGATCTCAGAAGGTAAACTGTCTGGCCCTGCGGCCTTACTAATCTTACTACTGAAGATAGCCTCCCTTACTTCCGCACAGGAAAAATCCCTGTCCATGAATGATTGTTGCTCTAAGCTAAGGGAGGGAAGCGAGATATCTTTGAGCCAGTTCTGGACACTCCGACTATCTACATTGCCATCTTCCTAATAGATGGATTGGAAAAAGGCCTGGAAGGCATCCCGGATTTCATCATCAGTTGCTAAGATGCCCCTCTTGTTTCTAATCTCCTTGATCTAACTCCTTGCTCGGTCTGATTGACTCTTCCAAGCAAGGAGTTTACCTGCTCCTTCACCATATTCGAAATGGGAGATCTTGCTAGCTTCCCACCTTTGAATAAGTCTAGTGTTCAGAATATTTTCAAGCTGGGCCTTCAAACTGCTAACCTTATTTAGCTTTTCCTGCAGGATTTCAGGGGGTACAGCAACTGAGAGATCCACCTCTGCCTCCTACAACCTGGCTTCAATACCGGTGATCTCTTCCTTAAATTTTTTGTTCCTATAACAGGATCTGTTAGAATCCCTCAGTGTTACAATCTGACGTGTGATGCAACATAATTTTCTTGCCCGTGTGGGGATGAGTAAAATAGTCTACCGGAATGATGTTACTACATTGGCCGCAGTTCCAACATTTTTTCATGCCTTTAAAGTTAATGTTTCTAACCTTTGGTTTGGTTTTTAGGTATTCTCTTAAATTTTTGGAACGACTGTGAGCGAATAAGGGTTTATCTTTGAATAAATTTGAAAAATCTTGTTCTTGCTCGATGATCTCCCATCTGTTTTTTATATTTCTTTTGATTTTAGATGCCTCAGTGGATTGTTTGAGAACAAATAATTCCCTTTGACTCTTGGTTTTTTCAGATATCTTGAGTAGATCCTCGCGTTTCTTTTGTTGGACCATTGATTTTGCTGCTTCTAGTACCTCCGCCGGGTATCCTCTCTCCTTGTATCTTATTAATTGTTCATTAATCACATTTTGACATTGTGTATCGAAATTAAAAAACTGAGACAGGTTTAACTACCACTGATGTTAACAATGCACTACTCGAGTGCTCACCCAACCTCGTTAAAAAATCATCTCCCATTGTCACAACTCATCAGAATTAAAAGGATTACATCTGAACCTACACAATATCAAAATGTGATTAATTAATTAATAAATTAATTCAAAGATAAACCCTTATTCGCTCACAGTCGTTCCAAAAATTTAAGAGAATACCTAAAAACCAAGCCAAAGGTTAGAAACATTAACTTTAAAGGCATGAAAAAATGTTGGAACTGCGGCCGATGTAATAACATCATTCCGGTAAACTGTTTTACTCATCCCCACACGGGCAGGAAAATTATGTTGCATCACACATCAGATTGGAACACTGAGGGAGTCATTTATGCTATTCAATGTCAATGCCCATGCGGGCTTATTTACGTAGCGAGAACCTCTCGAAAAATAAAAACATGCATCATTGAACACAAGAGTACCATTCGCAACAAAAATTTGAATTCTTGTTTAGCCACTCACAGGGTTAACAGCTCACACACCATCCCACAGATCAGGTTTACTATTCTTGAGAAAGTTGAACAGGTTCCAGGGTTAGATTACCACACTTCCCTGGCATGCAGTGAAACTTTTTGGATAAGTTATTTGGGAAGCATAATCCCGGGGGGTCTTAATGATCACTACGAACTAATATGTTTTCTGTAAACCGTTGTACAATGACATTGTGAACATGTCTTATGTGCTCATACCACACGAACATATTTGTAAAGGATTTGCGATGTGACTCTAATTATATCTTTGAGAGGGTTTACCCATGTAGAACGTCTCTTTATCTTAGCATTCTACGCCACGTCCATTTCGCCCCTTTTTGTTGATTTGTTCATTTTCACATCCACTGTACATCCTTTATCTTTTGGATATTAACCTCAGCACTTGTCGTTAGTCAAGACCTTCTTCTTTCCTTTTTGTTTGGGCCTCACTGTTCAACTTTGTGAACAATAAAGTTTAGTGATTACCCAGAACTTGCTGGTGGTTTTTAGGCTTGT
The DNA here is from genome assembly GCF_964204655.1 of Triturus cristatus. Classification (NCBI taxonomy): domain Eukaryota; kingdom Metazoa; phylum Chordata; class Amphibia; order Caudata; family Salamandridae; genus Triturus; species Triturus cristatus. Next base: position 79,507,617 of record NC_140581.1, read on the forward strand.
GTACCTTTAAATACCACGCACAAACGTTTATACATCATAACGTGAATGAGATTCGATGAAGTAATGGCATCCTAGCAGTCCGGTCCATGATACTCGTGGTAAGAACCTCCTTATTAGATTGATTTTCCACTCACATTTACGGTCGGTTTTAGAGTAATGTTTTGTTGTACATACTGGATCGAAGTTTTGAAACGGTGTACACCGCTTTGTTGTTTCAGCTACGAGCCTTACTCTTCTCACATTAGGTAAGCCGTAGATCTCTTTACCCTTCTCTCCACTCTTTTAGTGCACGCAACATTGCCAGGATCCCTTTCACATTGATTGTTACTTTATTCACAGCAAACCATCACGCCTCTCTCGGCTTCGCCGAGCCTCGATGTGTTTAGCGGCATTTATGTTTCTCATTTATTCATATTTTGTATGAAAGCGACCAGAAGTTTGGTGAGCCTAAATCTTACGTTCATTGGATTCAACCACCTCCCCAGCACTTACTCTAGTTCAATTCACGCTTTCTCTCAAACTTGTGCATTGTTTCTCTATAGGGTGCACATCAGTTGAAGCACTCCGTGGAGGACATGGTTTTTAGTTCCACGTTCTGAATTTGCATGCTATTACCAATCACGGGTGTATACTTTCTGAAACACGAGCAGTTCCGATTATTACAATGTGTCAGCCTAGACTTTCTTCGGAGGCTTGTTCACCTTGAGCAAACTCAAGATTGGTTTTCATTTTTGGTCGTTTTTTACCATCTTTATAATTAGTATCACGTGCAAATCCTATTGTTGATATATTAATCATATCCTGGTTGACAAAAAATGTGATATATATATATATTTTTGGTTAAGTTTGCTTTTTGTTGTAGTTCCATGCGGAAGGAATAGCATTCTATCATCACACCATTTTGGAAGGCCCCTGAAGAAGGGTTTTAGAACGAGAAATGCATTGGGAATCGCATTATTTTGAATCTTTTATGTTATATGCAAAGTCAATGTTATACATTTTCTGTTATGCTTCAGATGTTTTAATTTGATCACAAGAACTGGCCACGGTCAGTTGTATGCATCTATTGTGAAAGTTACACATAGGCACCTGTAGGATACATTACATTATTGGCACCTAAGATATAATACAACAACTTTGAAAAATTCTTTGGGTCAATTTTTCTTACATCAGGTTTTATTGGTTTAACATATTTGTTGAAGAGTTTTGAAGACTCACAGGACACAGGCTGTGCATCTCACAGACCTGGGGGATCCCAGGCCTTGAAATCCGGGTTACGTGAGTTTTGACATCATGGCCAGGTACCGCATACTGTGCAGTATGTCTGTCATTCACCAGGGCTGTGAACTGTCCTTGTGTGATAAGTCTGTGCACCTTAGTTCCTCCCAACATTCCTGTGTTTGTCATGGGTGCATGTGCAATGTCACCTGTCCATTTGGGCTTCACAGATGCACATTGTTGCAGTTCAGGGTGTGTGGTGTTGAGGGTGGACTGATGTAAATGTTTGCATGGATGGGCCCCTAGCTCCTGTTTGTCCATGGATGACTGGCCATGCTGAGTGATTAGTGTTTGTGTAGATGTGATGTACTATTGTGGCACAGGACACATGTCTGGTTTTCACAGTTTGGAAGACATCTACCTTTGTCATCCCAGTGGAGGTGTCATGCATGCATGTGTCACCCCAGTTTCTGGTCCCTGGGGGTAGTGCTGTTGTGTGTCAGTCTCTTGCTGTGTTAGTTTGTGTTCATTCCAGCTTGTGTCACATGTGTCTGTTGTGCTCCCTCTCATCTCACAATGCCTGATTGCCCACTAAGGGTGTCCCAATGATGGTTTACTTCTGTATGGCACTGTGTCCACATCTGTGTCACTGTGGTTCAGCCCCCCTCATGTGTTGTGTAGTTGCCTGGGGATACTGACACACACACACACACACACACATGTTGTGTCAGATGTGCAGTGTGAGGTTGCCTGTTTGTGTTTGTGCATCTGCAGCAGTGCATTGGTATTGCTGTTGTGGGCCATTGTCTGGATGCTGTTTCTGTGATTTTCCCTGCTGTCCCTGTGAGTCATATCACATCATTCTGCACATTCATCCTGGTTGTTAGGTGCCATTGCTGGCATGGAATGGGAGTTTGTGACCTGACACCTACAGTCTACACAGGTTGTTTTGATTAGTGTGTCTATTTTCGAGATGTGTGTATGCTTTGTGATGGTCATTTCTGCTCTTGTGTCATTGTACACTGTATGCATTGTCAGCCCCCATGTGTGGTGCTTGTCTGCACATGGCCGAGAGTATATTTTGTTTTCACTGCACTGTTAGCCTCACCACATCTCTGTGGGAATGGGACACAGCCATTAGTTTGCCCCAAAAGTGTTTCATGTGTTGGGAGCAGGAATCATACATGCTGTTTGGCATTTGCAGCTTCAACCATGATGACACTTACCTTTTGGTCACTGTGATGAGGGGGGGTTTAGACCCCATCAGCACAATGCTCGACATTTGCTGCAGTTTGGAACACCACACTTAACTTTTGTTCTACACAGTGAAGGGGTGTTCTTTTTACATTGACACAGTGCTATAGTGATGCTTGCCTTTGACACAGTGCTATAGTGATGCTTGCCTTGTGTAGGCCACACTCATTTGTTGGTCACACATGTGCTGTTAGTTACATTGTATGTTCGAAGTCATAATCACTGTTGCGGGCATTTGTCACAGACAACACACTGTTGTCATGATGTTAGGGGGGATGTATTTTGCTGACATTCCTAATGTTGGAGTATGATGGATGTGTGGCGCATCACCCATCTTATGGGTGGGGGTGGCAAGGGTGATGGGCAACAGGTCCCCTATTAGTGAGGGTGGCAGGGGCGATGTGTAAAAGGTCCCCTATGAGTGGGGGTTTCAGGGGTGATGGGCAACATAAGCCCTATGAGTGGGGGTGACAGGGGTGATGGGCAACAGGTCCCCTATGAGTGGGGGTGGCAGGGGTGATGGGCAACAGGTCCCCTATGAGTGGGGGTGACAGGGGTGATGGGCAACATAAGCCCTATGAGTGGGGGTGGCAGGGGTGATGGGCAACAGGTCCCCTATGAGTGGGGGTGGCAGGGGTGATGGGCAACATAAGCCCTATGAGTGGGGGTGGCAGGGGGGATGGGCAACAGGTCTCCTATGAGTGGAGGTGGCAGGGGTGATGGGCAACAGGTCCCCTATGAGTGGGGGTGGCAGGGGTGATGGGCAACATAAGCCCTATGAGTGGGGGTGGCAGGGGTGATGGGCAACAGGTCCCCTATGAGTGGGGGTGGCAGGGGTGATGGGCAACAGGTCCCCTATGAGTGGGGGTGTCAGGGGTGATGGGCAACGTAAGCCCTATGAGTGGGGGTGGCAGGGGCGATGGGCAACAGGTCCCCTATGAGTGGGGATGGCAGGGGTGATGGGCAACATAAGCCCTATGAGTGGGGGTGGCAGAGGTGATGGGCAACAGGTCCCCTATGGGTGGGGGTGGCAGGGATGATGGGCAACAGGTCCACTTTGAGTGGGGGTGGCAGGGGTGATGGGCAACAGGTCCCCTATGAGTGGGGGTGGCAGGGTTGATGGGCAACATAAGCCCTATGAGTGGGGGTGGCAGGGGTGATGGGCAACAGGTCCCCTATGAGTGGGGGTGGCAGGGGTGATGGGCAACATAAGCCCTATGAGTGGGGGTGGCATTAGTGATGGTAAACATGTGCCCTAGGGGTGGGGGTGGTAGTGGTGCTGGCCATACAACCCCTATGGTGGGCTGTTGTCAGTGGCCAGGATGTGGATCCCGTGTGTGTGTGTGCCATTTTGCGGGTATTTGTTGTTTATTTGTGTGGTAGGTGTCTGACTTACCGTCTGCGCCATCCACGTCTGTTCCTGATCCGGTCATAGATGCAGAGTACTGGTATGACCTGCGCGATGGGATTCATGATGTGTTCGTCTCGTACACGCTGCTTGTTGCTCCGTCTCGTACCCGTTGCAAGTTGGTCCGTCTCGTAGCCGTGGATTGAGTTGTGGCGCGAATCGTAGCTGATATGCTTCTTTTCCGGATGCTGTGACGTGCCGTACGTGGCGACCCGTCCGGCTCGTTGGAAGTACGCATCGTACTTGTCAGGGCGGAAACTGCTATGGATACTGCTTCCGGGCGACTCGGTTCGGCGTTCGGAGGAACGGCTCGGACGGAGAATGGAGCTTGAATCACAGCCTACATGTCGGTCGGGTTTTTAGCAGTTATGCGCATCGTACTTCATCAACAGGACAGACCGGCTACGGGTACGTGTCGGTCGCAAGGTAAGGCTACGGACAGCTCTCGGAGAGCTGTACAACCCGGATCGGAATCGACCCCAGAGAAGCAGACAAACAGAAAAAAGCATCATTAACAAAGGTAAGAGAGGAAAAAGTATGGATGAAGAATTAAAGATGTAGATAGCAGAAAACAAATAGGAGGAGGAAGGAACCGTGAAATTAATGAAGGTAGATAAGGAGAGTGTTATAATTGGTGCCAAGCCTCCACCTCCAGGATAGGCAGGGTCAATGAGGGGAAAGCTTCAAAGGCCTGTCGCCTTTGAGAGCTACCCAAGCCATTTGCTGCTCCCAGCAACTGACCCCCACCAGTTCTGACCCCCACTTTGGAAGGGAGAATCGGTGGGAAAACTAAGTTAGGAAGGGAGGTGGGCCCACCTTTGCCAACCCCACCCCTGGGGTAGAAGAGGTGAGGTGAAGCACAACTCTCAGTCCCTTCCATCTTGATGGGGGACCGACCCAGCCAATCAGTGTGAGGCTTATGCCCCCTCCCACTGCAGGGTGACATAATAGGGGATGTACCCACCCATTGAAATGGACCTAATGGTCTCGACCTGTACCTACCTGTAATGTCCCTAAATTTAGTATTTAGGTGCAACCGTGAACCTTGCCTCCCAAGGTCAGATCTGAAAAGAAGAAGCAAGAAGAAAAAGGACCAAACAGCCAAGCGGAGAGAAGAAGAGGAGGACACCTACTGACTTGGCCCCAGTCCTACTGGCCTATCCCGACCTCAGGCTCCTCCAACATAACCTCGGTGTGTCCTGCAGTCAGCAGTCCTCAAAAACCCAGAGAACAGGCCCTGCCTTTGTGACTATAAAGGACTTTGCCTCCCATGAGCACTGGACTTGCTCAAAACCAACTGACTCTGACTCCGGCCGAATCCGTGTGTCTCCCCCAATCCGAGTCTGGCACCCGCGCCCGAGTGAACCAACACCTAAGGATGCCCTCCCAGTGGTCCCAGCCTGGATCCCAGTGGCCCCTCAACATGCTCCCAACTCAAACCTTCAGCCAACAACTGGAAGGTCCCCTCAACCGCAACCAAAGGCGACCCCCTGACCGACTCTGTAACTGAAGCGGTCCAGAAGGAGCAACCTCGAACGTCTGACTGACTCCGTCGCCGAACGCGTGTGGTCACAGGACAATTACTCCCAAAGACCCCATTCGCCTCAGCAGCAGCTGACCAACTCAGAGGGACCGCGACCGAATCTGCAGCATTAGCCAAGACCGCATCCTACACCCGGCCGCCCCTGTGCCGCTGGTGGTGTAGTTCTTGTATTGGCCATTGGGCCCTAGAGTGCTGACCTTGGCTCAAGGAGGTTTTGTCCCCCAATCTGGTGGCCTGCTCGTCGCAGTCCACTAGCCCATGACTGTGCTTAGCCTATTGGCTAACGTGTGGTCCCTGCACTCTGCACCCTGCTGCCTCGGTGCCGCTGGCGGTGGGACTCGAGTGCCTATTTGACCGAATCTTGCCCACGAACCCTTAAAACTCAGTTCTGCCTTCTCAGAACTAAATGTAGCTTGTGAGTAATACTGTAAACCTGTATGAAGTTTGAAAACGCCTTGTCTCATTTTTCTTTCCCTCAGGAAATGCACCAGCCTTGTATCTAGAGATACCTGGCTGTGTAAGAAAAATAATTGCAAAGTAATTCTGACTATCTGCAAATACAACGTAATTCTACTGTAACTAATTCACTGCATTCAAACTGTATTGAAACTACATATGCTTGCAAAGTATACCTATACTACCTGTACCAGGCCTGGCTTTGTTCTAGACATTTAATATAACTAAATAATATTTTCATACAAACCAATTGGTCAGAGTTCAGCCCTTGAATGTGTGAAATAATTTCTTGCTGAAGTTATACAATAAATGCTTATCACTACTAACTGATAAGGCCTGACTGCTCGCCCACACTACCGCAAATAGAGAGTAAGATACTGTCTACTTTACCCTCGGCCTACCTTTGGGGATCCACTGCACTCTGTGCACACTATACCTTACTTTGGTACAGTATATACAGAGCCCGCTTCCTACACACTTAAATTGACATCTTTTGAGAGCTTCAGGAGGCCAGTTTAACAGAGCTGCAGACTAGAGTGCACAGATGCAGGTCTAATTCCTTGAATAGTTGATCCCACTTTGGACACATAGAATTCAGCAACATAAAGAGGCATGATGGTAGAAAGACCATCTTAGCCGAGGTCTTTCCCATAATAGATTTTGGAAGTGTTTTACAGAATCCTGCTAAGTGAATGAGCCCTGCAGAACCCTTCTCATATTGAATAGTTATTGGTCCTGTCCATCATAAGTAACGTTTATTTCCTAAGTCATGGCACCTTCTTGTTTCCTAATATATTCCTGAATCCTATATCCGATGGGGCACACTCATCCAGTCTTCAAAGGCTCCCAAGTCCAACTAGAAATAAATCTAAGTTTCCATAGTTCGCGAGTGAGTGAAACATGTTTGAATCTTTCAAGTTCCTGAGGAAAGAGGTTCTCTTAAATAGACTCAACCTCATGCACATCCAGGCCTCTGGCTACCTTAGCTTCTTTCAGTGGTCCTTCTAAAACACACCCGTTTCTAGCTGACCCTGGGATGTGCATGGCCTCGAAAGTTCACACTCTGTGGACATCTTGCTCGTTTTAGATTTGTTAAATAGGCAAAACACTACCTATATCAGGCACCACTCTCCCTTGAAAGGGCAGGGCGGCAGTCTAGCTGGAAAGAACCAGGAATGTGCTCTGGGATTGCTGGACTGCTGGGTCAAAGGTCATTGCTATCGGCACAGAAGTCGAAACTGTTCACGATGGCTTTCAGCTGGGCTCAAAAACAAACATCCAGGGCCGCCTTGCTGCAGCTGAGGACGGATCAAATGCTGAACAGTGTTGTAACTCACACGTTCACTTAATGAAATTATCAGCAACTTATTTTATTCTAGTTGCAGTATTTCATTTCTTTTTATTTCTCTTTCATGTTATTATATATAGCTGAGTAAATAATTGTCCATCAGAAGAAGGTGTACACACATTTTACAAACAAATCTCATTTAAGACGGAATCTTTTTTTGTACATGACCATGGTCATATTATATTGACATGACAATGGTTAGTCTGATGTGTCTCTTTGTCATTTCTCTTTGAAGCACGCGGCCAGGCTCTGACCGGTCCACGCGAGGTCAAAGGTCCCCACGGAGGGTCGGTGTCCGTTGAATGCAGATATGAGGGAGGATACAGCGATTATTCCAAATATTGGTGTCGAGGTGCAGACTGGTACTGCGACAAACTTGTACAAACATCGATCTCTGAGCGAGAGGAGACTGAGGGCCGCGTGACCATCAGGGATTCGCCGCAGACCGGGTCATTCACGGTGGTCATGGAGGGGCTGCGGCCGGAAGACGCCGGGAGCTACCAGTGTGGAATAGACAGACGTGATTTACCGGATCACATGGTCCCAGTATCAGTGGCTGTTCTCAGAGGTGAGTTCCCGCTCTGCGGCCGCGGGCGTTAATAGTAACTCTGCCTCTGGGTACTGATAGAGGAAGGGGGTATCAGGGAGCGATGGAAACATGTATGTATGTGTGTCTGTATGTATATATTGGAATTTGTAGAGTGCACCAGGCTGGGAAGCGCGGTGAATGTGGATGAGACCCAATGACTGAAACAAGCAGTCAACGGGGAAAACCAGTGTGCTGAGGGCATTGCTGTGAAGGTGGGGGAGTAGCCTAGTGGCTATTTTTGGCCGGATCCCGGATTCGGCCGACCCAGCGATATATGCTGAATTTGTCCTGGTGTCATTCTCTGACACCAGAAAATAATTCCGGTACATTAAATGCTCCGAGTGGGCCTTCCACCCATCTAGGTATCCCCTTAAAACTTGTCTCAGGGCTTCCATTAAAGCATAAATGCAATTTTAACCTGCCAATTCAATTTCGCGAAATAAACCTTTTGCCAAGCATAAAACTCCCTTTTTAATACATAAAAGTCACCTTGGGGTAGGCTCTAGACACCCCATAGGGCAGGGAGCATTGTGTTCAAAAAGTTGTCCATGTACTCTAAAGCTTTACATGTCCTAGTAGTCAAAAACGTACACATTTGTTTTTCAACCACTCTGAAGCCTGTATGTTTGGTGTCTAAGGAATTGTTATTTGAAAAACTCTTCAATGGTAAAGTCAGATTTTAATTTACAATTCTGAAAATACCACTTTTAGCAAGTTGCCATTTTCTTGCCCTAACCATTTGGTGCCTGTAACCTACTGCCTAGGTCACATATCTGTGTATTTGGCAGTTGGCCTTTGTGTAATCCTCCTAGACAGTCACACAATAGAGCTATTGGGTGTTGATATGATGGAGGTGGAGAAGTGTGGCTCAATGATTAGAGCGGCAGACCCTGATGCTGAGGTCTAGCCTGGGACCAGGTTTCAATTCCCCGCCTCGGCGGGTCTTGGGCTAAAAAATTCCACAGACCTGATAATTCTCGCCTCGGTGCCTATTCCAATCATGGAGTCCAACTCTGGGCAATAGCGTGCTTAATCTCCACAATGGCCCCCACAACGCTAAGGATACCTGTCCTCCACCTCGGGGGTGCCCAGGAGTGGACGCCTCACAGGGAAAGCCAGGATGGGTTCCACAGCGGTATTCGTACAAGCGCCTTGAGACCCTTGTGGGTGAGTTATGTGCTATACAAGTAACAAATTTACATTTATATGATGGGCTACCCTGGCAGGACGAGGGTGGTAGATGGAGCTGTAGACAGCCACTCTTGCACTTCACACATACTGTGTCAGCTCACAAAGAACTTCAGGCAGCCTTTTGTGACCTCAAACACCATGGGACCAGGGCAGGGAAGCAGGAAATTCAAGACACTTCTGTGGGAAGAAACTCCTGAATTTTCTCCCACTTCCAAGCTGGCACGAGGTATTACATTAGGACTCTCAGACCCACTCTTAAGTTCACTTCAAGACCTGCAGAGGACACTCAGAGCACTGCCCTTCTGCCTGTGGCCTGCTGTGTACTTGGGAGGCATGCTCTCCTGCACCACGTATTGCTGTACAAAGCCTGCCCTGTGTTATCAGAGAGCTTCTCTGCTGCTTGAGACCTGCTTCTCTGCTTGAACCCAGGGCTTCCAAAGTGACTCCGGGGACTAGTTGGCTGTCCTCCTGATCAGAGCCTCAGAGAGAGAAAAGGCTCCAACCACCTTGAACTCGCACCTGAGCCTGAGTGAGTCCTAACCCTCAAAGGGGTGCCCTTCAGTCCTGGACCCTTGGAAGTGGTGCTAAAGGTTCCCAGATTGCTCAAATCTAAAACTTGTTACTTAGAAAACTTTCTTCCAAATTGTGCACTTAGAACAGAGAGGAGACCGGACCTACAACAAATCCTGCTCAGCTGCTCCTCACTGAAGGAGTATCCGGCATTGTGGAGCCCTTGTTGGCTGGAGAGTTTCAACTTCCAAAAAAGAGGATAGGTACAAATTAGGAAATCTTCACTGCATCTTTGTCTAGCAGCTCCCTGGCAATCAATGCCTCCTCTTTGAACACCGCCAACTACCTTACCCCGTAAAACGTTATCTTCTCAAAAAGTTTTTTCCGAAATGTCTTCTATGTCAGAATTAAGAGGAGACCAGGCCCAATCCACACTGGATATCTGAACCGCGCTCCATCGCGGTCATACATAAATTTTTACTTTGCCCTTGTCTTGCATGACTAGATGTCCTCAGTTGGAGCTTTGATCTCTGAGACGCTATTATTTTTTTCTTTGAAACTTCATAACTCCAGTTCTACTGATTGTATTCTCCACCTGATTTAAGTTTGTGTTAAAAAATTTAGGTGGCTTTACCGGGTGTAGAAGTGCAAGTGACAAAACAGGGCCCAGTACTCCCATACACAGTCATTCTAGAAGCGAGAACACCAGGCCGCTCAAGCGTGGCACGAGCAGTGCCCCCTCGGGATACCGCTCCAGCCAATCCATATCTACCAGATGTTCCTCATCACCACTGGATACCTGGCAATTAAAAACAGGCTTCCAAGCACTGTTTCCCTAATTTATCTTACATTTTTTATACAGCAATAAGGCACCCGGAGTGGCACCAAGTGAGCAGTGAAAAATATAAAACATCCCCTACTTCCATCAATAACACAAAATGCATGCAGCTACTTAAGTGTTTAAAAAACATACTCTATTTCTATAATTATACAAAACTATGCACCAGAGCTGCTCCACTCATGACCCAACCACCGTGATACACGGCAGCTGTGAATGTACGCATAATGAATATTGGGTTGGTTAACATACCAACAGGGTCGATTATTGGTGATATTGCACAACATGATGGAATGAGGCAGATCATCTGAGTGTTTTGTCGGCATTGCGCCTACCGACGTGGGCTTCGGCAGGAGCTTTAACACGAACCTAAAGGTCCAGTAAAAATATACATACGGCTGGAGCTCATGCTAATACGAAGCTCCAGATATACGAAGTCTACATCAGGTTTCTTGACAATACCATTTTGGTGCAAATGAATACTGAGCAGGCAATATATACAGGCTCTGGCGGGAACTTTTCGATATCATAATCAGACATGCCAATGAATTCAGTTATATGCCCTTACAAAATAGGTATTCAGCCACATTTAACAATACCTGAGTGTCCTTCAGTATTATAAATCTAACAATTGTTTTTCCTTGATAAGAGTTTGACTAAGGACGGCACCACTCCCCAGAACTGCCTGACCCTTGGGAAAAACAAAATAAGCGTAACCAACGAGCATGCATAAATTGCTTGTAAAACACTTAATCACTAAGCACGTGTCCACATGAGAGAAATTTAAATATCGACTGTATATTAAGAAATTGTAGTATCCCATCCATGGAAAATCACAATATTTATTTCTAAATGAAAAATCCTTAAAAAATTCTTAGTAAATACTCCAACAAATGGAGATCACGTACTAACAATAAAGTTACACCATCATCACTTTTTCTATCTAAAGAAGGTGTTCCCTTTTCAGGAACAAAGAATTCCTGGGCACAATACAATTATGGGCTAGGAAATCACCACAAGTCCTTACTAAATTTAGACTACGACCACGGATTTTACGCAATACATAATGTTTTAGGTCCACCTTTAACCTTGCCGTGAATACTTTTTGTCTCGTAGGTAATAATCAACGACAGAAGACTGAGACAGGCAAGAGCCTTATTCTTCACGTATGTGCATGGTATGCATGCGTAGAAAGGTAGGGATACATTCAATAAGCCCTGTCGAAGGCCCTAGACTCGAACTGGCTCATAGCACGGGCGAAACAAGAAACAATTGAACAAGTACATTCAATAAACCCCTCCACCCCAAAAACAAAATTGTCCATACGTCAGGTAACCTATTAATAAAGGAATCCTGTGAGTACACCTCTAGGCATTTTTAACTTTATATCTTTCTTCTTGATCCCTGCTTATCCAGTTTGATTTAATCTGAGAACTCTCATTCTATCTTTGGTGGAGTCTGCCCTGGTTTTACCATCCTACCAGGGTGTGGATAGGCACCAATGATAAAGCATATCATGAGAAAGTGAGTGAGGCGTCTAATCCAATAGCTTTGGATACCCAAGAGGCATAAGAAAGGATCTTTTTTCCCATGATTTTCTTCCTTCCCTTTTTTTACTATTCCAGTTGCTTTTGTGTGAGATAGTTATGTGAACAAGCCTGGTCTTTTCTAGTGAGGGTTGAGAAAGTTCTGCATCTGAAATTTAAAAAAGAATGGCACAAATAGTGCTTTTTAAATCATAATATTTCATGAAATTGCCTTAGAAGTTACAAGAACTACCTACTGAAGTTGACCATCCCCACAGGTGTTGATGAAGTCACTCTGCTCATGTAAATTCTGAAAAAATGGGGCTAAATTGTGCCTTTTTAAGCATCATTTTTAAAGACGTAGGCAAAAAGTCACAGGCTGTGATTACAAATGCCTTGTGATTTTCCATCCCCGCCTCTCAAATACTTGTTTCACTATTACCAGATATGCAGAGTTAACAGCAATTGGTAATTATTGTACCTGATAAGGACCACATTCTTGCCAGGTTGATATCAACAAGTCAAAACTGCTGAAATTTACACAAAGAAAATGCTAGATAAATACCAAGAAATTAGGATTTTGGTTCAGAAAACACAACCATCTGCTTGCAATTCCCAGTATGGTAGGACCAATTTCAGAACATAGTGTAGTTTATTGCCCCTGATGAATACCAATTGCTGGGCTATCAATATATCATTTGCCTTGCTGCAAGCTGAGCCCACACTGGCCACCATGCCACTGCATAACAGGGATAGCTGTAAATGTCCCGCACCACCCATGCTCACTCCCCTCTGCTCTGCCCTTTCTCAACTCCTGCACCACTTGCACCAGGGGCCTCAAGAAAGCCAATGCACCAATCCAAGACCTCCTCCAAGCAAGTGACAAATGAGTGTGGATTTGGGACACATAAAACTCTAACCCTATATTTCAGTGCAGGGATATCAGTTGAAAGCGGTAATTCTGTTCCTAGGACTCTTGCACCAAATTACTGGGAATTTGTACAAGGGACCAAAACAGCTAGAGTATGGACCGACAGTCCTGGAGTGTTGCAGAAATGGCAGGGCAATCCACAGCATTTAGCAGGGAGGTGCAGAACAGCTCCCTGCACAGTCAGATCAAAGGTTGGTGAATTGCAATGTGTCCAGTTGTAGAGGGAGAACGCCAAGTAATATGAGAAAAGGAATTTACTTCAGATTGTATGGCCCTTTGCTCCAGAACAGAGGTAAACTCACTTGGTTTCGGCTCTACATTTCTACCTTTTTTCCTACTGTTATCCTTGCAATTTTCTCTTAACTGATCTTGCCTTTGATTGCCCAAGATCCTCCATCTTTTTCCCTTTTTATCCTTCATGTTTCTCGTGTGTGCTCTACTCATTTTCTATATTTTTTTTCACACACACTTTCCATTCTCTATTCGTTTTGCTCTTCTAATGTCAGATTGGATGAGGAAGGGATGGTCTGGAAAAGTGGGGGACCCTGCCGGATCTGGCAGGTATTATTGATGGGGTCTACTATCTGTGATGAGCTGATTGTGTCCTAGTACAAAGTGAACTGTGGGACCACACATTTTATGTTCAGTGTTCAGAGCAGCAATCTGCAGGGGCTGAAGAAGACTTATTTTCAATTCCAGTTGACCCTACACAAAGGCCACTTAATGGGCCACCATTGCTAAATTTGTTCTAGCCTATGATGTCTGGGAACTAGCTGGAGCCTAACACATTGATCCCCAAGCCATCCAGAAAATCAACATACTCCGCTTGCTTCTGCACAAGTGCTTAAGAGATAAAAATATGGGGCATATATATCAAAATGTCTTGCAGAAAGAGACCTTGATGCATTACATTGCAGAGAGAGGGCAGGACTAATTATTTAACATTTATATGGTGCTTTCCTGTCCTCTCCGTGCACTGGCGCACTATGTGCTACCTAGCGCCAATGCAGGCAACCTTGCACCATGGTGATTGCATTACAGGCAGGATTGTTTTTGTGGAAGAAGGGGCACCTCCCAGCACAAGACAACCTATTGAGGGTTTTTCCTCTTTCTCTACAGCACACATACAAAGTAGGAAACATTTTTAATTTGCTCTAAGCACAGTATATTGTACTGGAAGTGCACCTGCCTGTATAAAACCTATTATAGACTCACAAAGACACTTTTGCACTATGATGCAAAGGTGTGTGCATGGCACTCAGCAGCCACATTCTGCACCAGCGCTAGGGAGAGAGGGGGGAGAGTGCCATATCTCTGTAGATATGCTGCTCTCCTGTTCTCTCCTTTTCACGCAATGCAGCATAACAACTTTGTTTGCTGCACTGTGTTGTGTGACTTTTTCATAAAAGGGCCAGGAGGGTGACTTTTTTCGTGAAAGGGCACTGAGGGTGTTCTTTTTCTAGAGTTCATTAATGTGTCAGTTTTAGCACTTTTGTGTCTCTACACAGTAGCATTTGAAGGTATAGACAACAAAAATACTCACCACAAAAATGCAACCTCAATTATGTCAGGGGAGTAACACAGGGCCCCATTCTTAGGGAGACCCACAGCCCCATCAACTGTTATGAAATAAAATGACATTGCAAAAAAGAAAAAGAAAAAAGGAAAGTTACAGTTGCTGTGGCTGTGGCATCTGGGCTTCACACTGGGCTGGGGTGAACGACCAACAGACAGGTTGTGTGGAACTGGATGTAGTCCTCTTGGAAGGGTGAAGGGCCCTTATAAATAGATGATTCCCCAGAGAAGTCTGCTGAGACTGCAGTCAAGAGAGCATGCAGCTGCTGCCAGAAAGGAGCATGGTCTGAAACTAAGAGGTCCATTAGGATGTAGGGCGGAATAACACCCCGACCGCCATGGAAGCGGAAAACAACCGCCCGCCGGCCCCGTGGGAAAACCGGCAGCCAAATTGACATTAACCATTAAAAAAATCCAACCACGGCGGTACGAGGCCCAGAATAACCGCCCATAGTGGGCGGAGATGGCCAAAATCTGTCTGCAGAGGCCGGAATCGCGGCGAAGAAACAACAACCCACCGCAAGTATAGCGGAGACACCGCCCTGGAAATTAGTATATCCCCGACGGTCCCGCGGTACATACCGCCGTCTCCGACCGCCGCGGTTGCAAAATGGGATGAATGGGAGAGCCAGCGGAAGAGCTGAAGCACAGCCACCGCGGTGGACGAACCGTTAAAAATATGGCGGACAAAGCCAAAACCCCACAAGAAGGCCAAAAAGTGCACACAGAAAACTAGACATGCCTCCTAAATACACAAAACACACCCCAATGACACAACCACAAGGCAAAACGAAAAATACAAATCCCAGAACTACACACCTGTCAACAGCACCCCAATGGGACACACCCACATAGCTGTGTATAAAACTAGCCCCTTCACTGACCACAATCCCTTGCAATACTCCAAGAGAGAAGGAACACATACCCCAGCTGACAGGAGAGGCAAAGGACACATCACCAGCCACACCACACACAGCACCACCTCCAAACCAGCAGAACTAACCCCCCTGCACAACACACACCATACACAGCACAACCACAACCACCACTCACACCCCTGCACCCACAATCACTTTGCACACCACACACCATGGCCACACAGAAAATGCCCAAATTCACTGAGAGTGAATTGAAGGTCATGGGAGATGAGATAGTCAGAGTGGAACCCCAGCTTTTTGGTACCCTGGTCCAACAGACACCATTAGCCACAAGGACACAAATGTGGGCTAGGATAGTCCAAAGGGTCAATGCAGTAGGGTCCACCCCAAGATCGAAACAAGCATTTGCAATGCAATAGGTCTTGCATTTGCAAAAGTTTAAGCTATTGGCATTGTTCATGACAATGTCTTTTTTAAGCTATTTCATAAAACAAACACATAATGGCATTTATTTATCATTTACAAAGCCAATAGCTAGTGTTGCATTTTTATTAGCAATGCCAGCTGCTCACACTTTTATAATGCGAGACCCATTGCATTGCAAATGCTTGTTTTGTTAATCGCTGGCTTAAGAAATGACAGTCCGCATAAGCATAATGTACATCCCACTTGCTCTATAACAGAATGTTAGTAAACATCGAACATCCCGTCTGGCTCTGTTCCTGGGACAGGAAACCAGGGTTCGAGCCTCGGAGTCGCGTCCACATCCTGTGATTGTGGACAAATCACTTAATCTCCCCGTGCCTGAATATGTAATGTAAATACGGTGCTCATGTACAGCGCCCCAATACCTTCGGGTCGAGTTCGCGCTATATAAAAGATGCAAAAATTATTTTTTTTAAATGGTACGAGATGTGGAACGAAACGACACTGAACTGGCGACTTTACGGCAAGCTACAACAGGAAATGTCAGATAGAAAGCAAAGCGGTTGCAATATCCTTCCTCACTAACGGCTGGTAAAAATGAGCTGTTACTCGAACACAAATGATACGCCGAATTTTCAACAAAGCAGAACTTCTATTAGAGTTCCACATGTGCTGGCCAGTACCTGAATACTGCTCCTGCTCTTGGTCGCCATGCTAGAGTTGTTAGCTTGGGGTTGCCTCGGAAACGGATGTATGACGTTACAACGCACACTTTTACAACGCATGCACTTACAACGCATTTTTTACAACGCACAATCCATTACAACGCATGACATTACAACGCAGGACACTACAACGCATTTTTAAAAACTACCTTTACAACGCATTCCATTACAACGCATACTACCATTACAACGCATACCATTACAACGCATAATATTAAATTGCATTTAAGGTAAGTATTAGATAGTATAGGGGTAAAAATTACTATTCTAACTCCAGGGGGTGCAACAGTAGGGTAAGTGTTGGATAGTATAGGGGTAAAAATTACTATTCTTACTCCAGGGGGTGCAACAGTAGGGTAAGTGTTGGATAGTATAGGGGTAAAAATTACTATTCTAACTCCAGGGGGTGCAACAGTAGGGTAAGTGTTGGATAGTATAGGGGTAAAAATTACTATTCTAACTCCAGGGGGTGCAACAGTAGGGCAAGTGTTGGATAGTTTAGGGGTAAAAATTACTATTCTAACTCCAGGGGGTGCAACAGTAGGGTAAGTGTTGGATAGTATAGGGGTAAAAATTACTATTCTAACTCCAGGGGGTGCAACAGTAGGGTAAGTGTTGGATAGTATAGGGGTAAAAATTACTATTCTAACTCCAGGGGGTGCAACAGTAGGGTAAGTGTTGGATAGTATAGGGGTAAAAATTACTATTCTAACTCCAGGGGGTGCAACAGTAGGGTAAGTGTTGGATAGTATAGGGGTAAAAATTACTATTCTAACTCCAGGGTGTGCAACAGTAGGGTAAGTGTTGGATAGTATAGGGGTAAAAATTACTATTCTAACTCCAGGGGGTGCAACAGTAGGGTAAGTGTTGGATAGTATAGGGGTAAAAATTACTATTCTAACTCCAGGGGGTGCAACAGTAGGGTAAGTGTTGGATAGTATAGGGGTAAAAATTACTATTCTAACTCCAGGGGGTGCAACAGAAGGGTAAGTGTTGGATAGTATAGGGGTAAAAATTACTATTCTAACTCCAGGGGGTGCAACAGTAGGGTAAGTGTTGGATAGTATAGGGGTAAAAATTACTATATTATGCATTGTAATGGTATGCGTTGTAATGGTAGTATGCGTTGTAATGGAATGCGTTGTAAAGGTAGTTTTTAAAAATGCGTTGTAGTGTCCTGCGTTGTAATGTCATGCGTTGTAATGGATTGTGCGTTGTAAAAAATGTGTTGTAAGTGTAGTGCGTTGTAAAATTTGCGTTGTAAAGGTTGATCCCCCTCGGAAACCAAGAGGCGGGTGAGTGACAGCCGGCGAGCCTACCATTGGGCAATGGAAGTCACATGACGACAGACGAAGGCCAGTTATTTTTCGTTTTTTGCTTTTAATGGAAATGCGGCCTCTAGGTCTAGGAAAACACGGGAAGTTTCTGAAAGCTAAGGAGGAGCCCAGCAGCTGACAAAGGAAACTAACTTGAGGGCAGACTTTACAGCTGTTCCGTGGTGTGTGGGCGAACCGTTCTTTCTAAATAGAATACGTTTGTAATCGCTAGCTGTGAATAAATGGGCACAGAGTAGTGCACGCATCGCTGAATGTAAATATTCTTTTCCAGGACGCTTTAGTGTGAATGCTGTTATTCACCGCATGCTTCTCAGCAAACACAATATTTACCAGTTTAAAAGTAAACCACTTGTGCCTACATGATGATTGTGATAAAAGTATTTCGGTTTATTGGCGATGCAAACAATTGACGGAAGAGGGGATGTGGTGTATGTGTTATGGCCAGAGCTTGCGACTTTGGAACTGGAGAACCAGATTCGAGTGTCTGCGTCCATACTGTGAATCTAGGCAAATCACGTAATCTCCTTCCTGCCTAACAAATTTTAGGAAAAAAAAGTGTCCTTGTGTAATACCTTCGGGTCGAGTTTGCGCTGTATAATACTGGCCCCCCAAAATAAACGTTATTATTGCCTTGCGTAGTAGTGCTCATTTTATTGAGCTTAAGAGGATGGCATGCATATATGTGCGGTACATGAGCGGCTTAAACGGCCCTGAAAGCAAAGCAGAGTAACAGCCATGGGGAGTGAAAAGCATGTGGAAAAGTGGTAGGAGAGAGTGCAGGACACGATGACAGGGGCGCTAACTGAAACACGCGGCCGTGCGTCCGCGAAAGTGATCGCGATCAAACTTCAAAGCGGCCGCCAAAGTGAAAGTAAACGCGTCAAGCGCGCGTGCGCCCGCGCACATGCACTGTATCGCTAGGCTGGCCTGGCAGTACTTTTTGGAGCCCACTCAATAACAATAAGTCTCGCAGAGCATCGCTTACGCGATAGCTCAGGCGAGACCTAAAAAGGAGATCATGAAGCGGTGGCATGATCTGAAGAGGGTGGTCAAGGAGAGGTGGAGCAAGAACCGTGAGCTGGCTCAGAAGACTGACGGTGGCCCTCCAATTCCACAAAAATCATTCACACAATGGGAGGAGAAGGTGCGTCCCATACTGCATCCAGAGAGTCTCACAGGAGTAGCCGGGGGAGTGGAGGCTGGTAAGTACAAACAAATGACTACCACCACTCTGCTACGTACTGCCTTGCACAACTACAAAGCTACACCACCTAGGACACACACCATCCATCTGCACCACACACTCACAAAAACATGGCTCACAGATCCAACATTCACCCACTCCCATTCACCACAAACATAGCTAACAACATAACCATGGGGGCATGTGTGCAGGCAGACAGCACTACAACAACCACCAGGCCCCCTGGCCCACACCTGAGCAGGATGGATCCCTCCCCAACCCCACCCAGGAGCAGTTGGAAGCCATTGCAGTACACCAAACAAACTTACAGGTAGGTAGCCGTCTTCACAATGAGGGTGTTTGTGTCTGGGAGGGCTGCACTACTACTCTCACCATGCCCCCTGTCCCATACCTGAGCAGGATGGATCCCTCCCCCACCCCACCCAGGAGCAGTTGGAAGCCATTGCAGTACACCAAACAAACTTACAGGTAGGTAGCCATCTTCACAATGAGGGTGTTTGTGTCTGGGAGGGCTGCACTACTACTCCCACCATGCCCCCTGTCCCACACCAGAGCAGGATGGATCCCTCCCACCACCCCACCCAGAAGCATGTGTCAGCCATTACACAACCCTCATCAAACTTACAGGTAGGTAGCCATCTTCCCTGGGAGGGTGTTTGTGGCTGGGAGGGCTGCACTACTACTCCCACCATGCCCCCTGTCCCACAGCCCAGCAAGATGGATCCCTCCCTCCATCCCACCCAGAAGCAAGTGTCAGCCATTACACAACCCTCATCAAACTTACAGGTAGGTGGACATCTTCACAATGAGGGTGTCTGGGGGTGGGGGCCTGCACCACTACTCCCACCATGCCCCCTTTCCCACAGCCTAGCAAGATGGAGCCCTCCCCCACCCCACCCAGGAGCAGTTGGAAGCCATTGCAGTACACCAAACAAACTTACAGGTAGGTAGCCAGTACGTACACCCACCCATTTTTCCCAAATTAAATGGTACCATATGACAACACCAGCCCTCACATTGCACAAAGAGCCATACTTACCCCATTGCCAAGCACAATGTGCACAATGGTGAGCCAAGGAAACTGTCACAACCACCAAAGTGTGAAGCGCCAATGCACAAGTAGAAGAAAGCCTGGGCACATTCATGCACAGCAACTAGTTACATGTGCATCACCATGGGGCAAGTGCAACAAGGACCATTCTCAAAATATGAAAGCATGTGTGGTGGCACAAATCAAGATATGCACATGACAGGACAAAGGGATGCAGGAGATGACAATGGCCAGTCCATGGCCAGATGTGACGTCTGCTAGGTCAGACAACTAAACCATTAGTCCACAATTAAACACATGTTGTGCCAGGCCCAAGATGGCAACAAGTCCCAGTGAACCTCAATTGGACACAGTTCGCATGGTATGCCCTGACACCTCGCACCATGGACAAGCAATGCTTGTACCACTGTATCATGTCAGGGAGCACAGTACTGCACACAGTCAACAATGTGATGATATGTCAATTGTGCAGTGTGCAAAATGTGAATGACACACAGCTAACACAAAGCTTGCCGGGAGCACTGCAATGACCATTTCCCATCTGACCCACAGGTGACCAAGAACTCACTGCAGAGGACAACACCAGCAACCTGCCGAGCCAGTCTCCACCCCCGGTACAAGGACTCTCGGATGTTGACTCCTATGATTCCGTGGACGATGAGCTTGAGGCCAGCCCATTTGATGTGCCAGGGAGCAACAGGTCCCAGGACCCCAGCATCCCCCCACCACATCTGCGGCAACAACAACTCCACAGCAGACCCCTGCTGTCACGGCCTGTGCGGCCACCGCCACCACCACCACCACCACCACCACCAGTGCTGCATGCAACACCCTGCCTAACACCCAGAGGATGCCCGGCACACACCACCCAAGGAGGAGAGCAGGGAGAGGATGCGGGTGCCCACAGTGGTGAGGCAACAGGGCAGGTGGTAGGGGCAGGGTCACCCAGGGACACCAGGAGGCTGGGACCCACTCCCTAGAACACATCACCAGAGTCCTGGGCACATACGAACAGGCCCAGGGACGAACGGGCCGGTCAGACGATCTGTTGCACAAACTCATCCTGCTGATGAGGTACATCGACAGACGCATGGGACAAATCGTGGACCTCTTGGGCCAGCAAGTGCGCCCCAGACAACACCTCCGCCTCCCTCTGGTGGGCTGCACAATGACAGTTCACCATCCTCCCCTGCGCCCACAGAGAGGGGTGAGTCCTCAGACCCCACTGGCCCTGCAGCAGGGCCCCCCTGCCAAATGACAAAGGGGCCGTCCCAAGAAGACCCTGGGAGTATCTGGAGGCAAAGCACCTGCCAGAAGCTAGTCACGGAGCCAGCCATGATGGCAACCCTCTCCACCACTGCATTGACTCTTTGGACTATCCTTCCCCACAGTGCCTTGTGAATGGCATCTGCCTGTTGGACTGGGTCACCACAGCAATGTGATGACTATTCGACCATCTCATCTACCACGACTGTCAACTCACTCCCCCAATGGAAATGTACACCCCCCTTGCATCTCACCATAGTAAATAAAATATCCTCACACACATGTTGTTGTGTCTGCTCGTCTTTATTGCAGGGTGTACAGTCTTCAACAAGATCACAATGTACCAGGACCATGGGCTGTATGTAGGCAAGGAGAAGTCGAAGGCACCTAGGGAAACACAACAGAACAACTGGTCTGGGTGTGGCATCACCGACATCACACAAGCCCTAACACCAGGATAACCCAACATGCACATGTCACAATGGCCCCCAAGTGTCAACATACACGTCCCGTAGATGTTCCCAAATGACATGTCCTAGAAACATTTCCAACCACCACTGAGTCTACAACTGGCTGATGCTACAATTCTCACATGCCCCTTCATGACAACTGCAATCTCATCAGACAATGGGTATGTTGCATATTGCCACCCACCGTTAAGTGAAGTAGCGAGTGATGAGCTGTTCACGCAGGTCAACACCTTCCTCCTCTCCACTGTTCTCATCACTGGACACGGCTTGGTTTGCAGGCTGGGGCCTTGGGTCCTCACTATCATCCAGGAGCAGGGGAATCTCCCTATGAATGGCTAGGTTGTGGAGCATGCAGCATGCAATAACAATCTGACACACCTTCCCGGGCGAGTATGCCAGTGCACGTCCGGTCTTGTCCAGGCACCGGAAACGTGACTTGAGCAGGCCAAAAGTGCGCTCCACCACACGACGTGTCCTCCCATAGGCCTCATTGAAGCGGACTTCAGCCGGGGGCCTGGGATTCCACAGTGGGCTCAGCACCCAGGGACGGTTGGGATATGCAGAGTCACCTAGGAATGGCAAACACAAATAGACATTGCAATGTCGCAGTGTCTCAGGGGAGCAGGTCACACACACAGCACGCCCCACGACTAGGCATACTCATCCACAATCCATGCACGCTCTGGAAGAACATTAGCCATCAGCTGGGGCACTATGCTGTTCCTCAGGATGTAGGAGTCGTGGGCCGAGCCTGGGAATTTGGCACACACCTGCGAGATGGTCATATCTGCCAGGCACACCACCTGCACATTGATAGAGTGGTAATGCTTGCGATTGCGGTAAATGTGCTCACTTGCCTGTGGTGGCACAAGAGCGACATGGGTGCTATCAATGGACCCAACAACATTGAGGATGTGTCCAAGGGGATAGAAGTCTCCCATCACAGCTGGCAATTCAGCACCCATGGGAAAATGGATGTATCTGTCCTTGTATAGCATCATGGCGGATAGTACATCACGCAGCACCATGCTGAACATCGGTTGTGACATCCCACCAGCGTTGACCACAGTCTCCTGGAACGATCCTGTGGCAAAAAAATGCAGGGCTGTCATCACCTTATAAGTAGGGGTGAAAGCTGTTAGATATGTCCTGCGTGGCTGCAGGTGGGGCTCCAACAGATCACAAATGGTCTTCAGGGTGGCTCTGTCCAGGCGGCATTTGCATATGATCGCAACGTCCTCCATGTCCTCCAGCACCGTCAAGTGACAAATCAAATTTGGCCTCCTCCTATTGGAGTTGATAGTGGACACATGTCAATACAATACACCAAGAGACACAACGACAACAATGACTGACATCTAGAGTGACTAACAGACCAGCTTACATGGAGGGACACCTTCAACTACACAAAGGCACACGTGTCAACTTACACAAGACAAGTACCTCAAACACCACCTTTGGCTATGTGAATGCACATAGGGATATGGCCACAGTACACATGTGCACGCCTGGAAGTCTAGCATCCAGCATATGTGTAACTAATCAAAACCACTGTCTTCTACCTAGCTGCTGTACCGGTCACACCTTGATGCGTCATTACAACCTGGCACACATCCACCACACAATGACCACAGTCGGCGCTGGAATGATGAATGTGTTCATGAGCAGACATGAGAGGCAATGCTAATTAGATCAACATTCATCGAAAAGAGCATTGCCACTGGACCTCAACACATTGACATGTGTACCTATTGTACAGTCCAGGACTACACTGTCCTGCCTACACCAACATCAAATCCTCAAGTGACATGTGAATTGGTACAGACAAATGTACGTTTCACACACACAAACATGGCATGTGTAGCCATCAGTGGAGTAAATTGAACATTTCATCCCATTGGGAATGTCTCTCTTAACATTTCTGGTACGTTCCCTTTACGGTATATTTCTTACAGTTGAGCCCCTTATCAAACCAACTCACCGCATGTAGTCACTGCACCGCTGCATGGGATGGGTCAGGCAATCCCAGGCCTCCTTTGACCATGAGGGCTTCAGGAGGCCAGTTTAACAGAGCTGCAGACTAGAATCCTATATCCGATGGGGTACACTCATCCAGTCTTCAAAGGCTCCCAACTAGAAATAAATCTAAGTTTCCATAGTTAGCGAGTGAGTGAAACATGTTTGAATCTTTCAAGTTCCTGAGGAAAGAGGTTCTCTTAAATAGACTGAACCTCATCATGCACATCCAGGCCTCTGGCTACCTTAGCTTCTTTCAGTGGTCCTTCTAAAACTCACCTGTTTCTAGCTGACCCTGGGATGTGCATGGCCTCGAAAGTTCACACTCTGTGGACGTCTTGTTCATTTTAGATTTGTTAAATAGGCAAAACACAACCTATATCATGGACCACTCTCCCTTGAAAGGGCAGGGTGACAGTCTAGCTGGAAAGAACCAGGTATGTGCCCTGGGATTGCTGGACTGCTGGGTTAAAGGTCATTGCTATCGGCACATCAGTCGAAACTGTTCACGATGGCTTTCAGCTGGGCTCAAAAACAAACATCCAGGGCCGCCTTGCTGCAGCTGAGGACGGATCAAATGCAACAGTGTTGTAACTCACACGTTCAAGTAATGAAAGGATCAGCAACTTATCTTAATATATAGCTGGGTAAATAACTGTTCATCAGAAGAAGGTGTGCACACATTTTACAAACAAATCTAATTTAAGATGGAATCTTTTTTGACATAATTAATAATGGTCATATTATATTGCTATGATAATGGTTATACTGAGGGGACGGCTGACCCTGCTCATGTGTCTCTTTATCATTTCTCTGTCAAGCCGGCGGCCAGGCTCTGACCGGTCCACGCGAGGTCAAAGGTCCCCTCGGCGGGTCGGTGTCCGTTGAATGCAGATATGAGGCAGAATACCGCGATTATTCCAAGTATTGGTGCCGAGGAGCTGGCCTGTTCGTGTCCTGTGACAAAGTTATTGAAACATCGATCTCTGTGCGAGAGGAGAGGAAGGGCCGAGTGACCATCAGGGATTCGCCGCAGACCGGGTCATTCACGGTGGTCATGGAGGGGCTGCGGCCGGAAGACGCCGGGAGATACCAGTGTGGAATAGGCAGACCTCGTTTACTGAATCACATGGTCCCAGTGTCAGTGGCCGTTCTCAGAGGTGAGTTCATGCTCTGCTGGTATTAATAGTCACCCTGCCTCTGAGTGCTGCTAGGGAAAGGAAGTTTCAGGGAGCGGTGTCAACATGTACGTAGGTATTGGAGCTTGTATCAAGTGCACCAGGCTGGGAAGCAGCAGCGGGGCGAACATTTGCGAGACCCCAATGACTGAAACAAGCAGCCAATGGGGAAAGCAGTGTGCTAAGGCCATCGCTGGAAAGGCGGGGGTAGCGGGGGGAGGAGGGAGTGGATCATTGTGCCCGACCCTAGTTCTAGTAACTGCCTAGAAGCTATTTTGGTCCGCATCTGGGATTCGGCCAACCCAGGGACATTTGCGCTGTTTGTCCTGGTGTCATTTTCTGACACCAGAAAATAATCCAGGCAAATTAAATGCTACTAGTGGCCCTGCCACCCATTTAAGTAGCCCTTTAAAGCTTGTCTCAGGGCTGCCATTAAAACATATGTGCAATTTCAAACTGCCAATTCAATTTTGCAAAATAAACCCTTTGCCAAGCGTAAAACTCCATTTTTAATACCTAAAAGTCACCTTCGTGTAGGCTCTGGACACCCCATAGGGCAGGGTGCATTGTATCAAAAAAGCTGGCCATGTACTCTAAAGTTTTACATGTCCTGGTAGCCTGTATGTTTGCTGTCTAAAGAATTGTAATTTGAAAAACTCTTCAATGGTAACGTCAGATTTTAAGTCACAATTCTGAAAATACCACTTTTATAAAGTTGCCATTTTCTTGCACGAACCATTTGGTGCCTGTAGCCTATTGCCTAGGTCACACATCTGTGTATTTGGCAGTTGGCCTTTGTGTATTCCTCCTAGACAGTCACACAATAGAGCTATTGGGTGTTGATATGATGGGCTACCCTGGCAGGACGAGGGGGGTAGATGGAGCTGTGGACAGCCGCTTTTCCAATTCACACATACTGTGTCAGCTCACAAAGAACTTCACACCAGCCTTTTGTGACCTCAAACATCATGGGACCAGGGCAGGGAAGGAGGAAAATCTAGACACTTCTGTGGGAGGAAGCTCCAGAAAGTTCTTCCATGTCCAAGCTGGCACGAGGTATTGCATTAGGACTCTCAGACCTACTCTTAAGTTCACGTCAAAACCTGCAGAGGACTCTCAGAGCACTGCCCTTCTGCCTGTGGCCTGCTGTGTACTTGGGAGGCCTGCTCTCCTGCACCACGTCTTGCTGTACAAAGCCTGTCCTGTGTTATCAGAGAGCTTCTCTGCTGCTTGAGACCTGCTTTTCTGCTTGAACCCAGGACTTCCAAAGTGACTCCGGGGACTAGTTGGCTGTCCTCCTGATCAGAGCCTCAGAGACAGAAAAGGCTTCAACCACCTTGAACTCGCACCTGAGCCTGAGTGAGTCCTAACCCTCAAAGTGGTGCCCTTCAGTCCCGGACCCTTGGAAGTGGTGCTAAAGGTTCCCAGATTGCTCAAATCCAAAACTTGTTACTCAGAAAACTATCTTCCAAAATGTGTCCTGAGAACAGAGAGGAGACCGGACCTACAACAAATCCTGCTCAGCTGCTCCTCACTGAAGGAGTATCCGGCATTGTGGAGCCCTTGTTGGCTGCAGCCTGCAGCTTCTTCCAGCTGGAGAGGTTCAACTTCCAAAAAAGAGGATAGGTACAAATGAAGAAATCTTCACTGCAACTTTGTCTAGCAGCTCCCTGGCAATCAACGCCTCCTCCTTGAACACCGCCAACTACCTTGCCCCGTAAAACGTTATCTTCTCAAAAACGTTTTTTCCAAAATGTCTTCTACGTCAGAATGTAAGAGTGACCAGGCCCAATCCACACTGGATATCTGAACCGCGCTCCATCGCGGTCATCCATAACTTTTTACTTTGTCCTTGTCTTGCATGACTGGATGTCCTCAGTTGGAGCTTTGATCTTTTAGACACTATTATTTTTTTACTTTGAAACTTCATAACTCCAGTTCATCTGATTGTATTCTCCACCTGATTTAAGTTTGTGTTCGGAAATGTAGGTGGGTTTACTGGGTGCAGAAGTGCAAGTGGCAAAACAGGGCCCAGTACTCCCATACACAGTCATTCTAGAAGCGAGAACACCAGGCCGTTCAAGCGTGGCAAGAGCAGTGCCCCCTCGGATACCGCTCCAGCCAATTCATAACTGCCAGATGTTCCTCATCACCACTGGATACCCGGCAATTAAAAACAGGCTTCCAAGCACTGTTTCCCTAATTTATCTTACATTTGTATACAGCAATAAGGCACCCGGAGTGGCACCAAGTGAGTAGTGAAAAATATAAAACATCCCCTACTTCCATCGATAACACAAAATGCATGCAGCTACTTAAGTGTTTAAAAAACATACTGTATTTCTATAATTATACAAAACTATGCACCAGAGCTGCTCCACTCATGACCCAACCACCGTGATACACGGCAGCTGTGAATGAACGCATAATGAATATTGGGTTGGTTAACACACCAACAGGGTCGAATATTGGTGATATTGCACAACATCATGCGAATGAAGCAGATCATCTGAGTGTTTTGTCGGCATTGCGCCTACCGACATGGGCTTCGGCAGGAGCTTTAACACGAACCCAAAGGTCCAGTAAAAAATATACATAGGGCTGGAGCTCATGCTAATACGAAGCTCCAGATATACAAAGTCTACATCAGGTTACTTGACAATACCATTCTGGTGCAGGTGAATACTGAGCAGGCAATATATACGTGCTCTGGCGGGAACTTTTCGATATCATAATCAGACATGCCAGTTAATTCAGTTATATGCACTTAAAAAATAGAAATTCAGCCCCATTTAATAATATCTGAGTGAAACGAGTGTCCTTCAGTATTATATATCTAACAATTGTTTTTTCCTTGATAAGAGTTTGACTAAGGACGGCACCACTCTCCAGAACTGCCTTACCCTTGGGAAAAACAAAATAAGCGTAACCAGCGAGCATGCATAAATTGCTTGTAATACACTTAATCACTAAGCACGTTTTCCACATGAGAGAAATTTAAATATCGACTGTATATTAAGAAATTGTAGTATCACACGCATGGAAAATCGCAATATTTATTTCTAAATGAAAAATCTTTAAAAAATTCTTAGTAAATACTCCAACCAATGGAGATCACGTACTAAGAATAAAGTTACACCATCATCACTTTTTCTATCTAAAGAAGGTGTTCCCTTTTCAGGAACAAAGAATTCCTGGGCACAATACAATTATGGGCTAGGAAATCACCACACGTCCTTACTAAATTTAGACTACGACCACGGATTTTACGCAATACATAATGTTTTAGGTCCACCTTTAACCTTGCCATGAATACTTTTTGTCTCGTAGGTAATAATCAATGACAGAAGACTGAGACAGGCAAGAGCCTTATTCTTCATGTATGTGCATGGTATGCATGAGTAGAAAGGTAGGGATATCTTCAATAAGCCCTGACGAAGGCCCTAGACTCGAATGGCCTCATAGCACGGGCGAAACAAGAAACAATTGAACAAGTACATTCAATAAACCCCTCCACCCCAAAACAAAATTGTCCATACTTCAGATACCCTATCAATAAAGGAATCCTGTGAGTATACCTCTAGGTATTTTTAACTTTATATCTTTCTTCTTGATCCCTGCTTATCCAGTTTGATTTAATCTGAGAACTCTCATTCTATCTTTGGTGGAGTCTGCCCTGGTGGTACCATCCTACCAGGGTGGTGATAGGCGCCGATGATGAAGCATATCACGATAAAGTGAGTGAGGCGTCTAATCCAATAGCTTTGGATACCCAAGAGGCACAAGAAAGGATCTTCTTTCCCATGATAGGATCCATTTTCTTCCTTCCCTTTTTTTACTATTCCAGTTGCTTTTGCGTGTGATAGTTAGGTGAACAAGCCTGGTCTTTTCTAGTGAGGGTCGAGAAAGTTCTGCATCTGAAATTTAAAAAAGAATGGGACATATAGTGCTTTTTAAATCATAATATTTCATGAAATTGCCTTAGAAGTTGCAAGAACTGCCTACTGAAGCTGACCATTCCCACAGGTGTTGATGAAGTCACTCTGCTCATGTAAATTCTGAAAAAATTGGGCTAAATTTTTCATTTTTAAGCACCACTTTTAAAGACGTAGGCAAAAAGGTAAGAGGCCATGATTACAAATGCCTTGTAGTTTTCCATCCCCGCCTCTCAAATACTTGTTTCACTATTACCAGATATGCAGAGTTAACAGCAATTGGTAACTATTGTACCTGATAAGGACCACATTCTTCCCAGGTTGATATCAACAAGTCAAAACTGCTGAAATTTACACAAAGAAAATGCTAGATAAATACCAAGAAATTAGGATTTTGGTTCAGCAAACGCAACCATCTGCCTGCCATTAGTAGTATGGTAGGACCTGTTTCAGAACAGGAGTAGTTTATTGCCCCTGATGAATACCAATTGCCGGGCTATCAATATATGATTTGCCTTGCTGCAAGCTGAGCCCACACTGCCCACCGTGCCACTGCATAACAGGGGTAGCTGTAAATGTCCCGCACCATTCATGCTCACTCCCCTCTGCTCTGCCCTTTCTCAACTCCTGCACCACTTGCACCAGGGGCCTCAAGAAAGCCAGTGCACCAATCCAAGACCGCCTCCAAGCAAGTGATAAATGGTTGTGGATTTGGGACTGTTCTTTTCTTCACCGCTGAGGGAAACACATAAAATTAGATCTGGAACTCTAACTTGCAGTCCCTGTATTTCAGTGCAGGGATACCAGTTGAATTCTGTTCCCAGGAATCTTCCACCAAATTACAGGGAACTTGCAAATGGGACCAACATAGACAGAGAGCTGCTGTGCATGCCTTCATCACAAAACCGTTTAGTCCATAGGCCATAGCCGAGCAGGTGTTCATCAACCCCGGGGAGTTGCAGAAATGGCAGGGAGCTCCACAGAATGTAGCAGGGAGGAGCATGGTACACGTTTATTGAGTGTGGAAGCCACAGACTGAAAGAGTGCCCCCACTTATGACAAATGTGCTGTCCCCAGCATAGATGCAAATTCGCCTGTGCTGGGGAAAGCGCGTAGGGGACATAAGGACATAAGAAGCAGCAGTCTTGCATGTCACTGCAGAAGGAGGAACAACCTAATTTAATGAGAAGGCAGCCCCCTCCCCACAGGCAAGTGCAGAGTGTGATCCAACCCTCCTGTGCCATGTAGGATCTCTGTGACCTCTGTGCCCCCTAGCAAGGTGGCTCGGAGGAGGGGCATATCAACTGTACTTCCTGTAGTTCCTAAGTGGTTCAAACACAGTGAGCCTATTTTACTTCTGGGGCTGTGTCAGAAATACACCAGGTCACAGTTTCAAAGTCACATGTACATGTGCATTTGA
The DNA here is from genome assembly GCF_964204655.1 of Triturus cristatus. Lineage (NCBI taxonomy): Eukaryota > Metazoa > Chordata > Amphibia > Caudata > Salamandridae > Triturus > Triturus cristatus. The sequence continues at coordinate 79,537,910 of NC_140581.1, forward strand.
TCATGCCCCCATGCAAATGAATGAATATATTTATTGTTTGATTATTTAAAATCTAATCGATCTGCCCGACGGTTGGAATCTCGCACACAAAGCATTTACATATGAAAGACAGGACAGCCTATAAATTTACCCCACGTGTTCTTTGAGATACGCGACAACAAGAGACCAGCGCACACGGACTTACATATGATTAACACATCGAGGAGGGCGGGACTGCGAGGACCAGCTCTCACAGCGCCTGGAGAAGCAGCGGCGCAGCTGGGTCCTCTTCCAAGCCCCTCCCCTTACTAACGAAGCAGCGGCTCGCGGCCCCCGCTTCGCGGGAGCCGCTCGCGCCTATAAATTGGTGTGGACACTTGATTCCTCTGTGCCCTGACTCACCTTCCACCTTGCTCCACGCCGGACTACGACTACGACCAGCACATCGAGGAGGGCGGGACTGCGAGGACCAGCTCTCACAGCGCCTGGAGAAGCAGCGGCGCAGCTGGGTCCTCTTCCAAGCCCCTCCCCTTACTAACGAAGCAGCGGCTCGCGGCCCCCGCTTCGCGGGCGCCGCTCGCGCCTATAAATTGGTGTGGACACTTGATTCCTCTGTGCCCTGTCTCACCTTCCACCTTGCTCCACGCCGGACTACGACTACGACCAGCACATCGAGGAGGGCGGGACTGCGAGGACCAGCTCTCACAGCGCCTGGAGAAGCAGCGGCGCAGCTGGGTCCTCTTCCAAGCCCCTCCCCTTACTAACGAAGCAGCGGCCCCCGCTTCGCGGGTGCCGCTCGCGCCTATAAATTGGTGTGGACACTTGATTCCTCTGTGCCCTGACTCACCTTCCACCTTGCTCCACGCCGGACTACGACTACGACCAGCACATCGAGGAGGGCGGGACCGCGAGGACCAGCTCTCACAGCGCCTGGAGAAGCAGCGGCGCAGCTGGGTCCTCTTCCAAGCCCCTCCCCTTGGCCATTAAAGCTCTACATATACCGCACTACCACCCGCGCTAGCGGAACGCGTGCGGAACGAAGAGCGGAGCTAAGACCGGGCAAAGAGCGGGCCGTTTGAGGCCGTTCGAGGTACGGCCAAGGCCCCACCGTGCTACCAATCCCTGCATTTAGTACTGGAAGATCTGCATGAGAATGTCGGCCAGGGAAACTAGAAGCAGATCTAATCGGGCCGCTGGGGCGCCGAAAGGCCCCTTAGACACCTACTTTGCTAAAGCTGGTTCTCTAATCATTGACGAAATTTCCATCCTTGAACGGCGAATATCCCAGGAAATTGACTGGGTTAGAAGATCCTCGCTAGGGCCCTTGGCACTTGCTACCACGCCTGAACAATCTGTTGCCCCAAACACGGTAGACCCCGGAGGATCAAATGTTATTCCTGATTTAGCTGAGCAGTGCAGTCCTATTTTAAATACCACTGACTGCGAGATGTCCGATATCACGGAATTAAGCATCATGCCTCTCCCTTCTGCCAGAACGCCATCACTTCCCTTGAAGGGGACTCCAACCCTCCCTACCGGTGACATAATCACCGACAATCCTATCGCCACCTTAGATTTAATACGGAGGTCAAGGGAGGGGGCAATACCGAAAAAGAAACCCCCAAAAAAGGTTGGCTCCTTCGGCGGACGTAAGGTGAACGCTCCCAAGTGTTCTACCAAAAACGATTCGTCCCACAAGATCCCAAAATCTAAGTCATTAAGGCAACCTGGGCAAAATGGGGCATCATCTGCTAAAAATATGCCTGTGCCACCCCCCACTTCTAATTGTACAAGAGGGAATGAGGTACCCACTCTCTTGGATATCCGAATCCTCCTAAGGGAAATTCTTAATCCCTTGGAGGCTCGCATCTCCAAGATAGAGTCACTTCTAGTGAAAATTCACACGGGTCTATTATCTACAGTAGAGGGGAATGAGTCTTCCAATGGCAAGACTAACAAGGAGAGGGATAATAATTTTGAACACCCAGCCCTATCTATCCCTATTCCAACGCAACAACCTTCTGCATGTACATCAGGGAAATCCTTACCACTCAATCCAACTAGCGCTAACACAATTCGACAAGAAGCCTCGGCTCCTCCCCCTCCAGAGACACCAACGCTGGCCGCACAGGATAGTTAATCTCCCACCTCAAGCTATTCCATACGTGGTGATTCTGGCAGGTATTCCGGAACTAACCACTTCTTCCGGAGAATCAGTGGGAGCACTAAAAAATAAAATTATTCACTGGTTGTCCATTAACAGACCTTTGCCTGAGGGCTCACATAGCGAGGTTCTTATGGTGAGAAGAACACCCTGGATAGGCTCCACTAGGAAGTCTATCCAGGGTGACTGTGTAGTGATAAACTTCAGGGACCCTGCCACTGTTAAGTATATCTGTAGTTGGCCCCGGAACACGCAGGGGTCGCCAATTCAAACACTCCCCCTGTCTTTCTTTTATCCCTTAAAGGGATGTGAGGGGGAGGGAGAGGGAGAGGGATGGGAACTTGTGTCTAGCAGAAGGAACTGGAGGAGGAGATCTATTGTACAAAAAATTCACCCTATTCCTAGAATTATGAGGGATGACTACTTTCCAACATACAATAGGTTTAGTTATTTAGATAGAGTGGATTGACTGGATAGGCAAAACTCAGGGGAGGTGGAGAATCGCAACAGCCCCCCACTACACGTTGCCCCACCTGACATTTCTACCCAGATTATTGGACTCCAGCAGACGCAAACAAATCTGCATCCCTGTGAAGTGTCTCCTACTGAATCTAGTGGTGCGGTGCTGGGGAGCCTTGCACAAGACCAACCCCTTGCCAACCCGAATGCAAATCCCATGGACACTATACCACTATCTCCCAACCTAGGGAATATCAAAGTTCCCCTTTTAAATATTTTATCCTGGAACGTGGCAGGTTTGTCCAACAAATTAAATTGCCCGGCTTGGAATACCTTCATAGAGAATAGGAACATCTGTTTGTTCCAAGAAACCGGGCTGAGGGAAGATTTTACTCGCACTGGCTTCGCTGTTTTTTCGAAGAATGCTAAATGGTGTGGCAAGGGCCGCCCTTCTGGCGGTCTGGCAATCTGGATAGCCACAGACCTAGGCTGCAGGGCTGCCCCGTTGACATTAAATTCGGAGGATATTTTGGCCGTACTCCTAGAATGGCCAGACTTGTACCGTTTCTTGGTAATAAATGTCTATTCAAGGCCAGTGAGTTTTTCGAAAGAATCAAGTACTATTGATGAGCTTGATCTTGCCCTTAATACAATCCCTGAAGGCGTCCCCTACATAATAGGAGGAGATCTTAACTGCCATTATGAGCCCCTTATGGGCTCATCGGATAGCTTGACCAAGGAGGAGGACCTTGTTTGGTCTATACCCCCCTCCCAGCTACCGGCCCCAAGAGCCTGGTCTCCTCTGGCGGTGCAAATCTCATCACTTAATTTTAAACACGGACTTAGGGCCTGCAACGGAAGGTTACCATCAGACATACCTCCAAAATGTACCTTTCACAGGGGAAATATAACATCAAACCTCGATTACATTCTGGTCCCACTGGCATTATGGGCAAAGTTAAGTGACTTTCGTATATTGCTAAGAGAGGATAGTGACCATAATGCTCTGGAGCTTGAGCTTCTTTGCGCGGGTCTTGAACCCTTGAAAAAGAATGGAGAGTCTCCAGATGCTGGGCTACTTCTTTCCAACAATAGGCGAAGAATAAAATGGGAAACGATACTAACGAAACAAGGGTTGCTCCCCAAGTTGTACGCCTTAGTTACCCCCTTGTTAGAGAAGGCTCAAGTCTTAAATAGTGGTACTAGCATGATGGGTCTATTCACGGAGCTGGGTGAGCTACATGCAGATCTCACCACATCTGTGTCAGAAATTCTAACTAGTAATCCCCACAGGGCCCGTGTGACTACTATTGGTCCCCTCTGGTACAATTCCACCTGTAGGAAGGCCAAAAGTGACCTCCTATTTCTAATAAAGAACGGACATGACCGGGACGAAATTAGCGAACAAAGGAAGGCATACAAATTCTTAATTAAGAATGCAAAGCTAGAATGGGAACAGGAAAAGTGGGAGAAATTAACAAAACATCTGGCGTGCAGAGACTCAAGGAAATTTTGGCGCTGTGTAAACACAGGCTCAAAAGAGCTGGTCTCTGCGGTCGAACCCAACATTTCAGCTAAATCCTGGCAGGACCATTTCCAGTCCCTATATATGCCATCAGAGGGGACGGTGATCGATCCTGTCCAGGCACAAACAAGTATACCCTTGAGTTCGTCCCTATCCCTCTCACTTAAAGAAGTCAAAGTAGCCATTATGGGTCTGGCGTCAGGAAAGGCACCGGGTTTGGATGGCCTTCCGGGAGACCTGTTTAAACAGGAACCTGAAGTATGGGCACCATATTTTGTGTTTTTATTTAATTCTATTCTAAAGGGCATGAAGCTTCCTGATACTTGGCTGGGAGCAGAGATCGTCCCAATTTTTAAAAAGGGTTCGCCTCTGCTCCCAGCCAACTACAGACCAATTAGTCTCATAGACGTCTCCCAAAAATTATTTGGGAGACTGATTCTCAATCACTTACAAGAGTGGATAGATGAATCAAACATCTTGAGCACATATCAGGCTGGCTTTAGGAGGAAAGTCTCCACCATTGATCAGATTTTTAGATTAAATTGTATTCATTGGAAAACTGTTTTAATAGAAGGTGGCACTTTGTATACTATTTTCGTTGACTTACGCGCCGCATTTGATTTAGTCCCTCGGGACAAACTTTGGGGCGTTCTGCATGACATGGGGGTCCCCAACGATATATTAGTCATCTTAAAAAGACTCCACTCGGGGAATTATGCAAGGGTGAGGTTTGGAAGGGGGGGCACCTTGACTGACCGATTCCCCGTTGACAGGGGGGTTAGACAGGGCTGTGTGCTGGCGCCGACTCTGTTCTGCCTCTTTGTCAACGGGGTGATCGATCATTTAAATGCGCTGGAAAACATTGATGCTCCTAGACTCGGAGGCACAGGGGTACCTGCTATTCTCTTTGCAGATGACACCCTGTTGCTCTCAAAGTCTCCAATGGGCATCCAGCGGATCCTTGATGGATTCGCAAATTTCTGTGCGATCCGGGGGTTGGAGATCAATGCTTCGAAGACCAAGTACATGATCTTCAACCCCCCCAAGAAATTACGCCCCAACCCCACACTAGGACACATCAGGCTGGAAAGGGTCTCCAAATTTGAATACCTTGGGATAACACTAAATGAGTCTATGACTTGGGACTCACATTGCACCAAGGCTAGACTCAAACTAACCCAAATGACAGGTGGTCTGGCAAGGATGTCCCGTGGTTTGACATATCAGCCACTTTCTTCTCGGCTACAGATCTACAGGATGCAAGCTAAAGGGGCAGTGATTTATGGTGCTGAATTATGGGGGCATTCTGCCACCCATACTCTCCAGGTCACTGAGAACAATTTTATCAGACAACTAGTAGGGCTCCCGTCTAGCACCCCTCTTTTACCACTGAGACTGGACTTAGGCCTAAGACCGATTTTGGAAGAATTAAGTTTGAAACCGCTATTGTATTGGCAGAGACTATGGTCGGTACCAGAACTGTCTAATTTCAGAGCCGAGCTTCAGGAAATAATTAAACTGAGCAATCCTGTACGGTTTCCTTGGCTCAGACATGTCAAGCAAATATGTGAGGCATTGGGCAGGCAAAATCTATGGTCCGACCCAGAAAATATCTGCCCCAGAATTTCACGAAAGTCTCTCTCAAAAGTCTATTATGAATATCAACTGCGCACTAACACAACCAATGCAGAGGAGAGATCTTTGACGGGCAAATTCTTGGGGGTAAAAGACTTATATATGCAGGAGGATGTTCTTGACAATATTGCGCCCCCAATTTCCAGGAAACTTTTTCTGCAGTGGCGGTATGGCACCCTTCCTCTTAAAGCGCACACTGCACGATGGACAAATGCTGAGAGCTCACTCTAAAGCCCAGCGTGCGACTATTGGAGGGAATGCGACTTACACATAATATTCTTCTGTCCAGCATACAGGAAAGCAAGAAACTACTGGCTTGTTCCAATACTGAGGAATCTGGGTTTTAGGCACTATCATCCAGCCTACAGGATCTTGAAAAGTGATCTGTCTGCCCCAATTGTTTTTGCACTGGCAACATTTTTAACTTCAATGTGGCGCAGACGCACCCAGTGTATTAAGTTATTGAACGAATGATGGTTTTACAAATTGTTAAATTAACTGTAAATTTTATTGTATTCCAATGATATGAATTTCTTTTATGCTGTAATTCTTTTATGGTCCAAGTGACCGAAATAAAGAACAATTGAAATGAAATGAATTTAAAATCATACAATATTCAATTATAAAATGCCATCACACATAATATACAATATAAAATGAATACATTTTGACAAATAAACTTAATTTTCATTTTGCAAAGTTAAAATTCTTCATAGAAATACCTTAGTACCTCCACATACATTTTTAATAAAAACGTCTGGCAGGTACCTTATTTCTTATTGCTACTATTACCATTTAAAAAAGAGTATTTCTTTCCTAATATGTCATTTTGTTCAAGTTCATTGAATTGACTCCATTTAAGCCCTCTATGGGAGTGATTCTGCAGGTTCAGTCTTCCAGTCTTAGAGACTAATACATTTTTTGCCAATAGCATACATTTAAAAAAAGCAGCATTCAAAGCTATGTCTGTTGAATTAAAACATCATACCAGTGCTTACCTCTAGGTTCGAATTCCATGGACTTTAAAGTTATTCCTTAGTAGCCTCCTTCTTTCTTTCTTATATAAAGTCCAAAAATACGAAAAATAACTGAATTATGTTTTCTTCTCCTTTTTGTCATCTACAGGACATAGGTTTAATTGTGTGTTGCCATGGCAATGCATGAGATGATCCTGGAACAAGGCCAAAATGTACTTTAATGAAAACATTTCTTAGTTTTAAGGACCAAGGTGTTTCTAGGTACATTTGGGACTTAGCCGTTTTATGTTCATTCAAGATCATCCATTCGGGCTTTCGTTTTGAGAAGGATTCCTTGTCCTTCAGCGTTGACAATTGTTTTGTTGTTTTTTTGCTTTGTTTTTTAAGAGTCTCTGGCCTTATAGTCATGTCTCAAATGTTATGTGCTGAGTACTCACCTAAAGCTGCTTGTAAATACTTTCAAGACAGTAGTTTATGATTCTCCTTTATTTCTTGCAAGGGCGATTGACACATTGGGTTCGATATATTTGATTTTATTCTCTTCCATACTGACCCTTTCTTGCAATGAGCTGGTTAAATAACCCAAATTCTAACCATTATTCAAAGCTATAGAGTCCCCACCACACAGAGCCTCACTACCATATGTAATAGTTGTTAATAGTTTTGCATTTATTACCTTTAGCAGTAAAAGGTAGGCGGGTCCACCCAAGGACTTATGTAGAGTTCAAAATGCCATGAATAAGGTGTTACTTCCTCTTTCCATGTCCTACTTGTGCAGCTGAAAAGTGCAATTTTTCTCGAAGCACACCCAGGTATCTGTAGGTCTTCACTTGCTCCCATTAATGATCTTGCAAATACCACTTGTGTTCATACGTTTTCCGTTTCCTACTCTTAAATTCTAAAACCTCAGTCTTGGCCTATTACCATACCATTTTCTGAAGAGAAATTTGAAATTTTCTTTATGAGCTGTTGTAATCCTATCCTTGTTTGGCTTAATAAGATAACGTCATCGGCATATAGCAAATTTGATATGTCTCTTGCTGCTAATTTGGGGGGTTGAGCAGTCTCATTATCCAAACAGTGTTTAAAATCTGCTAGAAACTAATTGAATAGATATGGTGCAAAGACACATCCTTGTTTTGAATCCCTGCGAAGTGTCCTTTTCCTTGAAAGATATGAACCATCACCTATTCAAACTCTAATCCATGCAGGTATTTCTTGTTTCCCCAGCTTCCCCCAAAAGGGTTTGCTGACACACACAATCAAAGACAGATTTAAAATCCACAAAGCATAGACATAATGATTGGTTCCTAATTTTATATTTGTAGATAAAAATTGAAAGTGATAAAATATTAGTTACTGTTCCCAGCCCTTGCATAAATCCTGATTGATTCGGCGGGATTTTATGCTTCTTGGTTGCCCATTTCAATACCTTTGTCAAGAGCATTCCAGGAAAAGTTTGGCCCCCGTATCTTGTAAATTAATTAGATGATAGGTGCCAGGTTTAGCCCAATCACCACTTTTGTAAATAGGTGATATTACGGAGCCGTTCCATGACTCCGGCAGCACTGATGATTGAATGGCTTTGTTAAAAGCTTCTGTGATGTATTCTGCACACATACTTGGATTATCTTGCCTCTGTTTTCTAATAAGATTGTATACTTGATCTTTGGTTATATTTATCTCCGTTTCATGATTCAAATTTTTGTCTTTTGCTCTTCGACCATTGGGCCTATCGATTTGTTAGACATCATTATTATTATTCAGGTGAGTTGTTAAAAATTCGACCCATTTCGCTTCCGTTATAGTGGATGTTGTGATAGCCTTGTAAGTTCTATTCAAACTATTGATCATTTTCCAGAAATTTCTTTAATCTTTCATTTTACTTCTGTGGAATGCTTTAGCCCAGAGTGCTTGTTTCTCTTGAAATTGTTAATACCTAATTAGCATTCTCAATTCTTTATTTGTTTTTATTAATTTGGAACATAGGGCTAGATTTTCTGCCATTACTTTGTCTGTCTCAGTATTCTGTTGCGAGTTCTTTTCAGAATGCGACCTTTTAAGGATAATGTAACCCTAGGCATTGCTTTTGCTTGCCTACCTAATTGCTGTTTATTATAATTTTTCGATGTATAGGTAGCAATCCATTTCTTTATAGAAAAGTGCCCATTTTGCAATTACAGGAAGAGCTTGACCTGAAAAACATAGGTCGACCAATTTTAATGCTGTTTTCATTATTGAGTTTTTGGAAACTGCTGACCTATACAGTCTCCTGTAGTTTACTGTACCAGTCACCCTGGTAAGGATCTTTAATTTCTTTTTTTTTTTTTTTAATTTTTTTTAGGAAGATTTTTTTTTATTTTTTTTTAACAGAGAAAAATACAGAGAGCGGTTCATTAGAGCACCCTTCCCCCCTCCTGCCACCCCCCACCCTCTCAGTGAGAGCAAAAACAACGTGTAGATTAAGGGTAGGAGACACAGAAAAGAAAAAACACATATTATAAAGACATCAAAAAATAAAAAATAAACTAACGGTTATTGAGAGTCAAATGGTTAAAGTGAAAACAAAACAAAAAAGAGAGAGAGAAAAGAAGAAAAAAAAAAAAAAAAAAAGGGACAGGAGAAGAAGAAACGTAGTGATTATCCTGTCTACGCCAGCCAAGGGGTGAGATTATCCCAAATCTCGACCCCCTTTTTCCGTCCTTTACTGCCCTTTCTGGCGTAGACAGTGATTTCTAGATAGTAGGTTGCAATAAATCTGGCTAGCCATTGTGAGAAAGAAGGGGGCTCTGGATCAAGCCAGGCAGATGCCACACACATCCTCCAGACTGTCATTGCAATGAATGTTAGACCATCTCTTTTCAGCCGTAAGGTTTCATTCTGTGTGCCTAGCATTATAATAGTAGGATTTAAGATTATAGGCTGAAGTGTAACTTCCCTTAGAAATTCCTGTATGCGGTTTATTGTATGGGAGAGCTTTAGGCATGTGGCAAACACATGAATTGAGTCAGCCGCATACTCAGAGCATCTAGGACAAAAGGTGCCTTGGCCAGGTCCCCACTTAGCAATCTTTCTAGGAGTGAAGTACAGGAAAAAGATAGTCTTAAAGTGTTGCGCCTGTAGTTTAGCTGAGATTAAAATGTTGTGTGATAATGCAAGTGAATTAAAAAAGATACTGCTGTGAGAAGTAAGTTTATTATGCCATTTGTCAGCTATCTTTTGTAGGTCATCAGGAGTCTCTCTGTTTATAGTATTATATAGAAGGCCAATTCGAGGGGTTAGTGGATTGCGCAATAGGTTTAACAAGTCAATTTCCTTAAATCCTGAGGAGCCCCCGGCCTTCCTAGATAGAAAATTAGAGACAGAGAGATATTTAAAAGCGTCTTCACTTTGGAGCTTAAATTTGGTCGATAGGTCAGGGAAGGGTATTACTCCATCACTGGTCATGAGATCTCCTAATTTCAAAATGCCGGCCTTATGCCAGTTTGAAAAATAGGCCTTGCAAAAAATGGCAGGTAGATTATCATTGTTTAGCGTGGGAGTATAGTGATTAAATCTGCCCAACCCAAAAACTCTGCTGATACTGCGGAAGACTTTAAAAGAGTTCAGTAGTGTCTTGAATCTTACCCGTTTATAGTATCCATAGGTGGTTTCTCGGAGTAGGCAGCCCCAAGATTGTTCACCCAACAGTAGCTGAAATGGCGAAGGAAGCCCTGATGTTTGAGAAAGTGGGGCTTCTTTTAGCAATTCTGTGCTGTATTGAAGTACCGAGGCCCAGTAATAAAAAGTAATATTAGGAAAAGACCACCCCCCTCGTTCTTTAGGTAGGCATAATTGCTGTAGAGCCCTCCTGGATTGAGAGTATGACCAGATAAACTGAGTGAATATTTGTTGGAATTTTTGTAAACTTGTTTTGTTAAATTCCAGAGGTATGGATCGAAAGAAGTATAGAAGCTTAGGAAAATATGTCATCTTTATGGCGTTACATCTGCCAACAAGGGTTAAATGTAAGTTATCAATTTGTTTCAGAGCCTTCCTGGGGTCTTTAATTTCTGATGTCTTCCACATTGGATCTTTACTTCCATTATTTGTTGGCCGTGGTCACTGCCATGTGTATTTGCAATCTGATAACAGGATACCCTCTGAAATAAATTCAAAGATACTATTGAATAATCAATTTGCGAGTTTTGAGCATGTGCTTGATAAGTCCAAACTGGAGGGATGTCTTGTTGGCACCTCCCATTTAAAACCCTCCAACCCAGGGATTCCAGGTCTTTTAGTAGGTTTTTACCAACTGTCCCTCCAGCCACTTTAGACTTCGGGATTGGAAATTGATTAGCAAAAGCTCGCTGGTAGTCCTGTTGCAGTGTAATTTCACCTCTTGTATATGACCATAGTAGGTTCATGTTAATATCCCATGATATGATTATTTTAGAGTGTATCACCACATTTTGATGTAATAGTATATTTATTAGGTCATTGGTAATTGATTTCCTGGCATTAGCCTGTGGATGTATATACGCGTTTATTAATAACAGAGATTTTATTTTGTTTGCTTCCTTATAGCACAGTTTTACAACTAAAATGTTATTACCACTTGTAGATACTTGTTCACTTTCCAATTTTAAGTCTATTGCTATGAAAGTTGCCAATCGCCTGCTGGGGCGCCCATATTTGTTCAATTTAATAGCAGGAACAAAGTACTTGGTAAATCCTTCTAGCACAAAGGACTGCACTGCCCAAGTTTCTTGCAGGAAGATAATCTGAAAAATCTTGGACATTGACATCAAGTGCGCAGTTTGTGGCTTAGAGCCTACACCATATATATTCCAAGAACATATTTTTATAATTTCCCTTTACTCAGATTGTTGGTCCCAGGCGCATTGATGTTGATCCCTTCACCCCTGGTTTTGCCCCATGTAGTGCTGCTATCAACCAGCAAAACTTAAGCTTTGTAACTTTCTCTTCTTGAAGTTTAATTGTGGTTGCTGATGGTGAATTAGCTGTTTTGACAATTGGGTTTTTCAATATTGAGAATACTTGCTTACTTGTGTTTTTATTTTTAGTCCGTTGGTGGACAAGTCTCTCTGGAAAAGTAGAAAGGTTTTTTTAAAGAAATTTACCAATTTCGGATAGTTTCATATTTCTGAAGGATTTGTTCTGGTAAGTGGATAGAATTCCATGTCACCAGTGTGCGTTCTTAGTAGTGTTAGTCATAATTTGATAACAATTCAATGGCCTCTATATTTTCACTTTAAATTTTTTCAAGCTACAGGATTGCTTTTAACAGTTTTAAAATATTTCCCCAATTCAAGATGTCATGATTGCCCCTCAACCTATATTCAGGTTTAAAGATAAGTTGGTTTTTGCCACTTTTATGATCATAGATTGCACTCTTAATGTCACCAAATATAGGAGTTGTAGATCCTTTTTTGGAAAAAATTGATCTCTAGTTTGATGACTTCATCCTTTGGGGTGGTTCTGTGTACAAATCAGATGGAGATTTCCTGGTTCATTTTTTGGATGACTGTTTAATCATAATTGTCCTATGATTTTTCTCTTCAAAGGGGCAGATCCCGATTCTGGTCGGAAGGGATCCGACAAACGGTCGGAGCCCTTCTGTCCAAATCGGATCGTGTCGGCCGGATTCCTTTCTGACCGAGCCATTCTTAAGGGGTCGGTCGGAAAGGAATCCGACACGGATTTCCAGATTGCGGACGACAGGCTCGGAGAGCCCGTCCACCGTCCGGAAATCCCTCAGTACTCCCCCGGCTGCCTCTTTGTGACCGAGGGAGCAAGATGGCAGTTTTTCACTGCCTTTTCGTGCCGGTTTTTCCGGCACGAAAAGGAAGTCGGAAACTGTCTTTGGGGCCCCCAGTAGGGCCCCCATGGGTGCGAGGCATCTGTATGGCGGCCTGGGGCACCTATGGTGCTCCTCTCTGGATCCCTGCACCCAGTGGCAGGCACCTTGGGGTGCCGCCCACAGGATGCAGGGATGAACTGCACCCCTGCTTTCCACGATGCAAGCATGCATTCCGCTCGGAATGCATGCTTGCATTGTGATGTATACGAGTGCGACCGAACCCTGTTCGGTCACATCGTACTAGCAGGGCCATAACCGACGACAGCAGGTCGGTCGGTTACGGCTCCTGACCGATGTCGGATGGACCTGAGTCTGTCCGACATCGGAATCGGCGCCTCTGTTGTATTCCTCTGTATCCTCGATCAGCACCTCATCAGTTTTCTGGGGGTACTTTGATCTTCCTTGTTTATCTAGTTGGATGGAAGTATCATCATTCATGAAGGGGTATTCCTATCTCTTGTTAGCTTACTTTCTTCGTGAGGCCAGATTTTCCCTTTTGTTCCTTCCATTCTCAGGTTCAAGCTAAGTTTTTTTGTGTCACTTTTTTGGTTTTCATGGGAAACGTGACCATGTTGTTCAATTTGTTCTGTTAATTCTTCAGTATTCTTAATACTTTTTCTTTTTTTCAGTAGGTTTGTAGGGTTGTGTTTGCACTGGTCTTATGTCTTGATTAGGACTACTTTCTTAATCCCTGTTGTTGCTGTTTTTATTTTTTTCAGTGAAGACAGTATTATACTGGTTTTTTTCTTATTTCTTGTTTTAAGTTGTTTTTTTATCAAGAACAGTGGTGGTCCAGTTGTTTGTTTTTCAACTTGATCTTCCATTTTATCTCCCGGTAAATCACACTTCTTTTGAGACATTTTCTTTTTGCTTATTACTTCATCATCAAAAAACAAACTTTATTTGATTTAAAATAAATCATAAAAGCACATAATACATAGTGACATCATAAAAACACATTTTAAATACGTAAATAGGAGAGTGACAAAATTCTTCACATTAGATGTTAAAAGTTTGTTCAGTACAGTGAAAGCAGTAACTTATTATGTTGGTGTACACAATAAAATGCTGATGGGGTGCCACAATATAGGTTATTTTCAGCACTGACTAGCTCTGGGATACGTTTACAAAATCCACTTAGTTCTCCAAAATGCAGCAAATACAATCAAAAACATAAATAAGTTACTATGTACTAATATTGCAACATAGGTAGGATACTGTGCATAATATAATAACATGTATGATAAAGTGCTCGCACTGTGCAGAATGTGAAGCATCAATACCTTGGTCATGTGAGCTAGAGAACCAATCGATCCAGAGATAAAGTGCAATCTTAAGGCCTGTGCATCCAGTGGGTTCTGGTAATTTGGAGGAGAACCTGTTACACAAGTGGGCCCTAGTGGACCAATATGTAATGGAAACTGGCGATTATTTTCCCTCCAGCTTCTGTGACGGACAATGAAATATACTTATGACCAGTAAAGCAGACCATGTCTGTTTGTAATAACTGTAAATATAACGGAGCAGGTCTGCATTGCTTTATCTTCAGAGACCTCAGCAGGGGGACAAGCAATGTCTTCCTGATCCTTTAATATAGCACACAAAAGAAGAAAAAGTGCAGCTGCGACTACACAGAAACCGAGTCACAGGGAAAGGCTATTCAATCCTGTATGCATCTAGCTGTAGATGGATAGTCCACTAATAGATGTGCCAGGCCAAGGCGGAATCTAACCATGTAGTAATGTGAGATCTCGGAATAATAAGCAGATATGGTTACATAGTTCTGGTTGTTACTAACATTTCTCTAACTGACCTTTTACTGAAATCCTCTTCCTCTCTTTTCTTCGTCATGTTGTCCAACCATTCTCTCTTGACCAGAGTTTTCATCTGCCTAGTGATACACGAGGGGTTGTTAAAATGTTTGTGCCGCCCTATAACAGTCAAGTGAGTCTTCACATATGTCAGCCAGTCAAAACTGCTTGCCCTATCTAATGTCATACAATCATTGATTACGTTCTTGGTCAAGACAGCTTCCGAGAGGCTCCAAACGGAGATCCACAACATTAATGGAGCTAGCAAAACTAGATCTCTTACATGAACAAGGCCCAACTCTTCATGACAGATAGATGCAGGTACAGACCTAGGTAGACATAAAAGTTTGCGTACAAATTTATTTTCAACAACCTGTAATGAAGAGGGCTCGTATGGTCCCCATATCCCAGCTCCGTAGGTGGCTGCTGTAATGCATCTGGCCTTATATATGTTAAGCAGCATACCCACTGGGGAGGATCCTAGTTTCTTGGCAAACTTATATATAGCACCCACATTTTGTTCCATGTGTAGGCATCTGACCCACGTCAGATGTCTCCAGTTGCAGCTCTTCTCAAGGGGTACCCCGAAGAATGTGAATGTGCTCACCATCGCCAACCTTGTGCCCTGGATATGGAATGATTTCGCCTTCCTTAGAGGGTGGCGGCAGACCATAGTAAACAACTTTGTTTTTTTAGTTTGCAGTCCTTTAGATCGCATAAATGCAACAAATCCATCCAGCAACCTCTGTATTCCAAACGCTGTTCTTGACATGAGGACACAGTAGTCCGCATACATCAATAAAATAATGGGTGCATTTCCCCATTAATGCCGTACCGAACACAATCTTTCACATCCTCATGTAATTTACTTAGGATATGCACCAACCCTGCCTCCACTCGCATGTACAGCAATTTGACCCAGAGTTTGCCTCTGTCAACATTGTCAAATGCTGAGCTTAGGTCCATGAACGTGAGGTATTGCAATCCTTTCTTGGCCCGAACATACTTGCCATGTATGAGAGCAAGGTTAACGCATTGGTCAATTGTTCCTAGTCCGCTCCTAAACCCAAATTGAGCTGATGTTGAGATCTCATTATTGGTTGCCCAGTTCTCCAGACACTCCAATAATATCCTTCCCTGCACTTTCGCTGTGCTGTCTATGAGAGAAATTGAGCGATAACATTTGGGGTCCCCACTGTCATCTTTTTTTTAAGATTTGGACTACAATGGCACTGGACCAGGATTTTGGGGGCCCAAACCGGATGCCGCTGTTTAAGATGTTGACTAATAAGGGTGCCCATTGCTCTGTACTGTTTAGTCGATAGGCACTCCATCGGGCTCTGGTGCTTTGTTACTTAGGCATCTGGTAATGGCTAGGGTAGCTTTGTCTAATTCAATGCGTGGCTGATAGTTCCCCAGCCCATTGTCCCTGTTGTAATTGGACAATGGTTGTCTCTGTTCTGGGCGACAGGAATCATTGAAAACATGGCTAATGGGATTATGGTCACTCAGCTTGATAGGTAAGGTAAAATAATCAATGATGCTGCCTCTTGTCTCTGTTGAGACCGCGATAAAGTCAATTAGGCTTCCAGAACCTTTTCCTGTATAGGTGACCTGACTGTGTTGTGGACTACTTGTTAAGTCAATGGCAAGAAATAGGTTGTGTTTTATCATAAGTGTACTTAAGGCAGTACCACATGGACTATGATTAAAATTTGTAAAGTCCGGAGAGTCGGCCTCACACACTCCACAAACAAGATTAATAGTGGATCAGTCTCAGATTAAAATCTCTCCCCCACAATATACAACAAGCATTTGCAATGCAATAGGTCTCGCAATTGTGAGAGTTTGAGCTATTGGCATTGTAAATGGCAATGCCTTTTCTTTACGTGTTGGTTTTTAAAACATAAATAAAAGGCATTGTCATTTACAATGCCAATAGCTTAAACTCTCGCAAATGCGGAACTATTGCATTGCAAATGCTTGTTTTTAAAAAGGCACAGATGGGATGCACAGGAAGAGACAGGTTACTCAGAGACACAACAAGAGTCATCTGGGCACAGCAGTGATGTAACAAAAGCAGAGGTGGCCCCCCTGCAAGGTACACAGAGGGGCCCCGCTCCGGATTTAACCCGGAGCTCTAAGGCCTTAGTACTGTGCTGAGGGGGCCCCTTTCAGCTCAGGCCCCCCCCCCCCGCACCACGGGGGATGCGGGGGCCTGTGTTACACCCCTGGGGCACGGTGGTGCATGCCTGTATTTGCGGTAGCACATTAAATCCAGACCTATTGCCTTTGCCAAGCAGTGCTCCCTGGTGAAATGAGTGTCTCTTCCGAGAAATGAAGGCGTCCTCCCACTGAAAGCACCGAAGATCTGCTGAGAAGTGCTTTTGTGCTGGAAGCATTGCAGGTCTGCTGAGAAGTGCAGTTACACTCCAACAGAAAGCATGGTAGGGCTGCTGAGAAGTGCCAGTACCCTCCCACTGAAAACTTTGCAGGTCTGTTTATAAGTGCCGTTACCCACCCACTGAGAGAATTGCACGTTTGCTGTGAAGTGCAGGTACTCTCCCACTGAGCGTATTGTAGGTCCAGTTACTGTCCCACTGACAGTATTGCAGCTCTGCTCAGAAGTGCAGTTACTCTTTCAGTGAGTATTGCAGGTCTGCTCTACTCTCCGGCTGAAAGCATCCACTGTAGGTTTGCTGAGATGTACTATAACTTCCCTCCTACTGAAGGAGTTCTCTCCTTGCAGAAAAGAGTAGAGATGCTTCCCGTCTCATTGTTGCACCCTAATGGACGGCACAGGTATTGTCTCTTGCAACAAAAACACTAGCCGAGGACTGACTGTGCGACTCATCCACAGCACTCACTGAGTCTCCCGGGAGTTTCCAGCACCCCATATAACTCATAGGGTTGAAACCTGTGCAGCGCTTTCAAACATTTAAATGTAAACAATTCAAAAAGGACTATTTGCACCAGAAACACTGCGCAGCAAGAAGCCGGTGGTTAACATCACACGCTGCGTCCTGGTTACTAAGCCATTGGGTGGGAATGAATGGGACAGTGACGACTGACTTACATAATGACCATGACGTTGCGTTTATATAGCGCTTACTACATCACCCGGGCCAATATAATGCGTCATCTCTTAAAAGCAGGCAAAACGCTGCGCAGCAAGAAGCCGGTGCTTAACATCACACGTGGAATGCAGCTATTAAGCCCCCTGTATGGAGAGAGTGGCGCGCTGCATAAATGCCCTATAGCATATCATACATATTAGCCATATTTTTTTATGTTTTAATATGTTTTGGTGCATACCGTGAAACACCGGGTGAAATTAAGCCCCTGTATGGAGAGCGCGGCGTATTGCACAACTGCCATATAGCATACCGCGAGTACCTTGTGTTGAAACAACTGCGAGAGGGAAGTTTCAGGCATTCTTCAAGTTGATTTTTGTGCTCAGGACAACATTTTCATTACTGCTGTTGTAAAACATGGCACACGGCTCTGCTGTGTATTATTATTTAATAAACTAGGACAAAAACAGTGACGAAAAAGGTTCTTTGGGGACTGCTTTCAATTACAACAAGCATTTCAAAGAAAATCCGGGCGGAAATCAATTAGTAACAGGATACTAGTTTAATCCAGGGCGGCAGCACCTGGAAAGGCCATAAATTCCATTAGCAGATAACCACAAGGCATTACAGATGAAAAACCGACCATTTAAAAAATAATGTAACAAATATAAATCTTATTACATAGTAGATGTACAATGATGATTTGCAAATGCAACTGCACTATACATTGCGTACTACAACCTGGAGAGCATGAGACGTAATGTTAATACTTCAAAGCTCGCGATATATATAAAAGAGAATCCATCTGGGGGCCTTTTTAGGATTACACGTCAGAATAATGTTCTTGAATCGAAGGACCCGATTGTGTTGCATCGGGGATTATTTTGTTATTGGTGGGTACTGGCTAGATCTGCAGACCTGGCTGTAAGGATACCATCCGTGCACTTTACAAATGGCATTTCCACTATAGTAGGGGCACTTCTGACTTGAAGTGCTGTTCATAAACAAGTTTGGAGTGTGGGGTATATTTCAGAAAGAGTTGCGGAAATTAGGATAAGAAAATGTGCAATTGTGTCATTGGGGCGTTTCACTTTATAGATGATTTATAACGATAGGCATTATTTACATTTTGAAACACAAGGATATAAAGTGATGTTTAAAGTCTGTCATTATCGTTGCCAAGTGCCTAACCTCGGGTTCAAACCCAGGTCTTTAAGGTCAGCAATTTAGTAGAGAGCGGAAATCCGATTCACACAGCGCTCTCTCGAAAACGCAGGATTAAATCCACACAAGTCGGCGCGAGACACAACTGAACGCGCACAATGCTTCTAAAAGGGCCCGGGGAGTCTTACCAGAATACAAGTCAATGCTGGGCAGAGCGAGGCGGTGAGGAGGGCACGGAGATCGCTTGGCACAGCCCTGCGGGTCTGCAGAGAATGTAACCGGATCGCTGGGACGAGTTTCTAGAGCGATTTTCTTCCGACATGTTGGCACCTCTGCGCACATGAACTTAAGTCAGAAGTCTGGAATTCGGCAGTCCAAGTCCAAACAAGCATTGGCCGCGGGACGCAGGAAGCTTGTAGTAATGAAAAACAAGCGTTGGCCGTGATCGCGATCAAAGCGGCCGTGCGGTCGCAAAAGTGAAAGTAAGCGCGGCGCGCGCGCCCGCGCACATGCACTGTACCTCTAGGCTGGCCTGGTAGCACTTTTTGGAGCCCACATACAAAATGTCTCTTCGAGCCAGCGCAAGCGCTGGGGCTCAGCGAGACCTAAAAATCCCCTGAGGAACTTTCAATGACTTTGTCAAGTGCGTCTCAAAAGGAATCTATACCTGTACAGTCAAAAGAATCAAAATTGTTATGATAAAAATTAATCAAAACTACCACTGGCAAGGACCCCAGCTTAATATAAATAATTTGAAAAAACTGTGAATCAATGACAATGTCCATTATTTTACAGGGAAGGGTCATGCTAACCATAGTTATTAAACCTCCACTGTTATGACCATGCGGGGTTGGAGCAGCAAGAGATGAGATCACGTCAAAGCCATTCAAAAACGTGCGTTCGCAGGCCCAAGTTTCTTGCAAACAGATGATCTGTTAGTTACTGATTATGTCTAGCCATTCTGGATCCCGGAGTTTGTGTGCGATCCCAGGTATGTTCCAGAATAGAACCTTTGAATCCCACCCTTTGTTTGAAATTTCAAATTTTAAGTTGGCTGTGGGCTTGGGCCCATTGGCAATGGGAGTTTGCCTGTCAGCTATAGTCAGCAAGGATTCTTGGGTGGTAAGACTGAAATTGAGCGAAGCATCGTTGGTGGGCAAGGTTACAATGTTACCCCTGCTATCATGGTTTTTATCAGGGACAATAGTTTCCAGTCAATCGACTCCGTCCAGTGCTGAAAAGCGGTTGTAAGATGGAAACGGGTAATTGATAAATTGGTGAGTAGAGGACAATGGGCTATTCAAATCCGGAAGTTTCGTAATACGTGGTCTATAAAAATAGCTATGTGGGACCCCTTTCATACATTTGGGGGCCGATTCCGATCCTGTATTTTATTCCCCCGTACGACTCGTATCTGTAAATTTTTCCATACGAATCGTACGAGTCCCGTCCGACCCATGAAGTACGATTCGTATGTGAAAAATACATACGAATCCGCCCCATCCTTACGAATTAGAGCCTGGAAAAGTTGTACGACACGGACCCGGACACTTTTACATAAAAATTGTAAAAATAGAGTCTGAACGTACAAGTACGATCCGGACCGGCTTACCGAATTACGATTTGTAAGGAAAACGTCCGTCTCGTACACGGGGAATGACTTCCACATAAGCGATGGCGGTGTACGCACCGTACCTAGCAATGGCGGGGTACGCACCGCACATAAACGATGGCGGTGTACGCACCGTACCTAGCAATGGCGGGGTACACACCGTACCTAGCAATGGCGGGGTACGCACCGCACATAAGCGATGGCGGGGTACGCACCATACCTAAGCGATGGCGGGGTACGCACTGTACCTAGCAATGGCGGGTACGCACCGTACATAGGCGATGGCGGTGTACGCACCGTACCTAGCAATGGCGGGGTACGCACCGTTCCTAGCAATGGCAGGGTACGCACCGTACATAAGCAATGGCGATGTACGCACCGTACCTAGCAATGGCAGGGTACGCACCGTACCTGGCGATGGCGGTGTACGCACCGCACATAAGCGATGGCGGTGTACGCACCGTACCTAGCAATGGCGGGGTACGCACCGTACCCAGCAATGGCGGGGTACGCACCGTACCCAGCAATGGCGGGGTACGCACCGTACATAAGCGATGCCGGTGTACGCACCGTACCTAGCAATGGCAGTGTAAGCACCATACATAAGCGATGGCGGTGTACGCACAATACCTAGCAATGGCGGGGTACGCACCGTACATACACAACGCATGGGGGTGTGCCTGTACAACTCGTACCCCTGTACCGTATTGAACCACGGACACTGTAAAACAGCACAAGGAGTGTCCTTCGACTCGCACAACACCACAAAACACGTCTACACTGCACAAAGGATGGAAAGGACTGACCTGGACACAACCAAACAGGGAAACAGAGGGGCAAACTCACAACCACCCTTTATAACACACCCACCAAAAATTCAAACTGAGCCCCACCCACAAATTGACCAATAAAAAGGGCCCACACACACAAACCATGAGCCTTTGCAACAGACCCACTGCTGATAGACACCACACACAAACAACTGCACCCATCCACCGTAACTTACACACCTTCACACAACCTCCTTCACACAGACCCTCTCTTCCCATTCAGACCCACACCGTCACATTCAGACCCACACACCCACAACCATCCACACCCTCACCCCACACCATGCCCACAGACAAGTGTCAGAGTACCAAGGATCCACAGGAGCCGATGATGGTCCCAACGCCCCGCCACCTCAGGCGCCACCTGAGAACAACTCAAGGTAGTGACTAAAGCAGGGGGGAAAGGGGAAGTGGATAAGAAAACAAGAGAGACAGCCCAGGAAGTTGCTGGTTCTTCACACGGTCGTCAGGGTGGATCTTCTACAGCACCTGGATTTTAAAGACACACATGTAAATGCTGCCTACACCTTTCCAATGCTCGATGTATCACTAACAACACTAAAATTTACCCTGTCCAGGCTGTAGCTTCTCTCTTTGGTGTTTATTTTTTGTGGGTTAATTCTGCATCTACATTCGGGGGAAAAAGAAAACAACAGCTCTGGTAAATACAATCCTAAAACTAAGTCACTCTGGATATGTGCTATTTTAGTTAGCCCCCTCCTAAATTACCTTCGCTACAAGTAGTAGCTTATTAATCCAACTGTCTGTGACTTTATTCTGGGAATGAATGATAAAACCCACTAGGTTCTTCAGATGCTTGAAATAAACTTGAAAACTTGAGTATGCTTTAAGTCTCTGACCCATATGCTTCTGGCAAGAAAGTTTTACATCATATCTTCATTAACGCTGGTACGCAGTGAGGATGGGAATTCACCACATTGTTATCTGGAACATGAAGCGCTACAAAAAGAGATTACCTTAGGTATTCTAGGAAGTTTGAAACAATACCGCTAACTGGAACATGAAGTCTAAATGCGCTGCACAAGTTTCTCTTTCTTCGGTATTTTCTTGTCAGAGAAGTTGAATCCCACATTGCACATGCGTAAATGAATGAAAAATTGAGGTATAATTGTTTTTCTGAGGTAAACACATAAACAGTTCTGCGCCTCACGGAGACGCTACACACTCCCAGAAGACTACAGTTGAAGTGCGCAGTTACCTTGTGGAACGCGCACCTTGAGCGTCCCAACTGTCGCGTGAAGGGAAACACTAGACCGCCGACCAGCTTTAGATCGGTGCCCATCTGCGTGGCCATTTTCCTCACCTGAGTTTCTTATCATAGTTATGCATCTTTTCAACAGGATTTTGGGTGCCAAACACCTCCGTGTTCTACACGGATACTTAATTTGTTTTGCCCATGAGTTGCATATCGCTAAGGTTGTAGTGGTGGCCAAAGTCTTGACAGTACCTCCCTCCAAAAGGGGCTTCCCCAATTTTGGTTTAGTGGGATTGATTTTATAGAAATTCCTGATTAGCTTGGGTGCATGCACATTAGAATCAGGCTCCCACGATCTCTCCTCAGGTCCAAACCCTTCCCAATCAACCAAGTAATACAATTTATTTCTGGAGATTTTTGAGTCTAAGATTCTGCTCACTTCAAATTCATCTCCTGACTCAACCCTGACTGCGGTTGGATTTGGTTTCAATCTTACTTTGGAAGGATTTTTTTTTAGTAATGATATATGAAAGGCTGGATGGATCTTTAACTGTTTAGGCAATTGTAACCTCACCACTACTGGATTAATAATCTTTTGGACCTTGAAAGGACCGAGGAATCTCGGCTGAAACTTCCTGTTCCCTTTTAGTCTCAAATGTTTAGTAGACAAACAAACTTGATCTCCCACCACAAACTGGGTGCCCACCCATCTCTTCTTGTCAGCCTGTCTTTTGTAGGACTCTTTTGCCTTGAGTAAATTTGCTTGTGCCCTTTTATATGAGTTCTTCAACTCCTTCACCATCACTGTGACCGCTGGCACTGTCTCATCGAGTTTTCCCACCATTAAATCTGGATGTCTACCTGAGTTCAGATAGAACGGTGAATACCCTGTCGAGCTATGCACTGCATTATTGTAAGCGAACTCAGCAGTCCACAAGAGATCCGACCAGTTCCCATCCTGCTCCAACAAATAAAGTCGCAGGTATTGTTCCAACTCCTGATTGACTCTCTCAGTCTGCCCATCGGTTTCAGGATGATAACTGGTGGAATAACGTGTGTCAATCCCTAAACTGTGCATAAAGGTTTTCCAGAATTTTGAAATGAATTGAGTTCCTCTATCTGAAATGATTATTTGTGGAATTCCATGTGCCCGAACTATGTGTTGATTAAATATCTGAACTAGTTGTGGGGCTGTAGGTATTTTCTTTAACGGAATGAAATGGCCCATTTTGGAAAATGAATCCACTAACACCAATATGACTGTATAACCCTGACTAGCTGGTAAATCTACTATCAGGTCTAAAGACACAGTGTGCCAAGGGTAAGGTGCATTAGGCAGGGGTTGCAATAACCCCTGTGGAGCTTGTCTACTGGGCTTCCCTTTTATACAAGTCTCACAAGTTGAAACGTACTGTCCCACTTGAGCTGCCATGCCAGGCCACCAAAAACTTCTCTCACACAACTCCAGAGTTTTCTTAACGCCTTTGTGGCCCGCCAACCGATCATCATGACATCCCTTCAGAGCCTTGGTCTGCAAGTCTTCAGTGGGAAGATACAATTTCCCATTATAATACGGAAGACCTCCTGTTATAGTTTTCTTGTTCCAATCTTTCCAAACACTGTCTGGACTGCTTTCACGGATTTCCTGGGTAAATTCTTCTAGATGGATTGCTCCTACAATTTTATTCAAAGGAATGATAGGTTCCATCTTAGAGACTCTCAATTCTTCTGGTGCATTGATTCTGGACAAGGCATCTGCTTTTCCATTTTTTATTCCAGGCTTATAGGTGATCACGAAATTAAAATCTGAAAAGTACAAAGACCATCTTAATTGCCGTGGCGTAAGTGTTTTAGCTGACTTTAAAAACTGTAAATTACGGTGGTCTGTGTAAACAGTCACGCAATGCTTGGCTCCCAATAAATAGTGTCGCCAATCCTGGAAGGCTTCTTTTACGGCCAACAGTTCTTTGTCTGCTATTGAATAGTTGATTTCAGGTTCTGTCAGTTTTCTTGATCTAAATGCCACTGGATGAAGTTGTCCCGTTAGTTTGTTCCTTTGTGACAAGATTCCTCCTGTAGCGAAGTCTGACGCATCTGTTTCTACAAAGAAGGCCTGTTCCGGGTCTGGGTGCATCAAGATTGGGGCTGTAATTAAGGTGTTTTTAAGGAATTGAAACGCTTCTTCAGCCTCATTGGACCACTCGAATTTCTTCCCTTTCTTCAGAAGTTGAGTAATAGGGGACACCTTGGCAGAAAAATCTGGAATAAATCTTCGATAAAAATTGGCAAAGCCAAGGAAGCTTTGTATTTCCTTCACATTTTTTGGTGAAGACCAATCTTGAATGACTTGCACCTTTGCGGGATCCATAGCAACTCCTTCAGCTGATATTATGAAACCGAGGAACTCCACACGCTCAACATGAAAGGAGCACTTTTCCAACTTGACGAATAGATGATTTTCTAATAGCCTTTGCAAGATTGCTCTCACATGTTTTACATGGTCTTCCATGTTGTTCGAGAAAATCAGAATGTCATCGATATAAACCACTGCTACACGATCCAGAAATTCTCGAAGAACATCGTTTACAAGATGTTGAAAAGCTGCAGGGGCATTGCTTAGCCCATATGGCATCACCTGATACTCGAAAAGGCCATATTTAGTCCTGAAGGCTGTTTTCCACTCATCACCTTCAGCCACTCTCACCAAATGATAAGCGCCACGTAAATCAAGTTTAGTAAAAACTTTAGCTCTTTTGACCTGATCCAGAAGAGGTGATATAAGAGGTAACGGGTATCGGTTCTTCACAGTTACCTGATTTAACGCTCTATAATCTATACAGGTGCGAAGAGTTCCATCCTTTTTGGGTCGAAAAAACAGCGGCGATGACACTGGCGATTGAGAAGGTCGGATAAAACCAATCTTCAGATATTCATCTATATACTCCTTGAGATAGACATTTTCTGCTTCAGTCAGAGCGTAGATACGACTACACGGCAAAGTGGCTCCTGGTTCTAACTCAATCTTGCAGTCGTATTCCCGATGTGGCGGAAGCTTCTCTGCATTTCTTTTGTCGAATACACTTGCCAAATCTTGATATTCTGCCGGGATTTCTTGAGTTTTTAAGGCACGTACGCAATTGGCGAGTTGAGCCAATTCCGTAGCGGGAGTTCCTTCAGACCTGGCTTTAGTTCCTGTGAAACAATTCTTGATACAATGCTCAAAGTTCATTTTAACAGTTCTTCTTTCCCAGTCTATAGTGGGGTTGTGCTCTGTTAACCATGGTAATCCAAGTATCAGTTGAAATTGTGGAGCATCTATGAGATTGAATCTAATATATTCTCGATGACTCTGCAACCCAACTAACTCTAACGTTTCTGTTTCATCTGTAATAGGGCCTGAAGTGAGGTTCGAACCATCTACTACTGCCTTGACCACTTCAAAATTCTTCTTTTTGATTGCTCTTACTCCTATTTCTTTAGCATAACTCAGGTCACAAAAATTCCCCGTGGCTCCAGAATCGATCATGACTGACACCCCAGAAACTTCTTTGTGTCCGAACTTAATTGTAAATTACACTATCAAATGCGGAGCTGACGATTGTAGTGTATTGACTAATTGTTGGTGTTCAGGAGTCGACTGATCTTTATTTCCCACCAGGGCAACTCCCTCTACTGATGGGATCTGTCTTTTAACCCCCAGTTGGTCTTGGGTTTTTTGAGGCAGTCTTTCACAAAATGTCCAGAATCTCCACAATACATGCACAGATTTTTTGTTCGTCTTTTTTCTCGCTCTTCCTTGGTAAGAGGCCCTCTAGTAGACCCTATCTGCATAGGTTCTTCTCCACTAACTGTATCAGTTTTGTAACTGTCTGTCTTAATGCGATCCAAACGGGGAACAAAAGACCGGAACTACTTCTTCTTTTCCGAACGTCTTTCATATAGTCGATGATCGATTTGAAGGACTAGATCAATCAACTCCGAAATTTCTTGAGGTCTCTTAGGTATTTGGGCTAAGGCGTCCTTTAATTCATCCTTTAGACCTCGATAGAATAAGGCTGAACGTTTATCCTCTGGCCAGTTGGTCTCCACAATCAGTTTGTTAAATTGTGCGATATACGCTACCAAGTCACGACTCCCTTGCTTCAGATCTAGCAGTTCGTTGTCTGTAGCTTGGTTGGCGGTTCTCCGGTCGAAAATTCTCAAAAACTCCTTCTTAAAAAGCTCGTAGTTGCACAGGGCTGGGTCATTACGAGAGATCAAAGGCATTGACCAGGCGGCAGCATCACCACTCAAGTAGGACAGCACGAATGCAACCTTTGCCTGCTCTTCCTTAAAAACTACCGATCTACACAAAAAGTGTAAGGAACACTGAGTCAGGAATATCTGTGCTTTGTGTGGATCCCCATTGAATCTTTCTGGGTTAGCTAAAGGTACTATTGGGGCAACCGAATGGATAACTTGTGTAGCTACCTCTGCCGCCGACCCACGGGTGGTCTCTAACCCTGGTAATGGAGTGGTTCCAGCAAGGAACTCTTCCATTTTCAATTTAATTTGATGTGTCTCCTGTTGTGACCTTCTAATCTCATCCCTAAGACTCCGATTTTCATCAGCTGATTGAGTCAATTGGTTTTGTAAACCTTCAAGCACTCCAGCCAAGGCCTTCAAATCAAAACCCTCTGCCATATCGACTCAGGTGGATTAAAGGCACTTCAATCTGTCAGAGTACCAAGGATCCACAGGAGCCGATGATGGTCCCAACGCCCCGCCACCTCAGGCGCCACCTGAGAACAACTCAAGGTAGTGACTAAAGCAGGGGGGAAAGGGGAAGTGGATAAGAAAACAAGAGAGACAGCCCAGGAAGTTGCTGGTTCTTCACACGGTCGTCAGGGTGGATCTTCTACAGCACCTGGATTTTAAAGACACACATGTAAATGCTGCCTACACCTTTCCAATGCTCGATGTATCACTAACAACACTAAAATTTACCCTGTCAACCCCAGGCTGTAGCTTCTCTCTTTGGTGTTTATTTTTTGTGGGTTAATTCTGCATCTACATTCGGGGGAAATAGAAAACAACAGCTCTGGTAAATACAATCCTAAAACTAAGTCACTCTGGATATGTGCTATTTTAGTTAGCCCCCTCCTAAATTACCTTCGCTACAAGTAGTAGCTTATTAATCCAACTGTCTGTGACTTTATTCTGGGAATGAATGATAAAACCCACTAGGTTCTTCAGATGCTTGAAATAAACTTGAAAACTTGAGTATGCTTTAAGTCTCTGACCCATATGCTTCTGGCAAGAAAGTTTTACATCATATCTTCATTAACGCTGGTTCTCAGTGAGGATGGGAATTCACCACATTGTTATCTGGAACATGAAGCGCTACAAAAAGAGATTACCTTAGGTATTCTAGGAAGTTTGGAACAATACCGCTAACTGGAACATGAAGTCTAAATGCGCTGCACAAGTTTCTCTTTCTTCGGTATTTTCTTGTCAGAGAAGTTGAATCTCACGTTGCGCATGCGTAAATGAATCAAAAATTGAGGTATAATTGTTTTTCTGAGGTAAACACATAAACAGTTCTGCGCCTCACGGAGACGCTACACACTCCCAGAAGACTACAGTTGAAGTGCGCAGTTCCCTTGTGGAACGCGCACCTTGAGCGTCCCAACTGTCGCGTGAAGGGAAACACTAGACCGCCGACCAGCTTTAGATCGGTGCCCATCTGTGCGGCCATTTTCCTCACCTGAGTTTCTTATCATAGTTATGCATCTTTTCAACAGGATTTTGGGTGCCAAACACCTCCGTGTTCTACACGGATACTTAATTTGTTTTGCCCATGAGTTGCATATCGCTAAGGTTGTAGTGGTAGCCAAAGTCTTGACAACAAGAATCCAAAGTTCACAAGGGAGGAGCTGGAGATCCTTGTCAATGAAGTTATCAGAGTCAAGCCACAGCTGTTTGGAACATTGGTCAGACAGACCAGCATAGCTGAAAAATCACGCCTGTGGCAGAGGATCGTCGATAGGGTGAATGCTGTTGCGCCCATCAGAAGGACCAGGAATGATTGCCAAACCAGGTGGTACGATCTGCGGAGGGCTGTCAAGAGGAAAATGACTGAGGACTACGCCCAGAGCAACATCACTGGAGGTGGGGCGCCCCACAGACCAGTACATTACCATCCCTGGGAGGAGAAGGTGATGGCCATGCTTCCGCCGGTGGGAGTAAATGGACTCCAAGGACTTCCAGAGCCTGGTGAGTACACAAACAACTTACGTAACAGGGGGGTAATGGCATCCACACCCCAACAACACCAAATGCACGCAACTACCCCCAAGCCATCACCGGCCACAACCACTGTACAACACGAATGCCAATAACATGTGTATGCCCCATTGAGAAAGCAACGCCATGATATGTCCCATGCTACACAAAGCACCAACCCAAGAATGGATGTCCGGTATGCAGGGAGGGTGGGTGGCACAAAACGCTTGTTTGAAATCCAAATCAGACACAATTGCCCTCATCCCATATGTCCCAGCTACATACCCATGCACCATGTGCAATGCAGAGATTCGGAAAGTACTGACAAGATAGCGCACACTCGGCCCTGGTGTAGGCAGCACAAGGCCTCCTGTGACCAGTGCAAACACAAACACCAAGACGACAAGGTCAGATAGCTAGGACAGGAACTCACACTCACTGTCATGGCAGCATGCTCCATGGGGAGACAGCTACATCACCTGGGAGCCCCAGTGCCAAATCACACAACACCCATCCGCAGGCCCTGTTACACACACCCCTTACACAAGCAAACACCATCAGGACAGGCAATGGATTCACCCACTGTCACAATGGACATGCAACACAACAAGACCAACACATAGCCGAAGAAGCACCCAAGCCGCAATTCGACATGTCAAAGACTCAGGAGAACATATCAATCTCTCCTCCGCAACATACCCATCCACAAGTGAACATTCAGGAGAATGCTAGGCACATACAACTACCTGGAGGAACAGTGCCAACTTGAATGTGTATGAAACATGCATTTTGCATGAAACAGCATTAACATTGTCTGTCTCTCACACACAGGGCAGCATGATGAACATCCCCCCAACAATGGGGGGGAAGACTCACAGTCACAGGCTCCGGAGGAACCTGACCCCACCGGCAGCGACGCCTCTCAACACTCCGCGGATGACACCGACCGACCTGGACCCTCTGGTGTCCAAGCCCCTGCAGCATCTGGTTCAGGGACATCTGTGCCAACCACCACCCCCATGACTGCCACATCCCAGGAGACCCCGAGGAGCCCTGCCCACACTGAACAACTGAGCCTGTCTGACCAGGAGGGACAAGGTGCAACGGGCACACAGGAGGAGGCAGACAACACTGCCACTGCCATCCCTCAGGGGTCCCGTAGACCCGATGAGCCCACAACGGCAGCCCAGGCTTGTGTGGACAGGGGTGGTGGGAATGGAGGACGGCGGAGGCGAGAACCTGACCAGCCAGCTGAAGGGACCAGTATGTCACACATACAGGACATCCTGGACGCATACCGGCGGGACACCAGGGAGTTGAGCCAGGTAGTGGTGACCCTCACAGACATCAAAAACCAGCAGGCCGAGCAACACGCCAGTCAACAACACCAAGGCCGGATGGAGGCAAGACTGGCTGAGCTCCTGGCGGTGCAAAGGGACATTATCCATTTACGTTGGATCGCCGACAACATGGGCAACCCTCCCTGTGCCACCAGGCGAAGACCAGCACCAGCCACAGGGAGGGAGGAGGAGGAGGATTCGTCCGACGGAGCGTCCCATGCATTGCCAAGGCCTGCATATGAGGGTCCCGCGAGGAAGGTAGGTCGTCCACGGAAAAGACCATGAGAGGCAGCCGCCCATCCACATCTCCCAGGTCACCTAGCCTGGCACCTGGCCTTCATGTGCGACAGCATCCCCTCATTGACTGACATCATCTGCCACATGGCCTTGCTGGTCACAGTCTGACCAATGATGCCAAACACTGTGGGCTGGACTCTGATGACTTCAAATGGCAAGGATCCCATCTCTCCCTGTGAACTTTGGATTCTATGGTCCCTGCATTGCCCCTTTTTCTTTGCACAAATCATGCCCCACATCCAAAAATAAAAATTCTACTTTTTAAATTTTATGTTTCAGTCATTTAGCATGAGTCCACAACATACGTGTGGGGATATGTCAAAGTATGCCTGAGTGCAGAACTAACTCCAGCCATCCATACACTGGGATCTGAGTCTGGTCGAGGACACACATGGTACACAATGTAACACCAAATACAGACATGGAGCACAATACTCACCCGTGATGGCCTCAAGCTGCTGATGTGGGGCTTGCAATACTGCTCAGACAGACCAATTTGGAAGAGTATCATGAAGGTGTAGAGGTCATGGGTCATGTTGAAGTGCCCGGGGAGGGAGTCCCAGGTCTATTTGGTGAGGTGGGACGGTGCCGCAGGTGAGGCAGCAGCAGGTGGAAGGGGTGAGAATGTACGCAAAAAGTAGCACACAAAGACAAGCAGGTCAGAAAGGCACAGTGCAACTGGTGTATGTAAAGGAAGGAGTGTCAGGTTACTCATGGGTCACTACGAGAAAATGTATGAACAATCACCAAAAATTAAGGCCACAGGATCAGGCAACAGAATGCGGAGCTGCGCACAGGAGACACACCATCATCAGGCGTTCACGTCCCGTTGTGGGGAGCAACCTGCAGAAATACATACACAACCAGGTACTACATGCACAATAGAGATCATTAGCCATGAAGCACTGCATGCATGTTGCCAAAGGACACATACACACAGATGCTCAATCTTTGACAATTATGCCATAGATGACGCATGCAAACTGGCAAGACAGCTGCAGTGACAGAGATGAGGCAATGCATTGTGCATAACACCTTTATTCCACATACACACAAAGGGATATGCATCCATATGAACAGACTCACAGGTCAGTTGACAGAACATGTGGGACATACGCTGGACACCACCTTCACAACACGGATGATGTAAATCCCAATGAACTGGCACACAAGTTAAGGGGATGACCCAAACATATTCTGCTGCACACGGAGAGGATGCAATTCCCCATAGAGCCAGTTGTTGTGAGGTCCCATACTATGTCCACCCGTAGCATCCACAATGTTTCAGAGGCAAGGTTCACACACATTGATGCCTTCATCAGACGCCACACTCCACTACAGATTGCTGTCAAGAAAGGTGACTATCATGTCATGGGAGTGTTGCTACATGTGATTTGGTCCATGGTGAGAATACATGTATGCATGGTACCACAACCTGCACAGGAGCAGGCCCCCACATTACCAACACGTACCACCAACAAATATCCTTGCTGCAATCCTTACCCAAACTGACATTTCCACATGTCCATGCATGGAATGCTGATTCAGCACACGTTGAAATACTCATGAGGAATAGCAGGAGGACAACGATGACACGAGCAGACAACAGGCGCAAAACCCTGTGAATGACAGACACACAAGAAGTCACCTAAAACAATTATCGCCGCACACATGGACATTTACAAAACATGAACAATGTTGGACACGTACAGTTGAAAGACAGTCTCTCCGCCAAACTGTGTGGCATGACATCATCACTCGAGTGACACATCAGAACACACAAAGTCAATTTGCATTCATTCAGTTGGACACACACATTGCAACACATGCCACTCAATGCTACAAGCTTCCACACCCATACCCAGTCACTCGCCATCATGAGAAGAAGTTGCGTATGAGCTGACTCCGGATATCATCCTCCTCCTCGTCATCACTAGCCTCGTGACCAAGCCCATCATCCTCCACGGGTGGATGTTCCTGCTCATATGGATCGAGGATGAGTGGCACTGCCTTGTCAACTGCCATGTTGTGCAGCATGCAGCACACAAGGAATATTTTGCAGACCTTCACCGGGGCATAAGGGAGGGACCCGCCTGTCTTGTCCAGGCACCGGAATCTGCTCTTCAGGAGTCCAAACGTCCTCTCAATCACGCGCCTGGTCTGCCCGTGTGCATTGTTGTATCGGTCATCTGCAGCTGTTCTTGGGTTGCGGAGAGGTGTCATCAGCCATGGCATGTTGGGATAGCCAGAGTCTCCTACACAGAAACATCATGTAAAAAAGTAGGTCAGGAGATGCCGTAAGAGACAAAGATACCGCAACACACAGGACAAAAAGACTATACCCACCAACAAGACATGCTCGTTCGTTGTGCAGCCGCAGCATCATTTGTGGCACACTGCTACGCCTCATGAAGTAGGCATTGTGTGCTGATCCTGGAAAACGTGCACAGACATGGGAAATCAGCATGTTAGCACGACACACCACAAGGGCATTTATCGAGTGGTAATGTTTGCGGTTGCGATAAGCTTGCTCCTGTGCCTGTGGTGGTACAAAAGCCACATGTGTACCATCAATGGACCCAATTACATGGGGCATCCCTCCCAGGGCATAGAAATCACCCTTGACATCTGTCAACTCCTCTGGAGTGGGGAATTTGATGAATTCATCAAGGTGTCCCAACATGGCTGCTAAAACATCATGCAAGACACGGCTGAACATGGTCTCTGACATCCCACCCACATCATCTATGGTCAATTGAAACGTACCTGTGGCAAAAAAATTTAAGGCTGCCATCACCTTCACCTTGGGGGTCAGCGCAGTAGGATACCTGTGTTGCGGTTGGAGGTCTGCTGCCAGCCTGTCTGTCAAGTCCTCAATCAACTGCTGAGTGAATCGGTACCGGCGGATGCAGGCACGTTCCCTCATGGTACCCAAGTCTGGCATTGGTCTTGGGAAAGGTGGTGCCCTGCAAAACTTGTTTAGAAGAAGGAAGATTGAGATTGGGGAAACATCAATGTCAATGAACATAGCACATGCTACACTGCCAATACACATCAGGTAACTATGGAGTCTGGTGGGTGCAATACATACAGGACACATATGCCAGCTTGCTGCCACTCCTACAAAAACCAAGATACACCTGTTTATTGTCTACATGACATGCCTTGAAATGTACTTGGGCCCAGTCTGAGTGAAAAGCCACAGTTATCACCGGAGTGACACACACCACATAGCTGCATTGGAAGGATGTCTTCTCATCCAGACAGATGAATGCAAAGCACACACACAGGTCACATGGAATGTCAAATGTACATATCAAACACATTGCGATGAAGGGGAACACGTGACAACACAAACACACAGCCATTGAGACAACGAAGACATCTATGCCTGGGAAACACGATGTCTGATGCACACTGACACTACAGCCGTGGAAATCCACATGGGGAATGGTGTGAGTAGATGTGTTCCATGCCCATATCCACACAGACCCATGTTGGATGCACCAACAGCAGATGCAGTTGACGGAACACTGACATCCAGGTCATGTGAACACATGACACACACCTGACATAGTCACGAAGGGGCACGCTGATCGTGACATGTCAGTTGATGGAGTGTCCCTGTCCCTGCCATCAGGAGACAGGTGCGGGTGTTAATGACTGTGCCATCCCACTGCTGCTGTGCATGACACAGTTGGACTACAGACACACATGTGGCAAATGTCAAGGTGATGTGTGCCACATATTGCACCATCACACATGACATGTGTCCACAGGTCATCACACATCAATTTCGCAACTAGATGAGATGACCTGTGCAATATCACTGGCTAACACACCTAGGGCCTGCACATGACAGTATGCAATGTCAAGTACATTATGGACATCCGTGTGCGACTCCTAGCCCTCCATTCCTGGCATATGTACGCCTGTATTACCATTGTAAGCATGTGAAATGCGTACCCGTATGTGTGCGCAATAGTAGTACACGTACCCGTACGTGTACTACCAGTGCCTACACGTACGTGTAGGCACTGGTAGTACACGTACAGGTACGTGTACTACTAGTGCGATCCCCTTACGGGTACGCACTGGTAGTACACGTACCCATACGTGTACTACCAGTGCCCACACGTACGTCTACAACTAGTGCCTACACATACGTGTCAAACGCACTGTGCAACTGGTGCCGTAGGTGTATGTGTGAAACACACCGTACCTGTGTGTAGATTTCAAAATTACATAGGGGACACATAAGCGACAAGTGTTAGGGCCTAAATGCATGCTGGTTGTCATGGATACCGAGTTTTCAGTTCAAATTTTTCCATCAGGTGTCCTGGAAAAGTCAGTTGGCCACAAAATACAATGTTGCAAAGTGGTTGTTGACTTGACATGATGCTCAAAATTTGAAAGATGCAAATGCTGTCACTGGTGTATGTTTAAAGGGATTGGAGTAAACGTAAGATGCAAATGATTCTGACCAATCACTATGTAATCCTCAAAATGAATGCCCCTCAGCAAGACAGATATAAGGCAGCCAGGACCCATGAGAGGGCACTTGCCTGCACAACTTTCCTGTCGACAAGATTGCTGCTGTCTCTGCTTCCCTGTACCATGTCTCGTGCTGTGGAGAGGGCCCAGCCATTCACACTTGAGGAGAATGAGGCCTTGCTGGATGTCATCCTCCCAAAGTACACCAGCCTGTATGGGAGACCAGGGGAGCAGGTGAGTGCTGAGTCCACTACCTTTGCCTATGCACCTGTTGTGTGACT
Source organism: Triturus cristatus (assembly GCF_964204655.1). Lineage (NCBI taxonomy): Eukaryota > Metazoa > Chordata > Amphibia > Caudata > Salamandridae > Triturus > Triturus cristatus. The sequence continues at coordinate 79,572,895 of NC_140581.1, forward strand.
GTCAATATTGTGTCCAGGTGGGACTGACATGCAATGTTGTTTAGAGTGTGTCCGGGGGGGGGGGGTCATGCTTAAGGCTCTCATGCAGAGCATCATGTAGTTCCTGTGTGCACTCCTCACTCGCATAGTGCTTACAGTGACTTTCACTGCATAGTGCATGACACATTCAGCCTGACAAATCCTTGGGGGCTTTTGTTCCTGTTGTCCTGAGGTGATTCAGTGGTCCCCCCGGTGTGACAGGTGACTATACCCACAGATGTGTATGAGTTGAGTGGACCTGTGGTGAGAGTGTCCAAATGATGTGTACAACCTCATGGACATTGATGTGTGTGAATGTTCCTTGTCATGTGTCTGAGTGTCTATGTGAAGTGTTGCACCACAGCTGCATGTTTGAGGCTACAGATCTACCCATCTGATGTGACAAGTGAGCCGTGCTTCGTGTCTGACATGCAGAGCTAGCACCACACCTGTGACTCCCCACTGGCAAATGGCACATGTGCCGAGTGAGGGTTGTATCTGCTGTTGTCAATGACAGGCCAGTGATCTGTGGCTGGGTGTGTCTGTCTAGTCTGCTGAGGGTGCATCAGTGGAGTGGGACATGTGACTGCATGGCACGTGCTGGCCATCAGCCTGCTGTTGCATGTGCTGCACAGTGTGTGGCATGTTCATTGAGTGTGTTGCACCCCTCATGCCACCTGTAGACTTTCAATGCCATGTACTGCATTGGCGCTTGCACACAGGCCAATTTCATGTTATGAATGAGGCTATTCATGTCAGCATCCTATGCCCTGTTCAACATTTCAATGGTGTTCTAATGTGTGTCTCTGGGACATGGAGCAGGTGTATTGATGTTGTGTCACTTTGTCATCCTGACAGGTAACTGCCTACGAGAAGGGGAGATCTGGACCAGCGTCGTCAGGGCCGTGAGGACTGCAGGGGGGCGTGATCGCCAGCTGGCCCAGGTCCGCAAGAGGTGGCAGGACATCCGGTGCTGGACCTGGCGGATCACCCGGGTCCAGCTCAAGCTATCGCCACCTCGCCCCCACGGCGGCCGCCAACACCTCACCACCCAGATGAAACGTGTCCTGACGGTGGTCTTCCCTGAACTTGATAGGCAGTTACAGGAGAGACTGCAGCAAGGAGGGGGTAGGTACATGGCTTTTTGTCGTGTTATGTGTTGCCAGCTTTAGGAGGTGCTATTTTGCATGAATACACTCACGGAGTTCATATGTGCAGTGCATTTTCTGTTCCCAAATGTCACCTGGGGCTCTTTTTCATCCCTTCCTCTCCTTGACATGTGTCCCCTGGTGTGTGTGTAATCACATTTGCACAGGGTCATCTAGGGTGCCAGTACATCTAAGTGCACATTGCTTTCTGCATCATGTGGGAGGGTGGTCTGTGACTTGTGTTGGTACCTTGCCTGTGCCATGACCTGTTCACTATGTTGGGGGTCCATAGTTGTTGTCACTGATGCTGATTCTCAACATAGGAGTGCGAGCTTTCAACTGGACACCCTTGCAGCATGCATGACCAATGTTGTGGCCTCAGACATGATGTGCATGAGTGTGAGATATGCATAGTGCCATGACGGTCAAACATGGTACAGTCAGCTCATTCCAGGACCATGGAGCAGTGTGCCCACTACAGTCCCCTGAGACACCCTGGCCTCCTAATCATGTGTGTCATCCAACACTGTGCACATTCTCTGTGTGTTCTGCATATGTCTTCCTCTGTGGCATTGTTCCCTGGCCTAGTTTGTATTTTGATAATGTGTGCGACAGGGATACACCATTTTGCTTGTGCATACTCACACTGGGCAGTGCCTGTGTGGCTATTCACAACAATCTGTTGATGGTTGTTTGTCACAAATATGTGTTGCCAGCCCCACGAGGTGATGTGGTGTCAATGAAGCAATTTTTAAAGCACAGTTGTTGTAACCCTGAATAAGAGGTGTCACTTCTTGATCTGTATCAATCACATTGACTCAGGTATTGGGGCGGGGGGGTGCGGGAGAGGCATCCATGTGCAACCCTGATTTTTCATTGCCAGGTCTGACTTGTGTGTGAGAATTGCCTGTACTAAAATACACTGTGCTGTGCCCCTGTGATGCTGGCCAGTGCTTAATGTGCGTGCTTTGCAGCCTGTGTAATTTCTTTACCAACAAGAATCCTGCTCATACATTTTTTGCACGTGCGTGGTTCTGATGCAACGCAGTTTTGACTTTGTGTGCTGACATATGTGTGTACATTCTGGCTTGCCATGAGGGTGTCCCCACAGTACAGCTGGTCTTTTTACCACCCAATTGCAGGCCCATTAGCTTATGCCTTGTCCTGGGTGTGGACATGTGTACCACTCCAGATGACAGGCAGTAGGTCATATGTGTAGCCAACTGGGTAATCAGGTGACGGATGGCCTGGTGACAACTGACATGATTCAAGTTGTTACTCTTCATAAATTGTACCTTGGCACTCACAGCACTTGTCAACAGTTGTTCATGTTTAACATGTAGAAATTCGAAGATTTGTGTTAAGAACACTGATGTGCCTGCATGCAATATGTTGCACAAGGCAGTGCACACAAAAGTACATTGACACTGTCATTGAATAAGCTGGCACCTCTTCAAAGAAGCCACTGTTCTACATAAATGGTTCAGCAGATTCTCCATATACATGTTCCCACGGTGGTCTTGATTTTGTGAGACTTCTTAGTTGTCGGTGATACAAACTAACGAGTGTCAAGACATCAAGACCTCCGTGGGCCCATGTATATGTACTTTCCACAACACCATCTATTTCTAACAGTGGCTCCTCAGAAAAGGTGCCAGCTTCTTCAATGACAGCGTCAATGTACTTTGTGTGCACTGCCTTGTGCGACATATTGCATGCAGGAACAAGAGTGTTCTTTTCACAAAATGGGAAATTGGCACATTCCAAACATGTAGATTGGGTAAAGTATTGTGAGTCCCAAGGTACCAACATTTGTTCGTTTTGTGTTCCAAAGGACTTACAGGTCTCTGAGTGTGGTGACACCTTGAGTATTGAGGTGTGTTAGTTTACCTTGGGTGCACCACTACTGTTTCTTTCAGGGTAAACAAGAGGTGTCATGACTTCATTGTATTTCTGTGCTCACCGGTTCACAGACACTAGCTTCCCAGTGTATTGCTCATTGAAGTTGTGGCCTTTTGTATATTTATTTTCCTGGTGTCCAAGTGGCATGGTGGGTCTATCAACTGGGCAGTACAGGGCTTACATATGTGCGGAGTAATCTAGCTGTTACTCATGATGCATTTCCTGATATCCACTGTGACCAATTGTTCTTGTGCTCATGTGTCAGATGTATACAGGTGACTGATGCTTTTTTGTTTCTTCTCCTTGCACACAAAATCATCATCCACAAGCGAGGGAGACACCTGCATGGACCTTGAGGAGGGACCCAGTGACAGTGCCACCAGTGCTGTGGAGTCAGCAGGTGCCAGTGGCACGGAGGGCGAGGGGAGTCAGTCAGAGGACCTGTCCGGAGGCGAGAGCATGTACGACACCAACAGGTCCCAGGCTGACATCCTTGAAGAGGCGGAGGATGCAACAACATCTGGCATCATCCCACCATCTGTACCCGCCTCCTCCATTGCCATCTCCGCCCTCCCAGTTGCTCCCGTTCCTTCTGTCCGTGCAGGGTCCCACCGTGTCTCCTTCATACCAGGCACCGCAGCCCCTGCCCCGGTCACCCCTGCTGCCCTCAGTGAAGAGTCTGTGGACACACTGCGGCAGTTGCAGGTTGGTCAACGCATCGATGCTGCATGTCCTCCATGAACACACTAGACTGCTGACACAGTTGGTGTCGTTCGTGGAGGGCATGTCATCAACGATGACTGATCAACGCAGGATTCTGCGGTTCATGGACTCTTCACTGACGGAAGCAGTGTCTCTCCTGCGGCGCTCTGTCCCCCCCTACCCCGGACCCATCCACACTGCCCTCTCCCATGCCTGACCAAAGCACACACAGACAGTCACAGGCACACACCCCAACAGACACATCCAGCACACCCCCCAAGTAAGGCACAGCGCACACCTCCTGTCACGCACACTCAGGGGGATGTAGTCACACCCACAGTGTCTGGGGGCAAACGGCAGCCACGCAGCCAGTCAGAGTCCGCAGTCCTCACGACCCACTTCCTCCAAATCCACTCCCCTTAGCTCCCCTGCCACACTGTCACCCAAAGAGACCTACATTGGTGATCTGTCCCTCAGCCCCACTGTGACACCACCCCGCAAGCGGATGAGGAAGTCCACGGGCAGGGGAGTTGAGTCCCCCCCCCATGTCCACACCCTCCCCCAAGAGAGCTGCACCCCATCCCTCGGACACCCCCCCTCTGTTGTCCCTGTGTTTCTTCCGGTGCAGAGGTTCCTCTGGACACCCTGGCAGCAGTGTGCAGCGAGCTGCTCACCACCACCTTTGGCGCTGCTCCACCCCCTGTGGTGGATAAGTCCAGCCCTGCACCCACCACACCTACCCAACCCACTACTGTCCCTGCGGTGCCTGGTACTCCCACTGATGATGCCCCCGCCCCCGGTCGACAACCCTTGAGGTGACTTTGTGCAGGCAAGGTAGGTGTGGACACACTCACCTACGTCCACCCTTGGACTCGAACTATGGACTGGCCATTGGCCTTTGTCAATAGTGTCTTCTTTAAAAAAAAAAATTATGTGCTGAATAAAGCATTTTCTTTTAGTTTCAACACTATTGCATTTCAGGTACTTGATGTTGGTGATGAGGCCCATGAAGTTGGTGTTCTGGTAATGTGTTAGGGTTCTGAGAAATGTTTTAGTATGTTGGTCATGAGGTGGACCATAGTATCTGTGTGCCATCACAATGTCTGTGAAAATATTATTTGGGAGTGTGTGTTCCTTTGGATTGGGAGGCATTGTCCCAAGGAGTGTTCCTTCCTCTGTGGCACCTGACATGTTCCCTGCAAACAGTTGCACAATTGGTGTGCTGACCTGTGTCAACATTTCCTTTGTTGGTGACGGATCCCTTCAACAATGGCCATGCCTGCTCACCGATGTCTCCTGCTGAATCGTCTGTGCCATCCTTGCCAATCACTTTACTTGTGTTTTGGGTATGTAGGAATGGCATCAGGGCCCAATTGACCCTTTTCAGCACTATGCATGTGTGTAATCACGGCCTAACACACAAATGGCACGTGTAAATGCAGGGTATTTGGGCACCTGACTCACAATTGTGGGCATTGTATGTAGTCGCAGTGAACCCTAATCCTTCCATGAGAGACAACATCTGGGTAGCTGGACCATCACCTGGACATTCCTATCACAGTGTGTGTTCCCTTTGGCTAACTTATTTTAGTATGCATTTCCATGACTATACAGTATGTTGGCATGAAATCAGGGTGTGTATTGTGCGGCATCCGCCATGGGTGGGTATGCATGTGTTGTATGTCCTCACACCCACATGTGGTGTGTCATGCAGTGTGTAAAAGACATCCATCCTCTTGGGAGTGGGGCACTGCTGGGAGTCCTCTGCACCCACCCCTCATATGTTTGTCCACTGCTGGTATTGATCTGCACCCACCCCTAATATGTCTGTCCACTGCTGGTAGTGATATGCACCCACCCCTCATATGTCTGTCCACTGCTGGTAGTGATCTGCACCCACCCCTAATATGTCTGTCCACTGCTGGTAGTGATATGCACCCACCCCTCATATGTCTGTCCACTGCTGGGAGTCCTCTGCACCCACCCCCATATCTCTGTTCACTGCTGGTAGTGATATGCACCCACCCCTCATATGTCTGTCCACTGCTGGGAGTCCTCTGCACCCACCCCCATATCTCTGTCCACTGCTGGTAGTGATATTCACCCACCCCTCATATGTCTGTCCACTGCTGGTAGTGATATTCACCCACCCCTCATATGTCTGTCCACTGCTGGTAGTGATATGCACCCACCCCTCATATGTCTGTCCACTGCTGGGAGTCCTCTGCACCCACACCCATATCTCTGTCCAATGCTGGGAGTCCTCTGCACCCACCCCCATATCTCTGTCCACTGCTGGTAGTGATATGCACCCACCCCTCATATGTCTGTCCACTGCTGGTAGTGATATGCACCCACCCCTCATATTTCTGTCCACTGCTGGGAGTCCTACATGTCTGTCCACTGCTGGTAGTGATATGCACCTACCCCTCGTATGTCTGTCCACTGCTGGTAGTGATATGCACCCACCCCTCATATGTCTGTCCACTGCTGGGAGTCCTCTGCACCCACACCCATATCTCTGTCCACTGCTGGGATTCCTCTGCACCCACACCCATATCTCTGTCCACTGCTGGTAGTGATATGCACCCACCCCTCATATGTCTGTCCACTGCTGGTAGTGATATGCACCCACCCCTCATATGTCTGTCCACTGCTGGTAGTGATATGCACCCACCCCTCATATGTCTGTCCACTGATGGGAGTCCTCTGCACCCACCCCTCATATGTCTGTCCACTGCTGGGAGTCCTCTGCACCCACACCCATATCTCTGTCCACTGCTGGGAGTCCTCTGCACCCACCCCCATATCTCTGTCCACTGCTGGTAGTGATATGCACCCACCCCTCATATGTCTGCCCACTGCTGGGAGTCCTCTGCACCCACACCCATATCTCTGTCCACTGCTAGTAGTCATATGCACCCACCCCTCATATGTCTGTCCACTGCTGGTAGTGATATGCACTCACCCCTCATATGTCTGTCCACTGCTGGTAGTGATATGCACCCACCCCTCATATGTCTGTCCACTGCTGGTAGTGATATGCACTCACCCCTCATATGTCTGTCCACTGCTGGTAGTGATATGCACCCACCCCTCATATGTCTGTCCACTGCTGGTAGTGATATGCACCCACCCCTCATATGTCTGTCTGCTGCTGGGAGTACTCTGCACCCACCCCCATATCTGTCCACTGCTGGTAGTGATATGCACCCACCCCTCATATGTCGGTCCACTGCTGGTAGTGATATGCACCCACCCCTCATATGTCTGTCCGCTGCTGGGAGTACTCTGCACCCACCCCCATATCTGTCCACTGCTGAGAGTCCTCTGCACCCACCCCCATATCTCTGTCCACTGCTGGGAGTCCTCTGCACCCACCCACGCACCCCCTTGGAGCTGTACACTGCTGGCCAGGACCTACACACACAACAATATGAAGGTAACATGCTGGGCCAGTCCTCTATGCCCACATTCCTGGCGTGTACGCCTCATATCCAAAATTTCCTGCTGCCCTAACGGGGTACGTGTGGTACGGACCATACCCACGAATGTATGCGTGGGTACGGTCCGTACCTGAGTACTCATGGGGCCGTAGGGGTACGCACCATACCCACGCATGTATGCGTGGTTACGGTCCGTACCTGAGTACTCATGGGGCCGTAGGGGTACGCACCGTACCCACGCATGTATGCGTGGGTACGGTCCATACCTGAGTACTCATGGGGCCGTAGGGGTATGCACCGTACCCACGTATTCATGCGTGGGTATGGTCCGTACCACTGTTGTCATGGTGCCACAGGTGTACGTGTGGTACGCACCGTACCCACGCATTCATGCGTGTGTACGGTCTGTACCACTGTTGTCATGGTTCCATAGGGGTACGTGTGGTACGCACTGTACACGTCCACTTCGGTTGTTGCGGTACGCAGGGGTTGCTGGACATGCCGCCCAAGTGACCAGTCCCAGGTGGTAATGTATGGCCTCCATATTATAGGTTTGGGTTTGAGAATGGGGTATGTTTCCTGCCCCTCACCCCCACCCTGGCCCCTGGGTGTTGTTCTCACCTTCTGCGGCGTGTGCGTCAGGTGCGGTGCACCAGGTCTAGGCCAAGAGGACCGGGATGACACGTAGGGCGGGGTTCATGGCTGTACGTCGCGTACCGGCGCTCCGTGGCGTAGGGTTCTGCTTTCCCAGCAGTTTTTCGCTCCTGTAATGAAAGCGTGGTACGTGGTGACGTCGGGACGAATCGTACTTGCTGGGCCGGAAAACGCTGCTGAAATATGTGCAGACGTCGCGTACCAGCAGTTCCGGATCGGTATTTTTTGCCTGTATGGTCTTTTGTACGATTCGTACAGAAAAAGGCTTTCTGTACGAATCGTACTTCCTAGGTTGTAAGGAGTGTTCACCGGGTACGAGTCGTATGTGTAAAACGCTCCTTACAACGATTTGTAAGGCCTTTTTCCATGATCGGAATCGACCCCTTAGTGTGAGTCTTGCACAGGAGTTTTTTGAAGGATAAAATCAACTGTCCAAGCACTCGTAAAGTTAACTATGATGCAGTCACCCTGCTCTCCCTTTGTCGTTGTGCCTATCCATTGGATTTTACGGATGGTGATGATGTTGTTTGAAGCAAAGTTACTGCTCATGTCACCCAGGGATGTACATAGTCAGTGAATTACCTTATTTTTGAGTTGGACTTCCGTCTCCAGCTGGCCATGTGTCAGGCTTGGCGCGTTTTTCAGTACGTTGAACAGCGGGGATGCATTCGGTGGTAAATGAATAATAGGGAGGGCAGAGATATAATGGGTATGAAGGGCAGACATACTGCTGTATGGACGACCTGCACCTGGTGCTGCCCTTGGGTATAAATCTAGCGATGGGGGAAGTTCTTGTTTGGAGAGTACGTGTGGCAGATGATGCTTCGAAACAGGCTCAGTTGTTGCCTTCTTGGCGTTGACTGGTTGAGTTCTACTTTGAGTCTCTTGAGGTCTGCCAGACGTTACTTGCTCTCAAGCAGGATTGAACATGTTATTAAGACATATCGCCCTCTGTTTTTGTTTGTCATTGGCTCTACCGTTCAGGTCAATAAGTAGTGCATTTATGTCCTTTAGTGTTACCTCGATCCCCTTGAGGGCAGTGAGTACTGGGTTTAAAAATGTAGCACAGATGGACTCTGTAATGGTCATCAGACCCTCCCATTCGGCAGTCAAAGATCGTTTATCTGCCTTATTTTTATCCGCCCATTCGCATCTTCCAGCCTGTGTTTTGGCATCAGTTGGGGTATTGTCTCGGGTTACAGCTGTGTGGATTTTCTTAAAGCCCATTTTTGATTGTTTTTTCTACATCCCCTTCCTTTTGACTGGTTGCAGGTTATTACATGTTGGATCAGGGTGAGACACACTTGAGGCATCCTGCATGATGTCCAACGGGCCATTGAATACACACAGGTTATTTCCCCCGCTACTGCCCCCAAATCCTCCAGGGATAGTTGCATCTGGTTCTTTACTCGTAGTCAACCTGCTTAGTGGTGCGAGTATGTCAGTACTACCAGTGCTGTTGTCACTGGAAGTGCCTAAGAAGGGAGAGCAGCCTGTGGCTTTAGAAAGATGTTTTTTTTTGTAGCCCCCAACCACTCTTCTACAATCCCGATTTCGTTGTTAATCACTCCCATTGCATTAGTCAAAAAACATGCGAGAGAATGAGCTGCAAGTCTTTTCTTGCAGTTCCTTGCGTCGAGGGTGCATTGTACTTCCTCTTCCCCACCGCAGCAGCACAGGTATCTGTTGCTCTGTCAAACCTCCTGGCCTTCCACCCAGGCACAACAAATCGGAGCCAAGAGAGGTGGCCCAGCCCAGCCTCTGTCAGCCACTGACGGGCGCCGATGGGCCCCCTCTTGGCCCGGTCCCCACCCCAGGCATGCGCCCGGACAGCATGGGCGGCTTCCTGCTGTGGTCTCTGCTGGGGCTTGTGGTCCACCCCCTTCTTTCACTGGAATTGCTTACATTTATTTCCTCAAATTCTAGCTTCCTGGAATGATTTTTTTCCTTAGAATTTGTATGTTTGCTTTTAAGTCCTCCTTGTTCAATAGGGGAAAATGTATATGTTGGACTTGGCCCTTTTTGCAGGGTCATCCCTGAAATTTTTACCTTCCTCCTGTATTTTTTCTGACCTGTTGTTGGCTGTTCTATGACTCTGGGCACTTTACCACTGCTGATCAGTGCTAAAGTGCATATGCTCTCCCTACTGTAAAATGTATATGTTGGTTGGATTCCATGATTGGCTTATTTGGTTTACTGCAAAAACCAAAGGAAATGATGGACGGAGTGTTGAACATTGCAAGCACTCACCCCCAGTCAACTGATCTGGGTTTAATCTATCACCATTCTTTAGCCCACTCTGCCACCCCAGTTCAGACATGGCCATATGCAAATCAGTCTGACCCTGTGCCTCATGGGAACAGTCCAGCCCGAACTGCCAAGCCATGTCTTCCCTGGACCGGAAACAAGCTTCCTAGGACTGGTTTCTGGCATTTCAGCCGTCTTCAGCCAGGCTTGCTTGAATCCAGTGGCAAAGTGAGCAAGGGACTCACGTCTGAGCATACCCTGCCAACTTATGGCGAACAAAGCAAAAACCAAAGGAAATGATGGACGGAGTGTTGAACATTGCAAGCACTCACCCCCAGTCAACTGATCTGGGTTTAATCCATCACCATTCTTTAGCCCACTCTGCCACCCCAGTTCAGACATGGCCATATGCAAATCAGTCTGACCCTGTGCCTCATGGGAACAGTCCAGCCCGAACTGCCAAGCCATGTCTTCCCTGGACCGGAAACAAGCTTCCTAGGACCAGTTTCTGGCATTTCAGCCGTCTTCAGCCAGGCTTGCTTGAATCCAGTAGCAAAGTGAGCAAGGGACTCACGTCTGATCATACCCTGAACTGGGGTGGCAGAGTGGGCTAAAGAACGGTGATGGATTAAACCTACATCAGTTGACTGGGGGTGAGTGCTTGCAATGTTCAACACTCCGTTCATCATTTCCTTTGGTTTTTGCCTTATTTGGTTTACTGTCAGACCCCAGTAAAGTGCACCAGGAGTGCCCAGGGCTTGTAAATACAAATGCTGCTGGTGGGCTTGCAGCACTGGTTGTGCCACCCACAGAAGCGGCCTAGTAAAATGTGTCTAAGGTCTGCCATTGCAGAACCTGCATGCAGTCTGTTACTGTCATGCTGACTGGGCAAGTGCACCCACTTGCCAGTCCCTAAACCTTCCCTTAACTTCGTATTAGTCACCCCTATGGTAGGCCCAAGGGCAGGGTGCATTGTAAGCATAAGGTAGGACAAGCCCTGATGTGTGTGGCATGTTCTAAAAGTGAATTACAGCCATTTTCGTTTTTCACTATTGTAAGGCTACCTGTTCTCCATAGGCCAGAATGGACTGTTAGAATTGTTACATTCTATGATCCTAACAGACGCAGGGAACATGGTAGAAATTCGAGTTTAGTATGCCTGAACTCAGAATAATGAAATACATCTTTTAGTAAAGTTAATTTTAATATTCTGTGTTTGCAAATACCACTTTTAGAAAGCTGGTATTTGCTTGCCTAACCATTTCAGCCCGCCTCTGCTAGGATGTGTATCTGCTGTCTGGTTTCTGTGAGTGACAGGGCTGGGGAATTCCAGGAGACTGGCTGGGGCAGCCCAGTGGTGAATAGAGAGATTTACATCCAGATGGGTGGGAGGAGTACACCTGGACTCTGAATAGGGCTGTGCTCTTCCACCACAATGCTGGCTCCACCTCCTGTGGAACGGCTGATGTCTCTGCCCTGCACCCTGAATAGAAAGTCAGAGTCATGTCAACAAAGTGCTCAGGAACTGGTTTGGGCTGGGCAAAGGCCCCTCTACCCCAGAGGAACAAAGGAATTAGGGATATAAGTATTGGGACCCTGCTCCCAAGAAATTAGATCCTGCTTGACAAGAAGAACCTCTGCCTGAGGAGAAGGAACTGGGAAAGCTGTAAGGAGGAGTACTGTCCCTGACCTGGGGGATTGGCCTGCAGTGGTTGCCTTGCTGCTGATGGAGAGGAGAAAGACTACAAAGACTTTATTTTAACTTGTGCTTAAAAAGATCTCCAAGGGCCTGAGCAGAGCTGGCCTCCTGTTAAGAAGTCCCAGGAACAAAAGGACTTCACTCCCAGCTTCCCCCTGAACTCTGCTGTGTGAGTTCTGCCCTCCTAGAGTGCTGGAACCAGTTTTGGGGCCTCTGGGAGCTGTGCCTGCTGTGGGGAAGCTGGCCAAGAAGAAAGAAACCAAAGATCTCCACTTTTTCACGCACAGCCGGCTTAGCGAGAAAATTTCAGTTGCACCGCTCGTTAGCGTGCAGAATTTTATCACTGAGGACATCGTCGCAGAGCCTGCTGCTGCTGAGCCCGATCAGCGCTGGAAAAATCATCGCCCCGCTCGTTAGCGGACCGAATTTGATCGCTACCAGCCCAAGATCCACGCTTCGCCTGTTAGCGGGAAGAATTCTATCGCTGCGAACATCGTCGCAGAGCCTGCTGCCGCTGAGCCCGATCAGAGCTGGAAAAATCTTCGCCCTGCTCGTTAGCGGACCGAATTTGATCGCTACCAGCCCAAGATCCGCACTTCGCCTGTTAGCGGGAAGAATTCTATCACTGCGAACTTCGTCGCAGAGCCTGCCGCTGCTGTGTGGAATCGTCGCAGAACAAGCCAAGATCATCGCACCGCTCGTTAGCGTGAGTAATTTTATCGCTGCGAAAATCGTCACAGACTCAACCAAGATAATCGCTGGTGAAATTGTCGCCCCGCTCGTTAGCGGGCCAAATTTTGTTGCATTGTGCCTTAGCGAGTAAATTTCTACCGGATAAGCTACACCGTGATTTTAAACGCTGAAGTGCCGCTAGGAACTTTTTATCGCATCATAAGGTACTGTGGGTTAAAACGGACGCTAAGGTGAATGATTTGTCGCTAACCTAAGAACTCTTTCTGAAAGCATATTCTTGAACTGTGTATGTCATTTTTGTCGTTATTTGGTCTTGTGCTAAGCCTTTATATAAAAGATCACTATTTTTGATAAATCTAGTGTGGTGTCCATTTGTGGTGTTGTCACTGGGTTACTGTATGTGGTCACAAATGCTTAACCTATAATGCTCTGAGATAAGCCTTGTCTGCTCGCGCCAAGCTACCTAGAGGGTGAACAGGGGTTATTTTAGGAGTGTACCCCCTTACCCTGACTAGAGGAGAGGGTCCCTGCTTGTCACAAGTACCTACCTGTGCCAACCAGATATACCCAATTCTAACAGTATAGTATCATCAACCATTTTGTACTGCGATTCCATTTTCCCTCTTGCCTTACAGTCATTTTGATATATCCGATTTAGTTGGGACGAGCCAGGTGGTAACTCCGTTAAGATCTTACCATTTTTCATATTTATTGTTACTTTGAGAGGGATCGGTGCCCCTGATAACAGTAGTTTCAGTGCATTTCTTGTAAGTATTTCCGGTGAGTCTGGAGCCTCTAGGGGCATTTGTAACATTTGTGACATTGAAACTAATGCCAGCATCTCCAAGTCCGTTATGTACCCCCACTGAGTTGCCATCTTACCCTCCTGTTTCATTGTTTGTTCTATTCCCCCATGGTCCAGAGTTCTAGTATTTTGATCCTGATATATCTATTTTACCTCACTCTCTGGTTTAATTGGAGTTTGGAGATTATTAGTGTCAGATTGTAATGTTGACATAGCTTCAGTTATATCTTTCATGAAGTCAAATTTGTGTGGGATTTTCATTTAGACTGATTTTTCAAACATTCGTACCATGGTGAGATTAATAGTTGATTCTCCCATGCTGTTTTTCGTTTAAAGTTTTTTGAGGTTGTCAGTATATGGAGGTTTTTTTCCTCTTTATGTGGGAGAAGGGTGGGTCTTTCTTTAGCTGAACGCATATCCCAATTCGTTGAGTTAGTGTCAAATAGTAACTGAAATGTATTTAACCCTTAGACCATTCTCACATATCCTGGCAAATTCTTCAGCTCGTCACGGGATTTCCTCTTTTGTATTTTCTCTGGATTAATACACCTGGTCAGACAAAAGCCCCCGGCCACCAGCATCACCGAACGACAGTCAAATCCTGTTGATCCTGGCCCAGCCAAGTCGGCCCAGCGCTGCTACCCCTAAGTTTTCACAATCTGAATTTGTTCTTGTGGCATTGTCGTATTTGTGATTTAATGCCGATTGGCTGAGTGGTGTGGTTTTATGCTGAGTGGCTTGGTTGTGGTTTGATACTGAGTGGCGTGGTCGTTCTTTGATGCTGAGTGTTGGGAAAGGGGATTACAATGCACTACTGACCCACTGGCCCCCTCTCCGTGTACAAGCTCCACCCAACTTTGCTGGCCGCTTCCTCACAATGGAGCGATGGAGCCACTTCCTAATACTCTTGTGGTACCATCTTCCTGCATCAATTTCTCTACACCCCTTGCTTAACTTTGCTCACTCACTTACTCACCAGCCACTGACATAAATATAAATGGTTAAAGCTAATTGGTCGCACACTGCTACACCTACCAAGCGTGTTCCCCCAATGAAAAGTGGTCCCTGAAGTCAGCGTCGGTGGGTACGCCTATGCCCGAGTCATGAGTGCGAGTATGCGTGGCGTGTGCCATCCCTGGACACGTGTTTCGAGGTAGTTGCCTCTCGTCAGCAGGGAGTAGGAAAGTGTGTGGGGTTGCTGTGTAAGCTGCTAAAATCAATAACAGGTAAATACCTCTCGTAGCGCGCAGGGCGTACACCATGAGTCCGTCGACTCCACCGGCTCAAGGGAGCCTGAATATATAAAGTTAAAGCTAATTGGTCGCACACTGCTACACCTACCAAGCGTGTTCCCCCAATGAAAAGTGGTCCCTGAAGTCAGCGTCGGCAGGTACGCCTATGCCCGAGTCATGAGTGCGAGTATGCGTGGCGTGTGCCATCCCTGGACACGTGTTTCGAGGTAGTTGCCTCTCGTCAGCAGGGAGTAGGAAAGTGTGTGGGGTTGCTGTGTAAGCTGCTAAAATCAATAACAGGTAAATACCTCTTGTAGCGCGCAGGGCGTACACCATGAGTCCGTCGACTCCACCGGCTCAAGGGAGCCTGAATATATAAAGTTAAAGCTAATTGGTCGCACACTGCTACACCTACCAAGCGTGTTCCCCCAATGAAAAGTGGTCCCTGAAGTCAGCGTCGGCGGGTACGCCTATGCCCGAGTCATGAGTGCGAGTATGCGTGGCGTGTGCCATCCCTGGACACGTGTTTCGAGGTAGTTGCCTCTCGTCAGCAGGGAGTAGGAAAGTGTGTGGGGTTGCTGTGTAAGCTGCTAAAATCAATAACAGGTAAATACCTCTTGTAGCGCGCAGGGCGTACACCATGAGTCCGTCGACTCCACCGGCTCAAGGGAGCCTGAATATATAAAGTTAAAGCTAATTGGTCGCACACTGCTACACCTACCAAGCGTGTTCCCCCAATGAAAAGTGGTCCCTGAAGTCAGCGTCGGCGGGTACGCCTATGCCCGAGTCATGAGTGCGAGTATGCGTGGCGTGTGCCATCCCTGGACACGTGTTTCGAGGTAGTTGCCTCTCGTCAGCAGGGAGTAGGAAAGTGTGTGGGGTTGCTGTGTAAGCTGCTAAAATCAATAACAGGTAAATACCTCTCGCTTTAACTTTATATATTCAGGCTCCCTTGAGCCGGTGGAGTCGACGGACTCATGGTGTACGCCCTGCGCGCTACGAGAGGTATTTACCTGTTATTGATTTTAGCAGCTTACACAGCAACCCCACACACTTTCCTACTCCCTGCTGACGAGAGGCAACTACCTCGAAACACGTGTCCAGGGATGGCACACGCCACGCATACTCGCACTCATGACTCGGGCATAGGCGTACCCGCCGACGCTGACTTCAGGGACCACTTTTCATTGGGGGAACACGCTTGGTAGGTGTAGCAGTGTGCGACCAATTAGCTTTAACTTTATATATTCAGGCTCCCTTGAGCCGGTGGAGTCGACGGACTCATGGTGTACGCCCTGCGCGCTACGAGAGGTATTTACCTGTTATTGATTTTAGCAGCTTACACAGCAACCCCACACACTTTCCTACTCCCTGCTGACGAGAGGCAACTACCTCGAAACACGTGTCCAGGGATGGCACACGCCACGCATACTCGCACTCATGACTCGGGCATAGGCGTACCCGCCGACGCTGACTTCAGGGACCACTTTTCATTGGGGGAACACGCTTAGTAGGTGTAGCAGTGTGCGACCAATTAGCTTTAACTTTATATATTCAGGCTCCCTTGAGCCGGTGGAGTCGACGGACTCATGGTGTACGCCCTGCGCGCTACGAGAGGTATTTACCTGTTATTGATTTTAGCAGCTTACACAGCAACCCCACACACTTTCCTACTCCCTGCTGACGAGAGGCAACTACCTCGAAACACGTGTCCAGGGATGGCACACGCCACGCATACTCGCACTCATGACTCGGGCATAGGCGTACCCGCCGACGCTGACTTCAGGGACCACTTTTCATTGGGGGAACACGCTTGGTAGGTGTAGCAGTGTGCGACCATTTAGCTTTAACTTTATATATTCAGGCTCCCTTGAGCCGGTGGAGTCGACGGACTCATGGTGTACGCCCTGCGCGCTACGAGAGGTATTTACCTGTTATTGATTTTAGCAGCTTACACAGCAACCCCACACACTTTCCTACTCCCTGCTGACGAGAGGCAACTACCTCGAAACACGTGTCCAGGGATGGCACACGCCACGCATACTCGCACTCATGACTCGGGCATAGGCGTACCCGCCGACGCTGACTTCAGGGACCACTTTTCATTGGGGGAACACGCTTGGTAGGTGTAGCAGTGTGCGACCAATTAGCTTTAACTTTATATATTCAGGCTCCCTTGAGCCGGTGGAGTCGACGGACTCATGGTGTACGCCCTGCGCGCTACGAGAGGTATTTACCTGTTATTGATTTTAGCAGCTTACACAGCAACCCCACACACTTTCCTACTCCCTGCTGACGAGAGGCAACTACCTCGAAACACGTGTCCAGGGATGGCACATGCCACGCATACTCGCACTCATGACTCGGGCATAGGCGTACCCGCCGACGCTGACTTCAGGGACCACTTTTCATTGGGGGAACACGCTTGGTAGGTGTAGCAGTGTGCGACCAATTAGCTTTAAATAAATATAAATGGTGGTGTCCACCTGTTTAAACTATATACAGCTTACCAGTCACTGAAATCCGCTTGAAATCCACCTGACTACTTGTCCATTTCCCCTTCTTGGGGATTAAGAAAGCTGGCTCCTAAGGCTTTCAGAGTGAAGTTCCACGCACAGGGCAAGGAAACACGCCGCCTCTGACCCTGTCTTCTGCTGCAGTACTCTATCGCGGCAAACCCAGGAGGCTCTGGCAGAAACAGGCAGACCGAGAAACTGCCTTGAGAAAGTCCAGGAGGACGAAACGCGCGCCGGCTGCTGTTTTTTGTCTGCAATGGAATGATTTAAAAAGATCAAAGTGACCTGATTGATCAATTGTTGTGAACTTCTTCTTAGGAAACCTTATGATTGGCTGGGTCTCGGACTACTTTCCAAGGATAATAGAAACAATTACGGGGTGTGCTTCGGTGTATTTGTTGGAGACCGAGAAACTGCCTCCACCTCGCCTCTGCCTCCTCCGGCATCAAGTGTCAGATATCTAGCCCCATGCATTGGACGTTTCAGCACTCTGCCGACAGGGCTTACGGTGGCTTTGTCAGCAACGGAATCAGTGTCAGCAACGGAAGCAGTGCACCATAGTTTCTGGCCACAGGGACGGCAAGGGTAGGGGATCCCCTAATTGTACGGGTGGTACCCCAGCGGTGAAGTCCCCACAGTTCTAATGACAGCAGCAACAGCAGCCTCCTCTCGGCAGCCAGCGGTTTCCGGCGCTCTGACGTTCAGGCAAAGCACATGTAAACCTGTCAATCCAGTCGTGGTTCCTCTTCAGATGTGACCTGGAAAACATGCAAATGAGGGAGCACCCCCTTCCAATCTTGCAATATGTGT
The DNA here is from genome assembly GCF_964204655.1 of Triturus cristatus. Classification (NCBI taxonomy): domain Eukaryota; kingdom Metazoa; phylum Chordata; class Amphibia; order Caudata; family Salamandridae; genus Triturus; species Triturus cristatus. The sequence continues at coordinate 79,590,767 of NC_140581.1, forward strand.
GCCTGCCAAATAAGCCCCAGTGGCATAGGAAACCCCCCCCCCCCCACTGTAGCAGTTTAAGTAGGGGCTGACACTTGGATTAATGGGCCTATGAAATTCATCCCACTAGGACATTCATTTGTTATTGTGGGCCTCTTCTGTCTGCAGACAAAATTGTCATGAATATCATTAAAAGGGAAAAGCATGACAGAGTGATGTGTCCTGTATGCTACTGACAGTGTAGGATACTAAAATGTATGAATTATAAAAATAGGGGAAAACACAATGAGGAGACTCACAGAAAAAAGCATAATACACAAAGGTAAGAGAGTAACAAGTATGGATGAAAAATTAAAGATGAGTAGATCGCAGAAATAGAATAGGAGGAGGAAGGAACCGTGAGAGGAAAGAAGGAAGAAAAATAAAATGTTATAATTGAAGCATGTAGGGATGGACAGGTGGGATGGTGAAATGAAGCAATGGTGAAAAATAGATGGAAGAGTGAAAACATTGGTAGTTGAATGGGTGAATGAAAGCAAGGATTGGCAGATTTGTGAAATGCTGGCCCAAGGGACAGTGAAAGGATGGGTGGGTGAAAGGACGAACTCCGATCACTGATTACCCAACCAGTAAGTTGAACAATTATGACATTCTGAGAAGACAAAATATTTGAATATCTCAACAGAATTTTGGTTCTCCCATTGAAATAATGAAAATGTATTTTGTTCAGTAGGTCCGTTATTGATCAACTTCAAAGTTCCACTATATGAAGAAATGAATTTCAATGTTATCCAAAAGGTATCAAATTATATCAACACGGCCAACACGTGTTTCATAATTTACTCCCTTCTTCAGCCTTTCAAAAAATATTTACACATTTCTAGTGTATTAGTTACATATTCAAACTAGATTGTCATACTCACTCTGAATCATCAATACAAAATCATATGTCTTAGAAGTATGATGAGTTTCCTTCGAGGTTAGCGGGTTAAGATGGAGTAATACAATACATCGTATCTTTATCTTCAGGTTCAATATTCGGGTTTGCGGCTGAATCACTAGGATGGGCGTATCTGGTTGAGGATTTTTCATTTCTTTTCAAATTAGATAGCTTTCTTGGTGGGTCATTTATTTCAAACGTCATTGCTGGTTTCTTGCAGAGGAGTGGACTTTTAGATGGTGGTTTTAAATTGTATCTTTATAATATCATTGTATCATTCAAGATTATATTGTTCCTTCTGGAACAGTGGGGTGTCAGCCTGTAGAGTCTTGCTACATTGTATCAGAGGTCCGATCTTGCGGTAGGATAGAAGTTCATTTGATATTTAAAAAATCCTTTTTTCATGCTTACAATGGTAGATTGCTTGTTCTTAAATTGTTTATTGCTATGGCATTATCAATAGTATTATGTATCATGGACTGGGTTTTTTTAGGGTGTTTTTCTTATTTATAGTTTTTTCTTTGATGTGGGTTTAGTATGTCTCTTTTTTAAATATTGCTCTGGAAATGATTTGAATCGCACCTCCTAGGCAAAACCGTGTGGTTGCTGTTTAGCAGTTTTTTTAAATGTATAACTAGACCTGCTTTTAGAGTGCACCTGTGATATTTTTTAAGCTTATCATTACAATTTTGAAGGTATGTTTATTGTTTTTTAAAGTTCTCACTCCTTCAGAAAACCCACCATAATACACATGCACATGCTGCGACTCCCCTGCAGAAGCTGGAACAAAGTCACTGAAGAACATCTCACCTCCGCCCTCACCAGCACCCCACCTGCAACGATATCAGACACCAACACTGCGGCAAACAACCTCCATCGCTGGATCACCAACTGCGCCGACACACTCGCCCCCCCTCAAGAAAGCTACAGGACGACACAACAAGAAAGCATGCTGGTTCACCCCTGCACTCCAAGAATCCAAGAGCTCCTGCCGACGACTTGAAAAGACATGGAGACAGCATAACCCCTGAAATACGCACCGCCTACAGAACAGCCACCATAGCATACCACCGACTCATCAAATCCAGAAAGAAGAACTTCCTCCAAGACAGAATCCTCACCAAAGCCCACAACTCCAAGGAACTCTTTTCCATTATACAGGAATTTGCCAAACCAGGCAGTAAAACAACAGACATCCCACACTCCCAAGACCTTTGCAACAGACTCAGCTCCTTCATTTACCTCAAAATTAAGACACTCTATGACATCTTCGACAACCAAGACCTCTGCACCTCCTCAGCTCCCACACCTAGTAACGCCACCCACCAGACCTTACTTACTTGGACCCCGCTCACTACAGAAGACACCTTAAAGACCATGAAGAACATCCACTCCTGAGCACCCTCAGACCCCTGTTCCCCCACATCTTCAACAGAGCCGCCACAGCCATCGCACCCGAACTACACCAGATGTATATCTGCTGCCACATTCCCCGATGACTGGAAACACCCCAAAGTGAATCCCCTCCTGAAGAAACCCTCCGCAGACCTGACTAACCTCAAGAACTTAAGGCCCATCTCTCTGCTTCCATTCGCAGCCAAGGTCCTCGAAAAAGCCGTCAATACTCAGCTAGCAAACTTCATTGAAGCTAACAATGTCCTGAGCATCTCCCAATCTGAATTCCACAGCAACCACAGCACCGAAACCACCCTTCTCGCCACCACCGACAACATCTACACCCTTCTCGACCAGGGTCAAAAGGCAGCCCTTATCCTCCTGGACCTATCAGCGGCCTTCAACACCGCCTCCCACCACATACTAGCACACCAGACTGCACAACGCCGGCATCCGAGGAAAGGCCATAGACTGGATACGCTCATTTCTCACAGGCAGAACGCAGTGAGTCAGACTCCTGCCCTACCTTTCAGAACCAACAGAGACCAGATGTTGAATACCTCAGGGATCCTCCCTCAGCCCCACTCCCTTCAACATTTACATGGCCCCCCTCGCACCCATCATCAGAAACCGCAGGATCAACATTGTCTCCTACACCGACAACACCTAGCTCATCCTCTCCCTCACCAAGGAACCCAACATCACCAGGCACAGCTTCCAAGAAGAGGTGAAAGACGTTGCAACCTGGATGAAGAAGAGCTGCCTGAAACTCAACCCAGAGAAAACAGAAGTCTTCATCCTTGGCTCCACCCCCTCAGCATGGGATGACACTTGGTGGACCCCACCCTTGGAAACCCCCCTCAATCCTGACAGACCATGCACGAAATCTCAGCATAATACTGGACTCATCGCTTACTATAAACCGCCAAATCAACACTGTATCCTTGGCCTGCTTCAAGACCCTCCGCATACTCCGAAAAACATTCAAATGGATCCCTTCTGAATCCAGAAACAGTCACACACACCCTCATCACTAGCAGACTGGACTACGGCAACGCCCCCTACGCCGGAATCAACAAAAAACTCCTCCTCAAACTCCAGACCGTCCAGAACACTGCAGCCAGACTAATCCTAGACATCCCCCGGCACAACCACATAGCCCAACACCTCTGCGATCTACACTGGCTCCCCATTGAAAGAAGAATAACCTTCAAGATCCTCACACACGCATACAAGGCCCTCCACAACATCGGACCAACATACCTAAACAACCGCCTCTCCTTCCACGCCCCCAAGTGAAACCTCCAATCAGCCGACCTCTCCCTGGATACAGTCCTTCTCCTACCTTGCAGCCAAGACCTGAAACAATCTACCCCTCCACCTCCAGGAAAGCCCTACACTGATCCTGTTCAGGAAGTACCTCAAGACCTGGCTTTTCCAATGATCCCACCACCCAACGGAGCCACCCACCCCCAGCACCTTGAGACCCTCCCAGGTGAGTATCCACGCTTCACAAACCCCTGATTGATTGAATGGTTTAGTGCCAAGCAAATGTATTTGTGGTGGAGGGCCAGGCCAGGGAGTAGAGTGGCACTAAATGCCTGATTTATTGTTTTACAGATGGGATGGTCTGTACCTAACGTGCCACAAACAATCTATATATCCTGTTCCTTTCCCTGTACAGCAGTGCATAGGTTTTCCCACCATCTACTTAAAGCAGACAGGATATCTGTATTTTATACAGCCACTCATCCAACCACCACTGCTGACACCCCTCCCACTCAGCCATTTTCAGCAGTTTTGGTTGGATGGACTTTTTTGGTAGGTGGAGAGGGTGGGAATTGAGAAGGGAGTTGGGAGTTACTTTGAACATTTGTGAGTTGGACAATGGTTGGGGATGGGGTGATTTGTTTGGGGAGAGGGGTGAACCTGTTATAGATGGTGAGGATGGGTTTTTTAATTGTTAAAATAATTAAAGGAAACATTATTATACTTTATTGTAGTTTTTTGTGTTTCACTATTACTTTGCACTGATGCGTTTTCGCACAGCCTGTTTTTAATCTGCTTGCCTAGCAAAGTGAATGCATAAAAGTTAGTTATAGTTAGTTATGTCCATGTCATTCTACCGTCTGTAACTATATTATTGACCATTAGGGGGGTATGGTATGCTGCCATTACCTGTCATGCCTACAACAACCTAGATAAACAAGGAAGACAAGTCAAATCTGCAATAGAAGTTAGTTACTCACTAACTAAACGAGTTCACTTCACTCCATGGTTCTCTTACCTAAATACATGAAGATGTGGCTGCTACCTCTCTCTGTCTTCTAATACTCACTGCAGGGGTTCCCAAGGTGCCTTCTTAATGCTGGTGGTAGTAGTAGGAGGCTAGTATGCGAACAGGGAAGGCATCACAACAAGTGAGCTCCCACTCCCACTTAGGTGAGCTTCAACAGTAGGATTTATCAAAGGGATTATCCATCACAGGCAACTACATTGAAAGAAAAACACAGAGTTAGTGGGCCATATATTTATTTCACAGCTTTACAAAGACTGCTACCACTGTGACAAACAAAGAAAAGAATACCTGATATTATAACAAAAACTAGTAATAGCAACATCGTTTGAGCAATAGGGAGCTACTTAATTAAAACTAAAGTTATAAAATCCTCCAGTCATGAAAAGTGGACTCAAGTCAGGAGTGGAGTTGACAAGGTTAAGCATTTTTAGCAACACAAGGCCTGAATGATGATGTTGATGAATGATGTTCCATATCTAAATCCCTTTTATGCGTGGGTGGGTAAGTGACTCTGGTGTGGGCTATTGCTCAGGTAATAGAAGATCCTGCAGTGAATTGGTATCGCTTTCACCACATCTATCCCACCAAGTGCGTGATCCATTTATGGTGTAAAGGTCAAAGAAGGAGGTCAATAAAGGAGTCTGAAGAACACAGGTTTGGGAATGATGGTCACACAGTGAGGGGTGGGTCAAAAAAGTCCCTGCCAAAGTTTACTGTCCAAATCTGAACAAATTTTGTACAGCTTGGTTCCCTCTGTAATTAGTGAACCCACACAGTTCAAAAACTTATGATACTGTATTGGCAAACTGGGCCATTCCTCTGCATTCTTCTCTGAATGTCCGTCTTTGGTGCCTGGCTGAACCGGTCCGGTAAGGCAAGCAGGAGCTTTACGGAGCTTTCGCCTTTCATGCAGGAGAAGAAATGGCCTACGGATTGTAAAACAGAAACGATACTGTAGAGCCAAGGGGAAGGAGTGAAGGTAAGCTTAATGAGGAATGTACCAACTACCAATACTCAGAGGCAGAGAAACAGCATATTATGCTGCAATCATTAATTTTATCAGTCAAGGCAGATTGATTAACTATTTACAATCAATCACAGACAAGTAGCCGCATGTACAGGGCTGATCAATCTCACAACTGTTGTCATAACATTTAGCAGAGTCCATGTATCATATGATGATGATGTGGCATCACAAATCTGTCTTCATTTACAAACAACAGCCCCCCCTGACCACAACCACATAAGAGGAGTTTCAAATTTGAGCCAGCAATTTATGTATGGTGCAACTCCTACCTGATTGCGTGGTGTTTTTATGAGTCATTTGGCTTCCAATACCAAGTGTGAGCCAGGCTTTCCTAAACAATCACTGTGTGGCAAATGGGGCATATTGCAATGTTATCCTACTGCTTCCTAATCATAAAAAAAAGTCCCAAACTGGGGAGGTGAACTTTTTCAGTGGGCCACTGGTGCCACTGCCAATGCCCTAAGAATTGACTCTCTGCGGTGAGTACTTCTACTGATCCAGTGATAGATGCAGGTCTCAGCAGGGGCTGGTGCTGGCGGTGGTTCCACATCCTTCGGAGAAGGTTGAATTAGAGGGGTAATGTCGGTCTCCTTTGGGTCGGCTTCCACAATGACTGGTTTGTCAGCCTCATCCCCTTCCATATTTGTAAGGCTTTCAGGAACTTTCCTTTTCCTGGCCCTCTCCTGACGTGTCTCAGACTCAGCCGGGGTCGAATCCATGTCTACATCATCAGAATGGGAGCTTGAAGAAGATGGTGGAATACCCTACCATTCATTTTCTTGCTGGAGATCTGTGGAAGCAAATGTTTCTAAAAGGTCAGGTTCTTGCTAAACACCCTGTTCTGCTCATGCTTCAGGAAGACCTACTATTACTGGCTGCAGCTGTTGTCCACTGAGGTCAGTTTCCTGCAATGATTGGGTACTACTTTGTGAAAGAGGCGAATCCAGTTCAATGTCACTGCTCATCTCTGTCACCAAATCCAGTTCAATGTCACTGCTCATCTCTGTCACCATGATTGCAGTGGCTATCTTGACGAGAGATACAGGCTTGGGCTTAGGTTGCGGTGGTGCCTTGATGTAATAATAATTTAAAAAATGAATGTTGTGCCGCTGTGTGCCTATGGCAGGTAGGGGGGTGGATGGATAGTGGGCAAATGTAAAACAAAATGTCATTTAAAAAAATGAAAATTTTAAAAGCAAATTCAAATAAATAATTAGACAAAAAATTGAAATTAAAAAAGATAATTACTTGTGTATGAGGGGACTATGAGAAACCCCTTGGAAGGCAAGAAGGTGCAAGTAAAAAAAATGCAACAAACGCATATATTATATAACACTGTTCATAACAACCTATATTTATACATATAGTACAATGATCATCAAACATTATTAAACTGATATCCGAGAAAAGTTAAAAATTGGACAAAAATAAAAAAGTCATAGCCCACTCCTATCAATCTCCCTCGAAAATGGCTTTGAATAAAGACTGGAGAAAGCAAACTAAGGGTGGCTGCAAAAATTAATGTCAGCCACATAGTCAGCCAAAAACAGCAAGCAAGGAGGCATCGCCAGTGCCCAAAATAAAGAACACATGCAGGCCTGTGGAAAAAGCACATTGGCTGACTACATAAAATGGCCACCGGCCACATGGTCAAACAACAAAGAAGGAGGTCAATCATGGAATGCCCATAACAAATGAGGGAGAGTGTGACTCCTACATAGAGCCATAGAATCCAATCTGGACTATCAATTTCTGAAACAATTCAGAAATGTCAGTCCACATACTGATGACAGTATGGGTACAAATTACACCACCATTGGGCATGACCTCATGCCAAAGCGTATTGGGGATGATGTGAGTGCATATGTGTATTGTACATTCCTCTGAACACGTGCTCACAGACTGTATCATGCCATACGCCGCTGCATAGTGTGTGGAGTAGGTATTGTAATGTGGGCCGCATGGGTGAATCCCGCACGTCACATACCCACTTGCAATAAGGTGGGGGCCCATACAGTGATGAGCCCATGCCGTATGTCTCATTAACAGTGATGATGAGCCCATGCTGTATGTCTCATTAACAGTGATGAGCCCATGCTGTATGTCTCATTAGGCATACAGTGATGAGCCCATGCCGTATGTCTCATTAACAGTGATGAGCCCATGCCATATGTCTCATCAACAGTGATGAGCCCATGCCGTATGTCTCAATAACAGTGATGACCCCATGCTGTATGTCTTATTAAGCATACAGTGATGATAAGCCCATGCCGTATGTCTCATTAACAGTGATGAGCCCATGCTGTATGTCTCATTAACAGTGATGAGCCCATGCTGTATGTCTCATTAACAGTGATGAGCCCATTCTGTATGTCTCATTAAGCATACAGTGATGAGCCCATGCCGTATGTGTCATTAACAGTGATGAGCTCATGCCGTATGTCTCATTAAGCATACAGTGATGAGCTTATGCCGTATGTCTCATTAACAGTGATGAGCCCATGCTGTATGTCTCATTAACAGTGATGAGCCCATGCTGTATGTCTCATTAAGCATACAGTGATGAGCTCATACCGTATGTCTCATTAACAGTGATGAGCCCATGCCATATGTCTCATCAACAGTGATGAGCCCATGCCGTATGTCTCAATAACAGTGATGACCCCATGCTGTATGTCTCATTAAGCATACAGTGATGATAAGCCCATGCCGTATGTCTCATTAACAGTGATGAGCCCATGCTGTATGTCTCATTAACAGTGATGAGCCCATGCTGTATGTCTCATTAAGCATACAGTGATGAGCCCATGCCGTATGTCTCATTAACAGTGATGAGCCCATGCCATATGTCTCATCAACAGTGATGAGCCCATGCCGTATGTCTCAATAACAGTGATGACCCCATGCTGTATGTCTCATTAAGCATACAGTGATGATAAGCCCATGCCGTATGTCTCATTAACAGTGATGAGCCCATGCTGTATGTCTCATTAACAGTGATGAGCCCATGCTGTATGTCTCATTAAGCATACAGTGATGAGCCCATGGCGTATGTGTCATTAACAGTGATGAGCCCATGCTGTATGTCTCATTAACAGTGAAAAGCCCATGCTGTATGTCTCATTAAGCATACAGTGATGAGCCCATGCCGTATGTCTCATTAACAGTGATGAGCCCATGCTATATGTCTCATTAACAGTGATGAGCCCATGCCGTATGTCTCATTAAGCATACAGTGATAAGCCCATGCTGTACGTCTCATTAACAGTGATGAGCCCATGCCGTATGTCTCATTAACAGTGATGAGCCCATGCCGTATGTCTCATTAAGCATACAGGATGAGCCCATGCTGTACGTCTCATTAACAGTGATGATCCCATGCCGTATGTCTCATTAGCAGTGATGAGCCCATGCCGTATGTCTCATTAAGCATACAGTGATGAGCCCATGCTGAGTGTCTCATTAACAGTGATGAGCCCATGCTGTGTGTCTCATTACCAGTGATGAGCTCATGCCGTATGTCTCATTAAGCATACAGTGATAAGCCCATGCTGTACGTCTCATTAGCAGTGATGAGCCCATGCCGTATGTCTCATTAACAGTGATGAGCCCATGCCGTATGTCTCATTAAGCATACAGTGATGAGCCCATGCTGTGTGTCTCATTAACAGTGATGAACCCATGCCGTATGTCTCATTAACAGTGATGAGCTCATGCCGTATGTCTCATTAAGCATACAGTGATGAGCCCATGCTGTGTGTCTCATTAACAGTGATGAACCCATGCCGTATGTCTCATTAACAGTGATGAGCCCATGCCGTATGTCTCATTAAGCATACAGTGATGAGCCCATGCTGTACGTCTCATTAGCAGTGATGAGCCCATGCCGTATGTCTCATTAACAGTGATGAGCTCATGCCGTATGTCTCATTAAGCATACAGTGATGAGCCCATGCTGTACGTCTCATTAACAGTGATGAGCCCATGCCGTATGTCTCATTAACAGTGATGAGCCCATGCCGTATGTCTCATTAAGCATACAGTGATGAGCCCATGCTGTGTGTCTCATTAACAGTGATGAGCCCATGCTGTGTGTCTCATTAACAGTGATGAGCCCATGCCGTATGTCTCATTAACAGTGATGAGCCCATGCCGCATGTCTCATTAAGCATACAGTGATGAGCCCATGCTGTACGTCTCATTAACAGTGATGAGCCCATGCCGTATGTCCCATTAACAGTGATGAGCCCATGCCGTATGTCTCATTAAGCATACAGTGATGAGCCCATGCTGTGTGTCTCATTAACAGTCATGAGCCCATGCTGTGTGTCTCATTAACAGTGATGAGCCCATACCGTATGTCTCATTAAGAATACGGTGTAGGTATCACTCAAGTCAATCACATGCCGTATTATCTTTCGTTCTGAATGTATTTGTGCTAGTGGTTATCGGTAAAACACATATACCAAATACATGCCTTTCTATATAACGTGGTACTCAGTACATATGCATGCAAGTGTACTCGTGGTCACTAGAAAACTAAACAAAATATCATAGAGTTCATAGCATGCCATGAATAATTGCGCAGTGCGTGATTGAGCGCTCGAGGTTAATGGAGAGTTAGAAGCAAAGCCTCGATAACTTGCCGGTAATTGTTACAGGGGCTCAGGATACATGCGTGCCAAAGTCTATTCCAGTATCTCATTAACTTCATGTCTGAGTTGCTGGCTTTAAAATCGAAAAACGCCATCCAGTCATTCAATCAGCCGCATATAAATCTAAACTTTGAGTGGACAATCATTAGTGCCTGTGGATCGTAGCCAACTAACCCGCGCCCTTGCAGCGGTGACCCATGCTTTATTTATGCCTCTTTATGAATCTGCGTCGGTGCCCATAGTCAGTCACAGGCCGTATGCGTAGAATACTGAGTCCATGCTTGTTGTTAACGGGAAACAATAGAAAAATCATGCTGTTTATTATAGTGTGGCAGTGTGCTCATGGTCACTGAAAACTAAATACCAATGAGTCAATCGCAAGCCATTATATATTGTACTGTACATGATTAACCAAAAGTCAAAAACATGCCGGTAATTAATATTTCACGGTGCTCACAAAACACGCATGACATGTGGGCGTCTGTTTCCGTATTACACGCACTGAAAATACTTGTTACTTGTCAACATCTTAAAACACCCTGTGCAGTCCATGCGATATGGAGCGTATCGCTCTAAATATTAAAGGACAACAATTAGTGTCTGTTGACCGTGATCTCTGCAGCCTAAATCGCGTTGTGAGGGTGAGCTTACTCGTTATTGTGCGCGCCGGTCAGTGTCCACATCTGCCGCATAATTTGTGCAATTAGGGAACTGCCGGCATAAGCCACTTCTTATCTTCTGTGATGTCTCAACACTCTAAACTACATACCGCTCTCACCATCTAGTGCCTGAAAACAGCCCACTGATCACACTAGCACGAATACCACACTTCCGCATTGGCAACAATAGGTCCAATTAACAATGATGGCAATGAATATAAATGTTTTCCTTAAACAAGAGACAAAGGACTTAATTCAGAAAACACTCCTAGAGTGTAACACATGCCTTGCTGTTACATGTTTGAAAACATAGATATTGAATGTTGATGGTTGCCAGGGCCATCACAAGCGAGTAAGCGTGGACCTGGTGGATATGTGACATAGTGAGTCATCACCTTTATAGAAACATAACAAGGAGCGCCCAAATGGCTTGTGTATGCCATCATACTTAGTATGTGCAGTGGGCAATCAATCAATGAATTTATGTGAGCATGCCTTATACAACAAGGGGCGCTCATACACTGTGTATACATTGTAAGACAATAATGGATCATAACGGCAAGTTGCAAATACATGGTGAGCCAATGTATAACACTCGGGGGACACATTTTATATATATATATATATATATATATATATATATATATATATATATATATATATTCACTGAAAAAACCATAGGTTTCAGGCCTGATATAGTTAGGAATTAGCATTTAAAAAACCTTAGAGATTCACTGAAAAAACTATAGGTTTTAGGGGTGTTATAGTTAGCTGGACATTTCACTCGAACAAAACCATTGAAATTCTTCCGATATAGTTAGTTGTACTAACTACATCTCGCGCGCCCACAATCCACTACTGATGATGTCACATATTACATCATTCATGGCATGGTCAGTGACATCACTGATGACATCTCAAATGACATCACTGATGACATAATCCATGTGACAATCCGATACACCTCATCATACACTAGTATAACCTTTCATCACTCACTGTCAAATACAGAGTGCCAGATTTAAAACCATTGACACACCAATACAAGTTTCTAAACACCCACTCGGTGATTCCTAGATCTTTACACACATCTAATCACTTACCTATAGATTCACTCATACATGCTGTCAATGATCAATAGAACACTATAAAATATACCTATACACCTATATCGACATTACACACCAGCATGCATCCTAATCACTTATGAAGTCATCCTACTCACTTATGCAAACAATGGATCATACTTACTTTTACTTAGCTATACATTTATAAAAACACCACTTCATCTATTCATATAGATAATAGCTCATACTTAGTGTGTTTTAAAATCACTATTACAACTATACAGTTATCCATACAGTCACTCATACAATCACTGAGTCTTATGTATACTTATTTATATACAACAACTGACACATACACTGGCTATAATTTTTCTAGTTTGTTGGACATGTACCATTGAGACATATATTTTCTCATCGCCACACCCATAAAGATATTCACTCACCCAAACAACTGTTATAACATGTAGTTTTAACTTCATATACCTACTGAATCAACTATTCACACATCTTTGGGCAGTCACACACCCCCCACCGAACAACACACACATTCACTCTCCCATACAAATACTCAGTTAACTAATCAATATGGTTTCAATAAAAAGCTTTTCAGTTGGAAACACTAATAGATTGGTTATGGGACAACGTAATTACAGTACATGGAACTAAACAGATTTTGTATGAAGGCTTTAATATAATACAGATTTTTCAGATTGGTAAAAAGGACGCGAGGAGTCTGGGGACAGATCCAGCCAATTTATAAACAAGTATATAAATCCTCAGTATTATTGAGCCCTCCCGGAGACTTGCTATCCATATTAAGGATATCGCGAGTTTCGAGTTTTCTCAGCAGATATTCCCTGCCACCGTCTCGTTTGGTCTTAGGTATGGCATCTGTCACATGGTATGAGAAGTCCTTTAGATTGTTATTATGGACTTCTGAAAAATGCCTGGCGACGGGATAAGTGGGGTCGTTATTGTTGATGGCCCTGATGTGTTGCAGGATTCTTTTGCTCACTGGTAATTTGGTACTACCTATATATTTGAGATGGCATGTGCATTAAAGAACATATATCGCAAACTCAGTCTTGCAATGCATAGGTTTGTTGATTTTTACCTCTTGCTTGCTGAAAGTAGTGCAGTAACTTTTTTTGTTGGTACCATATTGACATGCCTTGCACGACTTGCACTTGAGGAATTCATTAGGGACAGTCAACCAGTTAGTAAAGTTGGATGATTCAGGACTGCTGGAAACTAAACTATTATATATTGAGGGAGCCCTTTTGTAAGTGATACTAGGTTTTATTGGAAGCTTATGACCTATAACAGGATCACTTTTAACCAGAGCCCAATTTTTGTAAACAATTATTTTAATGGATTTTTCTTGGGCGCTAAAGGTTGTAATGAGTCTAAAGACATCAGGGCTGGGAGTTTTGGTCTGAATCTCCTTTCTGGATTTCTTGGGAATCAAAAGTTAATTTCTGACCAAGTTGTGGGTTTTGTTAATAGCTTCTTGTATGGTCTTGAGGGGTTTCCCTCTGGCCAAAAATCTCTTCTTGCTTTGCTGTTGGGCTTGTACCAGGTCTTTTTGGCTACTGTAGATTCTTTTTAGGCGTAACATTTCCCCGTAGGGGATACTATGTACAAGATGTCGAGGATGGAAACTGGAAAAATGTAGCACCGCATTTCCCGCAGTTTCCTTTCTGTAAAGCCTGGTTTCCAATTTGCCTTTGGTAATATAGACCTCAACATCAAGGAAGTTGATTTTGAGATTACTTATGGTGGAAGTGAAGTTTAAATTGACATCATTCTCATTGATTTTGGTGACAAAATTCATAGCTTGCTCCTTTGATCCATCCCACACAATAAATAGATTGTCTATGTATCTATAGTACATTTTCACAGGGTCATCAAAATACCTTTTGTGTGTGCCCTTGAGAACCAACTCCTCCCACCAGCTCATGAATAGACAGACGTAGCTGGGGGAGAAGCTGGCTCCAATTGCAACGCCCCGCATTTGCTGATAAAACATTTTGTCAAACCAAAAAATATTGTTGTTTAAACAAAAACTAATCATATTTAGCAACATGACATTGTGTTGGGGGCAAGTTGCCTTGTTCTGGTTAAAGTAGAATTCCACTGCACGAAGACCATCTTTGTGATTAATACATGTGTACAGGGAGGATACATCCAAAGTTAAAAGGTAAAATTGTTTGTCCCATTGAAAATCCTTTATTTTAGATTAAAAGTCACTGGTATCCCTTATGTAGGACGGTAGACCTTGTACCCATTCTTGGAGAAAAAAGTCTATATATTTGGAAGCATTTTCTAATAAACTTGCTCTTGCAGATATAATGGGCCTGTCTGGAAGCATGGAGGCATTTTTATGAATTTTGGGGATGAAATAGATGTTGGGGACGGTTGGATGGTCATTTCTAATAAACTGATATTCGTCCATAGTTAACAATCCCGCGCTCTTCCAAGCCACCAGTTTCGCATAAAAGTCATTGGCAGTTTCCCTTACGGCCACTGAATTGCTGAGCCGATAGCATGAATTGTCATTAAGCTGAGATAATGCTTTCAACATGTAGTCTTTCCTTGCCCATAGAACTACATTACCCCCTTTGTCCGAGTTTCTCACTATGACATTTTTGTCTGTTTGTAATTTGTTAATAAGTTGATAGTATTGTCTGTTTCTGTTGGTGATTTTTTTCTTTGAGTTGGAGATTTTGTGATTTAATGATTTAATTTCACTTGTCACATTTTCACTAAAAATGTCAATACCATCTCTTATTAGTATTGGAGTAAACTTTGATTTCTTTTTGAAGGGAGTATTTCTGCTGTGATTGTCTTGTGTGGCCAAAGTGTTAGTAATCAGAGTACGAGAAAGAACTTCCTCTTCCACATGTTGATTTCCTTGATGTAATTCAGTTAGAACTTGTAACAATGATTGGTCAGTTGGAAACATGGTCTGTGTGATTTCCTCTGTTTCTGGAGATTTTTTGAGAGTTGTAGCTGCTCCTGCTCTTGTTTTTTTCATAGCATGACATTTTTGGAGTTTTAATTTTGTCACACAAATTTATAAATATCCATATGAGTATTTGGGTAAACAAAATTAGATTCATTGCAAAATAACAAGCCGAGGGCCAGTATTTGTATTTCCACTTGATTGAGCACAGCTTCAGATAGATTGATCACCGTTCTTTTCTTTTCCTCAAGCGTGTTTATCGGCGGTTCTACCAGCCCCTCCAACGTTTTTTGTTTTTGCTGCGTGGTGCTCGTTCGTTTTCCTGCCTTTCGCCTCTGCCTCCGCCTGCAATTTCTCCTCTGCCTGCTGGTTGTTTCTGGGGCCTTGGTTGGAGGGTTGCTCTCCGTTCTTCCGCTAAAAATTCAGCTCTTCTGCGGGCGATGGTGTGACACGGATCCTGCCGGGTAGAGGTCTGCTCGGGTCTCCCTCGGCTTCACTTTCAATTGCCGAGCTGAAATCCGCGTTAGAAGTATCCGCCGTGGCCTGTCTATTCACGGAGGTTCCAGATTGTTGGGCATTGGAGGCAGCATATTTGGATGACTTCATAGCTTCATATTTGGGTGAGAAGGCAAAGATACGGCCACTTTCATAATCCACTCGGTCCCGGTGGAATTTAAACGCTTTTCTTTCTTTTATTTTGTCCTCTTATATAAATATATTATCTATTGGCGTTCACCAGTAGATAGTTATAGTTAGGACCTAGTTTCCATAGGAAAAGTGTTTTTTCTTTTCCCAATAACTTTGGCGCCGGTTGACGCATCTTCACGAAATTTTCAAAACTTGTGGCCCGCTCAAGTCAGCTCCTATCCTATCCTATCCTGAAAGTTTCGGGGTGAATCGCCGAGTGGGGGCTAAGAAAGAAAGGGGGGTCCCAAAACGTGTTTTCTCCATGTTATTTCCCATAGGAATCTTTAGACACGACTACAGCCCGAACTGCTGAACGGAATTACACCAAATTTGGCAAAAAGGTAGCCCTTGGTTCAGAAAGAGACCTTTTTTTTTAATGGTGTAAATCCATTCAGTAGTTCCTGAGAAATTCAAAAAGTAGAGGTCAAAAAATCAATTTCCCGTAGGAAACTTTAGACATGGTTACAGCTGAAACTGCTGAAGGGAATTACACCAAATTTGGCAAAAAGATAGTGCTTGGTTCATAAAGCGACCACTTTTTTAAATGGTGTAAATCCGTTCAGTAGTTTGAGATATTAAAGGAAAAAAATCTTTATATATCTGAGCGGAAAGCTAAATACACAAGCACAAGCGTGGCTCTAATTGGCTGCCAACACTTCAATCCAGGAAGTGTTGGCAGCCATCTTGGTGCAATGCTTTTTAGGTCTCCCCTAGCGACGCAGCGCATGCGCTGCCCTAAACCCTAAAACACCAGCCCCAGCACGACCCCCTACACTGCCCGAACAACACTGCACTGCCCTAAACCCTGAAACACCATCCCCAGCACGACCCCCTACACTGCCCGAACACCACTGCACTGCCCTAAACCCTGAAACACCAACCCCAGCACGACTCCCTACACTGCCCGCACTGCCCTAATCCCTGAAACACCAGCCCCAGCACGACCCCCTACACTGCCCGAACGATACTGCACTGCCCTAAACCCTGAAACACCAGCCCCAGCACGACCCCCTACACTGCCCGGACACCACTGCACTGCCCTAAACCCTGAAACACTAGCCCCAGCACGACCCCCTACACTGCCCTAATCCCTGAAACACCAGCCCCAGCACGACCCCCTACACTGCATGAACTCCACTACACTGCCATAAACCCCGAAACACCAGCCCCCGCACGACCCCCTACACTGCCCGAACACCACTGCACTGCCCTAAACCCCGAAACACCAGCCCCCACACGACCCCCTACACTGCCCGAACACCACTACACTGCCCTAAACCCTGAAACACCACCCCCCGCACGACCCCCTACACCGCCCGAACACCACTGCACTCCCCTTAACCCTGAACCACCACCACCCAGCACGACCCCCTACACTGCCCGAACACCACTTCACTGCCCTAAACACTGAAACACCACCACCAGCACGACCACCTACACTGCCCGAACATCCCTGCACTGCCCTACAACCTGGAACACCAGCCCCAGCACGACCCCCTACATTGCCCGAACACCACTGCACTGCCCTAAACCCTGAAACACCAGCCCCAGCATGACCCCCACACTGTCCGAACACCACTGCACTGCCCTAAACCCTAAAACACCACCCCCAGCACGACCCCCTACACTGCCCTAACACCACTGCACTGCCCTAAACCACCACCCCCAGCACCACCCCCTACACTGACCGAACACCAGTGCACTGCCCTAAACCCTAAAACCCCACCCCCAGCACAACCCCTTACACTACCTCAACACCACTGAACTGCCATAAACACTGAAACACCATACCCCGCATGACCCCCTACACAGCCCGAACACCACTGCACTGCCCTAAACCCTGAAACACCACCCCAGCACGACCCCTACACCGCCCAAACACCACCGCACTGCCCTAAACCCCGAAACACCACCCCCAGCATGACCTCCTACACTTCCCAAACACCACTGCCCTAAACCCTGAAACACCACCCCCAGCACCAACCCCTACACTGCCCAAACACCACTGCCCTAAACCCTGAAACACCACCCCCAGCACCACTCCCTACACTGCCCGAACACCACTGCACTGCCCTAAACACTGAAACACCATCCACAGCACGACCCCTACACTGCCTGAACACCACTGCACTGCCCTAAACCCAGAAACATCACCCCCAGCAAGACCCCGTACACTGCCCGAACACCACTGCCCTAAACCCTGAAAGACCAGCCCCAGCACGACCCCTACACTACCCGAACACCTCTGCAATGCCCTAAACACTGAAACACCAGCACCCGCACGACACCCTACATTGCCCAAACACCACTGCACTGCCCTAAAACCTGAAACATCAGCCCCCGCAAGACCCCCTTCACTACCTGAACATCACTGCACTGCCCTAAACCCTGGAACACCAGCCCCAGCACGACCCCGTACACTGCCCGAACACCACAGCACTGCCCTAAACCCTGACACACCAGCCCCAGCATGACCCCTACACTACCCAAACACCACTGCAATGCACTAAACACTGAATCACCAGGCCCCGCACGAGACCCTACACTGCCCAAACACCACTGCACTGCCCTATACCCTGAAACACCAGCCCCTGCACGACCCCCTACATTGCCCGAACACCACTGCACTGCCCTAAACTCTGAAACACCAGCCCCAGCATGACCCCCACACTGCCCGAACACCACTGCACTGCCCTAAACCCTAAAACACCACCCCCAGCACGACCCTCTACACTGCCCGAACACCAATGCACTGCCCTAAACCACCACCCCCAGCACCACCCCCTACACTGCCCGAACACCACTGCACTGCCCTAAACCCTAAAACACCACCCCTAGCACAACCCCTTACACTACCTGAACACCACTGCACTGCCCTAAACACTGAAACACCATCCCCCAGCACCACCCCCTACACTGCCTGAACACCACTGCCCTAAACCCTGAAACACTACCCCCAGCACGACCTCCTACGCTACCCGAACACAACTGCACTGCCCTAAAACACTACCCCAGCACGACCCCCTAAACTAGCCAAACACCACTGCACTGCCCTAAACCGTAAAACACTACCCACAGCATGACCCCCTGTACTACCCAAACACCACTGCACTACCCTAAACCCTAAAACACTACCCCAGCATTACCCCCTACACTACCCAAACACCACTGCACTAACCTAAACCGTAAAACACTACCCCCAGCAGTACCCCCTACAATACCCAAACACCACTGCACTTCCCTTAAACCCTGGAACACCACCCCCTACACTGCCTGAATACCACTGCACTGCCCTAAACAGTGAAACACCACTCCCAGCACCACCCTCTACACTGCCCGAACACCACTGCACTGCCCTAAACCCTGAAACACCACATCCAGCACCACCCCCTACACTGCCTGAACACCACTGCACTGCCCTAAACCCTAAAACACCACCTCCTACACTGCCCGAATACCACTGCACTGCCCTAAACCCTAAGACACCACCCCCAGCATCACCCCATACACTGCCCGAACACCACTGCACTGCCCTAACCCCTAAAACACCACCCCCTACAATACCTGAACACCACTGCACTGCCCTAAACCCAACGGGCCCCATTCACAGAATTAACTTAAGACTAAATCCTAAACTTACTACTTTGTGGTATTCACATAATGCACTTACTACTTTTGGTATTCACAGAATGGATTTACGACTACTAACTTTACGTCCGCACTCGGGCCGGAAATTCCAGCCCGGAGGCGGAGCTTACGGCCCGGAGGCGGGGCTTCTGGGCCGGAAGCGGGACTTCCGGAGGCAGAGCTTCCGGCCCGGAGGTGGAGACTTCGGCCATGGCTAAATCTCTGCCACCGGCCGGAATCCCCGCCTCCGGGCCGGAAGCTCCGTCTCCGGGCCGGAAGCTCCGCCTCCGGGCCGGAATTTCCGGCCCGAGTGCGGACGTAAAGTTAGTAGTCGTAAATCCATTCTGTGAATACCAAAAGTAGTAAGTGCAGTCTGTGAATACCAAAAGTGGTAAGTGCATTCTGTGAATACCACAAAGTAGTAAGTTTAGGATTTAGTCTTAAGTTCATTCTGTGAATCGGGCCCAATGACACTACCCCCCAGCAGGACCCCCTACACTGCCCGAACACCACTGCACTGCCCTAAACCCTGAAACACCACCCTCAGCACGACCTCCTACACTGCCAGAACACCACTGCCCTAAACCCTGAAACACCATCCCCAGCACCACCCCTACACTGCCCGAACACCACTGCACAGCCCTAAACTCTGAAACACCACCCCCAGCACCACCCCCTACACTGCCCGTACACCACTGCACTGCCCTAAACCCTGGAACACCACCCCCAGCATTGCCTAAATACCACTGCACTGCCCTAAACCCTAAAACACCACCCCTACACTGCCCGAACACCACTGCACTGCCCTAAACCCTAAAACACCACCTCCTACACTGCCCGAATACCACTGCACTGCCCTAAACCCTAAGACACCACCCCCAGCATCACCCCATACACTGCCCGAACACCACTGCACTGCCCTAACCCCTAAAACACCACCCCCTACAATACCTGAACACCACTGCACTGCCCTAAACCCAACGGGCCCCATTCACAGAATTAACTTAAGACTAAATCCTAAACTTACTACTTTGTGGTATTCACAGAATGCACTTACTACTTTTGTTATTCACAGAATGGATTTACGACTACTAACTTTACGTCCGCAGTCGGGCCGGAAATTCCAGCCCGGAGGCGGAGCTTACGGCCCGGAGGCAGGGCTTCTGGGCCGGAAGCGGGGCTTCCGGAGGCAGAGCTTCCGGCCCGGAGGTGGAGACTTCGGCCATGGCTAAATCTCTGCCACCGGCCGGAATCCCCACCTCCGGGCCGGATCTCCGCCTCCGGCCCGGAAGCCCCGCCTCCGGGCCGGAAGCTCCACCTCCGGGCCGGAAGCTCCGCCTCCGGGCCGGAATTTCCGGCCCGAGTGCGGACGTAAAGTTAGTAGTCGTAAATCCATTCTGTGAATACCAAAAGTAGTAAGTGCAGTCTGTGAATACCAAAAGTGGTAAGTGCATTCTGTGAATACCACAAAGTAGTAAGTTTAGGATTTAGTCTTAAGTTCATTCTGTGAATCGGGCCCAATGACACTACCCCCCAGCAGGACCCCCTACACTGCCCGAACACCACTGCACTGCCCTAAACCCTGAAACACCACCCTCAGCACGACCTCCTACACTGCCAGAACACCACTGCCTTAAACCCTGAAACACCATCCCCAGCACCACCCCTACACTGCCCGAACACCACTGCACAGCCCTAAACTCTGAAACACCACCCCCAGCACCACCCCGTACACTGCCCGTACACCACTGCACTGCCCTAAACCCTGGAACACCACCCCCAGCATTGCCTAAATACCACTGCACTGCCCTAAACCCTAAAACACCACCCCTACACTGCCCGAACACCACTGCACTGCCCTAAACCCTAAAACACCACCCCCAGCATCACCCCATACACTGCCCAAACACCACTGCACTGCCCTAACCCCTAAAACACCACCCCCCAGCACAACCCCCTACACTACCCGAACACCACTGCACTGCCCTAAACTCTAAAACACTAACCCCAGCACGACCCCCTACACTACCCGAACACCACTAAACTGCCCTAAAACCTAAAACACTACCCCAGCACGACCCCCTACACTACCCAAACACCACTGCACTGCCATAAACCCTAAAACACTACCCACAGCATGACCCCCTGCACTACCCAAACACCACTGCACTGCCCTAAACCCTAAAACACTACCCCCAGCATTACCCCCTACACTACCCAAACACCACTGCACTAACCTAAACCATAAAACACTACCCCCAGCAGTACCCCCTACAATACCCAAACACCACTGCACTTCCCTAAACCCTAAACCACTACCCCCAGCACCACCCCCTACACTGCCCGAACACCACTGCACAGCCCTAAACCCTGAAACACCACCCCCAGCAGCACCCCTACACTGCCCATACACCCCTGCACTGCCCTAAACGGTGAAACACCACTCCCAGCACCACCCTCTACACTGCCCGAACACCACTGCACTGCCCTAAACCCTAACACACCACCCCCTTCACTGCCCGAACACCACTGCACTGCCCTAAACCCTAAAACACCACCCCCAGCAACACCCCATACACTGCCCGAACACCACTGCACTGCCCTAAACCCTAAAACACCACCCCAGCACCACACCCTACAATACTCGAACACCACTGCACTGCCCTAAACCCTAAGACACTACCCCCAGCACGACCCCCTACACTGCCCTAACATCACTGCACTGCGCTAAACCCTGGTATACCAGCCCCAGCACCACCCCCTACACTGCCCGAACACCACAGTACTGCCCTAAACCCTGAAACACCAGCCCCAGCACGACCCCGTACACTGCCTGAACATCACTGCACTGCCCTAAACCCTGACACACCAGCCCCAGCATGACCCCTACACTACCCGAACACCACTGCAATGCACTAAACACTGAATCACCAGCCCCCGCACGACACCCTATTCTGCCCAAACACCACTGCGCTGCCCTAAAGCCTGAAACACCAGCCCCTGCACGACCCCCTACATTGCCCAAACACCACTGCACTGCCCTAAACCCTGAAACACCACCCCAGCAAAACCCCTTACACTACCTGAACACCACTGCACTGCCCTAAACACTGAAACACCATCCCCCAGAACCACCCCCTACACTGCCTGAACACCACTGCCCTAAACCCTGAAACACTACCCCCAGCACGACCCCCTACACTGCCCGAACACAACTGCACTGCCCTAAAACCTAAAACACTACCCCAGCACGACCCCCTAAACTAGCCAAACACCACTGCACTGCCCTAAACCGTAAAACACTACCCACAGCATGACCCCCCTGCACTACCCAAACACCACTGCACTACCCTAAACCCTAAAACACTACCCCAGCATTACCCCCTACACTACCCAAACACCACTGCACTAACCTAAACCGTAAAACACTACCCCCAGCAGTACCCCCTACAATACCCAAACACCACTGCACTTCCCTTAAACCCTGGAACACCACCCCCTACACTGCCTGAATACCACTGCACTGCCCTAAACAGTGAAGCACCACTCCCAGCACCACCCTCTACACTGCCCGAACACCACTGCACTGCCCTAAACCCTGAAACACCACCTCCAGCACCACCCCCTACACTGCCTGAACACCACTGCACTGCCCTAAACCCTAAAGAACAACCTCCTACACTGCCCGAACACCACTGCACTGCCCTAAACCCTGAAACACCACCTCCAGCATCACCCCATACACTGCCCGAACACCACTGCACTGCCCTAACCCCTAAAACACCACCCCCAGCACCACCCCCTACAATACCCGAACACCACTGCACTGCCCTAAACCCTAAGACACTACCCCCCAGCATGACCCCCTACACTGCCCGAACACCACTGCACTGCCCTTAACCCTGAAACACCACCCTCAGCACGACCTCCTACACCGCCCGAACACCACTGCCCTAAACCCTGAAACACCACCCCCAGCACCACCCCCTACACTGCCAGAACACCACTGCCCTAAACCCTGAAACACCACCCCTAGCACCACCCGCTACACTGCCAGTACACAACTGCACTGCCCTAAACCCTGGAACACCACCCCCAGCACTGCCTAAATACCACTGCACTGCCCTAAACCCTAAAACACCACCCCTACACTGCCCGAACACCACTGCACTGCCCTAAACTCTAAAACACTAACCCCAGCACGACCCCCTACACTATCCGAACACCACTAAACTGCCCTAAAACCTAAAACACTACCCCAGCACGACCCCCTACACTACCCAAACACCACTGCACTGCCCTAAACCCTAAAATACTACCCACAGCATGACCCCCTGCACTACCCAAACACCACTGCACTACCCTAAACCCTAAAACACTACCCCCAGCATTACCCCCTACACTACCCAAACACCACTGCACTAACCGAAACCCTAAAACACTACCCACAGCATGACCCCCTGCACTACCCAAACACCACTGCACTTCCCTAAACCCTAAACCACTACCCCCAGCACCACCCCCTACACTGCCCGAACACTACTGCACAGCCCTAAACCCTGAAACACCACCCCCAGCACCACCCCCTACACTGCCCATACACCACTGCACTGCCTAAACGGTGAAACACCACTCCCAGCACGACCCTCTACACTGCCAGAACACCACTGCACTGCCCTAAACCCTAACACACCACCCCCTACACTGCCCAAACACCACTGCACTGCCCTAAACCCTAAAACACCACCCCCAGCAACACCCCATACACTGCCCGAAAACCACTGCACTGCCCTAAACCCTAAAACACCACCCCAGTACCACACCCTACAATACCCGAACACCACTGCACTGCCCTAAACCCTAAGCCACTACCCCCAGCACGACCCCCTACACTACCCAAACACCACTGCACTGCCCTAAACCCTAAGACACTATCCCCAGCACGACCCCCTACACTACCCGAACACCACTGCACTGCCGTGAATCCTAAAACACTACCCCCGCACGACCCCCTACACTACCCAAACACCACTGCACTGCACTGCCCTAAACCCTAAAACACTACCCACAGCATGACTCTCTGCACTACCCAAACACCACTGCTCTGCCCTACCACTACCCACAGCACCGCCCCCTGCACTACACAAACACTACTGCACTGCCCTAAATCCTAAAACACTACCCCCTGCATGACCCCCTACACTACACAAACACCACTGCACTGCCCTAAGCCCTAAATCTACCCTCAGGACAACCTCCTACACTACCCAAACACCACTGCACTACCCTAAACCCTAAAACACTACCACCAGCACGACCCCCTACACTACCCAAACACCACTGCACTACCCTAAACCCTAAAACACTACCCCAAGCACGACCCCCTACACTACGCAAACACCACTGCACTGCCCTAAACCTTAAAACACTACTCCCAGCATGACCCCCTACACTACCCAAACACCACTGCACTACCCTAAACCCTAAAACACTACCCCCAGCATTACCCCCTACACTACCCAAACACCACTGCACTAATCTAAACCGAAAAACACTACCCCCAGCAGTACCCCCTACAATACCCAAACACCACTGCACTTCCCTAAAGCCTAAACCACTACCCCCAGCAGCACCCCCTACACTGCCCGAACACTAATGCACAGCCCTAAACCCTGAAACACCACCCCCAGCACCACCCCCTACACTGCCCAAACACCACTGCACTGCCCTAAGCCCTGGAACACCACCCCCAGCACCACCCCCTACACTGCCTGAACACCACTGCACTGCCCTAAACGGTGGAACACCACTCCCAGCACCACCCTCTACACTGCCCGAACACCACTGCACTGCCCTAAACCCTGAAACACCACCCCCAGCACCACCCCCTACACTGCCTGAACACCACTGCACTGCCCTAAACCCTAACACCACCCCCTACACTGCCCGAACATCACTGCACTGCCCTAAATGCTAAAACACCACCCCCAGCATTACCCCATACACTGCCCGAACACCACTGCACTGCCCTAAACCCTAAAACACCACCCCAGCATCACACCCTACAATACCCGAACACCACTGCACTGCCCTAAACCCTAAGACACTACCCCCAGCACGACCGCCTACACTACCCGAACACCACTGCACTGCCCTAAACCCTAAGACACAATCCCCAGCACGACCCCCTACACTACCCGAACACCATTGCACTGCCCTAAATCCTACAACACTACCCCCAACAGCACCCCCTACACTGCCCGAACACTACTGCACAGCCCTAAACCCTGAAACACCACCCCCAGCACCACCCCCTACACTGCCCAAACACCACTGCACTGCCCTAAGCCCTGGAACACCACCCCCAGCACCACCCCCTACACTGCCTGAACATCACTGCACTGCCCTAAACGGTGGAACACCACTCCCAGCACCACCCTCTACACTGCCCGAACACCACTGCACTGCCCTAAACCCTGAAACACCACCCCCAGCACCACCCCCTACACTGCCTGAACACCACTGCACTGCCCTAAACCCTAACACCACCCCCTACACTGCCCGAACATCACTGCACTGCCCTAAATGCTAAAACACCACCCCCAGCATCACCCAATACACTGCCCGAACACCACTGCACTGCCCTAAACCCTAAAACACCACCCCAGCATCACACCCTACAATACCCGAACACAACTGCACTGCCCTAAACCCTAAGACACTACCCGAACACCACTGCACTGCCCTAAACCCTAAGACACAATCCCCAGCACGACCCCCTACACTACCCGAACACCATTGCACTGCCCTAAATCCTACAACACTACCCCAGCACGACCCCCTACACTACCCAAACACCACTGCACTGCCCTAAATCCTAAAACACGACCCCCTACACCACCCAAACACCACTGCACTGCCCTAAACCCTAAAACACTACCCACAGCATGACCCTCTGCACTACCCAAACACCACTGCTCTGCCCTAAACCCTAAAACACTACCCACAGCACGGCCCCCTGCACTACCCTAAATCCTAAAACACTACCCCCTGCATGACCCCCTACGCTACACAAACACCACTGCACTACCCTAAACCCTAAATCTACCTCCCAAACACCACAGCACTACCCTAAACCCTAAAACACTACCCCCAGCACGACCCCCTACACTACCCAAACACCACTGCACTACCCTAAACCCTAGAAAAGTAACCACCACCCCATGCCCAATCCCCCTTACCTCTCACTCCTTATGGTTCCTCTCTCCTCTTGGTTCCTGCTTCATGTCGTCTCTGAGGGGCAGTGCATGTCGTTGTGAGGAAATGGAACAGCCTCTGTTTCCTTACAACGACGTGGATCGTCTACATTTTTTTAGAACTCGTGGTCATTTACCATACATACCTTTACAACAAAATGCGTTGTAAAGGCATGCGTGGTAAATGACTATGCGTTCTAAAAAAATGCGTAGTAATGACTTCGCAATGTACAACGCATGTGTGGTAATGCATGCATTGTAATGGTATCGCGAAGTAAAAAAGTCGTTGTAACAGCTGTTTACCGATCAAAGCTGGCCCCTGTTCTTCAGTGAGTCAATTCAATTTTGAGGCTTTATTTCGACAATTGTCATAAAAGCACAAAAAACATATACAACATACATCACAAAACAGTATCAAGAAAACAGTTATACTAGGACAATATTAAAAATAGTATTAAATTCCAATAAAGCTCCAAAACAATGATAAAACCATAAGAAAAATTATAAAACTCACGTAACAGCATATGTAAGATATCAATATTTAAATTTGACCAACAGCAGAGGATTTTAAGGTACAGGTGCGAATGGCCCATGACCATCCCAGAAACTTGGCGACAGCAATAGCTATATTAGGACCACAATCGGAACCCAAAATTCTTAAAGCAGACGTACCGCTCCGTGTGCCCAGGGAAGAGCAAACTGGTCTCAGCCATTTACGGCGCGGAGCCACGTATAGCGGACATACAAAAAATATGTGAGGAATGGTTTCGTCCTCAACCCTGCAATAGTGGCACTTGCTACTCGTGGATAAATCCCATTTACGTGTGAAAAATTTGGTGGGGAGGGAGCCTATCCTGAATTGGAAATATAATTTCCGATCTAGTGGCTTCTCTATTAGGTCCCAGAACAACTCACAAACGGGCCTGGGTTTAAAGTCCAAGAACCGGCCTGACAAACTATTGACTGTGACCACATTAGATGATGACAAAAATAACATTTCCCAATATTTTTGCTTTAATTCCAACTTGGTAGGGAAGGCAGAGGTCTCTGGGAAATCCCAGAGACACAACAGATCAAGTTTTGCGAGTATGGTTCTAATCTCTTTAAGCCAGCCTATTTTGTGAAAGCGGTCCAGAGCAATCACATCTTTTAAACCCTGTACAAAATGTGAGAGCTCCGGGGTGGACCATAGTCACCTCCAGTATAAGACTGGACGTAGCTTTGCCATATCCTCAATTTTCTTCCTGCCTAGATCTAAGCGAAGTGGCGTCATCGGTGTGCTTTGAGGAACCCCAACTAGGCAGCGAAGAAACTTATTCTCTGCCAAGGCTAAACGTCTTAGGTCACTAAATCCCCATAGCTCAGCTCCATATAGAGCTGAGCTCACCACTTTGATGTTATAAATTTCTAGGGCCGGGTTTACAGGTTTAGTAAGCGACGTTTTGTGTTTCATCAGCAGGGCACCTAAATGCTGATGATGTTTTAGAACTGTAAGGTTCAGATGATTTTTCCAGCCCATATCCTTTTGGAGGGAAATGCCTAAATACGTGAAAGTATCCACCTGTTCCAAAGGCACGATATTTAATAGTATCCTTCCCTTAAAGGACTTATGCTGATTAAGTGACAGAAAGTTAGTTTTTGAGGTGTTAATCTCAAGTCCTCTCTGTGTGCAGAAATCGCTAAAAGCGTTCACAGCCTTTTGTAGCCCGCTCGGGGACCTGGAGATAATCAATGTGTCGTCCGCAAACATGAAGCCTGGGACACGATTTCCCGCCAGGATGGGGGCTTCAGATGGCGTTCGGGAGAGGTGCTCTACCACCCCGGTGATGTACAGCGAGAACAGGGTGGGGGCCAACACACATCCCTGTCGAACGCCACGCTCGACTGGGAAGGTGTCAGTAACCTCGCCCTGTGACCCCCATCTAATCCTGGCAAAGTTGTCCTCATGTAAGCGGACGAGTAAAGTTAGCAATTTCTGCTCAATCCCCATGTTCCCTAGCACTCCCCATAGTTTTCCACGTGGGACTAAATCAAACGCCGACTTAAGGTCAACGAAGGCAGCATATAATGAACCTTCCCCCAAGACCACGGTTCTCCAGTAAATTGTAATAAACCGGAAAACCTGGTCTATGGTGCTGATGCAGGAGCGGAACCCAGCTTGGAATGGAGATAAAATTTTTGCTTGTTCCGCCCACATTTGAACTTTATTTAGCACCAAGCGGCCCACTACCTTCTGTATAGAATCTATAAGGCTAATGGGCCTATAATTACTTGGGAGAGATTTATCTCCCTTCTTGAACACGGGGATGATCTCCGCTCCCTTCCAAGATGGTGGCACTGGGGACCCATTGGCCACTGCGTTGGCCAAAAAGGCAAAATACTGGCTCCAAGTTGATCTGTCACTTAGGAAGACATCAGCTGGAATTCCATCCATTCCAGGAGCCTTCCCTCCCAACACACAATCGAGTGCTGTATCTACATCCTTGGGGGAAAACACAGTGCCTCTGTTAAATTTAAAAGGAGTCAAAAATGGAACTTCTCCCAAAGGGCCACTAGCAAATTGGGGTTTAAAGAAGGCAAGACATTGTGTCTGTGCTACATTGTTTTGGGGCTTATCTGGGCACCCTCCCCGATCCCAGTTAACAATGTTCCAAAATTGTTTGGAATCTTTAGCTGCACATGCTCTTCTTAAGTCCTGCCACTTGTCATTGTCCCATTCTCTTTTTGCCACTCTTTGCTCCCGCCTGTAGGAATCTCTGGCCTCCCTTACCCAGGAGTGATCTTTAGATTTAAGCGCTTCACACAGTTTCTTACGAGCCATTTTGCAATTGGCATTGAACCAACCAGCCTTGTTAAATTTGTAGGTCTGCTTACTAGACCTAACATTTTGTAAAAAATATGTTTTTAGCTTGGCAAATAGGGATAAGTGAGATTCGTACATAATTGATGGGAAATCTGGACTAGTGGCTCTAGACCCTATAAAGGCCATTTGTTTCGCAACCTCTGTTTTAAGAGTGGCCAGCTTTATAGGGTGTTCGCAAATCTTGTTCCATTTTAGTTGGCGCTTGTTATTAGGTAGTACCAGGTTGCATGATATAGACCCTCTATCGAGTTCACAACCCTCTCCGTGGGTAATATTAAGAAACCCAAACAGAGAGGGTTGTGATCGCTTTCCATACGCCATACAATCTCCATATCCTCTAGGCACTGCCAAAGCCTTACATCTACCAATAGGTAGTCGATCCGGCTGCAACTGCGTCCGTTATCAAAAGTGTTAGCTCCCAATGGGTCCGATCTAGTGCATCCATTAGCAGCTCTAAGGCCTCTTTCTAGACACATTACTTTTAGTTGGATGGCAGCATCAGTCCATCTTTTGGCGGCTGGGATCTCAAGCTTTGGGATGCCCCATGACAAATCCTGCTCCGCAGCTATCTCCTGCTCCTCGACCCCTAGTGGTTCAAAAGTGGTGTTGAAATCTCCCCCCACAATTGGTGAAATAGTGTCAGGGAGGGCATCCAGCTGGGTATCCAAGGCGGCTACTACCTCTGACGGCCCCTACAGCCTCTAGCATAAACATTAAATATGGCCAGTGTTAGCCCATGAGGCCAGGTGAGTTTAATAGCTAGGATGTCACTATTCGAGGATTGGATGGAAACAATGCCAAAGCATAGGTTTTGGCGGACCCATACCACCAGGCCACCAGCGGGTCGCCATTGACTTTTTTTAATGGCAGGGATGTAAAAATTAAGATACCCCACCCGGAAAACGGGAACCACTGCCCAAGTCTCTTGTAACAGACATATATCGTATTTGTCTATAAAATTAC
This sequence comes from Triturus cristatus, assembly GCF_964204655.1. Taxonomy (NCBI): domain Eukaryota; kingdom Metazoa; phylum Chordata; class Amphibia; order Caudata; family Salamandridae; genus Triturus; species Triturus cristatus. Next base: position 79,621,149 of record NC_140581.1, read on the forward strand.
CCCAATCCTCAGTCACAAATGTTTGCCCAATACCTGCAATGTTCCAGGATAATAGAGACAATTTACCTTCTCCACTAGTATTAGTGGGGGAAGGATTTTCACTTACTAGCATGGGGAGACTAGTAATCTCACGGCCTGAATTATGACCTGAGTGTGTTAGTGAGACTAAGTTCCTATTATCCAATAGAAGGATGGGTGAAGAACTACTACTAGGTGGGTTTTTTAACGGATCTTTGATCTGTGAAGTTCTTACAGGGGGATCCAATACTAGCACCCTGCCAACCTCCCTGGGTCAATCGCACTCCTCCAGATCAGTGAGAGCTGAGAATCTATTATCTAAACTAAGTTCACTAGCATACCTTGGTAATATCCTCCTGTATGGCAGACCATTCTGTATACAAGGAAGCTTAAAGCTTACATTTGTCCTTAAGGGACTAGATTGAAAGAAACCCAACGTTAAAGAAATTATACCAGGGGCCCTCTTCTGGGGGGGCAACAAGTTAGCAAGTACATTAGGGAGCACATTCACACTAGAAAAGTTAACAACAATACAATCCCCTTTGAACTTCTTCACGCCAACGCCCACCCATGGAACACGTCTGGCCATGATGATCTCTTTAGCTAGTTGAAAACCACCCCGTTCATTAATGTTCATATTGTTAGTTAACCAATGTAAGGCTTTGTCCATCAGGGTGGTTGATGACTCTATTTGGTCTGGTCTCAGGGGAGGGACAGTAGCGAGGACATGAACCAGGGGCGAGGCTTCCTTTACTAGTGTGAACCTTTTTCCTGGAATTGGTTCGCGGAAGATCCCAGTATCGGGTTGTGGAGCAATATTTGTGGAGACTAAATTAGCAGCAAGAACATTTGGGGGATTATGTTCTCGAACAGGACAGTTAGGTTCTGGGACGTCGCTGGAACAGCCCACTATAGGTGGTAAAAATGTGGCGTTACTGGTAAGAGAAGGCTCCGTGGTCGATGTAGCCCCTAGCAACACTGGCTGTTCAGGGGCAATCTTTTGTTCTAACACTATAACCGTGTCAACTATAGAGTCCAGTCTGCTAATCCAAGGGGCCATAATAGAGTCAATTTTCTCTTTGATACTTGCCCAGAGTTTTTTAGATAGAACCTCGGGGCATGATGAAGGAGCCAGCCCAACTTTAGAGACCTTTCCCAGTTGTTGCTTTTTCGTGGCTGGTAACAGACCCCACCTTCTTGTGCGCCTGCCCAGGGTAGGTGCTGTTGGGGAGGGAACGACAATAGACGTTTCAACTGGGGGAACGATCAAGGACCTATGCTCCGTCTGTTCCTCGGAGGCAAGGATGGAGGAGGCCATTATCACGGACCTGTCTACCAAGTCTCTAGGTATCCCTGGCGATAATAAGGGTGATGGTATTAGCATTTGAGCGTCGGGGATCTCACTGGAGTTGTGGATTACAGCCGATGTAACGTTCGCTACCTCCATAGACAGTCGCCTTTCAGTTCGCTCTATCTCTGCAGTTAACACACTTGCAGCTCGTACTAAGTATGAGTCCAGTGTAGCCCCTGTCCCCCCCATTGAACTTGGCTCCTGTAGCTTTCCTTTTCACCATAGTCGACTCCCTGCCCACAGCAGCAGAACCTGAACTCACCGGCGTTCTCAGAGGGATGGCTCGGCCCGGCCTCTTCCGACCCCTGACGTCCTTTGCCCGTGCTTAGCCCGGCGCCGCCCGCGCGCGTCCCGCGTTGCGTCACAGTATGGTCCAATATATCGCCCTCGTGCCGAGAGGGAGGGGCCGCTGGTGACGCTGCTGCCCCTCTACCTCCTGGTCTTTGTGGTTTCTCCCCGGTGCCGCCAAACAGCCTCTCCTGGCTTCCTCAATACGCTGCGTCTCCCGCGAAGCGGGAGGCGCGAGGTTATTTATTTAAGTCCGGTGTGGGAGGGAGTGGCCGCTGGTGACGCTGCTGCCCCTCTACCTCCTGGTCTTTGTGGTTTCTCCCCGGTGCCGCTAAACAGCCTCTCCTGGCTTCCTCAATACGCTGCGTCTAGTGAGTCATTTATTTGATAAATTAGGAGGAAGGAATGTGTTTTTTTTACCGAAAAGTGCATTCCCGGCTGTGTCCGCGTGGCCTGGTTTCACTTCCGGTGAGAGAGTGGAAGAGTCTGTTTGGATCTAAAGGGGTTCTGCTGTTGGACGGGGCCGGCGCGACACGTTATCAGAAAACACAGCTAATGGAAAGCGTTGTCCCTGAAGTGTGGAGCAGTGCCATGAGAGGTCAACGAGTGCGCGTCACACCGCAGTATGACCGTACCGCGTGACCCATGTGCCGCCTCCAGTGTGCGGAAGGCAGAAGCGGCATCCATCGCAGGTCCTCTTGAAGACCGTCGTAGCACTAATTCTACATTTTGTAACTAGGGCATTTTAACCTTGTTGTTCCTGCTAGATACAAAGAGAAGATCCTGTGTTATTTATTGCCCTCGTTACCTTTTCTGTGGGTAGTGGTGCTTGTCACTACGCTGCCCCACCTGTGCACAAGACTGGGCTCCCCACCTCGTGTGCCATCTGCAGGGCCTCTGCCCTCGCATCACTGGTTTCGGTTTCTGGAGTGGCAACATAAACAGTTGCTCCCAAAGGACTAACCTGAACACTTAGGTGAATATCCCCTGAGCCAGCATTCCACGGAAATTCTTTCCTAGCTCTCCCACATCGACGACGATGTAATAATAGCACGGCTCCGCTCGCGACACCGTATGACGTCATAGGAGCCATAAGAGGACCTCATCGGCGTGCTGACGTCAGTTCCACCCATTTTTTCCGTGCCACCGAGGTAAACAGGTGGACCGACACATTTTCACATGTATACATAGTATACTATATATATATATATATATATATATATATATACACACATACAAATGCATAACCAATAAAGGCATAAAGAAATAGTAACAGATCAAGCATTTCTCACTATTAAAACATAAGCATGATTAAGACATATTAAAAACATTCATGCCAAACAGTAAAATCATCTTTTTGGTAGAAACAGGTGGACAACGGGGAGGCGGGTGTGACAGTGAAGAATCCACAGGCCGATACTGTATCCACCAGAAAAAGCGTTACCGAAGGTAAGTAACTTGCTCTTCTGATGGATACTTCTGCCTGTTGATTCCTCACCTTTTGAATAGAATCCTCAAGCCGAACCTCACCCGGAGGAGGGTGTCCACCTGACTAGACCAAAAAATCTTACAAAACAGATCGAGCAAAATGGCCATCCCTCCTAACCTCCGAATCCAATAATAATCGAATAATTTTTGGTCAAAATTTTATTGAAAATAATACTTTAAAAATACTTTTATTGATAAAATTAGACAAACACTTAAAGGAAAACTTTTATTTATAATTAATTTAAAGATATTTCATACTTTACAAATTACGCCGAAGTCGCGACCCCAGCGTGACTTTTCAAAAGGGCTACCGGAATGCGCGCAGCCATCGTGTAGGGTGCGCGCAGGGTGCGCGACTTCTGTATAATATTTTTTTTTTTAAAAAGAATGAATATAGTTTTCCCAACTAAAAATTATTCAATTTTTTTTTAAATTATATATATATATATATATATAGAGAGAGAGAGAGAGAAAATACAAAAAACATAGGATTGAGGTACATTACACTTACAAATTTTCATTTAAAAAACCTTTGAAATTCACTGTAAAAACCATAGCTTTCAGGCACGTTATAGTTAGAAATTAGCATTTAAAAAACCATAGAAATTAACTGAAAAAACCATAGGTTTCAGGAACGTTATAGTTAGTTGGACATTTCACTCATACAAAACCATAGAAATTCCAGCGTTATAGTTAGTTCAGCTAACTATAACTCGCGCCCCCGCAATGCACTGCTGATGACATCACATATTACATCATTCATGACATGGTCAGTAACATCACTGATGACATCTCAAATGAGATCACTGATGACATCACTGATGACATCATCCACGTGAAGATCTGATGCACCTCCTCACACCCGAATATAACCTTTGATACACACACTCTAAAATACAGGCTACCATTTTCGAAAAAATTGACACATCAATACCAGTTACTAAATATGCACTGACTGATTCCTAGGTCTACACACACATCCACTCATTCACCCATACAGTCACCCATACATGCAGCCACTCATCAATACTACACTATCATATGCACTCATACACCTATACAGACACTCACAAACTGCCTCATATCCAGAGTTACTCACACACTTGGTCAATCATGCAAAGAATCAATCATACTTCCATTTACTTACCTATACACTTATACAGACACAACCTCACTTATTCATACAGATACTAACACATAATTACTCTCTTATAGAATCACTGATACAAATAAACACTCATCCATGCAGCCACTCTCACAATTACTGACTCTCACATATAGTTATTTATATACACCACCACTCACATATACTGGCTTTTACATATGTAGTTATTTGCACATGTACCACTGAGACATCCATTCACTCACCAACACACCCATACATAGACACACCCACCCATACAGCTGTTTCCACATGCACTCTTGAACCCATACACCCAGTGAATCAACCACTCACACATCTATGCACAGAGTCACACACCTCCCACCCACCCACAAACACACTCAGGCAGCCATACAAATACTCAGGTAAGCAATCAATAACTCATATAGACACTCATGCAGCTACTCACCAACCCATGCAGCAGCTTACACAACAACAGATAGAATGATACAGACTTTCGCACAGTTTAGTCACTAATCCATGCATTCAGTAGGACACATTTAATCACTCACTTATACAGTCAGTCACGTACCTACTAAATCCTCCATACAGACACTTATACACCCACTCATTCCTCAATACAGCTTGGCATATATATAAAACAAAATTACACTTCACAGAAACACACAGTCACTGGATGATGTCATCAGTGATGTCATTTGAGATGTCATCAGTGATGTCACTGACCATGTCATGAATGATGTAATATGCAACGTCATCAGCAGTGCATTGCGGGGGCACGAGTTATAGTTAGCTGAACTAACAATAACGCCGGAATTTGTATGGTTTTGTACGAGTAAAATGTCCAACTAACTATAACGTTCCTGAAACCTATGTTTTTTACAATTAATTAATATATATATATATATATATATATATATATATATATATATATATATATATATATATTCACTGAAAAAACCATAGGTTTCAGGGGCGTTATAGTTAGCTGGACATTTCTCTCGTACAAAACCCTAGAAATTCCCTTGTTATAGTTAGTTCAGCTAACTATAACTCGCGCCCCTGCAATGCACTGCTGAAGACGTCACATATTACATCACTCATGACATGGTCAGTGACATCACTGATGACACCACTCATGACATCTCAAATGACATCACTGATGACATCACTGATGACATCATCCATGTGATAAATTAGTGCATCATCTCACACCCTAATATAACCTTTGATACACCGACTCAAAATTTCAGATGGCCATTTTGACAACCATAGATACTCCAATACCAATGACTACTCACCCACTCATTGACTTTTAGGTCTACATACATCTCCACTCACTCACCTGTACAGTCACTCATAATTACAGTCACTCTGTGCATTTATACACCTATATAGACACTCACACACCGCCAATCATCCATTGAGGTACTGATACATCTAGTCAGTCATGCAAATAATTAATCACAGTAAAATGTACTCACTTATACAGTTAAAAACACTCAAGTTCACTTACTCATAAAAATACTAACAAATTCTGTGTCTTCCTGCAGAAAAACAAACAGCACATGACACAGATATCCTTGCACTATGGTGCATACAGCCACTCCCAAAATCACACACTCTCATATATAGATAGTTATATACTCTTAAACACATATACACTGCATTTCACATATGTAGTTACTGACACATGTACAACTGAGATATACATTCAATCACTAACACACCTATACATACACTCACCCAACCATACAGTGCATCACAGATGCACTCTTAAAAACATGCACCCACTGAATCACCCACTCACACATCTAGTCACAGAGTCACACACACCCTACCCATACAAACACTCAGACACCCATACAGATACTCAGACAACCAATCAATAACCCATATAGACACTCATATAGCTATTCACAAAACCATGCAGCCACTTATACACCAACACACAGACACATACAGACATTCACACAGTTTAGTCACTAGTCTGCAGTAAGATACATTTAATAACTCACTTATGGAGTCAGTTACGCACCTAGAAAATCACCCATTCACACACTTATACACCCACTCATTCTTCCATAGGCCTTTCACTATAAATATATAAAACATATTTAAACTTTTAAGAAAAACACACATTCACTGGATGATGTCATCAGTGATGTCATCAGTGATGTCATTTGAGATGTCACCAGTGATGTCATCAGTGATGTCACTGACCATGTCATGAGTGATGTAATATGTGACGTCATCAGCAGTGCATTGCGGGGGCGCGAGTTATAGTTAGCTGAACTAACTATAACAGGGGAATTTCTAGGGTTTTGTATGAGAGAAATGTCCAGCTAACTATAACGCCCCTGAAACCTATGTTTTTTTCAGTGAATTTCAAAGGTTTTTTAAATGCTAATTCCTATCTATAACTTATCTCTGAAGATATCATGAAAAGCATTCTTTTTTAAAAGTAGGGTGCACATTAGTTTTGTGGAAAAGCATCTTTGTGATTGGTTAAGAAAAAGCAGTTTCAACGTGGAGTACATATCAATGGATAAAATTTGCTCAGATCAACCACACATGCTACTTGCATTTGGAATGCACTTTTCGAACTTAAAACAATAGTCAACATTTAACCTGCACGTGTCGTTAAATATTCAAGAAAATGTTACAAAAAAATATCGTTAAGTTTTAAAAAATTGATGAACTTTTAACCTGCACGTGTTGTAGAATTTTCTAGAAAGTGTGTTGATAGAATACGTTGCACTTCTGACTTCTATGTGTTGTTGAATATTAAAAAAACGGTTCATATGGAAAATTAAAAAGAAACCAATAGAGAAGTTTTGAAACCTAAAAGAATCAAGGAACTATTCTAATTTATTCTTTACATGTATTTATGTGTGCAGCAACAAAATTATAGACACAACAGCACTAGGAAGAGGAAGAAGCAGGGAGTGGGGGGAGGGGGGGAGATGGGCAGAATGGCACACATGCACAATTAAGTACAACACACATATAGACTAACAATGGCCAAAATGAAACACACCAACAAGCAGCACAAGTCACACAACCCGCCAACATCACACCACTGAACGAGCATAGAAGTGAAAACCACGCTGCATTCATACAGGATGTGTACAAAGGCCAGTCGTTGGTGTTGTGGGATGTCTGCGACCGTGGTCATCATGGATGAGATGCCCAGCATGTGGCACATGGTCGAGTTCACTGTGTGTTATGTTGCCAAATAGCTGCACCTCCCTCCCACGAGCCCCCACACTTTTGTACGATGCGCTGTTGTATCTCGTGCACTCGTACGGCACACCATTGTAATGCCTATTTGCGCATGTCCTGCTACATTCCAACTACAACATCACAGTGCCGTTTGGAGGTGGTGCATGCCAGTTTACAACATCAACTGCTGCGGCTCTTGTAGCAGGCCACACCAGAACACAGAGACACACTTACTGCAATTCCTGTACACGGACATGTCCGAGACACCCCGTTCCCCTTGCCGGATAGGCACACCCCTGCACTGACCTGTGAACCCCAGACCAGCACATGCCAGTTGTGCATGCAGGAGGATGCGTGCGTAGCTACACATCCAGGCTCACTGCCAATGCTGAGGTGACAGCACACTGTGATGTTGCAGGGCTCGTGCCTATCATGCTAAGACAATGACCACAGGGACACACTTACTAAGATGTGGGTTTGGGGGGCATTGGCGGTCCTGGAGTTGTTGAGATGTGTCTTCTGGCCCTCATGGGTATCCCTGTATCATGCTCATTGACTCTATGGTACCTGTGGGTGTTCTGGTGTGGATCTTAGCTGTGTTCCCTTTCATGGTGCAGGTAGTTGTCCAGCTTAACACCAGCAGAAAGCAGGTGTAAAATCCCTGGTGCTAGCGTGTCTTATCGCCGGAATTTGTTTCGCATTGCAATTGGTGTGAAAGTTGTGATGTGATTTTTTTCGTGTGCAGAACAATATACGGACTGAGCAGTGTATCTCATCAAGATCCAGCACCTGACGCACTATTCCCAATCAATATAAATACAATGAGATTTCTTAATAGATTTTGTGTGTACACTGTAAGTGCAGCCAATACCTCAGTGCAATTCAATACAGGATTTTAGTATTTAGAATAAATCGGAAAGGTGCACCTCGTGTCTTTTTGCACGGGAACGGCTACTCTCCATTTCATTATCAGCACTTTAACGGAAGTAAAGTTGAGATAAATCTAACACACTGTTCAGAAGTTGGTGCAAACTGCTGATATCGCCAGTATTCAAGCGATAAGTGCCCCAAAATTTAACACCATGGTGGGCTCCATCAAATAACAGTAATAAGAACAAGAAAGAGTCACACAGCAGTTAAGAGAACAACCAAAAACGTTATTAATTTTTTTTCAAACTTTATTTTTTATAGTAATAAATATATAAACGAAAAACTATTTTCAAACTTTATTTTTTTAACATATATATGAACAATAAGCTAATAAACAAAATGTAACAACAATAATAAAAAACAACAAGGCGGAACACTACTGTGGGGACAATGGATGTCGACGACAGACCTGTAAAATAGGAAAGACTGTTAAAAAAAAAACAACATGGTATTCTCAACAAAATACCACAAGAAACAAATCACAGATATATAAAATGCATACAGCTAACAAAATTTTATAAGTTTAACTTACAAAATCTGTAAATGTTGCCGCTTTAAAATATTTACCGAATCTGAAGAAAATGTTTTGCAGAAGGCACCACACCAACAACGTTTTTCTTCAGTGGTGAGGACATTTTTTACTTTTTCCAAGGAGCAAACAAAGACCAATGCCACCTTCGTCACTCACAAGATTTGCCAAAGAGTTCTGTTACGAGGAGATCCTAACAAAAAATACTTGTGCGGCACAGCAAGTATGATGAAACACCTAAGGACCATTCATCCAAACAATCTTGCACGAGAAGAGTGCAAACAAATGAGAAACACTCCTGTTCTGTATCTGTAAAAAAGAATCACAAATAAATATATATTAATAACTTTCAAATGTATACTATTCCATTACTGTACAAACACATTTTATATAAAAACTGACTATGAAACTATAGCCCTGAACCACAAGTGTGACGATCATTAAAACACTACATGCATAGTGCATACTACTTTGAAGCAGTTCATGCCCTAAAGCCTACCTCACTAAAAGACTACATGCTAACTGACTAAATGATTACAGTACTATAAGGAGACACACTGGGTGACTCACAGGGTGTTTGCTAGAAGAGTATGAATACTAACTAGGGAATAGAAGGTGTGAAACACAACTGTGTAGGTGATTAGAGGACTGCATCCATACTGCATAGGCATTTAAAGCAGTCCATGTGCTAAAGCCTGGCTCACTGCCTGACTACTTGGGTACTGACTGAATGATTAGAGTACAGCAAGGAGAGTGCCTAGGTGAATTTATAAGTGCTATGCTTTTCGCACAGGGAATAGATTAGTACTTGGTACTGAATGGGTCACTAGAGGAGTGCAAAGGCAGTGAATAGTGCTAGACTGTATGGATACTGACTAGGAAATTGAAAGTTTGAAAGACAAGTGTCTAGGTGGTTAGAAGACTGCATGCATATTGCATAGGGGTTTGAAGCAGTCCATGTGCTAAGGCCTGGCTCAGTGTATGAATAGTTAGGCACTGACTGAATGATTAGAGTACTGCAAAGATAGTATCTTGGTGAATTTATAAGTGTTTGGGTTTTAGCACAGTGAATGGATTAGTACATGGTGCTGAATGGGTCACTAGAGGACTGCAAAGAGAGTGACAGGGTATTTCCTGGAAGTGTATGGATACTGACTAGGGAATTGAAGGTGTGAAAGACAATTGTGTAGGTGGTTAGAGGACTGCATACATAGAGGATAAGGGTTTAAAGCAGTCCATATACTAAGGCCTGGGTCACTGGATGAGTACTTGGGTACTGACTGAATGATTAGAGTACTGCAAGGAGAGTGCCTGGGTGAATTTATTAGGGTTTGGCGCTGTGAATGGATTAGTACATGATGCTGAATGGGTCACTAGAGGTGTGCAACGGCAGTGACAGGGTGTTTGCTGGAAGTGAACGGATACTGACTGGGGAATTGAAGGTGTGAAAGACAAGTGTGTAGGTGGTTAGAGGACTGCATGGATAGTGGATATGGGTTTGATGTAGTCCATGTGCTAAGACCTGGCTCAGTGCATGAATACTTAGGCAGTGACTGAATCATTAGAGTGCTGGAAAGAGAGTGTCTAGGTGAATTTATAAGTGTTTGAGTTTTGGCACAGTCAATGGATTAGTACATGCTGTTGAATGGGTCTCTAGAGGACTGCAAAGGAAGTGACAGGATGTTTCCTGGAAGTGTATGGATACTGACTAGGGAATTGAAGGTGTAAAAGACAAGTGTATAGTATGTCAGAACACGTTTATTTGAAGCAACCTATTTGGTACTTAGAAACTGACTAAATAATCAGACTACTTCTAGGACAGTGCTTAGGTAAAACTTTTAAATTTTCAGTTCTGCCACAGTGAACAGAATAGTACATGGTACTGCACCTTAGTGTCAAACCCTGACTCATTTTATCAGTGCATAAGCAAAGACTAGCTTCTAATGCTACTAAAACTTGACAACATGAGAGGTTTTAAATTAGTTATCTGTCAGCAAATACACGATGTTACCAAATGCTTCTCTCACAGTGGTTCTCAAATGCCCACAGACTTACAGTGTAATTCTAGACAACAACCACTATACCTAGGAGTTTACCAAAATCATTCACTACTGTGGAAGTGGTAAGCGAACTGCACACAATCTTCATATTTCAGGACTGCACTTTTGTGTCAGAGCCTGACTCATTTAATCAAAGCATAAGCAAAGACTGGCTTCTAATGCTACTAAAACTTCACAACATGACCGGTTTTAAAACAGGTATATGTCAGCAAATACACAATGTTACCAACTGCTTCTCTCACAATCCTTACCCAAATGCACACAGACTCACAGTGTGATTTTAGACAAGCAACACTATCCTAGGAGTTTACCAAAACTCATTCACTACTCTGGAAGAGTTAATGGTACTGCACACAATCTACATATTTAAGTACACCACATCAGTGTCAAAGAATGACTCATTTAATCAACGCATAAGCAAAGACTGGATTCTAATCCTACTAAAACTTCACAACATGACATGTTTTACAACACTTATCTGTCAGCAAATACACGATGTTACCAAACACTTCTCTCACAGTGGTTCCCAAATACACACAGACTTACAGTGTGATTTTAGACAAACAACACTATCCCTAGCAGCTTACCAAAACTCATTCACTACAGTGGAAGTGGTAAGGGAACTGCACACAATCTACATATTTCACGACTGCATTTTAGTGTCAATGCCTGACTCATTTAATCAACGCATAAGCAATGACTGGCTTCTAATGCTACTAAAACTTGACAACATGACAAGTTTTAAAACAGTTTTCTGTCAGCAAATACACAATGTTACCAAACGCTTCTTTCACAGTGGTTCCCAAATGCACAAAGACTCACAGTGTGATTCTAGACAAGCACCAGTATCCCTAGGAGTTTAACAAAACTCATTCACTACACTGGAAGTGATAAGGGAACTGCACACAATCTACATATTTCACGACTGCTCTTTAGTGTCAATGCCTGACTCATTTAATCAACACATAAGCAAAGACTGGCTTCTAATGCTACTAAAACTTGACAACATGACAAGTTTTAAAACAGTTTTCTGTCAGCAAATACACAATGTTACCAAACGCTTCTTTCACAATGGTTCCCAAATGCACAAAGACTCACAGTGTGATTCTAGACAAGCACCAGTATCCCTATGAGCTTACCAAAACTCATTCACTACAGTGCAAGTGGTAAGGGAACTGCACACAATCTACATATTTCACGACTGCAATTTGCTGTCAATGCCTCACTCATTTAATGAAAGCATAAGCCATAACTGTCTTCTAATGCTACTAAAACTTGACAACCTGACTGGTTTTAAAACAGTTATCTGTCAACAAATACACAATATTACCAAATGCTTCTCTCACAGTGGTTCCCAAATGCACACAGACTCACTGTGTGATTCTAGACACACAACACTATCCCTTGCACTATATCAATACACATCTAGAAGTAGTACTACATTTTAGTATAGAAACATAACATAACTCATTTCACAAATTCATAAACAATGACTGGTTTCTAATTCTACCAAAATATAAAAACTGCACAGTTATCTGTCTACAAACACATGAAAAACACAAATGCCTATCGCAGAATGGTTTCTACATGCACACACATTGTAGAGAAAAAAAGAACTCCCTACACTTTAGCAGGAAAAATACATTCATCCCCTCACAATTAAATAACTCATCTTTCAAGTTCTTTTGTAGATTAAGGAGTATATCAATCACTCACCATATTTTCTTTTACAGAATCTCTGCACTGTGCACCTCTCAGCAAAAGCAAAGAATGGAAAAGTTTCCCTTTCCTTTTCCACACATATAAATGTAAACATCAAATCACAATCCTTCGCACATAAACTCAAAAGCAAACACACATTTCTATTGGTTAAACATTTCAACCCTTTCCAACTGAAATACATTTCAACCCTTTCCCCAATCTGCCTTCTGCCTGTTACCATAGAAACAGGTCATGTGACACTGCACTGAGCTCACAGGTCACAAGTTCAGTACACAATGTTCCTACACAAGACAGGAAGTGTGCTTGACTTTTCAACATATCAGCTTATCATATATAATGTTCCTTACAATCTGTTTTTGTTAACCAATAACAATCATACCTTTAAAAAACAAAAGTATACACCCTACCTTTCAGTGTAGAAAGTTGTTATACAACCAATGATTTCTTGTCGTTTTTCAAAAGGCGTTGCCGTGGATCCGCGCACCCACCGCGAGAGAATCCGTGCATCCAACGTGATAGGGGGGCCACAGGGGGTCCTTCTGGGACACCCTAAGCAGATCTAGAGGGTCAGAGTATTTCCACTCTGCCCCCTTTATATCTTTTACACACTTATTCCCCTTCCATCTTCAGCCTCGCTTCTACCGAGGCAGAAAATGGCCGCCAACAGTTCCTGGTTTCGAATGTAGAGAGACGCTCGACAGCCAATTAGCATTCAGCGCGCGATCGGGAGGGTGCCCGCTCCGTTCGGGGAGGGTGCGCTTACGGTGCGGGTACGGTCCGCGGATCCTCCGCGACCATAGATATCACTAACATTTTTACCCTAATTTTCTCATGAACTACTGAACAGATTCACATCAAATATGCAAAAGGCATGAGTCCGGACTGAGGATTACCTCTTTGCCAAATTTGGTGTCATTCCATTCAGCGGTTTGGGCTGTAGCTACGACAACAGATCCTATGGGAAATTGCATGGGGAAAACGCGTTTTGGGACCCCCCTTTTTTCTCGGCCCCCGCTTCACGGATCACCGCAAAACTTTCAGGGTAGGAGCGGAGCGGAGCTGGCCAAAAGTTTGGAGAATTTTGCGAAGATTCGTCAATCAGCGCCATAGATATTCCCAATAGAATGTTGCGGATTTCCTATGGAGAATAGGTCCTAACTATAACTATCTACTGGCGACCGCCAGTAGATAATATATATATTATCTACTGGCGGTCGCCAGTAGATAGTTATAGTTACAACCTAGTTTCCATAGGAAATCTAAAAATTCTATTTTGAATAACTTTGGCGCCGGTTGACGAATCCTCGCGAAATTTTCAAAACTAATGGGGCGCTCCGTTCAGCTCCTACCCTGAAAGTCTCGGGGTGATTCGTCAAGCAGGGGCCGAGAAAAAAGGGGGGTCCAAAAACACGTTTTCCCCATGCATTTTTCCATAGGACCTTTAGACACAGCTACAGCCCGAACGGCTGAACAGAATTACTTGAAATTTGGCAGAGAGGTAGCCATAAGGTCTGGTGTAAATCTGTTCAGTATTTCCTGAGAAAATAGCATTTAAAAGCATATATATATGTGGGCGGAGCATAACCACACATCTCATACTGAGATCTGATTGGCTGTCAGCACTTCATCCAAGAAGTGTTGGCAGCCATCTTGGGACCAATATACGTGATAGCACCTCATTAAAAAGCATTGCAGTTAATAGAAGGTTTTAAGACTTTAGTTACATTATAAATCATTTGTTGATGGTACCATACTCATTTTAGGAATTGTGGTATGTTCTAAGGTGATTTCACCATGTGAAAAAGCCTTCTGCTGGGATATCATGATTGAGAGAAAAATATTTTCTCATGCTTTTACCACAGAGGTTTGGAAGGTGATCTATAAGCTAAACTGAGAGCTTATTTTCTGTAAATTCACATTATCTTTCTCAGTCATGTGAGAATGAAGTCTGACATTCTCAGTAAAACATGTACATCCAACAAGGGCAGAGACTGTCAGTTGATTCCTTTGTGTTCTACTGCAGCTTCCCAGAGTGTTCCAAAGAACTACTAGAGCGCTAACAGTCCTACTTATTATAAACATATGGCACACCTGAAGCCATCTTGCTTGGATTAAAGTGGTAACTCTTAAAACATTTAATTTAAAAAGGAACAAAATGAGGGGTTCATTTTTCCATAAAAAAGTATGATTAGTGCTGCAGAAAGAAAAATTAGGGCACATTTTGAGTGACTTCTCAAATCCTCTTCTATTTCATTAAAAAATTCTGACATGCAGACTGAAACATGCACTTTCAATACCAGCAGCAGTTTTCCCTGGTGAGCAGTAGCTTTACTACAGTGATCTAATGAGCAAAAAGAGTGCTAACATTCTGAATTTATGGCAAATGTGTGACACATCTGAATGCCTTCTTGGTGGAATCAAAGTAAAAAACTGAAAGTATTTCCTACTGAGGAGACTGCAGTAAATGAGGAAATTAAGAAGCTTCATAGCAAATAAGTCTCCCAAGATGGCCACCAGAGACAAAAGATCCCAAATGTAGCCCAAATATCACCCAGATGTAGCCCAAGTATAGCCCAATGACAGAATGTCCCAGAATGTTCTTAAAAAGAACTAGAGCGCTTACTGTCTTCATTATGACAAAAGTATGGCACACCTGAAGCCATCTTGATTGGAATAAACTGGTAACACTTAAAACATTTAATTTAATAAGGAACACAATGAGGGGGTTCATTTTGCCATAGAAATTATGATTAATGCTGAAGAAAGAAAATGAGAGCACATTTTGAGTGACTTCTCAAATCCTCTTCTATTTCATAAAAACATTCTGACATGCAGACTGAAACATGCACTTTTAATACCAGGAGCAGACTTCCATGGTGAACAGTAGTTTTACTACAGTGATCTAATGAGCAACTAGAGTGCTAACATTCAGAATTTATGGCAAATGTGTGACATATCTGAATCCCTTCATGATGGAATCAAAGTAAAAAACTGAAAGCATTTCCTACTGAGGAGACTGCAGTACATGAGGAAATTAGGAAACTTCATAACAAATAAATCTCCCAAGATGGCCACCGGAGACAAAAGAGCCCAAATGTAGCCCAAAATCACCCAGATGTAGCCCAAATATAGCCCAATGACAGAAGTGTGCAAAACACTTATTATTTTGTGTTTTTGCAGTGTTATATAGTGCAGACTTGTCAGGTATTGGAGTGCTTTACATGAGCATTGGTCACATCACACAAGAACAAATTCATTTTGGTTGTAGACATGGGGAGACTAAGTGATTTGACCAGAATCACAGAATGTCGAGCTGAAGCAGAAACTTCAACCTGGTTCCCCAGTTGCAAAGTCTGCAGTTCTGGAAGTAACACCACATCCTCTCCCCTAAGTGCAACATTTAATCAAGTGGTCAACTGGATAAAAAAACATAAAGATAACAAATAATTTAAAAGTGCTTTGTCGCTATTTGAAAACTCAGAAAATATGTCCTTATTTTAGTCTTTTAGAGCACTAACCATAATTTTGATGCCAATAAGACCCTCTCATATATGTAATTTCTAAAGGAAATGCTCTAGGTATTACAGTTTTGATTACATCAAGATGATGTCAGGCGTTCCACACTTTTGTAATAAATATAGAATGTTAGCAATCTAGTTGTTCATTAGGATACTGTTGAGAGGCAGAGGCCAGGGGCACGGACTCTGAAAATTGAAGGCAGGTAGGAGGGTGCAAAGGCAACAATTTAACCACACTGAGCAGGCAGGAAGGGCCGTGAAAGCACAACCAACAATACAGGACTTGCAAGAGAGGCTGTTGGAGGGAAGATCTATTACGGGTCAAGGAAGCTAGGGGCGGTCCCCAGAGCCCCGGGAGCCACCACAGAACTGAGCAGGAGAGTGAGTCAGGGACAAAAGGGGCACCTTAATTTGAGCCGGGGTGCCTAGGAACGCTTGCTCCAAAAGTGAAGAAAACAGACATATGAGACATGGAATTGGAGGCAGAATACAATGGCAGTTTAATGAGAAGATGCAACTTCAAAGAAACCGCAGAATAGAGACATAGAGTACAAAATACAGAATCCAGATAATCATACAGCTGTAATGATATTCTCTGTATCTCAATTAATGTACTGACAGAGAGAGAGAGAAAACACATCTATAAATGCATCATGAGAAACAAGTTACACCAAGGAAAATGTTACCTAGGAACACTCACGTTTACTCTTAGAGCAAGCATTCCTGCAATTACAATACAAAATCTTTTAAATGCAAAAGTAAAGAGAACAATGGTTAAACATAACATGACATTTCATATAGGTAAAATAGAATAAGATACTTCAAGCAAAGCAGAGCAAGACATTTTAAGCAAAGGAAGACAAGAGCTCCCAGCTCTTGGGGAAAACCTGCACAGCCTGTTAACCTACATACAGACGGCGAGGTAGTCCGTCGATATCTGTGGGTGCTCCCTTTTTATATCATTTTGTGGGCTCCTTTGCACGCTACATCTACCTACGTATGCTACCCAAAAGCTTCGTCTGCAGATTTTACCAGACATTTCATCATTTACCCACTTAATGCTGACAATGGGCTGGGTGAAAAGGTCAGTCTCTCAGGCCAATCGCTTATCGTAAGTTCCATAGAGCAAGCAGAAAATAATGGGTATTGTACGGGAATTCAATATATTCATGTATGAAATCTCCTCAGTTCTCCTAACTTGACGCTCTGCGGTTGCCACTTCCTTAAAAGCGGGAAACCTGCCCAGGAAGCAAGTACCAGTCCAGGATGCAGCCTACTGTATGTCGACAGCTTCAGGGGGATGTTGAACTTTGATACCGAGCACGGAGCACTCGGGTAGGGTGGGGGCTACTAGTTTGGAGCAGAAGGCCTCGCAGACCTGCCTTCAGACTACTATACACAAAAATTGCAGAGCTATGGTCAATTTAACAAAGAGGCCTACATATTGAACAGAAGGGCCTACACAGGGGTTTTATGCTGGCTGAGTGGTAAGGATGTCTCAGGATAATTATATAGCAACACAGGACCCGCTGGTCAATTTAATACGGCCTACAAATGCGGCTGGCAGGGCAAGGACAAGGGTCTCATACTTCAGGTGTGGACAGAACGGGCCAGGGGCCCCCTGTGATACAAAATCTACCCTCCTTCAAGGCTGTGGCAATGTAATAGGCCATTGTGGGCAGAAGGAAGAGGCAATGGTAGTACAACCATACATGCCAACAGACCCGATTCAGCCAGGAAACGTCCATTGTTTTTAAGCTCAAATGGGCTTTATTTGATCTGTCTCCTGTCTACAATCTCCTCTTTTTCAATGTAACTCAAAGGGGAAAATCAATACCCCAGTTTTTTTTCAAAATCTCCCTCTTACCAAGTTCAAAATGTTCGCAAGTATGGTACATTGGATCATGGAAGGAAATGGGATAGGGACATGGACTTGGATAACAGAGGACAGGAGGGACATGGAGAGGTGCACCAAACTGACCCTGCAGGGCAGGCATCAGGGTTTGCAGCAGCACAATACACCACACAGGGCATGCAGGACGGGAGTGCAGCACAACAATCCATAGAAAGCAAGAGGGAGGGGACAGGACCATGCACATGGACAACAGAGAACAGAGGGGCAAGAGGCAATGGTAGCTAGCTGACCATAATGGACAGACAGGAGAGAAAGCTGCAGCATAACAGACCATAAAGGGCAGGAGGGACGGATCAGGGGCATTACAATGGAACAGACAAGCCAGGAGGGAGGGAGTAGGGGTCTGCACATGTAAACAGAGGGCTGGGGGCAAGGGGGCAGGGCAGGAGCAGCAAGATAGCCATGGAGGTCAGGCAGGATGGGCACTAGAAGCAAGACACACCATGAAGAGCAACAGTGAGACTGTGATGGCATACACACAGACCATGGAGGGAAGGTGGGAGGGGGTCAGGGGGTCAGGGGCAGCTAACTGACCACACAGGGAAGGTGGGAGGGGCCATGGCAGCACAGAAGACCATGCATGGCAAGTGGGAGGGTTAGTGGCAGCACAATGGCTGTGATGGGCAAGAAGGAGGGTGCAGGGGCATGCACAAAGGACGATGGAGGATAGAAGGGAGGGTCAGGACCTGTGCACAGACAAGAAAGTTCAGGGGAAAGGGCCTCACAACAGACGACACGGCGCAGGCAGGAGGAGCAGTTGCAGCACAACAGACCAGGGAGGGCAGAAGGGTGTGGCAGTACAATGGACCATGTAGGACAGGAGGAAGAGGATAGGGACATGGCATGTGGACAGGCAGGGTGGAGGTGGCAGGGACAGGTTACAGTCATCTGACAATGCTAGGCAGGTGGGAGGGGAGTAGTAGCTCAACAGAACACTCAGAGTAGATAGGAGTGGCAGGTCCATGGGACATGGTGGGCAAAAAGGATGGAGCAGGGGCATGCACAAAGATATCGGAGGGCAGGGGGAAGGAGAATAGGGGCAGCAAGCTAAGCACAGAGTTTAAGCAGGAGGTCAATGATGGGGCATAGAATTGGGCAAGGGAGGGCACGAGGAGTGGACTGGTACATCATACTAAATTGAGGGCAGTGGCAGCACATCAGACCATGCATGGCAGGAGGGAGGAGGCTAGTCCATGGATTCACACAACAGAGGATAGGGAGGAGGGGGATGGGGCAGCAAGCTAATTGTTCAGAGAAGGCGGGTATTAGGAACTTTATTGTTTTTAAAACATTGGGTCTGTGCGAACTACTTAAAATATGAACAAGTATGCAGCATAATTTCACTTTTATTCAGGAAGAAGAGGACGTTTGTGACTGTGACTCCAGGCTCACTTGGCAGAAACACTCCCTGACCCTCCACCCCCTATCGCAAAATGTAATGCCCGTGAAAAGGGTAGGTGAACACAGTGTTATATAGAACATAGTCCTGAGAGCACGATTGAAAATGAAAACTAGATATAGTGTATGGTATAAACTATGCACCAAAAAGTGTGATATAAGATGAACCGGGCGTGAAATATAATATGCAATACATTGTGCGCAATGAACGATTCATTGGAGAGCGCGAGATAGCACAGGCACTAGCGCGTGCTATGCGATATGCGCCTTGGAGTGTAATATGCACAGGGCAGTGTTGTGTAACCTAACTAGTCTCTAAAGTTGTAATATAAAATATGTGCTGGGGAGTGTAACGTTGCATATGCACTGTGACAAAGATATGGATCCCAGATTGTAATATGTATGGCATAGCACTGTGCGTTATAACATAGGCATCGAGGAAGGCACGTTAGATGGGGCAATATAACCCGTGCGAAGACAAGTGTGGCATGACATATTCACGGGGTGGTGTTACAGTGCACATGGGCTAGAGAGTGTCATAGCATATGCACTAGCTAGTGGAATACAACACAGAGGTGTGTGGCACTCGGCAGGCAATGGTGGGTGTAACACAGCATTGGGCTCTGTCAGGAGCGCGCCGTGACTCTCAAGTGATGTTCGTCCCCTTTCCAGAGAGTAAAATAAAAAGTATTACACATCCGGCAGTGGATGTGTGTTTTATTAACCGTGAGGGGGGTTTCTTGCATAGTTTTGGTCGAATTTTTGTCGAATCCCCTTTGAATGGCTTGGTGTGCATGTGTATTAAATGTGCCCGTCAATAGCTACCCATGTTTGTATAAATAAACGACAAGGGTGTCTACCGGGATTAGGCACGGTAGGGCATCAGACATGTCAGAGCTTCACTAGTGGTGTAAATACATTCCACGTGGATTCATTGCATGCATAGTCGCCTTTTAATGAATATCACGCAAATCGTCATGGTGATAGGTACGTACGGTTTGTCCAGCATGTCCTAGGTGTGTCTATAAATATATATTTTTTTAAAATAATAAAAAACAGTGGCCGGCCCTGGGGATTGGGGTCCAAAAAATATAATTAGGAGACAGGCCCTGGGGGTTGGGGTCATCAGGGCCAATAAATTAGAATAAGAAGGGGAACCACACAGCCCCCCTTCTTAAAAAATTAAAATAAATAAAAGACTGGCATCGTGCCGGAGGCCATGCCCCCTCCGTGCAGCACTCTGCAAACGCGCCCCCAACAGGCATCTCCAGTATGCGCCAGGGAGCTGCGCTGCAGACAGGTGTTCTGAGGCCAAGCCCCTTTTTACACCTCTCTGCAACGCAGCTCTGTGGCGCTTACTGGAGGTACCTAGTGGTCTAGTTTGACCCTAGGGACCCTTAGGATTCAAGGGGACTTAATCTCTCAACTTAGAACAGCCACAGGGCGCGTTTACACAGTGGTGAAGGGAGGGGACGGGGCCTGAGGTGACGTGTGCAAACACGCACTATGGCACGTTTTAAATTGGGGATATAATTTCCCTTCAATACTGAGGGCCCCTGGAGGCTAACTAGCCCACCAAGTGCTTCCAGTAAGCGCCACTGAGATGCATTGCAGAGAGGTGGTCCAGGCCGTGCCACTTTTTACACCTCTCTGCAACGCAGCTCTGTGGCACTTACTGGAGGTACCTAGTGGGCTAGTTGGACCCTAGGGACCCTCAGGATTCAAATGAACTTAATCTCCCAACTAAAAACGGACACAGGGCGTGTTTACACAGTGGTGAAGGGAGGGGACGGGGCCTGAGTTAACATGTGCAAAAACGCCCTGTGGCCTGTTTTAAGAGGTAGTTTTAATCCCCATGCCCTATTATATACTGGGGGCTTACAGAGGAGGTCATGCTAATCACAGGGGGACCCCAACGCATAATGTTCCCTAGTGTATGTAGGTGTTTTCACTGTATTCTAAGTGTCTTTTAACATAGCACTGGCTCTAGGACTGGTTAGTCAGACTCAGTTACCACCGGTATCCGTCTGAAAAAGTTGATGGTACAGGATGATTTTGCAACAAGGCTTCTTTCTGCTCTTCTTTTTGTTCTTTCTGCACGTTATCCTTCTTCCTGCACTTATCTTCGTATTTGAGGACTTCTGTTGCTTCTTTCTGCACTTCTTTTGTTTCTTTCTGTGCATTTTTTCTTCTTTCTTCACATGTCCTATCTCTGTAGGCATAGTTAGAAATTAGCATTTAAAAAACCTTTGAAATTCACAGAAAAAACCATAGGTTTCAGGCACGTTATAGTTAGGAATTAGCATTTAAAAAACCTCAGAAATTCACTGAAAAAAACATAGATTTCAGGGGTGTTATAGTTAGCTGGACTTTTCACTTGTACAAAACCATTGAAATTCCCCCGTTATAGTTAGTTCAGCTAACTATAACTCGCGCGCCCGCAATGCACTGCTGATGACGTCACATATTACATCACTCATGACATGGTCAGTGACATCACTCATGACATCACTGATGACATCTCAAATGACATCACTGATGACATCACTGATGACATCATCCTTGTGATAGAGTGGCAGACCTCCTCTCACCCTAATATAACCTTTGATACACACATTCAAAAATAGAGACTAACATTTTCAAAACAATGGACATACCAATACCAGTTACAACAACCTCTTCAGTAATTCTAAGATCCACATACACATCCACTCATTCACCAACAGTCCTATACAGTCACTCATACATATACTCACTCATCATATGTACTCATACACCTATACATCCTGTTACACAATGCCACTCATCCATAGAGTTACTCACACACATAGTCACTCATGCTAATAAAGAATCAAACATACATTTACTTGCATATACAGTTATACACACACCACCACACTTACTTCTACGGAAACTTACACATACTTAGTCTTTTAAACAATCACTTATAGAAACACATACTTATTCATACAGGAACTCTTTCAATCTCTCACTCTCACATATACTCACATATATACACCAATAGTCACATATACTAGTTTAAAACATATGTAGTTACTCATAAAGACACTATTGAGACAGTCATTCACTCACTAACACACCCATACACACACTCATCCACCCATACAGTCCTGCACACATGCTGTGTTCAACACATACAAACAGTGAGTCACTCATTCATGCACCTATGCACTACGTAATACCCCCCACCGAACCATGCAGACACTCAGACTGATACTCAAAAAACCAACTAATAACCTATATAGACACCCATGTAGCT
Organism: Triturus cristatus; assembly: GCF_964204655.1. Classification (NCBI taxonomy): domain Eukaryota; kingdom Metazoa; phylum Chordata; class Amphibia; order Caudata; family Salamandridae; genus Triturus; species Triturus cristatus. The sequence goes on from NC_140581.1 coordinate 79,643,994, forward strand.
ACTCACCAACCCATGCAGCCACTTATACACAAAGTGAGAGACTGATACAGATATTTACATATTTAAACATTACTCACTAAGCCATGTATTCACTATGATACACTTAATCAGTCAGTTACACAATCAATTTTTCAAAAACAAATCATCCATTTAGACACTTATATACCCATTTATTCTTCCATCGACCTTGAGATATACATATATAAAACATATTTAATTTTCAGAAAAACACACATTCACTGGATGATGTCATCAGTGATGTCATCAGTGATGTCATTTGAGATGTCATGAGTGATGTCATGAGTGATGTCACTGACCATGTCATGAGTGATGTAATATGTGACGTCATCAGCAGTGCATTGCGGGCGCGCGAGTTATAGTTAGCTGAACTAACTATAACGGGGGAATTTCAATGGTTTTGTACAAGTGAAAAGTCCAGCTAACTATATCACCCCTGAAACCTATGTTTTTTTCTGTGAAAATATATATATATATATATATATATATATATATATATATATTTATATATATATTATCTACTGGCGGTCGCCAGTACATAGTTATAGTTAGGACCCTGTTTCCATAGGAAATCCGCAACATTCTATTTGGAATAACTTTGGCGCCGGTCGACGAATCCTCGCGTAATTTTCAAAACTAATGGGGCGCTACGCTCCGCTCCTACCCTGAAAGTCTCGGGGGGATTCGTCAAGCGGGGGCTGAGAAAAAAGGGGGGTCCCAAAACGCGTTTTCCCCATGCATTTTTCCATAGGACCTTTAGACACACCTACAGCCCGAACGGCTGAACAGAGTTACTTGAAATTTGGCAGAGAGGTAGTCTACAGGTCAAGGAAGTGCCTGGTGTAAATCTGTTCAGTAGTTCCTGAGAAAATAGCATTTAAATCAATATATATATCTGTGGCAGCTTACCGTGCGCTTACGGTAAGCTTACCGTACGCGTACGGTGCCGTGCGCGAGCGCGATTCTTATTGGCTGTTAGATCTTAGTAAACATTCGAATCGGTCTAAACCAGGAAGTGTCGGCCGCCATTTTCTCTCTCGCACTCTGAGGGGGGGAGGAAAAACAAAGTTGGAAAACTTGAAAAGGGGCAGGTTAGACAGCTCCTAACCACTTAGCCTTGATTAGGGTGTCCCAAACGAACCCCCAAGGCCAAAAATTCAAAAAAATTTTTTTTCGAAAAAACGCCGATTACGCTTACGGTAAAAAAAAAAATAAAAAAAAAAATCCACCTTTCCCCCCCCCCGTGTGCAAAAGGTGCTCGAATGGCACCTTTTTTGCATGCCATATAAACAGTGATTGAACATTTAATCGATAACCTTTCACAACGAAGCGCATAATATGTCCTCCGTGTGCGGACGGTGCGCGAAGCGCATCGTGCGTACATGGCCCATCCAGCGTAACGTGCACGGCACTAACTGCGTAAAGTGGGCACGCGGTGCGCGAAGCGCACCGCGTGCTCACTTTGCGCGCACGGTGCGCGAAGCGCACCGTGCGCGCACGGAACGAACTGCGTGAAGTGGGCGCGCACGCCACGAACGGCGTAAAGTAACTTAGCATTTAAAAAACCGTACAAATTCACTGAAAAAACCATAGGTTTCACACACGTTATAGTTAGGAATTAGCATTTAAAAAACCTTGCATATTCACTGAAAAAACCATAGGTTTCACACATGTTATAGTTAGCTGAACATTTCACTCGTAAAAAACCATTGAAATTCCCCCGTTATAGTTAGTGCAGGCAACTATAACTCACGCGACCGCAATCCTCTGCTGATGACATATGTGTCTTTATGAAAAAAAAATATTTGCAATATATGTATAGCTAAAATTTAATGGAAGAAGACATGGGCAAATAAGTGTCTAAATACAGTATTAGCATCAGCAGAGGATTGCGGTCGCGTGAGTTATAGTTGCCTGCACTAACTATAACGGGGGAATTTCAATGGTTTTTTACGAGTGAAATGTCCAGCTAACTATAACATGTGTGAAACCTATGGTTTTTTCAGTGAATATATATATATATAAATATGAAAAATAATCCCCAACCAAATCTGATTAAGGAGAAAGCACTCGTCTCATGGGGGTTCTCTCGTTTATTGCGCAGGTTACATCGGGCGAAGGACAAACAGGAACGTGTTTCGGCAGACAAGCTGCCTTTCTCAACCTGAAATGCGCCATATTGTTGTTTCTATTTAAAATAAATATTCACTAAAACAGAAGATGCACTACATTGCGCAGCGATTGGGTGCAGGTAAGCATGTGGGCTGATGACCATACATATATATATATATATTCCATCCAATGCAACATCGCTTATGCTCAAGCCTACTTGTACAGTGAATTCCGTGGCGAGGTGGCGAACCTCATAAATCCATCAAACTCTGTAGCCATGGCCAGTAGGAATTTCCCTAGCCAGAACAACACCACAGTACCGCAACTCCAGTACTTATCAGCGTTTTTATTCCACATTGGCAACATATAAATCCCAGTGCGTTTTGGAGTTTCCTCACTCCTTGGTCACGGGTTAGGTTTGTGCATCACTTCCGGTACCTTTTAAAGAAACATCACATGTGTTTTGCGCCCGTTGTAGGCATAAACAAAATACTTTTTTGTCAGTTTCAATATTATAAATAGAGTACAATTCAATCGCATTCGAGTGATTTTGAAAACATAACAGAATTATTTAGCCTGACATGCAGTTTGCTTCACAAGGCAGAAGGCTGTACTTAACATTTCATCTCAAGGGCGCATTAGTACCGTATTTACAACACCGTGTCCCATCGCTAAGACCGGCTTGTCAAGTTTTATTCAGTAGTTCCTCTTAAACCTCTTACATCCTTATTCTAGCACAGTAGGCTTGTATACATCTGATTTTAATATTTAAATGTATGTCCGTCTACCCCACTGGGGTAAAATGGATTATGAAATAGTGTTTTCCATTTTTATCACCATTTGGTATCTATGAATTTACTGATATGAAATAACCGGAATAATTGATCATGGAAGGTCATTGAGAAATACCTCCAGTTAATATTGCCTAAAAAGGCGGTCATATGTTTAAATGTTAGAATCAGATGTATACAAGCCCACTGTGGTAGAATGAGGATGACGCGTAGGATGCGCGATACCCCACTGAAATGTAAAAAAACCAAACGAAGAGTGGTCTCCCGCACTTTGTTTCTTTTAAGCCCCCGGGTGGGCCAGGTCCTGAGGGCAATGCATCATTATTATGTGGGCAATGCATCATTATTATGTGAGGGCCCGTGGGGGCACCCGCAGTCCCGGGGACTACCACCTCCCCGGTGATTTGGTTCATTATGGGTGGGGGGGCCTTGCGGGGCCCCCCAATCCCCGGGGACCACTACCTCCCCAGGGCATTTCTTTAGACTGGGTGGTGGAGCCTCACGGGCCCTCCCCCTAGCCCCGGAGACTGCCACCTCCCCGGGGGCTTTTCTTTACTATGGGTGGGGAGGCCCAAGCCCCGGGGACCGCCACCTCCCGGGGCTTCAATTTTTAACAAGTGTTGGGGGCGCTCCTACCCCCCCCTCCATAGTGCCCCAGGGACCACCACCTCCCTGGGGGATTGAATAATTAAGGAACGGGGGTCCATTGCGGACCCCCAGCCCCGGGACCACCACCCCCCGGGGCTTTAAACACTAAGGGAGGGTGCCGCACAGCCCCCCTTCAGGAGCCTTTGATGGCCCTAGGGACCGCCACCCCCAGGACCGGCTCCAGCAATGTCCTAGGGTGGCCACCCCCGGGACATTTCAGTTTGCTACGGCATAGCAGGAGCACTGCTCCTGCCATGCCATAGCAAACATCTGCTTTGCTTCTTGGAAGCAAGAGCAGTTTTCCTGCTCTTGCTTCCATAAAGCAAAGCAGAAATGCTTTTGGGCAAAGGGAGCTGCATGTTAGCAGCTCCATTTGTCTAAAAGCAATGCCAGATCCCGCAGGAGGCTGGGAGCCGGGTGGGACTGTGGGGGCATTGGGGCTCCCGCTGCGGTCCCCAACGTGAGGCCAGGCCCAGGAGGATGGGGTCCCCAGGGCCGAAACCCGAATTTTTAATTCTTTTATTTTTAAATGGCTCAGGCCCTGGGGAATGGGGCCCTCAGGGCCCAAAACGTATTAAGGAAAGGGGGGCCACACAGCCCCCCTTCCAAAAAGAACACTGAAAAGACAAGCCGGCATCTCCCTGAGGCCCCACCCCCTCCCTGTACCACTCTGCAAACGTGCCTCCTGGCATGTTCTGGGTTGGGTGATTAAGTCTCCTTGAATCTTAAGGGTCCTCGAGGGCCAACTAGCCCACCAGGTACCTCCAGTAAGCCCCACACGGTGGGATTGCTGAGAGATGGTTCGAGGCCACCCCCCTTTTTACACCACTCTGCAAACACCCCTCTTGGCGCACTGATGGTGGGGCGATGAGGTCCTCTTGTGTCCAGAGGACCTCAGGACTAAAAGTGGACTTCATCTTCCAAGCAGCAGTGCTCCGTGAGGCACGTTTGCAGAGTGGTGTAAAAAGGGGGTCTGGCCTCTGACCAATCTCAGCAATCCAGCTGTGTGGGGTCTACTAGAGTTAACAGGAGGGCTAGTTGGCCCCCAGGGACCCTCAGGAGGCAAGGGGCCTTCATACCCCAACCAAGAGTGCGCCAGGAGGCGCCTTTGCAGAGTGGTGGAGAAAGAGGGCATTCACCTGACATACTGGTGGTCGCCAGTAGGTAGTTATAGTTAGGACCTTGTTACTATTCAAAAAACGGTTTTTCTTTTGCTGATATCTTTGGTGTCATTTGACAAATCTTCTCGAAACTTTTTAAACAAATGGCCCGCTCAGGTCAGCTCCTGCCTTGAAAGGTTTGGGGTGATTCGTCAAGCGGGGGCTGATAAAAAAGGGAGGTCCCATTCCTTTTAGGCCCTGGGTGGGACAGGTCCTGGGGGCAATGCATCATTATTATGTGGGGCGTGTGGGGGCCCCTGCAACCTCGAGGACTGCCACCTTCCCGAGGCTTTTGTTTATTATGGGTGGGGGGGCCAAGCAGGCCCCCGAGGCCCGGGGCCCACCAACAGTCCGGTGCTTTTGTTTATTATGGGTGGGTGCCTCTCGGGCCCCCCAAGCCCCGGGGACCACTACCTCCCCGGGGCTTCAATTTTTAACAAGTGTGGGGTGCGCTCCTCCCCCCCACTCTGTTCAGGGGTCCGTTGCTGACCCCCGGCCCCAGGGACCACCACATCACCGGGGCTTTAAACATTAATGGAGGGGAGCTTCGCAGCCCCCCTCCAGAAGCCTTCGATGGCCCTGGGGACCGTCACTCCCCAGGACCGGCACCAGCAATGTCCCAGGGTGCCCACCAATGACCCAATGTTCAGATCTTGTGGAACATACGCATCACACTTGGTCACAGAGACTTTGCAATCTGTAGTCTCCCCCCTATCCAGATGTATATTTTTTTTGGGTGAATGTTGTATGAGTTTGTGTGAGTTTGGATGAGTCTGTGTATTGTTTAGTTTTGGTATGTGTAACTGTTTTTGTCTTTCCAGGGGTTATTTACTAAAACAGTACATTGTATGTGTTCCTGAATGTTATGTGTGAACACTGTTGATTTTTTTGTATAAAAAATGTTGGGGGGAAAAAAGAAAGAAAATGAATAATTTTTTATATTGATATCCTGCATATAAAAAGAAGTTAAATAAATAAGTATGATAAAAGAAATATTGTTAGTCCTGTTGATATGACTATTTTGATGTTGAGCCCATGTTGCATTGAATTGTGATAGAAGAAATATAGGTCCTGAGGGAACCCTTTTATATGCATGCTCACGCCATGCCATAGCATACATCTGCTTTGCTTCATCGAAGCGAGAGCAGGAAAACTACTCTCGCTTCCATTAAGCAAAGCAGAAATGCTTTTGGTTAAAGGGAGCTGCATGTTAGTAGCTCCCTTTGTCCAAAAAGCAATGCCGGCTTCCGCAGGAGGCAGGGAGCCAGCTGGGACCGCGGGGGCATTGGGGCTCCCCCTGCGGTCCCCAACGTGAGGCCAGGCCTCAGGCGATAGGATCCCCGGGGCCAAAATGACCCCCTCCCATAAAATTTTTTTTTTTTAAAAGATGCAAAGCCCTGGGGAGTGGGGTCCCCAGGGCGAAAATGGCCTCAGGAGGATGGCCCCCTCTTTTAAATCTAGATATATTCTTATAAAAAATTAATAAAAGTGGCCATGCCCTGGGGTATGGGGTCCCCGGGGCCGAAATCTGCCTCGGGAGGGGGACCGTGCTGCCCCTTTCTGTTTTTCTATTCTTTTTTTTTTAAATGGCTCAGGCCCTGGGGTATATGGTCCTAGGGGCCCAGAAGGAATTAAAGAAACTGAAAAGACAAGGCGGCATCACCCGGAGGGCCCCCCCGTACCACTCTGCAAATGCACCTCCTGTTGCGTTCTGGCTTGGGGGATTATGTACCCTTTAATCTTAAGGGTTCTTAGGGGCCAACTAGCCCACCAGGTACCTCCAGTAAGCCCCACACAGTGGGATTGCTGAGAGGTTGTCCGAGGCCATGCCCCTTTTTACACCACTCTGCAAACACCTCTTGGCGCGCTGCTGGTGGGGCGATGAGGTCTTCTTGTATCTTGAGGACCTCAGGACTAAAGTGGACTTCATCCTCCAAGCAGCAGTGACCCAGGAGGCGTGTTTGAAGAGTGGTGTAAAAAGAGGGTGTGGCCTCTGACCACTCTCAGCAATCTAGAGATAACAGGAGGGCTAGTTAGCCCCAAAGGACCCACGGGAGGCAAGGAGACTTCATCCACCAATAAAGAGCGCACCAGGAGGTGTGTTTGCAGAGGGGTGGAGAAAGGAGTCGTGGCCTGTGTCCACCTCTCAGCAATCACACTATCTGGGGCTTGCTGGAGGTATCAGCTAGGCTAGTTGGCCCCTAAGGGCCGCCAACAGCGAAGGGGACTTTAATCCCTAACCAAGAGCGCGCCTGGGAGCGCGTTTGCAGAGTGGTGGGCAAAGGGGCCGTGGCCTGCTATGAGAACTTGCCAGTCCTGCTGCGTGGGACTTACTGGAGGTAATAGGACAACCTTGGGGGCCAACTACCCCTCCTGTTACCTCCAGTAAGTCCCACACAGTGGGATTGCTAAGAGGTCTTCAGAGGCGACGCCCCTTTCTCTACCACTCTGAAAAAGCGCCTCCTGGCAAACTACTGGTTGGGGGATGAAATCCACTTTACTCCTGAGGGACTTTGGGGGCCGAGCAGCCCTCCTGGTACCTCCTGTAAGTCCTATGCAGTGGAATTCCTGAGCGCTGGTCGGAGGCCCAGCCCCTTTTCTCCACCACTATGCAAATGCGACTACTAGTTGTATCAGGTCTCGGATTTGTGAGAGTTAGAGCTGTTGGCGTTATAAATGTAATAGTTTTTTAGTAATGTTTTTTGGAATGGAGTGGCTGTACGTTGTGTGTAGTGAAATTATGTGGTATTTTGTGCAGTGAAATTATGTGGATAGAAAGTATGTGGTATTTAGTGTATAGGAATTATGTAGGATTATATGCTATGGAGACTAATTATGTGGTATGGTAGTCTGTGTTGTGGAGTAGTAACCTCAGGTTTAGTCTTCCTCCTTACTATAGAAGTTAAAGTATAAACTCAATGAGACAAAAAAAAGAAGGAACCACTGAGGAGCACTGTCGGACCTAGTCAGAGGTATGAGCAGGGCCACTGGAATCATGCAACTCTTTGACTGCACCGATTTACGCACAATTGTACATTTTCCGCATTTGCCACATAATCCATCATCTGCTGCATAATCTGCAGATTTGAACAAAAAAAAAACTTGCTCAAACGGATCGGACATTACCAAAAATGCAGCGGCAAGTGTTACAGCGTGGTGGAAGGCCCTTTGCAAACAGAGACTGGTCACTTGGTACTTATTCCTAAATGTGGGTGTTAAATTGGTACTAATAGTATGCAAACCACTCTTGCTTCTTTCTGCTCCTCTCTTGCCTCTTTTTACACTTCTCTTGCCTCTTTCTGCACTATTCTTGCCTCTTTTTGCACAATTGTTACTCTTTCTGCACCTCTCTTGTTTTTTTCTGCATTTCTCTTGCTTCTCTCTGAAATTCTCTCGCCTCTTTTTGTGTACTCAAATGGGAAGTGGAAGCTGTAAAGTTTAAAGGTCTGCGTGCTCTCATAACTGCGGTATACCTCTACTTGTACATGTATTCTTACATGTGTTATGCATCTGAAGATGGTAGCTTAAAAACCGGGTAGCTTCTCCTGTAGGTGGTCAAATCTTCTCAGTTCTGCTCTGTCATTCGATAGCATAGGTAGACATGTCTTATGTATACAGGTGTTTTAGAGCCCCTCAAATATACTATTGAATACCCATGTGCCCTGTATTATGAGCGGAAAGAAATGCATACACCTATTTGTACACACATTTACAGGATATGCTGTTTGAAACACAGGTATTCAAGTATTTGTAGGTTTGTTGTTATGTAACGTGTCACTAGGTAAAAGCAGAGACACATGCATGCATACCTTCACAAACTTGGTGAGACTTACAACAGTGATATGGTTAGGATTGTTGTTTTTTATTTGGTAGGCGTAACATTCTGAGCAGTCGATGAATAGTGAACCTTCAAGAGAAAAGTGAGGTTTAAGACATCTGTGGACAAGGATTAGTGATGAGGCTACTTTGTATGCGTCTGTAGTAAGGTACAGTAGTCTCTTTCTTCAACTCTGTTTCTTTTTCTGCAATTAACTTGTTTCTTTCTGTGTCTTTCTTTCTCTTTCTGCACACGTCTTACCTATCTAGGTGTAGTTCGAAATTAGCTTTTACAAAACCTTAGAAATTCACTGAAAAAACACACAGTTTTCAGGGACATTATATTTAGGAATTAACATTTAAAACCCTTGGACATTCACTGAAAAAAATACAGGTTTCAGGGACGTTATGGTTAGGCTGACATTTTGCTCGTACAAAACCAGAGAAATACGGCCGTTATAGGTTAGCTGAGCTAACTATAGCTCACGCTCCTGCACAGCACTGCTGATGACGTCGCATATTACATCACTCATGACATGGTCAGTGACATCACTGATGACATCTCAAATGACATCACTGATGACATCATCCACTTAATATTTGATGCACCTCTTCACACCGTAATATAACCTTTGAGACACCCACTCTAAAATACAGACTACCGTTCTCGAAACAATAGACATACCAATACCAGTTAGTACATGCCCACTCACTGATTCATAGGTGTACACACATCCACTCACTCACCCATACAGTCACTCATTCACGTAGTCACTCATCTATAACAGCCACTGATATGCAATCATATACCCATACAGACACTCACACACCACCACTCACCCATATAGTTACACACACATGCAAAGAATCAATCACATTGCCATTTACTCACCTATACAGTTATACACACACCACCACACTTATTCATACAGATACTAACACATACTTAATCTATCATACAATCACTGACACAAGCACACACTCATCCATACAGTCACTCTCACAATCCTCACATTCGCTTATAGGATCTTAGATACTCCAACACTTATATATAGTTACTCACACATGTACCACTGAGACATCCATTCACTCACCAACACAGCCATACACACACTCACCCACCCAAATAGCACCTCGCAGACGCACCCATGAACCCATACACCCACTCACACATCCATGCAGGGAGTCACCCCCCCACTCACCCACACAGACATTCAGGCACCCATACAGGTACTCAGACAACCAATCATTTACCCATACAGACACTCATATAGCTACTCCCCACCCAAGCAGCCACTTACACACCAACTGACAGACTGATGCAGACATTCACACTGATAAGTCATTCACCCATGCATTCACTAAGACATGTTTAATCACTCACTTATACAGTCAGTCACGCACCCAGTAAATCATCCATTCAGACACTCATACACCCACTCATTTTTCAATACACCTTTGCGTATATTTATATATATATATATATATATATATATATATATATATATATATATATATATATATATATGTGTATGTATGAACTGAAAGGTTTGCCTTTTGTGGGAAGCACCCGGAGCAATCTTCTTTGCACAAAGGAGTACCTGCAACCATTTACCATCCAATGCAGGCTGCGACGCGTTTCGGGCCTTGCGCCCTTCTTCCTGGCAGCATTGAAAAACCACAAGCCATGGTTCCAGATGCTTCCCTCAATTTATTTAATTAACATAGTCATGCCCTTGTGGGCCGGCAGCACACTCACCGCCTCGTAAAGCATCATGGGTCTGGTAGTCCTTCTTTGTGGAAAAAAATAATTAAAAACACACAGGTAAGTGAGATGTCACGGGTGGCAGGAGACTTCCTCATAGTGCAAAACTGCTCCTCACGTATTCGGCTGCCCCAATAAACAGCCACGGACCCGCTGGTGATATCGCGGTGGTGTTTTCCCTCGACCTGGCGGGCCGAATTATCTGAACTGAAAGGTTTGCCTTCTGTGGGAAGCACTCGGAGCAATCTATGTGTATGTATATACCGTTCTTAAACTTTTTAGAAACACTCACTGTTAGAACTGGGGGTCTCTAGTTGGCAGAGGTAGGTACCTCACCAAATAGGGACCCTTGCTTCTAAGCCAGGGAAAGGGGATTACACTACTGGATAACCCCTACTCACCCCCTTGGTAGCTTGGCACGAGCAGACAGGCTTATCTCAGAGGCAGTGTGTTAAGCATTTGTGAACACATACAGTAATAAAGTGAAAACACTACAGATGGACACCACACAGGTTTTATAAAAGTAAGTATTCTTTATATAGACTTAACACAAGACCACAAAGGACAAAAATCCACAATACTGTACTCAAAATTGACTTAATGATGGTAGAAGTAACTTAGTTCAAGTTGGTGGTAAATGCGACACAGTTCTCACAAAAGTACCTGGATGCGTAACGCAAAATAAACAAAAGGCTTGTACGTTGGAGATGTTTGGGTTCCTTGCTTCGGGGGGAGATGACGCGTTGCGCCTCAATGCTTGCGCAGAGTAGGGGATGCGTCTTGATACTTACCAGAGAGGAGGTGATACGTAGATTCTCGTACTGCAGCCCAGTTGCGATGCGGCAAGATGGTGCATCTATGCAATGCGACAATCCGGTGCAATGCAATAAGTTGGCACCCTTGATGCGATGACGTGTAGACGATGCGTGCACGCCTGGTGGCCGTGCAGCGACTCTGTAACTTTGGAGCCGCAACAGTTCCTGCGACATGCTTCTCCGGTGATGCGACGACAACCTCTGCGGCAGCGTCACGCTTCTCCGGTGATGTGTCGGGTAACAGCTTTGACGTAGACACTCTTCTCTGGTGATGGGGCGGCGACCTCTGCGGCAGCGACACGCTTCTCCGGCGATGGGACAGCAACAGCTGCAGCTGCGACACGCTTCTTCTCATTGAGTCGCGCTTCCAGCTCCTAGCGACACGCAGGCTTCTGCAGGCAGAATTCCCAGCAAGCAAATTCAGAGTGGAGCTGGGGGTGAAGTCTTTTGTCCCTGAGACTTCAGCAGGAGGCAAGCACAAGTTCAAGGCCTTGGAGAAATATTCTGCAAGATGATGAAAGTTCGGTAAAAAGTTCCTTCTCCTCTCCTTGGCAATAAAGACACCACTGCAGGCCAACCCAACAACACAGCACACTGGCAGGGGGGCAGTCCAACTCCTACAGCTTCCTTGGTTCTTCTCCTTGGCAGAGGTTCGTCTTGTTGTTTCAGAAGTGATCTCAAGTCTTGGGGTCTGGGTCCCCATATTTATACTACTATTCTCTTTGTTCTCTGAAGGCAGAGAGGCCTGGGCCTAGTCCAAACCAGTTCTGATCAGTCCTGGAGCACTTTGTTGACAAGACTCCTTCTTTCCTTTCACAGTGTAGGCCAGGGACATCAGACGCACCACAGGAGGTGGAGCCAGCATTGTGGAGGGAAGGCACAGCCCTATTCAGGTCCCAGGTGCAACTCCTCCAACCCATCTACATGCAGATCTCTCTATTCAGCCCTGTGCTGACTCAACCTGTCTCCTGGATTCCCCCAGCCCATGTCACTCAAACTCCGGACAAGAAATACACAACCTAGCACAGGCAGGCTTGGATAGATAGGCAAGAAAATACCTACTTTCTAAAAGTGGTATTTCCAAACACAGAATGTTAAAACCAACTTCACTAAAAGATGTATTTTATCATTCTGAGTTCAGGCATACTAAACTTGTATTTCTACCATGTTCCTTGGGTCAGTTAGGATTATAGGATTTTATAAACAAACTGCCCATTCTGGCCTATGGGGAACAGGTAGCCGTGCAATAGTGAGAAACGAAAATGGCTGTAATTCACTATTAGGACATGCCACACACACCAGGGCATGTCCTACCTTATACTTCATTGCACCCTGCCCTTGTGCCTACCTTAGGGGTGTCTGATATGAAGATAAGGGAAGGTTTAGGGACTGGCAAGTGGTTGCACTTGCCCAGTCAGCATGACAGTACCAGACTGCACGCAGGCTCTGCAATGGCAGACCTTAGACACACTAAATACTTGTTTTTTTAAGTAGATGCTGTCTGATGCTGCTTTTGTATTGTTTCCTTTTCACCTAAAAAGTGCTTTAGTTGTATGGTGAGGCCTTGTGAGTGACAGAGATATACACTCTCTCTCTCGTCTTCCTTCGTTCTCTGTGTGCCAATGGCTACTGTGGAGGTAGCTGGCTTTAAAGACAGGTTTGTCCATCAGCCTTGTTATCAACCCACAAGCCACTGAGCATTTAAACTACTTAAAATGGTAGTTTACATCCATGATAAGGCTTCAGGCTATTTTTTTATACAATAGATGTCCCTATAGCTGTCAAGTGCTACCTGGATAGTCTCTTTAGTTTGACATTTTCAGGCACCTTTTAAAAAAGATTTTTTTTTACCTTTTTGACACAGCCCCATCAAAATGGTAAACAAAAATATTGATGACAACACACCATAAGAGCATAAGCATCACAATGCATATGCCATGGGGGCAATGGCGCGTGCACATGGTGGCCCTCTTGGAGTGGGTCTGCAAGGATGCTGCTGTAGATGCACAGGCATCAATCCATTGACGTTGTTCTTCTGATGTGCTAGGAACTTTAAACAACTATAGCAAAGCCTGACGCTCCTTTAAATACAAGACCTATTGGCTTTGCAAATGCTTGTTTAAATGGTTGGCCTAAGGCTCTCCTGTCATCTCATTTTCGTATTTTATAGAAGAGAAAGGGTGTGTATTTTGAAGCCTCCTTTGCCTGCATTATAGTCTTGTTTTTGTTTCTTTATGAGATGAAGGTTGGGTGGCAAAGGAGCTATTTTTTCAGTCCTTTGCTTCTTTCTATCTGAGGAACAAAAGAAGGACCACATTGAAGACTCCATTGTCTAAGCTTTATTTCAAATAGAAACAAATACAAGACTGCATTGAATGTAAAGGTGTGTTCAACATAGGGCACCTTTTGTTTCTTGCATTTGTCTGACTGTGATATGCTGATAATGGGGCACGCGTTTTAGTCCATTAAGTACAGACCAATAGACTTTGCCAGTTCTCGTTTACAAATGTTATTACAAAGCACTAACCTCTCCACTTTTGCACCAGGATTGTGTTCATTTCATTTTTGCAGTTTATTGTTTCGTTTTTCTATTAAGTAAATCTACCTTTTCTGATTTTATCCCCTAGAACCAACCAAAACACAACCACCAGTAACACCAACAGATGGCAGTATCTTTGATGATAAAGGTGAGTCTTTGTGTTTTAGTCCATTAAATACAGACCTATTGACTTGGCCAGTCCTTGTTTAAAGATGCTGTTATTGCCAAGCACTAACCTCTCTTTGCACCAGGATTATACTTGTTTCTTTTTTGCAGTTTAATGTGTCTTTTTTTTCTATGGGGTAATCTATCTCCTCTGATTTTAACATCTAGAACCAGCTAAAACACAGCTGCCAGTAACACAAAAGGAATCAAGTACCTCAGATGAAAAAGGTGAGCCTTTGACACACAAAGTTGAATACTGCATTTTGTATTTAAATTGTCGTTTTATAGTATTTGATGACTACATTATGCAAATTTTAGAAGTCAATAGTATTCTTTTTGAGAATACTAATGTAAGAAGACTAGTTATGCAGTTTTCATTTGCAAAGATTAAATCTATTGAACACAAACGTACCATTGATAACTTTAATACTCCTGGACTGCGATGAGTTCTAACAGACTGCTAAAGAAATATTTATGTTCTATAGGTGTAGTGTTCATTTATTGTGCAAAATCAGATAAATTAAAAAAGTAGTGTGAGATTATGTCTCCAGCCTGGGTTTGCCTCCTAAATATCCAGTAGGGAATATTGTGATAGAATATGGATAATATGATGCATATGGAAAGGTAAGTCAGTGTAGATTTGTTGCATACTTAACACTACTTAAATGTACCTTGACGGTATACAAGTCTTGAAGGTGCCGGCTGTGGAGTTAAGAATAGTCAATCTATACTTCCTCTATATGCATTGCCCTCTCGATGTTTTGTTCCTCAATATTTTGTCTACGATGTTATGATACTGCGATATTCCTATGCTTGATATCCCGTCGGACAATCTGCACCTGCAGTGCTGCCTTTCTTCTGCTGAGACCCAGCTCATGAGAGCCTGTGTGATACTTCCTGCTTTGCTGCCTTTCTTCTGCTGAGACCCAGCTCTTGAGAGCCTGTGTGATACTTCCTGCATTGCTGCCTTTCTTCTGCTGAGACCCAGCTCTTGAGAGCCTGTGTGATACTTCCTGCATTGCTGCCTTTCTTCTGCTGAGACCCAGCTCTTGAGAGCCTGTGTGATAGTCCTGCAGTGCTGCCTTTCTTCTGCTGAGACCCAGCGCTTGAGAGCCTGTGTGATACTTCCTGCAGTGCGGACTTTCTTCAGCTGAGACCCAGCTCTTGAGAGCCTGTGTGATACTTCCTGCATTGCTGCCTTCCTTTCGTCTGCTGAGACCCAGCTCTTGAGAGCCTGTGTGATACTTCCTGCATTGCTGCCTTTCTTCTGCTGAGACCCAGCTCTTGAGAGCCTGTGTGATACTTCCTGCAGTGCTGTCTTCTCCTGAGACCCAGCTCTTGAGAGCCTGTGTGATACTTCCTGCTTTGCTGCCTTTCTTCTGCTGAGACCCAGCTCTTGAGAGCCTGTGTGATACTTCCTGCATTGCTGCCTTTCTTCTGCTGAGACCCAGGTCTTGAGAGCCTGTGTGATACTTCCTGCATTGCTGCCTTTCTTCTGCTGAGACCCAGCTCTTGAGAGCCTGTGTGATAGTCCTGCAGTGCTGCCTTTCTTCTGCTGAGACCCAGCGCTTGAGAGCCTGTGTGATACTTCCTGCAGTGCGGCCTTTCTTCAGCTGAGACCCAGCTCTTGAGAGCCTGTGTGATACTTCCTGCATTGCTGCCTTTCTTCTGCTGAGACCCAGGTCTTGAGAGCCTGTGTGATACTTCCTGCATTGCTGCCTTTCTTCTGCTGAGACCCAGCTCTTGAGAGCCTGTGTGATACTTCCTGCAGTGCTGCCTTTCTTCTGTTGAGACCCAGCTCTTGAGAGCCTGTGTGATACTTCCTGCATTGCTGCCTTTCTTCTGCTGAGACCCAGCGCTTGAGAGCCTGTGTGATACTTCCTGCATTGCTGCCTTTCTTCTGCTGAGACCCAGCGCTTGAGAGCCTGTGTGATGCTTCCTGCATTGCAGCCTTTCTTCTGCTGAGACCCAGCGCTTGAGAGCCTGTGTGATACTTCCTGCATTGCTGCCTTTCTTCTGCTGAGACCCAGCACTTGAGAGCCTGTGTGATACTTCCTGCATTGCAGCCTTTCTTCTGCTGAGACCCAGCGCTTGAGAGCCTGTTTGATACTTCCTGCATTGCTGCCTTTCTTCTGCTGAGACCCAGCGCTTGAGAGCCTGTGTGATACTTCCTGCATTGCTGCCTTTCTTCTGCTGAGACCCAGCACTTGAGAGCCTGTGTGATACTTCCTGCATTGCAGCCTTTCTTCTGCTGAGACCCAGCGCTTGAGAGCCTGTTTGATACTTCCTGCATTGCTGCCTTTCTTCTGCTGAGACCCAGCGCTTGAGAGCATGTGTGATACTTCCTGCATTGCTGCCTTTCTTCTGCTGAGACCCAGCGCTTGAGAGCCTGTGTGATACTTCCTGCATTGCAGCCTTTCTTCTGCTGAGACCCAGCGCTTGAGAGCCTGTGTGATACTTCCTGCATTGCTGCCTTTCTTCTGCTGAGACCCAGCTCTTGAGAGCCTGTGTGATAGTTCCTGCATTGCTGCCTTTCTTCTGCTGAGACCCAGCTCTTGAGAGCCTGTGTGATACTTCCTGCATTGCTGCCTTTCTTCTGCTGAGACCCAGCGCTTGAGAGCCTGTGTGATACTTCCTGCATTGCAGCCTTTCTTCTGCTGAGACCCAGCGCTTGAGAGCCTGTTTGATACTTCCTGCATTGCTGCCTTTCTTCTGCTGAGACCCAGCGCTTGAGAGCCTGTGTGATACTTCCTGCATTGCTGCCTTTCTTCTGCTGAGACCCAGCGCTTGAGAGCCTGTGTGATACTTCCTGCATTGCAGCCTTTCTTCTGCTGAGACCCAGCGCTTGAGAGCCTGTTTGATACTTCCTGCATTGCTGCCTTTCTTCTGCTGAGACCCAGCGCTTGAGAGCCGGTGTGATAGTTCCTGCAGTGCTGCCTTTCTTCTGCTGAGACCCAGCGCTTGAGAGCCTGTGTGAAACTTCCTGCATTGCTGCCTTTCTTCTGCTGAGACCCAGCGCTTGAGAGCCTGTGTGATACTTCCTGCATTGCTGCCTTTCTTCTGCTGAGACCCAGCGCTTGAGAGCCTGTGTGATGCTTCCTGCATTGCAGCCTTTCTTCTGCTGAGACCCAGCGCTTGAGAGCCTGTGTGATACTTCCTGCATTGCTGCCTTTCTTCTGCTGAGACCCAGCACTTGAGAGCCTGTGTGATACTTCCTGCATTGCAGCCTTTCTTCTGCTGAGACCCAGCGCTTGAGAGCCTGTTTGATACTTCCTGCATTGCTGCCTTTCTTCTGCTGAGACCCAGCGCTTGAGAGCCTGTGTGATACTTCCTGCATTGCTGCCTTTCTTCTGCTGAGACCCAGCACTTGAGAGCCTGTGTGATACTTCCTGCATTGCAGCCTTTCTTCTGCTGAGACCCAGCGCTTGAGAGCCTGTTTGATACTTCCTGCATTGCTGCCTTTCTTCTGCTGAGACCCAGCGCTTGAGAGCATGTGTGATACTTCCTGCATTGCTGCCTTTCTTCTGCTGAGACCCAGCGCTTGAGAGCCTGTGTGATACTTCCTGCATTGCAGCCTTTCTTCTGCTGAGACCCAGCGCTTGAGAGCCTGTGTGATACTTCCTGCATTGCTGCCTTTCTTCTGCTGAGACCCAGCTCTTGAGAGCCTGTGTGATAGTTCCTGCATTGCTGCCTTTCTTCTGCTGAGACCCAGCTCTTGAGAGCCTGTGTGATACTTCCTGCATTGCTGCCTTTCTTCTGCTGAGACCCAGCGCTTGAGAGCCTGTGTGATACTTCCTGCATTGCAGCCTTTCTTCTGCTGAGACCCAGCGCTTGAGAGCCTGTTTGATACTTCCTGCATTGCTGCCTTTCTTCTGCTGAGACCCAGCGCTTGAGAGCCTGTGTGATACTTCCTGCATTGCTGCCTTTCTTCTGCTGAGACCCAGCGCTTGAGAGCCTGTGTGATACTTCCTGCATTGCAGCCTTTCTTCTGCTGAGACCCAGCGCTTGAGAGCCTGTTTGATACTTCCTGCATTGCTGCCTTTCTTCTGCTGAGACCCAGCGCTTGAGAGCCGGTGTGATAGTTCCTGCAGTGCTGCCTTTCTTCTGCTGAGACCCAGCGCTTGAGAGCCTGTGTGAAACTTCCTGCATTGCTGCCTTTCTTCTGCTGAGACCCAGCGCTTGAGAGCCTGTGTGATACTTCCTGCATTGCTGCCTTTCTTCTGCTGAGACCCAGCTCTTGAGAGCCTGTGTGATAGTTCCTGCATTGCTGCCTTTCTTCTGCTGAGACCCAGCTCTTGAGAGCCTGTGTGATAGTTCCTGCAGTGCTGCCTTTCTTCTGTTGAGACCCAGCTCTTGAGAGCCTGTGTGATACTTCCTGCATTGCTGCCTTTCTTCTGCTGAGACCCAGCGCTTGAGAGTCTGTGTGATACTTCCTGCATTGCTGCCTTTCTTCTGCTGAGACCCAGCGCTTGAGAGCATGTGTGATACTTCCTGCATTGCTGCCTTTCTTCTGCTGAGACCCAGCTCTTGAGAGCCTGTGTGATACTTCCTGCATTGCAGCCTTTCTTCTGCTGAGACCCAGCGCTTGAGAGCCTGTTTGATACTTCCTGCATTGCAGCCTTTCTTCTGCTGAGACCCAGCGCTTGAGAGCCTGTTTGATACTTCCTGCATTGCTGCCTTTCTTCTGCTGAGACCCAGCGCTTGAGAGCATGTGTGATAGTTCCTGCATTGCTGCCTTTCTTCTGCTGAGACCCAGCGCTTGAGAGCCTGTGTGATACTTCCTGCATTGCTGCCTTTCTTCTGCTGAGACCCAGCTCTTGAGAGCCTCCTGTGATACTTCCTGCATTGCTGCCTTTCTTCTGCTGAGACCCAGCTCTTGAGAGCCTCCTGTGATACTTCCTGCATTGCACGGCTCATTCCATGACTCCTGTGCGAGTCCAAAAAACGATGCAGCCTGATGCCGCTGCAGAAGAACAATGTCCAGGGGGCCTGACAGGTGGGACTGTGTACCCCGCCACTGCTAGTTGCCCACTTTGCATGGTTGATGGTTCCCATATCACTCCATGATCAAAGACCAAAGAAAATGTGCCCTCTGCTGAGCAGTGCGGTCAAGTTAAGCTGCAGAACCAGATATGGCAGGAAACTGAACCAGGCATTGAACCGTTACCTAAAGACCTCTGCCAAGCAAAGATGTGTTAATATCATGCAAAATACTAGCACTACTTGGATAATGCATTAATTGTGAGTTTTAGATGTGCACCCTGGGTTGGTCATTCTGCCTCACCCCCGACTCACTCCCACTCGACCAAACCATATTTCTTTTATTTCTTTACCGTTAGTCACCTCGGTCACAACACATGTCAAAAGGATCGCCAACTGCTCTTGATGCTGAAGTGAGATGTGTAAAGCGGACAGGTCCCCCAGGGGGGTCCTGGGGCTGGCTTCAAGGCTACCTGAAAGCAGACAGTATTCTCAGACTTGTTGAAACTGACAGGCTTTTCTTTTTTTTTAAACAGCGATGTCTCCGATGTTGTGCATCATGCCAGAGGAACTTGATTCTAGACTAGCGACCCGAGATGGGGGAAAGACCTGTCTCCCTTTCTCGCTCGATGTACCTTGACCAGCCGACAGGTGGATAATCGAAGATTTCTCGAGGGGTCAAACTCTTTCATCCTTTCCCTGAGAATGGTCACCTTATTGAGTCAAATAGGCCTGGAGAACTGGCCTGACACTCTCCAAAAACTATAGCAATATATATCCCCACCTTGCACTTGAGCAATACTTAGGCACAGCACAAGTAACTACAGGTGTGAGGCAATAATGTCTTCTAGCAGGCACAGAAGAAATAATTATTACTAATGAAAATAGGAATAAACCCCACCAAATAATGTAGTAGTGTTTCTAATCACCTGGAACAAGGTAAAACGAATGACCCACACTGGAGCAATATTCTCCCCAGAAGATACTATAGAATGATGAGGCATCAAGGGACTTCCAGAGTTTTCTGCGGGCTTTACGCCATGGAGAGGTATGGAGTGCGACATTATCCGCTCCTCTGAGGAAAGATAGCCACTGTTGCCACATTCTAAAAGACACATCATTGGTGTTTTTCCACTTACTCAATACAGTTTTACAGGCTAAGGTGAGCATGAGATCTAGCAAATATCGATTATTTACATTTTCGACTTTAGGATCCAAAGCACCTAATATAATATATGAAAATTCTCTTGAAGGGACTATGGCCCATAAGGGGCCGTGTTATGACTGGGTTGTGTGCCCGAAGTGATTGGGCTCAATGGTGATTGAGCTGCATTGCACCTATGTGATGTAGGTTGGGGGGAGTGGCAAGGCCTACAGGGATCGGTTTCCATTTATTGGAGCAATGCAGCTGGACAAAGAGGCTACAATCAGAGTGCAGCATACGCTGGAGTCCCGCTGATCCCAATGTTGGAGGCTGGAGTGATCACCAGCTCTTTTTAAGGGTCATTGAGACATGTCCAGTGATTGTGACTGTGCTGTAACTAACTGTATATTGGACGCTGCTTGGAGCCTACAACAGCATTGGCCATTTGCGGGAGCCTGTGCTAGCTGCCGCTGGTTGAAACAAGGTGGCTTGAATCTCTATTGGACAGATGCCACTGCCTACTGAAACCTGTAAGACATTAGGTTATTGGTTGAGGGGGGTGAAATGCTACTCTAACATAAACAAGCCTTGTCAGGGTAAACCACAAAACTCACTAAATTAACCTGTGTTTAATCCTCTGGTAGCTTGTAAAAAAGCAGTTGGGCTTAATTTAGAGGCAACGTATAAAGTATTTATGTAGCACACAAACAGTGATAATGTAAAAACAAACACACAAAAAAATACGAAACCAATTTAAAGAAATAGTATACATTTTAATAAAATATAAGACATCAAAAAGGAACTACATCCAATTCGTAGAACTGGAGTTATGAATTTTGTGAAGCTTTGAGTGCAAAATAGCTCCTAAAAGATCAAAACGTCAATTGTGGGTATTTAGTAGTGGGAGACCGGGACAAAGTCAAACATTACGGCCAACTGTGATGGAGCGAGGGTCGAATATACCAAGTGCATTGTACCCAGTCTGATTTACCTTCGGACTCAGAAGAAATTTTTAAGAAACTTTCCTGAGAAGGTAAACTTTAATGGGACAGGGCAATCAGTGGTGTCTGAGGAGGAAGCGTTGTCGCCGGGGAGCCGCTGTAAGGAGTTGCGGTAAAGGTTTCTACCATCGGACTTTGTCACTCTTTTGGAAGTCAAAAATATCCAGCAGAACAAAGCTGCAGGCTGTAGTCAATGAGGGGCTCCACAAGGACGAATACCTTTGCTTTGCGGGAGCTACTGCTGAGTCAGACCAACAGGCAATGCACCTTGGTGATCTGGCGAACAGGTAGATCCTGCTCTTCTATTGGTTGTCAGGTCACTTTTTGGTGGAAATTTTTCTAAGTCCAAACTTTTAGGGTTAGGTAGGAGCAGCACCTTTCATATCGAGCCAAGAGTACAGGACTAGGGGGCCACCATTTGGTGGGTTAGGACTCACTGCAGCAGAGGCCAAGTGCAGGGTTCAAGGTGCCTTGAGTTTATTTTGTCCCTCTAGCTCACACAGGAGGACAGCAAACTAGTCCTTGGAGTCACTCTGTAGTCCTGGGTTCAAGTCACAAAGCAGGCCTCAAGGCGCAGGAAAGTCCTCTGGGGGTAAATCAAAGCCTAAAGCAGCAGGGCAGTCCTCTGAGGTACAAGACAGGCCTCAATCAGTAGGGCGGTTCTCTGAGGGTCCAAGGCAGTCCTTCTAAAGTCCTCCTAGGTCTAGGAGTGTACTGAAGAGGTGTTCTAAGAGTCCAATATTTATGGGTGGCACCAGCCTTTGAAGTTGGAGAATCTTCTAGGCTACCCCTAGATTTGATTCCAGAAAGTTAATCTTTTCACCTGCCAAGACTCCTAGACGTTTTGGGTAGCAAAAGACTAGTGTCAGGTTCCTTTGTGTGTGTGAGGGAGACAGCCCTTTGAAGTGTAAGTAAGGCAAGGAAGAGCTCCACCCACAGGAATCCTGGTAGGAACATCCACCCTGCCAACACCAGTCTTCTTTTGTCTCAGTCATGTGAACCAGGACCCCGGCAGTAGGCACTAAATAGTTTGGACAATTAATCACTCAAATTGCATTTATACAGCCCACCGCTGCTTACTAAGAGGTGTCCCGGCGCTAACAGCAAAGAAACTGACCTGCGAGTAAAAGAACAGGATGATTTTGGCCTCATCACAAGGAAAGGTTTTAATTGCTTTTTGAAGATAGGCTCAGAGGGAGCCAAATGAAGGCTGATGGGCAAAGCATTTCAAAGTTTGGCCGTCAAAAATGCAAAGAATCTGCCGCCTTTTCTGGCCTTAGACATTTTTGGAACCTACAGAAGTCTAAGGTTGTTCGATCTTAGAGATCTGAATTGGTGGTAAGGCTGGTGTTTTGTTCTTAAATATGTCTATTCCATGAGAAAAGGCTCTAAAAACTAATGCAAGAGCATTGAATTTGATCCAATTGGTAATTAACAGCCAGTGCAGCTGTTTCAGATGAGAGAAGATTGATTGCAGATGAGAAATCCTCTGAACCAGTCTTGCTGCAAAGAGTATTTTACAATCTAAAGTCTATGGGTTAGGGAAGCGGGAAGGCCCAAGTAAAGACTATTCACATAGTCCAGTCTAGATGTTACCAATGTATGTACAGTCATTTTCCAAGTGTTCCCCAGAACCAAATGCATTTTCTTCAGAGATTTGAGATGCTCAAAACAAACAACAGGCACATGTTGGATTTGTGATGAGAATAGAAGATTACCTACCTGAACACCACAAGATTCAATCAGCTTGGCCAGCGGTACTAGATAGAAGTTGAAAAGGGTGTGGCTCAGGGCTGAGACCTGAGGGATTTCATTCTCTAGTAGATGTGGGGTGACTATAAACGGGGGAGATGAACCTTCTGTGATCTTCCCTCAAGAAAAGATTTTGGCCATGCAAATGCTTGGCCCTGAATGCCCACCCATCTGATTCTATCCAAAAGGATAGCATGCAAGACCGTATCACGGTGGATAGCTCAAGCAGGACTATCATGGCAGACCGCCCCTTGTCCACATTTTCTTCGATAAATTCGGTGACTTCCAGCAAAGCTGATTTACTACTAAACCCCGAAGAGAAGTCAGACTGGGAATTGTGTAGCAAGTAATCGAATTCCTGAAAAGAGGTTAGCTGCCTGCTGACTAATTCCTCCAAAGGTTGGGAAGCAGCAGGTAAAAGAGAAATTGGTCTGTAACTGTTTAGTATTGTCAAGTCTGCTTTAGGTTCCTTAAATAGTGGAAGGAGTAATGCCTACTTCCAGCTTGAGGGGAACAAAACTGATTCAAGTGAATGATTCAGGATTTTATTTAACACAGGATTGATACTAGAACAAACAAACCTTGAAATGTGGAATGGGCGTGGAGTCCCTGGCAAACCAGATGTGCCTTCTCTAATTCCTTAAGAGAGTCATCCTCCAGGATAGAATAACATTTTAGTAATTGAGGACCAAGATATGGGCCTAGCTCCACATGAACATTAGAAGGGGTTGCTGTAGAGAATCTCACATACATGTTCTCAATATTCTCATGAAAACATTTTGATAAGTCATTGCAGATTCTAGAGAGGGGGTAAATCTGCTTTTTGTAACCACCGGGGATAGAACAGAATGTAATATTGTTGACAATTTACCAGGAATATTAAAAGATGTGAAAATTAGGGACGAAAAATATTCTTTCTGTGATTTGTCAATTGATTTGCAAAATATTTTTAATGCAGATTTATGTATAGCTTTTGACTCAGGACTTTAAGATTGTCTCCATAGATGCTCCATGATTTTACATTTGCTCTTTTCTTCCATGAAGGAGGATGAGATCCAAGAGGCCATAAGTTGCTCTCGTTTGACAACATGCATCTTTAGCGGAGCCATAGGATCAAGGGCATTAGGGAGCCATTTCTTAAAAATTTACACATCAGTATCTGATGTACCAGTCAGAAGAGGGGTAGAGGATTGCAAGTTTCAGGAAAAGAGCCTTTCAGAAATGTTGTGCCATGCTCTGGAGAGAATCGGAGGTTACCTAATTTCTTCTGCCATGTCCTACAACTAAAGAAGAAGGGCTCTAGAAATGATCCAACCAAGTTTGAATGTCAGTGGAAAATACATTAAGAACCGGAAGATTAGAAAAAACAAATCTAGGATATGACCTGCCTTATACATTGAGGCGGTAACCAACTGGGGAAGATTCATGCTTGCTAAGACGAGGATGAAATGAACGGCAGGAAGGTATTTATGATCATCCATGTGTAGATTAAAATCTCATAAAACTTTGAAATTCGAATATTGAAGGGAGAGTTGGGTGATTGTATCAAGAAGATGAGAAAGATTATTATCTAGCCAGTTTGGCGGTCTGTATATCAAAGCACCTGAAAAGGAGAATGGAGTCAACTTAAAAGTAAAAATAAGACCCTCAATGTTCCTCGCCTGCATAAATGTGGTGGAGGAACACACAAATGAGTCCCTAAAAAGTTATAGCAGTGCCACCCACTGTGTTCCCCTCGCGATTTACAAAGAGGAAGTCAGTGGGAAGAGCAAAGGCAATGCTTCAGTGAGGAACATAAAGTCCCAATTATCTTCTAAAAGAAGATTAAACACATCAAGGGAGGCTTCGGAAGTGACCTGCAATTAATGAGACAAGCCTTAAAAATGAACCATTCAAAAGAAGGGTTGAATTTAAGCTTATCGGAAAAGTAAGGTATACCCTCAATGGGTCCTTTAAGGGAGAACCCACAGCGAAAACAGATGAACAAATTATCCCTAGAATGTTCTAGATGAAAAAGGTCATGAAGGTGACCGGCTCCTTCATTTAATAGCAATAACTTCTCCTTGGAATATGTACTCACCTGAGACGCTATCCTTACAAACCCTGTAGCATGGCTTGTGGTGGACACGCTCCGGATGCAGACGGGCCCAGAAGGGCTTGCCTCTGGTGCGCATTTCCTCCACAATCTCAAAAAATCTTCTGTCAAACCAACGTTTTTTTAAGAAAAGGGACTCATACCAATTAATCAGTTTCTCCGCTGTGCATCCATGGAATGTGAGTCTTTTAAAAAGGAGAAATAGAGGGAGGCAACATATCAGCCGACCACTATAGCGCTGACCTTACTGACAATGGCACCAATGTGGTGGCTTAATCCTTCAAATAAAAAAAGACTAATGCTCCAAAAACCATACCAAGGAGAAAGGCCAACAAAATGACTGATTAAAGATGACCAACATCTCTAAACTAAGAAAGTGCTAACTTCCTAAAATTATACTTCAGGGCACATAAATAGTGCACCCGTCTGTCGCACTGCGTCGTGGGAAAAACACCCTAACTCTAAACCATTTGCTCTTGAGTTGTCCACTTTCATCACTTGATACCAGTAATTATACAATTCCTTTCGTCCCATGGCGAGTGGGGGTCTCCGTAACATCAGGAGGGCCAGTGCCAGAGACCTAGTGCCGGCCATTGGAGGACCACGAGCCGCAAACAACGTGGTACAACCCAGTCCACTATAAAGCCAGCTCCATGCCAGAAAAGGCCACGGCCATAGCCGAAGGCCAGAGCAGAAATTCCCCCCCCCATCTAACCCGCCAGGCCAGAACTACACTGCATGGCGAGACAAGAATAAAAGGCATACGAACAAGGTAGGACACATGCAATCAGATCCACACACGGTGGCCCTATCGCAGGCAAGAATATACCAATGCGAGGACCCAGAGCAGGCAGGTGACAACGCTAGACAATGCGCCCCAAAACCCTGCTGTTAGTGGAACAATGGTCGGCAGAAATAGTAACCATCCTACCACACCACAACCCGCTTCCTAATCCAGATCTGAACCAGGCAAAGCAACGGGAGACCCGCAGGAAGGAAACCGATGGTCGCCCATGATTGAAGGCCTGCGGCACTGCGGGGAGGCAATGGTGACTCAGCGGCGAGAAGCACGTCAACCTAGAAGTAGCACACCGGAGTGTCGTGTGCGGCTGTACCCTATAGACAACAGCTAAGGACCGGATACCCCCGGACAGCGCCCGTGCCTGGACATGCTCCAGCCACACAGCAAGGGGAGGGGTGACTACTGGCCAGTTGCCACATAACAAGGAGCAGGGGCTTCGGTCACTCAGTGTGCCACTTCTAAAGCCGCGGACTGCGCCCCCGGCACCTAGACTCACTGCAGGGACCATACCACAGAGTTGTAACGTCATACGTCAAAGAGTGCAGTTACCCGCAGCCAGACGTGAATGCCCACAGCACAGCAAATAGTGATGGGCCGCTTACGTACTAACACAAATCGGGGCATGGCACGTACCGGCAGCCTGGAGTCGCCACACGCAGGGGGAGAAATGACCACGGCTACATCGAACACAGCACTGGCAGCAAAACTTGACTCTGTATTAAAGGCGGTAGAAAAGATAGGCAGTGCACTGGACCAAACCATAACCTCTGGAGTCCCGAATCGACAAGGTGACCATGGACTTTACACTCCTACATGACGACCACCGCAAGTTAGCAGAGACAGTTAACGCACACAGCCAGTCACTAGCGTAGCTACAGCCTATCACCCAAAACCACACCGCAGCCTTACAGGATATACTGGATCGTGTACATACAATCGAGGACAAGGTGGAAGATGCGGAAGGGCGTTCCCGCCGCAACAACATTCATGTGGTGGGTCTCCCGGAGGGAGAAGAAGGAAGGAATCCGGAACAATCTGCTGAGCGCAGGTTACGAGACATATTACCCCAGGGAACATAGTCGCCACCGTTTGTGGTGGAGAGGGCACACCGAGTGCCGGCACAGAAGCCCCAGCCGGGTGCCAGACCACGCCCGTTCCTCTTTAAACTCCTAAACTATAGGGACAGGGATGCTAGAAAGCCTCAAAGTGAGCGGCAGTCAGGTCATGCTACTCCCAGACTACACTGCACTCGTGCAGCCCTGCAGAAGTACCTACACGGTAGTGAAGCGCCAACTTAGAGACTTGGAATTGCCCTACTCCCTACTATTCCCTGCCAGACTGAGGGTGGTAATGAAAGGAGGGACCCGCTTCTTCGACTACCCTGCAGAGGCGTGGGACTGGCTGGAGGAGTCAGGACTATGGACGGGAACGCGCCCCCCGGGCCCAGATGTTGACAACCCAGCAGGCAGAAGAGCTCGACGACGGGGGAGACGCGGGGCGCTAAGAAATGCAAAACTGGGGACAGCAGCGCCGAGTCTGGAGATGATCAGAATGGAGCGACAGGACGTTCTGAAGGCGGTTGCGACTCTTCGAACCACACAAAATAGAGAGCATTCGGAAGCCTGCTTCAATGACTCGGCAGCAGCTAGTGGCTCTTCGTCTCCGTCCACAGAAGGACCAGAAGACATGTGCCTACCAGTGGTAACCCCACAGACTGCTGATGGCATCATATGATAGGACAATGTTGCGTTACTCTATCACAGGCAGCTCACGCACGAAGAGCCTAGTTTATGATGTTTGTTTATGTATCTCAGTGCATGCCAGAGAGAGGGGGTGACACTGCTGGGTCAGCAGCGACACAGGGTGCTTCACACAATAGATGGGTGCCCACTGAGGTTAGGACCGACTACACCACGCATAACACTGCAAAGACTAGGGGCATACGCGGCAACACTCAACCATGACTCACAGTGGTCCTGCACACTGACATAGATGATTAACCGGATGGCACATCTCCTGAATATGAAGGGGAGGGGAAAGTCACAGTAGAGTGCTGATTGTGCACACGACCCCACCTGGCAATATACTGGGATAGTTTGTTATCATAATTTGTTAACGACATTTGGACAGACATCTCCACAGAGTTCACCCCAGCTGTTATGACGTTCGAAGTTAAATTAGTGTTTTCGTTACAACAGACCTGTACACCACTGCTTGCCCATGACACACGCCCACCAGCACGAAATATACCCCCGACTAAACGCACTAGTAATGGTACGAGCTAATGTACTAACATGGAATATACGTGGCATGCACACACCCGCGTGGCGCTACTCCATATCCGTCTACCTCCAGAGACACTCGGTATGCATTGCCCTATTGCAAGACACACACATGACACAGGCAGAGCTAGACAGGCTATGCAGGCGCTGGAGACGGCAGGTTTACGGTACTGTGTACTCAGCGCATGCGAGAGGCATGTTAATTTGGGTAAGGGCGGGAATCCCATTTATTTGTGAGGACGTGGTAACAGGTCACGAGGGCAGATACACCCTAGTGCATGGGCGACTCAATGGTCAAACAATACTCCTGGGATCGATATATGCTCCAAATGTAGACCAACCATCATTTCTAGTGCGGCTATCACAAGCTCTGATCCCTTACGCTGGGCTTCCCTGACTGCTGGGAGGGGACTTCAATTCGGTACTTAACATTAACACAAATAAATCGTTCCCCCCTCTTCACAAAACCACTGCTCTGTCTAATGCTCAGGCACTCACGGACTGGCTCTCACACTGGGCGTTTTTGGATGTGTGGCGTGTCCTTAATCCTACTGAGCGTATCTACTCTATTATTCCACGGTACATAACCTACATGTACATCTGGATAGGGTAGTGGGTTCCCAATCCCTGCTCCCGCTGGTCATGAAATCATGAAATCAGAATACCTAGGGTGGACGCACTCCGATCATAATCCCCTGTTGATCCAACTCAGCTGGGACGCAGATCATCCCCCCTACCCATATGGCGTCTCCAAACTACTGCGCTAGAAGACCCAGAGTTTCATTCATCACTGGGGACAGCCATCCTCACATATTTCGACCTCAATGAGGGTACAGCAAGCAATGCACTAGTAGAATGGGACGCCTTCAAAATAGCGATCAGGGGGCACTGTTTGGGGGCCACGTGGAACATACGTAGGCAGCTGTCAATTTTGCTTACGGAGTTAGAGTCCCAGCTACTGAAGTACGAACATGACGGAGAAGGGAAAGGCACAGACTTGGGCCGACTGGAGAGGCTCCACACCCAACATGCGGAGCTCTTGGAGAAACTGCGATGCCAAAACTACGCAGCTCATACAGCTCGCGCACACAACTCGGCTGATAGAGCAGTCCAACTGCTTGCCTGGCTACTGAGGCAAGATAGAGAACCTCGCCCCGATTGGGGCCATATGCACATCGGAGGGGACTCTAGTGTACACGCAACGCGAGATACACAGGGCTATGACGGACCATTATGCCCAGTTGTACCAATCTAGGGGGCGCTGCCCAAGGCATAAGCTAGAGAGATTCTTAGGCTCCGTCCAACTGCCCACAGCCTCAGAGGCCCATCAGGAGACACTTAACAGCCCACTCACCTTGGAAGAGATTGGGGATGGAATTGGGTCCCTGGCATCTGGGAAAATGCCTGGGCCGGATGGCCTGCCAGCCGAATATTACAAAGCCTACCGCAACTCTTGTGCAACACCTCCACACACTATATACTACGGTGCTGGAGGAGAATAAATTGCCCCCCCTCGATGCAAGAAGCATACCTGGTGTCCCAGCTAAAGCCAGATAGGGACCCCACAGCCCTGGGTTTGTAAAGATTCTTAGCTCTACTCAATACTGACTATAAAATACTCGCTACGGTGTTGGCGAACAGACTGGCGCCAGTAGTTCCTGAACTGGTCTACACCGACCAAAATGGATTTGTACCTGCACAGAGCACATCGCTGAATCTGCGGTGGTTTTTCAGGGTGGCGAAAGATGCCATACAGGAATGGCCTAGAGCAAGATGTCTCATGCTAGACCTGGAAAATGCATTTGATTGCTTAGAATGGGGATATCTGTCAGCAGTACTGTTGCGGTATGAACTGGGCCTGGGGTTCCTTCAGATGGTCGATTTACTATACAAAAATCCCACTGTCCGGGTGCGACTGGGGCCGCAGATCTCGGATGCCATACCGGTGCGCAGAGGTACTAGACAGGGGTGCCCCTATCCCCCCTCCTGTTTGCGCTGGCGATAGACACCCTAGTGGCAGCGATACGTGCAACACTGAGGATGGTATACCTTTGGGAATTCGATACACCAAGTGTCACTTTATGCAGATGACCTGCTGGTCTATGTGAAGGACATAGAAAACATACCTGATCAACTAATACACCTCTTGCAGGACTTCGCGGCCATATCGGGACTCAGAGTGAACGCTGGCAAATCTTGCATCTATGCGTTCAGTGAGGGAGGCCGCGACCCAAGATACACTCTGAATGGTACAGGGGTACAATGGAGAGAGTGCACCTTCCGCTACCTGTGGATCCAGATATATCGCCAGCCGAAAGACTTGTTTGACGGAAACCTGGGGATGCCTTAACAGCAATCAGATCGCAGATGGGATTCTGGACCACACTTCCACTGACGGTCACTGGCAGGGTAGCGTTAGCCAAGATGGTGATCCTTCCCCGACTCCTGTACTATTTCGGTAATTTGCCTCTATATGTTCCGGCAACCTTCTTCACCACGCTCACTAAATTACTCAGGGACTTTCTCTGGGAAAACGCCCATCATAGAATGGCACTAGCAAAACTATATTTGCCCACTGACCAGGGAGGCCTTGCCGTGCTTTGTTTTGAACACTATTTGGCTGCCCAAGTGCAGTGGTTAGCCCGCTGGCTCGCGGATAGGGGCCGCGAAGATACGGCGACCATGCTGTCACCGTACTTGCTAGAGCAAATAGTCAGGCTCTTCCACCCCGCCACTAGAGTTGCACCACCAATGCCGCTTCTACTAGCAGTGGCATACAAATGCTATCGCAGGTGCCTATACATTACTGGAACTATTGTCCCCTACACGCCAGGAATACCACTAGAAGGAGACCTGGCTCTTCGATTGACCTGGAGCTGCCCTACCCTCCCCTCAGTGCCTTGAGACCCTCATGGGTGAGTAGCGCGCTTCACTAACCCCTGATTGATAGATTGATTGATTGATCCCCTAGCGGGACCGGGGTGCTCACATTCCTCTCACTCACGGAATGGCAGGAAGCTGAAATACAGACTCTAGGGGACCTGTACCGAGATGGTGCACTCTTACCGTATGAGTCATTAGTAGAAGGTGAGGGACTCCCACCTGCGCAATTCCTTACACATCGCTCACTAGTAGCGACACTGACAGCCAGATGGGGGGACATAACCACAGAACCGAGTCAACACCTCACCATACAGTATTTACACGTCATGGGTTGTGGAAGACACCTTATACGCTGGTTCACGGTGTCACTCCAAACCCATGCAGCGCTAAGTTAAGATCCACACCGCCGTAACTGGGAACTGGACTTGAGGCGACAATTGAAAGACAAAGAGTGGGAGAGGACACTTAAAAGTCCAGTGTGCATACCTAGAAATATGAGATTCCGACAAATACAATTATTCATTGTTCATAGAGCATGTCTCACGCCTGCGATGTTTAACAGGTACATTCACCGCACGGATGCGACGTGTCCGAGATGTGACGAGCAAGGGGCTGAGTTGATACATATGCTATGGAGCTGCCCTAGAATATACACATATTGGCACACAATAAGCAGACTGTTACATACATACACGGGCCGCGACATACCCTTTGAATGGACTGTATACCTATTACACCACTTTAGGAGGACCCGGTTTCTAGACCTGGGGATGGTGGTCACTAAGCGCCTTTTAACCAAGCGATGGAAAGCGCAGGTCCCACCAAACACACGCGTGTGGTGTTGCTCGCTGTTAGCATGGGCCAAAGCTGGTATTGCCATTCAGAGAGAAAAAACACTGGGACATCATTACGGTACTTCAATATGCTTAAGCTGTATCCTATGGAATTTGTAACATTGATTGAGCACCAGGGCCATACTTGATGCTCCACAGAAGGAACTGCATGTTGTTAACGGTGTGTCCAGCAGCATCTACGCGAAGAGAAATGTATGCCAAATTGTTGATTAATCATTATATGTATAGACAGCTATTCAAACGTCTGTTTCCTTTCATAAGAATGCAAAGAAAAATCAATAAAAAACAGATTTAAACAAACAAAATTAGCGCCCAATGCCTTTCCTCATCTGAGCAGCAGCACCACCTACTCCACATAGCCCTGCCCCAGCTGCAGTGGGCACGGTTTGATCTTCAGCAGCAATAGCTGCTCCCTTCCTAGCATGCCCCACCCTGGAGCACTACAGTCAGCTGGCTGCCGGCACTGCCTCCCATAGGAGCCTGTTGGCAGCCAATAGCAGCAGGCCATGTGCTTTGACATCACCCTGCCAGGGTCAGCCAATGAGTGAGCTATTTGGCACTGTGACCTCCCTGACTCTGTGAAAGGCCAGTGTGTGGTGGGCAGCAGCCCTCAGCTCCAGCATGAAACATGTGCACGGAGGTACCTCCCTTCAACTCACAACCAGAGTGAGAGGATGTGGCGCAACTGTCAGAGCTGACGACTCAGGAGCTGGAGCCTGTGTTCAAGCCTTCGTGTGGGCTCAACATCTTGTGAATTTGGGCAAATCACTTATTCTGCCCTCTGCCAGCACTATATTAGTGTATTTATTTAAATGGAAAAGAGCAGTGATCGCAGTGATCTTGGAAACGTGGTGGGGTGGGCAAGTAGTATTGTGGGAAGAGTGAAGGGGTGGGAAAAGAGAGCACAGGGAGATTAAAGTATGAGAATCGAAATGTAAATTGAATGTAGAAAAAGCAGCGATATATAAGGGGTGGTGGAGGGGCAAGCAATGTTGTGGGAGGCGTGAGGGGTTAGGGGAACGGCACAGGGATGTTAAGTGAAGGCAAGGCAAATTAAGCTGCTGAAGCTAAGTAGACAGAACACTTAACAGCAGAGGAAGCCCAAAACAAAGAAAAAAAGAGTGCTCTTGAAACTCTACATAGAATCACGAGTAAGAACACATGTAACAGGGGCAGTTCTTATGTGAGGATACAAAAGTTCAAAAGGAGGGCCTACTGAGCGTAACCACCAAACAAAAGGCGGCATTTCCAAAGGGCAAAAAGAGAAACCAATTAAAAAGATGGGCGGTCCTTCATGCCCATATTCTGAATACTATTACAGTCAGTGGGGTAACTCAGTATCCCTCAGAACCTGGGAATTAGCAAAAAGAACTACAAGTGGTTCTGTTGGGGGAACAAAACCAGATTCCTTTGATACATGCAAGGCAATAGCCTGCAAAGTAGAAGTCTAGTAAATGCTTTTGAGACTTTTGACACAATGGAACACAAAAACGAGAGTTATTTCAATGCGTAATATTTACTAGCTCATTTACTGGCTGTCAATTATTAATTGTTTACATTTTCAAAAAGGTGGCATGTAATTAAAGTGAAGTACATGAACAAAGTGATATCTGTGACCATGTGATATATTACAAACAGTGTACAAATAATATACAGAATGCGAGACTTAAAATGAAAGATCTGCCCCCAAACACTTTTTCAAATTAGCCAAGTCCTTCTATTTCATTTTTTCTTAAGGCTGAGTGAGTTGTAGGGCATGAGTGGGGATAACTATCGATGTTTCGTCCTTATGGTTTGCGCAGCTGAGATGCGTCATGAAGGGTCTTCCTCAGGACAAAGTACAGTAAACACAATGAATGTGTATTGATCCGTATGCAGAAACCAAAAATAAATCGATACACATTCATTGTGTTAAAGACTGGAGAACAACAGAGAGAGTGGCTGATTGTTCGCCGCTGCTCTCTGCGTTTCACAGACACCAAGGGAAAGCGCCTACCCTCCAAGTGGAAGGGCAGCAGCATGAGTCAAACCATCACAGGCCCATTCACCTGATGGATGCTTCTGGACACAAGCCCGATTCCCTCCAACTCATATGAGGCCGGATTATTACGATTACTTTGCCTTGGCTGTCTGCTGTACTTTGTCTTGAGGAAGTAGGATTTACTTGGACATGCAGTACCACCTTGTGTGGCTCTGCATAGTTAAATAAATCCAGAGTAAATCCTACTAAAGGGCTTGCGTTGCCTTGCGTCACCTTGCATGATGCAAGGGCAACGCAAGCCCGCTGTAAATCTGGGCCTGGGTATGGAGAGGAGCCTACTATTATCCAGTATATATCTCCATTTGCCCATGCAGCCCTCTCAGTTCACACCTTGACCTTTCACCCAGAGCACAAAAAGCTCTTCCTGTCAGTAAGTACTGAAATGCAGACAGTGCACCAGGCTGCACAATAACTTCCTGAGGAAGGCGTGATTTAAAGGAGCAATGTAGACTGAAATGTAATGCAGGAAAGGAACAGCTAGCTCTACCAATAATCCTACGAAGCACCCTCTAACTTTCAGGGCTTTATGCAGGGAGTATCCCACCTCACGTGCATCCAAGCACTCACATGTACATGTACATGCATCATATACTCGGCTTGGACCCAGGGGCGCCAAGTTATCACCTACTGCATGGACCTATCAGAGAGACTCGGAAGCCAATCAACACCAGTCTAGTTCAGGTAAAAAGGGCCTGTGCCCCACGGCTAGAGTCGGTTGCCACCAAGGGTTAAAAGTATTGTAACATGAACATGGGGACAGTACCCGCCATGTTAAAAGGAGCTCCACCCTGCTAATGAGCAGTGGTATAACAGTGTAGGGCAGTGAGCAAAAGACTCATCGCTGGTGCATTCTGCATCAGAAAATAACCTGCGCTGCCCAAACCGTTAAAATGAGGAGCTTGTCTGTGCCAGTTACTTCCCACTCTACACACAGTAATAACTTCGGTATAACCCTTCCTTTTGCCCCGATCAGAACATCTGAACACGCTAGCCCATACAAAGTCTCAGGCACATACTGTCGTCAAGAAACATGCGATGGATGGATTTGTTTAAGCCAATGCTTCTCAACTAGTGGGAATTCGCCTGAGTAGTGAATTTTGTCGTCATTTCATAGCTTGTTTACAGCATTACTTTCGTTTAGCTTTTGTGCCGACCAATCAGAGCATTCCATCTCAAAGCGCCATCCATGCCCCTCTTGCACAGCAAACCAGGGTCCATCGATCAATGAGGTGTAGATTGGCTTCTCAGGTACAGTGTGTTCAGGACCCGCTTCTGAACATGCCCCTCAACAGAGGTGAACCCACTGAGATATCAATGAAACTGGTGGATGAACATCTTGAGCCAACGCTTCATAACCACAGAGAGACCGATTTGTATGTCAGTCCTCTGGGAACCATGTTCAGCTTCTTTGATCTTATAATTATGGTGCCCCCTACTGCAAGGCATCACAAGGCTACACGCCCATGAACCAAGGGGTGTAGGTGCATGGATGGCGGTGTTGGCAGAATAGTTCATTGAAACTTGAACAGGATGAAACCAGCCCTTTCTTACTCCTCATTGGAGATGCATTTGTTTCTAAACACTGCCAAGTCCACTCCATGTGCAGACAACAAAAAAGGGCAAAATGTGTGTCCGTGGTACTTGCACATCCTGGCTTCCTGGTTTTCAGTATGTAATCCATGGAGGGGAGAGGGTACCACAGGCTTCCCAGCCAATCCGAACAGGTGTTACACAGGGCTTATTCTTATGATTGAAAGGGAGGCAATCAGAAATGTAGACCCAAATGTTCCACAGGAGGTAAAGAAATAAGGCTTCAATAGTTCATATCTCCAGACGAGCTCCTCCTTTCATTAAAAATAGTCTATCTTTATTTATTGAGTCTTCATCAAGAATACAATTGGTTTCATAGATTTCCAACAGATACAGACAGCCAACACGTGTTTCAGGGATCATCCCTTCAGCAAGGCTGTAAACAAATAAATACACATACATGAATAGTTGAGATGAAAAAGGGGATTATGCCGGGATATATGAACTAATGAGGATTTATTGCGTTGCCTTCTGTGAAACATTTATATACAAGACAGCACCGATGGGGTGTCAGTGTTTGGAGGTTGTGGCTCTGGGCTATTAATTCCTTTCAACTAGGGGTGGCTGGAATATTTCATTTCATCCACGGAATTGGTGGAAATTTTGGTCACTCCACGTTACTCTTTGCCACAGAGTTCCAGCCAAATTTTGGCAATCACAGCGTGGCATATTTTTTCTGCTGTATGGCTCCAGATATTACAAGCTGGCGAGGGTGATGTGGTGTCCCCTAGTGCAATTTTCTACTGTGGGCGGTCGCAGGTAGAGGGCTGCTGCTTGAGCCCGTTGGTTGCCGTTCAAGTGGATTTTCAGCAAAGTCAACTCGAAAGGGCGCGCACTCTTGCGCAATGAATGGTGCAGTATGTAAAGATTTTTCAGCGCGGCTCTTCCTACTGGCACTAAATTGCAGTGCAAGCAGCATATTTTCAGCCCGTTGGTGGAACGTGAGGGAAAACCGCTTTGTTTTTGTAACTCGGCGGAATTCCCTGGAGTGAAATTCCACGAGTTCTGCCCACCCCTACTTTCGCCCCCGAAGCAGTGACTTAGAAATGTAACCCTCTCTATCCCTGCACCTACCCTCATGGTTCGTACT
This sequence comes from Triturus cristatus, assembly GCF_964204655.1. Lineage (NCBI taxonomy): Eukaryota > Metazoa > Chordata > Amphibia > Caudata > Salamandridae > Triturus > Triturus cristatus. The sequence continues at coordinate 79,680,337 of NC_140581.1, forward strand.
GCAGGGGTTGGTGGGAGCAAAGCTTCGCAAAAGAGCAATCTGAAAAAAGACTTTGGGTGGTAAGGAAATTTACACTTTGTGTCATCTCACACACAACGAAAATATAATGTGGGGCCATCTCAACCAGATGTGAGACATCCACCTGCCCTCAAGGTGGGGGAAACTCTAGTGGGGTAACTCACCTAGCGATTTCCACCAGGGCTCACGCCCAAGCCACGAGACCCCTGACCTGCCCCCAAGTCCACCTGATGCTCCTTTTGATCATGCAAGCGTATCGCCTGCCCTCCACCACATGCACTGCCCCTGTGCTTGCTGGGCTGATTTGGGGCTACTTTCCTCGACGCTGCTTGGCTAGTGGCCCTACTTGGGACCCCCATTTACATCTGTGGGATTGGGTGGACTCTGGTCAGTTGACGCCTCCTCTGCCACAACAACTCCATTCCCATGCGTGGCGCTCACGAGTCCTTACCACTGTTACCACTGTTGTGTGCCTTGTGTCTGTCCGTCATGGGTCATGGGGATCCCAAGCAACGTAAGCTCACCTTCGACCGCGCCAAGGCGACAGGGAAGTTTGACTCCCTATCTGATGCAGAGGATGGGCATGGTGCGACTCAGCATGCACACCCACAGTGAGGTTCTGCTGCTATCATGGCAGAGCTCCGGACTGGCTTCCGTGCCATCAATTCCTGTTTTGTCACCCGGGAGGTGCAGCTGGACCGACTGCTCAGAGCGCCATGGTACTCGCCTTGATGCCGGGGAGGAACGTGTTTCTGGTCTGGAGGATGGGGCGATCTCCCTGAGCCAGAGATTGGAGAAGACAGAGCATCTCTGGAAGGTGATTTTAAAGAATGAGGACCTCGTAGCACACTCATGCAGGAATAATATTTGCATAGTGGGCCTTGCGGAATCCACGGGCATGTGGCACTCTGACCACTTTGTGTAGAGATTGATCTCTGATCTATTTGCACCCAACACTTCACGTCTACGTTTGTGGTGGAAAGGGCTCACAGATCACTGGGTCCCAGTCCCTCCCCTGGGGGTCTACCTTCATCCCATTGTGGCTTGCTTGCTTAATTACAGGGACGTGACACTGCTCTTCAATTAACCCTCTTTGAGCAAAGGTCCATTAGAGTATCAAGGCACTATGATCTCAATTTGAACTGACTTTACACTTGCTGTCGATGAGGCGAGGCAAATATTCAACGACTCAAAAGCCCTACTACGCAAGCAGGGGCTTAAGTATGTCATGTTATATCCAGCGAGGCTCCATGTGATTGGGGGTGACAGAGCCCGATGCTTTGACACTCCATTGGAGGTAATGACCTTTTGCAAGCAGCTGGGCCCTAACAAACATTCTTCGTCCCATACCACCCCGGAGCGCTCGCCTCCGGACTGCCACGTTTCTGCCAGTGCAGACGTCTTCCATAGAGCCTCAAGTGCTCCCTGGCTCATCTGAAAACACTGTCATTCACTTTTCGTTCCCGCAAGCTGATTATCTTTGTTACTAGCCTGTACACCTCAAATAACCCTTCTCTAGTAACCCTACAGCTATCTACCCATAATAAGTATTCAATGAGGGCATCGATTGCCGCAGCATTGTCTGCTCCCTTAGGTGTATTCAATGGTTCACATGTTGGGTTTTTATGTTTGTTTTTTAGGTGGTGGTGGGATTCACTAGGTCACTATTGCCTAGTGTGGGTGGGGGGTGGTTTTTGATAGTTAATGTGGGTACTACTTTCTGTTTTCTTTTTGTTTCTATGGTATGCTGGACTAGACCGCCCCTTGCTTCAAACACATGACTATACCTAGATTAATTTTTTTTCAGATTGGTGACAGGGGGGTACTCAACAGCTGGCAGACCTCATGTTTATGAAGTGGAATATCGATTAACAATCCTCGGAGAGGCAAACTGGGGTCTAACTGTAATCAACATGTTCTCTGCCTTGAAGAGGTGACCAACTAGATGTCAAATGCTTCCTCAAAATGAACAGGGACAAGAAGGTGCTTATACTGTTAGGCAACAACTTTGACAAGAGTGAGCCCCTCCCTTGGCCGGAATGCTTAGGAGCTGCTCCTACCCTGAAAAACAAAATAATGAGTCCTGGCCTCTGGTTAGATGACAGGTCTACAGTGAAAGTTCAAGCAAACTCGCCAGCGTCAAAATGCTTTGGGACTCTAAGGCTTTTAAGGAAAGTGATGGATCTCTTATCCCCCCTGGCACAGAGACTTGCCATCCAGCCTTGATCATATCTCGGTTGGATTACGAGAATTCCCTTAACTTAGGGTGCCTATGGTATGTTAAGAAGAGACTACAGACTGGTCAAAAAGCTGCTGAGCTTCTTCTCCTAGAAGTCCCAAAGCACCGGTCCGCAAGTAGGGCTCCTGGCCGACTTACATTGGCTACCCATAGAGCAACGCGTCCAGTTTAAATCCATGTGCATTGTCTTCAGGACTTTTCACAGTAAGGGGCCTCAAATTCTTCATGCCCTTGTTAAACCTTACAGGCCTGGCAGATCTTTAGTCCACAAACTCCTTTTTTGTAACAACACCCAGAATCCATAAATCTAGATGGGGTGGCCATTCCTTCAAACTTCTGACACCCAGTCTCAGGAACTCCCTGCCTCTCTCACTGCGCCAGTCTGAATCCGAACCTGCGTTCCAGAAGGCTCTTAATACATGGCTTTTCTCTAACTTTCCCCCACTCATTTCCTGTCTGGGCCGAATTTGTTGATCCACTGGTCTAATTTAGCGCTGGGAGGCCCCCGGGTAGCCATGCGCTCTACAAATTGACTAGATTCGATTAGATTAGGTACTAACACATCTCATTGGACATGGTGTGAATGTCGCATTGCTGTATATACTCAGGAATAAACTTTTCTCAAGTGCATAACTACAGGACTGTATATTTAGGGTGATGAGGAACTTGGAGTCGTGGCAGGACTTTGGCCACCTTCTTGTTGATTGATTGCTACATTTTAGCTATAGTGCCCTGAAGAAGCCCTTGTTTAGGGGTGAATCACGTTGGTTGCATCTGTATGTTTGAAATGATCAAAGGAAGATATCGGAATCACCAAAAGAATAAAAGAATATCCTATTAAAACTGGAAGTTATGGACTAACTTGTTTGAAATTGTACTTCTTACTGAATAGAGCTAATTGTGATTGTGTTGCTTCTCATCCTTTCTGTGTGATTGACCTTTGTGAATAAGGCTGTACGTTTCTTTGTACAACTCATTGTGTAACGCAAAGACACAACTTTGTGAATATTTAAAATAATTGAAATTATTGAAAGGTAAAGGGAGGTTGTGGTAAAAATGACTGGTATTTGTTTTCTGACCCTACAGGCACTGTGGAGAAGGATAATGGTTCCTCGTTTACTGCTTTTAATGCCATCCAAGTGGCTCAGATTGTGGTCCTGCTTTTGAGTGTAACTGTGGTATCACTTCTGTGTAAACGTGGCACACTCCAAAGATCAACTCCTGACTCTTGTGAATATGTAAACACCTCAGTATTCTCATAACAGGTCATTGGTGCACAAGCAGTGTAAGTGCTTCCAAAGGAAATCTCTTGACTAGTTCAGGCAGTGATCTAAGGTTATTCTCAGGTGAGCAGGACCAGCCTAGCTCCACTTTCATTCACATGTGACAACCATCTGCTTTAGATTCCAAACCAAAGGAAATGTATTAAACATAGCTCTGGGTGACTGATCTGTGTTGTATGATTTTACATTATTTTTTGGCCGTCTGTGCCTTCTTCTCCAAAGATTTGGACCGATGCTGCTGGGTTTTCGAGTCTGAAAGTGCACTACGCCCTGACCAACCAGGCCTCAGTGCCAGTGCTCAGACCTGTAAAAGGAGTATGTCTGACTGGCTCACCCACAATTGGCATGAGCTAACTTATAAGTCCCTAGTATATGGTGCAAGGGTACCGAGGGCCTGTAAGTTAAAGTGCCTTACATGGATCCAGCACTTTTTGTTCTACCACAAGTGTGACAAACTAAAAGCATAACTCCCAGCCTGCCATTGCTGGCTGATAGAGCAGTTTTCAAACTGCTCACTCAACTTTCCCATTTAAAATATTTACAGATTGCAGACCTTCCTTTTTAATATAAAAGTCACCCCTGGGGCAGGTCTATCATACCCTAAGACAGGGTAGTTGTATATCAAAAACGTAGGACATGTTTTTTTACATGCCCTGTCAGTAAAAATCCCAAATTAACATTTTTACTTTAGAAAGGCTAAGAGCCTCATTGGCAAGTGCAGGGCTACATGTTGACAACTCAGCTGTGCTAGCTTCTGAAAGGGGTTATTAATGTTGGCACTTCAAGGTATAAAAAGAATTGTTGCATTAAAACAGACTTGATGCCCAAGTCGAATTTAACCTACATTTTAATGAAATAGCAACTTTAGAAAAGTTGTCACTCTGCTGCCCAAAGTTTTTCAGTGACCATTTATGGTTGCTGGCCACACGGTAGACTTCTCCTTCCTAGAGGGAGGTGTGAACAACTCGCAGGAAAAAACACAAAAGATACTACTGTTGGAAGAGGTGTTACTTCTCCCTGGCACTATGGCCAAACAGGTTGTGAGCCCAAAAGCAGAGCTTCAAAGGGGAAGCAGACAAGGGGAAATGGTGGACACACACAAGAGCGTCTGCTCTTTTGTTCTGGTAAACATATTGGCATCATGGACAGAAAGGGGTCAAAATGATTAGGCTGGCTGTGGAGACTTCGAACAGATTTTTTAAGAACAGTAGACCACAGTGATCGCTCTTAATATATTGTATGTTGTATTTCTACTGTTCTGTATTTTTGATAACCGCCCAGGCTTCTTGTATATAGTGTAAATCATTTTTCATGTTTTAATCAATTTAGTACTGGATGAATTGTAAAGTAAGCTATATAACTGCCTGTCCAGTGTACTAAATTGTTTTAATATATCTGTTTTTAATGATTGATCAGGATTTTTAAATTGCTTTTTTAGAATGTATTTTTTTGATATAGCAACAAGCAAAATTGTCATGATTGTGTTCATTGTTACGTGCTGATGAAGTATAATGTATTTGTTAAGACAATGTATATATTTTGTGTGTCTAATATGATCAGCATGATCGAAATAAAGACTTAATTAAATTAAGAAACGGGTCAACAGTTGACACCCATTTTTCCAGTGAGCGTGTATCTCTTAGGTTGCCACACCTCTAGCGTCAGCTACCAACCTCCACACATTGAAAGAGGTGTTCTGCCATTTTGGGATGGGGCAAAATATTGCATTCTTGGGTAGCTAGATGCCACACTTTGCAGGATGTCGTCATGAGGTCGGAGGGACCTTGTAACCCATTGGGTATTAGCGCATATCTCTAAGGTAATTTATAGGCATGAAAGTGACATCCCTGGCACCCAGATATCAGACCACGCCTGCACTGCAGAGAGGACTATAGAAGGACTTCCCTGCTGTACCCTAGACCTGGCAAGGAGATGCTGCTGAAAAGACTGGACTGCAGCTGTTGCACCTGGGCTAGCAAAGAGAGGACTCTGCTTGTGATGCCCTCCTCAAGGAAAAGTTGTCCCTCAGCCCCAGTCAGAAATTACTCTAAGAGGCATATTTATGAGAGCCTTGTGTCACGTTTGCACCATGCAAAGTGGTACATGTGTGACACAAGGCTCTCAGTCAGAGTTATGAAGCTACGCAAAGCCATGATGCAATGCTTTAAATGGGCTCATGTTTCTTGAGTAAGGCAACGCATCGCAAATTGTTGCATCACCTTACTAATAATAGAGGTATTCCATGGACATTGTGGTGGGTGTTCCCACGCAACACCCATGGGTTTTGGCGCATTCCCAGATTTAAAAGGACTTGCCAACCTGGGAAAGTGTCAAAATCTTATGCCTCCATCAGGGAAAATGTAACGAGGAGAAATATCTTTATTTCTCCTCATTATTTCCTCTTTCCACATGGGCTGCATTCTGCAGCACACATAAGAGGAGCAAAACACCTCATGGATTCTTTTTGTGCAGGAAGGTGTGCTTTCCTGCACAAAAACAATCCTGCCTGCAACACAGGCACCCTTGCACCATGGTACAAGGGTGCCTGCGTTGGCGCTAGGCTGCCAAAACGGCACCGGTGCATGGGAAAGAACAGGAATGCACCTCATTGGAAAAATACGGTTCATCCCTGTCCTTTCACTTTGACCTAGGGCAGTGCAGCAAGGTAACTAAATAGTAATGCCTGCAACTTGCAATATATTTTCGCGTGCTGGAGCGGAGTTTTCAGTTTGAAAATTCAGGGGCTTTTGAAGCTCTGGCATGTTTATTCGTTGTACTAATTTATTAATAATTAATTATTTGTCTTGTGCAAGTGTGTTTATATTAATCAATCCGTTTGTCTTAACAAAAGAGAGAGTTACACGTGGGTATGCATAAACGTGCTGATTAACTATAATGTGCGTGTTTTCATGTTTAAACGTTGCTATGTGCCGTTTATTTTTGAGCACAAAACGCTTTCCGAATTAATGCTTTTCTATGTTGCAAGAGCTAGATAAATACATACACATAAGGGTATTAGTGGGGTTAACACTGTTTAATCATTATGCTGTAGTAACGATTGTTTTGTCTCTTTAATTAAGATGGTCTATTGTGGCCTATGGTGGCCTAGAAAAGATGGCCGATTTGTGAGCCTGGCTGTGATTTATAATATGAAAACTGTGACGAGGAAGACCCCTGCTGGAAATGGTCCTGAAGCTAACTGACCATGGTCCTTGCTTGCTTGCTTGAAAACTTTCCATGAGGACAGCAGCAGTTTTGGGAGATCTCCAAGTGAAATAAAAACGTCCTTGGCAGCCTTGGGAAACAAAGGAGCCTTAGAGAAAGACTGTGAACTATGGCTCGATTGCCGAGGAGAAGTAGAACTAACCAGATACAATTTATTTCTTGGTTCCTGTTCCGTAGTCTTTATTTTGTGAACTTTTCCTGAGCGGAGATTTTCAAATGTAGCGATGTTACATCCTTTCCTTCTCGCTCTGCTCAGCAGGTCCGGCGGATATTACAACTTTTTCTATGTTTCCAATGTATCTTTCTATTGTCTTAGACACTATAAGAAATGTTAGCCTAGAGAGGGTTTTTTGCCACTTGCCACTTGCCACTTGCCATTTGCCTTTGCCGCGTACCGAATCTGCGTTGCTGAGGATCGATGCTGAAAGGACTTCGTCTTGAGAGACTTTTACCGAGAGACTTGCCCTGACCCGTTCTGACATTTAGCTAGAATAGGTAACTATGAGAAAATGATTTACTCTAATTGATTTACTTTGACTAATTTTAGATAAAGCAATATACTTTTAAACATGGTGTTGGATATTCTTTCTTGTCAATTATTGGGTTTACATTTTGATCATTGCTGTATATGTTGTATAGATTGTGTTTAAGGACAGTCACAAAAACCAGGTCTTATCGACCTCGATATAGATGCAGGGTGATTAGGAGTTTTCTTTCCACAGGTTTATTGCTGGTAGAGTATTTGAGCGTATATTAGTGAAATGGGCCCTAGCGTATGATGAATGCATGTGCGTGTAACTGTGAGATTACTCTATCCGTGGTAGTGGGAATATTATACACACCCTGATCTCTATCACGCGTTTTACATCCAAATGGGACTTTAAGATGATTTTCGGATGAACGGTGCCTGACTTTAAAATGGCGACCGAGTAAGTCATCGATTACAGATAATAACAAGAGGCGTCTGACTGTTCACACTGCGGAAATACAGAGCCCTAAAGAATATTGCAGAACTGATAAACTGGCTTGCTTACACCCACTTTTCCTTCTGGGCTATAGAGATTAATGGGACTATCTGAATCTGATCCTCAAGCTCTCATGCCCCTTGCCTGACCTCAAGATGGCAGCCCCAGTGAGACCCTCCTCGATGCTCTTTCTGTCCTGGTCCAAAATTATGGATCATCGTCCAGATCCTGATCAGCCCTCCCCCAACTTTGTTCCTGCTCACCCTCCAGGACAGTTTCCCTGAAATCTTTCCCTCGACAGCTGAGACCTAGCCATTTCGATTGATGCCCGGTGGAGCTACCTCGCTAGCTAAAGGGGAGATGGGCTATGGATTCCCTCCTTGACCATCACCTACCCAGCCGGTCTTTGGGCAAACTCTCCTGCGTCTCTCCAGACCAGCCCACCATCTAGGGATGGAAGCCTCCACCACCTAATCTACGCACAATGACAATCTCTGAGCATACTCCTGATCTCCATCCTGACAGCGGAGTCCGAGCTCTATGTACGACGCCCAATGGAGCTGCTCTGTTCAGCTATTGAGGAGATCGACCTTGGTTCATCCCCTGACTGTCACCTACCCAGTCGGACTTTGGGCACAGTTTTTCTCCCCGTCTTGCCCACCCACCCCCCCATCATATTTCTGTTACCCTGCTTTTTCCTTGTCTCCTAGCTATCTGTTCCCATTCAGCATTCTTTCATTCTTTGTCTACTTCCTTTGCTCCTTTCCCCTCTCACCTGAATCTTTCCCCTCTCCCGCTACACCGCCTAGCTCCCTATCCTTTTGTGCCCTTTGACTAAGCATTCCTTCTCCCCTTGTTGGGGAAAGATCCAAGATATATACGCTGGAGTCTCAGCTTACCCGCTGAGAGAGTCCACAGCACCAAGGGAGCCACTCACAATTGAGGTATGGTATGGCACCCCTGGCCAAAGCACTCCCTCTCCCCTTTTTGGGGAAGGACCCAGTAAGTAGGCCTTGGAGTCTCAGAGACCTCTCTGAGAGAGTCCACTGCGCTTAGGTAGCCTCTCGCAACAGAGATGGGGTAATGATACCACTCCCCCTGGGATCACAGTTTACTGGACTTTGGGCGCAGTTTTGACTCGTCTTCCGATTTGTGTCCCCTTCACCCTCCCCCCTCCTCTTGCCATGCTGTGTCTCTCACCCTCCTATCCTCTATCCTCTTTCCCTCCTCCATTCTCTGTCTACTTCCCCTGCTCTTACCCGCCCCCCCCCCCCGGAATCTCTCCGTTTGCCTGCTTTTTCCCTGACCTATATGTTCCTTTTTGTTTGTCCCAACCTTACTTGTCACTATATTTCCATGCTCTAATAACCGTTTAACCTTTGTAAAGATGTAACCTGCTATTATTGTCTGATACTCTTGTAAAGCACTCTGATACCTCCGGGTCTAGCCAGCGCTATAAAAAACCTGAAAATAAAAAACAAAAAATGCCTGCGTTGCACTGCCCCATGCCAAAACCCCATAAATGAGGTCCTAAGAGTCAGTTGGCTGACTTCCTGTTACAGTTACAGGGCAGCAAAAGGTGAAGAAACCTGACTTGGTAGCCACAATTGCTTGACCACCAGTGATCTTTGAAGCGTAGCCCGGGAGACCAAGTCTTGATGCTCAAAGGTCGCACCCTAGTCTGCTTGACCCAGGTGAGCCATTGAAGTGCAGTGTGGTCACCAAAGATGGACACTAGCCTAATTTAAAGGGAACCACTAGTTTCGCTGTAACAAGAGACCAGTAGACAAGTGGCAACTAGTTTTTGGCTGGACTTCAACCGGACTTCGCGGTACATTGCCCCCTGTGGCCAAAGTCACCGCAGCATGACCCATGGATCGAGGAGTAGCCCCAGGAAGACCCCCATTACAGAATCAGCCTCTCCAGTATCCTGTATCCCTTGCATCAGGACCACTCCATTGAAGTTTATGGTGGTTCGCCCCTTGAACCTAGACATGTACTGGAGACTGCTTTGACTTCAAGGTGTGTGTCATACCAAGCCTTATTGGCCCCTGTGCCTTGCTCCCTGCTGGGGTTGGTCACTCAAAGAGAGCCAGAGTGGCCGACAACAACTTTACAAAACTTTACAAAGTAACTGCCAACTCCTGTAGTCGCCATTGCTTGTTTGCGATTTGAGTGAAAAACAGTGATTTACTATTCGCGTAATCATTTTTATCTCCGAAACCCTCAGGTGGATTCTGTTCATTTTGGTCACTAAAAATAAATAAAATGCGAGCTGGTTTTACAAATTTGGGCTGGATTTACTTTGTGTCGTGTTTATTTCTTTTTCAGCTATTTTGGTTTTTCTAAATGCTTTGCACGTGTTCTTCTGTTTAAGCATGACTGCTCAAAGCCACAGCTACCCAGTGTTGAGCTAAACTTTTACAAACAAGCCGGACTGGACCCAAGATGGGTTTGTGGGTTTATTAAACTGGGAGATCGCACAACCACCCCATGTAATAAACGCTTTCCTTGCAGCATTGCCTGTGATAGTAACAATTAGATAAAAAAATAACATTCATTTTTTCGCCAAATTCAACTCATGGGAGAAGTTGGGGTGATAGCACATGGACTTTGACACCCACTGGCATCAGAGGAATTCACATCATATCACGTTTATAAATTCACCAGGGACACAAGAATCTGATTTTGGTCCCTGGGTGACCTCTGCACTGTAAATTTGTAAATGTTGTAAATGTTGTAGACTTGTAAAGCGCACAGCTGCCCCAGCAATGGGGCGTCCCGGCGCTGTAAACCGCTGGGGAACCCATCCTAGCTTTCCCTGTGAGATGGCCCCTACAAGCATCCCCGGCGCTGATGGGGCCATAAGTGGAGATTAAGCAAGCTGTTGCCCAGAGTTGCTGAGTGGGATCCATGGTTAGAGTAGGCACCGAGGCGAGAATTGTCGAGTCCGCTGACCTTGGCCCAAGACCCTGTCGCGTCGGGAATCGAACCCTGGTCCCGGGCCAACTTCTGCTCCCGGGTCTGCCGCCTCTAACCAGAGAGCCACACCACTCCACTGTGACTATCATAATACTATCAGTGGCTGTGCCAAAGAATGTATGGTCATGTGTTTCTTGCAGGCTCCTGTAGGTGACTGGTGATTCACTGAAATGTCTGCATCTCTTATCAAGTAGGTGCAGGAGACAGCACATAGTTAATTTATCTCAGAAGCATTGTCTGGATCTGTTGGGGATGTGTTTTCAAATGCGGCTTTAGCAAAACCACAAAGGTGTTAGCATGTCCTAGCCCGACACATAAGCCCTAATTGAGAGGAGGGCAATAACAAGTTAGCTGCTACAATTGGTAGATGTCCCGTGCACCGAAGGCTCGATTACCTTGTCTACTTCAGAGCGCGAAGGTATGCCGTACTCCTGAGGAAAAGGCATGTGTAGGGGCTGCCGCATATATGGTGAACCCCACGCTGCCATTCCTGTCGGCATCCTTTCTGTCAGGGCCTGCCATGTGGACAATGGAAGCCAAATAGAGAAAAAGCAAAAAATGTCCCCCACACACTGAAAGAAAAATCCCAGTGTGAGGGACATGGGCATTAGTAATGGTACTCCTGCAGATGCAACTTTGGCCTCTGCCACCTTGATGGGGGTGTCTTTGGAATGACACCATAGATTTGCCTGCTGGCATGTCATGGTGGACCTGCCTCCACATTTACCATGGTCAATCTGGCCTGACAGCTGGTGTACAGGGTCGCTGACCTCTCCGAGGGGCAGCGGCAATCCCGCCCTACAGACCCCCTTAACCTGGGGCACTTTTAAATAAACAAAGCATACCAGTACATATAGAGAAATCTTCATGTGACATCAGCAATCAGCGTGCACCAATTGAAAAGGGTGCACACAAGAGGCAATATTTGCACCTTCATCATGCTTCTGACCTGTTACTAATGTCAGACTGCACCAAGAAGACTTTAATACGTCATGGGGCTTACATCTAAAGTGATAAGGATGGCTGGTTCAGTTTCATCGCCGAATTTAGGATGATATACCTGCAAGGAACATAAGCAGTGGAAACATTTCACATTAACAGGTATTCATCTATCGCACCCCTGCGATTCTTTCTAGAAATCAGAGCGAAAGAGGGAATAACAAGTTTGACATCTCAAACCAATGAAAATGTTGTGGACACAGATGGGCTCACCATAATATCTATTTGTGGGTCTCTGAACAGAAGAAGACAAGCAGCAGTTAATTATGAACTATTATAATAATTAAACGGTGAGCAACCCTGCAGATTGGGAAACAATTTAGAAAAATGCATCCTTGATTGAGAGGAGGATCTGTATGTCACATGGGCAGGGGTCTTCAACGCCCCCCTCTCTGCATTTCCACCTAAGGAGATATGGGGGATGATCGCCATCTGGGGAGGAACAATCACATGTTGCCCATAGCCTGTATGCTGAAGCATTGAATTATATTTTTTATAAAGTATAAACTTCTCTTTACTAATGATGTATGTGGGACTTCTGAGACCCCCTAACCCCACCTTTACAAGTAGAGTGGTGACAAGCACCTGTACCTAATTGGTATAGTCTGTGACTACACTGTAAGGGCAGCTTGGAGGAGTGCTCATAATCCGATTGTGTGGGGTCCTCATACTGGTTGCAGTGGAGTCAACTCCATTGACTTTGTAAAGGATATAGAAGTTATAAGGAATAATGGACGTAGGATTACACGGGGAGCTGGTCAAACCTAATTTTTATCGACTCTATTGACACAGTGTTCAAATGATTTTAAGATATGCATGGGTGAGGAGGCCAAATATAGCATTTTCAGGATCTCTTTTGACTCAAATTTAGACTCCGTTAACGCCCTTCTTGCCTAGAAATAAGAACACCGTTAAACATCAAGGATGGTTTGATAAATCTTGCAGTCAGAAACATACAAAGTTGATGACCGCTTTACCTCTCATCCCTCCCTAGGAACTGTTTAGACATTCAAAATTGTCGACTCAGATATATAAAAAAGGTACTACAATTAAAGAAAAACAGAGTTAAAGAGGAAGCAGAGGCCAATTTGGTTATGGCAAGTGAGATTAAAGATTCCACATTGTTGTGGAAGACTGCCTCTGCTCCATTTTTCAAGGAGGTCACAGCACCTCCATACATTGCCTGGTTTCAGAAAGATATCTGACCCCAAACAGATGGTCTCAAATGATGCCTTAGATAGTCATATCCCCCTTGACCCCAGCAGTAGACCTATGACGTTTGATCTGGATGAAGCATCTGCTAGATTAACAAAAGCAGCTTAGGGAAAGCACCCGGGTCTGATGGGATCCCTGTGGATATTTTTAGAAATATTGATTTATGGGCACCCATCTTTACTCAAGTACTGAGGGCTTTTGAGGGAGAAGGCCTACCTACATCTAGGTCCCAATCTAGAATTGTCCCTACTTTCAGGAAGAGGAATAGGGCTGATCCAAAAGGTGTTTGGTCCTTCTCCCTCCTTGAGTCATCTCCGAAGTGTCTGTGTAGAATTCTACTAGAAATGTTAAAAATGTGGAAGAAGAAAATTGTATTCGGTCACTCAAGGGGGATTCATCTCCCAAGCTGCCGGGTAGAATTCTACTAGAAATGTTAGAAATGTGGAAGAAGAAAATTGTATTCGATCACTCATGGGGGATTCATCTCCCAAGCTGCCGGGTAGAATTCTACTAGAAATGTTAGAAATGTGGAAGAAGAAAATTGTATTCGGTCACTCATGGGGGATTCATCTCCCAAGCAGCCGGGTAGAATTCTACTAGAAATGTTAGAAATGTGGAAGAAAATTGTATTCGATCACTCATGGGTGATTCATCTCCCAAGCTGCCGAGTAGAATTCTACTAGAAATGTTAGAAATGTGGGAAGAAGAAAATTGCATTCGATCATTCATGGGGGATTCATCTCCCAAGCTGCCGGGTAGAATTCTACTAGAAATGTTAGAAATGTGGAAGAAGAAAATTGCATTCGATCATTCATGGGGGATTCATCTCCCAAGCTGCCGGGTAGAATTCTACTAGAAATGTTAGAAATGTGGAAGAAGAAAATTGCATTCGATCACTCATGGGGGATTCATCTCCCAAGCTGCCGGGTAGAATTCTACTAGAAATTTTAGAAATTTTGGAAGAAGAAAATTGCATTCGGTCAGATAAACAATATTTTTTAAGAAGGAATTAAGCACTGTGGAACAAAGCTTAAATTCAAATCTCCTAATAGGGAAATATATGAGTGCTAGGAAAGGGGTTATGAACATTAGCAATGCATTTCACTGTCAACTATGTAACAGTGTGGTTGACTATGAGATCAATAGGAATGGAGGAAAATAATAACTTTACTTAGTCAAATATACGTTGTGCTACGGCCAAAGTCAGTTATAGCTTTGCAGGAGTGTACCAGCCATTACAGATTAAATGGGGAGTCAGGTAAGGGTGTGTCTTTGCCCCTTACCTATTTACACCTTAAATTAACTGTATAAATAAGTTCCCAAACACAAAATGTAAAGATCAGTCTCTAGTTGGTAGGCACCTGATTCCAGTTCTTTTGTATGCAGATGATGCTTTGGTAATGGCAAGAACAGCAAGAGTCAGGTTCGGGTCCGCGACCTAGCAGGTACTCCACATAGGAGGAGAAGAAAGAAAGAGAACTAGAGAGGATAGGGAAGAAAGTGATGATGTCCGCTCGACTAGCAGTGTTTCCTCATCAGTAGGCAGTTCAGTCTCTAATGTATCACATGAGACCCCTTTAGAGGAGGGAGCTTCTTCTTTCCAGAAGGAGCTCGCAAAACTCCGAATCAGCAGTCGAATACAACAGAAAAAAGACCAACCAAAACAAGGAGGGGCGGTAGGAGGTCCAAAGGCAGGTAAAGGAATAGGTCAAGGCCAAACCAAGAAATGGAAACCATAATTACCAATGATGATTTATCTGTTAACATGCTGGTACATAATGATGATGATAAGATTTGTGACCTGAAGGTTGTTAACTTGACAAATAAAATTCTTGACAAAGATGAATTGATGGTCTTGAGTAAAGGTTTGAGCTTTTGTCCAACTCAGGGGGGTGATCTCACTGATGTACATATTGATCTGTATAAATTTACAAGAGCTTTGAAATTGAGGTATTATTTTTCACAACAAACACCTAGAGGTGTAAATCCCCCTATTTGTTCTAGAAACTCCACACATACGGTGGCTGATATTCGGAATGTACAATTGTTGCTTAGCTTAGACGATGATGAGAACCATGATATGACAACTCTACTCAATCACTTTGACATCGAACAAGATTGTAATATGGATAGCGGGCTCAGGCCAAGATCCAAATTTACACCCGCTTTCAATTACCATCCAAATATAGATGTCTTTTATGACAAAATGAGTAAAGATCTCTACGATCTGGAAACACCTAGCAGACCAGTGGCACGTATCAAACACAACATTACCGCCAATGAACGGAAAGCGCTCAATAGATTGAAATTAGATAACACAATTGTCATTAAAGAAGCTGATAAGGGCGGTAATGTTGTGGTTATGAACCATTGTGATTATATGACTGAAATTGCTAGGCAATTAGGTGATACATGCTGTTATCAGCGAGTTCTAACAAATCCTATTTAGAACCTAACCATCAGGATTAATATGAAATTAAGTGAATGGAAAGATATTGGCTTATTGTCTGACGATGAGTTCAGATACTTGAGAATCGACAAACCGAGATATCCCTGTATCTATATCTTACCTAAGATACATAAGGGTGGTCTTTTTCCTCCAGGCCGCCCTATTATTTCAGGGATTGATTCACCAACAGAAAAATTGTCGGAATTTGTAGATTCCAGACTTCAAAAATATGTCCTAGATCTTCCCTCATATATCAGGGACAGTAAAGATATCTTGACTAAATTTAACAATTTTCAGTGGCCAGATGAGCTATACTTCGTCACAATGGACGTGGAAAGCTTATACACATGGATTCACAAAAAATTTGGGATTTTGGCTGTACAATCTTTCCTGGATAGGGAACCTGCTGGCCATTATGAATCCAATAAGATGACATTAGAGATGATAGATATTATTTTGAGTAACGATTTTTTCTTACATGACACCACATGGTATCATCAGATACTCGGGACTGCCATGGGTTCAAAATTTGCTCCCTCTTACACCTGCCTCTTCATGGGGTGGTTCGAGAGGGAGTATGCCTGGCACAGACATGCCTCCCCCTGGACTGAATAAATTGTGTTCTGGGGGAGGTATATCGACGATATTATCATCCTATGGTCAGGACCTTTGGAATCACTTGAGGAATACCACACATACTTGAATGCTAACCCCTTTAATGTGAAGCTCACCATGACATATAATAAAGAAAAAAACAACTTTCTTGATATTGAATTTTACATCAAAGATGGCACCATACAAAGCTCCCTTTACAGAAAAGAAACAGCCTGTTATGCGATTTTACATGCGGACAGTGCACATTCACGTACAGTAATTAACAACATACCATTTGGAGAGATGACGCGATTAAGGAGGAATTGTAGTGAGGACAACATATACCTTGAGAAGATTTTGGAATAAAAAAAAAAGATTCCTCAAATGAGGATATGATAGGCGACTACTTGACAAAGCCATGAATAGAGCACAAAAACTTAAGAGGGAAGATACACTTTGTGATAGACCCACACCGATACGTGACACAACAGTCAGACTCATCACCCAGTACAATGACAACAGTGGTAGGGTTTATAAGATCCTCAAGAAAAATTGGGGGCTCCTCAAAGACACCCCAGGCCTTGGCGATTGTCTGCCTACTAGACCTGCTATTACCTATCGCAAGGGGCGATCACTACGTGACATATTATGTTCCAGCCATGTGACTAATACACAAACTACATGGCTTCCTCCTAAACCGAAAGGCTTCTTCACTTGTGGTTTCTGTAATGTATGTCCGCAAGGTAGAAACAGAATGACCACTTTCACACATAACACACCAAAAACTCATACAATTGCACATTTCATCAACTGTAATACAACACACGTGATCTATGTATTGGGATGTCGTTGTAATGCCATCTACGTAGGAAGCACTGTACGTTCTCTTAAGGTCCGAATACAAGAACATCGTAGGGCCATACTAAACTGTGATACTCGTTATCCTGTAAGTGAACATTACAAACAAATGCACCCAGATGACACGTCCTTTTGGTTCTACGGGATTGACCATGTGCCCATTAATGCTAGGGGCGGTGATCGTGAATTACAGGTTAGACAAAAGGAAGCGAGATGGATTTGTCGTTTGAAGGCAATAAAAATGGGCCACAATACCGATAGAGAGCTTCATTATTTTCTTGGATAGATAGTATAATGGTGAAAATTTGAGGTAAATTACTGCATGGGGTATACCTAATATATTTACTGCCCCATATCAGGAAATGGTATATACTGAATATAATGATTTGATGATTTTTTGACCTAAAAGTACTATATGTTGACTAGTGCTTGTAATCCCTTTTTTATATCATCTATATTCTTTTCTACTCCTTTTTGTCTTTTTCTCCCTGTTTGTTGGGTATTTCTATTCTTTTCAACGCTATATAAGTTTGACATACCGTCACTAATAGTGGTATCTCTGTAGCACAATCACATTTTAATACATCCTGTCGATATTGCCGATATTTGGCTTATAATATTAAACATAGACATGACCGTGATAGTGGGATATAAATCTAGTTAAAATTGAACTTATGGTAATAACGTCTCTTGGGTGGCAATCCAACCTTGACAATTTTTTGATATATTGAGTTGTGGAGAATTTAGAATGTGGGTTATTTAGACGCCAAAGATCTAGGTTGGGACTATGTCAATGCATAGCCCGCTTGATTTATGATGTCCTTTACAAATATGTTCTTTGGGTTACCTTGTCAATACCCTTATACTCATGTGTTTGTTGTGGGCGGCAGACATTTAGATATGGCCGCTTTTTTATAAATAAGGTCTGATAGTGATTGCTGTCTTCCCTCGTTTTTTGCCGTTCGCGGTATGGAATACAGTATTCTTGTGTTTATTTTTATATATAACGTTATTCACATACGGCAGTTTTTCCGTAATTACGGGATCCTTAGCCAATGACCAGTAGAATAGTTCATCACAGCGATATATACATAGTGAATAAGCAGTTTTTCCGATGTTGTAGGTGGGCACTCCAATATGGCCGACAATTCGGGACATTTCCTTGCAGCGATGGCCCCTTCTCTGTTGTTTGCGTACACAACGTCTACGTGGTCATGTGACTGACCGGCACGCTGTTTAAATGTTGGTAAGTTTTCTTGCCTCTGTTTATCGATAGTCAAGTCTGAAAACAACGATTGTGATACTTGTCCTAACACAGGTAAGCGACGTCGGGTAGACTTTTGGTGGCGCCACCTCTGGCCATTATATACCACAAATAACGGGATTCTCTCCTAATGTTACTTGTTGCCGCGCGGTAGAAGGGCATACTCGTGTGGAATCTCTTTCGTTTGACTACGTGAGAATGTGATCCCTTATTCCTGTAATAATATTTTCGGGTGACCACCATTCTTTTCAGCTTTTTATTAATACAATATAGATGGTTCATATATCTCTTTTTTGGATAATAGATGATTTAGGGTCTTTGGGCTAATGTAGATGACTAAAAAGTTGGCATAGAACTTCTTTTGTAATTTTTTGTATTTTAAGGGGAATTAAATTGTATGATTTCTCAAGCGCACCTTCATAAATGTGCGTTTGGGATGCTCACAACGTTGCCGTTTTCACATTGAAAGATAACTTTTTGGGGACGTTTCCCATACGCTCGGGACTACCAAATCACCGAAGTGTTTTTACAGTGGATGGTTGTCTTGTACTTACCAAGGTGAGATCTTTGGCTGAGATCTGTTTCCCATTATCGGACAATGTGAACTGCTGACATTGATTGCCTTTCTGTGATAGCATTGATTTTGAGTTGTTTTACGTTAGACAACTGGACACTCCTTTTGCTTCTTGTCTACAGGTCTTGATTGTGGGTTCGAACTGTACCCAAGAACTCTAGGAATATAAGGATTTGCATTATATGTTATGAGGGGTTTCCTCTACGAATAACAGTTGAAACCTTATTGGTCAGCCCCTCTTTTGACTTTTATTCTTTGGTTTTTGGCGGTGTTCACTTCTAAGTCTTATATTAATAAAACTTTAATTAGGTTGGTAAGAGGAGATTATGAGCTGGCTACTTTCACTGTTTTTCACTCCTAACTCTCCCTTCTTTTAGAAAACTGTGGTCTATCTTACTTTTGGTAGACGTTATCTTATCTTTACTTTGGTGGTTTTTGGTGTTGTTCGTGTCCTGGTGATAACTTTTGGCGCCTCGGCTTTCTTGTGTTATTCCTAATAAATCTAAATGAATGATTTTTACTTTTTCTTTTTTTGTTTCTTGTTCTCTTTTCGCTTTCTCCTTTCTCACCCTTGTTTCAATCCTCTTTAAAGGAAATGCTTTTTGTAATATTAAGATATTTTATACTGTGGAAATAACGCTACATGTGTACTACGCAAAGGAATATAATTGTGTTTGTTTTTATATGTGGTACCTTATATATGTATATTTTGACCGTAATAAGACTCTGTCTTTTTTGTCAATATGTTTAGTCTATTTTGTGTTGTTCGTACCGATTCTGGGTCTTTTATTTATATAATTGTCGTTATTTTTGTCTTATTGATGATTTTGTCTTACCATTTGTGACTTTTCCTTCTAATGTTTTTTGTTTCTTGTATGCATATTTTATTATTTAATATATATTGTGTTGTATAATTGTATCTGTATTGTGTATTTATGTGTGGTTTTATGATTATTATAGTCCTGACGAAGTTCCCAAGGCACAAGGGAACGAAACGCGTTGGCTGTGTGCCGTTGTTGTATCAAGCATCTTCAAATAAAAGGAAAAGAAAAAAAACTTTCTGAAATACAAGTGTGGGTTGCTTACGACCATTGATAGAGTGCACCTTCCCTCTTTTTTTATGATGAATCTTCACTCCACATAACAGCGGAGCACACAGTTGTAGTCCTGTTCCTTTTTTTCCTGCCACACAGCCTCGAGTTGAGGCCCAAACCAGACTCTTTTGGGTCCAGACAACAGTGGATTTGCTTCGCCATTGGTTGTATTTTTGTTTCCTCCATTGTATACACTCATTTTACCCAGTTCTTTCTGGTTACTCTTGGCAGAGTGACTAAATATAGATCTTGAAGAATGCCCCTACACCTAATAAAGGGTAACAGAAGGGAAAAAACATGTTGACCACAACATCATTCTAGGATTTAATCTTTTCCCTACTGTTTGTTTTTAATCACATCCATTAGGGACATAATACACTATTTGAGCTACACCAGGAGGTAGTTTTAACTCGCAATTCTTGTTGCATTCAGCCCCATCTTGCACTCACATAGGAATGGCCATCCAAAGAACTCCTTGTTTCTGAGGGACTTTTATCCCACATCATATATTGTGGTGTGACGAGCAAACCAATGATGAAGCATGCTACCTCAGAGAGGTAAGGGTTTTTTCCACCCCAAACAGATACCTGTTTCTATAGCAACGGAGACAGATTTAATCCTCCAAATCAGCAGCCCCTCACAATACTGTTGGACAAACCTGAGTGCTTGTTGTGTATTGTGTTAAGATAGGAGTCGGTACTCGCTGGTCATAAAATACTCCTTGGCCCTCTTTGTGTTTTTGTTCCAAACAAGGCACATTGCACTTTATGTTTTTTGCAAATACTATATCCCTCCACGGATGCATTTTTTGAAGCCATCATTGACAAAATGGAACTTTATACAGTGTAGACCGGCACCCGTATATCTCCAACAATTAGATCCTGTGCTTTTTGCTCTGTGGCTATTTGCTACATCCAGGAAACTGTTAGAATGAGGAAATTGCTTTTTATTACTGAATTAATTAACTTGTATTTTTCTTTTAAATGTACACACTTTTTGAGATTTTAACTTATTTATATTTATGTATTCCATATATTTTATTGTCTTTCTATTTTTTATGGTTCGATATGGGAAGTGAATAAAGATTGATTCTGACTTTAATATGTCTTTTCTTGGCTTTCTAGTAAATTGATACAGGGGCAGTCATTGTCTAGTCACTGTTGTAGCTCTTCTGTTGGTTCAAAGCAAAGGACTGGTGTTAGAAATAGGGGTCTCTAGTTGCAGTTGTTTGCACCCTGTCCAAGAAGGGACCCTTATTCTAGTCAAGGTAAGGGGATTGCATAGTTAAGATAACCCCTGCTCACCCCCTTGGTAGCTTGGCATGAGCAGTCAGACTTATCTCAGAGGCACTGTGTAAAGCAGTAACAGTGAAAACACTACAAATGGACACCACATCAGTTTAGAAAAATAACCAATCTTTATCTAAATAAAACAAGACCAAAACGACAAAATTCCAACATACATAAGAAAGGATAACACTTTTTAAAGGTTAAAAATAGTTCAGGAATAGAAACTATGGATCCATCACTTTATCACAAAGGACTTGAGATGTGTCAAAATCAGAGACGAAAACAGGCGCAAGGAATATGAGGCGCTGAAAAACAAAGCAATGCGTCTCTTTCTTACTTGCAAGGGAAGTGATGCATCAAATCCTAACTGTCAGGAGAGGTGATGCATTGGTTCCTTGCTGCTATGCAGAGGAGGTGATGCGTTGATTCCTCACTGCTAGGGGAGGTGATGTGTCGGTTCCCGGGCACGTGGCCTCTGTTGGGCTACGTCAATGAAGAACTTGGCACACAGGTGCGATGCGTTAAAAATCTGAATGTGCTGGGGTCGATGCGGTGGTGGCGAACCAGGCTATACGGCGATATTCGAGCCGCAAGCAGGTGATGCATCAATTTCTTCAGCCGTACAGCAGGGCCTGCATTGGAGTCAGAGCAGGTGCCTCGGGTGTCGGAGACACAGTGCTCAAGAGTCGGTCTGTGGCAATCTATTCAGCTGCATGACAGACGCTGCATCGATTTTTCGGCTGAGCAACGGAGCTGCGTTGGTTTTTCAACCACACGGCAAGGCTGCAGCGGGAAAAACAGACGCTGTATGTCCATGCAGGGCCGGTTTTAGCGCTGATGGCGCCCGGTGCGACAATCATTTTTGCCGCTCCCACTGCCCATAATCACCTCCTCGGATACTCTCACTACTACTGATGGAACAAGGTTTCGTATTTGAGAAACTTGCTTGTATGCAATCCTCTCAAATAACATGTAACAACGTAACCAACAAGTCTTGTAATACTAATATTGCATTACATTAATTATATTATATCCAGGGGACGCTTGCGCATGCGTCTACTGCATCTACGTAGTACGACGTCCTCTTTCGCTTGGTGGGAAAACTTGCAGCTGCGCAATAGCTTTACAAATGGCCGCTTGAAACTCACATGGTAATGCACATGCTATTGCATAAACTAAACCTATAACTTCTACTAAGCACTAATGCGAAGAGATTAAAATAAGTAAATGGGGATAGAGTAGAGGTAAGTTGTATACAGTGAAATCATTTATTGTGGCATTCTAACGTGTCTTTTTCTGACTTTATTATTAGTTCATATTTGGGCCTCGGAGGGTGACTGAAACCCCTACCCCACTTAATCGGCGCACATGGAGACTTGCCGGAAACCATGATGGCACACTTGAAACACAGTCAAGGCCACATTGGGCAAAGATGCCTGGGAAGGAAAACTATTGACCCGAACAAGCAACAATTTTGAATAAAATATATAAACCTAAATTGATCATAATGTGAAATGTGGGTGGGAATAAAGCTATGTGAAAGTAAATTAAGGGGCGGAAACATAGAACAATAGTCCAAAGAAAAAATATTACTTTTAATATGGTGTGATGAACTCACCTCCTCACCCTGACCAATCAGAATAGGGGAAAACACGAATATTGCAACTTTTGGGAGTGGTACACAAATACAGAATAGTATAATTGAGGTAAGTTAGCTAGAGACATTGTCAGACCTGTCAGACTTGTCAGATTTGTCATTCTGACTCGTCACCGACCCAACACGTATGCTGCTACAGATTCTGTCCGAGATGCTGTCTCAGACCCTGCTGCTGCCAGAAACTCTGCTCGAGAAAGCGAGATACTGATCGATAAACTAAATCATCTAGAAGGGAATTTTCGGAAGAGGGACATTCGAGGAGAGTACTGCCAGAGAGGGGTGCGACGCTGGCATTGCACTTAGAAGAGGTCACCTTCCCAGATCCGAATCTGCCCGATCCTCTGTCTCCATCTTGTCCTGGGAGATTCTCTCTGGCCCATCTTTAAGGAGTTGGGTTCATCTATCACCTTAGGTAAATATACTTCTGTAAAACTTGTCTTTGTACCTGCTTTCTCTTTTCCTCCCTTTCCCAGGTACCGTCTCCATTGATTTCGTTATTATGACTTTGCTATATTTGACTTTTAATTTGCTTCTTGAGAGAAGTTGCTAAACTGTATTTGATTCTGACTCACAAAATTATTGATTTAGATAAAGATTTTAAACTTTTTGAGTTTGTGGTTATTTCAAGTTTAAGTTAAATGTCATTTTCTACCTTAAACTATCTCAGCAACCTGATTCATTGAGTAAAGAAATTATTACGGAGATCAAATTGGTAAGACTTGGTAAAGGTGAAAATCAAATTACAGGTAAAACTCAAAATTGATAACAGTGGGTTCTACTGGCTTATCTGTGTGAATGTTATGAGCCCAGGTGAGTATTAGGTATATGTGTGTGTGTAACCTGAGCTGGTGACCCGCGCTTTATCAGTTTTGCTTGGTAGCAGAGGCATGGTTAGGTTCTAGTTAGTTAGGTTGAAACTATTATGGATTGAATTATTTGATTTATGCACTAACAACCGCTATTCGTTAATTGTTATGTATTGTTTTCTGAAAATTCCCAGGAATATTGAATAGTGGGTGGCGAAGGGAAGCCATACTGCAGTGAGGTTACTTGTCTGGATCAGGAAAATGCTGAAAGTTACGCAGGACTAGAAGCACTGATTAAGGAATTATTTTTCTTTTGTATAAAAGTGAGAGTAATTGGTAGCAAAGGAGTTCGCTGGTGAAACTTTGGTCTTATATCACCTAGAAAAGGGTAATACTGAATGAGTAGCAGGTTCTCTGATGCTTGTGTGACGAGTAAGCGGAAAGGTTTTACTCATAGTGTATGAAAAGTAAGTGGTAGGGTTTTACTCGTAGTGTGTGAAGAGTCAGGGAAAAGGTTTGCTCGCAGTAAAAGGTTGACTATTCTTTGTATTTGGAGGATCAGACACAGTAGCGAATGTTTCTATATTGTTAATTAATGAAAATTGCATGTATATTCATGAAAGAAATACGTTTTTGTATTGCCTTGTAAAGAAGGGGTCAGTAGTGAGGAGTGATATCGTCGTCATAGAGAGTCGTGCTAGGATTGGCTAAATGGCATAGGAAAACAGAACCTGATTGGTGAGAAGAATAAGAAGCCAAGCTGGTATTGGTAAATTGATAAAGTAAAAGTGAACATTTGATTAGTTGAAAATAAAAACAATTGATAGTGGGACTTGCATGTGGAGACACAATCCTACTTTGATAGGGACTCGCCCTGACAGAAGATATTTAGGCTTTGCCCACGAACAGTACATAAAAGGAAGATCACGTAAAATGTATGGAGAGAAAAGAAAAATGTCATTTATGCAAAAAATTAAGAATTATTTTAAAAAGGATAAACCCAATAAAACTAGAGAAGGAATTCTCATTCCTCCTCTGAAAAACTCCTGCATCTTATACGATGGTAGAAAGAGGTTATCATACTTGCGTGTGGTTAGAAAATTGGGTAGAATATACAAAGCATGATGGAATACTGGTGTTCCCTGAGTACGGAACATTTAAGTGAAGGATTTTACATAAATTACACACTAGAATGAATGAGTTAGAACCAAGACCCAGATTAACTCAGTATGAAGCACTAGAAGAATGGGAGACTGAGGCATTTGAGCGAGATAGACCCAGGAGTGACAGGAAATTGAGCAGATGTTATCCAAAATTTCCACATGAAACCCGAGATAAGCAGATGAAACAGTGGATGCAGGCCATGTTAACTGAAGGGTTATATCCCGTATTGACGGCTGAGGAACAGACAGGAGGAAAGTGCACAGAAAAGAAAAAGCATTTAACATTAACAGGTTGCGGAGACTCAGAAGATGATTATTTAGAAGATATTTTAATGAAAAAACCTCCACCTTATCAAGAACGACCAAATAGAACTCCTCCGAGTGCTCTGATTCTAGATACACCCTTAGTGCCACAAATAGTACAAGAGAGAACAATGGAAAGTGTACTACGGGAAAAAGAAAGAGAAGCAATAAATAAGAAGAGAGATGAATTAAAACAGAAGATAACACAGTTAAACGCACATACTGAAGCTTTGACTATACCAGTGACTATAGGTCCTGTTGTCCCATTGTACAGGAATAAATCAAATTGCCCTAAACCGCCTGTCATGACTACACTCATTATTGAGCCAAGAAAAGAGAAGCTAGTAGTTGATGACCAAGCTAGTGATTGCGAGTCTGTAATTTCATTAATGGACTTGCCGATAAGAGGGCAAATAAATGACACCCCCAGAAGAGTCACACCAGGTTGCTCAAAAGAAGTACGAATACAGACATCCACCGGATCAAAAAGTGCCACAATTGTAACCCCAGAAGAAATAGAAAGTTGGGCACAGGAAATAGAGAAACCAAATTTACCACCGAAAATATTAGACATATTCAAATTAAGAGTTGAATTAGAAGAAATGATACCTGGGAATGTAGGATTAGATAGGTTAAACACCTATAGTGAGGAAGAATTGCTGTTTATTTGCAGAAGCATAACCCGAAACACAAAATCATTCCATGAAAAATTGGTAAATTTAGCCTCTGAAATGGGAATAGAAATAGGGCGAACCAAAGTATTGCAAAAACTTTATAGAGCAGAATTTTCTGATAAGGATTTGGAAAACATGAACGTATCAGGAAGAAAATTGCAGGTTAAAGAATTAATGACAATATTGCAGAAATGGGGAGATTTAGACAGGTGGAAAGTTCGGTGGTCAAAGAAAAATGAGGAAGCTCAGGCAAATCGAGTAACAACTGAATATTTAATGAAAGAAATAGAGAAGACAGAAAGGTTGTACCCAATGAGAGAAATTCCAGGAGGAGGTTATGTACATGTCCCAAGGACCCAACAGGATATTTCATCATTTACAAATGATTTCCCTAAATTGAGAGAAAAACCAGTGGAATGGTAAAGGCAAGTTGAAAGGTTTGTGAAAGTGTCGAAAGTTTTGTTGAAGGATCTAGATGGTCTTTTTGACATAGTGGTGCCTACTGATTTGTGGATTGAATGTAAAATTGCAGTTGATTGGCCTAATGATGAGTACCCGAGAAATGAGAAAACAGGAGCTCCGTCAGAAGAGGTTATGAAGAAATAAAACCAGGTAATCACCTTCTTAAAAGGGAAAATTCCCCCAAAAGAAACAGATTGGATAAAAATAGATTGGACAACCCAGGAAAAGGATGAATCTGTACATGCGTACTATGAGCGCCTCCTAAATGTTTTCAAACAGTACAGTGGATTTGAGAATATTGGGGATAAGGATATGATGCATTTTGTGGATCGGTTTGTGTCAGGGTTACGAAAAGAAATATCTGAAATGATTAAGCAGCATAATTTGTGCTGGCAAGCAAAGCCAATAGATGAAATTTTATAAAATATGCAAAATATTGTGGAGATGAAATTGACAATTGATGAAAGAATTTAGAAGAAAAAGTGATGTGGGCTCAAGTGAAATTAGAAGAACAGCAAGAACTCCAGTTACAAAATCAGGCAGGGAATACAGAAAGGTTGCAAGGTCAAAGTGAAAATAATGGGGGTAAACCAAAAGGGTGATTGAGCAGAGAAGAGGCCAAGAAAAAGTTCCCTTGTCATGGGTGCGGAAAATTGGGACATTGGAAGAATGAGTGTATAAGCATACAACATAATAATGCCCCAAATAAAAATTTAAATCCACAGACGCAGACTGAGTTACTAATGAATCAACTGCAGCAGGTTGTAAACCTACAGAGTCAATTGCCACCTGCCCCTTTACCAAATTTTGTGAGTCACACCAAGTACAGTGCGGACACCCCGGATTCAAAGAAGGAAGTGGTAAGAAAAATTATGTAACATCACAGTTTTTTTTGCAGGATACGTATTTTGGAGATCAAGATCAATGACGATGCCTGAGAGGTAAGAAAAAGGAGTGCGTACTTGGCGCATCCTTACCAGTAGAGCAGTCCGGTCCGCACATTGATGGAAAGGTAGAAGGAAATTACATTACCTTTTTATTGGACACTGGTGCTACCCGTTCTACTATGAGAACAGCAGACATCCCAAACCTACCCCTCTCGGGAGAAGCGATCCAAGTAGTGGGCGTTTCTGATAAACAAATTAGGACCCCTATTACAAAACCAATGGAAGTGTGCATTGGAAATTTTATAAAAATGCACAAGTTTGTGGTGTGCGATTCCAGTCCTGTGAAGTTATTAGGAAGGGACATATTTTGCACACCCGACGATGTTGCCATTCAAACCCCTTATGAAGATGGAATATATAAAATCATGTTAGCCAAACAAGGAACAGAGGTAGATGAATTATATTCATTGATGGCCAAAGATGACTGACCTGATGAGGTCAAAACGACAGTAAATCCTGAACTGTGGGATTTTTCAGGAAAAGAAGTAGGGTTAATGACAGATGTAGACCCTGTTAAAGTAACTGTGAAAGAAGGTGCAGTCTATCCAAATACTCGACAATACAAGATGAGTCCCAAAGTAAAGGCTGGTGTTGCAGCAGAAATTGATTGAATGATCGAACTGGGCATCTTAAAAGAAATCATGAGTAGTCCCTGTAATTCACCTATAATTGGCATTAAGAAACCAAATGGAAAATAAAGGGTAGTTCAAGATTTAAGAAAGATAAACAAGATTTTTGTGCCATGTTGCCCTATAGTACCCAACCCTGCAGTAATTTTGTACCAAATTCCTTGGAATGCAAGATGGTGTACTGTAATTGATTTTTGCCTTGCTTTTTTCTCCAACCCACTGCATCCTGATAGTCAGTTTTTATTTTATTTTAAATTTGAGGATCGTATTTATGTTTGGAATCGCGTTCCTCAAGGGTAAACAGAAAGTCCTTTGATCTTTAAACACATTTTGAAGAAATGCCTTGAGACATTGGTACTACCTCGAGAGTCAGCCCTGGTGCAGTATATTGATGAACTACTGGTCGTGTCTAAAACAAGAAGTGGCTGTGTAACTGATTCCATTACCCTATTGAACCATCTAGCAAAAGGTGGACATAAAGTGTCCCCTGAAAAATTACAATTCTGCAGAAGCAACATAAAGTATTTGGGACACCAAATAGAATGAGGATTAAGAAGAGTGACCACTGAGAGAATCAAAATAATAAAGCAAATGAAACTACCACAGTCACAAAAAGAAATAAGAATGTTTCTTGGTGTTGTGGGATATTGCAGGCAATGGATTGTGGGTTTTCTCTACTGGCAAAACCCTTGATACAAATGAGAAAGAAACAAGCGAAGGACCCAGTAGATTGGGATGATCTGAGCATGCAATCTTTTGTAAAATTATGAAATTGTTTATGTGAAGCACCTGCTCTAGGTATGCCAGATTATTCGAAAGAATTAGCATTATTCTGTTGTGAGAGAGATAACTGTGCCCTCTCTGTCTTAAACCAGAGACATGGTCTAATGCAACGTCCTGTGGCATATTTTTCTGCTACCTTAAATCCTGTAGCATCTGCATTGCCAGGATGCCTAAAAGCTGTGGCTGCAACATGTGTAAGTATAGAACAAAGTGAGTCAATTGTGATGGGACACCCTGTTAAGGTATACGTCCCTCATGCAGTTGAGATTCTTTTAACAAGAACTCGGATTCAGTCTCTCACTCCGAGCAGATTAACAAGTATGAGAGGATCATATTAGGAGCAGAAAATATGACCATAATTAGATGTACTGGTCTTAACCCAGCTACCTTGTTGCCAGATTCATACAATGAGGAAGTGAAAGATGAAGCTGAACACAAATGTCTTGATGTAACAGAACTCAGTACTAAACCTCATCCAGACATACAGGATGAGCCTTTGAAAGATGCTGAACACGAGTTTTTTGAGGATGGCTTATGTATGCGCCATGAGCAGGGAGGGTTGAGTGCTGCTTATGCCGTATGTACATTGGCTGGAATAGTCGAAGCATCCAATTTACCAGGAGTCAAGTCTGCACAAGTAGCCGAATTGATATCTCTAATCAAAGCCTGCAAAAATGGGAAAAATTGAAAGGTAACCATTTACACTGATAGTCAGTATGGTTACGGGGTTGTGCATGACTTTGGCCAACTCTGGATGCAGCGAGACTTCCTGACCTCTTCAGGGTCTCTCATTAAAAACGGGAATTTTGTGAAAGAATTGCTTGAAGCAATACAATTACCAAAAGAAGTGGCAGTGGTCAAATGGGCCGCACATAAGTCAGAAAATGACCATGTGACTGCAGGCAATCGATATGCTGACTAGGTTGCTCAACACTGCGCAACATTTCAAATGGCAGTAAACAGGAAAGTTGAAAATTGTGGAATCAGCTGCCAACTTATGCTGTTGTCAGGAATTCAAAAATGGAGAGAAGTAAGAGAACTCCAAGATGAAGCAGAGACAAAAGAAAGAGAAGAGTGGGAGAAGTTTGGTTGTCAGAGAAGGGCAGAAGATAATGTATAGGTTTACTTAGATGACAGACCTGTATTACCAGACTGTAAGCTTGCACCCATGGCTAGGATGTATCATGGAGACACCCACATAGGCAGAGATGCAATGATTCTACTCTTCAGACGATATTGGTTTAATCCAAGGTTCAGGAACATAACAGAGAGTCTTTGTCAAAGATGCTTGACATGTCAACAAATGAACCCCGGCAAGAAAACCATAGTCTGTATGGGAAAAATTGGAAAAGCTGAAGGTCCCTTTATAAGACTTCAAATTGATTTCATTCAGTTGCCTGTTTGTCGAGGATTGAAATATTTACTTGTCATCGTTTGTCTATTTTCAAACTGGGTGGAGGCATACCCCACCAGAAGAAATGACAGCTTGGCAGTGGCCAAACTCCTATTAAGAGAGCATATACCGTGCTTTGGTTTTCCAGTAACTATTGAATCATACCAAGGGTCTCATTTTAATAATGAAATAATTCCATTGATTTGTGAAGCATTCAAAATTGAACAAAGGCTACACTGTGCATACCGCCCAGAGGCATCTGGAGTGGTAGAACAATTGAATGGCACAATTAAGTCAAGGCTGGGAAAGGTGTGTGCATCCACTCCACTGGACTGACTGACGCTTCCCCTTTTGTTCTGATGGGACTTAGAAGTATTCCAGACAAGAATACAGGATTGAGTCCCCATGAAATAATCAAGGGAAGAACAATGAGGCAGGCATATATACCAGGACACAAGGTGTTAAATATAACTGATGATTTGGTACTGGAGTATTGCAAAGAGTTGGCTGACCAAGTGCGTTCTATATCTCACCAGGTTGGAGAAGATGCAGTCCCCAGGCAGCCGAACCAAGCGCATGATCTGAATCCCGGTGACTGGTTTGTAGTGAAGAATCACACTCGAGAATTGTGCCTAGCACCAAGGTGGGATAAACCACATCAGGTTATATTGGTTACAACAACAGCAGTAAAATGTGCAGGTTTGCCTAATTGGATTCATGCATGCCATACTAAAAGAGTACCAGCACCTGATGAGGAAGAACCTCAACCGACTCAAGCAGGTGAAGGAGCTGAAGGTTGTGCAGCTGAAGGATACCCGAATAACAAACCGTGAAGTAGCTGACCAAGAACAACCGAGCACCAGTCAGGATGATTGGATCCAATAGTTGAGATACCTGAAGAAATTGTAAGAACAAGGAGCCAAACTAGATTAGCTAGTCAGGAAAAGAGTGAGGACCAGGTAGGAACAGAAGAACGCGCTCAGTTAAGTGAAAACACAATTGTTAGGGAACCTGAGTAGGACCAGATAAGGAAAGAGCAATTTATTCAGACAGACGAAGTCGAAGTCACAGCCCCAGAGTCTGAGGAGGGACAGATAGGTCCTAGAGAACACATTCAGGCAGAAGAAAATCAAGAATCAGAAAGACCTGAGCAGGACCAGACAGGAAAAGTCAAGCGAGTTCAGGTAAAAGAAGAAGAAAAGAAAATTCAAACTGAACCTGAACAGGGTCAGATTAGGGAAGAAGAACTCATCCAGGCAGCTGACATCAAAATAATAAGCCCTGGACAAGGTCAGGTAGAGAGGAATTCGGAAACCGAAAATATTCAAGTTGTGCCACAACATAGTGAAAATAAAAGAACACTTGAAGAAAGTGAAAGTGCAGTGCAAGCTAAAAGAATCAGAAGGGGCGATAATTGGCGAAGTGTTATCAAACGAGTGAAATACCGGTTTAGACCCATAATAGAGGAACTGGAGCAAGTAGACGAAGTATCCAATCGATCTGGACCGTCAACTGAAATACCAAAACAAAGAAGTCCAAGACTGAAACTCGTAAATAACAAATTCAAAGGTCCCGAATGGACGTACGTTATTCTTGAAGATTTCGAGAATTTGGAAATATTTGGAGAAGATGATGAAAGCTTAAATGCTGAACCAATTGATGAAGAAGTGAGACCAACTTGAAAGAGAATATTTCCCTTTTTATTCTGTCACAAAATACAAATTACTAAAGCAAAGAAGAGAAATCTTCTTATCCCGCTTGATAAAATGACTGACAAAAGAGCTGCTGGAAAACCAAATTGTGTAAAGAAATGTTGTAGAATATGTATAGGTAGTATATTTGTAGTACTCATTATATGGTTAGTACTAAAACGGTGGGAGAGTAGGATCTGCACTTATGTTGCCCCCACTTTTTTTCTGATGCTTACACTGGTTTCTGGCTATAGTCTGGCTGGGTCCCTGCTAATCAGGGCCCCAGCCTCTCTGTTCTCTCTAAACAACTTGGAGTACATATAAGATGCACTAGTGATTGGATACGGTGGTACCTTATGAGCCCCTAGTATATGGTACCTTAGGTACCAAGGGCATAGGTACTTCACAGGCCTACCAGGGGCTGAAGCATGTATTATGCCACCCCTGGGAAGCAGACTAAATCTGACACCACAGGCCTGCTACTGCAACATGGGTGAGGTAGTGTTAGCACTCCTCACAAAGATATGGGTTCCCTATATCTCACCTTACACACACATATAAACCTATCAGTCACCCCTAAGGCAGGCCCTAACAATCCTGAGGGCAGGGTGCTTGGTTTCCATGTGAGGGGGTGCCTCTGCCTGAGCAGGGCCCCTCTGCAGCTCTCAGAGTCCATTCTCTGTAGCTGTTTGTGGATGTGGTTAAACCACATACTCTTAAGTGCATTATAACCTAGCAGTAAATGCTAACTTTGGGATGGCTGCATCAAAACATGTCATGTTTGGTGTCAAACGCTTTGGAATCATACCCCCACACCAGAAACTGGTGTGGGAGTATGATCCCACCCTTCTAGAGTGATAGACATGTACCCACTGCGGAAACACGGTAGAATCCTGAAGAGCCCTGGCATCACAAAATGGATGCCACCAGTCACAAACACTGGGCTGCCCTCCTGCTGCTGACCGAAACTTGCAGTGGAGGAGGCCAAACAATAGGCATCCTGTCACAGGGAGGTATGGCCACCTCCCAGACAGGGTTTAGTGTATTGGGGCTGGGTGGGTGCACTCCTAGAGTGCTTTGAAGTCCTGCACTGGGGGAGCAGTAGGCTCCTCTGTGCATATGCCAGCTCACACCGGTTCAGGGGCTACCAGCCCCTGCTCTGGTGCGAAACTGGACTAAGGGAAGTGGGTGTAACCACCCACTCTCCTGACCCTCCCATAGGAGTGGTCATAGAGCTAGTCCCTGCCTTTCTTTTAGTATAAGTCAGGGAACCCTTGCCATTGCAAACTAGATATCCCTGGATGACGCTCTGAAGAAGAATCCTGGACCTTCGATGTTTCACTACCTTTGGAAGACTGAAGAATCTCCCTTGGAGTCAAGGAGGGACTCCCCTGCTTGGCAGGCACCAAAACTTTGCATCAATGGTCACAAACTTTCCCGCTCCCGCCGGAGTCCGAAGTCCCTGCAGCCCTGGAAGTAAATTTCCTGACTTCTCAACAGCCATCGTGAGTCCCCAGCAAAGCTGTGGCGAGTGGACCCCACGAGTGACGAGGAACAGCAATACCTGGGTACCATGCACTATTGTCAAGTGCAACCCTTTCACGACGTTCTGTGAACTTGTGCTTTGGACCACGTATGGTCCAAGCCTCCAGCAGGATTTCCACTGAAGATCAGAGGTCTACCTTGTCCCGAGTGACCGTGGGCTCCTGGTGAGTGAATCCTCCCTAGGTGTCTTTGCAATCCCTTGCTGGCTGGCTTGTGGGTCCCCAGAAGATTTTTCTGCAGAACCAAAGGGCTCCCCTGATTGCTCCAGGCCTGCCCTGACTTACCTTCACTGGGTGAGTCCCTCAGACCTTGCTGGTCTGCATCGCTGACTTTCT
This sequence comes from Triturus cristatus, assembly GCF_964204655.1. Taxonomy (NCBI): domain Eukaryota; kingdom Metazoa; phylum Chordata; class Amphibia; order Caudata; family Salamandridae; genus Triturus; species Triturus cristatus. Next base: position 79,713,773 of record NC_140581.1, read on the forward strand.
TCACTTTCCACAAGACTTGCTGTTGCCAAGGCTTGTTGGCTCTAATCTGGTTGCCGACACCTCAGTAAGTTGCAGACTTTGTGGGCCACTCCGAATCCAGCTCCTGGTTGTCGTTGATGCCTCCAGGACCTCGTGGCTGATGAGTCAAGACACCTGTGATCACCTGAAATCACTCGACTACTGTGGGCATCCAGCTTCCTGGCCCCGGGTCACTGGCAAGTGACTTTAAACACTGTCTCCTCTGCTTTCAGGTCTTCCTTCTTCTGAATCCAGCCTTGGATTCCATCGGACACTTCTCCTGTCTTCACAAGCAGCAAGTCTGCTTTGGCTCCCATTGAAAACGACGCCGTGACCCGACACCAAAAGACACTTATGCACCCGGCTTCCCTGGGTGAGGTAACTCCAGTACTCCGGTGCTCCTGTGTGTGTTGGCTCTAGAACTACTTACCCTGTAAGTGACTTGCTTGTAGACTCTCCCGAAGTATCCTAAAATGTTATAATTCCAACCGCGACTTGCTCCATTGAAGTCTATTGGGATCCGCGGCTGTGTTCACACACTGCATGTGTCTCCCGTGGGTCCTTTACTTACCTGCCTTGGGTGGATTAGTGAGGCCACAGCGCTTCTGAAGACCTTAGGCCTTCTCCCTTCTCAAGTCGTTCTTCTTATACCTCTTTTTTAGTATATGGTCTGGTACGCCCCTAGGGCCCCAGCCATATAAGTGCTTAATGTGAAATGTTGATTTGCGCATATGTTCCTGACTTCTAATCTCATAAAGAGATTAGTAGAGTGTGTTAGAAATAAATACATATATATTTTATATATATACCTGTGTGGTGTCCTTTCATTTAGTGATTCAAGAGATTAGAAGGTAAAACAAGCTGCTTTACATTCCTCTGAGACTTAGCCTGAAGGCTGCTCTCCACAGCTACCACTAGGATAGCTTTCTTTAAAAGGTCGTCTTAAACCTATCTACCATAAGAGTCGAATTGTACTGGTGCAAGGTGGCCACTATAACTAGTGACCAGCATATACCAGGCCAACTTCTCACAGTGGCCATTACTTATTTCATGGTTACAAATGTACAAAATAGCACTAATACACATGAAAAGGTAGATACCATTAAAGGAGACAAAGTAGAATTAGAAGAACCAGATGAGTTATATTTGCATTACACTGTGAATAAAAATGACAAGAGACAAATGTTTTTACAAACCTATTAGTACAATATGTAGAGAGTAACATATCATCATTTATCATTGGCATATGGTATATCGTGTAGTGTTTTAGCAAGCTTGTTTTATAGAACAGGGAAATTGCAGTATTACTATTCTAATGTAGATTTGATGTTTTCCGAGGTTCTTATGCGGAAGAGCTTGAACCCTGTCGAGGGACTCGCAATTTATGGGTGAATATTTTCTAATGATGAAAGCAATAGATATTGCTGAAGCACATAAGCACAATTTAACTTGTAAATTGTATGAAGAAGAGAAAATATTTTTGAGTTTAGTTGAGGCAAGGAGACAGGATTTTCAAAGGAGAGCTGCTGAACCTAAACCTCAGATACCTAAATGGACTGAGGCGGAAGAGCAATATGCAAATGGCAAGACTCATGCTGCTATGTCCTTGGATTTTGAAAATATGGGAAAAATCTGTCTTCATAGGTTAAAAACTGAATATAACAATGTGTTTATTGGTTCCAGTGAATGTGAGCCCATAATGGGAATAACACTATTAGTATTAGCATTAATGTTTTGGCACAAATGCTGCGAAGGGAGAAAGAAATATGAAATGAATGAAAGAGGAAAGAAAAGAAATTTCGAAGAAATACAACTGGAAGAATTAAAAGGAGACTTTTACAAAAGAATGAGAGGATTACAATGCAAAAAGGAGAAAGAAATAAAAGGGTGGAAGAAGAAATTGAGATGTGCTAAAGTTGGCATCTGATTTAGTAGAAATTAGTGATGGCAATAAATGCCATCAGAGAGGGAATTGATGGAGCAAGGTTTCATATTTTAGAAACTTGCTTGTATGCAATCCTCTCAAATAACATGAAACAACGTAACCAACAAGTCTTGTAATACTAATATTGTATTTCATTCATTTTATTATATCCAGGGGACGCGTTCCTATGTGTATTACTAACAAGTAACCAGAGTGTCTGAAAATGGCCACCGAAAACGCGGGAAAGTCTCCGCGCATGCGTCTACTGCATCTACGTAGTACGACCACCTCTTTCACAAGGTGGGAAAACTTGCAGCTGCGCAATAGATTTAAAAATGGCCGCTTGAAACTCACATGGTAATGCACATGCTATTGCATAAAGTAAACCTATAAGTTCTACTAAGCTCTAATGCGAAAAGATTAAAATAAGTAAATGGGGATAGAGTAGAGATAAGTGGTATACAGTGAAATAATTTATTGTCGCATTCTAACGTGTCTTTTTCTGACTTTATTATTAGTTCATATTTGGGCCTCGGAGGGTGACTGAAATCCCTACCCCACTTGATCGGTGCGCATGGAGACTTGCCGGAAACCATGATGGCACACTTGAAACACAGCCAAGGCCACATTGGACAAAGATGCCTGGGAAGGAAAACTATTGACCCGAACAAGCAACAATTTTGAATAAAATATATAAACTTGTATTGATCGTAATGTGAAATGCGGGTGGGACTAAAGCTATGGGAAAGTAAATTAAGGGGTGAAAACATAGAACAATAGTCCAAAGAACAAATATTACTTTTTAATATGGTGTGATGAACTCACCTCCTCACCCTGACCAATCAGAATAGGGGAAAACACGAATATTGCAACTTTTGGGGGTGGTACACAAATACAGAATAGTATAATTGAGGTAAGTTAGCTAGAGACATTGTCAGACCTGTCAGACTTGTCAGATCCGTCATTCCGACACGTCACCAACCCCAACACGTATGCTGCTACAGATTCTGTCCGAGATGCTGCCTCAGACCCTGCTGCTGCCAGAAACTCTGCTCGAAAAAGCGAGATACTAATCGATAAACTAAATCATCTAGAAGGGAAGTTTCGGCAGAGGGACATTTGAGGAGAGTACTGCCAAAGAGGGGTGCGACGCCGGCGTCGCACTTAGAGGAGGTCACCTTCCCAGATCCGAATCTGCCCGATCCTCTGTCTCCATCCTGTCCTGGGAGATTCTATCTGGCCCATCTTTAAGGAGTCGGGTTCATCTATCACCTTAGGTAAATATAATTCTGTGAAACTTGTCTTTGTACCTGCTTTCTCTTTTACTCCATTTCCCAGGTACCGTCTTCATTGATTTTTCGATTTCGTTATGACTTTGCTATATTTGAATTTTATTTTGCCTCTTGTATTTGATTCTGACTCACAAAATTATTGATTTAGATAAAGATTTTAAACTTTTTGAGTTTGTGGTTATTTCAGGTTTAAGTTAAATGTCATTTTCTACCTTAAACAATCTCAGTAACCTGATTCATTGAGTAAAGAAATTATTAAGGAGATCAAATTGGTAAGACTTGGTAAAGGTGAAAATCACATTACAGGTAAAACACAAAATTGATAACAGCGGGGTCTACTGGCTTATCTGTGTGAATGTTATGGGCCCAGGTGAGTATTAGGTATATGTGTGTGTGTGTAACCTGAGCTGGTGACCCGCGCTCTATCACCACTGGGCAAAAATGCCCCATATCTCTCCAATCATAAGTTCTTACTAAGCACAGTGCCCCCCCCCTGAGGTCAGCACCCATTCCACAGGTCAGTGCCTAGTGCGGCCACACCAGTCGCACTGCCCTAAAGCCGGCTCCGTGTCCATGCGTGGATTTTTGGGCTTCTTTTCAGCAGAACCACCTTCTAGGGCACAGAATAGGAATTGGCACCACTTGGCAGGTCAGAACACCCAGAGAAGAAGATTAGGGACTGCAGGTGAAGTATTTAATGGCCCACAGACTTCATAACAGGAGGCAAGCACACACAAGCCATTGGAGAACCTTGGAGGGATGATACAGGAAGCAAAGTCCAGTCCTTTCACTCTCCAAGACAGAAGCGGCAAGCAGTTGGCAGGCCCAACACAGCAACCAGCAGAGTGGCAGTTCCCCTCCTACAGCTTCTCCAGCTCTTTTTCTTGACAGAACCTCATCTTAGTCTAGACGTGTTTTGATTTTGGGGAGTCACAGCTCTAGCACTTATACCAGTTTCTGGTTAGAAGTAGGCAAACTTCACAGAAAAGTCTTTGTAGTGCACAAGACCCTCCCTTTACCTTACCTGGCTCTAGGCCGACTAGAGGGGGTGGGGTGGAGACAGCTTTGTGTGATGACAGGCACAGCCCTATTCGGGTGTCAGTGACAACTCTTCCCACCACTCTAGCTCAGGAAGATCCATCAGCCTGGTCATCTGCAATCAGGATATGCAGGGTACCTCAGCTCCCTTTGTGTGACTGTCTAAAGTGAATGCACAAACAGCCCAACTATCACCCTCCCATAGATGTGTATTCCACAGGCAAGCAGAGGCACAGAAAGGTAAAGCATGAAAATGCCCATTTTTTGTAAAAGTGGCATTTTTAAACACGCAATTTAAAAATTAACTTCATTAATTGATATGTATTTAAATTGTGAGTTCAGAGATCCCAAACTCCAAATCTGTATCTATTCCCAATTGGAAGTTTCATTTGTAAGATGTTACAAGGCAGCTCCGATGATAATCTATGGGAGAGTTAGTCCTTGCATAGTGTAAAATGAAATTGGGAGTATTTCACTATGAGGACATATAAATCACACCAGTACATGCCCGACGTTTCACACACACTGCACCCTGCCTGTGGGGCTACCTTGGGCTTACCTTAGGGTTCAAAAGACACAAAATTGATGGACGGACTGCAGAACAAATCAAAACATTCACCCCCAATCAACAGATCTGGGTGAAATCCATCATTCTTTTGCTCACCATGCAACCCCAGTTTAGACCTGGCCATATGCAAATTAGTCTTGACCCTGTGCCTCATGGGAACAGTCCAGCCCGAACTGCTAAGCCAGGTCCTTCCTGGACCAGAAACAATCATCCTAGGACCAGTTTCGGTGTTTCACCCCTCTTCAGCCAGGATAACTTGAATCCAGTGGCACAATGAGCCCGGGACACACTTCTGGGCATACCAAGCGCACTTAGGGCGAGGAAGCAAAAGACACACAATTAATGCACGGAATGCAGAACAAATCAAAACATTCACCCCCAGTCAAGAGATCTGGGTTAAATCCATTATTCTTTTGCTCACCATGCCACCCCAGTTTAGACCTGGCCATATGCAAACCAGTCTTGACCCTGTGCCTCATGGGAACAGTCCAGACCAAACTGCTAAGCCAGGTCCTCTCTGGACCGGAAACAAGCATCCTACGACCGGTTTTGGGGTTTTACCCCTCTTCAGCCAGGATAGCTTGAATCCAGCGTCACAGTGAGCCCGGGACACACATCTGGGCATATCCGGTGCACTTAGGGCGAGGAAGCAGAAGACACACAATTGATGGACTGAATGCAGAACAAATCAAAACATTCACCCCCAGTAAAGAGATCTGAGTTAAATCCATTATTCTTTTACTCACAATGCCACCCCAGTTTAGACCTGGCCATATGCAAATCCGTCTTGACCCTGTGCCTCATGGGAACAGTCCAGCCCGAACTGCTAAGCCAGGTCCTCCCTGGACAGGAGACAAGCATCCTAGCACCAGTTTCAGGGTTTCATCCCTCTTCAGCCAGGATAGCTTGAATCCAGTGGCACAGTGAGCCCGGGACCCACGTCTGGGCATACCCAGGGCACTTAGGGCGAGGAAGCCAAAGACACACAATTGATGGACGTAATGCAGAACAAATCAAAACATTCACCCCCAGTCAAGAGATCTGGGTTAAATCCATAATTCTTTTGCTCACCATGCCACCCCAGTTTAGACCTGGCCATTTGCAAATCAGTCTTGACCCTGTGCCTCATGGGAACAGTCCAGCACGGACTGCTAAGCCAGGTCCTCCCTGGAACGTAAAAAAGCATCCTAGGACCGGTTTCGGGGTTGCACCCCTTTTCAGCCAGGATAGCTTGAATCCAGTGGCACAGTGAGCCCGGGATCCACGTCTGGGCATACCCAGCGCACTTAGGGCGAGGAAGCAAGAGACACTCAATTGATGGACGTAATTCAGAACATATCAAAACATTCACCCCCAGTCAAGATATCTGGGTTGAATCCATCATTCTTTTGCTCACCAGGCCACCCCAGTTTAGACCTGACCATATACAAATCAGTCTTGACCCTCTGCCTCATGGGAACAGTCCAGCCCGAACTGCTAAGCCAGGTCCTCCCTGGACCAGAAACAAGCATCCTGGGACCGGTTTCAGAATTTCACCCCTCTTCAGCCAGGATAGCTTGAGTCCAGTGGCACAGTGAGCCTGGGACCCACTTCTGGGCATACCAAGCGCACTTAGGGCGAGGAAGCAAAAGACACACAATTAATGCACGGAATGCAGAACAAATGAAAACATTCACCCCCAGTCAAGAGATCTGGGTTAAATCCATCATTCTTTTGCTCACCATGCCACCCCAGTTTAGACTTGGCCATATGCAAACCAGTCTTGACCCTGTGCCTCATGGGAACAGTCAAGACCAAACTGCTAAGCCAGGTCCTCTCTGGACCGGAAACAAGCATCCTACGACCGGTTTTGGGGTTTTACCCCTCTTCAGCCAGGATAGCTTGAATCCAGCGTCACAGTGAGCCCGGGACACACATCTGGGCATATCCAGTGCACTTAGGGCGAGGAAGCAGAAGACACACAATTGATGGACTGAATGCAGAACAAATCAAAACATTCACCCCCAGTAAAGAGATCTGAGTTAAATCCATTATTCTTTTACTCACAATGCCACCCCAGTTTAGACCTGGCCATATGCAAATCCGTCTTGACCCTGTGCCTCATGGGAACAGTCCAGCCCGAACTGCTAAGCCAGGTCCTCCCTGGACAGGAGACAAGCATCCTAGGACCAGTTTCAGGGTTTCATCCCTCTTCAGCCAGGATAGCTTGAATCCAGTGGCACAGTGAGCCCGGGACCCACGTCTGGGCATACCCAGGGCACTTAGGGCAAGGAAGCCAAAGACAAACAATTGATGGACGTAATGCAGAACAAATCAAAACATTCACCCCCAGTCAAGAGATCTGGGTTAAATCCATAATTCTTTTGCTCACCATGCCACCCCAGTTTAGACCTGGCCATTTGCAAATCAGTCTTGACCCTGTGCCTCATGGGAACAGTCCAGCACGAACTGCTAAGCCAGGTCCTCCCTGGACCGGAAAAAAAGCATCCTAGGACCGGTTTCGGGGTTGCACCCCTCTTCAGCCAGGATAGCTTGAATCCGGTGGCACAGTGAGCCCGGGATCCACGTCTGGGCATACCCGGCGCACTTAGGGCGAGGAAGCAAGAGACACTCAATTGATGGACGTAACTCAGAACAAATCAAAACATTCACCCCCAGTCAAGAGATCTGGGTTGAATCCATCATTCTTTTACTCACAATGCCACCCCAGTTTAGACCTGGCCATATGCAAATCCGTCTTGACCCTGTGCCTCATGGGAACAGTCCAGCACGGACTGCTAAGCCAGGTCCTCCCTGGACAGGAGACAAGCATCCTAGCACCAGTTTCAGGGTTTCATCCCTCTTCAGCCAGGATAGCTTGAATCCAGTGGCACAGTGAGCCCGGGACCCACGTCTGGGCATACCCAGGGCACTTAGGGCGAGGAAGCCAAAGACACACAATTGATGGACGTAATGCAGAACAAATCAAAACATTCACCCCCAGTCAAGAGATCTGGGTTAAATCCATAATTCTTTTGCTCACCATGCCACCCCAGTTTAGACCTGGCCATTTGCAAATCAGTCTTGACCCTGTGCCTCATGGGAACAGTCCAGCACGGACTGCTAAGCCAGGTCCTCCCTGGAACGTAAAAAAGCATCCTAGGACCGGTTTCGGGGTTGCACCCCTTTTCAGCCAGGATAGCTTGAATCCAGTGGCACAGTGAGCCCGGGATCCACGTCTGGGCATACCCAGCGCACTTAGGGCGAGGAAGCAAGAGACACTCAATTGATGGACGTAATTCAGAACATATCAAAACATTCACCCCCAGTCAAGATATCTGGGTTGAATCCATCATTCTTTTGCTCACCAGGCCACCCCAGTTTAGACCTGACCATATACAAATCAGTCTTGACCCTCTGCCTCATGGGAACAGTCCAGCCCGAACTGCTAAGCCAGGTCCTCCCTGGACCAGAAACAAGCATCCTGGGACCGGTTTCAGAATTTCACCCCTCTTCAGCCAGGATAGCTTGAGTCCAGTGGCACAGTGAGCCTGGGACCCACTTCTGGGCATACCAAGCGCACTTAGGGCGAGGAAGCAAAAGACACACAATTAATGCACGGAATGCAGAACAAATGAAAACATTCACCCCCAGTCAAGAGATCTGGGTTAAATCCATCATTCTTTTGCTCACCATGCCACCCCAGTTTAGACTTGGCCATATGCAAACCAGTCTTGACCCTGTGCCTCATGGGAACAGTCAAGACCAAACTGCTAAGCCAGGTCCTCTCTGGACCGGAAACAAGCATCCTACGACCGGTTTTGGGGTTTTACCCCTCTTCAGCCAGGATAGCTTGAATCCAGCGTCACAGTGAGCCCGGGACACACATCTGGGCATATCCAGTGCACTTAGGGCGAGGAAGCAGAAGACACACAATTGATGGACTGAATGCAGAACAAATCAAAACATTCACCCCCAGTAAAGAGATCTGAGTTAAATCCATTATTCTTTTACTCACAATGCCACCCCAGTTTAGACCTGGCCATATGCAAATCCGTCTTGACCCTGTGCCTCATGGGAACAGTCCAGCCCGAACTGCTAAGCCAGGTCCTCCCTGGACAGGAGACAAGCATCCTAGGACCAGTTTCAGGGTTTCATCCCTCTTCAGCCAGGATAGCTTGAATCCAGTGGCACAGTGAGCCCGGGACCCGCGTCTGGGCATACCCAGGGCACTTAGGGCAAGGAAGCCAAAGACAAACAATTGATGGACGTAATGCAGAACAAATCAAAACATTCACCCCCAGTCAAGAGATCTGGGTTAAATCCATAATTCTTTTGCTCACCATGCCACCCCAGTTTAGACCTGGCCATTTGCAAATCAGTCTTGACCCTGTGCCTCATGGGAACAGTCCAGCACGAACTGCTAAGCCAGGTCCTCCCTGGACCGGAAAAAAGCATCCTAGGACCGGTTTCGGGGTTGCACCCCTCTTCAGCCAGGATAGCTTGAATCCGGTGGCACAGTGAGCCCGGGATCCACGTCTGGGCATACCCGGCGCACTTAGGGCGAGGAAGCAAGAGACACTCAATTGATGGACGTAACTCAGAACAAATCAAAACATTCACCCCCAGTCAAGAGATCTGGGTTGAATCCATCATTCTTTTGCTCACCAGGCCACCCCAGTTTAGACCTGACCATATACAAATCAGTCTTGACCCTCTGCCTCATGGGAACAGTCCAGCCCGAACTGCTAAGCCAGGTCCTCCCTGGACCAGAAACAAGCATCCTGGGACCGGTTTCGGAATTTCACCCCCTTCAGCCAGGATAGCTTGAGTCCAGTGGCACAGTGAGCCTGGGACCCACTTCTGGGCATACCAAGCGCACTTAGGGCGAGGAAGCAAAAGACACACAATTAATGCACGGAATGCAGAACAAATGAAAACATTCACCCCCAGTCAAGAGATCTGGGTTAAATCCATCATTCTTTTGCTCACCATGCCACCCCAGTTTAGACTTGGCCATATGCAAACCAGTCTTGACCCTGTGCCTCATGGGAACATTCCAGCCCGAACTGCTAAACCACGTTCTCCCTGGACCAGAAACAAGCATCCTACGACCGGTTTTGGGGTTTTACCCCTCTTCAGCCAGGATAGCTTGAATCCAGTGGCACAGTGAGCCCGGGACCCACGCCTGGACATACCCGGTGCCCTTAGGTTGAGGAAGCAAAAGTCACACAATTGATGGATGGAATGCGGAACAAATCAAAACATTCACCCCAGTCAAGAGATCTGGATTAAATCCATCATTCTTTTGCTCACCATGCCACCCGAGTTTAGACCTGGCCATATGCAAATCAGTCTTGACCCTGGGACTCATGGGAACAGTCCAGCCCGAACTGCTAAGCCAGGTCCTCTCTGGACTGGAAACAAGCATCCTGGGACCGGTTTCGGGATTTCAGCCCTCTTCAGCAAGAATATCTTGAATCCAGTGGCACAGTGAGCTTGGGACCCACATCTGGTCATACCCGGCGCACTTGGGGCGAGGAAGCAAAAGACACACAATTGATGGACGGAATGCAGAACAAATCAAATCATTCACCCCCAGTCAAGAGATCTGGGTTAAATCCATCATTCTTTTGCTCACCATGCCAACCCAGTTTAGACCTGGCCATATGAAAATCAGAGTTGACCCTGTGCCTCATGGGAACATTCCAGCCCGAACTGCTAAACCACGTTCTCCCTGGACCAGAAACAAGCATCCTAGGACCGGTTCCAGGGTTTCACCTCTCTTCAGCCAGGATTGCTTGAATCCAGTGGCACAGTGAGCCCGGGACCCACGCCTGGACATACCCGGTGCCCTTAGGTTGAGGAAGCAAAAGTCACACAATTGATGGATGGAATGCGGAACAAATCAAAACATTCACCCCAGTCAAGAGATCTGGATTAAATCCATCATTCTTTTGCTCACCATGCCACCCGAGTTTAGACCTGGCCATATGCAAATCAGTCTTGACCCTGGGACTCATGGGAACAGTCCAGCCCAAACTGCTAAGCCAGGTCCTCTCTGGACTGGAAACAAGCATCCTGGGACCGGTTTCGGGATTTCAGCCCTCTTCAGCAAGAATATCTTGAATCCAGTGGCACAGTGAGCTTGGGACCCACGTCTGGTCATACCCGGCGCACTTGGGGCGAGGAAGCAAAAGACACACAATTGATGGACGGAATGCAGAACAAATCAAATCATTCACCCCCAGTCAAGAGATCTGGGTTAAATCCATCATTCTTTTGCTCACCATGCCAACCCAGTTTAGACCTGGCCATATGAAAATCAGAGTTGACCCTGTGCCTCATGGGAACATTCCAGCCCGAACTGCTAAACCACGTTCTCCCTGGACCAGAAACAAGCATCCTAGGACCGGTTCCAGGGTTTCACCTCTCTTCAGCCAGGATTGCTTGAATCCAGTGGCACAGTGAGCCCGGGACCACGCCTGGACATACCCGGTGCCCTTAGGTTGAGGAAGCAAAAGTCACACAATTGATGGATGGAATGCGGAACAAATCAAAACATTCACCCCAGTCAAGAGATCTGGATTAAATCCATCATTCTTTTGCTCACCATGCCACCCGAGTTTAGACCTGGCCATATGCAAATCAGTCTTGACCCTGTGACTCATGGGAACAGTCCAGCCCGAACTGTTAAGCCAGGTCCTCTCTGGACTGGAAACAAGCATCCTAGGACCGGTTTCTGGGTTTCACCCCTCTTCAGCCAGGATAGCTTGAACCTAGGGGCACAGTGAGCCCGGGACCCACGTCTGGGCATACCCGGCGCACTTAGGATGCTTATTTCCAGTCCAGGGAGGACCTGGCTTGGCAGTTCGGGCTGGACTGTTCCCATGAGGCAAAGGGTCAAGACTGATTTGCATATGGCTGGTTTCAAACTGGAATGGCATGGTGAGCAAAAAAATGATGGATTTAGGCCCAGATCTCTGTACTGGGGTGAATGTATGACATTGTTCTGCATTCTGTCCATCAACTGTTGTTTTAGCATTTGTCACCACGAGTGGGACAGGTATGCCCAGACGTGGGTCCCGTGCTCTCCATGTCACTGGAATCAAGCTATCCTGGCATAAGAGGAGTGAAACCCCGAAACCGGTCCTAGGATGCTTGTTTCCAGTCCAGGTAGGACCTGGCTTGGCAGTTCGGGCTGGACTGTTCCCACGAGGCACAGGGTCAAGGCTGATTTGCATATGACTGGGTTCCAACTGGAATGACATGGTGAGCAAAAAAATGATGGATTTAGGCCCAGATCTCTGTACTGGGGTGAATGTATGCCATTGTTTTGCATTCTGTCCATCAACTGTTGTTTTTCCATTTGTCATCCCGAGTGGGACAGGTGTGCCCAGACGTGGGTCCAGTGCTCTCCATGCCACTGGAATCAAGCTATCCTGGCGTAAGAGGAGTGAAACCCCGAAACCGGTCCTAGGATGCTTGTTTCCAGTCCAGGGAGGACCTGACTTGGCAATTTGGGCTGGACTGTTCCCATGAGGCCCAGGGTCAAGAATGATTTGCATATGTCTGGGTTCAAACTGGAATGGCATGGTGAGCAAAAAAACGATGTACTTAGGCCCAGATCTCTTGACTGGGGTGAATGTACGACATTGTTCTCCATTCTATCCATCAACTGTTGTTTTTGCACTTACCTTAGGGGTGCCTTACATGTAGAAAAAGGGAAGATTTTGGTTGCAGGCCTGTGACGTTTACAGGTTTTCTCGTGTGAGTGGCACAATCAGGGCGGCAGGCCCAATTGTAGCATTTGAATTACAGGCCCTGGCCAGACACGGTGCACTTTACTCGGGACTTCCCAGTAAATGAAATATGCCAATCACAATCATATTTCCACAGGTAGCTCTTGTACTTTAGCACTGATCAGCATTGGTAAAGTGCCCAGAGTTCTAAAACTAGCAAAAGAAATGAAATGCAGCACACAGTCAAAAACAAGAAGTCAGAAGCAAAAAAGACAGGGGAAAAACACGCCAACGTTGCAAGATCTAACAGCTAGGGTTATCATTCTTCTCAGGAAAATGGGGAATAATACTTATCAGGATCTGTGAGAAAGTGGATTATTAGTTGGGACGGATGATAGTCCATCACAAGAAAAAAATATGCTATTCTTGTTAGGTCTAGTAAATGTTTCAGAAATTTAAACCTGAACTCAACCCCTGGTAGCTGTGTCACAGAGCAGACTGCTTAAATTAATTTAGTGTGTCAAGCATTTAGAATTACCAAAATAGTTAAAAAGTCAAAAACATAACATAACACAATACAAAATCCCAATCTAATTTATAAAAACAGAGAATAATTAAATTAATAAAAAGATACCACTACAACAAAAATCCAATAAGTGGAACTGGAGATATTAATTTTTGAAGTTTAAATTTAAAAATACCACCAAAAATCATTAAGCGCCAATTAAAGCCATCTGGTTTTCACTTGACCATGACCTAGGGGTGATTTAAGGCTGACTGCGGTGGAGCTCAGGTCAGATAAAGACACTATGGTTGTCCCAGTTAGATGTTTTATCTTTTTAACATTAGTCTCTGAAATGGAAATCAAAAATCCTTAACGGGTCTAGATAGCAGACTGTGTCTGCGATGGGCTCCATGAGGCCAGATTATGTCCTTTTAAAGCCACTGACTTTAGGCAGAAAAGCTCAGAGCAGGAGAAATTCAAACTTCATACCCAAGGAAGGACCTTTTGTGTGCCAGATACTTTGGATCCATTGTCAGGTGAAGATTTCTACATACAGACTTAGTCACTTTTTTAACGCTTAGATTGCTCCAGTGGAGAAGGCTAAAAACTGTAGTAAGCAGAGCTCTACGAGGCTGAATACCTTCCCTGCGATGTCACACTAAAACTGAATTGTTGTGGTGGAATAGCTGTGAGTGGGAGTACCTTGAATCTTTCGCCCAGCTGCAACGCACCCTTGTCAGATTGACTCGGTACATTTGTACCAGTCGTCCAGAGGTGGTCGGAGCCTAAATGTTTCTAATTCCCACGTTTTTCAAGATAGTGACTTGACTTGACTTAGCCAAGGGTCTAATGACCTCAGGAACATCATTTGGGAGTCAAGACAACTCCAGCAGAAGCCACCAGCTGGGTCAAGGGCGGGTCCAGTGAAAACTAGACAGCTGGGCACTTCAGGAAAAAGGCTTCTAGTAGCGTGTTGTGTCCCAGTAGCTTAAAAAGAGGTCATCCAACTGACCCTTTGAATCCACTGGTTTGTCCTGGGTCAACTATCAGGTCTTCTCAAAGGTCTCAACAGCAGGGGCAGTGCTTCTTCTTTCTAACATATGTTTAGTAGTGTTGCGAAGATGTTGCACAGGCTTGTCACTTGTTGGTGATCAACTCCTGGCCCTTCTATAGCCAATATGGAAAAATTCCTAGTGGTAATGCCACCCACTTTTGCAGTAGTTCCTGTGTGCCCTACTACGGACTATCCCACAATGCCTCTTCTTCATCCAAAAGCAAGATTACCGAGCTTCTGTGCCCACCCCTGTGGCCAGTAAGAGGAGCAACCACTCCCCTGTGGTCACTTCAAACAAGTTCTGGGGGAAGCTCTTCTTCCACTGCGATTGGTGACACATTGATTAGGTAGACAAAAGAGGGCCCTGTCCAGGTGTCAGCTAATATTTTCCCATGAGAGGGTGCTGCAGATCAGAGCTTTTAAATTCTCCCCACTTCCACGGACAGAGTAATTTCACAGTCATACGCACATACACTCATCATACGCTGGGGCCCATCACACCAATATTCATTCTATTACTCTATCCACACTGAATATACGAGAGAACTCCTAAATCAATCTGCATCCAATCTGAGGTCAATGCAACCTAATTGATTTGTCTCGAGTCATGATTTAAACAATAAACAAATTTGAGATCTTCATAAATGACAAAGAAATAACCACCCGACACTGTAATTCAAACAAAAGGTTATTTTATCTAAATTAGTTCAAATGAAGTCATTCAATAGCAAAATCATTATTCTCATAGTTACCTATTCTAGCTAAATGTCATTTTAGGTCAGGACAGGTCTCTCAGTAAAGTCTCCCGAGTCGCCGTCCTCTCAATCAGCATCGATCCTCTTGAGCATAGGTTCAGGAAGAAGTGGCTTAAGACCCTCTCTAGTCTAACAATATTTATACTAAAACTTACACATTAAAAGTTACAAACAAGCTCCAAACGTCCGTTGAGCAGAGCGAGCAAGAAAGGATGTTGGCTCGCAACATTTAGAAAAATCTCCGCTCTCGAATATCTCAAAAATAAAAACACGGAAGAAGGAAGCACAAACTAAATCCACAACATTTATGGATGCTCTTCTCCGGAATTATAGTGAAGCCACCGCCAGTTTATCAAAATGTTCATTTGTGACAATTGTTCTCCTCCAAGGATATCTGTCGACAAGCCCAGAGCTGCTGTCCTTTCGAAACTTTTAGCTCAGACAGAGGCCGAGGTCACATTTTCAACCATATTCAGCGAGGCCTCTCTTCACATTTCATCTACTCAAATGCAGGCTGTAAATGTCGGCCATTTCTCAATAGGCCAAAATGGGCAATCTTAATTAAAAGAAACACAAAACAACATTACTACATCGTACTGATTATTCAGTGTTAATTCCCACTAATACCCTTATGTGTATGTATTTATCTAGCCATTTGCGACATAAAGAAGCATTAAAGCATATTATTTTAAAGCGCAAACACATAACAAATAGCACTTTAACTACACATATTTAATTAATTTGCTCACCAACTTAGTTCACGTATTAATTAAGCCATGCAATCGCATTCCCACGTGTAATTCTTTCATTAGTAAGGTTGATTAGTTAAAACACTCGACAAAACTTAATATCTAGTAATTAATTATTAGTAATTTTAATTATGACATACAAAAATATAAGCTGATGTTCGGGTTTAAATAGAAAACCCTGCTCCAGCAAGGGTAGGCCTCTTTGAAGTTCTTCAAGTTCCTGAGAACAGTCTAGATGGTCATCCTGCCAGAGGAACCGAACACCTCTCTACACCCAAGTCCTTTGTCTCAGCTCTGGAAGCAAGTTCACTCCTCATTAAAGGGGCTATACAGCTTACTCCTGGCTGACAGTTGGAGATCATGTTAATGAGATTCTATATGCTTTATGCAGGGAAAAGGTATTACAAATCCCACTTTACCTGTGAAATGGGTTTGCAATATATATTTTAAAAAGTCCAAGAATTAATTTTGTAGCTGTTACCCAGCTGGAGATAACATTATTAAATTTCATATTGTATCATAATGCTTTCCTATGGAACAACTAACTCTTCCACAGTGAAAATAGCTTTTGGGGCCTTTTCCCTATATGGAGATGTTTGACATTAAACTTTTACATGTCCTACTTTTAAATATCATGCATCCTGTCTTATGGGCTGTGAGGCCTACTTACCGTGACTTATTAACATTTAAAAGGAGAGTGTAGATCTGCTGAAAAGAGATTACTTTTGAAGGTTGATTTCGCAATTTTAAAACAGTGGCAGGCGGGCTGCAGCTATGCTTGCACTATCATTGAATTGAGAACCTTTTAATTACAAGGGCAACCTTTACTCACATGGGAACCTGGGTATCCAAAATAATCCAATCACTGTGGTTCTCATTGGCGTAATTATTCACATAGGGGCAGATTTATAACGGACTTGCGCCACTATGGCGTAAACCCTGCGCCATGTTGCGCCCCATTTACAACGTGACGCATCTAGGGAGATGCGTCAAGTTGTAAAGCTTGCGCCACATGTGGGCGTACCTGCACAGGGTGGGGCGTTCCGGCGCAGGAACGCCTCCGAAAAGTGGCTGAGTGAAATCTACAAGATTTCACTCAGTCACTTTTCCGGCCATGCTGCGTCTAAACCCTGCGCCTGCTTGAAGCAGGCGTAAGGATTGACGCAGCATTGTAACGATAGGGCACCCCCGAGCCTTGCTGGAGCTGCGTCGCGCTTGCGACGCAACTCCAGCAATGCTCCAACCTTCCGCCATCAGATGCGTCACGCATCTGTTTATCCTTGCGCACGATGCGCTGCATTGTAAATGCGGCGCATCTATTGTGGCGTAAGGGTAAACTTTCGTGACGCATCTTCCCATCTTCCCTGGCGCAGGGATGCGCCAGGGAACATCAATCTGCCCCATAATTCTCAGTTTTGTCAGCAACAATAGCTATAAACAAATAATGCTGTTTAAAAAAAGGATACCATCACTCCAAAATATACATTTCATAGTTCTTTATACAGTTAGTACAATAGACATAAAACGCCAACAAAATGTGTATTGTGTCCCAAGTAAGACCAAACTACCCTAAACAATGATAAAAGTAGGTCGAAATGTGACCAACAGAAAGTGTGTTCCACAGAAAACAAGTAACAATAAATTATTTAGTCCTTAGGTATGGTAAGCCTAAGCCTGTTCCTGAGTTAGGTTTGTTAGGTTTGTTTGCATATATGATATCAATGACATTTTGACTCTGTGTTACATATAGGGTCTTATGAGAAATGGAGTTGTAGGATGAGGGGGTTGTTAACCCTGCTCAAGCAACAGCCACGTCCCCTGTCAGGGTGAACTACACAAGTCACCAAAATAACTTGTGCTTAATCCCCTGGTAGCGTGGCACAAAAACAGTCAGGCTTAACTTAGAGGTAATGTGTAAAGTATGGATGCAGTGCACAAACAGTAATAAAGTGAAAACAATACAGATAAAAAATACCAAACAAATTTAGAGAACTAAAGTAACATTTAATGAATTCTTTGACACCAAAATGACAAAAATCCAGATAGCAGAACAGGAGTAATGGAATTTTAAACATTTTGTAGAAATCAATCTCTGAGAAATAAAAAAGCGCCAATCACGGTTATCTGGTAGTGGTTGACTGGGTCCAAGTCACTAGTTCAGACCCACCACAATGAAGCACAGGATACAGGACTGAGTTCAGTCTGCTGACAAAGTACCTTGCAGCCTGGGTATCGAGATGCAAAGTCTTTCTGCGGAGCTGCGTGGGTCATCAGCAAAGAGCTGCAATGTGTGGTCCAGCGTCGAGATGTGTGACACAGCAGCAGAGCCAATGAGCTATTGACGGGAGTTTGTGATCCAGGGTCCTGGGTCGTCGATGTCAAGGGAGCCGTTAGGGCTGCAAAGACTTGAGCTGTGATACATTGGCAAAGGGGATGAGATGCGTTGCACTGGGTTGGTGTTGCATCAAGCTGCATTGGCGCTAATGATGCCTGGGGCTTGTGAGGACTTGTGCTGCAATGCTTCGGCACAAGGGACGAGATGAACTAGTGTTGTGCTGCAACGAGAAATGTAGAGTTGCTTTGACGTCGAAGAAGACTGCTATGCCCTGTGGCTTGAACAGGCGGCCAGGCAACTGATCCATCGAGATTTCGTGGAGTCCCGGGTCTGTTGCTACAATATGAATTTACCTTTAAAAAATAAAAGACAAGGGACGTTTGGCAAAACAGGAACAGTTGGTTTCATTAAACGCAGTAGCCGGGAGAGCAGGCAACAGAGTCAGGGTCTGAAGACTGTCTCAAAGTACATCGGTTTTGGGAATCATTTTATAAATTTCTCAAGGCGATTTGTCCATTCTTTTTAGAGCAGGAATCTGGGCATAGTCACGGAGTCATAAATCTGTCAATTTGATAAGAAGTGCAGGTGCATCTCAACCCTGTGTGGAGACAATGGGGAGCTAGTGAGTACGTGTCTAGATGTCCAACATGTGGAGCTTGTGATCACTTCATGTAGTGCGCATGCTGTGTTCTGAGTGTTCTTAACTAAAGTGTGGCATCTGACTTTATGGTGTTTTGGGAATGCACGCTCCACCTGCCAAACATGTTTTATTCATGGCCAATCTCCTGAGACCATTGTGGTGTTGCTGCCTATCTGTGGGATCGTTCTGGGGTTTCCTGCTGACACGCATGTCTAAGGGTTGCGTGTCACCCCACCTGTGATCTATCAATCAGTTGCTTCGGGCCTAGGTGGCAGGGCCTGCCTCACCATGTACTTCTGACTCAGGTTGAGGGGGAGGCCATATTGAGAAATTCCAACAAAGGTGATGCGAGTTATTCATCATATATACATATATCGTGACATCCATTGATATCTTATTTTCCAATATTAATAGGTCCACACACGCAGGCTGGATTCAGCAGGGCAGCCCACAGCAGCCTAAGACTCCTGGTACAGTAACAGTAGGTCTAGGGCAGGAAAGCGGTCCTTGGTCAGCGAGCAGTGCTTGGCAGAAAAGCAGACTTCACAGCTGGGCAGTCAGTCAGTCAATTCACTGTATTTAATACTTATATTATAAGATCACACAAGTACATATAAACACAGTATAAATAGCCATCCATATTCAAAAATTTTAAAAACAATAAAAAAACATCTGGGCAGACTTTTTCCTAGCAGAGTCCAGAGGCCCAGATGTGATTGAAAAGTTGGGTCTGAGTGTCAACTACTTTTACCCGGTGCCAGCTTTGAAGTGGGAGAAGCGTCTACAGTCTTTCTATCCCAGAGGTGCCTGGAATCTCCTTCCTCCCATCCAGCAGCAGCTCCTCCGCTACGGCAGAGGAGTGTCGCCCCCTCCCCCCCAAAAACATCAGGAAAGGAAAAATTAAACAACACTTGTTTTATTTCTCCTTTACTGTCGAGTCTTGGGGATGGGGCCTGAGGGGTGACAGCACTGAGGGGACTGGTAGTGCACTCCCTGCCCTATGCATGACGGTTTGGCCTGCCGTCTCAGGCTGGCCAAACCTTCATGCACAGTGTAGCGCTATCCAACTCCAGCTGCATTGCTGGGGTTGGAGAGAGCAGGCACAGACTCCCAGTCTGTCCTGGAGCACTAATCAAGGGCACTCTGGCCAATCCCGAAGCTTCTCTCATGGTGAGAGCATCTTCAGGATTGGCTGCAGGGCAGGCTGGGAGACTTCGCCAGAAGAAGAGGAGCAGAGGAGCACAATGCGAGACGCAGTCGGCTGAAGGAGAGTTTTTTTACATTTTTATTTTTATTTCGCCCCCTCCATTTGTGACCACACTGGCCACTACTGCTCCCATACTTGGCCCCAGCTTTTCTGGGGGCACAAAAGACTAGTTTGGAACCCCTTGTGAGTGTACTCAGGTACAGTTGTGTGAGGAAATCCACTCCGAACCCTCCCTACTTACCGTGTGACTATCCTCAAGTCCAGGCTGTAGACTCCAGGAACCACCGATACACCTGTGGGAAAAATAGAGAAAGGATTAAACCAAGGGAAAACCAAATGACACAAACAAAGGACTATTGTGTGGGAAAAATAGAGAAAGGATTAAACCAAGGGAAAACCAAATGACACAAACAAAGGACTATTGTGTCTTTGGGTAGAAAGGCAGAGTTACCGTCAACCAGAGTCAATCCCGAGACAAAGAAGTAGGAGAAAAAGTTTCCGACACACTAAGGACAAAAAGCGAGAGGAAAATGGAAGCTGAAGATGAAGAGCAGCAAAGCAGGATGCCATTCGGTGCAGTCGACGAGTCAGAGGATGCTGCCAGCCTGGACTATCTTCCCGACTCCTGGAGTGAGGGGTGTTACAGAAGTACGTCAGTAGAGAAGATCCAGACTACTTCTTCAATAATTTTTAGCATATGGCTCAGGCTGCAGCCTGGTCCATAGACAGGTGGGGACAATGCCTGGGAATCTCATTATCTGGTGACCTCCAGGCTGCCTACCAGGCCGCCAACCTCCAGGGGACAACGCCCTATGGCTACATTAAGAAAAGTATCCTGGAATGCTTAGGGGTAAATTATAAGACATATAGAATCAAACTACTACAAATTAAAGAAGGATCCAAAAAAACGCAAGCTCTCTACTACAGCATAAAGGATATGACAGACAGATGGTTAAAAGAAGATATTCTCCCAAACAAATATCTGGAGCAATACCTCTCCTCCCTCCGCCCTCTATACAAAAGTGCGTCTGTCAACATGCGCATCTAACCCTAGAAAAAGCAGTGGAACTAGTGAGCCTTCAGTCGGTCTCATGAGCTACAGAGTGTGTGAGAATATTCCAATTCGAGGCCTCCCGATGGAGGTAACCTGAGACCCCAGAGGCCTCCTATTCCAAAGGAAACTGAGATTGTGATGCTGATGCCAGGACTCCTACTCAGACCTATCTCTCCAGGTCCACAATGTTTTCAGTGTGGCAGTTTTAGCCACATTGCCCTCTTTCACCCTCAAAAAGAGGAACCCACAGATATAGGACTGGTGAGATCTCTGTATTGCTCTCCATTGGTAGTTTGACCTCCCTATCTTTGTGGTTTATCAATGAATGGGGAACCTGTCACCGCTCTTGTGAAAACAGGATGTCTGCAGAGCCATTATCTCCAGTAGAATTCCATTCCTTTCACTGTAAAATTTAGCTGCATCCTTTATTTCTCCCACCTTCCAGTTGGAACATCAGATCGACCTTGAGCATCCCTTTTAGCCATGGGAGTCAGTCTCTTACTTCATTAGCACGTCTTCTTCTTGACAAAGATTTCTTCCCATACCTCACTATTGCTACAACATACAATAAGCCTTTCATTAACTAATGAAGCCTTGAAACTGCACCTTCAGAGGAGGGAACATGCATGCAAACAACTTTCACGTTGAAGGTTAAACATCAAAGCCCAAAGCTTAAGGCCTTTAGTCAACCTAACTTTAGTAATACAAATGTGCGCCCAACATTTAGATATATGTGCACAGCCACAAATCAATGCAATTATATATAGGTAACCTAAGTAAGTGAACATGGTTACTTGTGTAATGTAATTTCAAGTAAATGTTGCACATCTTGACACACATGTGTAACTACATATGAGAACCATAATTTCAGGATTAAGCTAAACATTAATATGGACATGTTTATAACTCTCTAACATTCTACAATGAAGCATTTCAGAAATACATTGGCCACTCTACTTTTGTTAATGAAGTTAAGGCATAATGGGTATATAGAGTGAAAAATGCACATAAGTTTGAACGCTCGCTCGCTGGTGGCGCTATTCGGAAACCGAACTTTGAAACTTTGATACTTGTGAGATTTTAACTGACCTGTTTTTTAAAATCGCTTAGCTTGTAACTATTTTATTTTACTGTGGTATTGAGATTCACATGGCACTTGCACTTTAAGAAATTTCCTACTTCCTGAGACGAGTAAGCCACTTCGCCGGTTAGCGGTCTAGTTGCTTGGGGGGGATTTAAAAGGAGCACGCTGTCGCGCCCGCGCAGCACTGCCCACCGATCGAAGCTGCGTTTGAGCGCTCGCTGGTGGCGCTATTCGGAAAACGAACTTTGAAACTTTGATACTTGTGAGATTTTAGCTGACCTGTTTTTTAAAATCGCTTAACTTGTAACTATTTTATTTTACTGGGGTATTGAGATTCACATGGCACTTGCACTTTAAGAAATTTCCTACTTCCTGAGACGAGTAAGCCACTTCGCCGGTTAGCGGTCTAGTTGCTTGGGGGGGATTTAAAAGGAGCACGCTGTCGCACCCGCGCAGCGGACGCACGCAGCAGACGCACGCAGCGGGCGCGCTGCTGGCGCGCCAATGGCACGCCTAAGGCAAGCCCGCCTGCGCCCGTCCGCGCTCAGGCCGGGAGCAGGGCCATACCCCCTAGCCCTCCCTCGCCGACTAGGAGAATCGTCTATTCTGGTAAGGATATGCTTAGGTGGGACCATGCAGACAAGGGAATACACTGTCATAAACTGCCTCCAGTTTCCCTCTACGAAACGGAAAAAATATTAGACAGAAACAGAAACGATAGGAACCTTATATGCAAGGATTGTCTCACCCAGTTGCCTAGGTTGTTAAACCTTCCTATCAAACAAAGTGTCTACGCTCAGGCTCCAGACAACGGTTTTAGAGAGGACACCTTGAAATGTTCTCTATTTAATGCTAGATCGCTAGTAAAACATTCGGAGGAATATGCTCTTCTGTTGGAGGAAAAGAACATTAAATTGGCATTTATCACTGAGACGTGGTTGGAGACATCATCAGGTCCTGACCTGGTGAAAGCTACTCCTTTTGGCTACCGGTGTTATTCACTGGACCGAATTCATAAAAGGGGTGGAGGGCTCGCAGTGATATACCATGACTCACTGACCCCTCATTTTCTCCCTGTCCAAGTCCTAGGATGCGAAGCTTTGTCTTTCAAGATCTTTTCAGCTTCCTATAAACCTTTGAAAGGGATTCTTATCTATCGCCCTCCCGGAGGGAAAAATGACTTTTTAAACTCATTAAGTTTGATGCTTGAAAATGGATTGAGCCAACAAACTTTCGTGGTACTCGGAGACTTTAATTTCCATTTGGAAAAAACTGAAGATCCAGACACAGCTAGATTAAACAATATTATGACCTTAGACGGTCTGAAACAACTGGTCTCTTCTCCCACTTATTCGAAAGGGCATACCTTAGATGGGATATTCTCTAACAACTGTGATCTGACCAACATCTCTGTCTTTCCGATCACCTGGTCTGACCATTTTGTAGTCTCTTTCGAAGTTAACCATATGAGAAGGGGCTCTGTACAAAAGAAGGAAATTACTACTAGGGCTTGAGGTAAGCTGGATGTTAAACACCTGGAATCTACTCTCATTGATTCAATGTACATAGCCCCACAAGATCCTGACGCAGCGACTGGCTGCTACAACAGGTGGATAAATGACGCCTGTCTCAAATTAGCTCCCCCAAAAAAATAGTTTCCAAAAAGGCTACTACCTACTGCCCCATGGTACTCTGGTGAGCTTAGGGACAAAAAATTACTTTGCAAGTGGGCTGAAAAAATATGGCGGAAGAACTATGATTCGGCCGACAGATTAGAATTCAAATTTACCATCTCCAGCTACAAACAATCCCTCCTGTTAGCCAAGAAGGATTATTTTTCTTCGAAAATCACGATAGCTAAATCAGACACCAAGGAGCTTTTTAAAACAGTAGTCAAACTGTCCAACCCCAGGACGCCCAACGTTCCAGTTGCCCCGGATTTTTGCAAGATCATAGCCACTTTTTTTAAGTCTAAAGTGGAAACTATTTTTCTCTCACTCTCAGAACAGATAGACAAAACTTATGACAATCCCAGTCCTAAAATCCCGGACCCTTCAGATAGTATTTTTGATCACTTCTCACCTCTGAATTCTGAGGACACTAACAAACTTATGACTAATATCAAATCAGGTGCTCCCTCTGATCCTTGCCCCACCTGGATTATCAAGCAGATTGCGGGGACTATCTGCAGTGTTCTGACTCCCTTGTTTAATGATATGTTTCATACCGGAACTTTTCCCAGCTCCTGGAAAAAAGCATCAGTACTTCCACTTCTAAAAAAAACAGTCCTTGGATCCTAAGGATCCAACCAACTATCGCCCTATCTCCAGACTTCCCCTCCCTGCCAAAATGGTAGAAAAAGCCATGAACAGGCAACTTAGCGATTTCCTTCAGGCTAATAACTCCCTGGACCATTCTCAATTTGGTTTTAGAGCCCATCACAGCACGGAGCTGGCTCTTCTTAAATCCACAGAGGAGATTAGAGAGGTGATGGACAAAGGAGGAGTGCGAGGCTGATCCTATTAGATCTGTCTGCGGCCTTTGATACCGTTCACCATAGGGTATTGATGAATAGGCTTTCTGAGATAGGGATAGGTGGTCAGGCATGGAACCTGCTGCACTCCTTTCTGAAGGATAGATCTCAAACTGTCGATCTCAATGGAGATATCTCCGAACCCTTTTCTCTACCTTGCGGGGTTCCGCAGGGCTCATCCCTCAGCCCCACATTATTTAATATCTATGTGGCACCCCTGGCGGACATCATTAGATCCCATGTGTTCCAGCTTACCTCCTACGCTGACGACACTCAAATTGTGCTGTCTGTGATGGAAGGAACCAAAAAGGAAACAGGAGCTCGCTTTTTGGACTGTATGGGAGCCATCTGTAGGTGGATGTCGGCTAACTGCCTCAAATTAAACTCAGCCAAAACAGAGGTTATGAGATTTGGTAATAACCCTTTGATGTGGACACCCGACTGGTGGCCAGACATGCTTGGCCCATGTCCTACACCCTGCAGAAAAGTTAAAAACCTGGGCGTGATGGTGGATGACAAACTTATGTTGGGGGACCAGGTGAGCAAGGTGACGTCGGGATGCTCCTTGGTCCTCAGAATGATTAGGAAAATTAGACCATACCTTTCGGAGGGATGCCTCAGAACTGTGGTGATTATTGCAACAGTCTGTAGTTAATATGCAGATACAACATCTAAATCGTTTGCAGGTTATTCAAAATGCTGCCGCCAGACTGCTGACTCGGACTCCCAGGACTGTGTCAGTCAAGGGCGAATTACAGAAGCTGCACTGGCTCCCTATTCGTCTGAGAGCGAGCTTCAAGGCTGCGTGCATAGTGTTTAGGGCTTTGAACGGGATCGGTCCGCAGTTCCTAAGGCAAAAGTTTTTTTGGTACGTTCCTAGTAGAACTCTCAGATCCACCGAGGCCAAACTAGTACAAACACCCAACTTTAAAAAAGCCAATTGGGGAGGCAAAAGTTTTGCACACAGTGCTTCCAAGATCTGGAATAAACTCCCTTTTATGTTAACAAGCTCCTCTGAGTTTTGCTTCTTCAGAAAACATCTAAAAACTTGGTTTTTCTCCCAGTGCTAGTTTCTTGTTGTTGTTAGTGGGCAGTGCTTAGCGCCAGGACACCGTAAGGTAATCGTGGGCTTTATAAGCTATAATAACATAACATAAGTATTTACGTTTCTGTGACATATAAGGGTAAAGCCAAGCTTATGCTGATACAATACCCCCTCTGATGGTGAATCAAGCCATCACATCATGATAATGATCTCTTATCAGGTGAACCCGACCAAAACCGTGTGGTTTTCATGAGTTTTCATCTAGATTCCTCCAGAAGTTTCATGTCATCATAATAGTTACTCTGACTCTCATCTAATTCAACAGCCACTCTCTTTCTCTTCACTCCCTTACTTGCCTTTACCTTCTGGTACACTTTAAAAAACAAAACTATTAATATTGCACAAAGAACTATAACCACAAGATGATTCAAAATATTTTATACAAGATGGCAGACAGGTGATGAGCTCTGGCCTGGAGCTCCCGGCCAGGGATTGCCTTTTGGCTCTTATCACTCGACTTCACCACCCCCTTGAACCCTTTTTGCTCACCTGGATTGTGTGGACTGCAGTCCTCATCTTCTCCAACTCCCGCGACTGAGTCTCGAGTTCTTCTTGATGAACCGTGATTGAAGTCCTGACCACGGAGTCCGATCAACATGGCCAATGCTCGGTGGAGCTACCTTGTTTGGCTATAGAGGAGACCGGTCCGGGTTCTTTCCCTCGGCCGTCACCTACCCAGCCGGACATAGGGCACAGCTGTCATCATCTCTCCGCTGTTATCTCCTTCCTCCTCACCGAGGTTTTGCTGGGGATAGAGCCAGTCACAGCAGGGTGCCCCGAGCTTGCTTTCACCTTCCAAGCCATGGGAGGCGTGCCCGCCTGGTCTCCACTGCTGCCTCCATTTCCTCCTTGGCCTCGCCTACCCTCTGGACTTGACACTATTTCTTGTCCCCCCGCCTTGTCTTCTTTTTCCCCTCGCCATCCGATCAACCACCGGGGGTCTGCTGATGACAGATCCTGTTAGTCGCTGCTGATGCCCGGTTGGGCTGCCCTGAATGCTTCTGGGGCGATGATTGGGGAGAAGCCCTCCGGTCATCACCTGCCCTCCGGACCTGAGCTGTGGCTGCCTGGCGTCCCCTTTCGCCTTCTCCTGGACTGCGGTTGAGACGCATGGTACCTGTCACCCCGATAGAGCAGCAACGAGGTTGCTGAAATCGTTGCTTGCCATTGTCTCTAGGCCTGTTTTTCCTTTCTTCCTCCAATTTGGCACTGCCTCCGGATCCTTCAGCTGACTTCCTCTTCCGAGGTCGCTGCCTGGGTGCCCACACTAACTGCCACCTGACTGCGTCGACCCAAGTACGGTCGGCGTCCCGCAGCCTTCCCGCGCCAGATCTGGTGGCAGCCTTCCCCTTCCAGCCATGCTCCAAGGGTTAGGTTCCCTTGTTGGTTTTCCAATGGACAGTTATTTTACCCGCTTTTCCGCCATCTTGTCACAAAGTTATTGGGGTCCATGACCTGGATCCTCCATTTTGCGATCTCTTCAGACTCTCAGATCGACTCCTGCCACCGGTCTACGCCTTACACCCTCCAGTCTCATCATTGCCTTAATTGATCCCCTCTTGGAACTCTTGCCTTGCTTTTTCACTGGGATGCTTCCATTCGCCATCTCCTTCTGACCCGTTCCCTTTTCTAACGCGACCTGACGCAGTGAAGGAGTCCTGGATGTTGTTGATCTATTGGACCATACCGGTTTGTTGACTCGCTTACTCTATCTGTTTGGTATTCCCTCTAACTACTATCCTCCAAGGCTGTTCCTACCAGTCCTGATCTGCATCCCTACCCCCTCATTTTTACCCCAGCACTCTCGACGCACCATAGAACTTGTTTTTAAGTTTTGTAATGCTCTAATATTGGATGTAATTATCTAACAAGGTTTTTTCTCTATGCTATGATTTGTTCTTGTAACTGATGTAACGTTTGTAACAATGCTAATCCTCATGTAAAGCACTCTGATACGTCCGGGTCTAGCCAGCGCTATGTAAAACTCTTCAAGTAAATAAGAACCCACTATTCCACTTCCCAAATTTCCAAAATATCTCCCAACTGAACAAAATCCATTGCCAATGGCTTCCCTTACACCTGTTGCTACTAATCCTTTCAAATCCTTCTGCAAATGAGTAAAGTTCTTAATATACTTTTGCAAGTCCTTACTGTTGTCTGGAATATAATTACAACACTGGTGAACTTTCAACATTCGACAGACTCGGCCCTCCTTTGCAAACAGGATGTCTAATGCAAAACCATGAACCTAATAGCAACCATTTCAGTATCTATAAGTATCAAAGATCCGGAAGTACTCGTAGAGAGCTTGCCAACTACAGAGGATATTTTTCTCATCTTAATCTTATTAAATACCTCTCAAGTAGATGGGATTATGGCATCGAAGATATCTCCCACAATCCCTCTAGCACTAGCTCCTCATTTACGCCTTTTTTTGTGCTCCCACACCAGATGATCAAAATTCTCCACATGACATATTTTGGGGGAAAACTACACCTAATTAGCATGTACTATACCATTTCTTGGGCAACTTAAAGTAAGCATACTTTCCACAAATTATATAGACTCCCGGAATCACAGGATACTCTCTGTCTAAATATAATTCCCATTTTGCTCCAGCTTCGAACGTGTGATCAAATTTACTCTGCCCCACAAATACAGGGACTAACTCATTCTTGTGATTCTCCACACACAGTTTCCCTTTATGTTGCCAATCTAAGGTCGACACTCCTGTATTCCCTGCTGTCTGATGATCCATTTCTTCCTGTGACCATTTAGGTATCTTTGTTAGCTTAGTGGTGTTTGCTATCACTCCTCCATATGTATTCTCTACTAGGGCTAAACATTTATTTATTTTCAATTTCTGCGAATAAGAAAGTTAAATTATGTCTATGGGCATAGGCAGTGTCTAATGTTTTAACAGGGACAAAATATCTTCTAACTGTGCCCCTAATTGTAGAATATGCATTTTTATTGAGATGTTTGAACATGGAAACTTCTGAAAGAATCAAATCATAGTTTGAATAATGATACTGAAAATGACCTTTCCATAAAACATATCCACTAAAAAAGGCTACTAGAGACACCATATGTCAAAGGTATATGGTGACTGGTTATGCCTTCTGCCATTTATGTGGGTAACTGCATACAAACATAGCAGTCCCTTGCATTAATAGTGTCAACATTCATAAAGCAATCTTGTTTAGGAGTTTAAAGTGTAATATCCTCTAGATAAAACCCTGTATAAGTCTTGATCAACTAGTAAATAAAGATTACCACGAGTAGCATGCATTGGTTTAGATTTTGGTTTCGGCTTATCCTCCACTATTCTAGATGTAGGTGAGTATAACCCTACAAGTAAGACAGCTAATATGACTACTACAACTAATAGTGCACCCTCTATGATGTACCCGCGACAACAAGTATAAAGTTTAGTTTCCATTACTTCTCTAAGTGTAAGACCAGTGGGTGGAAAATAGCAAAAACAGAGACTTCTCCATCAATCTTCACCTGTACAAACAGCAAAACCAAAGTTTGGAAGATATGTAGTAACTTTATTATTTACAAATCTTTGTGAGACTTCCCTAGCCCTACTCCATGTTTTTCTAGGGGACAACCTTAGGTTTCTTCAACAACTCAGGCTTCGGTACTCTTCTTGTTTCCTTTACAAAGTCTATTTAAATTCCTCAGATAAGGAAAACTAGCTCAGGGAATTCACCTGCATCTAGGAAAGGAAATTCAGCCACATCCTGAATAAGGTGTCTCAATGCACTTAATCTTGTCAACAAAGGAAGTTCAAAAGTACGAACAAATGCCAGATGTTTCAGTTAAAACTTCACCGTTATCACAGGACTCCCAGAATTCTCTCTCTCTGTCATTTGCAGCAAAGTAATCCATTCAGTCTACACTCCTCTGTATAGTGCGCCTCTGACGCCCATATAATTTACTCTCTGCATCACTCACTAGTGTTTATTTAGGTTGACGCAGAGAGAATTAATTGATTTTAATCATTTAGATTTGTAAACTAACGTGAAGATGTAAGGAGGACTATTCTACATTGCTTGTATTTTGTATGTTTATGGTTTTTACTAACTAATAACAATAAACTGAACATTTGACTTGACTTGAATCCATTCAGGGGAAGAATACCAGCGACAGGCTACTCTAGCCTGTTTCGATCTCCCAAGTACAGTTCCCTTGCTTCCTCTGTCACTCAGATCAGAATCCTCAGAGTTTTCCGGTATGGCTTGGAGTTCATGCTCTGCTGACACATTCAGTCCCCCTTTTTCTTGTCCTTCTCTAGCTGCCACTCGTGGTTCTACAGCACTAGGCACTTCATCGGGGACTGACTCTGGTTGATTCATCACCACAGGATAAGGCTCTACTGCTTCCGATTCAACTGTTGACTCATCCAGACGCCCCTCAGGCCGATCAAGTGCTGTTTTAGACTCTGGCTGGTCCCCCCCCAGCTTAACTAACTTGCTGCCGTGGTCTTTCAACCACCAGTGCAGTGGCACTTCTGGGAGAGGAGCTGTTACGTCGTCAAGGGGATACTTAACTCTGCGAGCCTGGGTAGCATGCACCCAGTTGGGGAGACCTCCACACTTTACAGCAATCTAGGTGACAAGTATCGCCTGGTAGGGACCACGCCAACGAGACTCCAAAAAACCCTTCCTTATATACTTCTTCACCAGGACCCAGTCAATGGGACTAAGGTCATGGCACTGCTGCTATTGAGGCAGGCTGTAGCCGCTTCAACCTGATGAGACACAGAACGCACCACATCAGCCATTACTGTGCAGTCATCAAGAATCATGTAATCCGTCATGATTCACATGTAATCATGATCATGTCATCTGTAATACTCACAAGTGCTTTCGTAGGCACAGCTGGCAGTCTCATAGCCCTGCCCACGATGATATCATGGGGAGACAATCCCATCTTCCGATCAGGAACACTTCGAAGACTCATCAGCACAAGAGGCAAAGCATCAGGCCACTTCAGATGCACAAAAGCACACACTTTAGTCACTCTGGATTTCAAAGTGCCTTTGACCTGCTCCACTATTCTGGAGGCTTCAGGTCAATAACTGCAATGCAGTCTCTGCTACACTTGCAATGCTGCAAACAACAAGAAGTCGGAAATCTGAACCTGGGTATGAGTTCCCTCAACAACAGTTTGGCTACTGCGAGACTGTCTGGTTGGGCACGCTTCAACCTAATGAGAAAAGATACACTGAAGCACCAGAACATATCCTAAGCCATTGCACATGGGCATTTCAATGAATTCCAACTGAATCATGTTAAATGGACCTCCTTATCTCCCTATGTGACTCAGTGTTACTGCAGTTCATTTCCCTACATTCATCTGCTGACACACAACGCACCTGTGACACAACGCTTCAGCCATCAGTCCGAATCTGGGGTTAAACCACGTCTGTTGAAGCAACCTGACCATGGCATCCTTCTCCACAAGTCAGACCATGATAATGCCTAGGCATAGTTGGCAATACACTATTTGGCAACACATTCCTTCCATCTACCGAAACCCAAATGTTATCCTCTCTCTTAGCACAACCTGCTCGGATCCAGGTTTGCTCTTCTTATACTGAAATCTCTACTTGTAATCTCTTAACTTCCTTCTAAGTATCAACAATAGTTAAAAGGTTGTAGTCGGTTTCATCTGCTCCTTCATTTGTATATTCTCTGTTAAATGTACAAGCATTATAGGCACAGTACCTTGCGACTTCATCTCTATATCTGTTGCTGACTTTCACATAATCATTTCCCTTGCACAGTGCAAGCATTTGTAAATCTTCCAGAAGTTTTCTCACTTGTGCAGCATTGCAGATGGGGGACCCCAATGAAGTAATAAATCCCCTCTGGGACCATAACTGTCTGGAGTCGTACACCACACCAAAGCCGTACTGACTATCAGTGATAACTGTCACTTTTAGCTGGTCTGTAACACAGCATGCTATGGTAAGCGCAATCAATTCAGCCACTTGTGCAGAGAATACTCCTTGTACCCAAGCAGTTTCCACCACTCCAGAGACGGTTCATAAGCAGCATTCAAAATTCCTTCCTGGTCCCGTAAACATGAGCCAGCCACAAACCGTGTGTAATCTGATGCAGGTAGCAGCACATCCTGTATGTCCGGTCTCAGTTTGGGGCATAGTTCACTGACATCAAGACAGTCATGCTCCAGTTCACAACTATCAATATCATTCTCAGGAAAGAGTAGCAGGGTTTAGAACAGCACAGCGCATCAGCGTTACGTTTTCAGCCGCAAGTATGACCTGCTGATACTTCATGAGGCGACTGTTTGTAAGGTGCTGTGTACATGTTCTGGTCAACAAACTTTGAACTGAATGGGAAACACAGACAGTCAGGGGATGACCCATTATAATTCTCTCACACTTCTCTATGCTTACCCCTGTAACCATCACAGATATGAGACATCTGGTCAATGTCAAAGCCACTGGATCTAATGTGGTTGAGAAATAGGCAACTGGTCTACAGACACCTCCATGATTCTGTGTAAGCACTGAGCGAGTGCAGGCCTCCCTCTCACTGCAGAAATGCAAAAACACGTTGTTGTAATCAGGCATTACTAGTGCCGAGGCACGGCAGAGACTTTCTCTCAACTCCAGGAAGGCAACCAAACAATTGTTATCCCAGGGTACCGGATCAAACACATCCTTGTGTGTCAGCCTCTATAAAGGCTTGGCCACTAGGGAGAAGTTGGGTATCCACTGGTGACAGTAGCCCACCATTCTCAAAAACATCCTGACTTCCTTCTGTGACGTTGGTGGAATAATTTGCATGATCGCTAAGATTCTGTCCTGCGACAACTTCTGCACACCTTTTTCAATTTGGTGTCCCAGGTACAGGACCTCTCATACAATACTGCAACTTATTGGGAGACACTTTATGTCCATTCTTAGCCAAATGGTTCAATAAGGCAATAGTGTCTGTGTTACAAGCTTCTTGGATGTCTGATGCCACCAACAGGTCGTCTTTATACTGGACTAACACTGAATTATAGGGTATAATCAGGGACCCCAAATTCTTTTTAAGGATCTGATTAAAGATAGACAGACTCTCCATATACCCTTGTGGGACTCGGCACCAAGCTAAAACATGGCTGCCAACCCAGAATGCAAAGAGGAATTGACTATTCTCATGCATCGATATGGAGAAGAAAGCCTGGCAAAGATAAATGACCGTGAACCACTCAGCCTCATGTGGAATCTGAAATAATGAAATAATGAAGTATGTGGTAGATGCACACCTTGTAATTGAACATATAGTGTGTAAACCAACTTGTGACAAAGGTGTGTGTGCAGCCGGGGTATCGTTGGCTGATCTCCAACGTAGGACAAAAACGTGTATGAAGGCGTTATCCAAACAGGTAACGTCCCCCAGTTGCACAGCATACCTCTATGTGAGGTACACCCACAAAGGGATCTGTAAATTCATTTACATTGTTTAAGGTCCCCTGATAAAGGGCATAGCCCAAAATGCATTGGGTCTGTTCCCACTGATGTGCATTTACTCATCTACAATGTTGTGAATCATGTTTCCTTTGACATTAATCGGAATCCCTGACTAAAAAGTCACATTGAAAATTAAAATAACTGAGACATAAGCGATCTTACTTTGATTCATTGGATTAATTACCTCACCTAGAGGTACGCTGTGCAACTGGGGGACATTACCTGTTTGGATAATGCCTTCATACACAAATCTGAAATAATTTCACAGCTGGATTTGGTACCACGGGACAACCGGGGACAATATTTTGTTCATCTTTCACAGGCCCTGAACTATGCGGTAATTACCGCTGGGCTTCTGTTGACCAATAACAGGTAAATTACATGGACTTCCCATAATCTCCTTCAAAATTACTTGCTAAATCATCATTTCAATAACCGGAGTAATCCCAGCAATCGTTTAGGGGTCAAATTGTGTCCGGACAGGCTCAGCTCCTCTAATGAGTCCAATATCCTTTCCTGAAAAATCCCAAACTTCTGACCTCACTGTATCTCTGAGATCCAGAGTCAGTTCTTCACTCGTCATCATTGGAAACAATTACATTATTCAATTCTGATTTACCAATTTAAAAGCAATATTCATGTATCTGAAACTCTATACCTTTTGGGGTACAATAGTTGGTGCAGTGTTATGTGCACAACAAGTCACGTCCTAAAAGGCTCACAGGACTCAACTCACAGACAACAAACTGGTGATTATTCTTGAAATTCCCTATTTTGATAGGCACTTCCTCAGTTATTGGATTAGTCACTTGCTTATTTGCAACACCTATGACTTGGGTTCTCTTTCCCGAGTATGGAACTTCTACTGTTCTCACGGTAGAACAGGTAGCACCAGAATCAACCAGAAGACATACAGAGTAATCAGTGGCGTCACTAGGGTTGGTGTCACCCGGTGCGGGTAACTCATGGTGTCACCCCCTCACGACTTACTGCATGGACCTCCTCCACTCCGAGTCCGCCAGTGGACACAGTTGGCAAATAACGGGACCATACAGAGTCCTTAGTAACGTTTGTAAATGTAGGTCCTATATTTACAAAATGTGCCTGTTAATAACAGTGTGATAATGACTCATTAATCAGGTTGTACAGTGGGTTACCTGCTAGTCAACAGTTTATTGGAACGTATAATATCATAGGTATGGCACTTTGTACTGGTGTGGTGTTCCCACTATCCAGCAACACGATATATCAGTGGTCGAAGTGGGGGTGGGGGGAAGTAGGGGAACTGTGGGCGGAGAATCAGAGGGTGGGAATAACCCAAGGATTGGCTCAGTGGGCGGAGCCAGAGGTGTGACCAAGTTACTTCTGAGGCTTTGTGATGTCAAAAGTAAACCAGTTCTGTTTCAGGCATAGAACACCAAAGTTTCAGTGTAACCAAGACTGTTTTAGATAATTAAATAATGCCCTATGAACTTCTTAAAGTTTCCAAGCATTTTTTCTTAAAGATTATTAATTCTCTCTCCTTTCCTTTACTTAAAAGACTAACACTGGGCATTCTAATTAATCCGAGCTGTCTGTGTGCTGCCTGAGCTAGGCGTTCCTACCCCACACCACCCTTCAAGAGCAAGCCATAAAGTTTTGACTTTGTCCCCTGCAAACCACTGCCTATAAAGGAGGTTCTGCGTGTTTCAGTTGGCTTGCAGTAGTGTGTGGTGTTTTACTGTTCACAATTGGCAGCAATACTGAGAACAAGGATGGGCTGCCTGCACTTGAATCGCGCAAGCCCCCAGCGTACTGGACTGAGAATATCTGTCTGTCCTGTGCATGCCCTTGATATCTGCAGATCTTTTTTGCCAGCAAGCTGCATGTGTACCAGTGCGCCCAGGTGATGGTTGGGAGCAGAACTTTAGCAGACCTGGCATGTGATGGTAGCTGGCCAGTGCGACTTGGTGACTGCGGTTGGCAGGAAGGATGTGATGCGCAGTACCTACCTCTCCAGCATAAGTTGCGAGATAACTGATCTACATCTTTAGGAACATATGGTCAAATGCTGCCTAGAGGTCCTTGGTGTCTTGGAGCAGGTTTGCAGTTTATCCCCCTTGGCAAGTAACCCTTCCCGGATGTTAAGCCTCACGCTTTGCCTCCCACGACAGAGATGAACACGACTGGAAGTCGTTCAGCAGATTGTTGTTCGGTAAATATGTACACAGTTGTGTGACTCATTGGCATAAAGTTTTGTTTTCACAGAAACCGAGTACAGAGAGCAGCCAGTGGGACGCGCCTCCCCAATGTTATTGTATGCAATGGAAGCCAATGATTGAAAGGGCGGTGGGTATCGTACTGGAATAGTCTCAGTCCAGGGCCACAATCCTCTTGAACTCTTTAAACAGAGTGGCTGGCTTGTAATGCATTAGAGAGGAGGCAGGCGGTGGCAAGTACAGCAGGGTCCCTTGTATCAATCGCAACATTGCAAATGTGAGCGCG
Source organism: Triturus cristatus (assembly GCF_964204655.1). NCBI lineage: Eukaryota > Metazoa > Chordata > Amphibia > Caudata > Salamandridae > Triturus > Triturus cristatus. The sequence continues at coordinate 79,749,337 of NC_140581.1, forward strand.
AGCGCACACACGTTTCTGTGCATAGGTCTCAGGCTGCCGCTTCTGAAATATTATTTCGGCATATTCCTTTCAACAAACACGTGCTTTTTAGAAAATCCGTCTTTTTTGTTTTTGGAATTTGTTTATTACATAGCTATGCGATTCCAAGTGAATATTTCACTAATTACTAGTTAGTCAACCAAGTGCACGGTCCTGTGCATTCCTAGCTCAAAGCATTATGCCAGATAACATTTTACAGCATCCTGGTCCTTTTTCTTCACCCACTTTTACGTGAGGGAGTTTTTTTGTACAGTACCTGTTGCAAACTGTAGAGCCCTTTGGTGCTTGCATGCATTTAAGTGTAATGTGAGTTGCCAGGTGAGAAGCACTAGAAAAGAAAGTCACCCACAGCTGTGCTGATGTCCTTTTACTATCTGCCTATGCTCACAAACCTGTTTAATAGTAAGAGACAATAGTCCAGACTCCAAGTTTATTAAATCTTGGGCTTGCTGAAAATGCCAATATGGTGGAGTTGGGCGTGGGAGAGGCTGGTTCAGCCAATTTTGATCGTGGGTTTCTGTAAAGGCCTATCTCTGTATTAGCAACTGAATGATATAAACTAGTGTCATCTAAAGTACTGGCCGAATTACAAGTTGGTGAGGCATTTCTGTTACTGCAAAATCCGCTTTTATTTGATTTGGTGATATTATTGAGAAGTTCATTCTAAATGTGTGCTAAATATTGAAGCTACCCAGTGATCAAAGATAACACACACACTCACACCAGAAGCTTCCTCTCGGAGGCCAGGCGCACCGGGGTGCAGGGGGGAGGGGGACAGAGCATGGAGTGAGGGCTCGGGTTTCAGGAAAGGCACTAGAGGAGAGCTCGGTGTTGGATCGCCGGCTAATGGAGGACTGAGAATATTCGAGCTTTCGAAAGGAAAACACCCGACAAGTGTAGAGCTCATGAAATGGAAGAAGGCCTGTGCCGCCTGTTACATTTCTCAACGCGTTACTGGAGCTTTTGTGCATCGCTATTATCACCTGGTGTCTGGTAACGTCTGTCTGCTTCAGATTCCTCGAGAGGCATTCTGGTCCTTGTAGTGCTCTTTGCGCTGTCACCATGTGCAAGGCGGCTTTGAACTATTAGAACCATACAATACCCAAACAAGGGAGGCACCCGAAGTTTTTACTGCCATTGGGGATAATGCCGAGGCAAGCACCGTCCTGTCATTCCAAACCACTTTCTCAAGTTCCCATCTCTCTTTTCCATCTCTGTTCCATCTCTCTCTTCTACATCATGTATATCTCTTTCAAATTTGAATGGGTAATTGGGGTTACCAATGTAGAGGTGTGTGTGTGCTACTGACTCCAGGGGTCAGATGGAGTAACAGTACAGCTTCAGTTCAAACATAAGAGTGAAACTAAGACAGGTTTTAGATTTTTTTTCATCTTTTATACAGCGCGAACTCGACCCGAAGGTATTGGAGCGCTGTACATGATGATGATAGGCAATAGTAGGCCACTCACCTGCTGAGTTGCAGTCTGCAGACAGGGGGGGGGGGGACTACCCTCGGTGACGGTCGGTCGGCCTTGCTGCCTTGGAATAAAATTAAATTATAGTAGCGCTGTGGCGACGGGCGGCAACCTGAGGCTGAGACCTCCTCGTCCCTCGTGATGCAAGTCACGCGCACTTGGGGGGGGGCCAATGCGCATGCGGGATTCCACCCGTAACAACATCGCCGATTGCACCCCTCTAGTGACGACGTGACGTCATGCCGAGGCGCGCAGACGCGGCGGAGGAGGAGACAGTGCGCGCTGCGCACAGGCACCTCCTAATTAGAACAAGCCACAAGGTTAGGTTGCGCGCGTCATCGTCGTTGCGTTTCGGTTTCATTCTGGAGTCTGGACTGCTGGTTTGAGTGGTTTAACGTCATTGTGCACGGCGGACGGTTGCAGTGTGCACCACAGACAGTGACACACCGACCGGACCGGCCCTTTGGTGTCACCCGGTGCGGTCCGCACCCCCCTAGTGACGCCACTGCAAACAGCACCTAATTGGGGTGAAGGGTGACCCTCACACTACAGGGTCGAGGTGCAACTACAACGGTTGCACTACTGGTAGCTACACCCCTGATATAAAAGGAGAGCGCTCAATTTTAATCTCAGCTTCTAGAAGGTCCCTAGTTTCACAGTTTTTTTCTTGCTTTCTGGTTTGTGTGGTGGTGATTTCACAAAGAAATAAATAGGATCACCACCTAAGAAAAAAATGCCAGTCGTATGGAATCGTAAAATCTGAAAGCTCTGTAAATGCTGCAATCAGATTATTTAATTAGCAGACATTTTTTCACATATCTTTTATGATATGACGTGGATTATTTCACTAGTTTGACAGATAGGTTTAACAATTGCAGCACAATCCACATATGTTTTTTTCACTTGCACAGAAGCAGAGTTTTAAGCAGGGCAATGATGCACATTTCATCGATCATCTATTCCTTCATAACTACTACCCGAAAAACAGGTTTAAAAGCTGTTTCACCGAAATCAGATATTTCAGTGGAGGCAAGTGGTGTTGTAAAGAAAATGGTAAGAAATTACTTTGGGCTGGAGTGCGGTTCCGATAAGTGTGCCTTATATTTTTGCAGGTCCTGCTGCCTTTAACTTTATGAGAAGCCGATCAGACATTTCTTCCTCTTGGCATCCAGTCTCCTGTCCTTGCCATCCACTGGGCCCAAGACCTCGCACCCCACAGGCTTTCTTATAGCATACGCTCATGCATGTAAATGATACACTTCCATGCACGCATACGATGATAGTCACACTGACAAACATACAAAGTTCCTGGAACTCGGACAAACACACGCGGACAAACATACACTCATAAAAACACATGAAAGTGCTAAAGAAAAAACTTACCTGGGGCAGGCCTCTTCAGCATGAGCTGACATACTTTTTCAGCAGGGCCCATGATTTCCGAATCACTTAATTCCGGCAAGCAGCACATCAGAGCAAGGCCCAAGAGCATCTGCCCAATCAGAATCTGAATAGGGTTAGAGGTAAACTCATCTTCTCTACTCCCACTTCTGATAGGGCAAAAGGGTGCATGATTGACAAGCCCTGAAGCCCCATTTCCTGACATGTTGCACTGCGTGACGTTAGTGCAGCATCTCAGATATGTATTGCGACTGTGTGAGGCTGCGCACAGGCACCTCCTAATTAGAACAAGCCACAAAGTTAGGTTGCGCGCGCGGCGCCGTCGTTGCGTTTCGGTTTCATTCTGGAGTCTGGACTGCTGGTTTAAGTGATTTAACGTCATTGTGCACGGCGGACGGTTGCAGTGTGCACCACAGACAGTGACACACCGACCGGAACGGCCCGGCCCTTTGGTGTCACCCCCCGTGAGGGTGTCACCCGGTGCGGTCCGCACCCCCCGCACCCCCCTAGTGACGCCACTGAGAGTAATCATTTACCTCATCATCTACAAATGCTTGTGACACAAATAAGTGAAGACGCCTTTTCGCTGATTTCACATTGTCACTTGCGTTGCCACTTATTTGTGTCACGAGCACAATTGTGCATCAAGTCCAATTCGGGCTGCCTTTGCATTCTATGCCTGCAGCGCTGTTACAACTGTACCGTTTCCATTTGTTACTTTACATATATGATGCTATGTGCACATTTCAGAAACGTACCAAGAGTCTCCCTTCCTCTTTCCTTGTAATGTATTGCACATAATTGTTTAATTGACTCCCTCAATGATACCAGTTGAGATATTGTTGTTTCTTTTTGTTTGCATACCTACCCAGATCTCAACCTGGTCTATGGGCTATACCCCTGTTCTCACAAGTGGTGTGGTGAGGGACACTGGAGAGATTAACATAGGAGTCAACGATAAAAGTTACCACATGGTTTACCACTTTCTCAGTGACATCAGTGACACAGGCCAGTCTGAAGGGAGGGGGCCGAGGCCTCGCAGTCATTATCCCCCAGCCCCTGCACTTCTTGAGGGCCCTGCGCAGATACTGCAACATTTATTTATGGATTTTACAACAAAGTTGCTAATAAGACTTGATGGATCCGCCTTGTTTTCTGCTTCCCTACAGGATATTATTTTTAAACACTGTAACGGGTGCTCATCCCATGAAGGGCCCTGGTTCAGTTTGCTGTCCATGCCTCGCAAACGATTTGCCAAGTGCAGCTGTTTGTGTCTTTGGTCAGGTAATTAATTTCGTGTGCGAGTGATCGGCGTGATAGGGCTGATTTCCTATGACCTCATTCATGATATTTTGTTTGGTACATACATGATGCAATGTTATGTTTACTTCATGCAGACAACGAGAATGTATTTCACTAGTAAGCCACGGACCCGGCCCTCCCGGCCTACGCTGGCCACTCCTGCTATAAATGAACAGGCTCTGCTGTCATTCACTCGTCTCAAGGAGCTCATACCGAAGAGAGGCAGGCGCCACAATGACCAGGCCCACTGGGCTTCTGTGCACCTCATTTCTTTGACTCTGGGCCGTTTCTGAGGTCTAGCAGCTTGCTGCCCTTACCCGGCTGCACCCCGTGCTTTAAACCGGGGCCGGACGAGCATCCATGACCGCAGAACGTGTGTTCTTCGAAATACTGATCCAAGGTATGGAACGTTCCCGCCTCGGAGTTCTGCGCAACCTGATTGGCTCATTGGCAAGCCTTACAGCCAATCAACTTCGAAGGCCGAAGCACAACGGACGGAGAGCACCGGAAATAACTGCCATCGCCTCCTGCTGCGCTGACGTGGAGAGGCAGGGCGCCACCTAGCGCCGGAGAGGAGGAACTGCAGCGCAGCTGATACCAGCCCAGAGGGACAAAGGGGGCAACAGCGCACACCGGAGGGGGCAGGGGCGAGACGCAATGTAGCTAACTGTAAGTACATGCTGGGGTAAACTGTGGCCATGGGGACTTTACTGTGCTGGAACGCTGCCCGCCCCAAATTAAGATTTGTATGTAGAGAGTTAGGTCTATGATCCAAAACGTATTATTTATTACATACAATGTCTATACCCTGGTTGCCAGTACACTAACTAGTACCGTAGCGAGAGTGTCATGGACTGCAAGGAAGGAAATTCTCCCCTGGCTGCTGTTTAAATTATAAAATACAACAATAATCAGGGATCAATTGGATCCTCATGCCCAGGTGCCATTGCACCTGCTGCACCAATGGAAGCTGTGTATCTGCACAGCACCTGTACCTGCCTCACCTGTTCCCTCGTGGGGGCAACTTCTCTGCTGAAGTGATCTAAATACCTGGAGAAACAAGCGTAGCCTTCGAGGGGACATCCTATGTCTTGGTGGAGACAACTCCAGCCCTGGCCTCACCTGCCAGAGCATGGCACATTACTTACAGGACACATGCGAGTGCAGGCCACTGGTCAGCAGTGGCGTAGGGAGTGTGTCTTTGGCCCTAGTCCAAGAAGGGTAACTGACCCGAAGGCTACTGTTTGAATTACAATATATCAATAATTAGGGTTCAGTGGGCCCCTAGAGTCTCTGGGCCAGGTGCCACTGCACCTGCTGTACCAATGGAAGCCACGCCCCTGTGGGTCAGCTAGAGAGCGCACGTCCCCCTGCCCTTCCCCTGCAAAGGGGAGGCAACAGAGAGAGTCTGTGATGTGGTCAGAAGAGACAGAGGTGGGGAAGCAGAGACAGAGACCGTGCTGGGGGTCAGAAGAGACAGAGGTGGGAAGCATGGAAGGCGACAGAGGGAGACTGTGCTGGGGAAAAGAAGAGACAGAGGTGGGAAGCAGGGAAGGCTTAAGCGGGAGACTGTGCTGGGGGAAAGAAGAGACAGAGGTGGGAAGCACATAAGGCTACAGAGGGAGTCTATCTGGGTCAGAAGAGACAGAGGTGGGGAAGCAGGGACAGAGACAGAGACCGTGCTGGGGGTCAGAAGAGACAGAGGTGGGGAAGCATGGAAGGCGACAGAGGGAGACTGTGCTGGGGAAAAGAAGAGACAGAGGTGGGAGGCAGGGAAGGCGACAGCGGGAAACTGTGCTGGGGGAAAGAAGCGACAGAGGTGGAAAGCACAGAAGGCTGCAGAGGGAGTCTGTGTTCTGGGTCAGAAGAGACAGAGGTGGGGAAGCAGGGACAGAGACAGAGACCGTGCTGGGGGTCAGAAGAGACAGAGGTGGGGAAGCATGGAAGGCGACAGAGAGAGACTGTGCTGGGGGAAAGAAGAGACAGAGGTGGGAATCAGGGAAGGCGACAGAGGGAGCCTGTGCTGGGGGAAAGAAGAGACAGATGTGGGGAAGCAGGGACAGAGACAGAGACCGTGCTGGGGGTCAGAAGAGACAGAGGTGGGAATCAGGGAAGGCGACAGAGGGAGCCTGTGCTGGGGGAAAGAAGAGACAGATGTGGGAAGCAGGGAAGGCGACAGAGAGATACCATGACCGGAGGTCAGAAGAGACAGAGACGGGAAGCGCCAAAGGTGACAGAGAGAGTCCGTGCTGGCGGTCAGAAATTTCAGAGGTGGGGAAGCAGGGAAGACGACAGAGAGAGGCCGTGCAGAGGGTCAGGAGAGACAGTGTTGGGGAAGTAGGAAAGGTAACAGAGGCCGTGCTGGGGGTTATGAAGAGGCAGAAGTGTGAAAGCTGGGAAGGCAAAAGAGAGAGACCGGGCTGTGGGTCAGAAGAGACAGAGATGGGGAAGTACCAAAGGTGACAGAGAGAGATTGTGCTCGGGGTCAGAGGAGAGGTGGGGAAGCACCAACGGTGACAGAGATTGTTCAGGGAGTCAGAGGAGACGGAGGCGGAGAAGCACGAAAGGTGACAGAGAGAGACCATGCCGGGAGTCAGAAGACACTGAGGTGGGGAAGCAGGGAAGGCGACAGAGAGAGACCGGGCTGTGGGTCAGAAGAGACAGAGATGGGGAAGTACCAAAGGTGACAGAGAGAGATTGTGCTCGGGGTCAGAGGAGAGGTGGGGAAGCACCAACGGTGACAGAGATTGTGCAGGGAGTCAGAGGAGACGGAGGTGGGGAAGCACGAAAGGTGACAGAGAGAGACCATGCCGGGAGTCAGAAGACACTGAGGTGGGGAAGCAGGGAAGGCGACAGGGAGACCGTGCTTGGGGTGAGATGAGACAGAGGTGGGGAAGCAGGGAAGGTGATGGAGAGAGACCGTGCTGGGTGTTAGAAGAGACAGGGGTGGGGGAAGCAAGGAAGGTGACAGAGACTGTGTTGGGGGTCTGAAGAGACAGTGGTGGGAAAGTAGAGAAGGCGACAGAAACCATGTTGGGGGTCAGAATTGACTGAGCTGGGGAAGCATGGAAGGCGGCAGAAAGAGAATGTCCTGGGGGTCAGAAGAGACAGAAGTGGGGAAGCATGGAAGGTGACAGAGAGAGACGGTGCTGCGTGTCAGAAGTGGCATAGATGGGGAAGCACTAAGTGTGACAGAGAAAGAGTGTGCTTGGCAGAATATGCAGAGGTGAGGAAGCAGGAAAGGTGGCAGAGAGAGACCGCCCTGGGGGTTGGAAGAGACAGGTGGGTGAATATAGAAGGTGACAGAGAGAGACTGTGCTGTGGGTCAGAAGAGACAGACGTGGGAAGCTTGGAAGGCCACAGACAGTAAGTGATGGTGTGTGTGAAACTGCACCAGTCTCAACTCTCAAGAAAGACAGTAGGCAAATGGAGGATGGGTGTGGAATGGAGATGTGGATTGACAAGTGCCACTGGAGACAGCAGAGGTGGTTGAGCACAATCATCGTGAGTGGTGGGAGCCAGTGTACAAAAGAGAGGGGTGAGGTAGATAATCTGTGGCATTCATGGGCTATCAGGTTCGCCCATGACTTCTCCATGCTTCGTACACAGACTTAGATTTACCGTTTGTTACTTTAAGAACAGTGTTTCTCTCACAGGCATTGTTGCCCATATACTGCCTTTGTCTAACCACTCCTGCTTGGAGGTACTTTCATATTTTGCGTGAGTTCTCTGTGGCCTTCGGCAACCCTCAGCATCTCCTGTCTCACACCAGTATCCCTAGTTTAAGTATTCCTTTTTTTCCCTTTCAAGAATGTGACTGTGTCTGTTGGAGCCCGCACTCCCCCTTCAGTCTAGTGTGCACATATTCCATACTTCACTGATATCACTTTACTTGCAGCCATGAACCCAGACACAGAGGGGGCCCTCAGAACTGGACATTGCACTGCAGAGGGGGCTTCCTGAACTGGGCACAGCACTGCAGAGGGGGCTCCCACGACTGGACATAACAGTGCAGAGTGGTCCCCCAGAACTGAACATAGCACTGCAGAGGGGGCTCCCATAAATTGACACAGCACTGCAGACAAGACTTCCAGGACTGATTATAGCACTGCAGAGAAGAAGGCTTCCACAACTGGACATAACACTGCAGAGGGGACTCCCAGAAATGGACACAACACTGGAGAGGGGGCTTTCAGAATTGGACAGAGCACTGCAGAGAGGGCTTCTAGTGCTGATCATAGCACTGCAGATGCGCCTCCCACAACTGGACATGACACTGGAGAGGGGACTCCCAGAAATGGACATAGCACTGCAGAGGGGGCTTCTAGAACTGGACACAGCACTGCAGAGGAGGGCGATCAGAACTGGACATACAAATGCATAGGAGGTTTCTAGAACTGGTCACAGTACAGCAGAGTAGGCACCCAGGGCTGCGCAAAGCGCGATGGAGAGGGTCTCAGAACTGGATATAGCATTGCTGAGGGGGCTTCCTGAACTGGACATAACACTGCAGAGGGGACTCCCAGAAATGGACACAACACTGGAGAGGGGGCTTTCAGAACTGGACAGAGCACTGCAGAGAGGGCTCCCAAGACTGGAAATAACACTGCAGAGGTGACTTCCAGAACTGAACCTATCACTACAGAGGGGGCTCTCAGAACTGGACCCAGCAGTACAGAGGGGGCTTCTAGGGCTGATCACAGCACTGCAGCGGAGCCTTCCACAACTGGACATGACACTGGAGAGGGGACTCCCGGAAATGGACATAGCACTGCAGAGGAGACTTCTAGAACTGGTCACAGCACTGCAGAGTAAGCACCCAGGACCGTACAAAGCACAGCAGGGGGCGCTGTCAGAACTGGCCATAGCATTGCAGAGGAGGCTTCTAGAACTGGTCACAGTACAGCAGAGTAGACACCCAGGGCTGCGCAAAGCGCTATGGAGAGGGTCTCAGAACTGGATATAGCATTGCTGAGGGGGCTCCCAGGACTGAACATAACACTACAGAGGAGACTTCCAGAACTGGGCACAGCACTGCAGAGGGATCTCTCAGAACTGAACACAACACTACAGAGGGGGCTTCCTGAACTGGACACAGCACTACAGGGGGGACTCCCAGAACTGAACACAACACTGGAGAGGAGACTCATAGAACCGTACACAGCACTGCAGAGAAGGCTTCCAGAACTGAACATAATACTACAGAGGGGGCTTCCAGAACTGGGCGTAGTACTACAGAGGGGTCTCTCAGAACTGGATATAACACTACAGAGGAGTGCTCTTAGAACTGGATATAACACTACAGAGGGGCCTTCCAGAACTGGACACAGCACTACAGGGGGGACTCCCAGAACTGAACACAACACTGGAGCGGAGACTCATAGAACCGGACACAGCACTGCTGAGAAGGCTTCCAGAACTGAATATAACACTACAGAGGGGCCTTCCAGAACTGGACACAGCACTACAGGGGGGACTCCCAGAACTGAACACAACACTGGAGAGGAGACTCATAGAACCGGACACAGCACTGCTGAGAAGGCTTCCAGAACTGAATATAACACTACAGAGGGGGCTTCCAGAACTGGACACAACACTGGAGAGGAGACTCATCGAACCGGACACAGCACTGCAGAGAAGGCTTCCAGAACTGAACATAACACTACAGAGGAGACTTCCAGAACTGGGCACAGCACTGCAGAGGGATCTCTCAGAACTGAACACAACACTACAGAGGGGGCTTCCAGAACTGGACACAGCACTACAGAGAAGGCTTCCAGAACTGAACATAATACTACAGAGGGGGCTTCCAGATCTGGGCGTAGTAGTACAGAGGGGTCTCTCAGAACTGGATATAACACTACAGAGGAGTGCTCTTAGAACTGGATATAACAGTACAGAGGGGGCTCTCAGAACTGGATATAACACTACAGAGGAGTGCTCTTAGAACTGGATATAACACTACAGAGGAGTGCTCTTAGAACTGGATATAACAGTACAGAGGGGGCTCTCAGAACTGGATATAACAGTACAGCGGGGGCTCTCAGAACTGGATATAACAGTACAGAGGGGGCTCTCAGAACTGGATATAACAGTACAGAGGGGGCTCTCAGAACTGGATATAACAGTACAGAGGGGGCTCTTAGAACTGGATATAACAGTACAGAGGGGGCTCTTAGAACTGGATATAACAGTACAGAGGGGGCTCTCAGAACTGGATATAACAGTACAGAGGGGGCTCTCAGAACTGGATATAACAGTACAGAGGGGGCTCTCAGAACTGGATATAACAGTACAGAGGGGCTCTTAGAACTGGATATAACAGTACAGAGGGGGCTCTCAGAACTGGATATAACAGTACAGAGGGGGCTCTCAGAACTGGATATAACAGTACAGAGGGGCTCTTAGAACTGGATATAACAGTACAGAGGGGGCTCTCAGAACTGGATATAACAGTACAGAGGGGGCTCTCAGAACTGGATATAACAGTACAGAGGGGGCTCTCAGAACTGGATATAACAGTACAGAGGGGCTCTCAGAACTGGTTATAACAGTACAGAGGGGGCTCTCAGAACTGGATATAACAGTACAGAGGGGGCTCTCAGAACTGGATATAACAGTACAGAGGGGGCTCTCAGAACTGGATATAACACTGCAGAGAAGGCTTCCAGAACTGGATATAACACTACAGAGGGGCCTCGCAGAACTGGATATAACACTACAGAGGGGGCTTCCAGAGCTGGATATAGCACTGCAGAGGAGACTCCCAGAACTGAACACAACACTGGAAAGGAGACTCATAGAACCGTACACAGCACTGCAGAGAAGGCTTCTAGAACTGGACAGAACACTTCAGAGGGGGCTTCCTGAACTAGACACAGCAATGTAGATGGGTCTCTCAGAACTGAACATAACACTACAGAAGGGGCTTCCTGAACTGGACGTAGTACTACAGAGAGGTCCCTCAGAAATGGATATAACAATACAGAAGGGGCTCTCAGAACTGGATATAACAATACAGAGGGGGCTTCCTGAACTGAATATAACACTACAGAGGGGGCTTCCTGAACTGGACACAGCACTACAGAGGGGACTCACAGAACTGAACACAACACTGGAGAGGAGACTCATAGAACTGAACATAGCACTGCAGAGAAGGCTTCCAGAACTGGACAGAACACTGCATAGGAGGTGTCCAGAACTGGACACAGCACTGCAGAGGGGTCTCTCAGAACTGAACATCATACTACAGAGGGGGTTTAAAGAACTGGACGTAGCACTACAGAGGGGGCTCTCAGAACTGGATGTAAGACTACAGAGGGGGCTGTCAGAACTCGATATAACACTACAGAAGGGGCTTCCAGAACTGGATATAGCACTGCAGAGGAGGCTTTCAGAACTGGACATAGCACTGCAGATGTGTCCTCTGACACAGACCAGACTGACACAGACTAGACATTTATGATGAGATGTCTTACACGCTAAATATCCCTCCTATTGTAATACAGGACGAAATAAGGTCCTGTACATATTCTAACTCCCTGAAGAAGCACCAGGCCGGACAGCCGTTTAAGAAGGGCGAAACATGTGTTGGCTGTAACCCTCACACTTTGGGATTTATATAACATTGTTTTTGTATTTACCTTTGCGCACGACTATGAGTTCTGGAAATAGTCAAACTTCATAAACGCCTCATAACACCACCATGTATTGGAATTTGTTCTGGGAAAAAAGTGACATGTCATGACAAACCTTTTCACATATTGTCTTTAATGGGCAAGGGCTCTCCCATTGTCAAGGACAAGTAAAATAACAGCATTTGGCTCTATTGATTACGCATTGCAAGGAATCAGGACCCAATGCCCCCTCGTTCCTGACCACTGCAGATGTGTCCTCTACAACTGGGCATAGAATAGTAGAGATGGCACCCAGGACAGAGGGGACTCCCTGAACATAACACTACAGAGTGTACTCGAGAAGTGGACATAACAGGCTCTGAGTTGTGGACATAGCACTACAAAGGGGACTCACAGAAATGAACATAGGAAAACAGAGGGGGTTACCAAGACTGTAATTAACACTACAGCGGGGCTTACAGAACTGGACATAGCATTACAGGGGGGCTTACAGAACTGGACACAGTGCTGTAGAGTGGCCTCTCAGAACTGGACACAGCACTGCAGAGGAGGCTACAGGACTGGACACAGCACTGAAGAGGGGGTTCCCAGGACTGAGCATAACACTACAGAGGGGACTCTCAGAACTGGACATAGCACTGCATGGAGGCTTTTATAACTGGACACAGCATTACAGAGGGACTCCCAGAACTGAACACAGTACTAAGGAGGTGGCTGTCAGAACTGAACATAACACTACAGCGGGAGCCCCCAGAACTAGATATAACACTTCAGAGGGGTCTCCCAGAACTGGACGCAGCACCATAGAGGGGGCTCTCAGAACTGGACCCAGGACTGCAGGGGGGGCTTCCAGACTGAACACAGCACTGTATAGAGGGGTACAAGAACTAGACACAACAATATTGAGGGTGCTCTCAGAACGGGACACAGCACTGCAGCGGGGGCTTCCAGAACTGGATGTAACACTGCAGAGGGTGCTCCCAGAACTAGATATAACACTGCAGAGGGGTCTCTTGGAACTAGACATACCACTACAGAGGAATCTTCTCAAAACTGGACATAGCACTACATGGAGGCTTTCAGAACTGGACACAGCACTACAGAGGGCTCTCAGAACTGGACATAGTACTACAGAGGGGGCTCTCAGAACTGAACATAACACTATAGAGGGGGCTCTCAGAACTGGACATAGCACTGCAGAGCGGGCACCCAGAACTGGACATAGCACTGTCGGGCCGGACTGGCCATAGCTGCAATATCAGCCCTTGTAACAAAAATGTCCCAAACCGGCCCTGGCAAACAGCTCGGCTGAAACCCCAACCGCCCATGGGGGGAGGGTCGAGCACTTTGCCAAGGCTGGTTTTGGTTCCCAGTCCGGCCATGAGCACTATAGAGAAGGCTCTCAGAACTGGACCCAGCAGAGTAGAGGGGGCTTCAAGGACTGGACACAGCACTGGATAGAGGGCTATTATCAGAACTAGACATAAAAATACTGAGGAGGCTCTCAGAACTGGATATAGCACTGCAGAGGAGGCTCAGAGAACTATACAGAACACTTCAGAAGGGTCTCTCAGAACTGAACATAACACTACAGAAGGGACTGCTAGAACCTGGCATAGCATTGCAGAGGTGTGCCTCCAGAACTAGACAATGAGTCTTCCAGAACTGCAAACAGTAATGCAGTGGAGGTTCCAGTACTGGACATAGTACTGCAGATGAGACCTCCAGAACTGTATTCAGTACTGCAGATGAGGCCTCTACGACTGGCCATGGTGCTGCAAATGTGGCCTCCATAACTGCCCAGAGCACTGCAGATGACGTTTCGAGAACTGTATGCAGTACTTGTAAGATATTGCGTTGTTAGTTGCAAGGGGTAAGAGCCCCACTCAAGTAATTAACACAATTCTTGTCAAGGTGAACCACAAATGTCACTTAATAAAGCTATGCTTTACTCCCTGGTAGCTTGGCACAAAAGCAGTCAGGCTTAATTTAGAGGCAGTGTGCAAAGTATTTATGCAGCACTCAAACAGTAATAAAGTGAAAACACAAAAGAAGAAACATTCCAAACCAATTTAGATAACTAGAGTAGATTTTAATAAATTCGATGACAGCAAAATGACAAACATTTAAGTAGAAGCGGAGTTATGAATTTTTAAAGTTGTAAGTAAAAATAGTGCCAAAAAACATAAAGCACCAATCATATTTGGCTGGTCGATCTGGACCGGATCAAAGTCAAAATTCAGGTCAACCACGATGGAGTGCGGGTTGGATACAGGAACCGGGTTAGTCCAGGTGGAAAGTTTACCTTCTAACTTAGTCTAGTTCAAGGTGAGGAGTCTCAATTAGAGCTTTGTTTAAGCAGGGGACTGCGTGATGATTGTTCGCTGATGCACCGAGCTGGTCACCTGTCTGAGCTTCTTAATGGCCGGAAATGTTGTTGTTGATGTGAAGATCACTGTGCGGCTGCTGTCCTGAGTCTATAGTTGGGAAGTTGTATCAGCAGTCGGATGCAGGTACGAGGTTGGCTTTGTTGAAGTCCACTCATGTTCACGCGGAGACTGAGATCCATTCTTTTTTTAAGCGAAGACCCCTGAACCTCTGGATTTTCACCTGGAGTCCAGTTCTTGCAATTGTTAGGTTGGAGGAGTACACTAGTGTAGCCAAAGGTCCGGAGCTGGGGGGAAGGGGCACCTCTTGGGCATCAGGACTCAATCCAGCAGAGCCAAGTGGCACGGTCCAGGCGGGTCCAGTTAGTGCTGGTCAGCTGGGCAGAGGAAGGCCTTTGGAAGCTTGTTGTGTCCCTGTAGCTCAAACAGGAAATCAGCCAAATGACCATTGGAGTTACGTCTGGAGTCCTGGGTGCAAGGTAAGAAGGTCCAGTCTTCCTTCAGGCTGCAGACATCAGGACAGCCCTTCTTCTGAATCTCCACAGGACTGGGAGGGGTCTGATGAGAGCTTTTGAGGGTGCCAATCTTGTACCCAGTGGTAGCCTGTGTGTGGGGGGCACCCCCGTTGTCTAACCCTAAACTTGTTCTGGTCAGTTCTTCCCCTACCCCTGTGTCTGGCACTAATATGCCTAGGGTAACAAAGGGCAGACAAGCACAGGTGTGGGCTGCATTTGCCAGTGACAGAGCATTCATCCTCAAAAGTCATGAAGGGGGTGGGTACAAGCCTTTAGGCTTCCTTTCATAGCTCAGGAAGGGCTGAACACAACATCCAGGCCATCTTGCTCAGGAGAGAAAATCCCTCCCTACACTCAAGACCCTTTTGTCCCCTTTCTAGAGGGAACACGTATCACACCACAGAAGAGCCATTAGCAGTCATGTGACCCTGGAAACTGGTGGAAGGGCACATTTAGGTTTGGCCAAAATATTCAAACTTTCTAAAAGTGGCATTTTCTGAATAGTAATTTAAAATCCGACTTTAACATTAATGATGATTTTGAATTACAATTCAAGTGAGTGGAGGAAATATATCTCTATCTGCTCTCAAACTGAAGATATCACTTATTATGTGTAATAAGGTAACCCAATAAGTCTATGGGAGAACTAGCCTTGCTGCAGTGAAAAAAAACTTTGGGAATGTTTCATTTCCAGCATAAGGGAAACATAATTACACAAATCCTACTATTTAAATACCATGCACCCTGCCATATGAGCCTTTAAGGCCTACCTTAATTGGGACTTATAAGCTGTGAAAGGGAAGGTTTAAACCTTGCAAAAGGTTAATTTTTCCAGGACAAAGTGGCAGTTTTAAAACTGCACTACAGGTAGAAGTGCCAGGCCTGAGACATGTTTTACTGTGCTGCTTTAGTGGGTGGCACAATGACTGTTGTGGCCCACTTGTAGCATTTTATTTTACAGGCCCTGAGTATATATAGTGCCTTTAAGTAGGGATTTAGAAACAAATGAAATGTGCCAATTAGGTTTACATCAATTTTATCATGTTTGGAAGGAAGAGCACAAGCAGTTTACCACTGATTAACAGGGGTAAAGTGTGCAGATCCCTAATGCTAACAAAAATGGGTTCAGCTAAATACATTAGGTTAGTGAAAGCAATTCCACACAAAAGATGATAATGTAGTAAGGAATCCCTTAATACGTACATACATTGTTAAGTTAGCATAACCACGTTAGATGTTAGAAAGCCATTTTGCTGCTTTTGCGCACGACACTGCATCTACATGTTATTGTTTAAACAAACTGCTGGCTCACGCTTTGCCTCACACGAGAGCAATCTGTTGTTACCATCCCGAGCTCTGCGCAGCGACCTTGGTCTGTACGTGGTGTAACAAGAACAGTCTGGGTCGTTAGACAATGCATGTTTTCCACTCTAGGTTGATCGACTCACTATTTAGCCATAACATACAGGCAGCTGCGAATACCTGAAAGTTGGTGCTTTTAACCCCTTGTGTGCCCCGCCCTGTGCCGGGCGTTGAATTAGCGGGCGGGGTTCATGACGAGATAGTCTCGTCATGGGCACAGTGCAACCGCGGCCCATGACGAGACTATCTCGTCATGGGCACTCAAGGGGTTAATATTGCAGACATCATGTTTAATATTCAGACCGAAGACGAGCCTTCCTGCGAGAAGACTTCTGATGCTCCTGTGATGTGATTTCACTAAGCTGATCTTTGAGGTATGGGGTCCCCTATTCAAGCCTAAGAGACCTTTTATTAGTATAATAATAATATTAACTTCTTACTAAAGGGAAGGTGGTAGTATCCACTGTCATTTATAACATGATCACTCCCTTTATATTCTATGGTATTGTAACGATGCTGATGGTTTTAATTATAATCATTTGTCTGCTTGTATTAGCCAAAGTACTGCATCTTAGGACACGTGGTCTATAAAATAAACTCTTTTTATTTTCACCGTGTCTTTGTTCATTCTTGTTGTGGACTGATGTGAGAATAATATACGAACAGGTATTTTCGATTCCCACCATTCCTGAGAGTACACTAGGTCGCTTGTTCTGGGTTGTCTTTTCATTGGGACCGCCGAGCTAAATCTCGGATAACGAATGGGACACTTATGCTAGCCGGATACTGGGTTCTGGGTTCTGAGGTGAGTTTCTGGTACACCACAATTCACTGAGGTCCTGGGGTTCTACGCATAGTTCTGTGTATAAGCAGAATCCCTGCAACATGGCGCACCTAACGTTTGGTCTATGAGTTGAAACGCCTTAGTAGTGCTTATATTAGTCCACAGCACCCTCATTCTTGTTTCCGGATAACAAGTCTGACGGATTTAAACCTACCTATTTCTGTTGATATAGGTTTCTTCAAGCTTGATCATTAAAAAGGTTATTGAACCCTTGTGCTACTGATTACTTCGAGTGTAGCTTGTCCTTATGGCGGTCGATATAGCGGCGCACAGTCGGGCACCTCTGAGACGTCATTTGACGCAGTATGGGGTGCCGGACACTGGTATGAACGTAATTTTTGTGGTAGGAGCCGATGCGGCTCATCCTTATGAGTTGTTTTACTCTTGGGTGACGTTTCCGGCGGTGAGTGAGGACGATAACTCTTTTCATACTTACACTGCCACTGCCGTGCCAGCGAACTATACACCGCATAAGACACAAGAAATACCAATATCTGCTTGGCAGCATCTTATTTGGTTTAATGGCGCCCTCCCCCATGCGGTTATACCGCCGAGAATGGGCCCTTTGTCAATTGCAGGGGCCACTTGGCCGGTACTAGCCGGATATACGCCTCATCCCCGTTACCCGGTGCCGGTGGCTGATTTGCGTGTACTGCACACTGCCCTTATTACAGTGCATAGGGCTTTAGTGCAGTACGTGTCACGCAATGTGCAGGTGGGGTCACCTGCGGTTGCGGGGCAGCCTACTGACCACCACGCAGTGGTCATTAGTCCTGTTATGGTTAATTCTGTTATGGGCAAGCGCCCCCCAAATAGGGATGATTTCCCTTTTTGGCTTGCTGAAAAATTTGACCAAATAGAAGCGGTTTACCCGAATACATCTCCTGTGGAGAAACACAGGATCCTTACCATTAGTTTGCCTAAAGACTTGGTCCCCGACATTGATGATTGTGTAAACTGGGGCAAGGTCTTTGCAGCGACGTACTCGCAGTGCTTTGGCACTCCGTCTATGTTGGTACTGCCCTCCGTTATTAAACGTGTTCAAGATAACCACGGTGCGGAGTCTGCAATAGAATTAGGCATGCGGCTCCTCGGACAGTTTGACCTGGTGGCTACCATGGTAATGTGTAACCTTAAGGGTGATGCTATGCAATTCCAAGTTCGTAATGAACTGAAGAAAGTTGCTGAAGAGGATAAGCCGCGGGAGTTCGCGAAAATAATCTCGACGGCATACAAGGATTTGGGTCGTAGCTCTTTAGGAGTTAGACCAGTTGTAAAAACTCCCGAAATTAAGCAGCAGGGTAAGGCAGACGCCTCTGGTAAGGATGACCGTCCAAACTTTCCGAAACAGAGTTGGCGGTCAAAACAACAGGGAAAGCAGCAGCAGAAACAGGGGTCTCGGCCTGCCTCTCCCTTTCAGTCAGGTAGTGAGCGCACTTATGATCTGCGTGATCGTGCTACTATTAAGTCTCCTGATAGATTTCAGGTTTCTGAACAACGTTCTCCTCGTTCTTCACAGGAAACATCGGCTTCACAGTCCGGTGGTGGAGGCGGTGGCAAAGGTCGGGGTGCTCCCCAAACACGTGACCAACCCCGACAGACTGAAGGTAAAGGCAAGCAAGAAGAATTCGCAAGACAAAGACCCCCGTTTCAGAAGAAGAAAGTGGCTGCTCTGACGGCAAGATATGCCTCAGATAGTGCGGACACGGCTTCGGAACCGGACATGGGCGCTGACGCTACTGGACAGGGCAGCGGAAATTACCATAGTCCGTCAAGCTCTGCGTCCATTTCTGGTGGCGACAGCAACTGATACATTGGTTACTGTTGAGACAGCTGACACCAGAGTGGCTCCCCCTGACAGACTCTATGAAATAGTCTTACTAATTGAGGGTGACATACAACGTACAATAAAAGGGATTTTTTGGGATAATCTGACTACCACCTATGATATCCTCCTAGCGGAGGCAGATTGGCCCCCAGCTTTCATTTTAGAAGCTCCTAGAGGGAAGGAGGTAATCCTCCCGTCCTTTGCGCACACAGTGCCTAAGGACCGGGCTGAAGTGTACGCTGAGGAGTGGGCACTGGCGCTAGCGCCGGCATTGTATCGTACTCAGGTGGGATGGGACCGGTTGTCCCCCTGCCATGAGATTCCATTGCGGTCTATGCCCCAGCCACAGCCCCAATATCCTATGCGTCGTGAAGCTAGACCGCACGTCGCTGCAATCCTTGACCAATTGGAATATCAGGGTGT
This sequence comes from Triturus cristatus, assembly GCF_964204655.1. NCBI lineage: Eukaryota > Metazoa > Chordata > Amphibia > Caudata > Salamandridae > Triturus > Triturus cristatus. The sequence continues at coordinate 79,768,550 of NC_140581.1, forward strand.
TATTGAAACTTGTGTGTCCCCTATGAATAACCCTTTATTCACAGTGACGAAGCCTGACGGGTCGTACCGTTTAGTTTTGGATTACCGGCACTTAAATTCGCATTGCCGGACCTGCGCGGTACAAAATACTCACAGTTCGGCTCTTGTCGATAGTCTTGTGCGTAAGAGATTTAAAACGACACTTGACATCTCCAATGGCTTTTTTAGCCATAACCTGTCCACACTGAGTAGCCAGTGGACGGCGTTTACTTCAGGCGGCAAACAAAAACAGTTCACAAGATTAGCCATGGGCTATAAAAACAGCCCTGGCGTCTTTGCCGCTCGCGTGGTCTCTCTCTTAGAAAGAATAGACCCCGACGCATACTCCTATGTTGACGATATCTACCTCACGGATGATGAGCTGATGCCACATCTGTCTCGGGTCGACAATATCATTACGAGTTTTGCGGATTATGGCTACAAATTTAATTTTGCGAAGTCTCACATCGCGGAATATACGGTGTTGTTTTTGGGCTACGAGCTCAACAATGAAGGTAAGGGATTGGCTCCTCACTTTCTGGAGAAGTGCGCATGCCTGCGTGCTCCTACAACACTGAAAAAATTACAATCTTTGCTGGGCTTTCTGAATTTCGGACGTACTTATATTCCTGATTATGCCCAGCGTATCAAGCCGCTTTACGCCTTGGTACAACCTTCTTTTTCGAAGTCTAGCTGGCAGCTAGAACATTCTGCTATTCTACAGTCTTTACAGGCTGATCTTCTTGCTTCACAATATTTACTGACGCGTGATAACCGCACTAACCTGGTGATAAGAATAGTACCAGGCGCAGTGGGTTTCACGTACTTGACGTTCAATGAGGGCGATACAGTCCCCATTGCGTATAAATCACACTTGTACACCTCTGCTGAGTTGCGTTTTTCCACTGTCGAGAAAGTTCTGATGGCAGTACAGATGGCGATCCTCAAAGAACGCGCACTGTCACAAGGAAAACACATACTGGTTGAAACACCGTATCCTTCCCTAGAGGCAGTGACAAAAGCAAGTGTACCAAATTCTAAAGCTTTGCATCCACGGTCGATACAATGGGCCACGACTCTGACATCACCAGATGTCACTTATATCTTTGACGCCTCTTTACAGACTCAGGAGTACTTACAGTATGAATTAGTTCATCCGGCTCCTCTGTCTTTGCGCCCGCTTGAAGAATACCATTGTGTCATATACACTGACGGCTCGGCGCAGCCGGCGATTGGATCGAAGCATGCCTATTCTGCGGCTTGCGCAATTGTCGTGGGTACATTCGTAAATGGTGAATTCCAATCTGATGCCGTGCATACGCAGTCATTGGGTGATTGTACCGCGCAATTGGCGGAGCTCCGGGCTCTGGTGCTTGCACTGGAGTTTGCTGATCCCCGAGTCACTACTCTTATAGTAAGTGACTCCTTTTATTGTGTCCAGTCCTACAATGACAATTTACACTTCTGGTCTCAAAACGAATATCGCGATACCACAGGTAGCACAATTAAGCATAAATTGCTTTGGGTTCGAGTGGCAGACTTTAAAGAACGTCTCCCTCTCGTGAATGTTATTCACACTCTTGGTCACCAACGACTTGGTGTCCATGCTGTCGGTAACAGCTTGGCTGACGAGGCAGCAAAAACAGCAGTGGCAACATACTTAGTGGCAGCAGTTACAAGATCTAAAAGTAAGATTGATGATGACATCTTGGCAGCTATTGCTGCTACAGAGAAGGGAAGTGATTACCCGAAGGGTTTCCTTCTCGTTATTTTTATCACTTAAGTCCTGATAACGTCCCGTTAGTGAGGATTAACGACGTTGGTGACAGAATTATTCCCAACGCGGACTGCAGACCATCTCTGATACTAGCGGCGCACGAGGGGTTGGCATCTGCCCACGCCGGCGTGTCCGCTACTCTATCTCTGTTACAACAACGTTACTGGTGGTTCGGTTTATACAAACGCGCGCTTATGTTCTTGATTGTGACATTTGCCAACAGATTAAACCTTCCACTGTTGCGCGCCCACCACAAACACAGTTGTACATATCTAATAAACCATTTGGTTGTGTGTATCTAGATCACTGCGGTCCTTTTTCTTCTGACACTGCGTACAATTATATCTTGGTTGCAGTGGATTCGTGCACACGTTTTCTTTGGGTATGGCCACAAAGGAGTGCTGATTCACGGACTGTCATCAGGGATTTGCGTGTCTTTGTGGGAACTTTTGCGTGTGGTACCTTCCATTCTGATCAGGGCCCTGCGTTCGCCTCTAAGGCTTACAAGGAGGCTATGAGAAATTTGGGGGTCCAAGTCAAATTTTCGTCCCCCTACCGACCTGAGGGTAATAGTGTGGTGGAGCGAATGAACAGTGACTTAAAGCAATCTTTGACAGCACGAGTTTTAGGCACAGGCCTGAATTGGCTAGCCCATTTGTATAACGTCCAACGTGCACTTAATAATCTCCCTAGAAGGTCTCTGGGTGGGCAGACCCCATACATGATGCTCTTCGGAATCAGAATGTTTGTCCCAGACCTTGATGGTCTAGACATGGCGGTGTCGGCCGCACCCTTTGACGTAGATGATCACTGTGCTGTTTTGCAGACCCTACAAGAAGCCAGAGACACTCTATCGAAGGAACACTTGCCCTCCACGTCTGATGCTGAGCTTCAAATTCCGGTAGTCGGCTGGCTACCCCGAGTTGGAGACCTGGTCCGTGAGAAAATGGAGAACAAGAAGGAGCTCGGCCCCTCTTATCGTGCACCGGTTCCAGTGCTTGGAGTGCAGGGTACAAGAACAGTCATTTTACCTCCACTTCCTGGTCGCAAGGATAACAGGTACATCTCTATTGACAATGTCAAACTTCAGCGAGTGGCCGATACTTCTTAGTATGACTCCAGCAGTTTCATGCCAGACGATGCAAAGAAATTCGGTGTTGGTTCCTGCTTCTACCACCTTGTCTGATGTTGCCATCGAGATGCAGTCAGTTACGGATCCCTTGTTAATACCACCAACTGGTGGTCTGCCCGAAGAGACTGAGTATGCTTATCCTACAAATGGTCAATCGCCTGTTTTACAATCTACGGCAGTTAACCAGTCACGTTTCTCCTTTGACACTAACTCATTGCCTTCCAATTCCCCTTCGAACATTGCTATTTTTGTTAGTTGGTTCAAAAGACATTTTTTGATTCCCCCTTGGACATACATTTGGCTGGTGCTTATAAGCACTGTTCCCACTAAGCCGCGCGCGCGGGCGCGCGCGCACGATGGTCAGCCGGAGCGCGCAGTGCCCTGGGTTTAGCGCGCACAGACATCCCTACGAGACTGTTCGCACCGCCGCTTTTTAAAACGCGAGCGGCGCGAAATCCATGCGGGAGGCAGAGACATGGTGTTGCAGGCGCGCAAAGCCCATTGTGCTCAAAGTGCTTCAGCTTCAGCCCCTCCTCACCCCCCACCGTCGTGTGTGGGCCCCCGTGCTGAGGCAGCTTCCCGGGCACCCAACAGCCGCACCCGAGTACTTCACGGATTTTTAAAAGGCATTTTGCACGCTAATGAGCTTTGTCGGTTTTTTTCACCCCTTCTTAGCACCTGCATCTCCACACTACCTACTAGCACAAAGGGAGAACGCACGAACATGCAAGAGGCAGATAAAATTGCAAGGAGTATCTGGCACTGAATTCATACATGCCAACATTTCAGAAGAGCAAAGTGAGAGATTTGAATCGGGTTACTGTCATGTGTGAAAGGGCATCCGTGCTGTGGTCTGATCAACAGAGTATGCATCAGTATGAAAAACGCCTCGTCCTACCAGTTGTGTTGGAACTCTGCTCACCTGCTAAAAACACAGAATGTGCCTGTTTGGCACAACGCTAATCCTCTGAAGAAATGTGCAGCATCAGCGGTTCTGAAACAAAACGTGTGCAAAGATCCCGCATTTTCTGTGGATATTAGACCTAATTGAAACCATACCAGAACACTGCACTGCATTAAGGGATGCCCTTCTGTGTCGAATTGACTACAGTTTGGCGGCAGATTGGTGGACTAAATGATAAAGACAGAATTATTTTGAATAATTAGCAGATTTTGTCCAAGAGGTATTTACTTATGAGACCACACAATGATTGTTCTTTTAAGGAATCCAGTGGTCTATCCGGGCCACGTCTTAAGCAGACATAGTTCATCCAACTGTCTGATCTTTAAATCCCCTAAAATGTCCCGGAGGGGAAAGCATTTAAAAGGAGATCAAAGGACAAGCAGTTTCCCAGCTACAAGTAACTGCTTTCGCATAACTTTAAAGTACTCCCAAGTTTGTGGTACTTCCTGATGAAGTATGCTTTACCGACTCAAGGCCAGTGGACATTTCTTTTGTTCGATAAAGTATATGCAGGCGGCATAATACCACGGATGAATAAGATGACATCAAAAACCTACCAAGCATTCCATTATAAAATTGTGGCACGTATACAGAATTTAATTTGCAGGAAGGAAGGGACGCCACGCCTTGATCATCATTCACAGAGCCCAAATCTCACTTGTGTGACACACACTACACTGATATGAGTAGCGCTATACAACAAATGAAATGCATATGAGAGAGGGGCAACGTAAAGATGAGGGGCACTGTTGGAAGGTGGTAGTAAAGGTATTTACGGAGAAAGAGGTTATTGGTGTGGCACCAAAAAATACTTTCGCATCAGCGCTGAAGCCGGCCCTGTCCTGGCATTTCTGTTTTTGTTTATTTAATTAGCAGTCGGGTCATAAGGGCTACTGTGGAACATACTTTAAAGTGCGTGCTAATTATATTTACTGCTATATTCAATGTTTTAAGTTTGTAGCCGATTTTACTAATGTTTTTAGCGGGAAAAATTAAAGTGGAGTCCTATGGTGCCTGATATGGGGATGGGGCCCAAGGTCAGCTGTGAGATAAGGTGCACTGGAGAGGAGTAGTGGATAATCAAGCCTGTAAGGGAGTGCGTTGCAGAGTCCGGGGTCAGGCGGAGGTAGTAATGAAGAGGGATTCTCCCTGAAGGCTCGCGCAGAGGGAACCCGAGAAGTGTCACTTGCCTGATACTCCCACCTCAGAAACCTCCTCTTCCCAATAAAGGAACATTACATGGAAAAAGCACTTTTTGAGAGTGATAATATTTAGAAAGAGATTTGGAAAAAAGTGTGTTTTACTGGGCCTTGTAAGACTAAGAAGAGATAAAGGAGGGCCCGGAAGCATGCCTGCCTAGACATATATGCGACAAATCAAGCCCGCAGTGGCCCACCCAAATGCACCCTTGGCCCACCCAAATAAAAATTCCTGGAGCCGGGCCTGTTCCCCACATGGCGCTCTACAAACAAAAGGGTAGAGCAAGTTTAAAAACCCAGCGTGTACTTCCAGAAAGTACACGCTGTGTTTTTAAAGTTGCTCTTCTCTTTGCAAGCTGCGGCGATAATTTTTACGCCTTTCTTGATAATATGCCCCTTGGAGTCTTGAGCTTTTCTAAACCTGAAGTGTACTTGCCTGTGTAACCAATTAATGTCATGGAGTGTTTATCCAATTTGCAAACCGACCTTAAAACCCTTAACGTGGCACTGTATGTGTAAAAATGCGCAAACCATCTTTTCACTTTTTAAAGTAAACGTTTGGAGTGACATTTGGCGCTGCACACGCACGCGGTCTGGTTCCTGGCGCACATAGCCAAGATTGCAGCGCACAGAGACCCTCCACTGCCGCACACAGAGGAAATAAATTAGGGGGAACATTGCTTATAAGTATTTTTTTGTTTATGTCCATTGGATTTGTAATAGTATTTTTCCGTCTGGTGAATGGCCACTATCTCAAAGAGAGATCTACAATTAGACTTATCAATGGAACTTTGGCCCCCCACTCCTCGTCCCACATCATGAAAAGGGACCAGACTTTTGTGAATATTACTGCCTGGCCCGTTTTGGATGGAATTGCGTGGGATGCTGTTAAATTCCAAATTCATGGTCCTACTGAGGTTATCAATGTACCTAATGTATTTCGTGTTTCTATGGGTGATGTGGTTAAGCAGAACATTCGTTCTGATGATTGGGATGTTCATGCCATTGAAGCACTGTTTTCTGATTTGAAATATTATGCCGCTTTTGATGCAGAAGATTTATATGAAAATGCGGCTAACTATGCAGAACAGTATTGTTTTCAACATTATGGCAATCACTTCCTGCATAAGGCAAATTCTTTCCGAAATTTTGTAAATTTTACCCAATGGGAACACTGTCCTACACCATCTTTAGGCAGTTCACCTACATTGGTTGATAAATATACTTATTTTACTGATTTCAGTGTTTCCAGTCCAGCATCCTTTTATTTTTAAGTGATGGCTGAGTCTGCCTCGAAGGTTAGACTGACACACACCAAATTACTATATTCTAAGTCCTTCATGGATGAGTTGTCAATCAAAGGTTATGATTTGTGGAAGGCTACAATTGATCTTAAATCGGTTTGGGGTTCCAAACCGTGGCAGGTTCAGGGAACTGAAGCCTTACATCGTGCCTGTCTTATACCAAATCATATGTTGTTTTTAAATTCAACCATCTTCCAGACCACCTGTTTCGGATTGGCCACTTCAAAAAAACTGAATTTCCCCTCTGTTCCAGATCTGGGCGCTTACCCAAATTGGGATAACCAAACGGATCTGTCCCTTCAGGCTTTGCAGTCATTAGTCTCTAATACATCTTTCAATATTTCGGAATTTAGTCGAGAAGGATGGTTAATTTGGCAAAGCAGTTCAGATGCTTGTCAACGTCGTTTTCTAGGTCTGAAACCGGGGTATACGCAGCAACGCGCAGACCCTCGGTTTGAGTCCTCTCATACAGTAACTACCTTCTCTGTAGGGAAATTATGTCAATCCTGGCTGCGACATTCCACCTTGGCATCTGTCAAAGTTCATTTATCAAAATTACATGACAAAATAGATTTGAATGATTTTGTTAAAGGTCCTGTGGGTGGCAGATCCAAGAGGTGGGCGTATGCTATTTACAACGAAGTATGGAAATTGTCGCAAATTGAAGCGGCTTCAAGATTGAGAGCTATTGATCAAGCAAATATGGAAAAGGTCTTGGCCGTTATAGATAACAGCATTAACACTCTTTCTTCCAGAATTTATACATTGGACAATATTGTTTCTTCAATTGTTGATATTGTACATGATGATGTGTCTGTATTGTATCATGGTCAAAACCAGTTGCGTTCTGTTATGCAGTTTGCATGGACATTACAAACGTTAAAGGCAGGAAAGGTCCCCTGGGACTATATGAATACGACATCATTATTCCTTCCCTTTAACCTTACTGTAAAGCAGCAGTTCATGTCTATGAAAGATGCTACATATTCATTGTTACACATTGAAAAATTGGAGCCGTTACCTTTCTCTGTGGCGGAATTGAATTCAGCCGTGTGGTTAGTACATGGGTTGATTACGCTCCCTTTTGCGCTTTTTAAGTTTACGTCATGCATGAAACACTATGGTCTGGGTAGATATGAACAGTTGGGTACCGCGTTCCTACATGAGGTTTGGTCTCTCCCTTTTACGTATAGATGTACAAGAGACGGTACAGAGGTTTACCTGAAAGGTGAGGAGTGCACCTAGACACCTGATCATTCTGTAGTATGTAGGCACATTCAGTTACACGGTGTATGCAATGTACACGCCCCAAATTTGGCCTGCGTCCTCAAAGGAATCCCAGTGCCAGTGATTACACCATCTTTCACGCTGCTTGCAAACGGTAGTTATTTAATTTTGAATAATGAAGCTTGCTGCGGGATGTTAGTGGGAATCCCATATATAGTAACTGTATCGCAGAGGGTAGTCTGCTGCAATAATGTTCTATTTCCACCCCCGCATGGGCGGCTGGATGTTTCCATCTGGCCTTCGATTCCGACCTTGAAAGCAGAGTTCAACAAGATGAGCAGAATAAGAGCCTCTATTGTCCCAAAAGGAGGTGCCATTGACTTCTTCCCGAGAAACATTTGTCCTTCACGTGGCAAATACGCGCACTGAGGTACAGGCGCTTTTGAATACTGACCTCCCCCTGCATTTTGGGGCTTTGATCCAAACAATCTTTAATGCCTCGTCAACAACTGGCCTCGCTCATTTTTTTAAACTTGTAGGCTCAGGCCTCGTGACCTCCTTCCAAACTATTTTTGGTGTGATTCCAGCATTTTTTCATTCTATTTTTTCGAGCATCTTTGGCGGTGTCCCGCTGATTCTGGCGCTGGTGGCAGGTGTGCTACTTTTACTTTTCATACTACGAAATGGCTGCACTTTCTGTGCCTCACGACAACCTGCCCCGTCTGCATCTTCTTCGTGACAGGATGCTTGAATATTATGGTACGCTGCCATTGGCGACTTTGAGCCTGGCATATGAATTATCCTTCCGGCATTCCTACTTTACCTGCGTACAACCTGTCTTTCACTGCCTAGATTGTCCCTTTGAATGGCCTCTGGATTTGTGCTTAACCAACACGGTGTCTCCGGTCCCGGATTATGATCGACTGATGAGTCCCTTAGTGTCTCACGAGTTTGCCTGTTCTGGTGTTCGGATTATGGCCTGTGGTGCGGCGCATGGAATCCTGGGTAATTGGGACATCGCAAGGGCTGCCTATGACTTCTTGGATATGAGTTATCTGGAAGAACACGTCGGTTGCCCTCTGATGGTGCTAGAGGCTCCGCTTATTGAAGAACATGTATGTTCCTTTTCTTTGATTAACTGGATGGCTGAAACTTTTAGTGGCCGTGCCAACGATTTTCTGTTGGAAGCAGTTGCTACGTATGCTGCATACACGTTCATGGATTGAGTGAACTGTCATCCACTATATTTTTTCTACCATGTCTTAAACATTACCTGTGACTTTGGATTGCTAGTTAAAGCAGCATTTTTCATTTTTTTCCCTTTTTGAGGTTTTTGCTTTTCTTTTTCTTTCGAACTTTCTCTGCACCGATACTTGGTTTCAATTTGAGTACAGCTTGTTCTGCTCTGTCGAATTTGAGCTCTGCGTTCTCTTATTCCTTCCCTACTGGTTAGTGCTTCGATCAAGGGGGCGTGTAGTAAGGAATCCCTTAATACGTACATACATTGTTAAGTTAGCATAACCACGTTAGATGTTAGAAAGCCATTTTGCTGCTTTTGCGCACGACACTGCATCTACATGTTATTGTTTAAACAAACTGCTGGCTCGCGCTTTGCCTCACACGAGAGCAATCTGTTGTTACCATCCCGAGCTCTGCGCAGCGACCTTGGTCTGTACGTGGTGTAACAAGAACAGTCTGGGTCGTTAGACAATGCATGTTTTCCACTCTAGGTTGATCGACTCACTATTTAGCCATAACATACAGGCAGCTGCGAATACCTGAAAGTTGGTGCTTTTAATATTGCAGACATCATGTTTAATATACAGACCGAAGACGAGCCTTCCTGCGAGAAGACTTCTGATGCTCCTGTGATGTGATTTCACTAAGCTGATCTTTGAGGTATGGGGTCCCCTATTCAAGCCTAAGAGACCTTTTATTAGTATAATAATAATATTAGCTTCTTAGTAAAGGGAAGTTGGTAGTATCCACTGTCATTTATAACATGATCACTCCCTTTATATTCTATGGTATTGTAACGATGCTGATGGTTTTAATTATAATCATTTGTCTGCTTGTATTAGCCAAAGTACTGCATCTTAGGACACGTGGTCTATAAAATAAACTCTTTTTATTTTCACCGTGTCTTTGTTCATTCTTGTTGTGGAGTGATGTGAGAATAATATACGAACAGGTATTTCCGATCCCACCATTCCTGAGAGTACACTGAGTCGCTTGTTCGGGGTTGTCTTTTCATTGGGACCGCCGAGCTAAGTCTCGGATAACGAATGGGACACTTATGCTAGCCGGATACTGGGTTCTGGGTTCTGAGGTGAGTTTCTGGTACACCACAATTCACTGAGGTCCTGGGGTTCTACGCATAGTTCTGTGAATAAGCAGAATCCCTGCAACAATCATTTCCAACACTCCTGCAGATGAGGCCTCCACAACTGAACATAGTAAGCAGATGAGGCCTCCAGAGTTGGATCTAGCATTCCAGAGTGGGATTCCTGAACTAGACATGAGAACTAGACACAGTACTGCAGATGAGGTTTCCAAAACTGTACAGAATACTGCAGATGAGGCCTCTAGAACTGTCCACAGTACTGCAGATGCAGCCTCCAGAACTAGACATAGCACTGCATAGGAGACTTCCAGAATGGGGCACAGTGCTGCAGAGGAGGCGTCCGGGACTGGACACCTTACTGCAGATGAGGCCTTTAGAACTGGGCATAGTACTGCAGATGTGGCCTTCAGGACTGGACAGAGACCTGCAAAGGGGGCTTCCAGAACCAGACACTGTACTGCAGATGAGGTCTTTAGAACTGGCCATAGTACTGCAGACGTGGCCTTCAGAACTGGGCAGAGACCTGCAGAGGGGGCTTCCAAAACTGGACATCATACTGCAGATGAGGCCTTTAGAACTGGACATAGTACTGCAGAAGTGGCCTTCAGAACTGTACAGAGACCTGCAGAGGGGGCTTTCAGAACTGGACACCGTACTGCAGATGAGGCCTTTAGAACTGGCCATGGTACTGCAGACGTGGCCTTCAGAACTGAACAGAGACCTGCAGAGGGGGCTTCCAAAACTGGACACCGTACTGCTGCTGAGGCCTTTAGAACTGGACATAGTGGCCTTCAGAACTGGCCAGAGACCTGCAGAGGGGGCTTTCAGAACTGGACACCATACTGCCGATGAGGCCTTTAGAACTGGACATAGTACTGCAGACATGCCCTTCAGGACTGGACAGAGACCTACAGAGGGGGCTTCCAGAACTGGACAGAGGAGGCCACAAAAACTAGAAACAATACTATATATATGAGTTATCCAGAACTGGACACCGCAGTCCAGAAGAGGCCTCCAGTTCTGTACCCAGTACTGCATATGAACCCTCTGCCACAGGACATAGTGACATCAAGCCCCCATTATTTATAATGTCCCTTTCTGCTGTTTTTATATTATTCTATGTAGTTGTTTTAGATGTACTGAGAAACAGGTGGCTCCTGTAGTAATAAAATACTTTTTGCTTAAAAGTGTTAATTCTTTTTAGTGTAGTGGGTTAGTGATACTGTGAATAATGAAATTAGCTTGTTACTGTTACCATGGTGCCCCTGAACCCTTCAGAGGGAATGTTAGTAACCCAAAAGTAATATCTCCATTTCCATAACACATTGAATAGTCCTCTGCGGGGCTACAATAACCTGTCTTTCACATTCATCTTTGATGCATTGAACAATGTTCATCCGGGTCACCCGTGGGTTGGAAAGTATACCTTGTAGAGCTACACCAAAGTCGTGGTTTACGCAACAATAGTACTACAGATGTGGCCTCAAGAACTGGACATAGCTCTGCAGATGGGGCTGCCAGATCCTGGAAAACACTGAAGAGGAGGCTTCAATAAATGAGGCTCATATATTAGAAACAACATGAATATGAAGTGTCCATAACTCCTCCTGTCCCGCTCTCCCATGCTGCTGCACCGCTCTGCTTCCACCGCATTTTTCTGAGTGCTTACTCGTGCTTTTGTCCCATTATTACTGCTTTGTCCTCCCTTTCCCTTTTGCCTCGTTTTTTACTGCTTTCTTCTACTCTTCTCCCCATTTTTCTGAGTGCCTTCTTCTTGATTTTGCCTAATTTTTCACTGCTTTTTCCTTCCGTTCACATTTTTCTGAGTGCTTTCTCGTGCTTTTGTCCCATTTTTACTGCTGTCTCTTCCCTTCCCTTCTTTTTCTGAGTGCTTTCTCCTGCATGTCCCTAATTTTTCACCGCTTTCTCCTTTCTGCCCGCCCGTTTTTCTGATTGCCTTCTCTTGCTTTTGCTTCATTTTTTTACTGCTTTCTCCTTCCTCTCTCCCATTTTTCTGAGGACTTTCTCCTGCTTTTCTCTCGTTTTTCACTGCTTCTTCCTTATTTTTTTCCTCATTTGCTGCTCCCGCCCATTTTCCTGCCTTCTGCCTAGCCCCACCCTCCTAGCGCCCCTACCTCCTCCCAGAATCTACTTTATGGAGGCCACCACACGACCCCATTGAGCAGGTCCCAAGCCTAGCTCCCCCGTGCTGCCGCACCACTCTGCTTCCACACTGTGTTTTTTTAGTGCTTTCTCCAGCTTTTGCCTAATTTGTTACTGCTTTCTCCTTCCTTTCCCCATTTTTCTGAGTGTTTCTCCTGCTTTTCCCTTGTTTTTTTTACTTCTTTCTCCTTCCTCCCCCTGGTTTTCTGAGTGCTATCTCCTGCTTTTGTCTAATTTTTTACTGCTTTCTCTGTCCTTTCCCCCATTTTTCTGAGTGCTTTCTCCTGCTTTTGCCCCATTTGTTTACTACTTACTCCTTTCTCTCCCCCATTTTTCTGAGTGCTTTCTCCTGCCTTTGCCTCGTTTTTCACAGCTTTCTTCATGAAGCAGCTAGCAACTCCAGCACCTTGAGACCCTCACAGATGATTTGCCGCACTTTATAAATCCTACTTGATGACTGAACACAGTGGGCATTTTTACAAGGAAATGGTGGAGCACAGAGCTGCAGCAAAATTTGCAGCACTACGCTCCGCCATTTCTAAAATGCATGGATGCGCCGTATTTACAACATGTCGCACCCCTGTGTCGTTCCTAGCGCTAAAAATAGCTGCCTAGCGCCAACACAGACACCCTTTTCCATAGTGCAATGGTGCCTGTGTTGCAGGGAATGATTGTTTATGTGCAGAAAGGTGTCCCTTCCTGCACATAAACAATCAATAATGGCGGTTTGCTCTTTCTATGTGTGCTACAGAAAAAGCAAAAATGAGAAGAAATAAAAGTATTTCTCCTTGTTGCTCCATTCTAATGTCTGCTTTTGCATGGTATTAGTTTTGGCGCTGCCTCAGATTTACACATACTTGTAAATCTGGGGCAGCGTCAAATAGTAATGGGTGTTGTGGTGGAACGCCCACAGCAACACCAATTGCACGCCCCATTCACACAGAAAAATGTGTGAAAGGGTACCATATTTACAAAGCAGCGTTAAGCCACACAAAGTGGCACAACCCCTCTGTAAATATGGAGCAGGGCATTGCACCCCAGGAACGTCGGTAAAATTGACATTCCTTCGGCACAATCTCTTTGTAAATATGCCCCAGTTTTGCATATGAGGCCACCAGAAGTGGAATCATTACTGGAGATGGGCTTCCAGAACTGGTCACAGCACTGAAAATGAGACATGCAGATCTGGCCACTGTACAGCAGATGAGGTCTTCAGAACTGTACACAGTACTAAAGGTGAGGCTTCCTGAACTAGTAGTGCTTATAAATGGCAAAACTGTACTACTAAGCTCTGTACAAAACAGGCCATTAATGTAAGTACTTAACAGTAACAATAATTTATATAGTGCTTCATACTGCATTTCTGCCGTTTCTAAGCGCTAACAGTAAAAAAAATGCACTATTAACCAACGTGTGGTTTTCATTTACTGCCACGGAAAAGATGGAAGGCGGAGTCTGCTGTGCAAGGATTCAAACTGCTAACCTGCAAATCACAACATCATCAGTAAGTAGCAATGAGTTCACTGTGCCATTCTCCTGGACTCATAAAACAGGCTACTAGAATGTTTTTAACACTATCTTATTGCATATTCTTTTCATAATGGATGATGGTGCTCTCTTTTTTTTGTAGGTATTGGAACATTTATTTCTTTGTAGACAGCTGCGGTATAGTCCCCTTTGCCGATGCCAGACACCAGTAGTGTCATTACAGAGATACTGGGCAGTGTAATTTGTGGCGCTGCCAACATGTCTCTTGTAGATTAGCTAATACACAAAAGAGAAAAGGGGGTCCAATGGAATGAGTTTAGAGACCTGCAAGAAATTTTACCCCAATTAATAATCACAAAACACACAAATAACCTCTCGGGTCTGAACAACCTTCTTGTTGCTTGTTACTGCAATACGCATGCGCTATCCCTCGAACACCATAAATAACTACTGTCATACACTGAGCTCGTAAGTCTTTGAGCATATTATCCAGTCTGAAGGTGATAAATTAGAGTATGACTCTTGTTATTGTCATGAACCTTGCTATTTTTAGCATAAGTTTTGGTCAAATGGTTGTCAGTTAGAGATTCTGCTGAAGCACCATACCAAAAAAGTTTGCGTTTTGTTTTTTTCTTACAAAAAAACAAACCTTTACTTGAGTACTTCATTACTACACAATGTTCATGTAGGCATACGAAATCCTGCCGCATGTCATTGGTTGTCAGCTCTTATATCTTTTATTGCTGTAATGTGAAGGTACTCTGAGTTTTCCAAAAGTACACTTATATGTTTATTTTTACTTCCTGATAATTGCTTGTTACTGCAATACGCATGCGCTATCCCTCGAACACCATTCTCTTAGGAACTAGCATAAAAAAAGAGACAGGCACTGTTGATGGACACCCATGGGTTCCTGCTCCACGTTCACGGAGCTGCCAACTTTTGGGTATTTAACATCATTTTCGCCACCCCGTCGGTACCTCCGGTTGCAATTTCTGTACTACGACGGAGTACCGACGGAGAGGTGAGTTCAGGGTTAGCGCGGTGTTACACTGCTTTTTAAGATTGATCTGTCTTGCGGGGTGTTGGCTTCATGATGCGCATTAATTGGCATCTTTCTAGCTTTTTGCTTAGAAGTGTGTGTTTTTGAATACGCGTCTTGTTGGATGTTCATTTTGATATGAATGTCATTCAGGATTGTAAATCTTCTTTTACATAAGCTAGCCTGAGTCAAGCACAACGATGAGGTGTTAGCTCATTACCATTATGTTCCCTTTTTAATCACGATGCCAGATGTCGAAGTCGTGGTTTGTTCAACCATTGCTTTATAATCATGGTAAATTAGCGTTACATGTGTTAGAGTGTATGCCTCCCCTTTTTGATCATTTCGGTTGATGAACATTCACATAATTCACATTTCTTGGCACTAGCAAATAGCAAAACGTATTGATTATCCTACGTTTGCTTATCTTTACAGAGCGGGGCTCCCTTTCCTGAGTTGTAACCAGGTTGAGGTGGGCTTACTTGTCCCACAGATTGGGTGAGTCATGATTACTTGAGCCTTCAAGAGGACTCGTTATTGAACCATCATTGTTTTAAACATTACTGGTATTTAGTAAAGGGATCTGAATGCTTATATCGTTTCTCTCTGTGTCTTTCTGTTTTGCTTCTAGACAAGTTCCAGCGAGATTGTATCCGCAAGAGCATAAACTGGTTTGTCTTTTTTTCAAACTTTTTTGCACTTTTGTTACACTTAGCAGCAGCTTTGTTTTTGGTCCTGACGAAAGCCACACATACTTTTGAGATGATTATTGGCTGAAACATGTTGACCTTTGTCATCAAGCAGTTTTCAATAGTTACTGCTTTGCACTGTTTTTTATCTCTGGCAGGGCTAATGAGCTAATAAAAATTGTTTTTCACTAGCACTAGCCAGTTTTAGATCACATTCACTTATCTTCTAAATTAAGTTTTTTGCGCTGCGCCCTCACATCACTAAAGTGCTCTTCTTTGGGATTTTAGCATCCTTATTCTCCACACAATTGTAAAACATCCCTGAGCTCCCACCTCTCAGTGCGTTGGTTGTAGCCCTCAGTGGGACTAGGTTTTCCCACTGAGAGGAGAAAGCCCAAATGATGAAGCATGTCACCTTTTGGTGAGTGAGGGCATTCATCCTTAAAAGGGATTCCTTTCCTTATTAGGGCACTGTCATTTTAGACACAGTTTGATCATAACATTTTTCTTTTCCTTGCTTATGGTTCAAGGTTGTTCAGACCTGAGAGGTTATTTGTTTGTTTTGTGATTATTAATTGGGGTAAAACTTCTTGCAGGTCTCTAAACTCATTCCCTTGGACCCCCTTTTCTCTTTTTGTGTGTTATCTAGTACAGTACGGCCACGGCCGTGGGTCCTTTACTTTTTGGTTCACCACACCGGTGTACCAGCTGTAGCTTTTTGGGTGTGTGTTTTATTGTGTCTTCACGACGGTTGGATCACTAGAGGGGGCAGCCATATCTACACAATGGCAGAACTCTTAGGTTTGGCTTTTGATGAGGCCATGGCCAGAGATATACTATCGACACCTAGTATTTTAGAAATTACACCTAACATAGGGACAACTTCTACTGATGAATGGGCCAATTTATTAGTCCTTAAACGTTCACTCTCACGCACATACATACACGGGGCAATCATGACAGAGTATCTTAGAGCAAATTGCGCGCCAACAGGTCTTATTGTGACTAACACTCCTCGGTTATTCCTACAAGATAAACAATTCCTCAAAGACTGGTCATTGATTGCTTGGCGTTGTACGAGAGATTGGCTTATTCTGATAATTAGCACCGCAAAACGCATTGCGGACACTATACTAATTGAAATACAAACATTGGCGACACAGATTAAGTCAGTTCTGGTTTCCTCTGTCTATAAAAAACAGGCCGAGGAAACAAACAAAAACAACAAAGAATTCAAGGATTCAGTTTTGGCAATCAAGATAGCCAAATTCAAAAAAGACCTTGAAAAGTTCAAATTTGAGAAAGTATACCCGTATACTAGTGATACCTATGTCCCCCCTCAGTTTAACCAGAAAGGCTGGAGATATGGCTCAAATTACTCTACATAAGCCAGTGAAGATGGGTCGACGGATTCGGACCCAGCCTTTTCTGAGGATTCTAGACCCAGCAACACAAATAGGAGGAATAGAGGACAAAGAGGTGGCCAACACAGCTACGGGCAACAACAATGGTGGCCACCAGGCCCTTTTGGATATCCACCACAACCACCATTTCAGCCTCCTATGTACCCGTTCCAACCATTCAATAGCATGACCCCTCCGCAGCCTTTATTAGGGTTTGGCCCAAGAAGATCAAGGGGCCGCAGAAGAAATCAACGGGCATCAGTTCACTGGGATGTACCAGTGGCACCCAGGACACTGCGCAGCATGGTCCAGCCGCCGGTACAACCAGGGACCAGCAAGGAAACGATTTGATCATGAACCTAAGTAAGCGTCATCTCAATCCCACGGAAGTGGCTGTACTGAAGAAAGGCTTAGGGTTTGTTCCCACGAATACTGGTGATGCTTTTCTGATTAGACAGGAGCTGGCTGGCTTTTTTCGTAAGATACGCTTACGTTCCTTTTTTTCAAATAAAGATACCATCGATTTACCCGAAGAAAACACAAACACCGGTCTGAGACCACGTTCTACTTTCAATCCCCCATCTCACCTGATACCTGTGCAGGTCATGACTTTTGAAAAAGTGGTCCTTAAAGATGTTTGGGAATTGTTCCAACACGACATGAGGCATTACCACAATCTTTCTAAACTTGAACAAACCGCATTACAAGAGTTGGCCAAGGATGATACCATCGTGATAAAAGCCGCGGACAAGGGGGGTGCTATTGTGATTCTAGATAGTACGACTTACAGAGCAGAGTGCATGCGACAACTTAACAACAGAGATGCCTACAGACCTCTTAAACTGGACCCCACTAAACGCCTAACAAGTGAAATCAAAGGGATGATAGGAGAAGCCAAAGACAACAGTTGGATTACTGATCATGAGGCAGCATTCTTAGCAGTGTCCCATCCAGTTGTACCTTACTTTTGTGTGCTTCCCAAAGTGCACAAAGGACAATCACCACCGCCAGGTAGACCCACCATCTCTGGCATAGGTTCCCTGTTAGAACCGTTATCAACCTTTGTCGACTTCTTTTTGCAACCCTTGGTGTTGGAGATGCCAACATACCTTCAGGACACCAAACATCTATTGCGCCTCCTGAATGAGATTACTTTTGACCCTGAGCAAGAGTTCTTGGTCTCCTTCGATTTAGAGGCTCTGTATACTTCTATACCAGAAGATGAAACACTAGCAACAGTCGAGATGCTGTTACAATCTAAATCAAGAGACAGCATCACCCCAGTTCACTTCATCATGATGTGTCCACGAATGGCAATGAAGGAGAATTTTTTTAGATTTGAAAAGGACTTGTTCTTGCAAATATCTGGAACATCTATGGGCAGCATTTTCGCGCCGAGTCTGGCAAATCTATATGTACACGCCTTTGAGCAGTCCGTGGTGCTCAAAGAAGATAATCCCTTCCTAAGCCATATACGTACTTGGAAACGTTACATCGACGATGTGTTTTTCGTTTGGAGGGGACCCCCAGATACCATCGTGGCTTTCCATGCATGGATGAATACACAGAACCATTACTTGAGATTCACAGTTGAATACTCAAATATCAGTTTACCATTTCTACATATTCAAATTTTTCCTGAGAACGGAGGGCTTGGTACAGAACTTTATCGTAAACCCACAGCCCGGAATTCGTTACTATCTTTTGAAAGCTTTCATCCTAAATCCCTTAGGGAGAACCTTCCCTTTGGTCAATTTTTAAGAATAAGGAGGAATTGTTCATCTATTGACAAATACAATCTACATGCTAAACTATTGAGTACTCAGCTCAGAGAGCGGAATTACCCTAACAAAGTAATTCGCATGTCCCGAAAAAGAGCTGCCAACAATAACCGGGAAGCTTTGATTGACCTATCCATCCCAAAAGAACCTTCAGGTAGACTTACATGTGTGAATACTTTTAACACTCATTCTAACAAGATCAAGAGTAGTATTCTTAAACACTGGAAGATTCTCAACATTGGCACAGAGGCTTTAGCTCCTCCACTCTTTGCTTTTAAAAGGAGTGCGAATATTAAAGACCATATTGTGCACACTAGACCTAGAATCACGAACAGCAATAAAGAACAACAGTCATTATGGGGGTTGCTGCCTGTGATAGGACACTACCCCTGTGGTTCTTGTGCAGTTTGCCCACAGACTTCACATATGACAGCAGTCGACATTGGCACTACTAAACCATGGTTGTTAAAAAAACACACAAACTGCAATAGTGATAATGTTATTTATCTCATTACGTGCCCTTGTTCCATGCGATATGTGGGTATGACCACAAGAAAGGTGAAAACAAGAATCCTGGAACACAAGAGCACTATTCGGTGTAAGAGGAGAGCAACTAAAATGACCAATCATTTTCTAGATCTTAACCATCAAGCGGATGATCTCCGTTGGACAATCTTGGAGCAACCTCCCATTCCTCATCACATCACTGACATTTCCAAATTTCTATTTAGGAAAGAACAGCGGTGGGTGTTCCGTTTAAAAAGTGACACGTCAGGGTTAAATGAAGACATTCCCTGGTTGTCCCTGTAGGGATGTGTGCCCTACATTTCTGAGAGCTTTCAGTAAAAACAAAGAACTAATGACTAATTATACCTTTGTCTATAAATTGTGAATTTGGCCGGCATGTTAATAGAGGGTCGACATTTTCAATATGAGACCTCAAATTGTTTCAATGACTAGTCTCATACACTTAGTTCGCTAGTCTTTGAACATATTACTAATACTCTATAACTATGAATATTGCCGTTTGCTAACAGTTTCCACACCCTGACAATCCCTTGTCTCTGTAACACGCATGCGCTATCCCTCGAACATCATTTTCCTACGTGCTAGCGGATAAAAAGAGACAGGTACTGTGGGTAGACACCCATTGGAAATTTGGCGGGAATGTTAATGGAGGGCCTGCATTTTTGTTATGGGACCCTCCATTGACTGAATAAATAACTACTCTCATACACTGAGCTTGTAAGTCTTTGAGCATATTATCCAGTCTGAAGGTGATAAATTAGAGTATGACTCTTGCTATTGTCATGAACCTTGCTATTTTTAGCATAAGTTTTGGTCAAATGGTTGTCAGTTAGAGATTCTGCTGAAGCACCATACCAAAAAAGTTTGCGTTTTGTTTTTTTCTTACAAAAAAACAAACCTTTACTCGAGTACTTCATTACTACACAATGTTCATGTAGGCATACGAAATCCTGCCGCATGTCATTGGTTGTCAGCTCTTATATCTTTTATTGCTGTAATGTGAATGCACTCTGAGTTTTCCAAAAGTACACTTATATGTTTATTTTTACTTCCTGATAATTGCTTGTTACTGCAATACACATGCGCTATCCCTCGAACACCATTCTCTTAGGAACTAGCGTAAAAAAAGAGACAGGCACTGTTGATGGACACCCATGGGGTCCTGCTCCACGTTCACGGAGCTGCGTATTTTTGGGTATTTAACATCATTTTCGCCACCCCGTCGGTACCTCCGGTTGCAATTTCTGTATTACGATGGAGAACCGACGGAGAGGTGAGTTCAGGGTTAGCGCGGTGTTACACTGCTTCTTAAGATTGATCTGTCTTGCGGGGTGTTGGCTTCATGATGCGCATTCATTGGCATCTTTCTAGCTTTTTGCTTAGAAGTGTGTGTTTTTGAATATGCGTCTTGTTGGATGTGCATTTTGATATGAATGTCATTCAGGATTGTAAATCTTCTTTTACATAAGCTAGCCTGAGTCAAGCACAACGATGAGGTGTTTAGCTCATTACCATTATGTTCCCTTTTTAATCACGATGCCAGATGTCGAAGTCATGGTTTGTTCAACCATTGCTTTATAATCATGGTAAATTAGTGTTACATGTGTTAGAGTGTATGCCTCCCCTTTTTGATCATTTCGGTTGATGAACATTCACATAATTCACATTTCTTGGCACTAGCAAATAGCAAAACGTATTGATTATCCTACGTTTGCTTAGCTTTACAGAGCGGGGCTCCCTTTCCTGAGTTGTAACCAGGTTGAGGTGGGCTTACTTGTCCCACAGATTGGGTGAGTCATGATTACTTGAGCCTTCAAGAGGACTCGTTATTGAACCATCATTGTTTTAAACATTACTGGTATTTAGTAAAGGGATCTGAATGCTTATATCGTTTCTCTCTGTGTCTTTCTGTTTTGCTTCTAGACAAGTTCCAGCGAGATTGTACCTGCAAGAGCATAAACTGGTTTGTCTTTTTTTCAAACTTTTTTGCACTTTTGTTACACTTAGCAGCAGCTTTGTTTTTGGTCCTGACGAAAGCCACACATACTTTTGAGATGATTATTGGCTGAAACATGTTGACCTTTGTCATCAAGCAGTTTTCAATAGTTACTGCTTTGCACTGTTTTTTATCTCTGGCAGGGCTAACGAGCTAATAAAAATTGTTTTTCACTAGCACTAGCCAGTTTTAGATCACATTCACTTATCTTCTAAATTAAGTTTTTTTGCGCTGCGCCCTCACATCACTAAAGTGCTCTTCTTTGGGATTTTAGCATCCTTATTCTCCACACAATTGTAAAACATCCCTGAGCTCCCACCTCTCAGTGCGGTGGTTGTAGCCCTCAGTGGGACTAGGTTTTCCCACTGAGAGGAGAAAGCCCAAATGATGAAGCATGTCACCTTTTGGTGAGTGAGGGCATTCATCCTTAAAAGGGATTCCTTTCCTTATTAGGGCACTGTCATTTTAGACACAGTTTGATCATAACATTTTTCTTTTCCTTGCTTATGGTTCAAGGTTGTTCAGACCCGAGAGGTTATTTGTGTGTTTCTTGTAGATTAGCACCATAACCTCATCCCTCTAACCTGTATTTATTTACCTGTTCTGCCTCTGTCATTTACTGTATCTTCCCTTATTCCAATGGCCTCAGTGCTAAATTTGTAAATTAAAATGAGTGCCAGGACCCTTTTCAGGAGGCCACTACAGCTTGCGCCATGCATTGCCCCTGCAAATCACAGTACAAACACAACCTCTAACCATCACATTGCTACAAGTGTGCCAATCCATTAAAACCCAGGCCCCGAAAGCTATAGTAGTAGTTTGGGATGTAGGATCAACATCGCCCGCCACAGCCACTTTTCCAAACACCTACGAGAACTCCACTGGCTCCCAGTCAACAAAGAAGTCGCCTTGAAGCTCCTCACACATGCCTACAAAACCCTCCATGACGCAGAGCCAGCATTCCTGAACCACTGCCTCTCATTCCACGTACCCACAAGACACCTCTGCTCCGCCCAAATGGTCCTTGCCACTGTCCCGTAAATCAGCAAGACCAGAACCGGTGGAAAATCCTTTTGCTACCTCGCCGGCAAAACCTGGAACACCCTGCCTCTCCACCTCAGGCTATCCCCGTCGCTGACCCAATTCAGGAAGGATCTCATGACCTGGCTCTTCGACTGAATCTCAGTGCCCAGTCAGACTTGCAGCCCCTCAGGACCTTGAGACCCTCACGGGTGAGTAGCCGCCCTTAACAAATACTGACTGATTGATTGATCAGTCATTTTTAATGTATAGTGTATTATTACACAACTGGGTCAGTGCTCATCTGTAAATTAGACAAATAGTTTGTCTACGTGGCATACTGTCATAAGTACAGATGTCGACAATTAAGTGCCAGTGCCGAGCACTTGAAATAATGGCTCAAATAAGCACTGAGTGGCCTCTACCCTAGAAGGGCCTCTTTGATAAATTTTTCCTGGTTTGGTAGGTGCATCGCTACAGCAGAAGATCGCTAGCACTACAGCATGTGCCTGAGTGCTCCAATGAAAGGAAGCCAGAGTGCTATTGAGAAAAGCTACCTAGGTGCTTTAGTGAAAGGGAGCTCTGTTTTTTTAGGGGATGAATTAATTAATGATTGAACTATGTGCCTTTTTGAGACATCTTTCCTATAAGTTAGAGTTGTAGCCTAATGGATAGAGCTGCCACCCTTGGTACTCGGAAACATCCAGTGATTCTAGGCAAATCACTTAGTCTATACGAAAAATGTTTAACCTCTGGCTCTCATGTAAAGCGGTCTGATGCCATTGGCCAAGTTCTCACTATATAAATCTATAAAAATAAATGAACTATAAATGTTTTAATTTATTTATATTGTAATAATACATAATAAATGAATACATAATATATTCTAACAATAAGTAATGTAACAATTAATGTTATTAAAATTAATAACATTTATTGTTGCAATATTCTAAGTCAAAATCTGTTATTAAATCTGTTATAATTAAATAATAAATAGGTATGTTTTTTACATTAATTTATATTTATTTTTAACTATTTTAACTAGTTTAGTTTAATTTATGGTGAAGTTTTATTTCAATGCCCGAACTCTCTTATTTTCTATGT
Source organism: Triturus cristatus (assembly GCF_964204655.1). NCBI lineage: Eukaryota > Metazoa > Chordata > Amphibia > Caudata > Salamandridae > Triturus > Triturus cristatus. The sequence goes on from NC_140581.1 coordinate 79,791,729, forward strand.
GAGGGTGTTGCAGTACCATGAGTAGTGCTTGACTTACTACAAAAGTGTAAGTTGCCACAAAAGTGTAGTTTGTGAATACCAAAAAGTTGTAAACTTACTCAAATGTGCAAACTTCCTCAAAAATGTAAATTACCTTTGTGAATCTGGCCCATAGAGTCTGTATTTCCAGTTTATGAAAACGGGCGCAATAAGTCAATTCAGGCAAATATTTTTTATATGGTGTTCACAGACCTTGGTTTAAAATAAGGTAATATGTTAGCATTTTGATGATACAACAGTGAATGTGGTCACAAGCTGAGCTTTGACACCTGGAGTCAGGCCACGGTGTGTGCACAGGTCCTAGATTTTTGAAGCACATGTGGGAGATTGCAGATGTCAGGTTTGTTAGGATCATCTGGGGAATCAATGGCAGTGATCATATAAGGAGTGTGAGAAACATAAAGGAGAGCAACTTAAGGACGTTGAGCATGCACTCTTATCTCTTGCAAGAATGGATGAACATTTTAGCTTTGGGGAAAAAAATATGAAAACATTAAAGTACAACAGCACAAGAGACAGCTTTGCAATCCTGGTCAAAACCAGCTGATCTATGTTCATTGCGGAGATGAAGAGAATTTATAGACAGGGCTCTACAATACTACTTTATAAGAAGTAAAATTACAAAGTCAGGACAAGGATCTGTGGTTATATCAGCAGAGAGGAAGTAGGTTTAGGAAGAAAAACAGGAATAATGATGAAATTGAAGGCACAATAAGTATGATAACAAATGAGGCAGTACTGGAGAAAATAGTAAAACAAAAAGTTAGCCTCAATCAAAGAGGAGGTAAGGCAGCTTGTTGAAAAAGGTAGAGACGTGAAGCTTCAGATGAAGAACATTGGACTCTCTCCGAAGTTGAGGAGGAGGGTGGGATGGGGCTTATTAAAAGTGGGGAGTGCATCAAGTAGACAAAACCTATAAGTAAAGGAAGGAAATATGATTCATGTTACAGAGTTGGAGGATGATGGTTATGGCACCATGCTGAAGAAGGGTGATCATAGCAGCCGATCAGAGGTTAAGGTATTTCCTATCAATGAAGAGTTTGGACAAATGGATGATCTAAACAATGTAGGTTCAATTTATGATGGAGATGTTATTGGCACTGGTGAAAGTGAACATTTTCAGAATTAGTTCATGTTGAGGAAGCAATGAAAACTACCAAAAAGTACCTTAAGGAAGCTGTGTCTTAGCCTAACTCTGCATGCCACCCAAACAGTGGTGACTGGTGGCCTATGGGCTACATGTGTGAGCACATTACAGACTGGATAAGGAAACCCTTAGATAAGAAAACAAGGAGCATAATGAAAGGGGAAGGCTGATGGCCAGTGCCAGAGAAAAGGTTCATGTAAACATTGATCCGCAGTTAGCTTTCTCATTAGATTAGAAAGAAACCCACATAAGGATTCAAAAACGTCTAGTGAGCAATCCAAAGACGAACTGTTAGATGTATTAGAACCCTAGCAAACATTCTTGACATGGCGGAAGAAGACGACCAGTTAATAGCTCAGTGCAGGAATCTGATACCAGCAAGAAAAACACTGCATTCTTATACTACATCAAATCGACGTTCATAGAAACACTGACCACTATTATACACTCCATGATGTACGCATGGCATGTGTTGGAAATGAGCATCTTTCACACAGTGTACCCCGAGCTTTCTGCCTTGACTGTTTTTGATAGCTGTAGAACTCTGCGCACTTTACCCTGCTAACCAGTAGTAAAGTGCCTGTGCTAACCCTTTTAACGTGATGACACTTTCATACCCCCAAGTGGCATAATTAATTTACCTGAAAGTCAATAGTATGTGGTACAAATTTTACCCAGGGCTTGTAAAATTTCGTGGACCAAGAGTTCTTTGTGAAGTCTGCAGGCCACAGTTTAATTGGATTCCGTTTCGGCCTCACCACGACACTTCGCTGCTGTTGTGCATCGATGTCGTCCACTGCGGTTTTTTCATCATTTTCTTTGAGGTGTATCATTTAGGGCATTTTAAAGTGCTGGCGAGCCAGTGACATAATTGACATCCCTGCTCGCGATTCTTCTGCAACTTAGCAACTTCCCCCAATGTGCGTCTGTACATTTGTGTAGCTGGTTGTTTGGCAACGTTCGTTGTTTCACCAGCGCTTCAGGCAGACGGCGAGCCTCAGCTGTACGGCAAATTCTACGACAAGTGCCATTTCTTTTTCTCTCACCAACGTTCCTGGTGGACGCTGTTCCTGGACAGCATGGTGTTTCCCTGCTAAAATCATCTGTCATTTTGCAAGTCAGTCTACGAACCAGGTATTCTTTATTTGTTCTTGGCGTATCGGTGATGCGCACACCCAATATTGCTTACGTACATTCAGTGCCAGTTCCTCACGAGGCATACACCGGTGACACGCACACCCATTTCTACACATTTGCTGCATGTCGACTTCATTCTCAGTGACATGCACACTGTGTGACTTTGGAATTAACTTTTCCCCTGTGCCTGCCCGCGTTTGTTTGTATCGTATGTGTCAATGTTCATTGCATTTCATGATTCAACAGCTCTCATGCATTTCCTTTGTGTTTAGTGACTTACGCATTTTGTAATTTGTTGGTCTTTTACTGCCATTTACCCAGATAACTTTAATCTGTGGTTTAGTGTTTGCAATTTTGTGTGTTCGTATTTATCAAGTATCTCCAACATGCAACAGTCAGTCTTACCTCCTTCTCCATTTTTATCCACTCCAGGCAATCCTCCTGTTGAGTGGGAATTATGGCTAGACGGGTTTCAGGCTTATCTAGAAGCAATTGAAGCAGAAGTTTTTACTCAAAAGAAAAAGTTAGCTTTATTGGGACATTCTTTAGGCACTGAAGGGAGGAATGTTTTAAAGCATTTACCTCTAGCTGTAGTTATGGGTGATGGTGATGCGGTGGATGAATATGCTTCCACTATAAAAATGATGGATGCCAGGTTTGAAAAGAAGTGCAACATCATTATGGAGAGGCACACGTTTTACATGAGAAAGCCGTTACCTGGTGAACCAGTAGAAGCTTTTATGAGTGATCTTAGAGTTTTGGCAGCAACTTGTGATTTTAGAGCATTTGAGAGTGAAGTGTTAAGAGATCAATTGGTTGAGAAAACCAATAGCAAAATGATTCAAGAGAAGCTCTTGACAACTGAGAACTTAAATTTGGACAAAGCTTTAGAAATTGCTAAAAAAAAGTGGAGAGTATAACCATGTTTATGGACCAGATTGCTTTAGAATCTAAAGTTCACACAGCCACTGTGGAGAATGTTGTCAACAAGAAGGAAAATAAAAATGTTAGGCAAAGAACCCTTGAGTGTCATAGTGGCAGCAGAAGCCATTTGGGTAAAGCTTCTTTCTGTCCTGCGGTAGATAAATATTGTGTGAAATGCAAAAAAAGGGTCATTTTGCCAAGGTGTGTAAGTCTAAGCATGTTCTTGTCAAACCAGTAACCAAAAATGTTCTGTCAGTTGACAGCGTAGCTGAAGTGGATTCTGATCCTGACAGTGAAAAGGTAAATGAGAATATGATGATATTGGATGTAGGTAAATCACACAAAACCTCTGAATGCACAAAAATTGTTGAATGCAGTACACACATTTTAAAGCTTGATTGTTCAAGTATCAACCGCCCTTTTTGTCAAATTGTCATAAATGGTGAGAGTATTTCCATGATAGCTGATTCTGGTTACTTCTTCACCCTTATTGGTCCAGAAGAATGGAAGAAATTAGCCAACATTCCCTTGAAGAAGTCCTTAGTTAGGTCTGTAGCTTATGGGGTAAACCAGTTCAGATATTGGAAGAATTTGATTGTGTCTTAAATTTTAAGCATGATTCAACTCCTGCCACGGTGTATGTAGCAAAAGATGGTTCGTCCTTGCTGGGATGGTTAGAACATAAAAATCTGGGTATCATTTTAGACCCCAACAGTCCTCAGCAGGTTCTGCTAAAAGAGGATTTTAAAACTGTCTGGACTGTGGGAGTGCAAGACTGGAAAGCGTATTTTCCAGAAGTTTTTGGCAACAATCTTGGCAAAATTAAAGGTTTTTCACATTGTATAATTCTAAAACAAGGAGTTCAACCAGTGGTTCACAAACCCAGACGTGTTCCATTTGCTATGAGAAAAGAGTTATCCTTAGAATTGGAATCTCTGTGACAGCAAGGTATCATTGAACCCATTTAGAGTTCTGAGTGGTTGTCCCCTGTGGTTTTGGCCAGGAAGGCCAACGGTGCCCTTAGAATGTGCATCCCATTGAGGGATTTAAATGAGAGAATATGGGTCGACAGACATCCTCTACTAACCATCACTGATATGTTGGGTTCATTAAAAGGAGCCACATTTTTTACCACATTAGACATGTCTTCTGCTTATCACCAGATTACACTAAAAAGAGAAAGCCGCCATCTAACATTTTTTGTGACTCCATCTGGAGCCCACAGATTTAAGAGAATGCCCTTTGGTCTGGCATCAGCTTTGGCGGTATTCCAAAGGGTAATGGAGGCAATGTTTTCTGGTGTTCCCAATGTCAGATGTTTCCAAGATGACATTTTGGTGTACGGAAAGAATGTGGAAGATCATGATAAGACTTTATCTACTGTTCTATCCATTTTGACTGAAAGGGGTGTCACTCTAAGAGCAGAGAAGTGCAAATTTGCAATGAATGAAGTGGACTACCTAGGCTATAAATTGTCTGCTCGGGGGGTGGAACCTAAGGAGGATTTAGTCATGACCATAAAAGGTTTCCCCACGCCGCAAAATAAGGGCCAGCTCCGGTCATTTTTTGGAATTTTAAAATTGTATTCAAGATTTATTCCCAACTGCAGTGACAAAACACATAATATGAGAATTCTAATGAAAAACAACAATAGTTTGTGTGGTCCTCCGCAGAAGAGTGTGAATTCCAGTGAATAAAATTGGAATTAAACTGTGCCATTCCCCTGCAAGCATTTGAAACTAATGATATTTCTATTATCATCACAGATGCCAGTCAACATGGGTTGGGCGCTGTGCTTCTTCAGAAAAAAGAGGGGAAGGAAGAAGTAGTGTTTTTTGCATCTCACACCCTGAGAGGCAGACCGGGCTCTTACTCCGTGATAGAGCGTGAAGCCCTGGCCTGTTAATGGGATGTGGATCCTTTTAGGCAGTTATTATGGGGCTCCGAGTTTATCATCTGTGTGGATCACAAACCTTTAGTGAATGTCTTTATCACAAAGGGAGCCAGTAATGCCACCTCTCGCATTGCCAAATGGCATTACAGATTAATGGAGTTCCAATTTCAGTTAGAATATATTCCTGTTGCCAAGACTATATTTGCGGACTGTTTGTCCAGGTTGGCTCTTCCCAACGCTTCTAATAGAAGAATAGGTGGATGATGTTTTTTGCATTGTGGCCTCATTAGTGGAGTCTAGTTTTGGGTGCATATCGGAGGAAGAGTGGAAAACTGCTGTTCTGGGAGATGAAACCATCCACACTGTAGCTAGTATGAGGAATAAGGGTTTGGTTCCCAATGATGGGGAAGTCAGTTCGTTCAAACATGTTTTTCCAGAGCTAAGCATGCAAAAAGGTGTGTTGAGGAGAGTGGATTTGTTGGTGGGCCCATATCTCTGCAAGGCAAGATTTTAGTGTTGGCCCATGAGGGTCATGTGGGCATGAGAGCTATGAAAAGGAAAATCAGAGAGGTATTTTGGTGGCCAGGCATGGATAGAGGAGTTGAACATTTTGTCAGAGACTGTGTAGCGTGCGCGGTAAGTGACAAATCTCAAGTCACATTTCCCAGTCCCATTGAGGCATGGTTCAAGTTAGGCCTGGACATCATTGGACATATGTATATATTGGATGAACGTAACAAAGTTGGTTTAGTTGCAGTGGACTATGGTTCGCATTGGCCTGAAGTGAAATTTGTTAAGTCCACTACCACTGAGGAAGTATTGGATTGTCTCCAGTCTTTATTTCTGAGGGAAGGTGCACCTGTCGAACTTGTCACTGACAATGGTGTGCAATTTATGGCCAAAGTGTTTCAAAGTTTTGTGAGTCATTGGGGCATCAAGCACATCACCACCTCATTATGTCATCCCAGCAGCAATGGTTTGGTGGAACGATGTAATAGAGTCATAAACGATAGGGGGCGTGGCTTGGACGGCAATGGGTTTAGACGCCTGAATCCAGAGCTCCGCCGAAACCTGGGAGCGAGCAACTAAAAGAACACGCAAGAGCCGATCATTTGAGGGAAAGAAACACACCAAAAGAAGTCTGAGATATCAGGGAAGAAAGTGACCTGGACACACAATCTCAACTCCAACAGCGAAGTGAGAAAAGTATGGAGTAGAGGATCTCCCGGAGCGAAGAGGAAGAAACCAAGATGGTGCCCGCAAGTAAGTCCCTCCACCGCTGCCGGATCTGTTGCTGACTATGCCCAAAAACGAACACCGGAGGACCAGCAGCTAGCTTACGTAAGGTTAGTGCTGGAGAACTCCCATGGAGAACACCGCGGCATCGGTTACAATAGTAGGAGACTCTGGTGGGGAGGACACCCGCTCACTTTCAGAACGAAACCAAAACCACAGAAGGGGGCCGCCATCTTAGGTCTGACTACCTGATAAACAACGCGGAGTGGAAAAAACTAGCAGGCGGGGGGAAAATAATTCACTAGGTGATTGCAGCAGAGGGGGTGCGCTGGATCGGCCTTGGAAAATGCACCCGTTCTAAAATGCGGGGAAGACCAACGGTAAGCTATCGAAAATGCAAGCTCCGAAGATAGACGTAAACCACTAAATTGAAAGTAACGATCAGTGCGAGCCGCCATTACAGTTAGGGAAGAAGCATAGCGGTAATCAAACCAGCGAGTACAGCATAAGGGAAGCACCAAACGAGTACCCTTTTTTCCTTTGATAGAGAGAGAGAGACTTGGCAAAAAGCGTCAACACAGCCTGACCAGACATAGAGCTACAGCAGGCAATATACACCGGCAATGACACGCGAAATACAGAGGGAGTAAAGACCTCAAAACCCCCATTCGCTGGCACTCGCACATGGCACAGAGGCGCAAAGTACAACAAAAGAAACGAACAGTAGTGGATCCAACAAGTCAGGTGTGGCCAATTCACGGGGTCTCAGAAAATTCCAACATAAAAGAGAAACCAGAAGGAGATGATTAAGCACAACTTTAGTATGATGTACATAACTCAGTGGGGTGCATAACGGGGAAGTAAACAAGCGCTTAAGCTGGATGAAGGTTAACAAGAAGACAAGAGGGTAAAACCAAACCCCACCATCCCCACTAACAAACCATACAGCCCTGACGAATAAGATATAAGCTGGCAGCGGACACGGCCACCACTGTGCCCAACACAGAGTATGGAAGAATAATATCCATTAACCAATAACCGAAGAACAAGAGTGACGACCAACACACGCTGTTCAGGCGGTTTAACCCAGTAACAAAGGTGGTCTTGCGTTGAAAAGGGCAAGAACAGACTACAAGGGCAGAAACCAACAACAGCTCAATGCCATCAGCACAGCAACGCCATACTAAGGTCGGAGAACAACAAGAGGCGCCAAAAATTGTCATCAAGGTGAGGGCACAAGGAACTAATCATAGAGCGGAAAGTGAGAGGAAGGCTCAGCCTACAACAAGAGAGAAGAGGGCTATCAGGCATGGCTGGCACCGAAGGGAGAATTACGCCACAGCCAAAAAAGAACAAGAGTGACCCTCTTGACTCCCCTATCAAACAAAGGAATGACATCAACACCACGCTGGACATGATCCTGAAAAAACTGGCGGACGTCCACGACCTAGCAAAATCGACTAAACAAACTACTGATGGTATACAGCTGGAACTGGCCGCAGTCAGAGCTGGCATCCACGTGGCGAACAACAGACTAACCGAAGTAGAGCAGAGGGTGAGCGATATAGAGGATGGTGAACAAAAGGCAAACAAAACTCTGTTGGAACTAACCACAACCACTGCAATAGTCCGAAGACAAACAGCAGAACTAGACGAACGTAACAAGGGGGAAAATCAGAATACTAGGGGTCGCCAAAGGAGAGGAAGAATAAAGCGGGTCGTGCATCGCCTTTTTACAAGATATGATCCCTAAAATTACTAACATTAAGTTTGACCTTCCCTTTGAGCTAGACAAGGCCTACAGAGTACCAGCCTTCAAAACCCCAAATAAGACAATCCCACGCCCCATTATATGCAAGCCTCTACGATTACAACACACGGAAGCCATCTTCGCAGAAGCCAGGAAAAACCAGAATATACAGTGGAATGTCCAAAAAATAATCCTCACCCAAGACTACTCCAAACCCACAGTGGACTTAAGGAAACTATTTCTGGCACAGCGAGACAATTTAAGGAAGGAAAACATCATCTTCTCATTCATAGGCCCACCAAAGTTCAGAATCACCGACAAAGGCAGAACGCACGTCTTTGAAGACCCCAAAGAACTGACATGATACCTACAAAGTCCCACACAGCAAGAATTGGAATTCTCTCAAGCAAGCACGAGCAAGAGGAGAGCCTCGCCAGATCTAAGAGTGGAATGACGGACTGTACGCAATCTCAAAACTGGCTATGCGGCCAGTCTCTAAATCTTGGCTCTACCTCTGCTTTAATAAATGCGATCTACCTCAGACAGGACCCTAACCTCACATGATCTACCTCGAATGGCCAAACGGCCAAACTTACCTCAAGAAAGAAACCTGGATCTTAAAACCGTTCCATCTGGAAGAATTGAAGTCTTCGGGGTTGCGACTTTAACAGAGCGTGCTAACAAACAAAACAGTTGATGAGACAAAGAAGATATATACGAGAACGCTATAATCACTGATATCCTTTTTAAGAACATTTCTACAGGAATGTATAAGTGTGAATGTAGTAACCATGAGTGTACACCTGTATTGATCATTAGGGGACTATAGCATGCTAGACAAGATATGCATAAGCAGTTAGGCTGGGGAAAGTAACTAGATAGATGCTCGGGCATACAGAACCATAGTGTTCCAGGGGAAAGCAGAGCCGGATCTTTGCTGTCGCACGTCCAGAATTCTATGTGTAGAAACCGGGGGGCGGAGGGGTGGGGGATTGGGGGAGGTTTTAGTGTTTTTTGTGTCATGTTAGTAATGTATGTCAGGTACACATACTTTGTTTCTACCCACTGCACTCTATCCTTTTTTAGCCTTTCCATCTACACTTTTGCACTCAAGGGAGGGAACGACATTAGGTCTTGGGAGGGAGCAGTGATGAGGGGCCAACGGGGGGGCGGCACAGTTAGCACACACCCAATGTCCCAAGGGGGGAGGGAGTAATACCGAACAGAAAGGAAAAATGACCTTGGTTAAACAACCAACACCCAGCATAACAAAATGGCAATAGACAGTACGAAAACACTAACGTCCAACTTAAAGATAGTCTCCCTAAATATTAAAGGTCTCAACCACCCAGTTAAAAGAAAAAAAATACTAGATTACCTAGCTAAAACTAAAGCAGATATCTTCCTCCTACAGGAAACCAGACTATCCCTTGATGATGCAGAACGGATTAGGGCGAGATGGGTTGTATAGATGGCCTGCTCTCCAGCCGTAGCATAGAAACGGGGTGTGATCACTCTGCTAAATAAGAACTCCAAAATAGGTATAGAAGATCAACAAAGCGATGCGGGAGGGAGAACACTGTTGACGCATTTGAAAAGGGGGAAGAAAACATACATGTACTCAACATCTACGGGCCAAACTCTGATGATTCCGATTTTTGGGAGGGCATCTCTAAAAGGCTGGAGACACTCCCACAAAATGACCTAACAGTGATGGCAGGTGACTTCAATATGGCGTCAGATTACACTATAGACAGACAATCACAGTGCCACTCACTTCCCCCAGGTGCACACACCGTACTAAAAATGTATGTACCAGGTTTAATCTTAAAGACACATGGCGGCTACAACACCCGGATACAAGAGATTACAATTTTTATTCCAACACACACAATTCATACAGCAGAATAGATTACATACTGTTCACAGGAACACACACCCACTTAATAGAACACACAGACATAGCCACGAGAACTGTCTCAGACCACTCCTGCATTAGCCTACTGCTGTGCGGGAGTCACAATGAGGATTACCCACAAAGATGGAGATTCAATAGTGATGTCTTGTCACATCAGAGCAACAGAATTAAAATAGAGGAGGCCATTAAGGAATACATTAGTTTTAATGACACTGCGGACACAGATCCTAAAACCATGTGGGACGCATTGAAAGCCACAATTTGGGGGACAATTATGGACATTAAAGCCAAGATTAACAGAAACATGAAGGCACAGTTGGGACAACTGGAAAAGGACATCCAAAGATTAGAGGCAACCCATATCTCAGACTCAGGGGTGTAACAAACACCCCCGCAGCCCCCGCGGTGCGGGGGGCCCCCAGTCTTCAGTACGTGAAGGGGGCCCCTTTCCCCTTCAAGAAGTTCACAAACAGGGGAAGTGCTATATTAGCTGAAATCAAAAGAGAAAACATTCCAAAGTTAAATTTTACTTTAAAATGCATCACTGTTGCAGCCAAGACCTCACAAACACTGGCTATTACAAGCCTTAGCGTTACCCCTACTCCACGCACCCATTGCTGGCACAGACATAAACACACACTTTCTCTCTCTTGAAGGGTTAAGGAATTCTCTATTCGTCTAGCTCTGAAGACAACTGGGAAGGAGCTTCAACCACATTTCCTGTAGCCACATGTATGATCCGCTGCTGCTGAAAAATAATGCTCTTGTGCCCTGAAATTTTTATATATTTTTGAGATTCTTTTCTGAACCGGGCTTGATTATTGAGCAGAATCCATCCTCATTCTGGGTCTGGCAGCTATTTTTGAGGCAAACGCCTCTCTTTAAGAACTGTCAATTCTTTTGTCAAAGCTCTGAACGGAGATGACACACCGATCTTTTGAACTAGTGCATGAACCAGCTGAGTTAAATTGTCACTATTCTACCCTGAAACCAGTTGAGTAGACATAGATCTCTGATGCAGGTTGCTTAAACTACGTGTTTTCATGGGACAGATTATTTTGGTCTCAGTACCAGCAAAGAAAAACAAGCATTGGCAAAGCCAGTAGGTCTCGCCTATAGGTGAGCTATTGGCTTTGGCAATCAGGTGGGGTGGAGAACAGGAGGTCGGGTGGAGGTGAAAAACTGCACTTTAAAAAAGCGCAATGAAGCGGACAGAAAGAAGAAACAGAGATGGGGTGAATGGGAGGAGAGAGGAAACAGGGACGGGATGGGTGGGATGGGAGGAGAAACAAGAATGGGGTGGGTGGGATGGGAGGAGAAACGGGGACATTAGCAGAAACAGGGATGGTGTGGTTGGGAGGGGAGAAGAAACAGGGACTTGGAGAAGAAACAGGGGCTGGGTAGGTGGGACTTGAGAAGAAACAGGGATGGTGCGGATGGGAGGAGAGAAGAAATAGGTGCTTGGAGAAGAAACAGGGACTAGGTGGGTTGGACTTGAAAAGAAACAGAGACTGGGAAGGGAGAAAAAACAAGTACGGGTAGGATTTGAGAAGAAGCAGGGGCTTGGACAAGAAACAGGGTTGGGTGGGTGGTACTTGAAAAGAAACATGGACTTGGTGTGTTGGAGGGGAGAAGAAACAAGTACAGGAAGGGTGAGACTTGAGAAGAAACAGGGACTGGGTGGGTAGGACTTGAGAAGAAAAAGGGACGGGTGGGTGGGACTTGAGAAGAAACAGGAATGGGATGGGTGGGTGGTACTTGAGAAGAAACTGACTGGGTGAGTGCACTTGAGAAGAAACAGGAACGGCATGGGTAGGACTTGAGAAGAAACAGGGATTGGGTGTGTAGGACGTGAGAAGAAAGAGGGACGGGCTGGGTGGGACTTGAGAAGAAACAGGCACTGGGTAGGTGGAACTTGAGAAGAAGCAGGGACAGGAAGGGTGGGGCTTGGAGAAGAAACAGGGACAGGGAGGGTGGGACTTGAGAAGATACAGGGACTGGGTGAGTGGGACTTGAGAAGAAACAGGGATGGGTGGGTGGGACTTGAGAAGAAGCAGGGACAGGAAGGGTGGGGCTTGGAGAAGAAACAGGGACAGGGAGGGTGGGACTTGAGAAGATACAGGGACTGGGTGAGTGGGACTTGAGAAGAAACAGGGATGGGTGGGTGGGACTTGAGAAGAAATAGGGACTTGGTGGGTGGGACTTTGGAAGAATCAGGGATGGGGAGGATGGGAGTTGAGAAAAACACGGACGGGTAGGGTGGGACTTAAGAAGAAACAGGGACAGGGAGGATTGGACTTGAGAAGAAACAGGGACGGGGAGGGTGGGACTTGAGAAGAAACAGGGACTGGCTGGGTGGGACTTGAGAAGAAACAGGGACTGGGTGGGTGGGTCTTGAGAAGAAACAGGGACTGGATGGATGGGACTTGAGAATAAACAGGGACTGTGTGTGTTGGAGGGGAGAAGAAACAAGTACAGGGTGGGTAGGATTTGAGAAGAAGCAGGGGCATGGAGAAGAAACAGGGATGTTGTGGGTGGGGCTTGAGAAGAAACAGGGACTGGGAGGTTGGGACTTTAGAAGAAACAGGGATGGGGAGGGTAGGACTTGAGGAGAAACAGGGACTGGGTGTGTTAGAGGGGAGAAGAAATAAGTATAGGGTGGGTAGGATTTGAGAAGAAGCATGGGCTTGGAGAAGAAACAGGGCAGGGGCGTAACAAACACCCCCGCAGCACCCGCGGTGCGGGGGCCCCCCCAGTCTTCAGTACATGAAGGGGGCCCCATCACCTCATCTGTAGTGAGCTGTGTGTGTGTAATGAAGTAGACACAGCAGCATGAAAAAGATGAAGTATGGTTTGGGTTTATAGAGTTAAAACCCTGCAGCTGCCAACTGACAAGCTGCTTACAATCTATTCAGATGATGCCCATTCCACATTCTAGGCTGCGTAGCCTAAGAACAGCAATAACATTCCACATGCTCAGAGAAGTAAGAGCACTACATCACCTACCCCTTAATAACACAACAGAGAAGTAGGTAAAGATATACCATAAAGTGACAACAGAACTAAACATAATCTTGATATCTAGCTGGTCGTTTTATGAGCCTACGAGTCCTGGCAGAATTCCCTTGTGACTTGACATCAGAATCGTCTGAAAGAACACAGGGTTGAGATCTCGCGACCTGGCATTTAGCCACTCTATTCAGGTTCCATACTTTATGATCGTTGGTACGAACAGCATTGTTAAACATCTTAATCATTTTAAAGGGCATACTGAACTTCGAACCAGATTTGCCTTAGCGAGGAGATTTTATTTTCACCCAATCACCCATTGAAACACTAGTATTCTTAACAGCTTTCCTCAGATCATGCCATCGTTTTCTCTTCTCCTTGATCATTCTCTCCCTATCCCTCCACCGTTCAGTACACATGGTATCTTTGTCAACAGAAATTCTCTTCGAACTGACCCAAAAGGGACACACCTCTGTGATAGGAGTTCTCTTCTTGAACAATTGAAAGGGAGACACACCCGTAGATGAGTGTGGGGTAAACCTGTATTCTTTCACTTTCTTCTTCATTGCTGTCTCCCAATCAGTACCCGTTGCTACAGCCTGCTGTAAAGGTCTCTTTCAAGACCTTTACAAACCTTTCAACAACCCCATTACTTTCTGGGTGATAAAGAGCTGCTCTTTTGTGTTTGATCCCTCTCGCAGACAAGAAGTCTCCCACAATGAAGGAGGTAAATTGCACACCATTATCTGATAGTAAAGACTTGGGAAAATCTTCTCTTTCAAAGAGAGAGTCCAAAAACTCAATAATCACAGAAGATACAATAGAATTCACCACTTTAATTTCGGGCCAACGAGAAAAAATGTCCATACACATTAGGACATAACGGTCACAAGATTGTAGATTAATGGGACATAAAATGTCTATGGCCACATCTGATCAAGGACCCTCAGATTCTTCTCTCACTACCATGGGTTGTGTTCTGCATTTTAGAATTTTGTCACAACACACACATTCAGGGCAACTCCTGACTTCTTTTTCGATCCAGACATCCATGCCCGGCCACCAGTAATACTCCCTCAATCTTTCTTTTGTCTTGACAATGCCCATGTGACTGGCATGTGCATGATTCAACAATTTTACCCATAACTCACGAGCGGGAATCAGCCTGGTGCCCCTCAAGAGCAACCCGGCCACAACAGTGAGTTCATGCTTGACTTGCCAGTAACCCTTCAACACTTGGTTACAATCCTTTTTGACACACCAGCCATCCACAACAATCTCCATCACATTTTTCACAGCTTCATCTTTCGCTAAAGCGCCCTTCCATTCATCCTCAGAGATAATACCTTCACTTATGAGACAAACATCCACACCTTCATCAAAATCACCACCAGCAAAATAATCACTCTCAGGAGCGTCCTCATCCGAACAGCACAACCTGGACAAGCAGTCTGCCAAAATATTGGTGGCACCTGGCAAGTAGGACACAATGGGCCCGATTCACAGAACTAACTTAAGACAAAATCCTAAATTTACTACCATTTTCGTATTCCCAGAAGGCACTTACTCATTTTGGTATTCACAGAAGACACTTACTCACTTCGGTATTCACAGAAGTTAGGAGTCCTAACTTTAGGACTCCTAAATGCCTTCTGTGAATACCGAAAGTCTTAAAATTAGAATTTTTCTCAGTTTAGGAGTCCTAAAGTTAGGACTCCTAACTTTACTTCAACTAAATGGAGAAAAATCCTAATTTTAAGGCTTTCGGTATTCACAGAAGGCATTTAAGAGTCCTAAAGTTAGGAGTCCTAACTATACTACTACTAAACTGAGAAAAATCCTCATTTTAAGACTTTCGGTATTCACAGAAGGCATATAGGAGTCCTAAAGTTAGGAGTCCTAACTTTACTACTACTAAACAGAGAAAAATCCTAATTTTCAGACTTTCGGTATTCACAGAAGGCATTTAGGAGTCCTAAAGTTAGGAGTCCTAACTATACTACTACTAAACTGAGAAAAATCCTAATTTTAAGGCTTTCGGTATTCACAGAAGGCATTTAGGAGTCCTAAAGTTAGGACTCCTATCTTCTGTGAATACCGAAATGAGTAAGTGCCTTCTGTGAATACCAAAATGAGTAAGTGCCTTCTGTGAATACCAAAATGGTAGTAAGTTTAGGATTTTGTCTTAAGTTAGTTCTGTGAATTGGGCCCAATAAAACTAAATTCCTGCAAGGCAACAACCCATTTGTGAATGTGGTGCAATACAAAATCAATACCTTTTCTTTCAAAGAGTTCTTTCAAAGACTTATGATCAGTTAAGATTTCAAAGTCACCACCCCAAAGAAACTTCCTCAACTTGTGGATGGCCCAAAAGATGGCCAAAGCTTCCCTTTCTACCACTGAATAATTACACTCCGACTCCCTTAAAGGTCTCAACATGAATAACACAACCTTCTCAGACCCTTCAGGCTTTTGGAATAAGACCACACCTAAACCCTTAGAGCTGGCATCCGTCATTAAATAAGATTTAATCAGTGGGTCAAAGCTGCTAAGGTCTTGGGCTTTGTTGAGACACTTTTTCAAGTGTTTAAATTCCATTTCACAGTCATCGGACCAAATGAACTCACACCCCTTTTTTAGAAGGTCCCTTAGGTGACTTGTCGAGCCAGCGAAATTGGGGACCAACTTGTGGTAGAACTCTGTCATCGCCGGGAACTTCATCAGCTCTTTTTACTTAGAGGGGTGTGAAGCTTGGAAATGGTCTCAACTATGGCAGACTTGGGCCTAATGCCATTTGCAGATACATGATGACCTAAATATTCAATCTCAGATATATCAAATTTACATTTACTAGCATCACACATCTTTCTCAAAACCAAGCTCAATCTGTGATCATGTTCTTCTAAGCTGGCACCGAATACCAAAACGTTGTCTTGATAAATTTTGACACCTTTGACACCCTTAAGAATATGTTCCATAACTCTCTGGAACACAGAGGTCACAGAGATAAGGCCGAAAGGCATCCTCAAAAACTTAAAGGTGCCAAATGGCGTTATGAAGGCAGTTAAGTCTTGAGAAGATGGGTGTAGCCTTACCTGGTGGTAGGCTGAGGTCAAATCAAGTGAGGAAAAATGTTTTGCCCCAGAAAGAGAGCACAACATCTCACTGATGTTCGGCAGTGAATAGTGATCCACGACCACTGCCTTATTGAGCTCTCTGAGATCCACACAAAGCCTGGCCTCTCCATTGGCCTTTCGGGCCATAACTATGAGAGAAAGCCATTCAGTAGCTTCAACCTCCTCTATAATGTTGTTTATCTTGAGTTTATCAAGTTCAATTTTCATCTTGTCCTTCACTGCAAAAGGAGCCCCTCGGACCCTAGATACCTTGGGAGCAGAACCAGGAATAATTTTGATATGGTGCATGTAGTTCTTGAGACAGCCTAGTTACTTTTTGAACACTTCAGGAAAACGACTGACCCAGTCCTTGCAATCTTTTCCAATTTGATCAACAGAGGATAAATCTCTTACACACACTGAAGGGGTCTCGTTAGGATTCAAGAATAAATGTAGATCCCGTTGGTGAAACCAGCTTATCAAAGAGTCTCCTTTATTGGAAACATAAATCTTATCGGGAACAACCATGCTTTTTTAATCAATTGTACCCCAGAACCATCCTAAGAGATGTATTATCTCTCCCCATTTCCTCTTGGACTTATGTCGGGGTTCAACAATGT
Source organism: Triturus cristatus (assembly GCF_964204655.1). Lineage (NCBI taxonomy): Eukaryota > Metazoa > Chordata > Amphibia > Caudata > Salamandridae > Triturus > Triturus cristatus. The sequence continues at coordinate 79,808,519 of NC_140581.1, forward strand.
TACCTTCTTTGAAAGATACTGATCGAAAAGTTTCTTAGGAATCAAGGTGACTTTGGCCCCAGAATCAAAAAGCATTTTCACGGGAGCATCATTGATCAGCACAACGTCAATTTGAGCCTCACCTCGAGAACTTTTCACTTGACAGATGTTAATTTCTTCAATGTCTTCTTCTAACAAATCTACCTCCCTTACATTTTTCCGATCTCTATCAGATCTACAACATCTAGTGAAGTGTCCTTTCCATCCACAAGAGGAGCAGGGCGCCTTCCAACCAGGACAGCCTTTGAAATTTGCCATATGGCCTGGATTTCTGCATCTGAAACATTTGCCCAGGAAATGTTTTGATATACTAGGTTGAACCTCATTTTTATCCTTGAATTTTTTTTTAAGTATTAGGTTGACTCAGAGACTTGTACTGAATTGTGCTTTTTTCTCCTTCATTTTTGTCGTTTCTCTCCTTGTCATTGCCCACCTTCATTACTGAGGCATGTTCCTTTTCATGTTGAGTGATTTTGTGTATTGTGTCCAAAGTTACTTTAGAGTGTTCATACGTTTTCGCGATGGTAACTACTTCATCTAAAGAGGGATTGTCTTTCTGCCAGTGACTGTCCCTTGCTTTGTCGATGCTACAACCCAACATCATCTGATCTCAGAGGAGTTCTTCCAAAGATGCTCCAAAATTGTATGTGGAGGCCAATTTTCGTAGCTCTATAATATACTGCTCAACAGTTTCTTCTCTTCTTTGGATGCGTCGACCAAAGTCATACCTTTTGAGGACTGTGCTTAGTTTCGGTTAAAAGTGTAAGTCTAATTTTTTTATTGCAATTTCAAACTCATTGAGGGTAGAGAAATCATTATCTGAGAGGTCAGGAAGGTGTTCATAAACCTCTTGTCCTTCTGCTCCCAGACAATGCATCAATAAGAATGTTTTACTTTCTGCGCTAAGAGAAGTTCCAAAAACCCTGGCATAGTTGGCGAAAACCTTCTTCCATTTTAGCCCTGGTAAATTAGGTTCACCAGGAGATGACAAAGAAAAAGTCTGGAGCAGGCACATCCTGCATATTGAAAGGATGAGACAATAGCAACTAGAGTAAGAAACTGTGACCAAAGTTACGTGCAAATACGTAGGATAATACTATTAGCTGTGTGTGTCAGCGATGTCATGAATGACAACAAAGGGTGCTTGATACACTTTATTGGCTGCGCGCACTATGAAATAAAAGAAAATTGACACACATGAATAACAAAGCTGTGTGTGCCAGCGATGACGCGAATGAACTTGAGGCACTTTACTAATGAGGCAAGCTGTGTGTATCAGCGATGCAGAGAAAGTAAACTGACACGCATAACCAAGAGAAACAGCTGTGTGTGTCAGCGAAGTGGAGATAAGGAATGAAGGGTGCGTACATGGAGTCGTCGCAACAATGCTGTGACGTCAGGGATCGGCTCCCACCAGATTGCATGCTGTGTAAAGGGGAGTGCTCACGCAGCGTGCTCGTGCTTCATATTGTGCCCGAGCTCACTCCTCGTCTCGCCTGGATGTCGCGGCTGAGCTCGAGTCTCGTCTCGTGCTGGAGCTCGCGCAGGACCGCTCGCTTGTGAGGCCTCTCTCTCCCAAAATGAATAAATCTAAGTACTCACAGGATTTGTTGGGCAGCAAACCGCTTGTGGAGAAGATCTTGGAGTCGACGTACAGAATACAGCAGTCCCACTCTGGTTGAACGGATGAGATCAGCTGGAAATGAGCGGGCACAGGCTGCGTGAAGGATTTCCCGATCTCCGATCTTGAGAGTGAGTGCGGCCAGGGAGAGGAACTGTTGAAAAGAAGGTAAGCTTGATGTGTTGAGGTGTTCAGAACTAACGTTGGTTTGTTGTAGGACGCGTGAGATCGTTTCTTCTTCCAGTCGTCGCTAAGTGTAATGAAGTAGACACGGTAGCATGAAAAAGATGAAGTATGGTTTGGGTTTATTGAGTAGAAGGTCATAAAGAAAACCCCATCCAGCATCAAACACTGCATCTGCCAACTGACAAGCTGCTTACAATCTATTCAGAAGATGCCCATTCCACATTCTAGGCTGTGTAAACTAGGAACAGCAATAACATTCCACATGCTCAGAGAAGTAAGAACACTACAGTGTGTCTTGCTCTAAAGCAGCTGCAGTCCGCAGCCTGCTCTGAGCTCTTCGGGTAGACCCAGGAATGAAGAAAAACAAAGTAACAACTTACATTGTTTCTCTTCAGTCAGAGCACGCCAGGCCCCTGACAAGGATGGGGGTGGGGGCCTCAGAGAGAGCATTCTCCACAGGGCACTGCTCATCTGAGAAGGGACGAGGCAGCACCATGCAGACTGGGGCAGGAGAATGTTTGCAGCTCCAGGAACAGGATCTGCTGAGACGCATTGGAAGGTAAACAAGCATTTGCAATGCAATAAGTCTCGCATTTGTGAGAGTTAGAGCTATTGGCTTTGTAAAGGAAAATGTATTTTACCTATGCGTTTTCTGTTTGGAGTGGAGTGAATGCGTGTGGTGTCAAATGGACATATGTGGTTTGGATTGGGATTGTTAGTTGTGGAATTGTGTTGTGTGGATTGGATCTGTGTAGTGAAATAATGTGGCATGGTGTGCAGTGTAATTATGTGGATAGTAATTATGTGGAGTGGCATTGTGTGTCATGGAGTGGGATTGTGTGTCTTGGAGTGAGATTATCTGGAATGGTATTTTGTGTTGTATAGTGATATGTAGTGGAGTTTACTTATGTGGTGTGCTGTTGATTGTTGTAGCATGATGTGGAATTTTGAGGTGTAGATTGGATGTATGTGGTGTGTTGTGTAACTGTGTTGTTGGTTTGAATGATGCAGTTTGTTGTTGAATTATGTGGTGTGGAATGGAAATGTGTAGAGTTGAATTGAGTGAAATGGAAGTGTGCGCTGTTGAGTGAAAATTAGGTTGAGTGGTAATATGAGGCATGGTGTGAAGTGTAATTATGTGGAATGTTGCTATATGGCGTAGACTGGATTTATGTGGAGTGTATTTATGCAATATGGATTAATTATGCGGTGCTGAGTGGTATTATGTGGAGTGTAATTATGTTGTGTGATGAATTGTGTGGGAATGAATTGTGGAATTGTGTGACGTGTGGAATTATGTGGCATGGTGTGGTGTATAATTGTGCGGAGTGGAATTATGCAGTATGCGGCAGAGTTCTATTTTGTGGAGGGTAATTATGTGTTTTGGTGTTGAGTGTATATATGTTGTGTGAAGTATAATTATATAGGTTGAAGTGGAATTATGTGTAGCTGAATTGTGTTGTGTGGAGTGTAATTATGTGGTTTAGAGTAGTATTAAGTTGTGTGGAATGTTATTATGTGGTGTGGAATTATGTGGTTTGGAGTTAAGTGGAAATATGTGTTTTTTTAATTTTTAGGATTTCAATTATGTGGTATGGAATGTTGTAGGGTTAAATTATTTCTGGTTGAATTGTGTGGCATGGAATTATGAGATGGTCAAATGTGCTGGGCATGGATTTGAACAAGCTGTGCACGCTATGGCTTTTATGTTATGGGGTATAAAGTTGACAATTGTCTATTTGTCTTTGTAAAAATAATATGGGCTGTTTCTTTACCTTCCGGTACATTTTGTTAAGCTAAATTGTATTGTTGCATTGTGTGCGCATGCAGGGAAGAATGAGTGTCTAGCAGACATGCAAAAAATCATCCTACGTCTCAGTATTAACTTCCACACTTCTAAACAGTAATTCCAATCCTAGAACGAGTTACCTGCTTGCATTACAACGACAGTTAGTAAAACAGGTAAGTGCTTTGCCAGCCTGTATAAGTAGCATAGGTTTTAAAGGGACTTTTTTCGTGCAAGGTAGTGCTTTTCCCAGTTCACGGAGGATAAAAAACATCTCCAGATAATAATAGGGTTGACAGGATGGTGCAATAGGAGAATAGTGATACGTGTGGATCTGGTGAGGACTGCTGTAGGCAGTAAGTGCTTGATACACTATTTGCATAGGAAAATACTATATATTTCTTTCGTTATTCTCCATTAGTTATTAATAACAGGGGAAGAGAAGCGTTCACCGACAGCATTCGGTTACTCTTACGGGGACAAAGAATGCAGTGGTCTGTGGTAGATGCCGCCCAGAAGACATAGGTATATGTATCAGGAGCTGCCAATGAAAGGAAGTGGAAATGAGCTTTAGATGTTGCCGGTATTGATGGCTACTGTGCGGTTGCAGACTTCGCTGAACTAACAGTGGGTGGGGAAATGCTACGTTGTCACTGTAGGTTCAATTACATGAATAGCACATTCTCTCTGGTGTTTGTCCTTGGGGTACTTGCTGACTGGTGCTACATATGGGATCAGGTTTGCCTTTGACCGGAGGTATGGTTTAGTGGGGTACATAGAGTAAATTAATGTTGGTGTGAGGAAACAAAAATCAGACCCTTTGTACATTTAATATTAATGTGTGCTTCATGCAGAGGATGAAAAGTAGCAGGAATGGCTTTGATGCCGTAGAGGCTAGCAGGAAGAACTGTTTTGGGGTGGTCAGTTGAAGAGATTATTTAACATGTTTTAAACTACCACAGTGGCATTGGGGAGGGCAGCAGCTGAACGGCTCTGTCTTTATTGGTAGGCAGTGGTTAGATGGGGACCGGCCATCAGTCTTTCTGTCGGTGGTGGACAGGGGAGCAGGGGCTGGCGGTCACAGGTTCACAGTGACATCCGAGGGGTGGTTTTTAAGGTAGGTGGAAAAGCATAACTTCGGGTTTCGTAGGGGTGAGGGTAGAGTGTAATGGATGCGTTAGTAGCAGGCACGACGGAAGTGGTCTGTGTTTGGAGGTGGTTAACTGAGCTGACTTCGCTTGGAGGTGGGTCATCAAGTAGGAGGATGTGTTTGGTCGGCCGGCTGGAGGCAGCGCTATGTAACTTTGCTGGTGGGTGCAGCAGCAGTGTTTACTGATATATGTAAATTGCCCAATGAGAGGGCGTATGTGACCAATGGAGCAACCAGAATCCTTTTTTTAATGGCTGGGTTGAGCCCCAGCAGTATGGCGGGTCACTGGCCTGGGAGCTCTTGACTGACGCGAAGAATGGGGGGCCCCCTCCTTGTACTTTGCAGGGGGGCCCCCTCCAGTTTTGTTACGCCACTGCTCAGACTCAACGAACACATGTGCACTTACAGAACTCACAAAGAAGAAATACGAGTTCAACAGAATTTTGAGCGAAAGAGCTGGTATGTGGATAAACAAATATAAAGCAATTAACCTATGCGAGGCCAACAAAGCGGGAAAGCTCCTGGCATCTTACCTAAAGCATAGACAAAGACAGCATACCATCTCATCAATCGCAGACTCACAAAATATCACACACACAAGACATAAGAAAATACTACGAACATTTAGTGAATTTTATCAAGACCTATATAAAAAAGACCAAACGCTGGGCGAAAATGGTTGCACCGAGTACCTAAACAGACTAAACCACCCAAAGATAACACCAGAAGAAGCACACACTTTAGGAAGGGAGATAAGCGCACCTGAAATTGAGATGGCAGTTAAGTCTCTTAAAGTTAACAAGGCACCCGGGCCAGATGGATACACAGCCACCTTTTATAAGACTTTCTTAACTCACTTACTACCCACTATGAAAAAACTATTTAACCACTGCGAGGAGGCGGGGATGGTCTCACATACCATGTCTGAAGCTAATATTATAGTTATCCCCAAGGAAGGCAAAAATTACAGGCCTCTGTCTCTGATTAACGTTGATTGCAAGATATACGCAAAAATTCTGGCATCAAGGCTTAATAAGGTACTACCACATCTGATAAGTAACACACAAGTTGGTTTCCTCAAGACTCGCATGTCACATGATAACACCAGACTCCTATGCCATATACTAGATAGTGCCGCCAAGTCCGACAAACCAGCGGTGACTATCACACTAGATGCAGAGAAGGCATTTGATAGGGTATCGTGGCACTTCCTAGAACAGTGCATGCGGACTTCAACCTGGGGAACTCTTTCACGCGGAAAATAATGGCACTATATGATAAGCCCAGTGCTCGTATCGTAGTCAATGGGGTGGTCTCAGAGCCCTTCACCCTCCGGCGAGGGACAAGGCAAGGTTGCCCCCTGTCCCCCTCGTTGTTCCAACTAGCTCTAGAGCCACTGATTAAGGACATCGAGGCCAATGAAGAGATGAAAGGAGTCACCATTAATGAGGTCACAATCAAACTAGCCGCATACGCGGATGACATTCTCGTTGTCACAGAAAGCCCTAAATCCTTTATCACAGCCCTCATGGAATCCATAGATAAGTATCCGGCCCTCTCCGGCTATAAACTAAACAAAGACAAGTCATGGTGTAAACCACTCAATATACACACCACAAAAGACATACTGGGGGATTTGGGCCTTGCCTGGCAAACTGGTTTCGTAAAATACCTGGGTATATACTTTGGGAATGACCTCAAAAACTCACTGGAACAAAATGAAAAACTAATGCTGGACAAGATGAAGATGCTGTTGGTGCTGGTCACCCAAATTCATTACTTGGTGGGGGAGGATAGAGACAGTAAAGATGATGGTCAGCCCAATGGTCAACTACCTGGCAAATATGCTCCCTCTAATACTCACAGACGACTTCCATTGCAAACTAGATAAGATGCTGAATAATTTCATCTAGTGAAACAAAAAAGCAAGGATAAGTCTTAAAAAACTAATATTGGAGAAAAAACTGGGGGGGTTAAACCTGGTGGATTTTAAGACCTTCCAAACGGCCTTCTTGGCAAAACAGGGGAGTTATTAGATCCTGCCCAACAAGGAATATACACCAGTATGGCTGGGACAAGAGAGAGCCATACTAAACAACCTTGAATCCTTAGCCCTACTAACAGCCAATAAACATATGCTAGCAGCAAACCCAATACTCAAAAATACCAGAAACGCATTACTGAAGGTAGACCAGAGGAAGGACCACAGCATAAAAAACTCGAGATGGGAATCTCTGTGGGCAAACACTAAAATAAAATACAGGGCAAACCGCTCTCTATAGACTCGTGGGGAAAAACAGGTATTTCCCACCCTATCCAACTCGAAGAGGGAAGGAATCCCACCACTTTCAGTATGCTAAAAATCAAACATAATTTACCAGACATAGAGTTATATAAGTTCCTAAAAATCAAAACAGCACTGACCAAAGCAAGGCTTTCCGATACCAAGCCGTCAATCATCCAATATATGACCAACCCCAATAGATTAGGCCACCAGGTATCACACCTCTATAAACTTCTATGGCCCAGTTCAACCAAACTTAATGAAAATACACGCAAATACTGGGAGTCCCAGCTTGGAGACACACTTAGCGAAAATGAGACCCAGATGCTATGGTCCTCCCCCACACAAAGTAAAATATCCCCGGTACTAGCCCAGACTAAATTCTGGACACTACACAAAATCTACTGGACCCCGGCACACCTGGCGACCCTGGGACTGAACACCAATGACCAGTGCTGGAAAGGGGGACCTGGCCCATCTCATATATTACTGTCCCAAAATCAAATCATTCTGGGAGAAGATCTTCACCTTTTTAAACAACATGTTAGGCTGTACTCTTAAAACGGAGTTTGCCACCCTGGTAACTGCCTTTATTGGGACAGATGCAGACTCACAACAAGACAGAGACCTACTGGATCTCCTACTAACAGCAGGTGTAAAAATGGTACTCAATAAATGGAAAGACACCTCCAAGGCAACGTTTAAGGGATGGCTCAACTGGATGACGTACCTCAGAGGAGCGGATACAGTGGCCCTACGTGACTCACCATGGAGACAGCCCTGCAGGAAAATGTGGGCATCCCTGGACAAGTATCTAGACCCTTACGACCCGCCCTGAAAAGGCCTAGTATAACTACCCGGATAGCAACCCTCATTAGACAATAGCGAGTAGGGTAATTCTCCCTATATGCTATATCTCTTCTCTCTCTCTGCTCTGGTTCCTTGTCCCTGTCCCTCTCTGTGTTTTCTCTGACCCATACGAGGACAGTGGGTGGGGGCAGCCAAAATAGGCAAACTGTACCACAACTAACACAGTCAATGTGGGCTGCGCTGTAACATCAAGCAATGCAGAATACATGTTATATGTTATAAGTATGTGATATGTTATATGTTAAATGTCATATGCTGTGAGGAAAAAATAAAATAAAAATAAAAATCTACTGAAATCAAAAATAAATAAAAGATAGCATACAATCATCAGTAGCAAATGGTTTGGATTGGAAGAAGGAAAGGTGAATTTGTTATGAGCTCTGCGCACCACCCCCAGTGCCATTACCAAGGAATCTCCTTTCGCTTTATTGAAGGGCAGAATGGCTGCCACCAAGTTAGTAAGGCCCTGGATGCGTGATTTGAATGTAACTAAGGTTAAACCTGAGGCGGTGAGAGAAAATTGTGAAAACTCTCAAAGCAAGTATGTGACCAAGGAACCTGTCAAAGGGAGAAGACAGGCTCCATTTAAAGCTGGGGATAGGGTCAAGGTGAAGTTGCCGGGTTTGGTTGAGAAGGGGAATTTCTAAATTTTCCAGTCCTATGTCGATGATAGCTCTTGGAGCTAGATCCGTCAAGCTCAGTGATAGGAGATGGTGGAACTAGGAGAGGTTGTCCAAGCAGAAGGCTGACACTGTGCAGGGGGTGCGTACCTTCACCCAGATGAAATCCAGCTCCACGCAAGATGAACCCGGTTCTAAGAGGTCTGAGTGACCGCTGAGCCTGTGATCAGGCTAGGTCGCCCCCACGCTCCACCGCTACCTCCTACCAGCCTGCTGCCTGCTTCCTTCCAGGTAGCCTCCACGCTTCCTGGTTTCGCCGCTTGCCTGCTTCGGGCGACCCAGCCGCCGCTGAGCCGCCCGCCCGCCCCAGACTCTTCCCGCCGCTGCCTCCCTGCGGCCCCGCCCCCCGCCAGCCCATTGGCCGCCCCGCTCCCGCCACCCAGCTGACCCTCCCTCCCGGCTCCTTACTTAAGGGGACCGCGTCCACCTCACAGGGAGTGACCGCTGAGCCTGTGACCAGGCTAGGTCGCCCCCACGCTCCACCGCTACCTCCTACCAGCCTGCTGCCTGATTCCTTCCAGGTAGCCTCCACGCTTCCTGGTTTCGCCGCTTGCCTGCTTCAGGCGACCCAGCCACCGCTGAGCCACCCGCCCGGCCCAGACTCTTCCCGCCGCTGCCTCCCTGCGGCCCCGCCCCCCGCCAGCCCATTGGCCGCCCCGCTCCCGCCACCCAGCTGACCCTCCCTCCCGGCTCCTTACTTAAGGGGACCGCGTCCACCTCACAGGGAGTGACCGCTGAGCCTGTGACCAGGCTAGGTCGCCCCCACGCTCCACCGCTACCTCCTACCAGCCTGCTGCCTGCCTCCTTCCAGGTAGCCTCCACGCTTCCTGCTTTCGTCGCTTGCCTGCTTCGGGCGACCCAGCCGCCGCTGAGCCGCCCGCCCGCCCCAGACTGTTCCCGCCGCTGCCTCCCTGCGGCCCCGCCCCCCACCAGCCCATTGGCCGCCCCGCTCCCGCCACCCAGCTGACCCTCCCTCCCGGCTCCTTACTTATGACGCCCCCAGAGCGACCGCGCAGCGGACGCGCGCAGCGGGCGCACCAATGGTGCGCCAAAGGCAAGCCCGTCTGCACCCGTCCGTGCCTGGACCGCGCCCAGCGCCAGAACCCCTGGCCCCCGCAGATGCCAGCCTACCCGCCAGACTTACGACGCCGCCACCCTCAACGCACTCAACACCGGCCGGATCCCCGGTTGCCACCGAGCCACCCCGAGACGCACCCACGGACCCTTCACCTGCCAATCCTGCAAATTCTCCTGCATCCGGACCTGTACCGCACCCACCAAGCCGAGCACCAGCAGCAACCACCTGAAGTGCATCCTGCTCAACACCCGCTCCGTCCACAGACACGCCGTGGAACTCTGGAACCTGCTCGACACCACATCTCCAGACGTCGCCTTCCTCACGGAAACATGGATGAACCCCTCCTCAGCGCCCAACATCGCCATCGCCATCCCGGATGGATACAAGATCTCCCGGAGGGACCGCATCAACCAGACAGGAGGAGGCATCGCCATCGTCCACAAGAACACCATCCGCATCACGATCAACTCCGACGACACCCTCACAGCCGCCGAACATCTCCACTTCCAGATACACACCGACCCCAAGACCACACTCAGAGGCACCCTCATCTACAGACCCCCAGGACCTCGCACGCAATTCAGCGAAGACATCGCAGACTTCATCAGCCCACACGCCCTCTCCTCCGCTGACTACATCCTCCTAGGGGACCTCAACTTCCACCTGGAGAACAACAATGACAGCAACACCACCACCCTGCTGGACAACCTCGCCAACCTCGGACTCAAGCAACTGGTGAACACCCCCACCCACTACGCCGGACACATGCTTGACCCAGTCTTCTCCTCCAGCAAGCACATCTCCTTCAGCCACTCCACCGGACTTCATTGGACTGACCGAGCTGCGTCCACTTCAGCTTCAGAAGAACCACGACACACCACCACCCGCAACAGGTTCCTCGCAGGAACTGGAACAAGATCACCGCCGACCAGCTCACCACCTCCCTCAGCCAGAACCCTCCCGCAAGCACAACGGACCCTAACGAAGCAGCCAGCAACCTCACACAGTGGATCACCAACTGGGCAGACGACCTCGCACCACTGAAGACCCCTCCCAGCAGACACGGCAGCAAGAAAGCCTCCTGGTTCAACTACAATCTCAAGAACTCCAAGAAGAACTGCCGCACTCTCGAGAAAACCTGGCGAAAAGACCCGACTACAGACAACATGACCACCCTCAAGCACGCCTCCCGCAAACACCACCAGCTGATCCACACCACCAAGAAGACAGCATTCAAGAAACAACTAGACAACAACGCACACAACAGCAAGGAACTCTTCAGCATCGTCAAAGAGCTCTCCAACCCCAGCGCCGGAAACAACGACATCACTCCCTCACAAGACCTCTGCGACTCACTCGCCTCGTTCTTCCAGAGCAAGATCGCAGACATACACAACAGCTTCGGCGCACAGACCACGCACCCAACCACCGAACCCACGCCCCCCCACCACCACCCTCCGTGCCTGGACCCCAGTCAGCACCGAAGACACCATCCACACGATGAACACCATCCACTCCGGATCACCAACCGACCCATGCCCCCACCACATCTTCAACAAGGCCGACTCCGTCATCGCACCCCAACTCCGGGACATAATCAACTACTCCTTCAACACCGCCACCTTCCCGGAGAGCTGGAAGCATGCCGAACTCAGCGCCCTCCTGAAGAAACCATCAGCAGACCCCACCGACCTCAAAACCTACCGACCCATCTCGCTCCTCCCTTTTCCTGCCAAAGTCATCGAGAAGACCGTCAACAGACAGCTTGCCGCCTTCCTCGAGACGAACGGATCCCTCGACCACTCACAGTCCGGCTTCCGAGCCAACCACAGCACCGAGACCGCCCTCATCGCAGCCACTGATGACATCCCAGCCCTGCTCGACAACGGGGAAACAGCGGCCCTCATCCTCCTGGACCTCTCCGCAGCGTTCGATACGGTCTGCCACCGCACCCTAGTGCAGCGCCTCAGCCACATCGGAATCCAAGAGAAGGCACTAGAGTGGATCATCTCGTTCCTCACCGGAAGAACCCAGAGAGTCCGCCTCCCCCCGTTCAGATCCGAGGCCACCGAAGTCATCTGCGGCGTACCACAAGGATCATCACTCAGCCCCACCCTCTTCAACATCTACATGAGCCCCCTCGCGGCCATCGCACGCCAACACAACCTCAACATCATCTCCTACGCCGACGACACCCAGCTGATCCTCTCCCTCACCAACGACCCAGCCACCACCAGAACCAACCTACACGAAGGAATGAAAGACGTAGCCGAGTGGATGATGAACAGCTGCCTGAAACTGAACTCAGTCAAAACGGAAGTCCTCATCCTTGGATCATCACCCTCTGCCTGGGACGACTCCTGGTGGCCCCCCGCCCTGGGCAGCGCACCCAAACCAACGGACCACGCATGCAACCTGGGCTTCTTCCTGGACTCCTCCCTCTCGATGACCAGACAAGTCAACGCCGTCACATCATCATGTTTCAACATCCTACGCATGCTCCGAAAGATCTTCCGATGGATTCCCACCGAAACCAGGAAGACGGTCACCCAGGCACTCGTCACCAGCCGACTGGACTACGGAAACACCCTCTACACCGGAACCACAGCCAAACTACAGAAAAGACTCCAACGCATCCAGAACGCCTCCGCACGACTCATCCTGGACATCCCCCCGACACAGCCACATCTCAAGACACCTGAGAGACCTGCACTGGCTCCCTGTCAACAAGAGAATCACGTTCCGCCTCCTCACCCACGCACACAAGGCCCTCCATGACCTGGGCCCCAAGTACCTCAACAACCGCCTGACCTTCTACACCCCCACCCGCCAGCTTCGATCGACCAGCCACACCCTCGCCGCCATTCCACGCATCCAAAGAGCCACCATGGGAGGAAGATCCTTCTCCTACCTGGCAGCCAAGACTTGGAACTCCCTCCCCATCCACCTCCGTCTGACCCAAGACCACCTCTCCTTCAGGAAGCAACTCAAGACCTGGCTGTTCGAGCAGTAGCGGACCCCCCTCCCCCAAGGGCCTTGAGACCCTCCGGGTGAGTAGCGCGCTATACAAATTTCTTGATTGATTGATTGATTGATTGATAGAGAAAGGAAACCTCTTGTTTGGTTCAAGGATTATGTGGGTCATTAACATTGTTTATTTTAGTATCGCTCCATTTTCCTGGTGTGTTCCCCACCCTCTTGTTATTTCCTTTCCAACTATGATGTTTTGCTTTTTCTTTATTGAATGCGAAGAGATGTGTTGGGTTCTTCTTCATTATTGTGATGCACATGCCACCACGACGTTGACTTCCATGTTGGAATGGTGGCATGTGGATGGTCACGCTTTGGCAGTTGGTTGTTGTTGCCTGCTCTGGCCGGTCCATTACCTTCCTGCTGAATAAAGAAAACTAATTTTACTTACCTACAGAGTCTTCTGTCCTCCTTTCACTATACCAGCACATAAGCGTACATGTGGGAGGTTCAGAGCACTGGTTGTAGGTTTGTATTGTGCAATATAGAACATGTCTTTTTTAAATCAAGGCTCAATTACGATTGAAACAAACAATAATAGAAATATCTGAAAAGAAGATGAAGCACAGTTGAAGAGTGTTGAAATGGATGTCTCACTTTTATGAGGCTGCAACCAGAAGGGATTTGTATCCCAGCAAGGATAAATGCAGCACTAATTTTAGATACACGTGGTCCTCATTCACATGTTCTGATATGTGGATTGGTAGAGCATGGCTAATCACCCATGAGGATATCCAGGCACTGAGTAGGGCAGCCACGAGACAGGAGGAGATCATGCCTGTTTCGTCTGGAAGAGCCATGTCTTGAGGTTCCTTCGGAAGTCCACGAGGGAGGGGGAGGTTCTGAGGTGTTGCTCAAAGTCGTTCCAGGTCTCAGGTGAGGTATGAGAAGGAACGTCCTTCCTCTCATCCACCCTTCTGTTTGCAAAAAGAGTGGTAAAGTCGGAAGCATAAATGTTTCTGCATGCACTGCCTTGTGACGGGTTACTGGAAGCAAAGGTGTTTTTTGGCAGGGCCAAGAGAACAAGACATTTTCTCGGATGCAGTTTTCCAAGGCCCAGTATCAAGCACAAAAAAGAGTTGCCTTTGGAGGCTTTCAGGCCGCTAAAGGCTTCTTTGTCCAAAGAGTGAGAAGTTCTAGTGATGAACTAACAAGAGAAGTAGCACAAATGCAGAATACTAACCAATATAAGAAGAATGGGGATCGCAATGGTTCTTTCCACTTAATTATGTGAGGAAGACTGAATAACTTTATCAGAATAGTGGAAAGAAAAAACATCAGACAAATGGGTATTAAAGACCACTTAAGGTTTTACGGTTGAATGGGTAGAGGATTTAAAACAGAATATGGAACCAATGGTGCTCGATTTCACAGACGAGCAGGCAAGTATGAATGGCTGAATTGGTAGCGGTGTTAGAACAGAACAGAGATCCAATGGTGATCGATTTCACAGATGAGTAGGCAAGTATGAATGGTTGAATTAGACGAGGTTTTAAAACAGAACAGAGAACCAATGGTGCTCGATTTCACAGAGGAGCAGGCAAGTACAGAGGATTAGGAAGTGAGATGAATGTTAGAGTAACTTGCAGAGGAAGGAAGTCTATTTGTGAGTGTGACTTTTTAGATGTGAAATGGATGTGGTATGGCAATAATTAGCTCAAATTAGATTACAGGAGCATACTGTACGGGGGACTTCCTGGTCTACAACTGCACCCATGCCAGAGGACCCTTGCACCAAAGGCAAAGGTTGTGTGGATGGAAGATCTGCAGTCCTGGGTCACCAAAAATGGAATCTTCTGTCAGACTCATAGTCATCATGAAAGGGCTGATTGTAGAAGGCTGCAATGATGCCCATGGAGAGCACACTGTGTGTACGATTGGTTCTCTCTGCCAAACACCACTGCAAAATGGCTCAATACTTTAATGTAAAGGGCACTTCAAACAAGCAATGGCTGAAGAGGCCTACACAACAAGACAACTGCAGAAGAGGCCTACAAAAGACAATGACTAAAGAAGCCTAGAAAACAAGACAATGGCAGAAGAGACCTGCACAACAAAACAATGGCTGAAAAGACGTGCACAACAAGACAATGGCGGAAGAGGCCTGCACAATAAGACAATGGCCTGAAGAAGCCCACACAACAAGACTATGACTGAAGACAACGCCTAAAGAGGCCTACACAACAAGAAAATGGTTACAAACAATGGTTGGAGAGGCCTACACAGCAAGCCAATGACTGAAGAAGCCCACACAAGACAATGCTGCAGACAATAGTTAAAGAGGCCTACGCAGCAAGACCATGGCTGAAGGAACCTACACAACAAGACAATGGCTGAAGAGGCCTAGGCAACAAGACAATGGCTGAAGAGCTCTGAGCTTATACCCACTTTCTTTGTATTTATGTATGCTGATGATATGAGCTCTGGCATACAGATGAAACAGCTTGTAGGGAACCTCAAAAGCTATGTGTAAAGTTCTTAGCAGCTCCTCTGGGGCTGTACCACCAAAATGCCCAGGAGATGCATCAGGCATTTGTGCCCTCTTCGTGTACTTCCAAGGTAATTTGGTATTACAGAAGGGGCTGCAGATGTTTGTGCAGCCCCTTCTATAATAAGATTGTGTGCATTAGAAGGGGTGACAAGGGTTCTCCTGCAGGCGGATGCAGTCACTCATGGCATCCACCAGCAGGGGATCTCTGTCACCCCCGTTGAAACATCAGCCGCATGGTTGTCTGCTGTGAAAGGTAGACATACAGCCTCAAAAAGCCAGTCTGTTTTTCATGAATACACTGTTCAAGCGCAGGCGCAAATTCGTGCTTGCATTCAGAATAGAGCTAACACAAGGAGATGATGGATGGAGCGCTGAAACTTTTCAGACACTCACTCCCAGTCACTATTAGATCTGGATTGAATCTATCATCGTTCTTTAGGTCACTTCGCCACCCCAGCTCAGACACAGCCATATGCAAATCACTCTTGACCCTGTTCCTCATGGGAACAGTCCAGCCCAAACTGCCATGCCAGGTCATTTGAATAGAGCACTCACTGTAATATGGCTTAGACTGAGACAATATTCTATATAGGCAGTACGGTCCGTGGAACAGCTATGCACTATATCATATATCTAAAGATAAACAATTGTGAAACTCTATAAATTTAAAAAGAGGACCTAGCACTATATGTGCAAGATATGGCATTACGTGTCAGTGTAAAGTGTAAATTTGAAAACTTAGGAGTTATAAATGTACAAAAAGTCACAAATTCCACTGAGGTATAGATGAAAATTGGCTCCTTACATTGAAACAAATTTCTGACTTTTTAGGTATGAATGAAGTAATCTAGAACAGTCAATATGAAAAGTGTGAATGAGGTAATGTGATACAAATGTGTATTAACACATAACATTTTTTCTCCCTAGGAGAAAGCTATTTTTTGGCCCCCTTGCATCACGATTAAATGTGAGACTGTGCTCTGGCCGTTCCCATCCTGAAAACCCACCTACACTTAACTTTCTCAACAGCAAAAGTGCATGGCTTTCCAGAGTCGGAAAGTTCTCACAGTGCACTTTCAAAAGTAGGAATTCTACCATATTGATGCGACAGTGGTTAATTTGTAAAACATCTGGAGAACATGGTAGTTGGCACCATCCATTACCCCTGCCAGAACTGCCAAGTACAGTACCAACACAACTACTAACCAGCACACTCCTGCAAATGTGACAATTCATACTATTCAAGGCCCCCATACCAATAAGAATGGCGTGGGTGGCAGGTATTAATGATTGTTAATGTATATTAAATGAATAAACAGCTGCTGTTGTGCTCATACCCAAATTTGGCAGACAGTGCCACCATGTGGCAGACTGTCACAAGCGCTGGTGCTAAGAATTAAGTGCGGGTGCTTACCGGAAACCACCGGCTTTAATTAAGTACTGTGATAGCATCATCTTGTTTGTACGTACCCATCCCAAATTTTAAATTCCACCAAAATCTGAATTGAAAATTTAAGTTCCAGAGCCTCTTTTGAAGCACGTGTGTAAAATGTTTTGTGAGTCAGACCCTCAGTTTAAAGTTAGTCTCTGTGATAAGGAAGAACATTTCAGTCTAAAGATTGGAATAAGTCTAGAAGGAGACATATGCAACATCCTCCATAAACAGGTATTACTTTCTTCAGAGATAAGGCCCTGACTTCAGTATACAAAATCAGCAAAATGACCTATGTACTACCAGTTCGCATACCAAATGCATGGAGTCGCAGAATGAGCTACCTAATTATTATTTATTAGGCAGACTGCAATTTGCAAACCTCTGCGGCTGCAATGGACAGCAGACCATCATGCCTGCGACTGCCTTAAAAATGGAACAAGCATTGGCATGGCCAATAGATCTCACCTTTGGGACCTTATAAGTGTTTAGTCAGAGCTTTGTTAATGTCTTTAAGCTATGTTGTAGAGCAGTGTGGCTGCTGTGCAGCATGTTGAAACGTCATAATAATAAAAGTGTTATAAGCAGTTTTGTTACCTAATATATAACCAAGAAGACATTATGTACAACTGAACGACCGTAGTACAAAAAGAATTAACATAAAAAATGTCTTATAGTTTTTTTGTCCTTGCAATGCTGGCAACTCATTTCTGCCTGTTCTAATGCTTGTTTGTTTTAGCTTTTTTTGTTATGGGGTACATAAACAACGGGAGGGTGGAGGTTGAGAAATAGTATCTGAATTAAAAGACGAGCAGCGACAGGACACTGGGGGAGAATCAATAGATGCCAGATTTCGAGGGCAGATTGAGGTGGTGGTGTGCTGGTGCGGAGGTGATGCTCAGGTGCTGTAAAATTATATTTTTGTGGTGCTGAGTGATGCTGAGGTGGTGGCGTGCTGGTGCAGAGGTGATACTCAGTTGATACTGAGTGGTACTGCGGTGGTTCTGAGTGATGCTGAGGTGGCGCTGAGTGATGGTATGGTGCCGGGTTATAGTGAGATGGTGGTGGTGCTGCACTGATGCTGAAGTGGTGCTAAGCTAGTGCTGAAGTGCTTCTGAGTGATGCTGAGTTGGTGCTGTGCTGTGGTGATGCTACACTGAGTCGTGCTGAATTGCTGCTGGAGTGGGGCTTCACTGGTGGTGGTACAGTGATGCGGAGGTGGTGCTGTGCTGATGTTGAGGTGGTGCTGCGCAGGTGTTAAGTTGGTGACCCAATCACTTATATTATGTTTTCAAGAACAGTGGTAATACACTGTGACAATTTTCGGGAAAAGTTAACATTTACACTAAGTCCCCTCCTGTTTTACAAACACACTCACACACACACGCATGGATGCGAACAGTCCATGTAGAGTTGAAATCCCTCATCTCTCTGCTTTGCGCACCAAGCTCTGCTTTCCAGTAAACAAATATGCTTTTGTTCAGAAAAAAAACTCATGCACAAACCTCACAGGAGAATGGCACTCACCAAATATGAAGCAGATGAGTATTAGAGCTGTATTAGTGATCAAAGAGAGCGGGGCAGATATCTATTTTCTAGGGTCTTGTACAATAAGGATTGCTGATATAGAGGCAGCACGTGCATTGCCACACTGCATTCACATCCCCTACAAAGAGAGAACGTGTTGCTTGATGCGCTATTGACCAAGGTAGTTGTAGCAACACTTTCAACTTCGCATTTCAACTTCAGTTCTGTATGTGAGCAAAGGACATTGTTTCAGGTTTATTTAAAATAAACTGCTTTCATGTGATTAAAAGCTCTGCATAACACCAGGCTCTCCTTTGAGCACAGCAGAAATAAACACAAAGCAGCAAGTTGTGACTGATGAGAAATAATGAGGGCTTGTGGGTGTGCCAAGAGCCTACCAAACTGGTTTGTGTGTCTGCTAGGTGTGTGGATAGCTGGTTGAGTTTTACTTGTATGTATTTATGTCTATGTGTGTGTGTGTACATATGTCATGGCACTGCTGTTCCTACCCCCATGTTCGGTACACCACCAACCCTGGTACCCTCTGGGTGATGGTAGCCAATGTTCCAGAGACTGTTTGTACTCCAAAAATAACCAAAGGTGTACAGTTTGTGTGCATCATACATGTTAAAGAATTTCAGTCACTGATTGACTTCTTTGCTTTCTTTTTATTGGAGAATAAGAGCTAGATTGGCAGGTAGATAGCTCCAAGGATGAACTGATGTTGACAACTGCATGAGCGGAGGGATTGGCTGGTGGGACTATAGTCTGCATAGTCAAGCAACCGTAGAGCAAGAGAGAAAGCAAGTGAGCTATTTAAGAGAGAGAAGACAGACACAAATAGAGATGGATGAGAGAGAAAGAAGTGTGTAGAGAGAGGAGGAGGAAGAGAAAGATTAGCAGCCCAACAGAGAGAAACTAGCATCCACAGACCTAGAGTTTTGCAGGCAGAGAGAAAAACGCCAACAGAGGGAGCAGCTGACAGATACAAACAGAGAGACTTACAGAAAGAGAGTGAGAAAGTCATGCCAGTGTTGGGGGCAACGTTTTCCAACATCTCTGTTGTGCTCTGTGAGTCTGGGTCTTCTGCAGCTTTAATATAAAATTCAGACAGTATGTCAAATTATCCTCAAAATGATAAAACCAAGTAGAACATTGAACACGAATCCCAGACACGAATATGACTCATTACAACGCAAGTCATTACATCGCGTGACATTACAACGCGGTCGTTACAACGACCGCGTTGTTCCCACGCAATGCCATTACTACGTAAGTCATTACATCAACTTGCAGTAGATGGCGTGGTGACATTAGAAATGTATAGTTTACTATTCCAACTCCAGCCTACGTAACAGTAGGGAAGGTGTTGGAATAGTAAACTATACTATTCCTAATGTTAGCATGCCATCTACTGCAAGCCGATGTAATGACTTGCGTAGTAATGGCATTGTGTGGTAAGAACGCGGTCGTTGTAACAACCGTGGTGTAATGGCATCGCAATGTGATGCCCGCAATGTAAAGGTCGTTTCCTCACACACACAGAAACATTCTGCCTAACGGCCAAGGCATCCTGTCTTCAAACCTATTGAAACAAGAAGGCAAAAAAGTAATCATATGTTAGCTTTGTGCAGACGTAGTGTACAATGGTTACTTTTTTAAGCAAGGACCATAGTGTTTCCTAAAATCCTAGCTTTAAATTTAAATATAAGCTTGAATTTTATGAACAAATATCTCGATTGATCTTAACATTGAAGTATGCATATATCAGAATGCTTATGGCATGTGCTCTTGGATCAATAATTGCCAGATAACTGAACTGCCCCCCACACCCCACCTCACAGGTACGGCAAGCTTCAACCTCTGCAAACACATCGTTATGCTTTGTATAGGAGAAACTGCCCGCAAATAGATTCATCAAATCTTTGAATTGCATCAACTCCTGCTCTCCAGCTCCCCCCATCACTGAACACCCCCGCACTTTGAATCAATTACAAGACGCACCAAAGATCTGTGCTTAATTCAGAGGTTGCACTTAGCCTTCTGAGTGATGCACTCGTAAGCGAATTGGAAACATCCATAAAAGAAAAACAAGAATTCGCTTTGGTGCATTTCACATTTTTTAAGCATTAGTCACTAACACCACATTTGAATGTACATATATTGAATGTTAGTCAAAAAAGCGTGTGTGTATTTTGCTTGATGTAGACATTTGCATCCAATTTGCATCTACATTTATTGCTGGCTAATCGTATGCTCTTTGTTTGCACATGTGGAGGTTGAAGTGTGGAGGCAAGGCTGTGACTGCATTTTTAAGTGGTCGTGTGCACACAGTATGCACTGAAATGTGCACCTCAACGACACTGGTGCATGGAGCTCAGAGGCTGTACGTTGCTCTGAAGGACGAGGTAATCATTTCCATTAAAACACACGCACTCTAAAATCCAGAATATGGCAATGCAGCAGGAGCAGGCGTGCTGTCCTCATTTGTTACTGTGGTGTTTACACGCTACATGTGCTGGGCCAATGTGTGAGAGAGGGGCCCTCATGACTGTATCGAATACTGAGCTTTGACCCTCGCCTGCTCAAAATGCATGCACTATTACGTTCCCGGCATGGTTCAGACCGAGTGATAGGCCTACTGACTGGTGAAAAGTCGCTCCAGCTGATGCTGATGACTTCAAAATTAGCCGGAAATGCTGTGTTTATTTTTATCTATTCAACGTGGCTTATCTACCAAGGCGTACGAGGACACGGCACCAACACAGCTGGAATGAAAACAAGCAGAAGGGAGCAGCGGCAGGTGCTGAAGCTGAACAAGTGCCGAAGTCAGGAGCAGGAAATTACAAATACAAGCGAGCTGTGAGGAGAGGACGAAAGAAAAAGTAATGGACTAAAACAATACATATGGTCACTAGTAAAAGGATCCATGTAGCAGTGATAGTCGCCAGGGCGGTAACAAAACAAACAACAAGGCAGGACAAATGTACACTATTACCTAACAAAAGCAATAGAATTTGTAAAGGCAGACCAAGCAACCAATGAAAAAGAGATGGCCATGTGTGGGTGCGTTTAAACCTCACAGAAGGATTAGAGCATGCCTTGCAGAGCAGCATACGTGCTGACTAGGCTTGACCTAAAAGTGGGAAACTAGGCAGCGCCTGCGCTGTCACATCGAGACATGCTGTATTCAGGATACCAAGAGGTTCGCCAGAGAATAACACAACACAAATCTCGTAACAGAAGGAATGTGGAGACTGCCCCACTGGTTAATCATTGGAACAAAAAATCTCACACAGAAAGATATTTGCACTGGACAATTATCTCAAAAATTGAACGCGACCCTAGAGGAGGGGATATGGCTCAAAAATTATCCCAGCGAGAAGCAATGCTTATTGTGAAATTTGATACTGCAGTGTCAGGATTAAACAAACTTTCTGAAATATATAAACTGTAGGGCGTCGCTTGATGACGTCTGCAGCCATATAGCGGAAGTATATATATTTTTTGGTGTCCTCCATTCACCTCAGGAATGGACTACAATCTCCAATAATCGTCTGCAGCAGCATAGTGGAAGTGTTCACCAACTGTGAAATTAAATTTTACACACAAACTCTAAGAACGGACTACAATTCCCAGAATTCTGTGGCATGTGTCCCAGAATTCCAAGCGAGCGCTTTGCATGTAAGCGCTAATGGAGGCTAACCAAACAAACACACAGCCGACTGTGCAGGCGCGGAGTTGAGAATCCCCCTAAGACTGATGCCGAAGTAGCCTTCGATCAGGTAGGCAGTGTTTGAAGTGCTGGGAACTTCGACTTGCATTAGACCCCCATTTAGCCGACTAATTTTATTCGGTTTTCATGTTTTTCACAGTGACAAGGTTCAGAACAAGAAAACCCACCGAGCGTACGCCGCTCTTAATCATCCATCCTCCCAGGTATGCAGATTTTTCAGTACAAACGCCAACCGCTATAACTTTTCCGTTAGCATGCACACTACAGCCGCCTTTGCTCTTCATTTCAGCCTTGGGCACGTCTTAGGAAACCTGCTTGATTACAACGAGGCTCTGTTTTCCGCACCACGATACCTTATGCAACCAGCAGAAGTAAGTGTTTCTTTTAGAGGCTTTAATCCTCAAGTTATGACGTATATCGAATCCGTCATTGACAGATTTTCTCTTTCCTATTTTCTTGTCTTTGTTCTGCAGCTGCATTAGAGAACTCTTTTGAACTTCACTCATTGGTGAGAGTCGAATTGGTAAGATCGTTTTTTGAGGCGGTTAAACAAGGCAGTAGCACTTGTCAGTGAGGTAGTCACTTTTTAAAGTAAAAATCTTCTTTTCTTTTGTCCTACAGTGTCTTGGTCCTGAAGAGAACCCCTGAACAAAGCGGGTTTGAAACGCGTAGACCTTCTCTATGTACCAAACAATTGTTTTTTCAAAATATGTTGTTTTTGTTGTGCATTTTCAAATAACAGTTGCTTTGAACCCCTGTGCCCCCACGGCTGGTCGCTCCTCACCTCCTGCTGCTGCCTGCTGTTCACGGACGCCTCCTGCTGCCTGGTTCTCCGCGACTGCTCCTGCTGCCTCTCGCTCGCTCCCCCGGTCCTCTGCTTACTCTGCCTCACCGCTGCCGCTGACCTGCTGACCCGGTAGGTGCTCCTCCACTCGCGCCTTCTCCCCCGCCGCGGCCCCGGTTCCGCTTCTTCCTTTCCCGCCGCTGACCCCTGACCCCGCCCCCCTCACTGCCCATTGGTCTACCGCCTCCCGCCTCCCAGCTGACCCCCCCCTCCCGGCTCCTTACTTATGACGCCCCCTCAGCGACCGCGCAGCGGGAGCGCCGACTGAGCGCCGAAGGTGCGCCAAAGGTAAGCCCGTCTGCGGCCGGACCGCGCCCAGCGCCAGAACCCCTGGTCCCCGTGCCCGCCAGCCCCCCGCAGGACCTACGACTTCGCTACGCTCATCGCACTCAAAACCGCCCGAGCCCCCGGGTGCTACCGAGCATCCCCGCGACGCACCCATGGACCCTTCGCCTGCCGATCCTGCAACTTCTCCTGCCTCCGAACCGGCACCGCACCCATCAAGACGGACAACAGCAACCACCTCAAGTGCATCCTGATCAACACCCGCTCCATCCACAGACACGCCGTGGAACTCTGGAACCTCCTCGACACCGCATCTCCAGACGTCGCCTTCCTCGCGGAAACCTGGATGAACGCCTCCTCAGCCCCCGACATCGCCATAGCCATCCCGGACGGCTACAAGATCATCAGGAAGGATCGCGTCAACCAGACCGGAGGAGGCATCGCCATCATTCACAAAAGCACCATTCGCATCTCGACTGACTCCACCGACGCTCTCAACGCCGCCGAATACCTGCACTTCCAGATCCACACCGACCCCAAGACTACCCTCAGGGGCACCCTCATCTACAGACCCCCGGGACCACGCGCACAGTTCTGCGAAGACATCACGGACTTCATCAGCCCCCACGCCCTCCCCTCCGCCGACTACATCCTCCTCGGGGACCTCAACTTCCACCTGGAGAACAACAACGACCGCAACACCACCGCCCTGCTGGACAACCTCGCTAACCTCGGACTCAAGCAACTGGTCAACACCCCCACCCACTACGCCGGCCACACGCTCGACCCCGTCTTCTCATCCAGCAAGCACGTCACCTTCAGCCACTCCACCGGACTTCACTGGACTGACCACAGCTGCGTCCACTTCAGCTTCAAAAAGAACACGGTCCACCACCACCCGAAGCAGGTTCCCCACAGGAACTGGAGCAAGATCACCGTCGACCAGCTCGCCACCTCCCTCAGCCAGAACCCACCTGTCAGGACAACGGACCCTAACACAGCAGCCCTCGACCTCACGCAGTGGCTGACCTCCTGTGCCGACGACCTCGCCCCACTGAAGAACCCACTCACCAGGCCCAGAAGCAAGAAGGCCCCCTGGTTCACCGACGAACTCAAGGACTCCAAGAAGGCCTGCCGCACCCTCGAGAAGGCCTGGCTCCTTGACAAAACCGCCGACAACATGACCACCCTCAAATTCGCCACCCGCAGACATCACCAGCTCATCCGCACCACCAAGAAGAAATTTCTGAAGGAACGACTGGACAAGAGAGCCCATGACAGCAAGGAGCTCTTCAACATCGTCAAGGAGTTCTCCAACCCCAACACCGGCAACAACGACATCACTCCCTCGCAGGACCTCTGCGACTCCCTCGCCTCGTACTTCCACCGCAAGATCGCCGACATCCACAACAGTTTCGGCGCTCCACCCCCGCACCCATCAGCCGAACCTACGCACCCCGCCGCCATCCTCCAAACATGGACCGAGGTGACCCCCGAAGAAACGACACGCATGATGAGCACCATCCACTCCGGATCCCCGACCGGCCCGTGCCCCCACCATGTCTTCAACAAGGCCGCCTCTACCATCGCACCCCACCTCCGAGACCTCATCAACACCTCCTTCGACACAGCAACCTTCCCGGAGAGCTGGAAGCATGCCGAGCTCAGCGCCCTGCAGAAGAAACCAACAGCGGACCCGACCGACCTCAAGAACTTCCGCCCCATCTCGCTCCTGCCTTACCCCGCCAAAGTCTTCGAGAAGGTCGTCAACAAGCAACTGGCCGCCTTCCTTGAGACGAACGGATCCCTCGACCCATCACAGTCCGGATTCAGAGCCAACCACAGCACCGAGACCGCCCTCATCGCAGCCACCGACGACATCCGCGCCCTGCTCGACAACGGTGAAACAGCGGCACTCATCCTCCTAGACCTCTCCGCAGCATTTGACACTGTCTGCCACCGCACCCTAGTCCAACGCCTCAACGACACCGGCATCCAAGGGAAGGCTCTGGACTGGATCATCTCATACCTCTCCGGCAGAACTCAGAGAGTACGCCTCCCTCCGTTCCGCTCTGAGGCAACCGAAGTCATCTGCGGAGTCCCCCAAGGATCGTCGCTCAGCCCCACTCTCTTCAACATCTACATGAAACCCCTCGCTGCCATCGCACGCCAACACAACCTCAACATCATTTCCTACGCCGATGACACCCAGCTGATTCTCTCTCTCACCAAAGACCCCGACACCGCCAAAGCCAGCCTACACGGAGGGATGAGAGACGTCGCCGAATGGATGAACATCAGCCACCTGAAATTGAACACGGACAAGACGGAAGTCCTCATCCTGGGGCCGTCGCCCTCCGCATGGGACAACTCCTGGTGGCCCCCGGCCCTAGGCACCGCACCCAAGCCAACGGACCACGCACGCAACCTGGGCGTCATCCTGGACTCCTCCCTATCGATGACCAGACAAGTCAACGCCGTCTCCTCATCCTGCTTCCACACCCTCCGCATGCTCCGCAAGATCTTCCGATGGATCCCGTCCGAGACCAGGAAGACGGTCACCCAGGCCCTCGTCACCAGCAGACTAGACTACGGAAACACCCTCTACACCGGTACAACAGCCAAGCTTCAGAAGAGACTTCAGCGTATCCAGAACGCCTCCGCCCGACTCATCCTGGACGTCCCACGACGCAGCCACATCTCGAGCCACCTGAGAGGCCTGCACTGGCTCCCGGTCAACAAAAGGATCACGTTCAGACTCCTCACCCACGCACACAAATCCCTCCACGACCTGGGCCCAAGATACCTCAACGACCGCCTGACCTTCTACACGCCCACCCGCCAGCTACGATCCGCGAATCTCGCCCTCGCCGTCGTCCCTCGCGTCCAGAGAGCCACCGCCGGAGGAAGATCCTTCTCCTACCTGGCGGCCAAGACATGGAACTCCCTGCCCGTCCACCTGCGGCTGACCCAGGACCACCTCACCTTCAGGAAACAGCTCAAGACCTGGCTGTTCGAGCGGTAGCAGACCCCCTCCCCCAAGCGCCTTGAGACCCTTCCGGGTGAGTAGCGCGCTATATAAATTCCATGATTGATTGATTGATTGATTGAATTCAGAATTTTGAGATTAGATGGTGTGCACAACCAATTGTTTCGTAGATAATCCCTTTGTTTGATCTAAGTTCCTTGGTCCACTAGTTAGAGAATAGACTTAGGAGTGGACATGTTATTGTATGTAGGATGTTATTTGCTGGTGAATGGGTAATGCTGTATGAAAGATTTAGTATGAATGTGAGTAGGGTCATTGTGTGATTTTGTCCTAAATCTTTTCCTAAATCTTCATTTTTGTAATTTTGTTGTGGTGTTTTTGGAATTTTTTGGACATAAAGCATTGTTTTGAGAAAAAGATAAAAGTGAGCAAAATGATGTTGCATAAATAACCACTATTGATTAGTGACGGTATGCATTGATCCACTGTTCTGGCGCCGGTTTAATTTGGATTTATAATTTATTATCAGTATTGGCAGGTGGTTTGTTCTTATTGTATTCAGGATATGGGCATGAAGCTCCACCCTCTTTCTGCCAATCTCTTTAATTGGCTCCTGTCACTGTCCTTTGTAAATGGTGGCGTTTCATTGGTCAATAGGCATAGTAGTCCCTCCTTAATGCAGCCTTTTCTCCTTTTGCAACCTCCCATAAGGACACACCCTGTTGTTACATGTGTTGCTGCTCGGTATGTAATAATTAGCATTGGAGCACTATTTTCTTAAATGCTTTTCTCCTGTCTGCTACAGCAGGCAGGACACGCTTTCCAGCAATGCTTTTTTTTAAATGTTACCAGTGTGACATGCCTCAGCTGATATTTCTTTTATAATTAATTGCGATGGTCTAAGCTGCCATATGCCCTTTTTTCTATTTATTTACTTTTCTTACAATGGCAGCACACAGGCTTTAGCTTTAAACATCTTAAGCTAAAGCGTGGGTGCCACGATTGCTTCAACAGTAAATAAATAGAAAACAAATAAATGTGCATTCTCTACTTTTGAAGCTATCGCGGTACCCACGCTTTAGCTTAAGATGTTTAAAGCTAAAGCACTGGTGCCGTCATTGTAACCAAAGTAAACCAACAGAAAAAAAGTATTCCGGAGTTTTTTTTGTTCTATTTGTTTACTTTTGTTACAATTCACCCTCCCCCACCCCCACACCCATTTAGCTTTAAACATCTTAAGCTAAAGCGCGGGTGCCGAGATTGCTTCAAAAGTTAAAAAAAATAGGAGACTTTTTTTAAATTTCTTTACTTTTAAAGCAATCGCGGCACCCGCGCTTTAGCTTAAGATGTTGAAAGCTAAAGCACGAGTGAGTGACGCAATTGATTTGCAATGCAATAGTTTCTCATTAGTGAAAGTTTGAGCTATTGGTGTTGGATTATTATTAGCAACGCCAATAGTTGAAACTTTCAGTAATGCAAGACCTATTGCATCGCAAATGCTTGTGTTCATTTATTAATCGGCGACCATCTCTGGCACTGTACATGCCCCAAAGACAGGAAGTAGGAGTGCGAGGTCTCAAAACCAGTATTTGTGACTGAAGGCGCATACATCGATTGGGAGTGTAACAATGAATATGATATCAGAGTCCAGTCCTACCATTCAATGTTTCTTGACCAATGGTTACTTTTATCTATTTTCATTGGTGTCCGTCCCCATACACTGATGTATTTCCTCGTTTATGTTCCAGTGTACTTTCGATTAAGGAGATGTTCTTGCGATGCTCAAACTCTCCCTGCTAGTTTGATTTGCGGACAGCGCCTCTGCAGCCTCTAAAGAGAGCACGTGAGGTACCATTAACACACGTGGGCACCTTCTTGTCTCTGTTGATTGAGTTCTCGGGCTGTCCCAGTTGTGACCGTTGCACTGTGTAATCTCAGACCCTGTGAGTTGCTTTTGGTAATGTATTCTGATTTTAATGAATTGCAGCCATAAAAGTTTCAAAAAGTAAAAGTCACAGGCAGCTAAGAAACGCAGGGTGTCGCTTTTATCTTGAGACAGTGCTTTCAGCTGTTGCTCAATTGCGTTTGACCGTTCCATTAAATATTTGCAGTACTGAGAGCCTGCAAGCAT
Source organism: Triturus cristatus (assembly GCF_964204655.1). Taxonomy (NCBI): domain Eukaryota; kingdom Metazoa; phylum Chordata; class Amphibia; order Caudata; family Salamandridae; genus Triturus; species Triturus cristatus. The sequence goes on from NC_140581.1 coordinate 79,836,678, forward strand.
TGGAGAAACAGTGCCCTGCTTCTCTTCGCTCAAACGGGTGCCCTAGTGAGGCTAGGTAAGCCGAACTGCAAACACACTGCCAGAGGGATACATGACCTTACATAAGGCAAGACGCGTCAACAAATGTGTGAATGAATGCAAGCACCACAAAACCGAACAAGTGGCAGAAAGGCCATACCCACCTAGCCTCCTTGCTGTGCCCTGGACAACAACACATCACCCTGTGCACTGTGAGACCAGGGTGATCATAGGAGGTCTGTAGCCTGAGTATATCGAAGAGTGCACATAGTGACATCATTTCCGGCTCTGTGAAGCAAATGTACAATGGTTGGGGTGATGCTAGGAGTCCTGTAAACATTTCATAGGGATATGTAATAATACACCGTACTGCTTGTGAGGACAGTGTGATCATAGATGGCCTGTCACCATTGCACCAATGAGAGGGGGAAGGGCAGGTGGGCCTCTGAGCTGGGTGTGGCATTACCGCTGGAGCTGCTGACTTTGGTGTTGGCTCAAAAGCTTGTGATTTTGGTCAAATCGTTTAATATCCCTGCGCCTACAAAATGAATGTGATCTTGCGTAATGCAACTGATGCTCATGGAAACTAATTAGTACCTCTGGGTCCAGTTCACCTATATAAAAATATATAAAAACCAAGCATGTGCAATGCAATAGGTCTCGCATTTTCGAGAGTTTGTGCTCTTGGCATTGTAAATGACAAGGCTTTTTATTTATGTTTTTTTGAAAACCTTCAAGCGGTGCGTAAGCACGCACTTTGCTCTTATATCGTATTCCTCTGCCAGCTAAACTGGCTGAGAAAAGTATGAACGCACAACTAACTACATACTTACGAGAAACACAAGTATTAGATCCAACTCAACACGGGTTCAGAGCTGGGTTTAGTACGGAGTCTGCTCTTCTAAAAACTACAGAGGAAATTAGAGCCGCACTAGATCAGGGAGGCAAGGCCGTAATGATCATGTTGGACTTGTCCGCGGCCTTCAATACGGTCCATCATGATTTGCTGATGGACCGATTGGGGGAATGTGGAGTCCAAGACAAACCATAGGAATTTTTTAAGTCTTTCCTTTCGGACAGAAAGCAAAGAGTGTCTCTTGGCACATTCTGTTCCAAACCGTATTCTTTGCCTTGCGGGGTTCCGCAGGGCTCTTCTCTTAGTCCGACACTTTTCAATGTATATGTTTCCTCGCTTGCACCTCTGATCAGGTCATTTGGATGATCGTGGTGTCTCTGCTACCAGGGCAAGAGAGGGGGACAGAACTACGATTTCATCATTGCATGGATGCAGTGGGTATATGGATGTCCCAAAACTGTTTAAAACTTAACTCAGGTAAGACGGAGGTCATTTTGTTTGGCAATGCTCCCAATTTTTGTACTCCAAGTTGGTGGCCTGCTTCGTTGGGCGTACTTCCAATCCCCTCCAGGAAAGTAAAAAACCTTTTGATTGACGATAGGCTTCAGTTTGAAGACCAAGTTAACTCAGTTGTTTCGGCTACCACATTTGCCCTGAGAACATGTAAGAAAATCTTACAGTATCTACCAAAGGAAAATCAACGCACAGTAGTGACCAAACTAACTATGACAAGGCTGGATTACTGCAACAGTCTCTACCTTAACATCCAGGAGCGACTGTTGCATAAACTCCAACTTCTACAGAACTCGGCCGCTAGACTGCTTACAGGAACGTCTAAGTTCGCCTCTGTTTCTAGCGACATCAGAAGACGCAACTGGCTGCCTATTAAGAAACGGGTGCAGTTTAAATCACTGTACCGTGTTTAAAGCTCTTCACGAGACCGGTCCGGAGCATTTGAAGTAGCATTTTCAGTGGTATGTTCCTAATGGACCACTACGTTCTCTAGGAGCTAAATTGGTAGCAGTTCCAATCTTTAGAAAAGCCAGCTGGGGAGGCAGGAGTTTTCGGGTGGGGGCAGCCAAAGCTTGGAACGCCCTCCCATTTCAGCTTCAAAATAGTATGGATCTCCTGGCTTTCAGGAAAGCCTTACAAACCTGGCTGTTTAATGGTTAATCTGTGGCCTTTTGGTGAGTTGTTTGGGAGGTTCTTTGTAGATAGCGCCAGGACACCTTCGGGTAACAGTTTGCGCTTTAGAAATATTATAACATAACATAACATAACATTATAGTCCTTGCTTATAAAGGAGCAAGGCTGGCAGTAAAGTTACTACCAGCCTTGCTTCTCGTAAGCAACAACTATAAGTACAAGGTGCATGATTACGCACCACTTGCAGGTTTTTAAAGCACATAAATAAAAGGCATTGTCATTTACAATGCTAATAGCTCAAACTCTCGCAAATGCGAGACCTATTGAATTGCAAATGTTTGTTTCCTAAAGCAATCTGCGTTCTTTGGAGAATCTGGTTGCAGAATCTGGTTCTGCTTTATCAACAAAAAAAACCCCAGTTTTTATAAATATCAGGGACACCAATAAGTGGTCCACTGGACCATTCTCCTAGCCTTTATGAAGGCATCTTCTATGTGCTAGACTCTGTTAAATGCTGTGCTACACATCAACCAATCTCCTTCCTGAGGATTACAGCCTTAACAGCTACAGCCAAACGTAGCAATTTCATCTTGCACCCCTGCTTAGAGACCACTTCCTTACAAGCACTTACTTCAAGCCTAGGCCAACAGCTTTGGTCAAATCCCTTGGCCACATCATTCTATTGCCTTACAGAATGTTTTTAGTTGGATTGTACTGTGTTAGACCTGGCACAGTGGTGTGGGTCTCCCTTCCATTTTTCGCTGTTGCCTCATGTGTTTTTGCTGGTGTTAGTTGCCTAGGGCACTGTGCCACTGCTGTCCAGTGCCCCAGTGCAAGTGCTCTCTATTGTAAATTGATGTATGATTTGTGATTCCATGATTGGTTGGTTTGGTTTACTTGTCAGACCCTAGTACAGTGCACCAGGAGTGACCAGGGCTTGTAAATCCAAATACTGCTGGTGGGCTTGCAGCACTGGTTGTGCCACCCACAGAAGCAGCCTGTAAACATGTGTCTAAGGTCTGCCATTGCAGAACCTGCGTGCAGCCTGGTACTGTCATGCTGACTGGGCAAGTGCACCCACTTGCCAGTCCCTAAACCTTCCCTTTTCTTCATATCAGACACCCCTATGGTAGGCCCAAGGGCAGGGTGCATTGTAAAGATAAGGTAGAACATGCTCTGGTGTGTGTGGCATGTTCTAATCGTGAATTACAGCCATTTTCGTTTTTCACTATTGCAAGGCTACCTGTTCTCCATAGGCCAGAATGGGCAGTTTGGTTATTACATCTTATAATCTTAACTGACTCAGAGAACGTGGTGGAAATTCGAATTTAGTATGCCTGAACTCAGGATGATAAAATACATCTTTTAGTGAAGTTGGTTTTAACATTCTGTGTTTGAAAATGCCACTTTAGAAAGTAGGCATTTTCTTGTCTAACCATTCAAACCTGCCTCTGCTAGGCTGTGTATTGCTTTGTCTGGTTTCTTTGAGCGACAGGGCTGGGGAATTCCAGGAGACAGGGTGAGGTGTCCCAGTGGTGAATAGAGAGATCTGCATCTAGATGGGTGGGAGGAGTTGCACCTGGGACCTGAATAGGGCCGTGTCTGCCTTCCACAATGCTGGCTCCACCTCCTGGAGAGCGGCTGATGTCTCTGCCCTGCACAGTGAATGAAGAGAAGGAATCCTGTCAACAAAGTGCTCCAGGGCTGTACTTGCCTTCTACAATGCAGGCTCCACCTCCTGTGGGGCGTCTAATGTTTCTGCCCTACACTGTGAAAGGAAAGGAGAAGTTTGGTAAGCAGAGTGCTCAGGAACTGGTTTGGACTGGGCAAAGGCCTCTCTGCCCTAAGAGGACAAAGGATTTTGGGGTATAAGTATTGGGACCCTGATCCCAAGAATTTAGATCACTTTGGGAAACAAGAAGAACCTCTGCTGAGGGAGGAACCAGAAGAAGCTGAGGAGGAAACTATCCCTGAACCTGGGGGATTGGCCTGCAGTGGTTGCCTTACTGCCAAAGAGAGGAGAAAGGAACTTTGTGTGTACAACAGACTTCACCCCCCAGCTCCCCAGAGTTCTTTGGAAGTGCCTGCTGCTATCGTTGGACCTTCTGAGGGACTGCGTGTCGCAAGGAGCTGAAAGCACGACTCAAGAAGGAGAAGCGTGCCGCCGTCGGAGCTGTTGTCGTCGCATCTCGTAAAGTGTGTCGCCGCTGCAGCATCGCATCAAGCGGAAGCGTCTCGCATCATCCAGGAAGTGTCTCGCAACGCCGAAGAAGCGTGTCACCATCGCAGCCATCGTAGCTGACGCATTGCACCGCATCAAGAGAAGAGTCTTGCATCGAGGAAGAAGCGTGTCGCCATCGCAGCCATCGCATTGCACTGCATCAAGAAAAGCGCCTCGCATCCAGGGAGAAGCGTGCCGCCGTCGGAGCTGCTGTCGTCCCATCGCGTAAAGGGGTGTCGCCGCTGCAACATCGCATCGAGCGGAAGCGTCTCGCAACGTCGGAGAAGAGTGTCGCTGCCAAGGCCGCTGTTGTCGCAGCTCTTAAAGTGTGTCACCGCTGCAGCTGAAGCATCTAGTCGAGTCTTCTCGCAACATCGGAGAAGCGTGCCGCATCTGGAAGATCTTCACGTCTTTATTTCTTTGCACCAAAAACTTCATCGCATCAACATCGTTGCAACACTTTCGTTGCCCTGCGTGTCGCATCTAAAAGGTACATTGACTTAAAGTGCCGCATTTAAGAACTAAAGAGAACTAAGCAAAATTCTACCATCTAAAGTAACGGTATGGTGTATTTTTGTTGTTTAATGGTCTTGTGGTAAATCTATATAAAGAATACTTATTTTTGATATAAAACCTGTGTGGTGTCCATCTGTAGTGTTTTCACTTGGTTACTGTATGTGTTCACAAATGCTTTACACACTGCCTCTGAGATAAGCCTGACTGCTCGTGCCAAGCTACCAAGGGGGTGAGCAGGGGTTATTTTCGGAGTCTACCCATTTACCCTGACTCGAGGCGAGTGTCCCTATTTGCCACAAGTGTATACGTGTGCCAACTAGAGACCTCCCAAGTCTAACATTGGTGGCAGCGGTGGGATTCTGGACTTGCATTTATGACTCATGTACAGTGATTGGTGAACACTACTTAGTGAGTGCAGACCATAACGCAACCAATACTTTTTGGGACTTTCTATTTTTGAGTACTGCCAAGCTTAACCATGGTGGAGAAAGCAGCATCCATAGTCTCTGTTGATACTGAATTTGGGTGGGAAGATGAGAAAATGGACAGCTACACTACAAGGCAGCTAAAGTTCTTCTACAAGAAATTCAATGTTTCTACTACTGGGTGCAAAAATAAGCCAGAGTTCTACAAGGCGCTGAGGGCCTGGGTAGAAGCAAGGAATGCCACTGATGATGACAATGCAGAGGAGCAGCTGGAAGGGCCAGTGGGTCCAAGAGGAAGGAGAACCCCTTCCCCTGCCGGTAGCAGTGTTTCTGGTAAAAGTCTATCTCCAGAGGAGTTGGCAGATAGAAAAGAGTGTAGGACGCACGAAATGGAGCTGACCAAGCTCAAGTTAATTGGGCAGTTAGAATTTGAAATAGAAAGTTAGCCCTAGAGGAGAAGAAGCTACAGTTTGAACATGAAAAGGTTTTGAGGGAGTTGGAGTTGAAAGCCCAGAGCTTAGGGAGTACTCCCTCTGGTGGCAGCACACCGTCAATGCCTGTGGAATCTAGAGTGTACATCCCTAAAGATGTAGTGAAGGAATTAAAAAAATTATGATATTGTGCAGTGGTTCACAGCCTATGAGGTAGCCATGTCTTCCCACCTAGTCCCTGAGAAGGAATGGGGAGCGGGGTTGTGGGGGCGGTTCCTTAGTGAGGAGCGGGACACACTGCTAGACTTGCCTTCTGATTTCTATAATTCCTATTCCCACATGAAAGATGCATTGATGTCTAGATATGGTTTGACCCCTGAGATGTACAGTCAGAGGTTCAGGGGTTGCACAAAGATAGCAAACAGTACCTATGTTGAATATGTCACTTTGTTCTGCAGAACATTGGATGGTTGGGTGAAGGGTAGCAAAGTTGATGATTTTCAGGGACTTCTTTATTTAATTGCATGGGAGCACTTGTCAAGTAACTGTTTTCCTGAGCTACGCCAGCACCTGATTGATAGTAGGATGACTAATCCTAGGAAGCTTGCTGAGGAGGTGGACGCTGGGTCAGTACCAGGGTCCACAGGGTCACGTGGGAGACTCCGCCAAGAGTGGGCAGGGTCCCCAGCAGAAGAATGGGGGGACAAGGGTAAACAGAGGGAGTTCCATAGGAGGCCCTAAAGTAATCCCCAAGGGAACCAAGGAAAAGGTTCTCAGCCTCCCCCCCCCCCCCCAGAAACAGTCAGGGGCCCGACAGGTCCACCTGTTCAAAGAGGGCCCTGAGATGCTACAAATGTGGAGAACTGGGTAATTGTGCCAATGATCCCAAGTGTCGCCTGTTTGGAAAACCAGCACCCACTGGTGCAGCCCCCCGGCAGAGAGCTAGTGTAGCCTTGGGTGAGGACATGAGTGCCCAAGGTGGGTGGCGTCCTGCAGAGATGTCCCTTGTCTCATTAGGAGACTGTGAGGTGGTCCCCAGGACCCAGCAGCCTGATAACACTAAAAAATACAGGCAGTGGGTGACCATCAATGGCCATAGAGTGGAGGCTCTGAGAGACACAAGGGCCAGTGTGACAGCTGTCAAGTGTCACCTGGTGTCTCAAGAGCAGGTTGTCCCAGGAGCATTCTACCCAGTTGTTGCCGCTAACAACACAGAGAGTCACTGCAAGATGGCTCAGGTTCCCTTTGAGTGGGGGGGGGTCTCTGGTACTCTTCAGGTAGCTGTGAGGCCCGCCATGCCTGTTGACGGTTTGCTAGGGAATGACTTGGAGAGCTCCCCTTGGGCGAAGGTGGAGCGGAATGCTCATCTAGAAATGTTGGGTTTGCCTGACTGGGCGTGTGTGACCACCCGGTCAATGGCAGCAAGTAAAGGTGCTCAAGAGGACCTGGAGCCTGAGAGGGAGGCCTAGGTACCTGCCGTCAAGAGTAGAGGCAGGGGGCGCGGGAAACCGGCCCCCGAAGTTCCCACAGTCCAGGAGAGAGCAGACCCTGAGGGGGATGCCCTGGAGCCTACAGGGGAACAGGTAGCCGAACTGGGGGACCTGCCTGAGCTGACCCATTGGCAGCAAGAAGGAGGCCCCTCCAGGGAGGAATTCTGCAAGGAGCAGAAAGAATGCCCTTCTCTTGTGGGTCTGCGGCAACAGGCCAGCAGGTGATCAGTCGGGATCACATTGGATCTACTGGGAGAATGACCTCCTGTATACTGAGCCTAAGGTTGCTGAGCCTGGGTCTGCCCGTGTGCTGAGCCTTCCTACTGGGGCTGGTTCATGATGTTCCATTGGCAGGACATTTGGGGCAGGACAAGACCTTTGAAATGCTTTTCACCCATTTTTATTGGCCCCAAATGCACAGGAGTTCAGACACTGACTGCAGGACATGTCAGACTTACCAGTCAAGTGGTTAGTGTGGGAGGAAGCGCAAGGCTCCTCTCCAGCCCTTCCCTGTAGTCAGCACCCCCTTTGAACGGGTGGGTATTGACATTGTGGGGCCACTGGACCCCAAGACAGCCATGGGCAACAGGTTCATCCTGGTCTTGGCGGACCATGCCACCCTGTACCCGGAAGCCATACCTCTGAGGACAGTGACGGCCCCCGTGGTGGGACGAGCACTGATGGGAATTTTCTCCAGAGTGGGATTCTCTCGCGAGGTTGTGTCGGACTGGGTAACCAACTTCATATCCAAGTATATGAAGTCCCTTTGACAGGAGTGTGGTGTAACCTATAAGTTCACCACTCCTTACCACCCCCAAGGAAACAGGTTGGTTGAGAGATTCAACCGAACCCTTAAAGGCATGATAATGGGTCTTGAGGAACCTATGAGGTGTAAGTGGGACGTCCTCTTACCATGCCTACTCTTTGCTTACCGTGAGGTGCCACAGAAATCTCTAGGGTTCAGTCCCTTTGAGCTTCTCTATGGACACCCAGTGCGAGGACCTCTAAGACTGGTCAAAGAAGGCTGGGAGCAATTTCCCAGGAAACCTCCCCAGGATGTATATAGCTACATGCTGGCCTTTAGGAACCAGACTAGGCGTTTCAGACAACTCGCTGAGGCGAATCTGGAAGCCAGCCAGGAGGAGATGAAGCGGTGGTACGACCAGAATGCCACTCTGGTAGAGCTTCAGCCTGGACAGAAGGTGTGGGTCATGGCCCCAGTGGAGCCCTGTGCGCTCCAGGATAAGTGGACCGGCCCCTTTGAGGTTGTGGAGCGCAAGAGTCCGGTTACCTACTTGGTGGACTTGCGGTCTCCCAGGAACCCCTTGAGGGTCCTGCATGTCAACCGCTTGAAGCCCCACTTGGAGAGGTCCCAAGTGGGCATGTTCTTGGCAACAGATGCTGGGATGGAAGAGGAGACCGAGCCTCTCCCTGACCTCCTGTCAGCCAGAGAGCAAGATGGGTCAGTGGATGGTGTCAACCTCTCTTCCACCCTGACCCCTGAGCAACAGAATGACTGCCACGAGTTGCTGGGACAGTTTTCTGATCTGTTCTCCCTGGTTCCTGGTGTCACTGAGTGGTGCTTCCATGAGGTGGAAACTGGGGATAGTACACCTGTGAGGCACAAGGCCTACTGAGTGACTGACATGGTGAGAGCTTGCATCAAGGAGGAGGTCTCCAAGATGCTTGCGCTCGGTGTATTTGAGTCCTCTAGCAGTCCTTGGGCCAGCCCAGTGGTCTTGGTCCCAAAGGCTGCTGCGCCGGGTGCCACACCCGAACTCCGGTTCTGTGTGGACTACCGAGGGCTCAATGCAGTCACCAGGACTGATGCACACCCCCATCCCCAGAGCTGATGAGCTCATAGATCAGCTAGGCGCTGCACGGTACCTCAGCACGTTTGACTTAACATCTGGGTACTGGCAGATCGCCTTGACCGATGGGGCAAAGGAGAGGTCAGCATTCTCCACACCAGATAGGCACTATCAGTTCCGGGTGATGCCCTTTGGGATGAAGAATGCCCCTGCCACCTTTCAGAGGTTGGTCAACCAGGTGTTGGCTGGACTGGACTTGTTCTGTGCCGCCTACCTGGATGACATCACAGTGTTTAGCACCAGTTGGGAAGAACACCTGCGCCACCTCTAGAAAGTGCTGATGGCGCTGCGGAGGTCAGGTCTCACGATCAAGGCGAGTAAGTGCCAGATCGGGCAGGGTTCCGTGGTGTACTTGGAACACCAGGTAGGGAGCGGCCAGATGACGCCCCTGCAGCCCAAGATCCAAACCATCCTGGCTTGGGAGCCGCCCAAAACCCAGACAGAGGTGAAAGCCTTCTTAGGACCCACGGGTTACTACAGGAGGTTTGTCAAGGGGTATGGCAACATTGTTGCACCCTTGACAGGGCTGACTTCCAGGAAGCAGCCAAAGAAAGTGATTTGGACTGACACCTGTCAGGAAGCTTTTGAGGCCTTAAAAACTGCTATGTGCACCGCGCATGTGCTCTTGGCACCCAACTTCTCCAAGGAGTTCATAGTGCAAACAGACGCTTCAGAGCATGGTGTGGGGGCTGTTCTATCACAGATGTATGAGGAGGGCCTAGATCAACCTGTAACCTTCATCAGTAGGAGGTTACTTCCACAGGAACAGAGGTGGAGTGCTATTGAGCGTGAGGCTTTTGCTGTGGTCTGGGAACTGAAGAAGCTAAGACCCTACCTGTTTGGGAATCACTTCCGGGTTCAGACAGACCACCGGCCCCTCAGATGGTTGATGCAGATGAGGGGTGAGAATCCAAAGCTGTTAAGGTGGTCCATTTCCCTACAGGGGATGGATTTCACGGTGGAACATCGACCCGGTACAGAACACGCCAATGCTGATGGTCTGTCCAGATTTTTCCGCCTTAGTGATGAGAACTCCCAGGAGGTAGGGTAGTTCTCCCCCCATTTCAGCTGGAGGGGACACGTGTTTGACCTGGCACATTGGCGTGGGTCTCCCTTCCATTTTTCGCTGTTGCCTCATGTATTTTTGCTGGTGTTAGTTGCTCAGGGCACTGTGTCACTGCTGTCCAGTGCCACAGTGCAAGTGCTCCCTATTGTAAATTGAGGTATGATTTGTGATTCCATGATTGGTTGGTTTGGTTTACTTGTCAGACCCTAGTACAGTGCTCCAGGAGTGCCCAGGGCTTGTAAATTTAAATACTGCTGGTGGGCTTGTAGCACTGGTTGTGCCACCCACAGAAGCATCCTGTAAACATGTGTCTAAGGTCTGCCATTGCAGAACCTGCGTGCAGTCTGGTACTGTCATGCTGACTGGGCAAGTGCACCCACTTGCCAGTCCCTAAACCTTCCCTTTTCTTCATATCAGACACCCCTATGGTAGGCCCATGGGCAGGGTGCATTGTGAAGATGAGGTAGAACATGCCCTGGTATGTGTGGCATGTTCTAATAGTGAATTACAGCCATTTTCGTTTTTCACTATTGCAAGGCTACCTGTTCTCCATAGGCCAGAATGGGCAGTTTGGTTATTACATCTTATAATCTTAACTGACTCAGAGAACGTGGTGGAAATTCGAATTTAGTATGCCTGAACTCAGGATGATAAAATACATCTTTTAGTGAAGTTGGTTTTAACATTCTGTGTTTGAAAATGCCACTTTAGAAAGTAGGCATTTTCTTGTCTAACCATTCAAACCTGCCTCTGCTCGGCTGTGTATTCCTTTGTCTGGTTTCTTTGAGTGACAGAGCTGGGGAATTCCAGGAGACAGGGTGAGGTGTCCCAGTGGTGAATAGAGAGATCTGCATCTAGATGGGTGGGAGGAGTTGCACCTGGGACCTGAATAGGGCTGTGCCTGCCTTCAACAATGCTGGCTCCACCTTCCGGGGAGCGGCTGATGTCTCTGCCCTGCACAGTGAATGAAGAGAAGGAATCCTGTCAGCAAAGTGCTCCAGGGCTGTACTTGCCTTCCACAATGCTGGCTCCACCTCCTGTGGGGCGTCTAATGTTTCTGCCCTACACTGTGAAAGGAAAGGAGAAGTCTGGTAAACAGAGTGCTCAGGAACTGGTTTGGACTGGGCAAAGGCCCCTCTGCCCTCAGAGGACAAAGGATTTTGGGGTATAAGTATTGGGACCCTGATCCCAAGAATTTAGATCACTTTGGGAAACAAGAAGAACCTCTGCTGAGGGAGGAACCAGAAGAAGCTGAGGAGGAAACTATCCCTGAACCTGGGGGATTGGTCTGAAGTGGTTGCCTTACTGCCAAAGAGAGGAGAAAGGAACTTTGTGTGTACTTTTGCTCAACTTGTGAAGGATCTCCAAGGGCTTGGAAAAGAGCTTGCCTCCTGCTGAAGTCTCAGGAACAACAGACGTCACCCCCCAGCTCCCCAGAGTTCTTTTGAAGTGCCTGCTGCTGTTGTTGGGCCTTCTGAGGGACTGCGTGTGGCAAGGAGCTGGAAGAGCGACTCAAGAAGGAGAAGTGTGTCGACATCAGAGCTGTTGTTGTCGCATCTCGTAAAGTGTGTCGCCGCTGCAGCATCACATTGAGCGGAAGCGTCTTGCATCATCCAGGAAGTGTCTCGCAACGCCGAAGAAGCGTGTCGCCATCGCAGCCATCATAGCTGACGCATTGCACCGCATCAAGAGAAGAGTCTCGCATCGAAGAAGAAGCGTGTCGCCATCGCAGCCATCGTAGTTGTTGCATTGCACCGCATCAAGAAAAGCGCCTCGCATCCACGGAGAAGCGTGCCGCCGTCGGAGCTGCTGTCGTCGCATCGCGTAAAGGGGTGTCGCCGCTGCAACATCACATCGAGCGGAAGCGTCTCGCAACGTCGGAGAAGAGTGTCGCTGCCAAGGCCGCTGTCATCGCATCGCGTAAAGTGTGTCGCCGCTGCAGCATCGAGTCGAGTCTTCTCGCGACATCGGAGAAGCGTGCCGCATCTGGAAGATCTTCACGTCTTTATTTCTTTGCACCAAAAACTTAATCGCATCAACATCGTTGCAACACTTTCGTTGCCCTGCGTGTCGCATCTAAAAGGTACATTGACTTAAAGTGTCGCATTTAAGAACTAAAGAGAACTAAGCAAAATTCTACCATCTAAAGCACGGGTACTCATAGTACGGCCTGCGGGCCGCCAGCGGCCCGGCAAGCCTTCCTTGGCGGCCCGCGGACCTTGCAAACATTGTACCTGTGTTTTTTTTTTTTTTTTTTTTGAAGAGTGTCAGCAAACACCGCCGGTTGCAACAGCATGGGGACTGGGCGAGGTGAAATACAACAAAGCCCCATTAACAAGTGAATGGTCTTTTAAAGACCTGTGAAGTGCTAGAGTGCGGCTGTGTGTGTTCCCGGGAAGCTCTGTCTGCCCGGGGTGACACACATGCAGGGTGAGGTGACAGAGGGTGACAGACAGAGAGAGAGAGAGAGAGGGAGGGAGATAGAGAGGGAGGAGGGCTACAGACAGAGGGAGGGAGACAGACAGAGGGAGACAGAGGGAAGGAGACAGAGGGAGAGCGAGGGAGACAGACAGAACGAGGGAGACAGACAGAGGGAGGGAGACAGACAGAGGGAGACAGAGGGAGGAGGGTGACAGACAGAGGGAGGGTGACAGACAGAGGGAGGGAGACAGATAGATAGAGGGAGACAGAGGGAGGGAGACAGAGACAGACAGAGGGAGGGAGACAGAGAGGGAGACAGAGAGAGAGGGAGGGAGAGAGGGAGAGAGGGAGGGAGACAGAGAGAGAGGGAGACAAGCAGAGTGAGTGAGAGAGAGAGAGGGAGAGAGAGAGTGATAGTGAGAGGGAGGGAGACAGAGATAGAGAGGGAGGGAGAGATAGAGAGAGGGAGGGAGACAGAGTGTGAGAGAGAGAGATTGATAGATAGAGAGAGAGATGTGTGTATGCGGGGTCTCGTGGCTCAGTGGATGAAGGCGTCCGCTGCAGGGGCCTGTGTTCAACCTCATGGTCATAGTTTTTTTTTTGCTCTAGCCCTGCCCCCCTCCCCCAGTGCCCCCGCCCCACCTGTGCGGCCCTCGGCCATAAACCACACTGTAGATTTGGCCCCCCGAGAGAAAGTTTGTGAGTACCCATGATCTAAAGTAACAGTATGGTATGTTTTTGTCGTTTAATGGTCTTGTGGTAAATCTATATAAAGAATAGTTATTTTTGATATAAAACCTGTGTGGTGTCCATCTGTAGTGTTGTCACTTGGTTACTGTATGTGTTCACAAATGCTTTACACACTGCCTCTGAGATAAGCCTGACTGCTTGTGCCAAGCTACCAAGGGGGTGAGCAGGGGTTATTTTAGGAGTGTACCCCTTTACCCTGACTAGAGGCGAGGGTCCCTATTTGCCACAAGTGTATACCTGTGCCAACTAGAGACCCCCAAGTCTAACATACTGCATAATGCTGAGCACTACTGTCAGCCTGATATCTACTCTACCTCTAAATCTGCATAGCATACTATTATTTTACTTTTTTACTTGTGCCACAGTTTTCTTATTGGTCTTCTTCTATATGTCATTGTATCCCCAACTAACTTGTAACAGCGCTGTGCATAAATTCCTTTTTTTACTCTTCACAGCTACCCAAATACTCATTGCTGCAATTTAGTCCAAACCATCTCCCTCCACACCAAAGGTAGCTCTCGCAGCTCGTTAACCCAAGATCGCCTGACGCCCCTAAAGGCCATGATACCTCCTCAGAATTCATGTAGTTTGTCCTACTAGCATAGTTTTACTAGAAGGTCCTCACTCTGAACCTAAGGGAGATAATCTCCTTGAACATCTTAAAAAAGCCTCATTGAATGTCTGCCTCTTTATCCCCCAAGAAAATCTGCCACTTCAGCCACAGTCCTGGGCACCGGTGCCATATGTACACTAAGCCCAGTCTTAACTGTAACATGAATATGCTGTGCCTTGCTTTGTTCCATTTACTTCCTATCATTCCCCTTTATCATGATAAAGTAACCACCATCGATGTTCATCCACCCCATATTCACAGCTGATTGGAAATTACAGACAGGCCCAACCTGGCTTCTTGAAAACATATTCCGTCACTTTAAAAGATTATTGGAGCCCCCCCATGGAGGAATGTCCCACTGCATTCGTGAACTCCACCCTTTTTCCAGCAGGTCACAAGTATTTGCTTTTCTAGTGCTTCCTTTCTTTTCGGTGTTGTGAATTTGCTATTTTACTGTCTCCACTTCCTGGAAGAACTATGTTTTTGATTGAATGTTTCAATTTGCTCTGCCTACAAAGAGCATTTGTCCCGCTGTGGCACATGCCTTTTACAATAGACAATAAACTGTGACTAGCATGCGGAAGTCAGCCCATTGTGGCTGGCCAACAAAAGGCTTGTATCCATTGTCTTGAAGCTGACATCCATTTAGTTTCAGGAACTTAACCAAGGTCACTGAAGACCCATCTGCAGTCAATATGCACAAAGGTACTAGTACTGAAGAAGATCCTGAAATTCATGATGTTACAGGAACCGCTTCATCTTCATGTAAATAAAGATTTGCTACCAGGCACAGTCCCTAAAATCAGAAATGACTGTCACTACCTGAAAGAAGATTGCTTCCCCCACTCTGTTGGCTTTTTATAATGCTTTTAGGAAGGGGTGCCCGTACATATGAGTACCTCCCAGAGGAAACGTTTATGTTACTGGATATTGTGCTCACATGTGATTCGTTCTGGTACCACAGAGGGATGTGCATGCACAGTGGGAACTCTCCTGAGCATGCTCCGATGTATGCAAGGTACACTTGCCCATTATTTCCAAGTATCCCAAAGAGATCAAGTGGTCTTTGGCTGAATCCTTCACATTTGCATTTCCTTCACATCACAGGCTGAACTTGGCTTCCTCCAGAGTTCCAGTAAATCTATTGCTATCAAGGGTATCTGGGACCACTCCTTTGGTACCAGAGGTTCCATATTGGGAGGTTATTCTGGTATGAACATTCTGGCCACAAGAAGAAGAACAAAAATATACGATGGAGAAGAGAAAGGTATGGAGTCCATGCATGCCAGGTTTTTTACTGATTTCCTGAAGACCAAGTGAAGAGCCACAATCTGTCATGGTTGCTGAATTAGTGGTGTCATTGACAGCACCTACGTCTTCTCTACACTGTGTCTCTGAAGGTATAAATATTTTCTCAGACTTAAAGTTTGATAAAAATTGTCACCACTCATTCAGCAGAGCAGGGAGAAAGGTTGTTGGTTCACTCTGACAGATGATTCATGTTCTCATTTCACACATGCCTTCTTTCTCAAGATAGTACTACCACTAACTTCATCAAGATTTATGAAGCACCGCTTCTGCTCTCAACAATCACTGAGATTCTCAACAGTCATCAACATGCAGTGACCACTATGGGCCTCAAGCAGAGATGGGCCGTAAACCGGTATCTGCCAATAATCAGCCGATAACCTCTCCACCCAACTTTCGAGTCAACCACCTCGTTTAGAGATGGGGACAGTTGTCACAGAGTCACTGCAGCATGAGCAATTGTAGGATTTAGACTAGATTATTGATGCACGCATTTGAATGGCTAAGACAACATAGAAATCTCCTGCTCAAGTGAGAGCCACATTAAATCACAGTGATAATGCCAGTCCAGCCATTCAGAGACTCCACGGCGTTTGGATCAAAACCTAATAGGGTAATAACAGAGTTTCTTGGCTTCTTAGTTTTACGCATATTTTAGGACTTGTGGACCAGTTTACAGTGTGTTTACAACCTGGGTTTGCCCAAAAAAAGGAACCAGAAAAATTCAGGAAAAGTAGTCCCAATTTGTGAATTGACTTCTACTGGATACTTTGGTATTTTAGGTACCAACCTATGTACCAATAGGTCACAAAATGTTGAATTGGGGTGGCTTGCAACTCAAACTACTTCATTATTATTAATGAGGTGGGTGGTAAATTGTAACCACTGCAATTTGTTCCCTCTGGGACCCCTTCCCGCTTGCAAATGGGTTACCACCTTTTTAGAGTATCTGTAAAATATTCGTGTTTTCCTACCAGATTTTAGTCACAAAACATTACTACTTGCCAGAAGGAATCGTCTTTTCGAAGGGTCGCCCTGAAGAAGCTCCTTCCAAATACTGATTCAACATGATTTCCCAAACCCATTTTATTATTCGGAAACGTTTTTTTGAGTCTGTAGATGGGCTTGGAACACTTTAAAATGAGTTTTAGCATTCACAAACACTCTGATTTACCGAATCAGAAGGTTTGCGAGCGCTAAAACCCTTTGCACAACATTCTCTAAGTGGGTCATATGGGGGCTTGTGTCTCTTTTTGGCCCTATTATATTCTTGCATGGCAGATCAAGAAACTTACTGTGTACTTTAGTACACTTATGTAATCATAAGCTTAAAAAGAAAAATTAGAGACGCTGAGGAACAAAGTGGTAATAAGAGAGAGACATATGGGGAGATTGAGAAAACAGTTTGAGAAAAGGAATATGAATCAAAGAGGAAAAACACAGAAAACTAGAGGTAAATCAGGATTTTCAGGTAGAAGTATATGAAATATTATTCATACAGAGTCGCTGTCAACTGATTCACAAATGACAGAAAATTCTTAAGCAATACAGTTGTGCTGCATCAGAGTTGGTAAGTTTAGAAGTACTAAAGATGGATAGTTATAGCAGTTAGAATAGAGGCTTATTGCATGTTTCCATAGTCCCTGGAGTAAAAGTATGGGGGTGCTGCAGCACCCTCAAAATAACCATGCTAGAATTCAGGCGGTGAATGAATAATTAAGATGCCTTCAAATGTATTTTTTTCTTGTCATAATTGCTATGCATTCAAAGACATCTGTCAAATGTGAGGCTAAGGGCCTTATTACGAATTTGGCTGTTCTCCTGCAGCACCACCAGCATTGCGATTGCAGGAGGACCGCCTAGCCCATGGTGTGCCCGCCCACCTGATTATGAGTTTAAGAATTGAGATATGAGTTGCAGGTCCTGAAGTGGCCTAAGATCCCAGGATATATTAAATAGTGTAGAAGACACCAAGATTTTATTGTCTGACTGGAGAATTGAGAAGTTGTTGTGAGTCGTCATCAGCAGTTCCACTTAAGACAGGGAACTTTGTGTGAATGAGACACATTAGAATCGCTTAGTGGACCTTGTGTACAGAGCTTGACTATACTGATTCAGGTGATCCACGCTGGTCTAGGGTTACTGTGTGTGAATGTTCTTGAGCGATTGAATTCTATTGATCTTTTAGAATGGCAGACAATTATGGATTTAAGATGATTGTGTAAGTGAATGCATATGGAGAAATTGTAAAGGAGGGCGAACCGCTGCGAGGAATAAGAGTGACGTTGGATTGTGCCGCACTCCGATAGGTTGGTTGGTGTAACGCCGTGCTGGGATTGCGTTGTAGACATTAGGTAGTTTGTGGTTGAAAAGGATTGTTTTGTGGTAATCAGTGAAACAAAACTTGCATTTTCTGAAAATAATACAATTCTTTAACGTGTTAAGGGATCTCTTCAGGGGTGATGAAGAGGTTGTATGGGTTGTTGGCTGAGCGTCCGTCACCTTGCAGTCCACAAATGGGCAAAGGGGGTAAAGCGCTGTAGACATTGAGACTTTAGGAAGTGTATCAGGTCCGACAGCTCCTGATCCAGGGGTTGCAGGAGTGATATCGATTGGAATAAGGGGGGACAGGAGTTTCCACCTTTGGAGGTATAGGACAGGAAGGTGTCGATACCCCTTCACGGTTGCCAGAAGCTCTTACAGTACTGGTTACCATTGGTCCTGTCGTTCTTATTTACGACCCAAGATCAGTAGGAAATGTTGGACAAGGAAAACCCACACCTGTTGAAGAACTGGATTGGGAAGAACAGGACGTGTGAGTGGGAACTGTCATCCTTTAGTGCCTATGGAGTCTAGCACTCGTTTAGTGATGAGTACGGATTAGTTCCAGTACGATACGGTCTATACCTATGATAAGCACTAGTTCAGATCTGCAAATGTGGGAAACTCCGGTAAGAGGACCAAGTCAGATATCTCAAGAAGAAAGCACAAGTCAAAGAGCTCCTGACAATCAGCACATTCTAGACATTGCGAATTTAGAGTCATGGCTAAGGGATCACAATAACAGCCGGAGAGTCAGAATAGTAGGTCGAGCCAGGGTACTCCTAAAACTGTGGGGAAGACGAAGTTGGTGGATGTGGTAAGGCTGAAGGCTGAAGTTGATGAAATGATCAGTGGCAATCTACCTTTGGATAGTATAGAGACCAATGAACCAGATGATCTGTTGTTTGTAGGTAGCGAAGAATATCACCCGAACTGCAAAACAGACAAATGAGACGTTGTCAGACCTGTCTCGACCCTGGGGGACCCCTGAGTCTAACCCCAGAACCTTAACTCCCACAGTCGTTTACTTACCTGCAAACCGATAACCTGTTTTTCTTCCATAGAATAACATTGACAATTTTCTTCGAAAAAACGACTAAGTGTGGAGTTTTGAAAACTTGAAATATTCCTTAAAAATCGAAATAATAACCAAATCCCATGTTCTCAACTGTTTTCAAGAAATGTCCCAGTGCTGAATCTAGGCATCCGGCACTGAGTTAGAAAAAGTATCGTAAAAGTTACTTACCTGCAATTTACTGTCGAAGCCCATTCATTTCAAAGTACTGCTCCAAAAAGTTTTTAAGTGTGGAGTTTTGAAATCTGAAAATATTCTTTAAAAATCACACAAATAACAAAAACGCATTTTCTCAACTGTTTCAGGAAATTTACCAGTGCTGAATCTAGGCATCCAGCACTGAGTTAGAAAAAGTAACGAAAAAGTAACTTACCTGCAATTTGTTGAAACAGTCCATTAATTCCAATGTACTATACCTGCTAAGTGTTGCAATCTGCTACATTATCTGTAAACCAAAACCAGTATAATTTCTACTGCATTTTTAACTGTATTACAAACAAACTATCATATTTATTTATTTATTTATTAATTTAATTTGTTGAGCGCGAACAGCTACCCCTAAGGGTTTCCCGGCGCTAAGAGACAGATTGACAACATCAGGCAGAAGATTCAGAGATCGAAGAGCCAGGTCTTCACTGCTCGGCGAAATCGCGTGTGACAGTTTTCCATCCGTAGCGCCAGTGGAAGAGAATTCCACAGTCTGGGTCCTAAGTTCGCAAAGCTACTACCGCCCATTCTGGTAAGTTTGAACTTAGGTACCTTAAAAAGATGATGGGATGAAGAACGGAGAGCCCGAGTAGGAAGATAGGGACTGACAAGGGCCTGAAGATAGAGGGGTGCTGATTGGGTCTTGATCTTATGCATAAAGCTCAAAGCTTTAAATTTTATCCGGTTTTCAACACGGAGCCAATGCAGCTCTCTCAGGCGTTCTGTGATGTGGTCACGTTTAGGACAGCCACAGAGAAGCCGAGCTGCAGCATTTTGTACCAGCTGAAGGCGCCGTGTGACGGTCTTTGAGGACCCCAGATAGAGCACGTTGCCGTAATCCAATCTGGAGGTCACCAAGGCATTTACGACAGATCTCTGGGTGTTTTTGGGGAGCATCCAGAGGATTTTACGCAGCCATCGTAGAATGGTGAAACAGGTGGCTGTGACTCTGTTAACCTGATCTTTCATGGAAAGTCCCTTGTCGATAATTACACCCAGGTTGCGCACTTGCTCAGATGGAGTTGGAAGAGGACCCATGGTAGTGGGCCAGTGACTCAGGTTCCAGAGATCAGGTTTGTTGCCAAAAATCAGGACCTCCGTCTTTCCACCATTTAGCTTGAGTAAGTTATTGCTCATCCATCTAGATATTTTACTGAGTCCAGTTTGCAACGGGGAGGGGGTTGTGGGATGAATTTGAGACAGTGAAAAAACAATTTGTGAGTCATCAGCATAAGAATAAAGATTTAAACCAGAACTTTGTGCAACATAAGCCAAAGGTGTGACATATACATTAAAAAGGAGAGGGCTAAGGATAGATCCTTGGGGTACCCCATGGGGGGCGGGATAACTCTTAGAGGACGAGGACTTGGAGAAAATTTGAAATGTGCGGTCAGACAGAAAGGATGCGAGCCAGTCCAATGCTTTGTTTCCAATGCCAATGGCCGTGAGGGATTTGAGAAGGATACTGTGTAGCACAGTATCAAAAGCTGCGCTGAGATCGAGTAAGATCAGCGCAACTGTTTCTCCTCGATCCAAGAGCAGACGCAGGTTGTCCGTGACGCCCAATAGGGTCGTCTCTGTGGAGAAACCGAGGCGAAATCCCGATTGGGAAGGATGTAACAGGTTATTGTCAATTACAAATTTTGAAAGATGGGCATGGATGTGACGTTCTAAGATTTTTGAAAATGCCGGTAGTAAAGAAATGGGACGGTAATTGGCGGATATTTTGGGATCGGCTAGTGGTTTCTTCAAAAGCGGGGTGACCATGGCATGTTTCCAACAGCTAGGAACAATAGCAGTATCCAATGAGTTGTTTAGCATTTTGCAGATGGTGGCTAAATGCGAGGAGTTAAGAGAGCGTAAAATCGGGGCGGGCAGAGGATCCAGCGGGGATCCTGACTTGATTTTGCTCAATGTTTCTGAAAGAGTTAACGGACAGAGATCAGGCCAGGCTAATAGTAGCGGTGGAAGTGACCCAGAAGAGTTCATGGACGCGTTACTAGTCTGAGGGGAAATGAAGGGAACTTGGGTTTTGCTTTGAGCGAGAATGTCCTGATGTATGTTTGTAATTTTAGAAATAAAGTACTGGGCAAGCTCATCGCATTGCGTGTTGGACAATTGGGGAGGTGTAGCCGTGGTCTGTGAACCAGCGAGCTCTTTCACCACGTTAAATAGGGTTTTAGATTTATTTATTGCTTCGTTTATGGATTTGTTGACGTGGATGGCTCTGGTGGTAGCACACGCCTTATGATAGTATTTCAGCTCAGTTTTGTAAGCGGTACCCGATGTAAATGAGTAGTCTTTCCTCCATAAGTGTTCTAATTTCTTGCACTTTGATTTGTGCAGACGGAGCGTCTCATTGTACCAGGGCGCGGGGGCTTTGTGAATAATACCCTTCTTGTGGGTAGTGGGAAGACAGGTATTTAAGGCTTCCGCGAGCCAGTCATTAGCAGCACTGGCTAACCCATCCATATCATTGGACGCAAATATATTTTCTGGCTTAAGATCAGATAGAATTTTATTGAAAGCAGCAGGGTCAAATTTCTTCCATTCTCTTTTCTGTGAGTAGGGATCAGGTTTGTAAGTGGGTGTGTTCACATAGTTTGTGACAGTAAATTTAATTAAGAAATGGTCAGACCAGAAAATGGGCACCGCCGCGGCACACTTTACATGGATACTGTTAGAGAAAATTGGGTCTAAAAGGTGACCGCCTATATGGGTAGAGCCCTTGTTGGATAAGCTGAGGTTCATGGAAGCGAGGTCTGCAATAAGATTGCAGGCCAAGTTGTCGTTTTGATCGTCCAAATGAACGTTCAGATCGCCAATGACGAAGAAATTGCTAGATGTAGATAAGGCCGAAGCTATAAGTTCAGTGAGCTGTAACTGCCAGGCGTTGCCAAGACCTGGAGGGCGATAAACTAGTAGACCTGAAAGAGTGATTTTGGGTTGGAGAGCCAGATTAAAAAACGCTGTCTCACAGCCGTATAACGGGACAGGATCCAGATGGCATTTGTAGATTTTCTTAAAGATTATTGCTACACCGCCACCAATTTTCTTGGGGCGATCATGTCTAACAATCGCATATTGAACAGGAAGAGCTTCTGCGATATCTGGTCCAGAACTATCACGGAGCCACGTCTCTGTGATGAAGAGTGCGTCAGGAGATTCTTCCGTGAGGAGATCGAAAATCTCACGTTTGTGTTTGGGAAGGGAGCGGCAATTCAGGCTGAAGAGGATGTAGCTTGAAGGAGAGTGGATTGCTGCTCGAGGAGATAGACTACGACAACGCTGTGGGGTCTCCAGATGGAAGGAGCAGTGGGGGCAACATTGAGGAAATTGATCTAGCATATTAAATGTAGCTGTTGGATGGTTCAATTTAGAATTAAGGGCGAGAATCTGATCAGCGTCATAACACAAACGCGGGCAAACCGTTTGACCAGGGGGTATGGCCCCTGGGCCCGGAGGGGCGCAGACGGGCTTGCCTTAGGCGCGCCTTCGGCGCGCTGACGGCGCGCCCGCTGCGCCCGTCCGCTGCGCCCGTCCGCTGCGCCCGTCCGCTGCGCGGACGGTGAAAGCACATTTTTATAGGATGAAAAGTAGAGGGGGGGGTGTGGCGTGTTGGAGGGGGGCGTGGCCAGCAGCCTCTGGAGAATGGTGGCGTAGAAGTTGTGGCACCGCTGCAGCTCTACAATCAGTTGCGCGGGAAATGCCAAGACCTCATGTGCAAGTGCCCAGGAGGGGGAAGTGAGTGAATAAAATAAACAACAATTTACACACGTTTAAAAGCAACTTTCGCTATCTCCCGGCTTCCGCCTCAGGAGTTCTGTCAGTCTCTGCCTCGCGCTCGTATTCAGCGCGTTTTTAAAGGCTTCGGCGGGGGGGCGTGGCGTGTTGGAGGGGGGCGTGGCCAGCAGCCTCTGGAGAATGGCGGCGTAGAAGTTGTGGCACCGCTGCAGCTCTACAATCAGTTGCGCGGGAAATGCCAAGACCTCATGTGCAAGTGCCCAGGAGGGGGAGGTGAGTGAATAAAATAAACAACAATTTACACACGTTTAAAAGCAACTTTCGCTATCTCCCGGCTTCCGCCTCAGGAGTTCTGTCAGTCTCTGCCTCGCGCTCGTATTCAGCGCGTTTTTAAAGGCTTCGGCGGGGGGGCGTGGCGTGTTGGAGGGGGGCGTGGCCAGCAGCCTCTGGAGAATGGCGGCGTAGAAGTTGTGGCACCGCTGCAGCTCTACAATCAGTTGCGCGGGAAATGCCAAGACCTCATGTGCAAGTGCCCAGGAGGGGGAGGTGAGTGAATAAAATAAACAACAATTTACACACGTTTAAAAGCAACTTTCGCTATCTCCCGGCTTCCGCCTCAGGAGTTCTGTCAGTCTCATATTACTGCAAGCTTGCTTGGTTCTAGAAAAATAAAACAGTATATATTTTGATACAACAACAATTGGCCTAGTGTTCAGTTCCTGAGTGTGTGAATTCATTTGCTGACTGAGTGTGTACATCAAATGCTTAACACTGTCCTTTGATACTGTCTTACTGCTCGACCAAGCTACCGCTTTAGAGAGTAAGGTCCTATCTAACTTTAACCTCTGCCTACCTTTGGGGACTCTTGGACTCTATACACACTGTACCTCACTTTGGTGCAGTATATATAGAGCCAGTTTCTTACATTGGTGGATCAGCGGTGGGATATACACAACTTGCATTTGTTGGAACACTTGGTTACCACCTGATCACACTACAGAACTCTTAAATTGCCTTTAGAATTCTGATTTTTTCTCAAATTGACATTTTTTCCGAACTACTAAAAGTCTTGTTAGGGCCTTGCTTAAGTCCCTTTAGAATTTTAGAAAATAAAAAGTCAATATAGTCAAGGGTAGAGGGGTTAGAACTTTTTGTTAGGATGTCTCAAAAACAGAACCCAGCTACTAGTGAAAATAACCCTGACATACAGGACATGGTTGAGGAGCTCGACATCACCCCTTATCTTCACTTGTCTTTCAAGGAGTTGAGGTCCTTATGTAAAATTAAAAATATACCAATGGGCCAGCATCCAACCAAACAAGGGCTCCAGGAGCTCCTGGTTGAGTATGCCAAGGCCCACCAATCTGAAAATGGTGATGAACAGTCAGATGAGGAAACGGATGAGGATGATGGGACTGGTAACCCACTCCCAATAATCCTTAGGGAGGAATGGGTCCCCAGACCCTTAACTCCATGAATCAACCCCTGGAGACCTAGAGGCCACACAGGTGGTTCAGGTTCCATTGAGGTCATTGAGGACAGCCTCAATGAGGAAGAAAGCCTTTTAGCAAGGCTCTAGAAAAAGAAAGAAAGGAAATGGGTTTAGCACCCATCAATGGTATCAGCAATTCATATAACCAGGATGAAGAGCAATCTTATAATCCTAAAATCCCCAAAGGGATTGTCCCTAAATATGAGGAGGGGACGATATCACCAAGTGGTTCACAGCCTTTGAGAGGGCTGTGAAGCCATAAGGGTGAAGAAGACTTTCTGGGGGCACTCCTTTGAGAACTGTTCTCTGGTAACTGCAGAGACAGACTCCTGACCCTTTCTGGGGCAGATGCTGGGTCCTATGACCTCATGAAGAGAACTCTGATTGAGGGTTTCGGACCCACAACTGAGGAGTACAGAATTAGATTCAGGGGGGCTCACAAAACCCCACACCAGCCCTGGATTGATTTTTTAGACTACTCAATAAAGACACTAGGTGGTTGGTTAACTGGGAACAATGTGGAATTTAATGGAATTTACAACCTGTCTATGAAGGAACACATTTTAAGTAATTGCATTGATGAAAAGTTGCATCAGTACCTGGTAAACCTAGGTCCACTTTCTACCCAAGAATTGGGAAAGAAGGCAGACCACTGGGTCAAAACAAGGGTAACTAGGACGTCCACTGGGGTGTGTTAGACTTGGGGGTCTCTAGTTGGCACAGGTATGCACTTGTGACAAATAGGGACCCTCGCATCTAGTCAGGGTAAAGGGGTACACTCCTAAATTAACCCCTGCTCACCCCCTTGGTAGCTTGGCACGAGCAGACAGGCTTATCTCAGAGGCAGTGTGTAAAGCATTTGTGAACACATACAGTAACCAATTGACAACACTACAGATGGACACCACACAGGTTTTATATACAAAATAAGTATTCTTTATATAGACCATTAAACGACAAAAATACACAATACTGTTACTTTAGATGGTAGGCAACGAAAGTGTTGCAACGATGTTGATGCATTGAAGATTATGGAGCAAAGAAATAAAGACGTGAAGATCTTCCAGATGGTGCACGCTTCTCCGATGTTGCGAGAAGACTCGACTCGATGAGTCAGCTACAGCGGCGACACAGCGATGCGACGACAGCAGCCTTGGCGGCGGCACTCTTCTCCGACGTTGCGAGACGCTTCCGCTCGATGCGACAGCTTGCAGCGGCGACACACTTTACGCAATGCGACGACAACAGCTCCGATGGCGGAATCCTTCTCCGTGGATGCGAGGTGCTTTTCTTGATGCGGTGCGATGCGACAACTACGATGGATGCGATGGCGACACGCTTCTTCCTCGATGTGATACTCTTCTCTTGATGCGGTGCAATGCGTCAGCTACGATGGCTGCGATGGCGACACGCTTCTTCGGCGTTGCGAGACACTTCCTGGATGATGCGAGACCCATCCGCTCGATGCAACAGCTGCAGCGGCCACACACTTTACGCGATGCGACGACAACAGCTCCGATGGCGGCACGCTTCTCCTTCAGAACCAGTGCTGCAAGCCCACCAGCCGTATTTGGATTACCAGCCCTGGGCACTCCTGGTGAACTGTACTGGGGTCTGACAGGTAAACCAAAACAACCAATCATGGAATCACTAATTCATACATCAATTTACAATAGGGAGAGCATATGCACTTTAGCACTGATCAGCCAACAACAGGTCAGACAAAATATAGGAGGAAGGCAAAAAGTTCAGGGATGACCCTGCAAAAAGGGCCAAGTCCAACAGGGTGACTAAAAGAAAGTGGTTACAAAGCCTCCCCAGAGAAAAGACTGTGAACCTCTGAAAAGATAAAAATAAGGAGTCCCAGGTAGCCCCCCAAAAACCTGTCCAGGAGGGTGGGCCCAAAGACACCTCACAAACTAAAACAGGGTACAAAGGTAAGAATTGGGATCCCAACAGAGTATGGTGTCACAACTGTCAAAAGGCAGGACACCATACCAAGGACCCTAGCTGTCCTAAAAACCCAGTCCTTAGCACAACTCCAGGGGTGACTAGTGTAGCTCCTGGGGTTGCCAGTGTAGGTTTGGAGGAGGGGTCCTCAGATGAGGAAGTCCTCCTAGCCTTCAATTGGAAAATGGGCCTAAGAGGTAAGCTGGAGGTTCCAGAGGGGAGTAGACACTTTCACCACCTACTGGTGAATGGAATCCCAGCCACTGCCCTGAGAGATATTTGTGCCAGTCACACTGTGGTGCATGACAGGTTGGTTCACTCAAGCCAGGATGTCCCGGGGGGGGGCACTGATAGGCCTGTGGCTGTAGTGATCCTAGAAATAGCTGGGACCCTTAGATGGAGGAAGGTGGTAGTCAGTAAAGACCTCCCACTTGATTGTCTCCTGGGGATTGACCACCCAGAGGTTGGTCTAAACCAAATGGAGGTGCTGGTCCAGTGCCAGTCCTCACCCAAGAAATCTGGGTGGGCTCGACCTGCAGTTAGTGCAGCTAAACCCAAAAAGCAAAAGAAGAAACAGTGTAGGAAAGGTGGGCAACTGTTAGCCACAGTTCCAGTCGTCCAGGGAAATTCTATCCCAGCAAGGGAGAACCCCAAAAGTGGCACTGGTACAAACCCCCCTAGCCAACAAAAAGACCTGACTAGTCAGGCAACTGTCCAGCCTGAGTTGGTGGCTCCTCAGCTGGCAGAACAGAGGGTGGAGGAAGGGTGTTCACAACCAAGTGTAGTGATCCCCACCCTAAAACAGCAGACAGGCAACCAGAACCCCAAGAAGCCTGTAAGGTAGCTCCTTCACGTACCAGTGAGGAGCTAAAGGTGTGGTTCTGGGCACTGACAGCTGTCAGGCTGGGCTTTGCCCTGGCTAAGTTAGAATTTACAGAGGTGGGCACCTCTGAACCAAAACTAAAAAGATGGGAAGAAGACACTAAGGAGCTAGGAAAGGAGCATTGGGAATTAGGTCCTGAAACTGTTGAGGTAGGCCAGCTCCCTAAAGGGACTGACCTGGACAGAAGGATGTAAGGCAGAGAAGTCCTGCAACTTTCAAAACCACTTCCTCTACTCTTCCTTGCCTGAAAGACTAGGAATACGCTCCCAGCTTCTGCAGAGTCTCCTGGCCTTTGGGCTGGGGGGGGGGGGGGGGTTGTATAAGAAAGTGGGTTTCTGTTGCAGTAACCCCACCTCTTTTTGCCAGACTACTGATGCACTTTTTCTTGGTGTGTCCTGGGTCCCTGCCAATCAGGTTCCCAGGGCCTGTGTTCTTTCCCCAAAAACAAATCCAATTGGCATCTCTGGCCACATGTCAGCCCCTGGTAAATGGTACCACAGGTTCCCAGGGCACTGTGACCAGAGAAGGCTGCAGCACTTACTGTGCCACCCTCAGAGGCCCTGTACCCTGACACTCACACACTGCCTTGGCAGCCTGAGTGCCTTGGTGCAGAACAAAGTGAAGAGTCGACATGGTACACATCCCTGTGTGCCATGCCCACAAACCACTGCCCTGGCATACATCAGTCACCCCTCTAGCTGGGTGCCCTATGCCAGTCATGAGGGTAAAGCTGCATGAGCCCTGTACCCCTATTGCGCCCAAGTCCATTCCTGGGCAGTGTAAGTGCAGTTCTGCCATTAAGAGTATATGGTGCTGGGAGTTTGTCATTTCGAACTCCACAGCACCATAATTGCTACACTGAAGACTAGGAAGTTTGGTATCAAACTTCTCAGCACATTAAACCCACACCGATGCCAGTGTGGGATTTAATGTAAAATGCACAACAGAGGGCATCTTAGAGGTGCCCCCTGAAATTCGACCAACTACTAGTGACCTGACTGAGTGGCTGCTTAAGCTGCCACCACCAAACATGTTTCTGGACCCCTGGGTCGAGAGCTCGCTGCTCTCGGGGGGCCTGAAACAATGCACATCCTGGGACGAGGTACCAAGCCTCCTCCCCCAGGATGGGTAGGGTTCACGAACTAGAGACTTCAAAGGCCTGCCACCTTTGGAATCCTCTCCAGCCCATTGGCTGCTTTCACTCACTTTGGGCGGGAGAACCAGTGGGAAAAACAAGTGAGGAAAAGAGGTGTGCACACCTCTGCCAACTCCACCCCTCAAGTGTGGGAGGCGAGGTGAAGCACAACCTCGAGTCCCCGCCATCTTGAGGATGGGGGGACTCAGCCAACCAGGGACAGGCTCCTGCCCCCCTCCCACTGGAGAGTGGCAGAATAGGAGGTGTACCCACCCCAGGGAAGGGACCCATTGGTCCCTGCCCTTTACCTACCTAAAATGATCCTAAATTTAGTATTTAGGGGGCACCCTGAACCTTCCTTCCTCAGATTAGAAACCACAAGAAATGAAGATAAGAAGAAGGACCGAAAAGCCGTGCAGCGCTAACAAGAGGACGACGCCCACTGACTTGGCCCCAGCCCTACAGGCCTGTCTCCCCTCGAACCTGCTTCTGTGAAATCCCGGCGTGTCCTGCAGCCAGCAACCTCACAAAGTCCGGAGGACCTGCCTGCCTTCACTTCAAGGACTTTATCTCCCGAGAACACCGGACGTGTTTAAACTGCAGCTTCTGGTGCCAGCCAGAGACCGCAAATCCAGCACACTCTGCATCCACCGACCCCGGCCTGAGCTCGAGTGAACCAACACCACAAGGAGGTCCCCCCGGCAATTCTGACACGAGATCCGGCGACTCCTGACCTGTCCCAAGCCTCCAGACGACGCCTGCAGCCTCAATCCAGAGGACCCCTCCCCCTACTGCGACCAGAGCGGGTAAGAAAATCCAACGTCAAGAGTCACCCCTGAACCCGATGCCCCACGGCCTTGTGTGCCCAAACCAACGGTGCCTAACCAACCCACGACATCCCAACTTACCCCTCGAAGTGTTGGTCACACCCAGAAGATCCTCGTCGTCGAGCCTGCAGTGTTTCTTTGTCCTGGAGGTTCTCCATTGAAAACAACAGGGCATCCAACCTCAAAACAGCACCCTGCACCCGGCCATCCTAGTGCCGCTGAGGGTGCACTTTTGATGCTACTTTGGTCCCCAAGTTGCCCTGAGCTAAACTCTAGGAGCTTTGCTCCCACAGCCGTGTGGCCTGCTAGCCAGCAGCCACCAACCGGAAGCCCCCTATCCTCCATCGGATAACGTTGGGCCTCAACACTCTTCACCCAGCCGCCCTAGTGCCGCTGAGGGTGAAATCTCAGTGCATCACTGACCCTGGGGGACCCCTGAGTCTAACCCCAGAACCTTAACTCCCACAGTCGTTTACTTACCTGCAAACCGATAACCTGTTTTTCTTCCATAGAATAACATTGACAATTTTCTTCAAAAAAACGACTGTGTGGAGTTTTGAAAACTAGAAATATTCCTTAAAAATCGAAATAATAACAAAAACGCATTTTCTCAACTGTTTTCAGGAAATGTCCCAGTGCTGAATCTAGGCATGCAGCACTGAGTTAGAAAAAGTAACGAAAAAATAACTTACCTACAATTTGTTGAAAAAGTCCATTAATTCCAATGTACTATACCTGCTAAGTGTTGCAATCTGCTACATTATCTGTAAACTAAAACCAGTATAATTTCTACTGCATTTTTGAACTGTATTACAAACAAACTATCATATTACTGAAAAGTATTTATATGCTTACCTGTGCCAGGCTTGCTTGGTTCTAGAAAAATAAACCAACAGTATATATTTGTATACAACAATTGGCCTAGAGTTCAATTCCTGAGTGTGAATTCATTTGCTGACGAGTGTGTACATCAAATACTTGACACTGTCCTCTGATACTGCCTTACTGCTTGACCAAGCTACCACTTTAGAGAGTAAGGTTCTATGTAACTTTAACCTCTGCCTACCTTTGGGGACTCTTGGACTCTATACACACTGTACCTCACTTTGGTGCAGTATATATAGAGCCAGTTTCTTACACTCGCTGAAACCCATACTGGGCTTGCTTTAAGATGTTCTTCTCTTTTACCCATAGCTCCAGCCTAGATAGAAGGTGTAGGCCCATTCCTTTTGCAGTTGTTTCTAGAAGAGAAATTGGCCTATAATTCTTACGGCTCCCCCTATCTCCCTTCTTATATATAGGAACAATTATGCTACATTTCCAGGACACTGGTGGACCTATCCGGGCTATGTTATTGAAAAACATTAGTTAATAAGAGTACCCGACGATCTAGGTTGTCTTGAATAAAATCTATCGGACCACATCTGGTCCCGGTGCTTTCCTTCGAGAACAGGCTCCTAACTGCTCCCTTACCTCGCCCAGCGAGAAAGATAGCCATTCTTTGTCAGTACGATAAGTAATGGTAGCGGATGTGGCAGACAGAGTATTGGGAGAAAAGATACACAAAAAGTGATCGACCGAGTCATCTTCGCCCACGTTGGTATCCAGAGACGGCTCTTCCTTAGGCTTGAAGTCAGGTGAGTTAATTAGTTCCCATAACTTTCTGCTATTACCGTTTGAAGAGGCCTGCTCGAGCTTGGCCCATATTTCCTCCCTCAAAGATCTTTCCCTTTTCTTTCTAGCTTCTTTGTACACCTTCCGGGCTAAAGAGATTTGATCCCTATTTCTAGGTTTCTCATTTAATGATTTGTAGAGAGACTTCCTTGCTTTTGTACATGGAGTATCAAACCAACCTTTAGTTTTCCTTGACTCACATTCCTTCTGTTGAGTTAGCGCCCTTTTTATTTGGTTTTTGAAGATGTTCAAAGAAAGAAGCTAAGCGATTTGCGAATCACCTCCGGTATCAATTTATGTCTATTTGAGTCCACTTTAACTGGTATCCATTTATCCTGGCCAGTATGGGAGATTGTATTCACTGGTACTTTTTGTCCTTCCCGGAAGGTAAGAGTACCCCACACTTTAGTCTTGCGTGTTCACATAGGGGGGTAAACCGGACAGCCAGGTCTGTAACCCTACCAGCGAGGGAATTAGAGATCATTATGTAATCAATAGTTGACTCACAAAGTTCTCCGGAAAAAGTTTTCTGTGGGGGATCCTTCCGGCCATTTGAATCACCCATTAAAATCATATTTCTAGTGAAGATTTATTTAAGGTACAACCATAACTATTGTGTGAAAAATGATATGTCGGATAGCCCAACAAATCTGCTAGGCCGCAAATTCGGTGTTGGCTGAACTTACAAGGATGGAGATTAAAATCACCCATCCAGGTGATAAATGGGGGTTTATTTTTCCCTAACTCATTACAGATCTTATTAACTGCCCTGATTACTTCCTCAGCTACTAAATACATATTTGTTCCAAAGTTGTTGTTATAGCAGTTAATTAGGATTCAGATCCCTTCCTTTCCGTAACCTAGGGTAAGAAGGTGAAAATACTGGCTTACCGCCTCAAATTTCTTTACTTGTATTTCCGTCGTATTAGGAATTAGCGTTAGGAGCCCGCCCTTTGCCCTCCCTAACAATGAGGGTACAGTTTTTATTTGAAAAGAGCGGTAGCCATTTATAAAAATGGGCTCAGTTGCCCATGTCTCTTGAAAACAAGCGATACCCTGACCTTCCCACTCTTTTAGCCAACTGAAGTTCCTCAGCTTATTTTTAATTCCTGCGATGTTCCATGTCAGTATCTTGCAAGTTTTATTTAACCAATTCCCATCAGCAATGTTTTCAAGGGGTTCATGAGTTTTTACCATTGCTATACCTGGGTCTTTAAATACCGGCGGTTTCAGTCAATCGCATTATTCCAGGTCACTGAGGGGATGTATGTCATTACAACGCACACTTTTACAACGCATGCACTTACAACGCATTTTTTACAACGCAAAATCCATTACAACGCATTCCATTACAACACATGACACTACAACGCATTTTTAAAAACTACCTTTACAACGCATTCAATTACAACGCATACTACCTTTACAACGCATACCATTACAACACATAATATTAAATTGCATTTAAGGTAAGTATTAGATAGTATAGGGGTAAAAATTACTTTTCTTACTCCAGGGGGTGCAACAGTAGGGTAAGTGTTGGATAGTATAGGGGTAAAAATTACTATTCTAACTCCAGGGGGTGCAACAGTAGGGTAAGTGTTGGATAGTATAGGGGTAAAAATTACTATTCTAACTCCAGGGGGTGCAACAGTAGGGTAAGTGTTGGATAGTATAGGGGTAAAAATTACTATTCTAACTCCAGGGGGTGCAACATTAGGGTAAGTGTTGGATAGTATAGGGGTAAAAATTACTATTCTAACTCCAGGGGGTGCAACAGTAGGGTAAGTGTTGGATAGTATAGGGGTAAAAATTACTATTCTAACTCCAGGGGGTGCAACAGTAGGGTAAGTGTTGGATAGTGTAGTGTAATATTATGCGTTGTAATGGTATGCGTTGTAAAGGTAGTATGCGTTGTAATGGAATGCGTTGTAAAGGTAGTTTTTAAAAATGCGTTGTAGTGTCATGCGTTGTAATGGAATGCGTTGTAATGGATTTTGCGTTGTAAAAAATGCGTTGTAAGTGTAGTGCGTTGTAAAAGTTGCGTTGTAAAGGTTGTTCCCCCACTGAGGGGGGGCAAATCTATTCTTGAGGGTGAACCCTCTATTACCCTTCTCAAGTGGGGCAATGGGTCCCAATTGTCCCTCACCCCATCGGGATCTGAATTCATTTACCAGTGTCAGAAGGCGTCTAGAAAAAAAGAACCCATACGATAATGCTTTTATTTGTGTACCCCTAGGGGGATACCGACACAGATAGTCCAGAAGAACTCTTGGAATGTGGTGGTTGTTAAAATTCACGATCACACAATCCCCATCCATTGTTTTATTTTTCGAACCTAACCACTCCACCCTTCTCACCATAATAAATTGATTAGCAAGTGGGACAACCTCATTTCCACCACTGGGAGCCTGACAAGACAACCAGTGCAAAGATTTGTCCATCATTTGGATTGTGTTTTCCGTCTGATCCTTTTTTTTAGAGTTGGAACATTAGCCAGGATCAGAACGAAGGGGTCTGAGGCCTGAGCGAGGTGCAAGGACTGGTAGGCTTCACACTACCCTGAGGATTGATATTCTTCCTCCTTACGCGGCACCATTCGTTCATATTTTTGATGACTAAGGTGAGATGTAGCTTTTTCTTGTTAATAAGATCAGGATGCTTGTTACCCTTATTGACTTTGTACCATTTGACGGATATTTTTTCTATTGCCCGCAGTGTACCTTGTGATATCCGTATTATTGATTGATATTATGTGCAGATGGCTATTGGATTTCTTTACCGGTTTTCCGGTAAGGATACCTTTACTTTATTTTTCACATTAGATCACGTTTGTCTTTTCTTGTGACTCTTTTTCTCCATTTCTTTATTATTTTCTTCAATTTTTTCCCCTTCTCTTTTCTTTTAGCCGTTTTTTTCGTCCATGCTATTAGCGTCAGGTACCTTTATTTCCATTTGTTAGTCTTCTTATCTGTATCTTCCTTCCCTCCCTTTTTCTCTTTGACCTTACTTTTCTCGCACTCTCTTTCTTTCTTCTTTTTTCTTTTATTTCCGTCATTATTTCTCTGATTAGTACCCTATCATAGAGTCACTGGTATTCTTTGAATTGAGCACGGTGTCACTGGTGTCTCATTTTGGCTCTTTCTTCTCACCATGACATATTAAGAATCTTCAAGCTCTATTCATTCATTTCGTTGATTCGGTTGTGCACTGGATGGTTATGATGAGGATTACTTACCTTCTTGAATTTTTCACATTTTTATACATCTCCCTAATGTTTGTATCCTTCGGGTTTACACGTGTGTTTGTGAGACCACGTAATAGGTGACAGAGAGGGATTTTCTCTCTGGTTACTGTAACTCCAATTCTTTGTATTTATACCAAACATTTGTATCATTCGCAGCCCTGAAGAGTCGTGGGATTACCTTCCCTGACGAAACACGTGCCGGCTGGTTGTGTTTCCGAAAGCAATAAAGAATACCGATTTCCACTGAAGATTTTGGTTTATTTTGCTTTCTCCACCACAGTATCTATTTGACTCAATATATATGTGTGCACAGGATTATTTTGTACTATTTTGTTGTAGGGCTTGCCCTACACACATTGAGGGGTTTTAAGGGTCTCCCCTTCCTGTTTAGCACCATATTTACTTGTCCAGTTAATACCCTACACGCATACTTGCTGAGCGTCACTACTTCCTACACACTTAATATCCTTTTCGCAATTTTGGTAGGTTTTAATGGGTGCCCTCCTAAGCGGTCTATGTTGGTTAGAGTGAGAGGCCCTCCCCCTGTTCTTGTGAGGTTAAGTGAGTGATATTGCCCAAGTCGTTAGTGGCAGTAAAGGATTGCAACGGGGGGATCTCATCTCTGCTCTGCAGTTGGTGTTGGTATACAGGAGGAGCCATTAGGGTTTGAGAGTCAATTTGAACAGTGGGTGGCAGACTACTCATATTGGTCATGTTTCCCTCTTTCGTGTTATGGACCACGAGTCCTTTCCCTCCCACCTGGGTTAGTTGAGCCCCCGGGACATTTCCATTAAGTGGACATGACTAAGGCCCAGTGGATTGAAGGGTAGGACCAGTGGATTGATGGAAAAATGGAGTAGCCAAACCCTCAATATATGACAATCGCTCCTCAATTCTCACTAGTTGGGCTTGCAGTGGGTTCAACAATACAGTAATTAATGTTTCAAGTCTCTTCCACATATCATCGCCCTCTATTAAAGGCAAAGAAGCAAGATCCTTAGTTATCGCGGGGACAAGATGGAATTTGGGCCAGGTTTAGTTCCTTCCGTTCCTCTACGTCTTTTAGGTTGAGATGTCTGCTTTACCAGCTGTTTCACCAGGCCGCCGCCCCTTCTTCGTTTCTCTGGGGGCTCAGTGTTCTTGTCAAGTATGGATGTTGGAGCCCGACCCATTATTGATGTCTTTGATCTAGTTATAGGCTCTTCTGGAGAGAGGGAGCCCGCCAATGCAGCCGTAGGTGTGGATGATGCCGGCAGTATTGACAAGGAGGGCGGTGAGGCTAATAGGGGGGTTAGCGGAGCAATATACCCCGCATTGCCACCAAGCGAGGAGTGCTTCCAAGCAATCAAAGAATTCAGGGAAAGATGTCTCTTGGTTATTGCAATCTCGTGGGTCAAGACCGTCTCTGCCCTTGTTAAAAAAGCATCTAGTGTTTCTACCATACTCCCCCCGTCTGCTCAACAAGGGCATTCCTTTTAGCCATCGCTCATAGACTAGACTTAAGAGCATTTGTAAATAAAAAGACACACAATTTAACCTAACTACAAAACAAGTACCTTAATAAGTGTGTTTATGGGGTCCCAGGTCACAGATGACAGAGAGTGTGCCCAGTCGAGTCTCTTCAAGGCTCTGACGGGTGTGAACGCGCCCGCCCTTGGCTCGGGCTTTGCCTGGGCGTGTCCCCGCGCACGGCCCGGCCTCTTGAATTTAGCGCATTTTGGCAGTGCTAGTGGTTGTAGTCCCCCCAGCAGCGTTTCCGGATTCTCCCGTTGTCCACCTCCGTCTCGGGTGAAAGCAGTGGTGGTGAAGAGCGTGAGACCACTGACCCGCTCAGGCCAAAAATGCGTGGTGAGTGGTTGTGAGGCTACAGAGGGCCGCGGTGCGGCATTTTGAATTTAGCACGTTCTGGCAGTGCTAGTGGTGCTGGGGGTTGTAGTCCCCCCAGCAGCCTTTCCGGATTCTCCCGTCTCGAAAGCAGTGGTGGTGAAGAGCGTGAGACTACTGACCCGCTCAGGCCAAAAATGCGCTGTGCGAGGATCATTATCAGTTTGTGTTGTGTGAGTCC
Organism: Triturus cristatus; assembly: GCF_964204655.1. Taxonomy (NCBI): domain Eukaryota; kingdom Metazoa; phylum Chordata; class Amphibia; order Caudata; family Salamandridae; genus Triturus; species Triturus cristatus. The sequence goes on from NC_140581.1 coordinate 79,872,431, forward strand.
AGTATGTTTACAAGGGCGTGACTTTTTGTTCAAATTGAACTGTACTGTCTACTGCACACCAAAGGGAGTCGAATTGCAGACAAACAATGAGGACATTGCCTTTAAGCTGGCAAACCAGAACTTTTCTGCTACCTTGTTCCCTTTACTGACGGTGGAAGACATGCCACTGGATCTGAGAGACACGGTCTCTCCACTGGTATGGGATTTCTCAGGGGAAGAAATCGGACTGATTCGAGGAGTCAAACCAGTCCGCATACAGGTCAAACCAAATGCAGGGTTTCTGAGAACGCCTCAGTACAACCTGACCCCAGAAACAGTGGCAGGGTTAACTCCATGATAGCCAGGGCATTCTGAAGAAGATCATGGGGTGTCCGTGTAATTCTCCTATTATGGAGTTGCAGAAGCCGAATGGGAAATATCCTATTGTTCAGGATCTTAGGAAGGTTAAATACATAGTGATTCCGTGTTGTCCTGTGGTACCAAATCCATCTCTAACCCTTTTCCAGATTCCTTGTGAAGCTGACTGGTTCACAGTGATTGACCTCTGCCAGGCATTTGTCTCCATTCCATTGCATGAGGAGAGCCAATTTTTATTTGCTTTCCGTCTAGAGAATTGTGTCTTAACGTGGTGTCGTTTCCCACAAGGGTATACTGAATGTCCATCCATATTCACTCGAATTTTGAAGAAGAATGGATTGAGGAGTTGAGACAGTCCGCATGCAGGTCAAACCAAATGCTGAGTTCCCGAGAACTCCTCAGTACAACCTGACCCCTGAAACAGTGGCAGGGTTAACACCTGTAATTGACTCCTCGATCTGGCCGCATGACACCGGGGTGAGAGCAATGCCCAGGGACCACATCCCCCAGGCTCCCCCACAACGCCGACGCTGACACTGCTTCCTGCTGCTGGTTTTCGCACCCAGAGGTGCATAAATTAACTTACAAGCTCCCACTCCTCGGGACGCTCACTCTGGCCGCATGACATCGGGATGAAAGCCTAGCCCAGGGACCTCATCCCCCAGGCTTCCCCACAACGCCGCTGCTTCCTGCTGCTGGTCTTCGTGCCCGGAGGTCCATAAATTAACTTACAAGCTCCCGCTGCGCAGGATGCTCGCTGGCCATGCCCAGGCCAAGGGCGGGCCCGTCTGCGCCCATCCGTGGCCGTTCGAGACTGGGCTAGTCCACCCCCCCTTGGTTCTTTAACTGTGGGGCCTTTTACAGTTCACCTCCCCGCTCCAATTTTTACATGGACAAAGCCAAAATGCAGGTACTACCTTGCTGACAACAGGGTGTGGTCTCTATATGTTCGACTGGAAAACGGTGAGAACCCTAAGCCCTATACTATAAAGTGCCTCCATCTATCATAGAATGTAGGAGCAAGCTAACGGTGCCCAGGAGAAAGAAGGACCTACCATGTACCTCCCGTACCTCTTTCTTTTAATGAAATATTTTTTTTTAAATAGAGAACAATCTATAGGGCTCGGTTTTGCATTATATTTGTGTGATTCTGTGATTTTATAATATTCGCCTATTTGCCTTCCAGTACTTTGCACTTTGATCCCAGCATTTTGCACTTTTGCACATGACACTTTGTTTTGTAATTAAGTGTATACTGTTTTATAGATCAAACCTGCCTATACCCCATACTAAGAAACCCCCTGGGAAGCCACTATAATTAAACGCAAGATTCAAAAATTTGTAACTGATAACCCACGCACCACAATTGATTCAATTTAAGTTCGAGCAGTTAGTGCAATCACTGATGAAATAGACAGAACAGAACGCAGTTTATCCCTGAGTCCTGGCTTGGTGGTAGGCGGGCATATAGGTGATAGCAGTGGATTATTACCGGGAGAGAGTATGCAATCTGTGGAAGCTGCCCTTACTGCGCCCCAAGGAACATCTAGGCCCCCTGAAAACATATCAGAACCTGAACTGCACATACAATCTGACTCTCCTCACTTGCATATATCTGATAGATCGCCATCCCCGAAGAGAAAGAGAGGGTGTAAGAAGAGACAAACAGTGGTAGGGAATTCTAAAGGTAAGAAAGGCCCTAAACAGACCCCTATAGATCATGTGTGTAACAGCTTAGTCGGCCAAGGTACCACTGTCAACACACAAACAACATAAATTCTATCCAATATTTTAATGAAGGTCGAGGAGCTGCTTAGACCGATTCATGAGAAAATTGACAAACTGTCTAGTGAAGTTACTAAGATCTGCAGCCTATTGAGGGATACTTGCACCAGTGCCGGGACAATGTCGGATGCAACTAGGGGAGGGCAAGCTGAGAATGCGTCAAAGGTAACTATCCCGATTGATAATGGAATAAACAAAGGGACAGGTAGAGAACCTGCTGGGGTTCGAAATTACATGACAAGTACAGGGTTTCAAAAGGGAAATAATGAGCCAGCAAATCATAATTCACCAAGACAGCAGGGTCCGATTAACCAACTCCAATCAGCCCGAGGGGACAGGTTGGACTCGGAACAATCAACTGCTACATATAATAAGTCAGGTAACAACATGACTCATGAGAGAAGAGTAGATGCTCCCATCAATTTGCCTCCTGAATGTTGCCCATATGTTGCAGTTTTGGTGAATGTGCCTCCCCTGCAAACAGGACAAATGGAGAGCCATGATACCGTAAAGAATAGAATAGTACATTGGCTTGATAAGAACTGTGGCTTTCCGGTAGCAGGAGCTAATCAGATACTCCTGACACGAAGAGTGGGATGGATTGGCCCCTTACAGAAGTGTCTCAAAGGAGACTGTATAATGATTAATTTTAGAAACCCAAGTTGGTCTAGAAATACCTAGCATAGAGCACCCCGTTGTTACAATTAGACTGGAACATGACACTGCAACCTCTTGGTTTTTTTCTATAGACACCTAAGGCCTATGCAACATAGGGAAGATGATCGAAACCCTCCCAGTATGACATCAGCTTTGTCAATCTACCCTCAACATGATTTACCAATCTCAAATAGATACCAGACTCTCAGCACCCTGCAAGATTCTGATTGACAGAAGGGTTTTGATCCCCCAGCTCGGAGCCCTATATTACTGGAGACCGGGTAGATGGCAAAGGCACATGGATCCTGCCTGTAACTGACCTATCTCAAAATGAACCTACTGCTACCACAGACACCGAGAGTATATTTGTAGAGGCACGCTTATAAGTATAGATAAAGGAAGTAAGGGTGAGCACCCCCGGGCTAACCCAGGGAAGTCTCCAGTGAAAGGTTATATTATTACAACCTGAAATGTCGATGGCTTAAGGAGCAACCAGGATTCACCAGGATGGCAGGATTTTATTACTAGTGATCTTAATATAATTTGCCTGCAAGAGACCTGGTGCACTGAACCAGTTTATGTAGAAGGGTTCACTTCATATTGGCTTCAGGCAGTGCCCTCGCCTGCTGGTAGAGCCAAAGGGGGCTCTTGACCCTTATGTCCAATAAGTTATCAGCTATTACTGTTAAAATAACGATTACAATTGGAGCACACTCTCAGATTCTGTGGTTGTACTTTAAAGACAGAAGGGAAGTGGTTGTGGTTAATTATTACAATAACCAGTTTGAATCAACCCGCAGTAATATTGTATCTGATTTAGATAATGGACTTGATAATTTGCTAAGCATTATCACGACTAATACTGTAATAGTATGGGTGGGGGATTTTAATATACAATCATGTCCATTGTCGATGACCAAGGCCTGTGGGAACATGCATGGTGAGGATGATGAAAGTATGCATTTCACACACAATGATTATGGAGGAGCCCTAAATTTTATGATGGCTAAATATGACCTTGAACTGCTACAGTGCACCGGGGATACCAATGGCGGTCTTACACCAACATTTATTGGCAGAAATGCTGCATCTATTATTGACCATATACTAATTTGAACTAGCACTAGCCATTTGTGGTGTTCTATTCCATGGATTATTGAGTTGGCACTGAGTGACCATAACTGTATTTCTATGTCGACTCTTGTTTGGGGCCCAAAAGTGGTAGCAAATCAAGATTTCATAACTAGCATCGCTCCTATGGGGCACGCATTAAATGGGTAGGTGTGGAACCGGCAAAGGTTTTATACGAAATTGTTACAAAATGTGATGCAGAGATTTCCTATTGCCTCAATGAGGATGTTAGCCCCTTCCTGCTGCTAGTTAATTTCCCAAAAATGAATGTTGTAATTGAGGGGATACTGACTGCACTCTTGGGAAAAAAGGTAGACAACATAGAGGCTGGTTTGATCTTACTTGTACCCAGGCATTAAGTCAACTTAAACAAGCCCAACTGAATGGGAAATATCGCATTTTTCCAGATCTTAGCAAGGTTAATAACATAGTGATTCCATGTTGTCCTGTGTTACCAAATCCATCTCTAACCATACTCCAGATTCCTTGTGAAGCTGAAGGGTTCATGGTGATTGACCTCTGCCAGGCACTTTTGTCCATTCCATTGCATGAGGGGAGCCAATTTTTCTCAATGGGTTTGATGCCTACCGAACTATGAGATGTGATAGTCTCACAGAAGCAAAATTGTTGTTGAGGGAACTCATTCCAAGATTTGGATGTCCAACTACATTGGAATCGGATAGAGGCACACATTTCCATAACGAGATCATGAAATTGCTCTGCACCGCCTTAAGTGTGGATCAAAGACTGCAATGTAGTTACAGGCTAGAGGCATCAGAAATGGTGGAGCAAGTCAATGGGACATTAAAAGCAAGGTTGGCTAAAGTCTGCGCTTTGACATCTTTGAAATAGCCTGATGCATTGCCTCTTGTGCTGATGAGTTTGCGCAGCAATCCTGACAGGAGAAATAGGTTGTCGCCACATGAGATGATTTGGTCCTTGATAACTGTAAAGGATTGGCTGATGTGGTTAGTTCTGTGTCTCATCAGGTTGAAGCAGCAACTGCAAAGACCTCAAAGGACCTCTGCCATGATCTGAACCTGGGAGACTTTGTTCTCATCAAGAAACATGTGTGGAAAAACTGCCTTGACTTTCGTTAGCATGGGCCATACCAAGTGATACTGGTAACTATGACTGCTGTGAAGTGTGGAGGAGTGCCAAGCTGGATTCACGCTTCCCACACACAACAAGTTTCAGGTCCCTCTGATGAAACAGCTTCTCTCCCAGAAATATTACCAGCTGCGACAGAGGGGTCACCGGAGAGGGCAAGCCAAGCTGTAAAGGTACCTAAAGTGGCTGGACATACACCAAGTCGATTTGAGGGAGGTCACGCTACACAAGACCCTGGTATAGACTCTGAGGGAGACTGTAATGTTGCTAGTGACAGAGAGTCTGACTCAGTAGAAGAGACTGATGTGACAAATGGTCGTGTGCAGCTGAGAAAGAAGGATGTTACCAGTAAAACGTGGCCTGTGAGACAGAGGAGGGAAAATCTGAGACTTGTGTCTGGGAGGGAACTTGCACCAATAGCTGAATCTTCAGAGTCTAATCTAAGTGAAACAGAGCGAAACAGAGAAGGCAAGAGAGTCCAGTAGAGCTCAAGTGCTGTGTCAGAGATATTCCTCTCCCGAGTGGCCTTACTTGGTTGCAAATGCTAGGGAGAGCGAGGTCCGAGATTTCGATACTGGTTGTCGAGATCTTGTTGAGAGTTCCTGGAATTGAAGCAAATGCACTTCTGTCATTGATTGTTCCGGAGGACATAGAATTTCCAAGTTTTGGAGCGCCACTGTCTCCTCAGGAGATGTAATGTAATGTAAATAAAACTTGTAGAGCGCAACTAATGCCCAAGAGCGGCTTGGCGCTATAGGAGAGCTGAGTCAGGTGTATCAGGGATGAGAATTACTGCTATAGACAAGAGCTGCAAGAGGCTTCTTATCCAGCTTGTATAAATAGCCAGGTTTTTAAGCCTTTTCTGAAACTAAGCAGTGAGGGTGCTGTTTTTAGGTCAAAAGGCAGTTGATTCCAAAGCATTGCTGTTGTCCTAAAGAAGCTACTGCCTCCCCATGTGGTCTTCTTAGCTGGAGGGACCATCATATTCTTTGCCAGACCTGAACGTAGAGTTCTAGCTGGCATATACCATCTCAATTTGTTTTTAAACTGGTCTGGTCCTAGTCCATGCAAAGATTTAAACGCCATGCAGAGGGCCTTGAATTTACATCTTTGTCTGACTGGCAACCAATGCAGTCTTCTGATGGCTTCTAAAAATGAGGTGTGCCGCTGCATTCTGTAAAATCTGAAGTCTGTTAACAAGACCTGCTGTGAGTGTGAGATAAAGACTATTACAATAGTCAATTCATGTAAGGACCATTGGAAGGATCACTTCTTTTAAAAGTTCAGTCTTTATATATTTTTTGATCTTTTTAATCAGCCTTATAGAGCAGAAGGATGCTGATGTAATTTTGATGACTGGCTCTTTAAATTTAAGTTCCCTATCTATTATAATACCTAGGTTTTTTACTTTGGTTGAGGTTATGGGTGGTGTATCCAACTCCGGCGGCCACCAGTCCGGTGTCCAGAGGGAGGGTTTGTTGCCAAAGATGATAACCTCCGTTTTTGAGGCATTCAGCTTCAGGCAATTTCTGTCCATGCATCGCTCACCTTTTCCATGCAGGTGCTAGAAGCACCTCCATGGCTATTTTACCTGTTTGTCAGAGACACCACAATTTGGGTGTCATCAGCATATGAGGCCAAGGTAAAACTGCCATGTTTTACAATCGACACCAGAGGCATAACATAAAGATTAAAAAGTGTAGGGCTTAGTGCCGATCCTTGTGGGACTCCACAAGGTAGGGAGAACTGTCTAGAGACAAACTTCCCCATTGCCACGTTTTGCTGTCGATTTGTTAGGAATGATTTTAGTAGATTACTAGCTATTCCTTTTATCCCTAAGTCTTAGAGCCGGTCAACCAGAATCTCATGGCTGACCGGATCAAGTGCCGCCGAAAGATCAAGCATTACCAGCGCTGCTGTCCCTACTCTATCGAGAACTTCACGTATTTCTTCTGTGGCTATGATTAGTGCGGATTCAGTGCTATAGTTTTCCTGAAACCATGTTGTGATTCATCAAGCAGCAAGTTTCCTTCTATATATTCTGAAATTTGCTTGTTCATAATTTTCTCCGTCAGTTTAGCAGCAAAAGGTAGCCTTGAGATCGGCAGATAATTGCATGGCTCAGCGCTATCCAAGTTTTCTTTTTTCAAAAGTGGGAAAATTCAAGTATGTTTCCATTGGACAGGGAAAATCCCACTGGTAAACACATTGTTTAGGATATGTCCCAGATTTCTTGCCACCTGGGCAGATATTTAGTGCATTATATTTGGCGGACAAGGATCATAAGGAGAGCCTGATTTAATTAACAGAATTAAGTCTATGAGTTGATCTTCTGAGGGGGTCTCTAATATAGAGAGACTGTTTTTATTTTTATTTTCTGAAGTTGTGTACTCGGTCTGAGGGTACACTGCTTTGTTTGCTGCAAATTTGTTAAAGATGTTTGAAAGAAACCAGCTAGTATGTCGCAGAATTCTTGATGTATTCCTGTGTTAGTGGCATTAGTAGGAGTTACCAGCTTCTTGATAACTGAGAAAAGGGTTTTCTTGGCGTCACAGGCATTTTTTATATGCTCTGAAAAATAAGTGGTCTTTGCTTTTTGGATACCCTCTTTGTGCTTTGCTAATTTGGCCTTATATATAATCTTCTCTTCTGCATCCTATTTTTTTCTCCGTTTCTGTACCTGTCTGCGGCAATCCTGCCTAGATAATCTGAGATTCTCATCATACCAGGGTTGGGACATTTTTTTGTAGCAGACTTATGAGAGGTTAGTACTGTCTTATCCAGTGCTGTGTTTAGCCAATGTGTAAAAGTATCCACATTTTGCTCCACATTCTCCCCCAACTGACAAGGGGTAGCGCTAGCAACCTCTCCTAATTCAACTGTAGAAACTTTATGCCAGGCTCTGCCGTTGTATATTGGATAGGTGGTCTATGCATGATCATTTTTTAAATCTTCATTTGCCAGTTCACCCCCCAGGTAAACTGGCTGCCGTCCTTGCCCTCCTTCTCTCGCCGCTGACTCGCTGGGTGTAGGCTGCCATCTCATCGCGCTGCCCGGAGCGGGGAAAACCACAACTCCCAGGTGCCCCGGCACTCCCTGACGACATCTAAGCGCCCGGAGGCGCATAAAAGATCGCTGCTTCCTTGGTGGGGCGGGAAAGCGCGAATTTTGAAAAACTCACCAGATTGTCCTGCTTCTTGACGGGGCTGCCGTCCTTGCCCTCCTTCTCTCGCCGCTGACTCTGTTGGTGTTCCCTCGCTGGGTGTAGGCTGCCATCTCATCGCGCTGCCCGGAGCGGGGAAAACCACAACTCCCAGGTGCCCCGGCGCTCCCTGACGACATCTAAGCGCCCGGAGGCGCATAAAAGATCGCTGCTTCCTTGGTGGGGCGGGAAAGCGCGAATTTTGAAAAACTCACCAGATTGTCCTGCTTCTTGACGGGGCTGCCGTCCTTGCCCTCCTTCTCTCGCCGCTGACTCTGTTGGTGTTCCCTCGCTGGGTGTAGGCTGCCATCTCATCGCGCTGCCCGGAGCTGGGAAAACCACAACTCGCAGGTGCCCCGGTGCTCCCTGACGACATCTAAGCGCCCGGAGGCGCATAAAAGATCGCTGCTTCCTTGGTGGGGCGGGAAAGCGCAAATTTTGAAAAACTCACCAGATTGTCCTGCTTCTTGACGGGGCTGCCGTCCTTGCCCTCCTTCTCTCGCCGCTGACTCTGTTGGTGTTCCCTCGCTGGGTGTAGGCTGCCATCTCATCGCGCTGCCCGGAGCTGGGAAAACCACAACTCCCAGGTGCCCCGGCGCTCCCTGACGACATCTAAGCGCCCGGAGGCGCATAAAAGATCGCTGCTTCCTTGGTGGGGCGGGAAAGCGCGAATTTTGAAAAACTCACCAGATTGTCCTGCTTCTTGACGGGGCTGCCGTCCTTGCCCTCCTTCTCTCGCCGCTGACTCTGTTGGTGTTCCCTCGCTGGGTGTAGGCTGCCATCTCATCGCGCTGCCCAGAGCGGGGAAAACCACAACTCCCAGGTGCCCAGCGCTCCCTGACGACATCTAAGCGCCCGGAGGCGCATAAAAGATCGCTGCTTCCTCCGCGTCGCGGGACGCGCGCGGGCGGGCGCCAGGCTACGCCCGGGCAAAGGGCAGGCCGTCTGAGGCCGTCAGAGGACGAAGGAGGTCAGGTTGGGACTATCCCCTTACATCTAGCCAGACCCGTCATCCATTCTGGGGTGAGTTCTACAAAGCACTCCTTGCGATATTATCCATCACCCGTGTGAGTCATGACAAGGGGTCATTCTAAATCAAGCACGAGGGCTGCAGGCATGGGGACATTGGACAATTATCTAAAACAGGCTGAAACTGCCGTAGTGAATGAAATCGCCCTGGTTGAACGCCGACTATCTCTTGAGCCCACTGGACATTTAAGTATCCCGTTACCCTCAGACGACATTTCCTCCCCTAATGCCACACCGGCTGTATTGTATCCCCGTGTGATTCCTAGTGAGTCGATTGTGGAAGACTGTAATCCCACCGCTATTACACTTTTAAGCACAGACAGTATAGCCCCTTCACCTGTGGCCATTCATACTAGACAGTCCAGGATTAAAAATGATATTATGTTCAATGGGGGGAAAATTGTCACGGGTAAAAGAAAAGCTAATAAAAACCCAGTGGGAAATCGAAAGCAGGCAAAGCAACCAAGGACTATCACCACTGTTTCTGGGTCGGAGCGAGTTAATCCTAGCTCTCTTCACTTAGATAGGGCGGATTCTAGTGAGAGCAGGCGTGTTAGTCCCAATTTAGGTGTGGACCAGAGTAGGGAGACACTTATGTCTAGTATTGTTACACCTATGGAAGCACATCTCACGTCACTTATTCAGCCCCTAATAGCTACTCTGAAGCGTATTGAGGACCGTATTAGTATTATGGAATCTCACCTCAATAGTAAAGTGCTTAAAACAAGCTCAAACACTGAAGTAGGGGATACATTAAGCACAATTACGGCTTCTGTAGATAACTTGTTGAGTTCCATGATCACCCCTTCACAACAACCAGTCCCTCCTGTAGTGCCCAACTGCTCAGGATCTAATATTTTCCAATCAGCCAAAGATAACTTAGGTAAGACCCTAGGAAAGGAAGGGCAAATGCAGACTAAGGAGGGGGGCCCATATTATCCTGCACCTCAGCAAGGAGGGGATTTTTCCTTACATTTACCGGCTGAGGCATGCCCCTACACTATAATTCTAGCCAATGTGCCCAAATTGGAGTGTGACAAAAAGGAACACTGGACCTCTCTGAAAAACAAGGCCCTTCACCACTTGTCTAATAAAATGGTTCTGGGTCATCACCTCAATAAGCATTTCATGATGATCAGAAGGGTACCATGGGTAGGAAAGACTGCTAAACATCTAGAGGGAGACTGTATTGTTGTAAGCTTTAGATCCCCAGGGTTGGTAAATGATATTCTAAGACAGGCAGGGTCTGTGAGAATCCATAAAGACTACGTGAATATTCTCCCCTTGGGTTTCTTTTATCCTCCATCCCACATTAGATCAACATTTTCTGTCCAACCTAATAGACTCGGTCCTATTAATAACTTTGCTGTCCCAGTCTCTAATAGATTTGATGTCTTTTCCAATCTGGAAGAAATCGAGTGACTAAGGACTCGTGATCAAATTATTACCCCTGACACACGAGTTCCTGTCCCTCTAGCCGTGAAACCACCAAATCATGTTTCCATCTCAGTAGGACCAAATCAGGATTCACCGGGTCTTTTATCTAAATTGATCTCCTGGAATATAGCAGGTCTAAAAAGTAAATTAGATGATCCTGCTTGGAGAGATCTAATCAGCTCGGGTGATATTATCGGTTTGCAAGAGACATGGGACACAGAGGATACGTTGTATATTGACGGGTATGAGAGTTTTTTCGTATCTGCCACCCCGACTAGTTCTGGGAGGGCGAAGGGTGGGCTGGTTACTTTAATCTCAGCAACCATACCCGGTTCATTCTCTCAACTAGAAACGGGCTCGTCAAATTGTTTGGCCATTTTTATCTTGATGAATGAGGGATCTGATTTTTTGGTAGTTAATTTTTACAATTCATATGATAGAGTTGCCACGACCGATCACCTGGCCGCGTTAAACAGTTTTTTAGCTGATCACAAGGAGACTAATAAACTTAACAGTAAGAATTGCCTCACCATAGTGATGGGTGATTTTAACATCCATGGCTGTCCACTTCAATGCTTCCCCTCGGATCCTTTGGGACCGATTGAATCAGGGGTTGCACATTTTGAACATACAGTGGCGGGAGATCTTCTCGAATCTATTTTGGCAGACCATGGTTTGTTTCTCCCGTCTACGGCGGGCGAAATTATCCCCACTTTTAAAGGAAGTGGGAAAGACTCAGTCATTGATTACATTTTTGTTAGCTCTACTTTTGGGGTTAATATTAAAAGTTATATGACGACCTGGACCCATTTTAGTGACCACAATCCCGTGACCCTTAGTCTTTGGCACCTTCTTAAAAAACCTGTTAAACCTCAAGCAACCGTGGATAAATCCGATATTCGCCCATCTGATCAGGATCGTAGAATTAGATGGAGCAAAGTAATTCCAGGCGACTTTTACAATAACTTAAAAAGTAAGGTAGGATCTGAGTTAAATACGTGCCTGGACCTCGAAGCAGGGGATGGCGAGGTTCTAGTGGCATATTCTGCTATTTGTAGTCAGATCTTAGCAGATTTGAGCTGTCCTGGAAAACATAAGGATAAGGCTGAGCTAGGCTGGTTTGATAAAAGCTGTTCAACCGCAAACAGAAAGCTGAAGGCCGCCTTGAAATCTAAGCCAGTAAACAGGATCTTGGTTTCGGGGTTGAGAAAAGAATACAAGAAAACTTTGGATGCCAGGAAAAAGACGATTAGGGAGGAAGCATGGGAAGAACTTTCCTGTGTGGATGTTATAAGAAATAGTGCAAAGTTTTGGTCAGGGGTTAATAAACCCTTCTTTTGTGATACAGGTAATGATCAACTAGATTGCGGCATTGGGAAACAATCGTGGCACTCTCATTTTAAATCAGTCTATGAAATGGGCACTTGTGGTAAATCGAGTATTTCTTCCACTATTGTGAACCCATATACTTTATTAGTCTCTAAGACAGAGGTGGTTGAGGCCATCGGAAAAATGACAAGTAATAAGGCTCCCGGCCCCGATGGCGTCCCAGCGGACCTCTTCAAATCTGATCCTGAGACTTGGTCCATAGTTCTAACCAATGTTTTTAACCGGGTATGTGTCGCTGGGATTCCGGACACTTGGTCCGAATCAGTGATCATACCCATTTATAAGAAAGGTAACAGGGGGGACCCCAGCTGCTATCGGCCTATCTCCCTTATTGATTCAGCTGTGAAGGTTCTGGGGCGTGTGGTCCTGGGCAGACTAACTGATTGGTTAGAAGACACAGCTACTCTTTCGTGTCTACAATATGGGTTTCGCAAGGGCCGCGGGACCATAGACCAGAGCCTGAACCTTCAACTTTTAATAGGCAAGTATACCATTGCTAAAAAAGGGGCCTTGTATCTGGCCTTTATGGACTTGTCCTCGGCGTTTGATCGAGTTAATTGCTCCAAACTGTGGGGGTTACTACTTAAATGTGGAATAGATGCTAATATTGTTTACTTCCTAGCGGATTTGCACAGAGACCTCACTGCCACGGTCAGATACGACCGTCTTGGCAATTCCACGGATAAGATAGGAATCACTAACGGCGTTAGGCAAGGATGCATTTTAGCCCCCCTGCTTTTTACACTTTATATTAATGATTTGGGTTCTACACTAATTAAGTCATGCAAGGACATTCCCAGGGCAGGCAAATTCGCCATTCCAGCATTATTGTATGCGGATGATGCCGCGCTCTTAGCACGCACAGCTGTAGGGCTCCAAAATCTTTTAGATTCCTTTGCAAAATTCATGATTGCACTTGACCTTGGAGTGAATTTCTCCAAATCCCATGTGATGATTGTGGGTACCAAATCAAAGAGAGTAAAGACTATGTTTTGCGATGGTCATGTTTTATCACGGGTTACGAGATTCCCTTATTTGGGGGTCATTTTTGACGACAAGTCCACCTGGGCCCCACAATTAGCTGCCAAACGTAATGCTTTTGCTAGGGCCACACTTGCTGTCTTGGAGTTTGGTCGCAAACTGGGGGTGAAGCCCATGCAAGCTATGTTGAATATTTACGTAGCCAAATGCACCTCCATTGCATTGTATGGTGCTGATTTGTGGGGATTTAAAAATATCTCCAATCTGCAGGTTGTAGAAGATAGATTTTTAAAATCTTTATTATCCCTCCCCTGCTCAACATCGGGCTATATTGTCCACCAAGAGTGTGGGATTGACTACTTAACGGATCGCATAGCTATTGCCCCACTCCTGAAATGGATATCAATTTGGCTAAATCCTGAACTAGAACTGAATCACGCGATTTTAAAAGATTGCCTATCTTTAGAGTATGGCAAAACTATCCCGTGGTTGAATTATATTAAGTATCTAGCGAGGTACCTGGGTCGACCGGAGTTATTTGAAAATCCAAACATTATAGTAAAGGGGGATTTAAAATGGGTTAAAGTCACCCATAAACAGAGGGCAATGCTAATAAGGGAAGAAAAGGAATTACTCAAACCCACTGTAAAGGCTCATCAGTTGATTATTACATCTACCAGTCTAGAGCCTTACCTGGGTATTGTTTTATGATGAACCACCGCTTTTTATTAATCAGGTTCAGAATGAACAAATTCCATCTTTTACTTACTGATTCCCCTGGTTGGACAAAGGAGAAGGATTTGGGGATCTGTTCATGCGACAGATTTTCCATTAAAGATACCACGCACTTTATCTTCTTTTGTGGTCACCTGTCTTTAATCCGTAAAAAATACATTATTCCTCTAATAAAAAATAAAGGTTTCAGACAGGTAAAACCAGCACTCATGTATCTTCAGATGTTGGGTTCTCCTTGGGAGATATTTAACATAGCCACTTTTTTAGTAATCTCAATGAGATTGAGGAATAAGATCATATGGTTATAGTGTATATCTCCTCTGAATTTTGACTAAAAATGTATTTGTTTTTTATATGTCTGTAATTTTATGTCAAATGTTTTTACAATGGTTGTATTGTTTTATGTTCGTCGTACTTTTATGGTTTTTGCTATGAACCGAATAAAGTAACTTTGACTGACTGACTGACAGTTCACTGGGAAGGATGGCAGCAATTTAATGTCCCCATAGTTGGAGAAAATACCATCCAACATGTGACCAGCCTTGTGTGTAGGACCCTTGGAGATTAGGGGGAGTCCAAAGGCGTCCATAGCCTCAATGAGTTTTTGCGAGTCTGGGTCATTCATTTTTTCAAGATGAAAATTAAAATCGCCCAACACCGTGATGTTTACATGTATTATTAAGGTTTCTATTGCAGTGCTAAGGTTATCAATAAAATTGCTCCTAGCACCTAGTGAGCGGTATATTAGCATCCCTTTTAGAGCTGATTTAGAGAGATTGCAGCATTGAGAGCTGAACTGTTGCAACATGTCATTGAGGAAGTTGGTTCTGATTTGATTAGGGATTTGAACTGAACTCTGAACTGTAAATAATTGCTCTGAAGAAGATAACCTAGGCCCGGGTGAAAGAAGAATTAAAATTAGGGATTTCATTTAGACAAGAAAGAGGGCTAGGGAAATCTTCCAAGTTGCTCAAAAAAGTTGCTCAAAAAACTTATGCTACACATGGAGAGAGGCGGAGAAAAGTGACTTTGTGTGTTGAACCTCTTTCGAACTGTGATCCACGCTACTTAAAGATGGAGTCTGGAAATTCGAGTCATAGGCACAAATGTATTATAGGTGCACTCATTGTAGGAGTAATTATAATAATAGCTGTAGTCATGGTAGAATCCATTTTGAGTTCCTCCAAAGGCAGGGAGCATGGGGTAGGGGTACAACGGACATCCACACCTACCACTGCTGTTCCAAAAGAGGGTAGGATCTGAGAAAGGCTTGATAGTACAAACTAGTTACTTTCTGCATGTTGATTTGTCCAAAGGTGATAACATGCTGAATGCTTATGCTAAGCTGTTGTATAAGTATGTTGATACTATGGAAGTGAGAGATTGTTATGTGTGCATGCAATTGTCTGCCTCAGTTGAGGAGGGAATCCGATACCATCACTTACCCTTGACTTATGGCATTAGTTGTAGCTTACTTCTTAATATGTTTTAAGGAAAATGTCATCACGAGTACTACTTCTCAAATTATGAGGTACTCTCAGAAATCCCAGTATATAAACATCTGAATAAATATGATTATTATAAGCAAATAGAGAGAATGGAAAATAATTTTGTGCCTACAGTAACATTAGACACTGCTATACATAATCTAACATCCATTCTATCAGACATAGAAAAGAAATTTGTAGATTAAGTAGAAGATAGACATAGGGGATTAGTTGTTAGCACTGACAATAAGGACAAGAATACTGAATGGACTAAGGAGGAGTTAGCTCACAAGCAATAAGGTAAGTTCTGCTCTATAGCTTTAGATTGGACACAATGAGGAAAACTTTGCATACGTCAAGTTGCAAGTAGATATGATATGGTATTTGTGGGACAGAGTGTGTGTGATCATATTTTCTCAAAAAATAGTCAGTGGAAGACATTTTTGCAAGAGTCAGTTCGACTGGTACTAGGAGCATATTTTGTGTATGGAAAGAATGCATATGTTCAGTTACTGAGCAAATGGTATGGTACGTGATTTTTGGCTGTTGTATTTCCAAAGATATATCATGTGGATCTGGAGAGTTTGAAAGGAAGTGCAACAGTAGGGAAAAACTTGGATTGAGCACAGGAGTGGTTGTAGGAGATACATTTGGAGCCATAATACCAAGTTTAGGAGTGGTGTTGAATGATGTCAAGATCAGAAAGCTGTCTACAATAGTGGATAAGTTGTCTGTTAACACAGCTCAATCCTTGTTACTCGTGGATGGGGAGATGGTCTCAATAAGGGCCATGGTGATGCAGAACCGTTCTGCATTAGATGTATTGCTAGCAAAAAAAAGGATGAGTCTTTAGGATACTAAAGGTCCAACAGTGTTGTACTTATATCCCTGATAGAAGTAAAGATCTGAGGGGACATATTGAAAACATCACTGATAAACATCGTGAGATACAAGACTTGGCAGCAGAGGGAGTTTGGGATAAGGTTGGAAAAGGATTTGGAGCAGTTGTAAAGTGGTTTGCAAATTTGGGAAGTGGAATATTTAGATACATCTTGAAGCCAATAATAATCGGTATAATCTGTATCATTGTCCTGGTGGGAATGATAAGAGCATACAAGTGGCACAAAGTATGGCAGGTTGAGAACTCCTTAAGGGAAAGATAGAGAAGAATGGAAAGATTGCAGGACAGTCATTATAAGAATTGTAAGCGAATGGAGGAGTTCAGACAGAGCAGACTAGCTACAGCATCTGTTTAGATCGGTCTACTTTACAGGGATGTTGGAAGGTTTGTGATGACTCAACCTCTTCAGAGTGAGGAACTGATGTAGCAGGAAATCTCATATAAGATGGAGGGGTGCATTATAATCACGTGTAGAACGCATCCACATATAATAATAACATGGGGTGTTAGAATTGTGAATGTATTAACACAATTATATGACGTGCTTTAGTTTCTGGATAACTGTCATGGAGAATTAAGGTAGAAAATGAATATAACTAGCAGAAAACGTTCACATGGAGAATGCGTATTGTGCAACTGACACTTATACGTATATTGAATGTGCTTATTAATTATGCCATTTCACGTGTAGATAGATGTTTTAGTTGGAATTGCATTAATGATATCTGAAGTGGCAAAGCTCATTCTTATGTTAGCTGAAGTACTAGGCCTGAAATGCAAGTCCCTAGAAACTCTTGCTTTAATAATTAATAGTTGAATTTCATGTGCATTGCAGATTCTGTTATTTCATGTTTCCATTGCAGGTGGAGAATACATTCTTTAGGGAAAATAATGTTTGATGTTTTAGTAAGCGCGGCAAGGAGAGAAGAAGTAACAATTGTGAGGCTCGGCTGGATAAAGGAAGGTCATTGTACTTCACACATGAGAAGGCATGGGAACCAAGGACAAATTGTATCAAGAAAGGTACACCATTGACATTGTGGAAAATGACCTTCAGAACTGTACCCAGGATAGATGGCGTGATCCAAACTGCTCCATGGAAAAGTTACCCCTGAATAACTGGTTGTTGGACTTACAGATAGTGCGCCACTCTATTCTTGCCTTCAGAGCATCTTAGAACAAGCTCTGTCTTCTGTAATGTCATGCTAATTGACCCTTTGATTGTGGAGAGACTTCTCAGAGAAACTCCACGTGCTGACACCTTTTTACCCTTCTTCCTGAAAATGCTTATTTACGGACGTCACTTTAGTGCTAGAGTAGGTATAGATTTATGCTTTCCACTCACCAACCCTTGATGCAGGGAAATTTGGACTCATGCTTCCTGATTTTCTGTATTCTACTTTATGAATTATTTGTATTGATTATATTGCATCGTCTATACTGAATACGCAGATTTGGCTTCATGCTGATTCCTATGTACTTCTATACTCTTGTGTTGAGATGCCCCTAAGTCCAGTTGTTCTAGGCTTTGTAATGGATTAACTAACCTTAAGTAGTTGTCCGTGGGTTATTATGTATCCAGGAAAGTTATTGGCTAATTGATTGTTACGCTAAGGATTTTCCTCCCCTCTATACTTTCATGCTGCTAGAAAGAACCATCGGAGTTAGACTTTAAAATGGCCTAGAACTTATGGGCAGGGCCCTTTCAGTTTTTGAACGCTAAAACCCTTTGCACATCTGGCCCCTTATTCTTCCAATCTAGTTTCATAGGTAAGAGTTTTCCAACATCATTCTCTAAGTGGTTCATCTGGGGGCCTGTGTCTCTTTTTGACCCTATAATATTCCTGCATGGCTGATCAAGAACCGTACTGTGTTCTGTAGTGCACTTATGTAATCATCAGCTTGAAAAGAAAAATAGAGACATTGAGGAACGAAGTAGTTTTAAAAGAGAGACATATGGGGAAATTGGGAAAACAGTTTGAGAAAAGGAACATGAATCAAAGAGGAAAAACACAGAAAACTAGAGGTAAATCAGGATTTGCAGATAGAAGTATATGAAATATTATTTATACTGAGTCGCTGTCAGGAAATTCACAAATGACTTACAATTCTTAAGCAATACAATTGTGCTGCATCAGAGTTGGGAAATAATTGAAGTCCTAAAGATGGATGGTTTTAGCAGTTAGAATAGAGGCTTATTGTATGTAACCATAGGTCCGGGAATAGGAGTTGCGGGGTGCTGCAGCACCCCCAAACTACCCCTGCTGGAGTTCAGAAGGTGAATGAATAAATAAGATGTCTTCAAATTGTATTTGTATCTTGTTATAATTGCTGTGCATTCAAAAACAGACGTCAAATGTGAGGCTAAGGGCCTTATTATGAGCTTGGCTGTCCTCCTGCAGCACCAGGTCAGGCAGTCGGTGCTGCGGTGGTCTCATGGCGGCGGCTGTGTTAGCCTAATAAGAGAGCCTTAACAGCAGATCACCGCCGTGACCATGCCTGCAGCACGTTCCTGCACGGTATGGCATGCACCATGTCGTGCATGCCACACCGAAAAGGAATGTGGGTGCAATCCCAGGGGGGTACAACATGTGCCCCCCATGCACTCCCAAGCCCAGAAGCAGCAGGTGGCCCTGTTAGGGCCCTCTTAGTTGCATCTCTACCACTCTTTTCATGGCAGGCTACCGCCATGAAATGGGCGGGACAAAAGCAACTCAGAATATGCTCAGCGGTGCCGCAGCTGCACAGCCAACATATTCCTGCCCATTACCACTGCACCCCCACCTCAGGATCCTGGATCCCAACGGACATGGCAGACGGTCCGACCGCTACACTCGTAATACCACCACTGTGAGTACGGCAGTCCTAGGACCGCCATACTCATTATAAGGCCCTAAGTCTTCTGACAAATTGCTGCTTATTCTTTTAACATGAAGATTGGTGTTTCATTCTCTGACTGCAAACTTATAGGATTTTGTAAAGTGAACTATCTGACAATATTGTTGGGGTTATCAGAAACAACTAAAAGGTGACGGACTTAAATGGTAGCACCTCACTTTTTGTAATACTGCTGCCTTATCTGGCTGTTAGTGCACAATAACTCCAGCACCCTTCACCTAATGGTGCCTCAGAAAAAAGATCTGACAATTTATTCACAACAAATGGAGGTGCACTAAACATAGAATAGAGAGTCCAAAGTATTTCTCTTTTTCTTTGTTTGACTTTTATTTCATAGCTGATAAATACACAACAACAGCCAACGCGTTTCGTTCCTTTAAAGACAATTTTAACGGAACTTCTTCAGGGCTGCAACAAAATAGAAAAACATTTTTATAACACTCATTAAAAATGACGGACGTACACATATTTACAGACGTTTAAAACATTTTATTTTTTTTTATTTTTTTTAATTATACAATTGTACAGAAAATAGAGTCATTATATACACAAGATACCCTAAAATTTTCGGCGTTATTTGACATATTCTTTTACACATTATTTATAGGGTTTTTCCAAAAGACACAAAGAAAGAGTCTTGATGTACATAAATCACTGTACTTTGTCCAATGATCATAACAACTGCTTCTTTAAAAGCTCGAAAAAATTATTTTCAAATTTGTATTTTCCAAAGCTAAACTCAAAATAAAAACTACTGTCTCACCTCGAATTGATAGCAAGTCAAGTTCAAACTTTATATTTGATGATTGGTGAGTAAGAAATAGACAGCGAGTCCCACTAGATGTGTAGAAAATCCAAAATATCTAAAATATCTAAAGAGTAAGGCAAGGGAAACCAAAATAAATCAACCCGAACTTATTAGCGAGACATTTCAAAAAATTGGGTTGAATACTACCATTTATCTCACCTTAGTCGGTCGCAGAAGGTTTAGATATGTGTGAAGAACCAATGGTTCAATTTAAAGATGAAAAGGCCCATTGTAAAGGTGACCATCAGATTTTCTGATAAAAATCTAAAGCAGAAACGAAAAACAAAAAATAATACTGAATCAAAATATAATGGGTATAATAGAAGGAGAATCATTACATAGTAGTTTGGAATTTATGAAAGTCACAAAACTCCAGAAGGCTAACCATTATCAAAAGGAGTAGACCAGAACCGGAGAGTTCAAATTTAAAAATGAGAAGAAAGACAGTGCGCTACCATAAACAATTTATTAATTTGTAGATCAAACCTCTTTCAAGTATTAGCTAGGTTCTCACCTGTAGGGTAGCTTCAAAAAGTTTTGTAAGGCGGAAAATCCTAATTTGCATAGGTGGGCGCTCAATTTATTATCAGCGAAATATCGATCAATCACCTAATAAAAAAAAAATATATATAAATGATTTTTTGATGAACACATTGCTATTTACGATAAAATTATATATCTGTATATACGTTCAAGCAGAAGCATATGAAACTTGAAAGATGACTCGTGCCTTAGAATTTCAGTGATGAAGATATGAAAATATAACACAAACATATTCCACCCATATTTCAGATAAATTAATATCGATACCTCTTATAATCGCTAGGTACTCAAAAGAAGTTAATCAATACCCAAACTCAAAATAGACAATAGTTTGGACAAGTGATCATAGACTTTATATTATAAAAAGCATTATTCGTTTTATATACATAATGGGCATTAGTAACTGTACTAAGCTGTATCAAAAGCCCTGATGCACGATAGAAATATATATGCACCAAAAAAAATATAGTCTCTGTTTCCTAGTAGAGGATTCAAGTATAACATGATAGTCCAAAGTATTTGGTGAATAATAACATTTTAAATTTGTATTGCAAAAAATGAAGAGAATGCAAATTCGGATGACCATAAGAAGTTGGAGGGGTTATCTATTTAGTTAAAAGATGTAGGGCTTAAAAAGCCACTTTAACTAATACCCCAACGGACAATCAAAGGAAAATTGTACTAACACTTTCATAGTGAAGTCTCAAGTTTTCATCCAAAACTAACAAGATAAATGTAGCTTGCCAATTCCAAAAAGCCATATTGCCCTCATATTAACTATCGAAACAAGTTACTAAAGTTCTATTTACAATGGAAATACCTTGATAAGCGATTCCTGCTCTCTCTCCGATTCACCGACAAGCTCCATAGTCGTTTTGCGCTACTTATATATACCTCGTCTGTGTTTTCAAAATTGGAAACACCTGATCTCGAATCTTAGGCGCATATTTAGTGACATCATAATGACGCGACGTTTGTATTGAAGCAGCCATATACATCTAAAGCCTCTCATAAATGGTTCGGCCATTTTGAAATGTCTAAAGTATACATATATGAATATCCATTGAGCTTGGTTCTAATACTCATGGGATGTATAGCCAGTTGTGAGGGTTACATGGAGTATAAAAAGAAAGGCTGTAGGATGTCAGAGTTTTTCTAGCACACACAATTTAAATACCTATATAATAACTGGACAATTATTTCAGCGGTTAGGTAAGCACATGTGAAGCACATTTTTGTTTTTGTAAGTCTGATGTCTGATGGAAACAAAGGTTTTAATAGGATCAAATCAAGATACTTTCCTTGAAGATGTGCAAATGGTATATATTTGTTGAAAACGTGTTTTCACGTATTATTATTTGATCACACTACAGTTTTATCAGTAAAACTGAATGGCAGTGCGAATTTTGTGGTCATTTCAATGGAAAACTTGTTGTTTATAAATGACCTTGCGCTATCACACCAGGCTATATTTGCGTGAGTGTGCTCCAAATGCACCACTGGCTACATACAATTGCCTTGCCGCGATCCTGCTGAATGGACATGGCTCTTTTGCTACACTCCTTTATGTCACACTTGAGTGTTCATAATTCCTATGACTTCAGTGATGTAACATTGATCCCAGTGACCCCACTTTGAAAATTGTTCACGCACCACTGTATGTAACTCATACCATAATCTGTTTTTATGCTTTTCTTTTCCTAGGGGTTGTAAAAATGGAACCAGAGACTATATTAAAGATTAAAAGTGTACAAGCGATTGTCAGTGTTCTATATAGGAGAATTAAGGCAGGATAGGGGTTGACACTCAGGAAGTCAACATGTCATGCACCCCCTGAAGACTAAAAAAAGAGGCTCAATGCACATAGCATAATCGTCAATGCAACAACTTAGCACTATATACTATACAAAACGATGAGTCACCATTACATCATGGATCAGGTCAAGAATGAAGGAGGAGAAGAATCATCTGGAAGGGATCATCACTGTACTCCATGTATGAAAACTGAAGAAGCAAAGCTGTTATCATCTGGAGATCATCAGTACTGCATGGACTGGATCAAGACCAAAGAAGGGGACAAGCCATCATCCAGGATTCATCAGTATCCAATGAATTGGGCAGTAAATCGACAAGGAGCGAGGCGATCTGTCGGAGATTATCAGGGCTCCAATGACTGGGTCAAGACTGAAGAAGAGGCGAGGCCAGGTTTTTGGGATCAACAGTACGCCATGGATTGGTGTAGTCTTAAAAAAGGGGAAGCGGACTATCAGCATACTCTTGATAGGATAACAAATGCAGAAGGGGAGGAGTTATCTGCTCAGGGCCATCTGTGCTCCGTGGACTGGAACAACATTAAAGAAGGAGAGGAGCCAAATTGTCTTGGGATGAAGACTGGCGAAGAGGAGGACTTTTCTATTAGGGATCATCATTACTCTGTGGATTCAATGCACTCTAAAAAGGGCGAGGAAGCATCTACTGGGTATCAATATATTCTGGACTGGATCCAGACTGAAGAAAGGGAAAGGTTTTCTATTAAGCATCATCCGTATTCTGTTGACAGCAAACATACTGAAACTGGTGATGAACCACCTATTGGATATCAATATCTGCTGGACTGGGGCCAGATGGCAGAAGGGGGAAAGCTATGTGCCATACATGCTCAGTGTCCCAGGGCCTGGGTAAAGAGTGTGGAAGGGGAGAAGTCATCCACTACAGATAACCTGCACACCACCAACTGTGCGGATTTCGAAGAATGGTCGCAACCATTTCCTAAAGATAATCAGAAAACGTTGGAATGTGTTCAGAGGGAATGGGAGCAGGCATTTAGTAACAATGATCAGTACTCAATGAACCACTGGAATGTTACTGGATGGAGGGAGCAACCCTTATTGGCATGTCAAGATTTTGGTGGCAAAGAGAATCTAGAAACGCCCATTGAAGGTAAGGAGTAAATATATTTACCCGATGTATCTTTATTATGCATTATGTTAGGTGAGGTGTTCATGTCTTGGTATTCTATTAAAATATCATGCCAAATGATTCATGAGATGACTTCCAGCACCTTTTCCTGAAAACAAGAGATAGAAAAAGATAAGAGGTGGGGAGGGCTGTCATTATCACTTTTCAAAGGAAGGGTAAGTAGGTGATTGTGTGTGTCCCTTTCCAGCCTTTTAGCCTCGTTGCCTCCCTTTTCTGTGCTCCTTTCTGCTGCTCTCAGAACTGTTTTGCCTCCCTTGCCTCTCTATGGGACTCCAACTTGTGGCCTACAGATCTGGGACCCACTCCCACCCCAGCCCATGCACCAGAAATGTCAGGAACATTATCAATAGCAAGCTGGACGTGTCCGGCCAGGTCAAGCTGGACGTCATGGCGTCCTGCTTCTACTCTCTTAGGATGCTAAGAAAGAAATATACAAGTGTCTACTGAACAACACCTAAAAGACAAGCAGCCCCTCATCACCAACAGACTGGATGATGGGAAATCTCTCTACGCAGGAATCACCAAACAGCTCACGAAAAGACAGCAAACCATCCAGAGCGCCGCAGTCAGACCTGTCCTCAACCTCCCATGCAGGGCAGAAATCACATCACACCTGAGGGACCTCCAATGGGTTCCAATACTTAAGTGTGCACAGTTTAAGCTACTCACCCACACATACAAAGCACTACACAACACAGGCCTAGCCTACTTGAACAGCCGTATACACTTCTAACAACCATCCAGGCACCTCCGCTCCTCTGAAGTCTTACTGGCACACGTCGCAGGCATTCACAGAATCAGACCCGGAGGTCGAGATTTCTCCTAAATCGTGAAACAACCTCTCACATACATCAGAGCCGCCTCCTCTATTCTTCAGTTCCGCAAGAATCTGAAGACTTGGATTTTCGGATAAGTGCACTCCCACTTCCGGGGTCAGCTTTGCACACCTGCACAGTGCCAGGATGCCCTCAGAGGTAATAGGGAGCTATACAAATACACATAACATAACATAATATGTGTATCTAAGGTGTTTGCATGAGGCAAGGTTCCTCTCACACATGCTTTTTAAATTAACTGCGTTATTACAGGGTCAATGACGTGTAAGGTAGAAAATGATGCTTACGTTTTCAAATATATTGAGCTACTAGTACTTCTTAAACATAAAATAGCTGATTCCCTTGATTTTTAATATAAATTTACATTATCACAGAGACTCCATTGAATGTATCTATGTGATGGGCACACTGTATAGCCCAGTGGCAGAAATGTGGAATTCGCTATTCTCATATTTAGAACTGTAGAACTATCCTGGAATTGTCCCTAGTCCACCCTTTGTGTCTAGGAAGGGTGTAAAGGGTGAATAGGTGTGACTGGTGCAGACGTGCATCCTGTTGTTGTGACTGTTGCAAAATATGTCTTCCTGGTTGCCATTGGGTACCTTTTAACAACCAATATGTTGGACGAACGATTGGGACATCTTTACAAGGGAGATAAGATATTCTGTCGAAAGTTCATGGCACATTTTCAGTGGTTCTTTTATAAGTTGTTATATCAGCACTTGTAATTCCTGATAGTTATGAATGATGTCGATGTTTTTAAATAATGTAAATGGTTGAAGAGCAGAGAGCAATAGAGAAGTAGGTCATTATGCAAAGGATGAGATTGGATGGGACACAAGCAGAGCGTGCAGCGGAGAAGAAGAAAGTTGTGGTTGGGGAGACTAATGTACAAGTAGATCCTGATTGGGGAGTGTGGGGTCAAGGTTGGCATTCCCTTTACAGAGAAGTAGTATTGGCACAGCCAGTAGGTTTGATGTTTCTATTCTTAATGCATATAAAACAGTAGATGAGAGTGCATGGATGAAAAAGTGACTGAGCACAAGAATGAATGCCGAGATTGATGAGTGAATGTGTGAATGTGTGAATGGATGGATGTCAGTGTATGAGGGAATCAAGCATGCAAGGGTATTGAGGTGGGAGCAGTGTGGGGAAGGGGCGGTGTGTGGAGGGGCGAAGTAAATGAGTAGGTATAGAATAGATGGGTTATTATCTACAGGAAAGTCATGCATAGCCATGTGCTGTTGAGAGTATATAGTTTCTGACGCTTGGCACAGTTCAGGCACAGATGGGCACAGACCGGCCTGCCTTGGCAGACTTTCGGTACGCTGTAAAAAGTTTGAACGGGGTATTCAAAGATTAGGAAGAAGTGGCGCTCTGCAGGTAAACGTGGGTAATATGAGCTTCAATGTCTGTTATGGTGCAAAACAGGGAGGGGAGACCCCTGAAACCCCTCAAATTGTATAGGAAAAAAAACCTACAACCAAGCAATAAGAACAATCCTGTGCACACATACAATTGATTGAATCAAAATTGACATGAGTAAGTACAACTTGACAAAAGAAACATCCGCATATGTGCTAGTGATTCTGTTTAATAGGCGTAGCCAGCCGACACGTGTTTCGTCATGGGACGAGTAGACCACGACTCTTCAGGGCTGGAAAGAATACAAAAACATTGCATGCTATGACATATGCCACAAGGCAAACGTTTGCAAAATGTGACATAGTCCAAAACGTAGAATACCACGCCAATGTGGAGCTAAAACAAGAGAAGAACACCACTACTTCAAGAAGGTACTGAAGTGCTGATAAAACAAAGGTATAGAGTAAGCCTGCACCACCAATCGGTGAAAAGACACAAAGAAAGGGAAGAAAGGAAAAAAGAACAAAATTATCCCCAATGCACCAAAATCGAATGAAAGGTATAAAGGCTAAAATCTCTGTGAGTGCAGAACCAACAAAAAACATCCATACCTGTAGCTAATGCCAAAAGGACAGTGGATACTGAAACAAAATATATTGCGAAAAAATAATTAAACGACTGTGTGTTCAAAGAAGCAAAATTGTAATCCCCCAAAAAGTCTCTAAACACGGTAAACGAGAAAATCTTACCCCTCAACCGGTGATAATTCCAACCCGGCTGGGTAACGCAAAAGGTGTAAACGGTGGGTCAGTAAAGCTGGGCAAATCGGTATAATCTCTGTAAAGATGAAAATAGCACCCCCGGTGTGAGTGGCCAAAAAATCCATATGTAATACGTAGGCAAGACTAATAGTACATGAATAGTTCGTACCTCCAAAAATTCAGCCAAAGTAGTCATAAAGCTTCCAGCCGCCAGTCACATATAAATCAGTAGCAAAGACAACGTATTCTTAAATAATGGCTCCAGCCCGTAAGTGTCGGGCAAAAGTTTCAGCTAGAAAAAGTCTATGCGAAATATGTCTGAAATAAAAACAAGTGCAGGAGCCAAAGTCAGGTAACGATAATGCATCCCACAATGCTTATTCAAAGAAAGACAAAGATACCATGTCAGTATCAATATCTGTATCAGAGGAAACAATCAAAATTTAAAATTTAATCGGTACTTACATGTTGAAAGGTGTATCAAAACGTCCTGGCGGCATACATTCAGTGTGCGAGTGAATCCGAGACCCGTAACCCGGCAGTGCTTAAATATCAGGACAATGCCCAAACACTAGAACGTTAACATACGTTTATTAAGTAACACCGGAAGAGGACGGACCGTAGTATTGTGGTAAATAATTTAATTACCGGGACTTAATTTGATACAGAAACATAATAAAATAGCTCAGTAAATAAGAGGCAGAATCCGTGGTATTAGAGGTTCGGAATGGGCTTTATTCCAATGGTCGATTATAATCGGTTGCTCCAAGTTCCATCACCACGGAGGTTCAGGAAGTGAAGTACATACATTATTGACAAGAAATGACTTTTATAGAACATACATTACAATGAAGCGAATGCGGTAGGCGTAACAATTGATAAGGAAGATGACGATTCACATGCGTAACCGAAAATGGGCGTAATGAGGAGTAAAAAGGAACATAATTGGTTATGATGTCATATATAGGTGGATCTATAAGATTATACTTGGCATAGATGCGCGCGCAGCAGCATGACGTGTGATTGACGTGCAACTAGGGGGTGAAGGGGACTTGACATTTAGCTCTACATGTGGAGACAAGAAGTCTGGGGGGTCAAGTCAACCTAATCCCAAATCATATCTAACATCCTATGTTTAAAGAACTATGTTATCCACAAAGGGAGATCTCTTCGAGTAGAATCTTATTCTATACTGACTATACTGACCATTAGTGCGTGTACAAGCGTCTAAGTGTCTACACTAGATGCGAGGGCGGAAATCTTCCATAGCAATAGGGCTATGAATTACTTTCATAAAGACAGAGAAGCCGAGCCTTTGCTCGGTAGCTGGAAGAATGTTTACTTAAACTACTAGACAGGAATGCATCGGGCAGGGAACGGAGCAGATAATTTCGAAGGTGAAATACAGTTTTTGGCAGGCAGCAGGCTGATGTCAGGCTTCGTGAGCCGCGCAGAGAATGAGGCAAAGTTCATGGTCACAGTTGCAGGCTCAGACTGGAGCTTTCAGAGGCAGAAGGCAAGAAGAGTTTGATGACAGAATCAGGGCCTACTTGCCTGGACTGTAGAATGGCATAAGTGAACCATATAAAGCCGGTGGCCTTTCATACTTAGGAATGGCGGAAGCCGGGAGCTCATACCCTCGCACTCTGATTATTTTTAAAATTGTTTGAATTGTCACGAATTACTTTGTATTTTAAAAACATTTATCACCCACCTTCCAGCGAGGCCACTTCAGAGCAGTCGCTCCTACGGGACAGGCACGCACAGCGGATCTTAACGCTGCCACGTAGCCTCCCACATACTCTTCCCCTGACGCCATTGCCGACACGAGAGAGGCCAGGCCCCTTCCTAGGCCACGCCCACCGCTGCCGAGCATAAATACGCTGATCTCTATCGACTTTCAGACAGTCATTTCTCCTGAGGCGGAAGCCGGGAGCTCATACCCTCGCACTCTGATTATTTTTAAAATTGTTTGAATTGTCACGAATTACTCTGTATTTTAAAAACATTTATCACCCACCTTCCAGCGAGGCCACTTCAGAGCAGTCGCTCCGACGGGACAGGCACGCACAGCGGATCTTAACGCTGCCACGTAGCCTCCCACATACTCTTCCCCTGACGCCATTGCCGACACGAGAGAGGCCAGGCCCCTTCCTAGGCCACGCCCACCGCTGCCGAGCATAAATACGCTGATCTCTATCGACTTTCAGACAGTCATTTCTCCTGAGGCGGAAGCCGGGAGCTCATACCCTCGCACTCTGATTATTTTTAAAATTGTTTGAATTGTCACGAATTACTTTGTATTTTAAAAACATTTATCACCCACCTTCCAGCGAGGCCACTTCAGAGCAGTCGCTCCTACGGGACAGGCACGCACAGCGGATCTTAACGCTGCCACGTAGCCTCCCACATACTCTTCCCCTGACGCCATTGCCGACACGAGAGAGGCCAGGCCCCTTCCTAGGCCACGCCCACCGCTGCCGAGCATAAATACGCTGATCTCTATCGACTTTCAGACAGTCATTTCTCCTGAGGCGGAAGCCGGGAGCTCATACCCTCGCACTCTGATTATTTTTAAAATTGTTTGAATTGTCACGAATTACTTTGTATTTTAAAAACATTTATCACCCACCTTCCAGCGAGGCCACTTCAGAGCAGTCGCTCCTACGGGACAGGCACGCACAGCGGATCTTAACGCTGCCACGTAGCCTCCCACATACTCTTCCCCTGACGCCATTGCCGACACGAGAGAGGCCAGGCCCCTTCCTAGGCCACGCCCACCGCTGCCGAGCATAAATACGCTGATCTCTATCGACTTTCAGACAGTCATTTCTCCTGAGGCGGAAGCCGGAAGCTCATACCCTCGCACTCTGATTATTTTTAAAATTGTTTGAATTGTCACGAATTACTTTGTATTTTAAAAACATTTATCACCCACCTTCCAGCGAGGCCACTTCAGAGCAGTCGCTCCGATGGGACAGGCACGCACAGCGGATCTTAACGCTGCCACGTAGCCTCCCACATACTCTTCCCCTGACGCCATTGCCGACACGAGAGAGGCCAGGCCCCTTCCTAGGCCACGCCCATCCAATCTCCCCTCTCAGCATAAAACATGTGCACCAATCGGAAGCGCAGCGGACGAGCGCAGCGGGCGCGCCGCTTGCGCGCCGAAGGCGCGCTTAAGGCAAGCCCGTCTGCGCCCGTCCGCGCACGACCGGGCCTAGGGCCAGACTATATGCCTGTCCCAGCCGCCTCTAAGGTAAGCTATTCCCGCAGAGAGCTCCTTAGCCTTAGACCCACTAAAAACAGCTCATGTCTGGCACTACACGACCCCACTGTCCCTTTTCGCCGCTGTGACAAATGCAAACCAGGCAATCTCTCCCTTCCAAAACCCCCCGTCCCTCCCCCGGTCCTTAAAATCTCGACCCTTAACTGCAGATCACTTCCCAAACATGCCCTGCTTATCAACCATCTTATTGTCGACCTTAAACTGGACATACTTTTCCTCACAGAAACCTGGATTACGGAGCATTCCAACGCTGACGTCGTCCTAGCTCTCCCCCCGGGCTTCCTCATCATGTCTCAACCCCGTCCCCTAGGCAGAGGAGGTGGATTAGCCATTATCCACAGGGACCACTTTATCTGTCGATCCAAAGACTGCGCGATCCTAGACTCAGAGAGCTGCCTCTTCACGATTCAGCTGTCTTCGACGAACTCCCTGTCAGGCCTGCTGGTGTATCGGCCGCCCGGCCACTCTGGCCCCTTTACAGCCGCCCTCCTGGAAACCGTTTCCTCCGCGGCATACCTGACTCCTAACTTCCTTATAACAGGCGACCTAAACATTCATCTCGAGGATCCCCTTGACACTGGGGCAACCGACCTTATTGACGACCTAGCGGCCTTGGGTCTGCTTCTCGCCAACTCTGAACCAACTCACACGAAAGGGCACCTCCTCGACCCGGTGTTTTCCAACATCCCTTCCCTCCTTTTCATTAACTCCCAACCCCTCCCGTGGACGGACCACTTTCTAGTCACGACCCATCTCCCTGGAGCTTTCAAAAAGCCTCAAAAACCCCCCACCTTCACCAGAGACAGAGCGTGGGCCAGACTCCCGGTGGAGGATTGGTCCACAGCCCTGGACGCTTCGATCCCCAGTCTTTCTGAGGACCCCTCCACCGCCGACTCCCAAGTCAGAGACTGGATATCCTCCACTCTCGATAATCTTATCCCCATAAAAAATCGGGAGATCAAAAACAGGATAAAAGGCCAGGCCCCCTGGTATACTCCTGACCTCAGGGATCTACGCAAAGAGTGCAAAAAGGCCGAGAGGCAGTGGAGAAAGGACTGGCTCCACAGTAACAAAGACCTCTACAATAGTGTAGTTAGACGCTACAAATCAGCTCTCAAACTTGCTAAGGCAGGATTCTATGACAACAGAATACAAAACGCCACCAATTCCACAAAAGAAGCGTACCTGATTGTCAAAGAACTCCTCAACATTCCATCAGCACCCACCGTTTCCCATGCCCCCCCAGACAGAAGTAATGACTTTGCCTCCTTCTTCGACTCTAAAATTGCGCGAATATTGGACTCTCTCCCCAGCATCACCCCCCACATCTCCACTGATACTGAGGTCTGTATCAACAGCCCGCGGCTGTCCTCCTTTAGAGCAACCTCCCTCATTGAGGTCTCCGCCACGTTAGCCAAAATGAAAAGCGGCTCTCCTCTTGACCCAGCCCCGGCCAGACTATTAAAAGCTGCCGCCCCCAGCATAGCCTCCACCATCAGGGATCTCATTAACATCTCCTTGCGCCAAGGCACAGTGCCGCCCAACTGGAAATATGCGGTTGTCAAAGCCCTGCTAAAGAAACCCCATCTGAATCCTGACGATATGTCTAACTATAGACCCATATCACTCCTTCCCTGCATCAGCAAGATGGCGGAGAAACTAGTTAATTCCCAACTCTCCCAATTCCTTGAGACCAACAAAATCCTGCGCCCATCTCAAACTGGCTTTAGGCCCGGCCAGGGCACGGACACAGCCCTCCTCTCCGTCATTGAGGAATCAAGGCGCATTCTGGATTCAGGAGGATCAGTGGCAGTGATCCTCCTGGACCTCAGTGCCGCCTTTGACACGGTGGATCACCGTGTCCTTCTACATCGCCTGGCCAGGGCAGGAATTGTGGGCTCAGCACACGCCTGGATTAACTCCTTCCTATCAGGCCGTTCATTTCAGGTGTGGGACGGCAACTCTCGCTCAGACCCCCTCCCACTGACTTGTGGAGTCCCGCAGGGGTCCTCGCTTAGTCCCACCCTGTTTAATGTTTACATGGCCCCCCTGGAAGACGTCGTGACCCCCTATGGGATCAAAATTGTCAACTACGCTGACGACACCCAACTTGTCGTCTCCCTCTCCCAGCTGGACAAACACCCAGACAGCCTGCGGAACTGCCTCCAAGACATCTACTCCTGGATGTGCGAATCTTCCCTAAAATTGAACGGTTCTAAAACCGAAATTATGCTCCTGGGCAACAAATGGTCATCAATCCCCGCCTCGGTGTGGCCGGACACCTTTGGTGAGATACCCACTCCAAAGTCAGAAGTTAAAACGCTAGGCGTTTGGCTGGAACCAAGCCTCACCATGAAGACCCAGGCAACCAAGACCGCTGGATCATGTTTTGGCCTCCTGCGGTCAACCCGAAAAATTCTCCCTCTCCTTCCTCCAATATCCAGGAAACTGCTAGTTCAAGGGCTCATCCTAGCCAGACTCGACTATAGCAACGCCGTCTACCTCGGTGCACCGGAGTTTACCTTAGCCAAACTCCAACGGGCACAAAACGCCGCGGCAAGGATTATAATGGACCTCCCCCCCAGAGCCTCTGCCAAATCAGCCCTCAAGGCCCTGCACTGGCTCCCTGTCCGCCAACGAGTTGAGTTTAAGGCAATGTGCACCAGTCACAAATTCATTAATGGTGCCGGCCCTGCCGCCCTGAAAGACCTTGTCGCCCCCTACAAAGCGCCTAGGGCACTGCGCTCGGACGACGAGCATTTGGCCATCGTCCCTAAATTTAAGAAGGCTCGGACCGGTGGCCGTCGCTTTTCGGTCAAAGCCTCCTCAGGCTGGAACGCACTGCCTCGCCACTTGCGTCTGGAACCCTGCCACGCCCTCTTCCGGAAAAAACTAAAAACTTTCTTATTCCCCAAATAATCTTCCGGTCCCCCCTCCTCTTGGGATATCACAGCTCTATAGCGCGGGGATGCCTCCGGGTCACCAGGCGCTTTATAAATTTATAAATAAATTTATAAATAAATAAATAATAAATATCCAGCCTATTCATGGCGGATCTGACAGAGGACAGGTTGACGGTGGACGCACATGTATTTGCGTCTTCATAACTGGAACTGGAGGGAACATACATGTACTTGTGATTCATACATGGAACCGTTGGGGTCCAAGATAGGGGACATAACTGATCAGAAAAATCCATATTTCCACATTCCCTCCTTGTCCCCTACTTGCCCGTTAAGAGATATCAATCTTCATCAATCCATTGATCTGTTCATATAACATCATTTGTTCTTCTTTCTTCTTCCGTGACGAATGAAATCTTGGTGGTGGAATACACGATGTGGCACACAGACCACAGATCGCTGGTCCACATTGTAGACATAGACAGCAACTGAATAGTATGAGAAGGCCAATACCTAGGAAAGATAGGACCTTCCATCCAAAGGTAGATAATACACTCCAAAACCAACCGGACCAAGTCCAGGTGCCTGGGTTCTGGTGTATCTGGCTTACAATCTTATGAAGGTGAGTTATGGCTTTATATACAGATGGCGAATTTTCTGGTATGAAAATGCAACAGCTTGATCCGATAACCCTACAAGCTCCGCCCCTATCAGCCAGGATGACGTCAAGGACAAGACGATTTTGAAGCACAACAATCCGCATAGCAGACTGCTCTTCTGTTAAATTGCCTAAAGCGGAAATAGTTTCATTCACTACTGCTTCAAGGGTTCTAGTTAATCTACGTATCAGCTTACTATTAGTAACAGTACCTATATAGGGAAAGAGACCTTTATTGAAATCTGTGTATTTTTCCCACGCTGTTTCAGTGTAATCGACTATTGGGAGATCTCTCCTTACTCTATTATTTACTAAATGAGTGTTTCTGTGATAATCAGGAGGAGCTAGAAAAACAGGTGGCAAAAGGAATCCAATGTAGCAAGTACCATCCCAATCTAGAGGCAAACGTACATATGCCGTCTGACCACATATGAAATAGGAATGGCGGAAAGCTCTAAATGTGGACTTGCCTTGATCACTGAATTCTACTACAGTCGTGCATTTACTATGGCCCATATGTATGGAACCATTTTTCCTTACACATAGTTCACCCTTTACTGGAAATATTGACATAGCGGGCAAAATTGGAGTAGCTTCGGATTCGACATTTAGGATCATAAGATTAAGCGTAAAATTACCTAATCCATACACTTCATTTTCTAGATCAGTTCCTGTTCTCTGGGGAAGTCCCTCCTTGTTAGGGTAGCAGACCTTAAGCAAAACTAGGTTCAAATTTCCCCATACCCAGTTATCTTGATAAACTGCAGAATTCGAATCTAGAGAATTAATTAAACTAAACCATGCTCCACAGGAGCCGTTGTGTGTGAACGGGTATGGAAAGAGAGGTAGAATTCCTTTATAATTCTGATAGGGAGGGAGTCGGCCACATATCCAACAATTTGTAGCATTGCTAACCTGATGGGAATGATGTAACATACTGATAAACGTGTTATTGCGCAGCGCAAATCTATAAGACAACTCAAGCCGAGGTAATTCACTAAAAGAATGTTCAGCAGTAACATTGTAAACATTTCTGGCAATAGGGTAATATATGTGCAACAATATACTTGCAGTATTTATTAAAAGATTTAAGAAAAACAAGATTAATAATGTCACTATGCAATGACTACGCAGTGATTTACAGTACGCCTGTCGTTTCAACATTTTTCGCGATTTTCCATGATTCAGGTCTAAGGGATACATGTCGGAGACAGATTCAACCGCTTCACCTTGGAGAGGACTTAAACAATCAAATCGTCCGACGGTCTAGGCCTGAGTTTTATTTTATAAAGTTCCTGACTGTTGGCCTCAGCCAAAGGTAGTTTTGAGTCAATGGGTGAAGACACACGAGGTGGGCTATTTACATCTGAAGGAAGTCCATGAAATTTCTTGATATGACTTGAATGCACCCATCCTTTTCTGCCTTCAATCTTCACGGCTGTCCTTGTGGTGAGCAGGACCAATTTGGGTGATTTCCACCTGGGCTCCAGCTGAGTCTTTCGGTCAAAATTCCTCACAAGAACGAGGTCTCCCGGAACTACGTCATGGGGTTTCACCTCAGTGTTGTCGGGAAAGGCTGCAGCTACCTGTGAACGACAAGATTGTAGTGCAGACATCAAGGAAGCCAAGTAATCTGTCAGCATATTACAGTCAATATCAGTTATTTTGCGTGGTATAGGCGTCCCCCACATATTTGGTGGTCTGCCGAAGATCACCTCATACGGGGATAGCCCTGTTCGAGAGTGTGCTACCATTCTCATGTAAAAGAGTGCAACTGGTAACGCTACTACCCAGTCGACACCTTTCTCTCTGCATATTTTGGACAATCTGATTTTCAGTATCTGATTATGTCTTTCTACGAGACCTGCTGCCTCGGGGTGTCGGACACAGTGGAATTTCCACTGATATCCTAACAGAAGTGAAACATGTTTCATTAATTCGGATGAGAACGGCTGGCCGTTATCTGAGTGAACAACACGTGGTAAACCGTATCGTGGGAAGAATTCTCGAACCAACTGTTTGGCAGTAGTCGGGGCAGTGTAATCTGAAACCGGGTATGCCTCCGTCCAACGGGAAAGAGCACAGACAACTACGAGAACATATTTGAATCCTCGACATCGTTCCATCTGGATATAATCCATCTGGAGTACTTCAAAAGGGTGATCAGGAGGATGAAATCCACCCTGTTCTACGGGAACGCTTTTTCCTGGGTTGAACTGGCAACAGATCATACAGGTACGAACTTTTTGTTTGGCTGCTGCTCGCAAATGTTTATTGAACCAAATGTGTTGAATGCTGTCTAGCATAGCTTTTTCTCCTAGATGTGCTGGACTATGTATAGTGTTAATTATAACTTGGACCATTGAATCAGGAAGGAACCACACAGACTTTTCCTTCATCATCCATCCTTGGTCCGTTTGGATCCCTCCTAATTCAGTCCATTTCTTTATTTCGTCTGGTGTAGCATGTGTCTGTATGTCAATTACGTCAAGAGTAGGATCTTTAACTGTCATACAATGTGTCGGCATCGGGACTATTGTCTTTGTCATGTCGGAGGTTTGAGTTTGAGCAGTCTGTTTAGCTGTTCTGTCGGCTAGATCATTGCCTTGAGAAATGATATCAGTAACTTTCGTATGAGCCTTACATTTCATAATTGATATTGCAGTGGGTAGATGTATTGCATCTAATAAGGCATGAATGAGGGGTCCGTGCTGAATGTGGGCACCGTGGGAAGTTAAATAACCTCTCTCTCGCCACAGCACGCCGAAGTCATGTACAACTCCGAATGCATAACGTGAATCAGTGTATATGTTGACTTTTTTATTTGTGGCTTGAATACAGGCTTGTGTCAGAGCGATAAGCTCTGCGGCTTGAGCTGACAAGGTATTTATGCGATCAGTTTCAATTATTTCAGTGTCTGTTGTGACTGCGTAAGCAGCCACTAACTCTCCTGTACTTGTTCTCATACATGAACCATCTACATACAATGTCAGGTCTGGGTCTGACAATGGAACATCGGTTAAGTCTTGTCTAGGTTTCGTCGTTATTGTAATAACTTCAATACAGTCATGGGCTAGT
Source organism: Triturus cristatus (assembly GCF_964204655.1). NCBI lineage: Eukaryota > Metazoa > Chordata > Amphibia > Caudata > Salamandridae > Triturus > Triturus cristatus. Next base: position 79,908,750 of record NC_140581.1, read on the forward strand.
GGGTCTGTTCCGATTACAGGTAAAAGTGTGGCAGGATTCAATGTGTTACAACGTCTGATTTCTATATGTGGCTGAAACAATGTTAGTTCGTACCCAGTGAGTCGCGCAATAGTCAAGTGTTGTGTTTGCGTTCTATTTACAAGAACCTCTACTGCATGTGGTACTTGAACTGTCAATGGATGTCCTAACACTATGGCGTCGCTCTGTCTTATTGCTAAAGCTGTTGCTGCCACTGATTTCAGGCACGCAGGCAAAGCCTGAGCTACGGGATCTAATGTACTAGAAAAATAAGCACATGGTTTGTGTGCTCCTGCTTGTTCCTGTGTGAGTACTGACAAGCCAGTACCTTCGCGTTCTGTAACGAAAAGTGTAAACTGTTTACTGTAACATGGTGTTGCTAAAACAGGTGCTTGACATAAAGCTTTCTTTAGGCTTTCAAAAGCTTGTGTATGTTCCTGAGTCCAAGGGAGAACAGTCGATGTGGCTGCCTCCTCTGTTGTCAACTGAATGAGTGGTTTTGCTAGAAATGCATACTGAGGGATCCACTGCCTACAATATGAAGTGAGGCCTATGAAAGCCCGTACCTCCTTTTGTGTCTTGGGTATTGGCATGTTAGCTATTAACTGAATGCGGTCGGGTGTAAGCTGCCTTCCCTCCTTGGACAGCGAGTGTCCAAGATAAACAACTCGCTGGACACAGAATTGCAGCTTAGAAGGGGACACCTTGTGCCCCTTTTCGGCTAGAAATTGTAAAACTGTCAGTGATGCTTTCTCACATTCGGGTTCGCTTCTCGCGGTGATCAGCAGATCATCGACATATTGAAGCAGAGCAGTGTTAACTGGCATGTGGATACTGTCGAGTTCTCGTTTCAGTGCTTGGCTATAGATGCTGGGGCTTTCTGTAAATCCTTGAGGTGCGCGTGAGAATTTAAAGCTACGTCCATTTAAACTAAATCCGAACAAATATTGGCTTTCCGGATCTATTGGGACGCTGAAAAAGGCATTCTTGAGATCAATTACAGTAAAGAATGTTGCTTCGGAATCAATAGCTGTCAGTAATGACGAGATATCTGGGACCACAGGAAATTGTGGCACAATGCATTTGTTTAATTCGCGCAGATCAATAACCAATCGATATACTGGCGGGGCCTTTGGATCTGTTCGTTTAAGAATCGGAATTATCGGTGAATTACATACATTGGAGTCTGTTTCCACAACTACTCCTTGGGCAATGAGCTCGTCAATGATTTGTAGTAAAGCCACTACAGCATCTGGTGGTAACTTGTATTGTCGCATTCGTGGTAGTACCACTCCTGCCTTTAGTGTGACTCGATATGGTGTAATATTCATGCAACCAACATCAGTAGGGCCTTGTGCCCATAGATGTGCAGGTAAAGTCTGCAGTCGGGGATCCATGTCTCTAGACACATAGTGACCTTTAAAATCACGTAAAAACAATCTTACTCCTTCCGGAGAACAACATATTATAGCTCCTAGAGCTTTCAGTGTTTTTATTCCTAACAAGTTTTCTGGACATGATTTAGTAAGCAATAAATCTGTAGTTCGGGTCAAAGGTCCTATCGTAAGTGGAAGAGGCTGTGACACTTCATTAACAATAGGTTTTCCTGAAAAACCAAGGGAAATATTCTGTGAGCCTGAGAGGGGTGCCCCTGGAACTTCACTACGTTTTATGGTTGTTCGACTTGCCCCTGTATCGAGTAAAAATTTTCTGTCTTGGCCTAATAATTCACTATGTACATAAGGTCCTTCTTGATCTACAGGGATCTCGATAAGGGGTAAGTCAACTTCCCTCTCTAGGCTGGTTCATGCGTATCGTTGGTAATCAGGATAGTCGTACTGTGCGGTCTGGTACAGTTGTCGTGTCGTGGTTTGTGTGGCAGCAACGGGCAGCGCTGGTGCAGCTGGCACAAACTGTATAGACTGTGGTGGAGCTGGCATGGACTGTGCATGCTGCGGGGCTCCTTGTTCATTCTGATCCTGTCTAGGTGGCCGTGGTCTTTCTTTTGTATTACCTATGGCGATATTATGTTTCAAAACTGGACAATCGTGTACGTAATGACCTGGCTTTTTACAATAGTTGCATGTCCCTTTTACAGGTCCTGTTGAATCACTGGAATGTGTCGTACCCTTTTTATGTCCTTCAGCTGGAACTGTCTGGGAAACTAGCATTTTCATTTTCGTGTCTTTCATGCGTCTGTGTTCATGTTCTTGTTCCTCTCTAATTCTATTGTGATGGTACTGTAACATTTGTAACATTTGTGATGGAGTGTTACCTTGCCAGGTACTCTCGAATTTTAATACTCTATTCTTTACTTGGGGCAGGGCATTTTCTACTAATTTTGTTACAAACAGATGCGGGTATGATTCGCTACTTGCTTTTATGCCACTATTTATACCAAAACATTTTTCAAATCGGGCATAGTAATCACTAGTGTCTTCATCTTGCTTCTGCTTACAGGCTGAAATTGTACCCCAATCTTCCTTTTTCGTAGTTAATAAACGTGGCAGTACCTGTACTAATAAACCTGGTAGCGCTTTAGTTTTATCCCCAAGTCCTGCTCCTGCAGTTCGGGCCTTTTCTTCCGCTTCTAATACTGACCATTCTATCTTTTGGTCTCCTACCTCCCACTCTTTTTCCCTGAGTTTCTCATAAATGCCAGCAGGCATCAATACCTTTAATATTGTCATAATGTCGGGATAGGTATACTCTCCCATGAGTAACATGTCTTTAATTTCTCGGTGAAAACCCGCTGGATCTTTGTCATGACTGGGTACCACTTTCTTCATTTCTAACAATTCTATTTTCGATATGGGCGTATATACAAATACGCGTTTAAACTCATTGTCCTCGCCTTTTATTGGGTGCACTTCTCGTAAGGGATTCTGTCTATCCATGTAATACGTGGTTCTTTCCTTGATGGGCAATGAGACACGTTCTGAACATACAAAAAGAATATACTGCTTTCTTGATTCTAGAATTTCTTTAATTAATTTAGTACCTGAACCTCTCCATCTATTCATGAGCAATTCAGTCAATATGTCAGGTAAGGGACCAGGGTCCGAATGCTGACTCTGATATAGTATAAGGAGTTGTTGAATCATATAAATCCCAGCTAAACGCTGTTCATCTGGGGTGAGATTCAAAAATGTGCGTGCTACTGTATCATCACTATATTTTCCGGGACTGTCCACCCAATGGACAGCTGACCTAGCTAAATCTTGTTCATCCATAGAATCGAGAAAATGATAACCCCTTCGTTCTCGGAGTAATTTGTCGGCGGCTTGGAACGAATGCTCGTTAGACCTTATATTAATTATAGGTATTTGGAAATTCCTGTTATTATCTGGACATATCGGACGTATCGGGTCAATAAGACATCTATTACTATTACAAGATCTTCCTCTACCTACATAGGCTATGGTGTCTGACTGTCCTGCGGGCAGTCCTGATCCTTCCTCCTCGCTTTGTTCGAACTGGTCTACCGCTAATCTTTCTTCGTGTAGGCGTTCTATTTCTTTACGGATCTTTCGGCACATGGCTATTATACAATTTTGCTTATCATGTCTACCTTCTGATATATTCTGGCTCCATCTGGTAAGAATTTGCATTGCTTCCGGGTCTACCCCCGGTCGGTCTTGATTTCTGATCACACAATTTATGAGGAAACGTAACAGTTCCCCCTGTATCTCCACTTTCTGGTATTCCATAGCTCTGTTAATACTTTCAGAATCTCGCCCTGTTTGAACAAAATGATATATATTATCTAGATGCGCAGTCATTCCTGGTAACTTCCCTAAATACACTGCGGCTCGCCTGATACGCAATGATGCCATGATCATTTCGTCCTCTTTGCCGGGCACAGGGTCATATCTACAATCTACAAGAAGTTCCTTAAGCGTACGGGCATTTATGAGTTTGGGGGTACGTGAATGTGCTGACTCTTGAAAGGTAAGTTTATTTATTCTGGGTGGCGTAGAAAAAATGTTGCTAGTACCTCCCGTAGCCCCATCTGGGGTGTCGGGTGTGAAAGGATTCGTTGAACGCGACACAGCAACTATAGGTGTGGACACAGCTATAGAAGTAGCTGTAGGAACAGATGTGCTTGCCGGAATTTGTTGCTGTAGAGATACCGGTACTGGGTCTTGGCGTTGAACCTCCCTGGCAGGCGGTCTATGTGGGGCGGAATTAGCATACTCGGGAGCTGCGTCATCTAAATATGAGGAAAGAAAAACATCTTCTGCGGTTCTAGGATGCCCCTTAGGATGTACCTTTATTGGGAATAATGGGGGTGGCAAGTCTTTCGGTATCTCTGGAGTAGCCTTAGGTAATCCTTCGGCCATAAGGGGATACATACCATTCATAAGGGCATTTCTTTGTCTGTCTACTTGTTCTGATTTCACTCGGATACCTTCTTCAATTAATAAATTTTCTCGAACTTTATTTGAACTCTCTTTATTCTTTTCTTCCTGTCGGAGTGCTTTTTCTGTACGTCTATGAGATTCTTTACGCCATAACTCAACGGCGTCTTTCTGTGACTGTCTGACTTTCCTTTTCCATAACTCTTCCTCTACTTTCATGATGCACTCTGCATCCCAGGTTCCCGCTGTGGGCCACCTCTGGCTTTCTGGTAATTCCTTGGTGTAGTCTACCCATAAATCAAGAAATAATATAGCGTCTAAGCCATGTTTATGATACATGAAGTACCCTGGAGTGTCCCTAGGAGGAATAGGAACGGCTTCTTCGAGTACCCCTTTTCTTGTTGTGATCTGTCTTAGTTTCGAAAAGAGCGGCATATTGAGAACTGATCTGATACTTGATTTTGAACAAACTTAATACAGTAAACACGATAATGAACAGTCATTCACACCACAATATGCAGAACGTACTTAAAACATTTAACATTTAACATTTACCTGAACAGTCAATAATGATGACGGTCTAAAGAAAACTTAATCACTAAAACATAATACTCGACTTTAACTGATTTATTCTGAATTTATATACTTGATATACTAGATATACTGCTAAACAGTACAGATACACTGCTGAAACAGTGCAGACCGGATTTGTGTACCCAAACCCGTCTTGACCGGCACAACCTATGTGCACGTCAGAATGCCTCCCCAGTAATGGTACTCACCGGGTAGCTTCGGAAACGGAAGGCCTCGGAAACTGAACTGAACTTGAACCGGACTGGACTCGACTCGACTCGTCGGAAACTGGACTCGACTTCGGACTTCGGGAACTGGTGGGCCTCTGTATACCTCGGATCTTGCTCTCTCAGCTAGGCTCTGGTCGGGATACTTCGCACTTCTCACCGCCTCGTCTGGGTGTTGATCGCAGCCTCAGTCGCCCCCGCTTGACCGGAGGGAGATACAGGAAATCCTGCTGGTACGCGTTATTGTCCGTCCAGCTGTGGCAGGAGACCGGGCCTGCAACTCACCGCCGGCGCGTGAGATGAGAAACTGTCCCTATGCGGGCGCCATTCATGTGGTAAATAATTTAATTACCGGGACTTAATTTGATACAGAAACATAATAAAATAGCTCAGTAAATAAGAGGCAGAATCCGTGGTATTAGAGGTTCGGAATGGGCTTTATTCCAATGGTCGATTATAATCGGTTGCTCCAAGTTCCATCACCACGGAGGTTCAGGAAGTGAAGTACATACATTATTGACAAGAAATGACTTTTATAGAACATACATTACAATGAAGCGAATGCGGTAGGCGTAACAATTGATAAGGAAGATGACGATTCACATGCGTAACCGAAAATGGGCGTAATGAGGAGTAAAAAGGAACATAATTGGTTATGATGTCATATATAGGTGGATCTATAAGATTATACTTGGCATAGATGCGCGCGCAGCAGCATGACGTGTGATTGACGTGCAACTAGGGGGTGAAGGGGACTTGACATTTAGCTCTACATGTGGAGACAAGAAGTCTGGGGGGTCAAGTCAACCTAATCCCAAATCATATCTAACATCCTATGTTTAAAGAACTATGTTATCCACAAAGGGAGATCTCTTCGAGTAGAATCTTATTCTATACTGACTATACTGACCATTAGTGCGTGTACAAGCGTCTAAGTGTCTACACTAGATGCGAGGGCGGAAATCTTCCATAGCAATAGGGCTATGAATTACTTTCATAAAGACAGAGAAGCCGAGCCTTTGCTCGGTAGCTGGAAGAATGTTTACTTAAACTACTAGACAGGAATGCATCGGGCAGGGAACGGAGCAGATAATTTCGAAGGTGAAATACAGTTTTTGGCAGGCAGCAGGCTGATGTCAGGCTTCGTGAGCCGCGCAGAGAATGAGGCAAAGTTCATGGTCACAGTTGCAGGCTCAGACTGGAGCTTTCAGAGGCAGAAGGCAAGAAGAGTTTGATGACAGAATCAGGGCCTACTTGCCTGGACTGTAGAATGGCATAAGTGAACCATATAAAGCCGGTGGCCTTTCATACTTAGGAATGGAATATCCAGCCTATTCATGGCGGATCTGACAGAGGACAGGTTGACGGTGGACGCACATGTATTTGCGTCTTCATAACTGGAACTGGAGGGAACATACATGTACTTGTGATTCATACATGGAACCGTTGGGGTCCAAGATAGGGGACATAACTGATCAGAAAAATCCATATTTCCACATTATACTGAAAACGATCGTGACCGAAGTGCCGGAAATAAAGAATATTAAATCTACTCCTAATGTACGTGCATCAAGGTGAATCCCACAAAAGCTACACATCCAAGGCACCACGCACAATGTGTCGCATGCTGCTATTTGGCCGCCGTATGTCATACAGTGAAAAGAAAATAATCACAATAGAAAACAGCCGCAAACACAAGTGGTGCAAAGTAATCCCATAAAAGAGATAAGGCTCCCTAACTTTAATATTGGTCGCTAATGATTAACAAGGGAAAGGAAAGAAACGGAGCATACGGTGTTTGACAATATATTAAGCTCATCCAAAAAGTGTCAATCCCAACCTGGAGCCAATCAAGTTTTCGATATAGAATATCTGCTGCAATCCCCTCAATAGAGGGATAGAAAAAAGGGAGGTTAAAGAGAGAGGCAGGAGAAAGTGAGAAGGAGGCAGGACAGTGTGAGCCAGAGGCATCCCCGTACAGCAGTAGTGAAACAGAAAACAAGCCAAAATGTGTTGCTGTTTGTATATCCAAGGCTATCACAAAGGTCAGCTGAACATACGTAGTGTGTGACATAGGGCGCGTTAAATCACACGTAACTGGACAACCAGTTATCAGACATAACACCAGTCTATGAAGAAACATGAACACAGTATGAAACTATACGGGTTAAAACACAAGTGCTGAACTATTAGCACTAAAAATGGTTCAAAAACATGGAAGGGTATGTACAGAAGCACAAAGCACTTAAAACGTCATAATGTTGAGTTACATAGAGTAAAGTAGAAAACTCAATCAAAAAGATGTGTCAGAATTATGAGAGTACATAAATTACAGTAACACTTACAAAAACTCATGGGCAATAGGCAGGCAGGAAAAAGGCAAGTATATGAAAGTAGGGACATGACCAATATCGAATACAGTTAATGTCACAAGAACCAAATCGCAGAAGTAAAATAGCTAAATGGCATTTATCAACCCACATGTATATTGCATTTTAAGACCCAGCTGTTGTTATGTTACAAAGTCAAAACTTATAGAGGGCGAGGGAGCAACGCACAGTAATGCAAACTGGCAAATGTAGCATAAGAGCAACATCACATCAGTTAAGTCACAGTGGAGAGCCAGGTACCAAGTTAATGGAACGGCTAGAGAGCTAAAACAACAACATTATGTACATATTTATCTCAACTCAAAAAATATTGCATTGCTGAGTCGTAATTGAGACCGTGCTCCACCGTCTGGAGGCGCATTATCCACATAGCCTCGCACTGTCTTAAGCGAAGTTCTCTATTACCGCCTCGCACCCCTACATCAATAGTTTCTATCCCAAAGAATTTAAAACCTTTCCGGCTATTCTGTGTAGAGCAGCTAGCATTGTGTAGAGCTACTGGGTATCTGGCATCGCCCTGGTGAATTGCCCTGGTGTGTTCACCAATTCTTTCCTTAAGCGCCCTGATGGTGCTACCCACATATTGTTTCCCGCAATTGCACTCTATGATATAGACTACGAATTTGGTAGTGCAGTTGATGTTGGATTTGATAGTGTATATGTTACCATTATGTCCAGCAAACGATAGAGTCTTATGTTTCGCCCATCTGCACACTCCGCAGCAGCCGCATTTATGGAAGCCCAATGTCAGAGGTGTAAACCAAGACTGTTTCTTTTGAACCTTTGGTACAGTGAGACTAAGTCTACTACGTAGATTGTAGCCTCGTCTGTACGTGATCTGTGGGTAACTGGTAAGGAATTCTCGAAGAGAGGTGTCTGTTTGAAGAATGCCCCAGTGTTTGTTGAGGCTTTTCCTCATGATGTGACTTAAAGCATTGTACTCCGTTATCATACGTATGTTGCGCTCTGTAGTCGCCTTATTGATGGTTTTAGGTAGTAGGGTATTTGTGCGTTTCACCCTGGCTATTCTGTTTTCCGATTTTTTAAGAATTGAAGGAGAATAGCCCCTTTTCTGAAATCTCTGTTTCATATCTTTAATGCAATCTGCAAATTCCAAATCATCTCTACAGTTGCGTCTGGCTCTTAAAAATTCTCCATAGGGAATTGCGTTCACCTGGTGAAATGGGTGGTTACTGTGTGCATGTAATAAAGAATTGCATGAGGTGCCCTTGCGGAATAACCGACTGTTTAATTTGTCATCCTTTACGAAAAGTTCTACATCAAGGAATGTTACACTAGTAGTGCTATAATCCATGGTGAATTGTATTCCAAAACTGTTGGTGTTGAGATAGGAGCAGAACCTCAACAGCTCATTCTCACTACCGGACCACACTAAGAGACAATCATCTATATAGCGGCCCCAAAAGATGATGGAATTGCTCCATTCTGTTCCATTAGGGCCCCAAATCCATTCCTTTTCCAAACAGCCCATAAATAGATTCGCAAACGATGGTGAAAAACGTGAGCCCATTGCTACTCCTTTCACCTGTTTATACCATGTGTTCTCAAATAGAAAGAAATTGTTATGAAGTATGAGCTGCATCATGGTAATTAGCATGTTGTTGTGTAGCCAGAGTGTTGCTGGCCTATTTTCAAGAGTTTTAGTGACTGCTCTGAGACCTATTTCAGGATCAATACTGGTGTACAATGACACTACGTCCAAGGTGGCCAAAATCATGCCAGGTTGCCACTGAAAATCAGACAAAATGCTTAAAATGTGTTTAGTTTCTTGTATGTAAGATGCAAGATTCCGTACCAACGGGCCCAAGAATAAGTCGACATACTCAGATAGTCTCTCTGTAGGTCCTCCTATGCCAGAGACAATGGGTCTTCCAGGAGGAAATGGAAGATGTTTGTGTATTTTTGGCAATGTGTATAATACAGGAAAAGTGGGTCTAAAAACCTTCAGATAGGCCACCTCATCTGCATCTAGAAGGCCTGCAGCATGCCACTCTGAGAGGTGTTTGTTAATCAATGTAGTCAAAGGTCCCATAGGGTTGTGAGTGACAGTATGATAACATATGTGATCACTAAGCTGTGATAGGATCTCATTGTTATAGTCGACCCGGTTCATGATAACAACATTCCCACCCTTGTCCGCCTCCCTGATAAGGATGTCTTTGTTGTCCACAAGTTCTTTTAGTGCCTGACGTTCACCTGATGTTAGGTTATCATTGAATACACCCTTGTTCTTATTCCTTTTTGATTCATGCACATTTAGATCCTCTAACACCCTTTTGTAAAAGATATCAATCACATTCCCCCCTGAAAGTGTGGGTACCCATTTGGACTTATTTTTTAGACCACTACCGGGAGTACTGGAAATATCTATATTGAGCTCATCAAGCAGTTGGACCATGGTGTAAGGAGACTCTTCTATGTCTGTCAGAGACAGGAGCAATTTAGTAGCCTGTATATCACAAATAGTGGGAACACCAAAAACATCTTCACAATAATTTTTAGTGGCTCTTTTATTAGCTTTAGGATTATCAGAATTTTTTTTTTTCAATTTCAAGGCTCTAACAAATTTAAACAAATCTATTTTGAGTCTACAAAAATCACCAGAGACCGTGGGATTGAAATTAAGGCCCTTGCTAAGCAATGAGTTCATGTCCGCAGTGAGTGTCATGGATGATAAGTTGACAACCTGAACATCAGAGATAGAATCTATAGTGGGTTCCGCTCGTTGCCCGAACGTAGTTTTCTCCTGTATTCTCCCTTTTCCGCCTCTCCTCCCTCTACGTGTTTTGTGTCCTGTGTGGTGCGTGTGTTTGAGGTTCTGTTTCCTCTCCGAATGGTCCTTACTTCCCTTAAAAAAGATGATTCATGCCTCTTGGTGTTAGGATCAGTGTCATGCTCACTATCACTAGATACTGGGATACTTAAAGAAGTAGAGCTAGAAGAGGAAAGGAGAGGAAACAGAGCCTCAAACACACGCACCACACAGGACACAAAACACGGGTTTGGCCGCCGTAGTTACTAGCCAAACCCCTGGCGAGCCTTCAACGTGTACCCCGTACCGTGGTCGCGTCCGCAGGGACGTCATCACCCGTGGACACGTTCCGACCCGGCAACACTACTTTAACCAGTGGTCAGGATACACCGATGTTACCGGCTGAACCACCGCACGGGTAGGTCTCCCCGCCACGTAAGGCCACAAGACTATGTGAGTATTAGAACCTTCTACTCGGGACGCCCCAGCAGTTATCTCGATCCAGGTACGAGTTCTGCATTCTTACCGAGCACAAAAACCTTTTTTACTATTTGCAGCCTTACGACGCGGCTCACGCTGACGGAGCCCACCACCGAATAGGAGGGGGTAGGCTTGCGCCCGCGCTCTATGTTATTGTGTTGTTGTGTTTTTTTGCATGAGTGCATATCCTTATGTATCCTTCCCTGCCCGACTCACTATTCGTGCACTCCACAGCCAGGCCACTCCGTGCCAGATATCTCACTGGAGTTTCCTCCATAGTCACTGCACACGATTGGCATGTGCACCACGTCGTGAGATCGGAGCCATTCCCCTCCACCCCCTGCGGTAACTGAGTTCTCGTTACCGGACTGATCCCTCTTCACTAGGTAATGCTTAGGCATCGCAGCATCGTACCAGTTACCTTGATGAGATAGCTGCATACCTGTCTTCACCATTTCAGTGTGGTTTTTTTTTTTTAATGTGTTTCTATTACTGCGTGTGTCGTACTCCCAAAAAATTTTTTTGATAGTACCTTCATCCCTGGACATTATGTCCGTTAACACTGGGTAGTACCCCGGCCACACAATTAGCATGACCACTGTATTTAATTTTCGGTGGGTTTCATGCACTGGGCACCACAGCACTGACCGTGCACTAGTGTCTGAGTTCTATCAACAGTCTTGATGTATCACTCTGTTGTTTTCTTCCCTTCCTTTCTTTTTCCCCCCCCGCTCCTTTGTTATGTCTCCTCTTAGGCTGTGAACATGAATTTCGTACTGTAACGGATTCTGAAATACGAATTGTCAAGCGTACCAGACCTAGGTAACAGGTGGGATTACGGGTTGTCTCTTCCCGAACCCATCCTTGATATTTCTTTCTTTTGGTCCTGACGAAGCGCTCCTGGATCCAATAGGGACCACCTAAAGGCGCGAAACATGTTGACCTAATCATTCCTACAGCACTTTTTGTTATTACACTATACGGGTTGAGAGAAGTGGGACATTATTTGGTTTAGTTTCCCCTCTCATTATAAGCACTACCGTGCATCTCCATCCCCGCCAAGTTTTTAATTTGAACCAGGGACCTCCCAATTAAACTTCTTTTTGGACCCTGCCTCAATTTTAATATCTGCACTCACTAACACACCCCTACCCACACACCCACACTCACAAATGTGGCAACTCCTAAAAGAACTCCAACAGAGAGCCCCTAACCAAGGGCCCGTGAGGGACTGCAGCGCCACCCCCACGAGGAGCAATTGTGCCCAATGATGATGCTAAACATCCGCAAGGGTGTGTGAGGGCACTCAGTATCACAACAAGGAGTATTCTCTCCTCACTCTACACACTCACTTTGACCTTGGAGACTTCTCTTACTCTCTATAGCCTGTACTTTGGCTACTACTATCTTTCTCTCTATATAGGAACTGTGAACCACCCATGGAATAAATATACGACTTTCAGGAGCACTGGTACAGGACCTTTTCAATTCGCTCCTAGTCCCTTCTCTCATTGATTGGTTGTATTCAATGATAACCTAACATCAGGTGAACGTCAGGCACTAAAAGAACTTGTGGACAACAAAGACATCCTTATCAGGAAGGCGGACAAGGGTGGGAATGTTGTTATCATGAACCGGGTCGACTATAACAATGAGATCCTATCACAGCTTAGTGACCACATATGTTATCATACTGTCACTCACAACCCTATGGGACCTTTGACTACATTGATTAACAAACACCTCTCAGAGTGGCATGCTGCAGGCCTTCTAGATGCAGATGAGGTGGCCTATCTGAAGGTTTTTAGACCCACTTTTCCTGTATTATACACATTGCCAAAAATACACAAACATCTTCCATTTCCTCCTGGAAGACCCATTGTCTCTGGCATAGGAGGACCTACAGAGAGACTATCTGAGTATGTCGACTTATTCTTGGGCCCGTTGGTACGGAATCTTGCATCTTACATACAAGAAACTAAACACATTTTAAGCATTTTGTCTGATTTTCAGTGGCAACCTGGCATGATTTTGGCCACCTTGGACGTAGTGTCATTGTACACCAGTATTGATCCTGAAATAGGTCTCAGAGCAGTCACTAAAACTCTTGAAAATAGACCAGCAACACTCTGGCTACACAACAACATGCTAATTACCATGATGCAGCTCATACTTCATAACAATTTCTTTCTATTTGAGAACACATGGTATAAACAGGTGAAAGGAGTAGCAATGGGCTCACGTTTTTCACCATCGTTTGCGAATCTATTTATGGGCTGTTTGGAAAAGGAATGGATTTGGGGCCCTAATGGAACAGAATGGAGCAATTCCATCATCTTTTGGGGCCGCTATATAGATGATTGTCTCTTAGTGTGGTCCGGTAGTGAGAATGAGCTGTTGAGGTTCTGCTCCTATCTCAACACCAACAGTTTTGGAATACAATTCACCATGGATTATAGCACTACTAGTGTAACATTCCTTGATGTAGAACTTTTCGTAAAGGATGACAAATTAAACAGTCGGTTATTCCGCAAGGGCACCTCATGCAATTCTTTATTACATGCACACAGTAACCACCCATTTCACCAGGTGAACGCAATTCCCTATGGAGAATTTTTAAGAGCCAGACGCAACTGTAGTGATGATTTGGAATTTGCAGATTGCATTAAAGATATGAAACAGAGATTTCAGAAAAGGGGCTATTCTCCTTCAATTCTTAAAAAATCGGAAAACAGAATAGCCAGGGTGAAACGCACAAATACCCTACTACCTAAAACCATCAATAAGGCGACTACAGAGCGCAACATACGTATGATAACGGAGTACAATGCTTTAAGTCACATCATGAGGAAAAGCCTCAACAAACACTGGGGCATTCTTCAAACAGACACCTCTCTTCGAGAATTCCTTACCAGTTACCCACAGATCACGTACAGACGAGGCTACAATCTACGTAGTAGACTTAGTCCCACTGTACCAAAGGTTCAAAAGAAACAGTCTTGGTTTACACCTCTGACATTGGGCTTCCATAAATGCGGCTGCTGCGGAGTGTGCAGATGGGCGAAACATAAGACTCTATCGTTTGCTGGACATAATGGTAACATATACACTATCAAATCCAACATCAACTGCACTACCAAATTCGTAGTCTATATCATAGAGTGCAATTGCGGGAAACAATATGTGGGTAGCACCATCAGGGCGCTTAAGGAAAGAATTGATGAACACACCAGGGCAATTCACCAGGGCGATGCCAGATACCCAGTAGCTCTACACACTGCTAGCTGCTCTACACAGAATAGCCGGAAAGGTTTTAAATTCTTTGGGATAGAAACTATTGATGTAGGGGTGCGAGGCGGTAATAGAGAACTTCGCTTAAGACAGTGCGAGGCTATGTGGATAATGCGCCTCCAGACGGTGGAGCACGGTCTCAATTACGACTCAGAAATGCAATATTTTTTGGGTTGAGATAAATATGTACATAATGTTGTTGTTTTAGCTCTCTAGCCGTTCCATTAACTTGGTACCTGGCTCTCCACTGTGACTTAACTGATGTGATGTTGCTCTTATGCTACATTTGCCAGTTTGCATTACTGTGCGTTGCTCCCTCGCCGTCTATAAGTTTTGACTTTGTAACATAACAACAGCTGGGTCTTAAAATGCAATTTACATGTGGGTTGATAAATGCCATTTAGCTATTTTACTTCTGCGATTTGGTTCTCGTGACATTAACTGTATTCGATATTTGTCATGTCCCTACTTTCATATACTTGCTTTTTTCCTGCCTGCCTATTGCCCATGAGTTTTTGTAAGTGTTGCTGTAATTTATGTACTCTCATAATTCTGACACATCTTTTTGATTGAGTTTTCTACTTTACTCTATGTAACTCAACATTATGACGTTTTAAGTGCTTTGTGCTTCTGTACATACCCTTCCATGTTTTCGAACCATTTTTAGTGCTAATAGTTCAGCACTTGTGTTTTAACCCGTATAGTTTCATACTGTGTTCATGTTTCTTCATAGACTGGTGTTATGTCTGATGACTGGTTGTCCAGTTACGTGTGATTTAACGCGCCCTATGTCACACACTACGTATGTTCAGCTGACCTTTGTGATAGCCTTGGATATACAAACAGCGACACATTTTGGCTTGTTTTCTGTTTCACTACTGCTGTACGGGGATGCCTCTGGCTCACACTGTCCTGCCTCCTTCTCACTTTCTCCTGCCTCTCTTTTTAACCTCCCTTTTTTCTATCCCTCTATTGAGGGGATTGCAGCAGATATTCTATATCGAAAACTTGATTGGCTCCAGGTTGGGATTGACACTTTTTGGATGAGCTTAATATATTGTCAAGCACCGTATGCTCCGTTTCTTTCCTTTCCCTTGTTAATCATTAGCGACCAATATTAAAGTTAGGGAGCCTTATCTCTTTTATGGGATTACTTTGCACCACTTGTGTTTGCGGCTGTTTTCTATTGTGATTATTTTCTTTTCACTGTATGACATACGGCGGTCAAATAGCAGCATGCGACACATTGTGCGTGGTGCCTTGGATGTGTAGCTTTTGTGGGATTCACCTTGATGCACGTACATTAGGAGTAGATTTAATATTCTTTATTTCCGGCACTTCGGTCACGATCGTTTTCAGTATACTACGGTCCGTCCTCTTCCGGTGTTACTTAATAAACGTATGTTAACGTTCTAGTGTTTGGGCATTGTCCTGATATTTAAGCACTGCCGGGTTACGGGTCTCGGATTCACTCGCACACTGAATGGATGCCGCCAGGACTTTTTGATACACCTTTCAACATGTAAGTACCGATGAAATTTTAAATTTTGATTGTTTCCTCTGATACCGATATTGATACTGACATGGTATCTTTGTCTTTCTTTGAATAAGCATTGTGGGATGCATTATCGTTACCTGACTTTGGCTCCTGCACTTGTTTTTATTTCAGACATATTTCGCATAGACTTTTTCTAGCTGAAACTTTTGCCCGACACTCAATGGCTGGAGCCATTATTTAAGAATACGTTGTCTTTGCTACTGATTTATACGTGACTGGCGGCTGGAAGCTTTATGACTACTTTGGCTGAATTTTTGGAGGTACGAACTATTCATGTACTATTAGTCTTGCCTACGTATTACATATGGATTTTTTGGCCACTCACACCGGGGGTGCTATTTTCATCTTTACAGAGATTATACCGATTTGCCCAGCTTTACTGACCCACCGTTTACACCTTTTGCGTTACCCAGCCGGGTTGGAATTATCACCGGTTGAGGGGTAAGATTTTCTCGTTTACCGTGTTTAGAGACTTTTAATGGGATTACTGTTTTTGCTTCTTTGAACACACAGTCGTTTAATTATTTTTTCGCAAAATATTTTGTTTCAGTATCCACTGTCCTTTTGGCATTAGCTACAGGTATGGATGTTTTTTGTTGGTTCTGCACTCACAGAGATTTTAGCCTTTATACCTTTCATTCGATTTTGGTGCATTGGGGATAATTTTGTTCTTTTTTCCTTTCTTCCCTTTCTTTGTGTCTTTTCACCGATTGGTGGTGCAGGCTTACTCTATACCTTTGTTTTATCAGCACTTCAGTACCTTCTTGAAGTAGTGGTGTTCTTCTCTTGTTTTAGCTCCACATTGGCGTGGTATTTTACGTTTTGGACTATGTCACATTTTGCAAACGTTTGCCTTGTGGCATATGTCTTAGCATGCAATGTTTTTGTATTCTTTCCAGCCCTGAAGAGTCGTGGTCTACTCGTCCCATGACGAAACATGTGTCGGCTGGCTACGCCTATTAAACAGAATCACTAGCACATATGCGGATGTTTCTTTTGTCAAGTTGTACTTACTCATGTCAATTTTGATTCAATCAATTGTATGTGTGCACAGGATTGTTCTTATAGACTTTCGGTACGCTGCCGCAAGTGCTTAATTTGAACCAGTTGTTATCGGTGCTCCTCGTTGTCAATTAATTGTCAACACCTGTACTTATGACAGTCTGCCATATGGTGGCGCTGATTGTTGAAATGAGCACAACAACAATAGTTTATTGATCCAGTATATATTAAAAATGACTAATGCCTTCTTCCCGAATCATTCTTATAGCTTTGGGGGCCTGGAATGGTCACACGTGCATGAATGTGATGATTAGTAGATGTTTTGACACTGTCATTGGCAGTGCTGGCAGGGGCAATGGGTGGTGCAAGCTTCAGTGGCCCGGCGATGAGGGTCCTTGCACTTATGTTTTTAAAATTAAGCTCTGCTTCCAGCGTACCTTCTGCACAGACACACAGATGCACTTGGCCTCTGGGCCTGTCCAAGTGGCAGAGAACTAGACCGCGAACCTGTGCTTGCACCAAGAAAAAGTGATGAACAAAGAAAAGGTTTAGCCACTCTAGTGCGCCTACCTGTCTCCCCTGCTAGAGCTTACTACTAGGAACTAAAAGCAAGTTGAAACAACAGTGTAGATTGAAAACATAACGTTAATAAAAAGCAAGAAGGGATGATCCCAAAGAGTTCCGCTATTGAAGGAGCCAGGCACCTTCTTTTTTTATTTTTTATTGATTTTTATTGATTTTAACCAACCATGGTGAAGCAGCGTTAAACAAATAACATTTCAGGTCTTTACAGTTCACATAAGCCACTTCTTCCTATACCCTCCTCCCAGTCCTTCCCCTCCCTCTGCCGGTGCGCCTTGAGTCTCTGCTTTATCATCAATAACCTATCCCTGCAGTCTATATTAAACAACATGAATACAGTACTGAGGGTAGCACATCCTTAAGATGTATTACCGCCTTTGTCCACAATGGTGCATTCTTCTTCTTGCGCTAGTTTTGCAGCTGAATCCCCACGACCCTCTAAGGTCGACCTCTCCTCTGAGTCTGTGTCTGGTGTTTGGAGTACTGTAACTAAGGCCTCCCATGCTCTTGCTGCTTCTTGCGCCCTCTCATTATTAGTACGGACGGCTTGTTGAAACTTGAATGTACCCTCACTCTGTGCCCACTTGAGAAATTCAACTCGCCATCTCTCCATACTAGGCCCTCTACGTGCTTTCCAATGCATAGTGATCTCCTGTTTAGCCAAAACAAGGCCCAGATCTAGGAATTTGTTGGTCACCTTTGTTTTAGCAGTATGGGGGAACTAATGCAGCAAGAAAACACCTGGTTCCGGTCCTAATGTCTGGTCAGTGATGTTATATAAGAGATCCAGCAACTCCTCCCAATATGTTCCCAGTTTTGCACAGGTCCACATCATATGCAGAAAATCCGCCCCCTCTAAATCGCACCGCAGGCATTGAGCAGTTGTCGCCCCGAAATATTGGTTAAGTTTCGCCGGCGTTAAATATGCTCTATGCAGAACATAAAAATGTATCAGTTGAAACCTGGCGTTTCTCGTGCTCTTCCAGGCCCGCCTAATCAGCTGAGCCCATGTCTTTTCAGGTATGTCTCTGGCAAGATCCCCTTCCCATTTCTCTATCAACGCTCACAATGGTTCCAAGTTTTCCGTTGCCATTCGCTTGTAGAGGCACGTAATAGCCTTGAAGGTCCCTGCGGCCATTACTACATACTGGCATGCCATTGAGGTTCGTGGTTCCGATAACCCCACCCGCCAGTGGCGTTGGATGGCGGAGATGAGCGCCGAGTGCAGCAAGTAATCCCCACGGGGGAGACCAAATCTATGCTGTAGCACCTGGAACGACAACAGAGTTTCGTTTTCATAAAGATCTCCTAGCATTTGTAACCCCAGGTCCTCCCAAGCAGCCAATGCCATCCAATCCCCTCCATGCGGAAGGGCCGTGCACATACCCAGTGGGATCTCCGGGGGGCATACGGGCGGAGGGGGTAAATCCGGCTCAGCGCTGGCTCCTGTTCCAGCACATCCTCAATGTGTGTTCCTCGGCCGTGAGGGGTTCAAGCCGCATCTTCTGCTGGAGGACTATGAAGGACAAGATATAGCGCGGGACCCAACGACCCTCCGGGCCCCGAAATTCCCATGCCACAGCCTGTGTGAGCCATTGTAGCTGAGCTGCCAAATAATACCACTCAAAACCTGGTGCCACCATACCCCCGTCTGCCCTTGGCCGTATCATTGTAGCCATCGCCACTCGCCTCCTGCCAGTCCCCCAAATAAATCCACCGGCCAGAGATCAGAGCTGTCGAAAGATGGAGCCCGGCACCCAGATCGGCAATGTCCGAAAATAATACAATAACCGAGGCAGTGCTACCATCTTCAGGAGCGCCACTCACCCCGCTACCGATAGCGGCAGCGTGCTCCAGAATGCCATGCTGCTCCTGAGTCTCCGTATGGGCCGATCTAAATTCCCCTCCAACAGATCCTCGGGGGCATGGTAAATGTTGGTGCCCAAGTAAGACAAACAATTGGGCTCCCAGCGAACACCCTCCAGCTGGAGGGGGCGCATCCTGTCCGGCATCACCGGAAACAAGCAAGTCTTTGCCCAATTCACCCTCATTCCTGAGTGTTGTCCGAACATATGGAGCAGATGTTTTGCGCCCTCCAAAGCCTCCGAGGTGTTCGCTAAAAACACTAGCTAAAAACATTAACATTAGCGTATAGAGAGATAAATTGCATGGCCCCTCGCAGGTACAGGCCAAGGTAGTGCTGTCCCAGTCGGGCGTGGGAGGCCAAAGGTTCAATGGCCAAGGCGAATAATAGCGGAGAGAGCGGGCAACCCTGTTGCGTACCCCGCCCTATTTGGCAGGCCACAGATATCGTCACTCCCGTCCGCACGCGCGCCGTTACCGATCTTTAAAGAAGCTCCGTCCATCCCACGAAAGTCTCCCCAAGTCCAAATGCATGTAGGATTTGGTACAAATATGGCCCACTCCAGCCTATCAAACGCCTTCTCAATATCAACAGAGAGAACCGCTGTATCAGGCGCATCACTGTGGTCCTCTCCCAGGATCCGTAGTAGGCGTCGGACGTTGGTCGCGGTAGTTCGCTTCGGGATGAAACCCGCCTGGTCACTATGGATCAGATGCGTCATATAGGGCAGGAGCTGGGTCGCCAAGACCCTGCTTAAAATCTTGTAATCCGTCGTCAACATGGATATCGGGCGGTATGCCGATCTGGATAACGAATCCCTCCCTGGTTTCAACAACGGGACAATGATAGCCTCCCGAGTAGAAGCCGGCAATCTCCCCAGTTCCTTGGCTTCTCGATAGAGTGCTTGAAGCTTGGGGGCTAGGGTATCAACATACGTCGAATAAAATTCTATCGGCAGTCCATCAGCCCCTGGGTTTTTTTTACGCGCCATGATTTTTATCGCATTGCGTATTTCACCCTCTTTGATTTCCCGACCCAGTAGCTCCCCTTGGTCTTCCTCAATGCACAGCAATCGCAACCCAGTTAAAAACTCACTCGGGCCTTGCAACTTACTTTCGTAGAGCTCCGCATAGTACGTAAGGAACATCCCATTAATCCCGTGTTGGGTACATTTAAGTACCCCCTCTGAGGTAGCCCAAGCCAGGATGGGTGTGCCCCTCGGAGCCGGGTTCGCCAACCACGCCAAAAGAGAGCACACCATATCCCTTTCCGTGTGTGCCTTCACTAAATACTCCTTGTAGTCGAAGCAACGTAATCGCTCCACCTGCTGCGCTACGGCTTCACGTGCAGTTGTAACTTCATCCCGCATATCTGGGTCCCCAGGGTATGCCCTTTCTGCACAACGTAATCTTTGCTCTTTCCTTTCTATATCTCGCAGCAGAATTTTGCGCACCCCTACCGCTTTAGTGATACATAAACCCCGTATCACCACTTTAAACGCATCCCACTCCAAGCCCAAGGTCGACGCAGTCCCCTCGTTCTCAAGGAGGTAGCGCTGTATACCCTCCCGCACCTCAGTGCGAAACACCGGGTCCTCCAAAGCTTCCGGGCGTAGGCGCCAGGTGGGGATAGCAGGCCGCTCCCAAGACCACTTCAACACCAGCAGTAGGGGATTATGATCCGAGATTGTCCTTGCCAGGTACTCACTACACCGCACCAACGCATGAACATCTGGGCAACACAACACCGCATCCAACCACAAATGCAAGTCATGCAGGGAGGAATAGTAAGAATAATCCCGCTGCCCGATATGTTGTAAACGCCATGTATCTATCAGTCCCCATTCTGCCTGCCAATCTCTTCGGAGTTTTGCAAGTTTATGTAATGGCGCCTGGGGTAACGGTGGGTGTGACCTATCTAGCTCAGTATCAGCAACAGAATTAAAGTCTCCCCCCAATAACACGGAGCCCGTAAGGAAGGACAACAGTTTCCCAGATAAGGTAGCAAAATATGATTTCTGGTCTACATTAGGGGCATACACACTGCACAACGTTACATCTCTCCCGTCCAGGCGTCCCATAACAGCTACATATCTCCCTTCGGGATCCACTAGCTGCCTGGTCAGCTGAAAAGGAACGCCCGCCCACAACCAAATCAATACTCAAAAGCGGAGTACGTGGTACAGAAAAGCTGCCCCCTCCAGCGGTGTTGTAAGGCATGGCCTTCAGCACTGTCTATGTGGGTTTCCTGGAGAAAGGCTATTTGTACCCCTTTTCGAACCAAATAAGCATGCACTTTATGTCTTTTCATCATCGTATGCATCCCCCGTACATTCCACGTAAAACATTTTAATTCAGGTAACAGCCCCATTATTCAATTTACCCTTGTTACTCAACTGCACTCTCTGGTGCGGCGCACCGGCGGTGTGAGCTGCCCCAAAGTCAACAACAACCCAAAATCCCCCAACTCCCCACCCCAGAACAGGCTCTAAACATCTAGCACCCATCCAAACAATCTACTTATAGTCCCTCTGGCAGCTACCAGAGAGTCGCCCTAGGGGCGAAACTAAGGGGGAGAACTTGACGCCAGGAAGAACCCGGCCTGTAGCCTGCATTCGGGCGCCTAACCCATCTATAAAAAAATCGTCAGTCCTCCCCAGAAGGGACCCCCCGACAAGGGAGAACCCCCCCCCCCCCGGATATCCACATATCCAAAACTCACCCCTCATCCCAATCGGTAAATCAGCCAACGCCCTCTCGCCTCCCCCCCCCAGCAAGCAACATCAGGTCCAGCTGGCCCCTCTTACTAGATACTGCTGAAGTTCAGGCGTCAACAATCTCATCAGCTGGCCCCGGAGTAATGTGCGGCAGAGCCACACTTCCTTCATCCGTTCCATCAGAATCTGTCTCCACTGATCCTTTTTCAGAGTCTGTCAATCTCAACGGTGCCGTGCCGCCTGCCTGCGAGATCTCTGTCACGGCCTGTAGTGCTGCTGACTTTTCTCGCTCTGTCTGAGCAATAGAGGGCATCCGCGTCTCCGAGCGTCGCCTCCTAGGGCGCCTTACACGGCGCGGCTGTGGAGCCTCCTCTTCCCGTCCACCTGCGATCCCTGCTCCGGTCGTTCCTGCTCGGTAGGTTTCCAACCAACTCCATGCCTCGCCTGGACCAGTATGAAAGAAAGTTTTGCCATCCAACGAGATCCGTAGTCGTGCCAGGAACATCAGGGAGTATTGAATGCCTTCTTCCCGGAGGGCCTTCTTGACCTCCAGGAACGAAGCTCGGTGGCGCTGGACCTCAAAGGTGTAGTCTGGGAAGAGCGATACACTGCTGTTATCTACTTTATACGGGCTAGCCGTACGTGCTTTATGTAGCAGAAGGTCCCTGTCTTTATAATGGAGCAGTCAGGCCACCACGGGCCTGGGAGGCCTCCCAGGAGCTTGCCGTCGGGCTGGGACCTGTGCGCCCTCTCCAGAGTGTAGAATGGCGATAGGCCCTCCAGGGCTACCTCAGTGCGCAGCCACTGTTCCAGATAGTCTGTCAGATTGTCACCTTCAATTTTCTCTGGAAGGCCCACTACACGTATGTTATTCCGCCGATTACGCCCCTCAGCATCTTCAGCTCTCCTCTCCAGTGCTTGAAGCCTGCGGGTGACATCAGGCATTTGAACATCCAGCGCCATCTGCAATGGCTGCAAGACCTCCAGTGTAGTCTCAGCTTGCTTCACATGGTCCACAAGCTTTGCATGATCGGCCCGCAGGAGACCCAGTCCCAGTGACACCTGAGCAATGTCCTGCTGGAGTGCTTCTTTCGTATCCGTGATAGCGCGGAGGATCTGGTCCACCTGCTGTTGCATCAGTCCCTCAGGGTGCGACTCAACTACGTCCTGCGGCCTCTGTTCCAGTGCTCCATTATCCGGCTCTGGGTGCGTACTTCCCTGTCGGCCTCGCGGTTTCCCCATGGTTGCAGATCCTCCGGGGTTCCAGCTCTAGTCACACCTTCCTGTGTCCTCTGCGACCCAGCAGTATAAATCCTCCCAGCCATCAGGGATCCAGACACAACAGGCCTCTAAACTCTTCTCTCCAACTCGCCTCCAGGGGAGCCTTCCAAGGTCTCAGTTCTGGACGGGGGACCCCTCCGAGCAGCCACCGCCCATTAAATTATGCTATTCCTGAGCGAAATTGTCCCACTTCCACTAAGTTCACTTTGACCCGAGTCTCAGTACCCAAGTTGCTGACAATACAGTGGGGTTCACCACGCGGCACTTTCAAAATCCGGTTATGAGGAGCCCTGGTGCACAATCGACTGGGTTGCGCAGCCGTCCACGTCCTTCAGCCCAGAACTTTCGAGGCGCCTCAACAAACATCGGGTCTGTCCACTTATGAACCGCACCACTCTCAGCTCCCAGCGTCAGCGCTATCAGTCAATCTCCTGCCTCCGATCGGTGCCACCGGCCACGCCCCATCAGGTCAAGGCGACCCCCCGCAGCTAAAGGTCCGCAGTGCTGCACAGTGCTTCTCCTGTCTTCACCTTTACGTGGCGCAGTGCAGGGCCGCCTTACAGGCGAATCCAACCTCAATCTTCAGGGGGCGACCCCGCCAGGTACTCATCACCGGGTCCAGGGGTCCATCAGAATCTGTTCAGGGACATTTCTCTTTATTGCCCAAGAATGTCGTCAGAAAAGTCCTTAAGACCTCGTGGCTGCGCTCCAATGAGTATGGTGCATCGCAGTCGCTCCCTCTGTGATTGTCCTGGACACCTGATTAGCTAGTGCCCGTGCCCACCACCCCTAGCTTCCAGTAGGGGCTGATAGGTCAACAGTTAATGCTGCCGCTCCCCAAAAGCGATGGTCTGCAGTGCCAGCCACAGATCACATCATGCCCCCTATCACGTTGCACGATCCCAGCCTCTAAGCTTGCCGCTGAGGAAACAGTGCCTGTGCGGGCGATGGCTGGGTTTCAATGCACATCTCCAGCATCAGCGCAGCGCAGCGCCGCAGGGTCACAAAACCATACCTCAGCACTCCCGCTGCTCATCATGCGATCCTCCGGGCCGTCTTCTCCGAGTCCTCTATCAGTGGCGACACACAGATCCACCGCTCTCGTCGTCCGCGGTGAGGCCCCAGAGTACGCGCCCTGCGTGTGCCGCCCCCCCGGGTTGGGGAAGCGCACTTTCCTCAAGCCGGTATTCAAAGGCGTATTAACGTCGGAGCTTCACGCACATTGGAGTCGCTTGGCAGTCTCTGAAGCACCCGCACCACAGCAGACGCAACTTCCAGCCCCAGGTGCATCAGCATCGCCTGCAAGCCGCAGCCACCATAGTTACACTTCTGAATGCAGGGCGTTGAGGGACAAGGCTCACCCCACAGGTTCAGTCCACCGCAGTCATGAGGGGGAAGCGCATATTCCCCTCAGATCGCCGTTTCTCCTCGCGATCCGGTCGCGCACCATTCATTAGGTCCGGGAGGCGGGCGCCATTTTACGATCACGCAGACCAGGTCTCAGCTTTTCCCGAGCTCATCGTCGGCGCCCAGAGGCAGCGGGAGCCTGGGTCACTCGCAGAGTGGGTCCAGGCCTCCAAGGAGGCCCACCCCGGGGTCACTGGTAGAACAATCCGGCGCTCAGAGCAGGATAACTGGCGAGGAGTACTCGGCTCACGCGACCGTCTCCATCGGCGTCTAAGCCACGCCCCCCGAGCCAGGCACCTTCTTAAAGAAAGGAAAATTATAAGGTATTAGGATAGGCGTTAAGAGCAATGATGGTGGGAGCTGGTGTCCACAGTACGTCAGGAGTGAGAGAGAGAGGTAGAGAGAGAGAGACAGAGAGAGAGAGTTTGTTGTCTAGTAAAGGTGCTGTGTTTTCTAGACAAGAGAAGGCCATTGCCTCAGTTGACCAATTGAACAAAAATATCCAGTGAGTGCTTTGTTGTCCCCAAATATATTATTCATTAATTTAGCAATAGGGATGGGCCTTGGAACAAGTGATATGCTCCTTGCACCTTCAAGAAAGAGCATATGGTTGAAGAAAAACAGAAAAGGTTAGAATGAAAAGTAGAAAGACAGAGGGGAAAGGGAAGAAACAAAGAGGTAAAGAGGGACATATCTAAAGGGTAGAGGCGTAAACTGCAGAGAAGCAATACATTGCTTTCATTTGTTTCACCTCCTAGGCTTGTTCCAACAACCACAGAAGGTTGCAATGGATAATTGAACGATGAAATCATGTCTCTTTCAAGCATTTCCAAATTATTGCATTTTTTTTTCAATGAACCTGCAAATGTCAGACTCCATTATGATTAAAATCGTACATTAGCGAAAAGTTAACAAATATAAAGTTGATCATTTATTACTTACACTGTTATATTCTTATATATTTTCCTTGTCAGGGACTGCAGCTGCGAATCCAGATAATATATCAGAGACTGGCAAGGCAGAAACACCTCATGTGAGAAATTACCAATATTTTCAGCCGCTAGTGAATAATGAAGGGCATTGTTTTTCTACCAGAAAGCAACCACAACTCTGCAAGATTCAAACGAAGGGAGAATTACTTGACAGGAGGGAGAATATTACACAACAACAATGGACTCAAGAAGCTAGGTCTGAGAGAGCTGGGAGAAAGCAGAATTATACGCAGCTGTGGCAAGCTGACGGAGAGGCTTCCCCTCCAAAACAGCCACATTCCATCCAGAGGTGGAAGATTGAAGAAGGGGTAGACATGTCGGGCAGAAAGCAGCAATCCTTACAGCGATGCGATACTGAGGAAGGAGAACGGCATGTCATTCAACGGTGGAAGATTGAAGAAATCAAAGACATGTCTGGCAGAAAGCAACACTTCATACAACGATGGAAGATTAAAGATGGGAAGAGGTTATCTCCCAGGTATCGAAAGCAATCTATGCAACAGTTGAGGACTGAAGATGGATGGGACATATCTGAAAGAGATCATCTTCACACCACTCAGATGATGAAGGTTGGAAAAGCAGAAGAAATGTCTTCGGTGGCTCCTAATCCTCCAAGACAACCATTGGAAACTCAAGAAAGGGAGGCAGCATCTGCCTGTAACTCTCAATCCTTCAAGGGAGGGTCGATGAATGAAGAACGAGAGAAAGCATCTGCCCAGGGACATCAGCAGCCTTTGGCATGGGAGAAGTCTACCAAACCAGAAGAGAAGACATCCTGTAGGGAGCATCATCAAGTCCTGTACCTGCTGAAGGCTGAAAAGGGGGAGCATATATCTGCCGGGGACAGTCAGAACGTCTTGGACCGGGTGAAGGTTAATGAAGAAAAGCACACCTCTCGGCTCCCCATGTATCTCCTGAATGTTAAAGAATTTAAGTGGGCACCTGCTATGGAGCATCAGCACTTTAGAGACGTGCTGCACATTGAAGAAGCGAAGCAGACATCAGCAATGAAACATCAGCACTTAAAGGACTTGGTGCACAATGAAGAAAGGATACAGATGTCTGCCACAGAGTATAGGCACTCGATGGACTTACCAGAGGATGTAAAAGGAGCTCAGAAACCTGCTATGGAACATCAGCATCCAGTGTATTTGGCTACGTTTGTAGAAGGGAAGCTGACATCTACAGAAGGCCTGCAGCCCATGGACTTAGACAAAGATGTGAAAGAGTTGCAAACACCTGCTACAGAGCACCAGCATCCTATGGATTTGGTGAAGTATGCAAGAGGGAAGGAGACACCTGCTATGGAACATCAGCACCACATGGACTTGGTGACATATGTAAAAGAGGAGGGGACACCTGCTGTGGACCAAAAATCAGCAGCTAAAATCGAGATGGCACCAGCCACAGAACGTGAGCATCCCATCGATTTGTTGAAGGATGCAGAGAGGGAAAGTGCAACTGCCAGACACAACAAGCTCCCTGGAGACAAGGTTAAGGTTGCAGAACGGAAGCAGACAACTGCCACAGACCATCAGCATCATATACATTTAATAAAGGTTGAAGGAGGGGAACAACCACCTCGAAAGGACCAGCAGCGCTCCAAGCACCAAGTGAAGATGAAAGGATGTGAGAAGTATTCCCCAAGGCACTGCCCTAATCCTGGGAACGTTGAAAATATGAAGGAATCCACTGCAGGTAAGGTGTGCATTGGCTAAACAGAAGAATCATCAGTAATTAGCTAATTTATATAATGAGGGTGTTAAATAGTGTTGCAGTCATATAAATATCCAGGGCTGCAGAGGCCAGAATAAAAAACCTTTCATAAAGCAACCAGTTGGACACCCTGTTTTAACCACTCCTGTTCTTAACATACACAATAGATATTAGGAATGAAAAGGGTTTCCCTATTTTTCATAAATAGCAGAACTTTCAAATGCTGTGACTCCATATTAAAACAGAAATGCTTCTGATAAGTATTTTTATTTCAATAGCATGGCATTCCCAATGCTAGTAACTGCATTCACTAGATGTCTGTACTGTAAATAATAGGGAACAACATCGGAGAGCAGCTTTCTCAAGAACCTAGAGTCGTAAGACAAGCTACCAGGATTTAGAGCAACTGAGAGTAGGGAAAGATAACTGCACTAGTTGCCAACCAGAATTGTCTTTCTTATGTGACCTACCTCAAAATAGCAGTCTGTTTGGGAGCAGTGTAAAGAATTGTTTCTTCTAAACTTGAGATAACCACCTGATTAAAGTTTCTGATGGATATATCTGCCTCTGGATTCCTCACCTTTTGAATGACCCCTGCGCCAGCATTCCACGGAAACTTTTTCTTAGCTGTCCCATGTTGACAAGGATTTCGCAATGGCATGGCTCCGCTTGCGACAACGTATGACCTCATCGGAGCCATAAGAAGACCTCATCGGTGTGCTGACGGCAGATCCCTTTTTTCTGCGCCGTCAAGGTGTAAGGGTTTATTCAAGGACTCTCCGTTTTTTCTGGGTTTAACTTTATTAATAGATTTGTTCGTGTTGCAGTGGAAATGGGTACTTCGAAGAGATCAGGTTTCAAGCCCTGCAGAGAGTGTGGGGATCGTAATTCCATCACAGATCCCCATGAAGACTGTCTGTGGTGTCTCTCTTCGGACCACGATGTTGAAAGGTGTTCGTTCTGTCGGAGGATGAACCCAAAGACGTTAAGGAGCGAGAGCCGAAACTCTTGATGGCCCATGCGAAAGAAGAGAAGAGAGGTCGCAAGAGGTCCAAGTCGTCCACTTCGCATGCTTCGAAGTTGAGGAAGCACAAGAAAAAGAGAAGACATGGGTCTTGACGTTGGTCTTCGAAAGGCAGGTCATCGAGATCGACCTCGCCTGTGAATCAGTGTCATGAAAAGGATGCCGTCTCACCGTCGCCTTCACCTTCTCCACAGGCGACTCCAGCCCATACTCCGGTGTCAGGGTATTCACCGACGCCTATTTTCCGGCTCTGAGAGAATCTTCTCAGGTGCCTGCGGCTTTGCCTGTGCCGTCTCCGGTTTCTCCAGCACTGCAGCCTCAACCCCCTGTAAGGCCTCATTTGGAACAGGACCAAGGGGCGCCGGATTCTTATCCTCCTTTTCCAGGACCCGGAGTGGATCCACGCATTTCCTGAATGCGATGTTTGGCATGTTTGCCGAGGCATCCTACCCTACGGTTCGACGTCTGGCCCCGTGGGTCTGTTTGCTTTCAATTTGGGTATTCCCCACCAGTATGCCCAGACACCTTTTGTGCCTTTTATAGCATCGACTCCGTCATGGCAGTTTCTGGCGCTGACGTTTTTGACTCCAATACCTCAGTCACCAGCACCGTCTGGCATCGGACCGATGTCATCCTGGATTCGATCAGCGCCATTGCCTGCTTCGTAAGGGTCTTCTTCAACACCGGCACTGTTGTCACCCTCGCCACGGCTGGCGCCGTCGCCGATCCCGAAGCAGCATTCCAGGAGGGAAGCGCAGAGACTGCTGGAGGAAGAGGAGTACCAGCAAGAGCATGAGGAAGGGGAGATCCTCGACTCCGTAGATAACTTCGAAGGTCTGCAGGAGGCCAGTGGCCTGGCTACTTCCCCTGAATGGGAGCTTTCCTCTCCAAAGTCCTTGCCTTCTCAGGATGTTGCCCCTTACAGCACAGTCATCAGGAAGGCTGCTGATCTGTTGGACCTTCAGTTACCCTCAGCTGAGGTGAGGTTGAATTTATTGACTGGGGTTTTGCATTCCCCCTCCTCTACTGTTGAACCTCTGCTGCCTTTTAATGAGGAGTTGACAGAGCCTTTTATGGAGGTGTGGCAGAAACCCTTGTCTGCCCCTGCAGTTTCTAGGTCAGTGGCTAGGCGTTACAAGCCTGCTCCTGGTGATCCAGCCTTTCTTTCTGCCTATCCTTCTCCAGAAAGCTTGGTGGTTTAGGATTTCTGTTCCAAACAGTCTGCATGGTCTTTCCCTACTACCCCGGGGGATAGAGACTTGAAGAAACTTGAACAGTCGGCCAAAAAGGTGCTCTCCTCAGCAAGTATGGCTCTTAAATCTACAAATGCCACATGTTTGCTAGGGAGGTACATTCATGCACTGATTCATGCTACTGCAAGATCCTTGGGCCTGCAGTTCCAACCTAGGGGCCATGGTTACAAAAGGTATCGAGGCTTCGGGAAGGTGGCTTCCTTTCAAGGCTGTCAACAGCCACAGCAGCAACAACAGCAGAATCCTTTTTACAAATCATACAGAGGGAAGGGTAGGGGCTGTCTGTGAGGAGGTTCTTGACTTCAGTATTCCTCCTCCTCCTCCTCTCCTGCTCCCACCACCGGTACCGCGGGAAAGCAGCTCTAGATACCCCATCTTGGAGCATGCTGGTCCTGTAGGGGGCTGGGTGTCCCTTTTTCCACAAGTTTGGAAATCAGTTACTTTGGGCCATTGGGTTTTGAATCTTTTGGAAAATGGGTACACCCTACCTTTTCAAGAGTTTGCACCTCCTTACCCTCCTCGCCATGGATGGTGTTCAGAGGACCATTTGCTGCTTTTTCAGCAAGAGGTTCTGGCCTTGTTGCAGAAAGGTGCGATAGAGGTGGTTTTGGAGCAGGAAACGGATCAGGGATGCCACTCCTAGTATTTCCTGATTCCCAAGAAGGACGGTCGGTTGAGACCGATCCTGGACCTCAGGGTTTTGAATTTTTACCTCAAGCAGGAGAAATTCCAAGATGTTGACCCTAACTCAGGTTCTTCTAGTGCTGCAGCATGAAGACTGGATGGTGTTGATCGACTTGCAAGATGCGTATTTCCACATCCCTATTCTTAAGTCGCATCGGAAGTAGCTCCGGTTTACGGTAGGATCACAACACTACCAGTTTGCGGTCCTTCCTTTCGGTATCACTTTAGCACCTCGGGTCTTAACGAAGGTGATGGCGGTGGTGGCAGCACATCTCAGAAGGTCAGAGATTCCGGTTTCCCCTTATTTTAACAACTGGCTGCTCAAAACAAGGTTGCCAGAAATGGTGCTGCGTCATTTGCAGGTAACAACGGATGTTGTTGTTCAACTTACGCTTGTCGATAAATGTACCCAAATCTCACCTGGTGCCCTCTCAGCGCATAGGGGCAGTTGTGGACAATACTGTGTGTCAAGCTTTTCCGCCTCCACAGAGGATTCTCGACATTCAGGAGATGATTCCTTTGTTTCATGATGGAGCGGTTGTTCCAGTCCTGAAGGTCCTATGCATGCTCGCTTCCTGCATACTGTTGGTCAACCATGCACACCTTCACATGAGGGCACTCCAGTAGTGCCTCCGCAGGCAGTGGTGCCTCCGCAGGCAGTGGTATCAACACAAAGGGGATCTCAGGGAGATGGTCAGGATCTCCAGAGACACTGCAGTGGAGCTGTCTTGGTGGTGTGTTTCAGGCAACGTGTCTCAAGGAAGCCCTTTTCAACCTCCTCCACCGGTGGCCACAGTAATCACGGATGCCTCCACTCTAGGGTGGGGTGCTCATGTGGGGCATCTGGAGATCAAAGGTCTTTGGTCTCCGGAGGAATTGCTGCGCCACATCAACCTTCTGGAATTGTGGGCAATACGTTTGGCTCCCAAGGCCTTTCTTCCGTCCCTTCATGGTCAGTCGATTCAAGTCCTGATGGACAACACTACCGCGATGTGGTACATAAACAAACAGGGAGGAGTAGGCTTGTTTCGTCTCTGCAAAGAGGCTCTGCGGCTCAGGGCCATCAGATTTGTGTGTTTGCAAATCATCTGGCCGGGGTGCTAATTGTGCGTGTGGACAGTCTCAGTCGGCAATACTCAGCCGCCCACGAGTGGAGTCTTCACCCAGAGGTGATTCGCTGCATTGCTGAACCTGTTTCCCACTCGAGAGAACGCGCACTGCCCGTTGTTATTTAGTCTTCAGTATCCGATGCAGGGAGCGTTGTGGGATGCTTTTCATTTGGATTGGAGCTTGCAACTCCTTTACGCGTTTCTTCCCATATCCTCGATTCCTCGGGTTCTGAGGAAGATTCGCCAAGACCGGGCCCAAGTTATAATGATCGCCCCAGATTGGCCAAGTAGGGTGCAGTTTGCAGATCTTATTCTCCTCTCATCACACCCTCCGCTCTGTCTCCCTCTCAGAGCAGACCTCCTCTCACAGTCACTGGGGCAGGTTCTACACCCCCACCTCCAGAAACTGCACCTTCATGCCTGGAGATTGAACGGATGTTGGACATATTAAATTTCATACGTACAAGCACATGGGAAAATAGCACTGCTTTACATTGAATGTCATGTAACCAACAAAATACTGTGCACAAGTGCTCGTGGAGTTTTGTGACGGCACTAGTGACATATGACGTGGTATAGACAGCGGTGGTGGTGGGTGCGACGGAACAAAGTGAAACAAAATTATTTCAACATTTAGGACACCAACGCAATTCAAGGTACAGAAATGTAAGAATTCAATTGGATAGGGTGTCCGTAAGTAGGGGCGCCACAGGTTTCGCTGTGGAAGGCGATGGCGTTTTGGCCTGTAGATATGTTAGGCCATCATCAGGACAGGTTACATTAGTTTAGAGAAGGCAGTGCTGAGGATAGAAGGTATATACATTCCATGAGGGTAAATGCAAATGGTGGACCCAAGAAGGACAGAGGAGAGAGAGATATATCAAGAAATGATTTGGAACAAAGACAGTAAGGTGCTGTAATTGAGGTGTGGGACTACACCGTGGGACGTTAAAAATGAGTACTGCATGTCTAACTGAGAGATAGACGAAGTAGTGTTATAACGTGGAGCCTTTTGGGATTTGAAAACTGCGTGTCTAGTACGTAAATGAAGTGCGTGATAGAGTGGTTAGCTCCCAAGTCAGGTATGGTATGGAGCATAGGAGCTGCGTATCGTGTAATTAACGAGTTAAGCAAGAGAGTGCAAATGCGTGTTGACGTATTGGCCTTAGTAAATGAAGACAAAACCTTAGATATATAAATTCTTCAGATGGAAGAACTTAACTTCCTTCACTATGCCTTGGTCCATATTAGAGCTGTTTGCCCCCCTGTTCTCTGTGAACATGTCGCTCATCTGTCCTCCTGTGAGAAAAAAAGCTGCACTTTCCACATAACTTTTGGGAAAAGCACTGACTCACTGTTCCTCTTCCACCGGACAGAGGTGTGCAACCAGGTGGCTGATGGAATAAAGTAACATTTGAAACTACTCTGAACATTTTAAATGTGGAGTATGACATTGAAGTCCTGTAAACTTTAACTGTAAGTTACAATAATATTCATTTCCTTTTCACAGATGTGGAAAATGTGCATTACATTAACATGAAACAGAGGTCAAACAGGCCTTGGTGATAGAAGAGTAGGGTCAGGGCTAGCTGAGGTCACAATTGGTATCACAAAAATCAAATGTATATGGGGAACAGAGAAATGTGATGGCATTTCTTTTTATAGGAAAAATGGTCTAGCCAAATAATGCCTTAAAAACCTAACAAGCTCCCACATCCCACCTAATCATTATCCTCACAGATGTTTAGAGGATGGTGTCCCCCCTTCTGGTAACCAGGATAAGGCCACTACCCACGTGTATTCTCATACCTCGAGTAGTATTTTAACCTAACAAGCTACCACATCCCACCTAATCATTATCCTCACAGATGTTTAGAGGATGGTGTCCCCCCCCTTCTAGTAACCAGGATAAGGCCGCTACCCACGTGTATTCTCATACCTCAAGTAGTATTTTAACCTAACAAGCTCCCATATCCCACCTATTCATTATCCTCACAGATGTTTAGAGGATGGTGTCCCCCCTTCTAGTAACCAGGATAAGACCACCACCTGAGTGTATTCTCATACCTCAAGTAGTATTATAGCTTGATCCTTTTTTTTTATTTATTTTTTTATTGAGCATGATCTGTAGTATTCATTCAAACAATTTCTTTTAAAAAAACAAAAGAATAAGCTCTTAATAAAACAAAAGTACATCAGAAAAAAGAACAGAATCATTACAGCACAATACATATGCACAGTTGATATAAAAGATTAAGGATACAGAATGGAAATTTACACAGTTTTACATCGTAAAATCATGTCGGTCCTTCTCTTATCAGGGGAGAGATCTTACATTGGAGTACCAGTTGGAGATTGGGGCCCAGATCTGGGTACCCCGGGCTCCAGCTTTCCTACCTCTTGTGCTATATATAGCTATCTCCTGCTTATATGTGGCAAGAAATCGACTAAGCCACATCTGAAAGGTGGGTACATTGGGATCTTTCCAACAAGCCGCCAGAATGATACGAAAGACGGCAGTGCCCAGGAAGACAATCCTCTGTTCCTCCAAACTGTACCCTAAGGATTCGTCATAACCTAGAAGAAATAGGGTAGCGGAGGATCTAAAATTCCGCCCGAATATTTGAGTCCAGAATCCTCCAATCAATGTTTGTAAATTATCTAGTTTCGGACATTCGGCAAACATGTGAATTAAATTTGCCTGTCCCTGTCTACTTCTGGGGCAGCAATCATCTACTCGCATTCCCCAGGTAAAGAGTTTAGCCGGAGTAAAATACAGGTTGTAAATAGTTTTGAAATATTGTGCTTTAAGATTAGGTGCTAAAAATAATGTTGTATAAAGAGTTAGGGAATAGTCGATATCTACATCTGGGTTTCCGAGTTTTTGTGCCCAGGATCTCTCAACACGATCCAAATCGTCATTAGAGGATTGAGAAAATATATCATATAAAGTACCTATCCTAATAGCTCGCTTCTCAATAATAGAAAAAAAATAAAAACTATCTAAATTAATATTAAGTTTAGAGTTGCGGATATTGGTGAAGACTTGGAAATATTTTAGATAATCTGTAGATGGGATATCAAATCTCTGTTGTAGTCCCTCAAAAGATGGAATATCATTCTGTCCAAAAAAATGACCAAGTGTATATATACCTAAATTCTCCCATCTACTAGAGACATTATCTATCAAAAATGATGAAATGATCTTACTGTGCCAAAGAGAGGTGTATCTTGTTATTTTAGGTATACCTAGTTGTTTAGAGGCAAGTTTCCAAATTTTCCATGCGTCTCCAATCACCTTAAACTTGGTCTTTTTGTAATAGGACGCTTCAAGTTGTTTCATAAATAGCCCTTGACACTTATCACCTAATCCAAGTTCAAAAATAGAAGGAATACAGGAGTCTATGTTGGGTAGATTTGCCGGTTTGACTTTAAAGAGAAGGCCCATTTGTTGGAGTAATGTCGCCCAGAGATAAAATGTCAAGTTCGGAATACCAAGACCACCTCTATGTAGGGGGAGGGTTAATAATGGTAATGCTCTCCTTATTTTACCATAGTTCCATATAAATTTAGATATTGTGGAATCAAAGATTTTAATAATGCTACCGTCGGCCATTAATGGAATAGCCCGGAATAGATAAAGTATTCTAGGAAATATGCTCATTTTAATATAATTCGCTCTCCCTATTACTGAAAGATGTAGGTTATCTACCCTCTTAAGATCTGTTTTTACTACCTTGATCAAAGGATCATAATTAAGCCGGTTGATTTCTTTTACCTCAGGAGAAATATTTACACCGAGATAGGTTGCATTTTTAACTTTATAGGGACTGTCATATATAGTATTATTTGTACATAAAACCATGGTTTTGTCTCTATTAAGTGAGTAGCCAGAATAGAATCCAAAAACCTGGGTTATTTGTTCTATTTCTGCTACTGCGTCATCCGGTTTCATTGTAAGCACGGCAATGTCGTCGGCGTATGCCAATATTTTAGTAGAATATGAACCCACCCTAACTGGTTGTATTTGGGGGAGTTAAGAAGCTTTAAAATTAAAGGATTAATTACTAGGGCAAATAATATCGGGGAACAAGGACAGCCCTGCCTAGTGCCTCTTTTTACCTCTATAAACTCTGACTCAAAGCCTTCAATGGATAGTTTAGCCCTAGGGCTGATATACAGGGCTTTTAGGGCTTTGATGAAGCCCTGGCCGAAGTTATTGTATTCCATAATTTCCCATAAAAACCGCCAAGACACTCGATCAAATGCCTTTTCGGCATCGAGTAAGACCATCGACATCTCTCCCCCCGTGGCGCCCATGATGTCAAATAAGGCAATGGCTCTACGGGTATGGTCAGTTGTTCCTCTCCCAGGGATAAAGCCATGTTGCCATGGGGATACCAGATGTTCGATGACCCCCCTCATTCGGTTTGCAAGTATCTTGGAGTATAGCTTTGAGTCAGAGTTTATAAGTGAGATAGGTCTATATGAAGATGGAAGCTGGGGGGGTTTCCCCTTTTTTGGGAATATCGCTACATTAGTGTGTTTCCAAGACTCTGGTGTAGCTGAGTGGTGTTGTATTCCTAGAAACAGGTCCAGTAAATAGGGTAGTATCTGTTTGCCCAACACCTTATATAGCTCTAGGGGGATCTTGTCAGGACCAGCCGCCTTCCCATTAGCTAGGTCCGACAATGCAGTTTCTACTTCTACCATTGTAATCTCTTTCTCCAATTCTTCTCTACCTCCTCGATCGAGTATTCTAGATAGCTCTGGTTCCGGCAACCACTCACTGAGAAAGGTTTTCGTGTCACTTGTAGATAGGTGCTCATTATCATTTTGATATAGTTTTTGGTAATATTTTCGAAAGACATCTACAATATCTTGAGGGGAGGTATATTGTTGACCCTCATATTCGATATTCTTTATTTTATTGTATGTCTCTTTTTGTCTAGTTTTAAGAGCTAATTGCCTTCCTACTTTTTCCCCTGCTTCATAAATTCTACTTCTATTGGCTTGATATATTTCCGCTGCTTTTTGCGTTAGCGAGCTATTAATTTCTGTTTTTAAAATCAATAATTTTTGCAGTGTATCAGAGGTTGATATTCCTTGCTGGATTTGTTTAGCATGTACTATTTCCAGGTTAATAAGTTCCGCATTAAGTTGTTTATTAATACTATCCTGAGTTTTCTTACGGTTAGCTACAAACGCTATAGTCTCTCCTCTAATTACTGCTTAAAACAGTCCCATACACTGAATCTGGGTGCACTATATTGATTACAATCAAAGAAAGATTGAGCAGATGATGTAATATGATTAATATAATCTGGGTTAGTAAAAAGCTTTCGGTCAAATGACCATTGGATATTAGGTCTATTAAAACTATCCAATTCAAAAATTAACGTAAGTGCGTTGTGGTCAGAGATGGTTTTGAGGTCTTTAATTATGTCAATTAGGGCTGTCTTATGTATTGATGTCATAATGTAGTCTAATCGAACATATTTATTATGGGGATAGGAATAATAGGTGAAGCCGTTATCATTCTGCCTCAAAATGTCCCAAGTATCCCTTAAGTCATGACTATCCATCAGACAGGATATTGCCCTATAGACTTTGGGTTTCCGGCCACCATAATTCCGTGGGAGTTTGTTGTTTACTAGTTTTTCAATATTTATGTTAAAATCCCCACACAGGATAAGTGGGCCGGCCCAAGAAGCCAGTTCTAATTCGAGTTCGATAAAGAGTTGTGGGTCATCCAAATTAGAGCCATAGAGTGAACAAATGGTTATATCCAATTCTAGTTGAACCACAACCCACCTACCATGTTTGTCAACAAGTCGGCGTCTAGGACTCCCCAAACCGGGTTTTGCCAAAATAGCGACCCCCCGTGTTTTAGATGTTTGAGATGTTGCTGCAATCAAATTATATCCAGGAATTTTTAATAGATTTTTATCACATCCAGCTATGTGGGTCTCCTGAATACAAAGGATGTCAACAGGGTCCTGACGTAGCAGTTGAAAAAGTTGGGCCCTTTTTCTCCCATCATTGAGACCCGCTACGTTCCAACATCGCAATTTTACTCTCCCCATTCAAAACTGTTCCCCAATGGACCGGTACCATCGATGTTAAATAATTTGCACCACCACCAGCAGACTTTAAATTCAATATTTACATTGTTGTTCCTCTCCCCGTTCTGATTATTCAAAATAATTAATATAGGACTCCAATCGCTTAAGGAAATTAGAGTAACCAAAAAGCCTTTAAAGGTTCTTATGCTACAGATCAAGCTAATTTCTGCATTTTTCCCCCCCCGTTATCCCCTCCCCCTCCCGCTCCCCACAAACCCCTGCGAACCACCCCCCACCCTCCCTCAC
This sequence comes from Triturus cristatus, assembly GCF_964204655.1. NCBI lineage: Eukaryota > Metazoa > Chordata > Amphibia > Caudata > Salamandridae > Triturus > Triturus cristatus. The sequence continues at coordinate 79,946,422 of NC_140581.1, forward strand.
CCGTAATGTGAGGCAATTAGACTCTATAAGAGTCTTTAGTGATGGAGAGATGCTCCCGGTTTAGACTAACAAAATAACATTGAAAACATAGAAAAAAAAAAAAAAAAAAAGAAAGAAAACAATAAGATAATAAGGAAGATATAAAGAGGCGTATAGAGGCATATAGAAGCATTTAAAGATGAGTTGATCTAATGTATCTTTGTGTCTATATAAAATCTCAGTAATGTCCAATACGCTCTCTATTTTCCTCTCCCTATTCATCAAGTCCAATTTCCATGTTCATTGTTCTCTGTTTTCAGTATTTCTCAACCTCGCTAGTAGACCATTAAGTGAGACTATCTAGAAATTCTTTGGCTTTTATTTCCGAAGTGAAAAATTTGGTCTGGCCATTATATAGAACTTTCAGTTTGGCTGGGTTGTTAAGATAGACTAGTGCTTTCTTCTCCATAAAGGATTTGATAAGTTGTTGCAGGCGCCACCTCCTTTCCACCGTAGTGTGGCAAAAATCCGGTCTCACAAAATAGGAAATGGAGTCCCTAGTCCGTCGAGCTTCTGGCCTGACTCTATCTGAAATAGCTTGTCGAAGAAGAAAGTTTCCAAAAAATACAAGCACTGCTCGTGGATAATTTTCTTGCTTCCTAGTGGGTTTCAAGGTGATTGGAGTTCTATGCACCCGTTGCACCTCAAGCTCCCAGTTCCATGAAGAGAGCTCAGGAAGTGTATCTTTAAAAAGTTGGATGATGAAGGCTCGAATATCAGTACCTTCGATATTTTCAGGTATTCCGAGGACGCGCAGGTTGTTACGTCGTAAGCGGTTCTCCATGTCCTCGAGCTTCCATCTGACATCACTTAATTCTGCTTCATGTAATTCAACTTGTTCCTGTGTGGCTGTAGCCTCTGCCTCATTAATGACTATACGGTCTTCCATTTCTGTCATTCTGGTGTTAAAGGTATTAACTGATCTTGACAATTTACGCACTACACCCTGGACCTTATGTAGAGCTAGTTGTGCTTTACGTCCATCCCTTGATGTCTCTTCTCGATGGGAGGCGATAGCCTGGAGGACTGTATCCATCACCGTGGAGAGCGTAGCATCCTGTTGGTTTGGAGAGCACCGCTGCGTCGGTCGATAGCCGGTGGCATGTTCTTGAGACCCCAATGCAGTAGGGGGGAAGTAATCCCAAGTCAACCCCTGGGCCCTTTTCTTCCGTATGGTAGCTCTTTTATTTTCCCTGGATTCTGCCGTTCTCACCTCGTGGTCACTCTCCGTCTCTGAGCCAGTGTTAGTTTCAATGTCAAGTTCAGAGTCATCTGACCATCTCGCGTCTTCTATCCCTTCTGATATTGAGTAGAAGTCTGAGGGATCCCTGTCAGTGTCGGTAGGATCGGGGGTTATCTCGTCTCTATCGGTTTACTCCTTGCCATCAGGAGCCTCCAGCAAATCTCCCAGATTTTTTGAAGTGGCGCTAAGATCTGCTGTCCCCATATCACTCTGTAGCACATTGCATATAGGCTGGCATTGCAGTATTTGCCCTTCCTGCACAGCCACAGTCATTGTAGTTGTACCGACCGTTGGTATAGTTTCAAGTACTGTTACTGGTGCTGACGCGAGTAAGCCTGCTGAGGTGGTCTGTGTCAATGATGTTAGAGAGGCTAATGAGACAGTAGAAAAAACAGGAGTATCACAAAAGGAAAGATTCTCCATACCTTGTATTCCAGCATTAGGGTCTGCCCCAGCCTTAGAGTCTATTGTTCCTGCCAATGCAGCTGTAGGCTCCTTGTATATCATAGGGCTGTCCTCTCCTATAATTATAGAAGGATTTCTGCTAGTATTCACTATTTCACTGTCCTTGATTATGCCATTCTGATTTTGTCCACTAGGTCCACTAGGTGTCACTATAGACCCAGGAATACCTCTCAAGTTATCCGCGGTTGGAGAAGCTGTTGGTTTCTGTGATGGGAAGACCTGGGTCTGGGCCAGAGCAGACACTGGAGCGGGAGTCCTCCGGAGCAGTTCGATCACGGATGGACCAGATACGGGCGTATTCAGCTGCTGTCTTGTGGCCCCCGCTGATTTTCCGACTCCCGCATCAAGATCTACAACATCGCCGCTGCCCTCCAAACGTGTGCCGCCTCGCTTCGCCGCAAACTCTTTATCTCGAAGAGCCTGCTTCGCTGCTCTGGTCTTGGCTGCAGCAGCGGCTATCGTGGCGGCGTTTTTCGGCGCCATGCCAGAGGGGACACTGGAGACACTCCGAAAAGGCAAAGCTGGTTGGTCTACCTCTAGGGGTCCGTCTTGCTTCACTCGAGAAGCTGCTCCGCTGGTCTGAATACGGGCGATTAATCGCAACACACGTACCCCAATCAAAGAGGTACAAAACGAGAAACGTAGCTGTAGTGCACTCGGGTCCGCGCAGACACCAAGAGTCGATCCTCCACTCTGCTCCCAGACATCACACCAGGATCGCAACCTGGGATTTTAAAGAGCAGTGAGGAATGGGGTAAGTCCTTTTGGTTTCATCATTATTATTATTTAATTAAAGCAAGGCATCTTTGTTTCTTTCGTCCTTAGTCTGTTTTTAAAGCGCTGGCTTGGGAGCTGCCTCAGAGCGGTCTAACAGGCCGCCGCCATCTTGCCTCTCTCTGGCTGAGGTTTTCTCGTCGCAGACGATGTTTTTTTATTTTAGCTTGATCCTTAGGCAAGATTGTTTTACAAAAAATCACTAATCTACAATTCCTTGTGGAAATTTAAATGGAAATGAGACTTTCTGTCTTTTATAAATTCCTCAGCCACTCTACTAGTTTTTCCAAGCTCAAATGTAAGTTCATATATTTGTTTGAGGCAGTTTTGGGCTAGTTTGTTAAATAGCGCCAACTAAATATGCTTTCTAGCGCTAATCACAATAGTAGTATGTACCAGTACCAACTGTACTGATGACAAGGTATGGTCCTAAGAGTAGCATATACTGGCACCACTTTAAAGTTTGTTTAATCGGGGGTGGGGTGGCATTAGGGCTAGCATTAGTGTTAGGGTAATGGTTAGAGTTGTACGATAGAGACACATTGATGCTGCCTCACTCAAAGTTTGCATTAAAAGACAGATTCTTTGTATTATCTTCGGGCACCTACAGCTAAATGTATCCATTAATAGCCTTAGTTACTTCCCTACTGTGGATGTCATGGGCAGGCCCACACAGGCCATACCGGCAACCAGCATTTTCTGAGTGGGCTGTCAAGGTAGAGGATGTTTTTTTTTGTCTCTAGCATGGAGGATTGGAGCCTGGACAGACCCACCACCATTTGTCTTGAGTCACTAAAAGGCCAGAGGTGCGGTAGCAATATCATACACCCTGTTGAAATTAATGACAGAAATTAATGACATCACAGGAAGTGACATAATATGATGTTTGACTGTGAATCTTCCAGGAAGTGATATCACATGACCAAAACACTGATGGCATCATGTCTGACATAGTTGAAGTTCCATAATAAATACATCATTAAAATTAGACCAAAACTTAAAAAAATGTCTCTATATTAGATACAAGTAAACAAAAGAAGAGTGTGTCCGTCAAGGTTGAACAAGTGCAGAAGTGTTAACAAAGGTGAATCACTGTGTTTTAAAAGAACCCTCACTCACCAACCTAGTTGGTGACATGCTTCATCATATTTTGGGTTCCCACCGGAGAGACCGACTGTGTTTACGAATCAGTTTGATAATGCCTCGCACCTCCATTTTTAAATCCAAGCGTTTCATTTCGCCTCCTACAGTCAGCCCGAGTATGTCGCTGATTAATAGTCTGATGGCCAGTTGTTGTTTGCATAGAGTGCACGCCACGTGAAATTTCATCTCTGTCGCAATCACCACCTACTAGGGTGCAGCACTCTTTGCACATCTATTCTCCTGTTAGTGTTATGAGTATCACTACAGTTACACCACGAAAAATTCACCATACCGGCATGGGCTGATACGAGTGTTTATTCCCATCTGTCCAGGTATTATGGAAATTCACCCTTTGTGAACATGAAGTGCATTCACAAACTGGATTTTCTCCATGCTTTGTTTTCTGTGAATATACATGTATGTTGTGAATCACTGTTTGTTTTGTTTTGTCTCTTCACATCTTTTTTGCTTCAACAGAACCGAAAGCTTTCAGAAATCCTGAAGGGTTAGTTAACCATAACCGTAAGTGTTAGCGGTTTCAGACTCCACAGGTCAGGGTACGCCTTAGCGAGCGTATACCGCCGTGGCAGTCTATCACTAGGTCCTGAAGAATGCTTCATGTAAGAACGTCAGAAGCAGAAACATGTTGACCACATTGATCACATTGCACTTTGACTAGGACGTAGCTGGTCCAATTATCTCCAGAGTTCACACGTCCACCTCACTATTTTTAACAGTGTCCAGTTTACCACTATTAAAGTTGTCTATTGGTTAAAATTGTGACACCTTTTTAAACTAGCACTTTCATGGATTGCACTGTCTTCACACAAAAAACCAGCTCCGCTGTAAATCAGGCGTCGCAGCACACCGGGGAGACATTCGGTCTCTCCGGTAGGAACCCAATGATGAAGCATGTCACCAACTAGGTTGGTGAGTGAGGGTTCTTTTAAAACACAGTGATTCACCTTTGTTAACACTTCTGCACTTGTTCAACCTTGATGGACACACTCTTCTTTTGTTTACTTATACCAGCCCTGGGGGACTAAGAGTGGCTCCAATTAATTTCCCTCTCTCTCCTGTTGTTTAGTTATATTTTCTATATTGGATACCAAATGTCGGTTTAGTAGATACCATCAAAATGAAGGCGCTAAAAAGTGGTGGTGAGTAATACTTGCCCTGAATTGTAGCAAGCAAATAGAGCCATACCTCTTCTATGTGGTTTGGGGGGGGGTTCCCCCCCCTGAAAAAAGTTTGAAAACATGGGGACAAATAGTGCATTTTATGACATAGTTTTCATATACATTTTGTAAAAAGCCATGGTCTCTGAAAGGACACTCATTAAAGATTTAAGTTCTTTCACGATGTGCTAAGTCAATGAAGTCTGACACTCCTGAGGAGTTGACGCTATGTGTTAGACCTGGCATCTTTTGGTGTGGCCTACCCTGACATTTTGTTTCCCGACCTCTCGTTTTGACTGTAGCTGAACTTCGTTTTTGCTGCTTTTAGGACTTTTGTGCACTTTTTCACTGCTGATCAGTGCTAAAATGCATGTGCTCTGTGTCTAAAATGTAATGGCATTTGTGTTTTCGACCACTGGCATATTTGATTTACAGATAAGTCCCTAGTATAGTGCACTACATGTGCTCAGGGCCTGTAAATCAAATGCTACAAGTGTGCGTGCAGCACTGATTGTTGCACCCACATGAGTAGCCCCTCAGACTTATCTATAGACTGCCACTGCAGAGCCTGTGTGTGCAGGTTCAAACTGCCATTTCAACCTGATAAGTTCACCTTCTTGTTTGGCAGAAACCGTCGTTTTAATTACACATAGGTCACCCCTAGAGTAGGTAGTGGGCAGCTCATGGGCAGGGTGCAGTGTATGTAAAAGGTGGGACATGTACTTGTAAGTTTTAAATGTCCTGATTGTAAAATACTCTTACATTTGTATTTGATAGCTGCAAGGCTATCTTTCCCATTGGTTAGCAACAGAGCTGCCTTATAACATTTTGCAAGTGTAACTTCCACTTGGAAAAAGATAGGAAGAGTAAGCTTGGTGTCTTTGGACTCACAATTTGAAATACATCTTTTAGTGAAGTGGTTTTTTAGTTTGCAGGTCTGAAAATGCCACTTTTAGAAAGTTCAAAAAGAACAATTGATGGATTGAATGTTGAACAATGTCCAACATTCATCCCAGTACAGAGATCTGGGCCTAGATCCATTGTTTTTTGCTTCCCATGCCATTCCAGTTTAAACCCAGTCATATGCAAATCAGTCTTGACCCTGCTCCCAATGGGAATAGTCCAGCCCGAATTGTCATGCCAGGTCCTCCGTGGACTGGAAACAAGCATCCTATGACCGGTTTTGGGGTTTCACCCGTCATCAGCCAGGCTAGCTTGACTCCAGTGGCATAGAGAGCACGGGACCCACGTCTGTAGATGCCCGTCCCACTCGGGGTGACAAATTCAAAAAGAACAATTGATGGACATAATGTTGAACAATGTCAAACTTTCACCTCAGTACAGAGATATGGGCCTAAATCCATTGTTTGTTTGCTACCCATGCCATTCCAGTTTAAACCCAGCCATATGCAAATCAGTCTTGACCCTGCTCCAAATAGGAAAAGTCAAGCTCGAACTGCCAGGCCAGGTGCTCCCTGGACCCTAAACAAACATGGGTCCTGGGCTCACTGTGCCACTGGATTCAAGCTAGCCTGCCTTATGAGGGGTGAAACCCCGAAACCGGTCTTAGGATGCTTGTTTCTGGTCCAGGGAGGACCTGACTTGTCAGTTCAGGCTTTATTGTTCCCATGAGGAACATGGACAAGACTGATTTGCATGTGGCTGATTCTAATCTGGGGTGGCATTGTGATCAAAAGAACGATAGATTTAACCCAGGCCTCTTGACTGGGGGTGAATATTTTGATTTGTTCTGTATTCCGTCCATCACTTGTGTGTCTTTTACTTTTAGAAAGTTGGCATTTTCTTACTTTAAACCATTCTGTGCCTTCTGCCTGTCTCTGGAATACACGTCTGGGTTGGGTGACAGCTGGGCTTTGTGCATTCCCTTTAGACAGCCACACACAAAGGGAGCGAAAGTGTGCCACTCACATCCTGATTGCCCATAATCAGGGTGATGGGTCTTTCTGAGCTAGAGTGAGGGGGAGAAGCTGACACTTCCACCTGAATAGGGCTATGCCTGTCCCCACACAAAAGGTTTGAGTACCCCCCTTGTAGGGAGTCTGAAGCCAGGGCAGGATAGGGCAGGGTCTTATGTAATACAAAGACCTACTTCAAATGCTAAAATGGATATAAGTACTGAACCTCTGACACCATATACTCAGAACACTTCTGGAGCTGAGGACATTCTACCAGGAAGAGCTATTGTGCTGTCTGGAGAGACTGCCACTTTGCTGCTTGTTTTGCTGTGTTGGCCTGATGCCTGCTGCATCTGATAGAGACATCAAGCCGCAGATTCCTTAACTTAGAATATCCCCAGGCGTCAGACTGGATCCGGAAAACTTTTTCCCCAGCTGTACCTCTGCACGCTGGGGGGCTTCGTCGCTCGGCTCTGTCCTGATGTCGTCCACAGAAGTGACGTCAATGGAGCCATACAAGACCCCTCCGGCATGCTGACGTCAGTTTTCTTCTTTTCCGCGTCCCATTGCATATCCGGGAGAAGTGGTTCCTCTGGCCTGTTTTTATTTCAGGCCGTCACAATGCCTTTTCGCATCTGGAACAGTGTGTAGATGCCTGATGGCTTCAAGTCATGTGCATCCTGTTCGCGGTAGATGTCGCCGACGGATCCACACGAGATCTGTATGCCGAAGTCCCTGTAGGGAACGACGGATGAGATTGATGTCCGCCCGGTTGTCCCGGTCAGAATTCTCTTGGTGCCGGCCTCCGTCTCCGGCAGAAGGATCCCAATGGCACAGTTCTTCCTCCCACGCTGAGGTTCCTGTTCGGGACAGGTCCTGGAGTCATTCCCGTGGACATTGCTCGCCTGGCTCAGGTAAGCACCGAAAGAAATCACGGAAGTCTTCGACCTTGCACAAGCGTGCCACTGGGGCCCACTGCTCCCGGTTTTCACGAGACACGAGCCCTCAGGAGTCGGCCCCCGCCTACCCACCGTTTCCTGAAGCCAGGGCGACTCGGACCCAGATGGAGGCCTATTCCAGGGCTCTGCAGGCCATCTTAGGGTCACCCCTCTCCCTGGCGCACCTACCGGCCCCACAGTGGGGGTAGGAACTCAGGTGGAGAATTTGCCGGCGGGTTCACCCTCGGCGCCGACCGAGTGACTTGACTCCGGTTCCGGGGTCGCTGTGATGTCAGGACACGACCCGGAGGGGCATCCCACTCAGATCATCTATTCCTCCTGATGCGTCTTCGCACAGTCCTGCAGGACTCCCTGTGTCGTTGCTGGATGCGGCTGCAGTGCAGAGCTCGACTCCGAGTCTACTTCGTTCCTTCCCACTGGCTCCTGCCTTGGTGGAGGTTAAGTCAACGCCAGTCCGACGCCGGGCGGGCGTCCTCTTCGGGGTTCGTCAACGTCGTTCCGCCGCCTCGACGTCGGTCGACGCCGGTTCCATCCCCGGCTGTTCCTCTGCTGGTGGAGGACATGACCCCAGTAGGTTCTCCACCCCCAGGTTTTTTTTAATGCCCCACAGAGCAGAGGCCCATGGGGCACTGGCCGGCACATTCTTCTGCAGGGCCTCTGTCATTGGGTGGACGGATTAGCCTGCAGCCGTCACCAACCGATGACTTGCTGTCTCCTCCTCGGATGGTCACGGAGGCTAGCGCAGAGTTTGCGAGGGCGGTTCGCAGAGCTCCGGATATCCTGCAGATGGAGCAGGATGGATGGATCTGTCTCCATGCGCTGCATCGCCATGCGTGGCTGCGTGATGGCAGTTTTCCCGAGAATGTTTGGGAGCGACTCAGGGATCTGCCCTATGATGGGGTCCATCTGTTTGATGAGCATGCCGACTCGGTGGTCTGGTGCCTCCTATCTGAGTTTCCATGACTGCCAGGTTTTTAGTCCTGTTAGACAGGCTGGTTTTAGAGCTAGAATAAGCACCATTGATCAGGTGCTACATTTTGCTATGCTCTATTGGAAAGTAGTCCACTTAGGGGGGGGGAGCCTATACGCTGCCTTTATAGATCTCAGGGCAGCCTTTGATCTTGTCCCCCGGGCATCCCTATGGACCACACTAGACAAGATGGGGATGCCTGCTGTTTTAATCTCCCTAATTGCTAGACTTCACGTAGACAATTTTGCACAGATCCGATGGGGTGGTGTCGGCCAAGTGACTAAACAGTTTCCTATCAAGAAGGGGGTCAGACAGGGATGTGTACTTGCACCAACTTTATTCTCCCTGTACATCAACGATGTGGCTGCATTATTGATAGATGCAAATGTAGATGCCCCCTCCCTGGCAGGTAAAAAAATTCCTATTTTAATGTTCGCAGACGATTGTCTTATAATTTCTAAAACGCCGAGTGGCCTCCAGAAGTCTCTAAGTATTTTTGAGGACTTCTGTCTAGCCCACGGCCTCGAAATCAATGTTTTAAAATCTAAATTTATGTCTTTTAACCAATCTAAATCTTTTAAAAGTAAAATATATATGAATAACATGCCATTGGACCAGGTCCAAGATTTTACTTACTTAGGTATTTGCATTCAACATGATTTGGGATGGAAAAAGCAAGTAGATTTGGCATCCCTTAAACATTCCCAGCTTTCTGGCGCGCTAAGCAAAGAACACGCCAAATCCCTGACTCAACCCATTAACCCCGCTCTTCGGGTATATGATGGTAAAGTAGTTGGAGCCGCGCTCTACGGGGTAGAATTGTGGGGATTTGATAATGTATATAAACTATCTACCTCTGAAAACAGGTTCTTAAGGAATCTTATTAAATTACCTCAGAGTACTCCCCTTTGTCCCTTGACCTATGATTTAGGCATAAGGCCAATAGCACTAATTGCTCTGTTTCGCCCAGTTTTGTATTGGGGACGCCTATGGGTGACTCCTGAACTCAGGCTTTTTGCTCTTGGCCTGTTGGATATTATTAAATTGGACACTTTTCACAAGGTCAAGTGGCTTTGTAGAATACGTGACTCGTTCCAAGACCTGGGCCTAAAAAACTTGTGGGAGGATCCACTAAATGCTAGCTTCCCGTCTAAACAAGTATTGAAGGCCGTTTATTGGGAAAAAGTAGCAATTCGAGTTTTTAGTTCGACAGCCCCGCTTTCATTGTCTGGTATCTTTCTTGATTTTAAGGACACTATTTCCCTGGCACCTTTTTGGGATGACATTACAAATCCTTTGGACAGGAAGCTTTACTTTCAGGGTTGGCAGTCTCCCAGTCAGAGAGTTCACTTCTAGGTGGGCAGTGTCTAATGTGCTAAACTGTCCAGGTTGTACTGCACCCATTGAATCAGTCAATCATCTTCTGTTCCAATGTCCATCCTATGTAATTCCCCGCAAGTTGTGGCTAAAATCAATGTGCCGACTATTAGGTACCAGAAATGCTAAGGTGGCAGTGCGTATTATGCGTACTGCTGAAATCCCATTTGTTTATATATCTGTTGCCAAGTTTTTAGGTAGGGCTTGGGTGATCAGGAATAAAATGTTGGCGGGATAACCATCCCGATATTCTGTAACGTTAATTTCTCCGCAAATGCCTTTATTTATTGTTTTAAACCTTTTTAATATGCTATATGTAAATTGTGTATATATATAAACTTTGTATGCTTTTATGACAATCGTCGAATAAAGCTTTCTTGACTTGACTTGACTTGACTAGTCCTGTTAGACGTGGCACCATTGGCATGAGTCTCCCTTCCATTTTTTGCTGTTGTCTCCTGTATTTTTGCTATGTGTTTTGCTGGTCTAGATGCTTTGGGCACTTTGCCACTGCTATTCAGTGCCAAAGTGCAAGTGCTCCCAATTGTAAAGTGTTGTATTGGATTAGTGACTCCATGATTGGTTTATTTGATTTACTTGTCAGACCCTAGTACATTGCGCCATGTGTGCCCAGGGCTTGTAAATCAAATGCTGCTGGTGGGCTTGCAGCATTGGTTGTTCCACCCACAAAAGCAGCTTGTAAATTGTAACTCAAGCCTGCCATTGCAGAGCCTGTGTGCAGTCTGGGGTTGCCATGTCGACTTGGCAAGTGCACCCACTTTCCAGTCCCTAAACCTTCCCTTTTCTACATATTAGTCACCCCTAAGGTAGGCCCATGGGCAGGGTGCTTTGTATGTAAAAGGTAGGACATGCCCTGATGTGTGTGGCATGTCCTGATAGTGAATTACAGCCAATTTAGTTTTTCACTATTGCAAGGCTACCTGTTCCCATAGGCCAGAATGGGCAGTTTGATTATAACATCTTATAATCCTAACTGACTCAGGGAACTAGGTAGAAATTCAAGTTTAGTATACCTGAACTCAGAATAATAAAATGCATATTTTAGTGAAGTTGGTTTTAACATTCTGTGTTTGCAAATACCACTTTTAGAAGTAGGTATTTTCTTGCCTAACCATCCAAGCCTGCCTTTGCTAGGTTGTGTATTGCATGTCTGATTTGTGAGTGACAAAGGCTGGGGTGGCTCCAGGAGACAGGGTGAGTCAGCACAAGGCTGAATAGACCTATCTGCATGAGGAGTGGTGGCAGTAATAGCACCTAGGCCTGAATAGGGCTGTGCCTGCCTTCCACAATGCTGGCTCCACCTCCTGTGGTGTGTCGTCTGACCCTGGCCCACTCTGACAAAGGAAGAAGTTGTGCACTGGCAGAATGCACCCAAAACTGATTTGAACTAGGTACAGACACTCTCTGCCCTCAGAGACAAAGGATTTTTGTGTATAAAAAGGGGTACCCAGACCCCAGAACGTTAGATCACCTCTGGGAATCAAGACGACCCTTTGCCAAGGAGAAGAACCAAGGAAGCTGAAGGACGAGACTGCCCCTGTACTGAGCTATTGGGGTTGGCCTGCAGTGGTTACTTTATTTGCCAAGGAAAGGAGAATACAAACTTTGTGTGTACTTTTGCAATCTTGAAGAATAATCTCCAAGGGCTTGAACTGTGCTTGCCTCCTGCCTGTGGTCTCAGGGATACAAGACTTTACCACCAGCTCCCCTGAATTCCCTTGCTGAGGAATTCCGCCTGCAGAGAGGTGCCTACTGTTGTTTGGGCCCTCTGAGAAGACTGCGAGTCGCTGGGACGCAACGAGGAGAAGTGTGTTGCCGCCGCAGCAGTTGCCGTCGCATCGCCAAAAAAGCATGCCGCCACTGCAGCTGTTCGCCATCGCATCATCGACGAAGCATGCTGCCTCTGCAGCTGTTTGCCGTAGCATATTCGACAAAGCGTGTCGCATCACCAGGGAAGAGTTTCGCCGCCGCAGAGGTCGCCATCGCATCACCGGAGAAGCATGTCGCAGGGCCTGTCGCCGCACGGCTGTCGGGCATGCGCGCATCACATCCAATGTTGTTGCATCGCATCAAGACGCCATTTTGTCGCATCGCACCAGATCGTCGCATTGCATTGAGGTGCCATCTTGTCGCATTCCACCGGATCACCGTAAGAAACAGACTCACCACCTCCTCTCCGGTAAGGAACCGACGCATCACCTCCCCCGAAGCAAGGAACCGGCGCATCACCTTCCCTGTGACCCTTTTGTTTGTATTGCGTGACGCATCCAAGGTACTTTGAGAGTAAAGTGTCACATTTACCATCTACATTGAACTAAGATTTTTCTACCATTTTAAAGTCTTATTTTGGATTACAGTATTGTGGATTTTTGTCGTTTGGTCTTGTGTTAAGTCTAGTAAAGATTACTTATTTTTCTAAACTGGTGTGGTGTCCATTTGTAGTGTTTTCACTGTGTTACTGTATGTGTTCACAAATGCTTTACACACTGCCTCTGAGAGAAGCCTGTCTGCTCGTGCCAAGCTACCAAGGGGGTGAGCAGGGATTATTTTAGAAGTGTAGCCCCTTACCCTGACTAGAAGCAAGGGACCCCCAGTTCCTCTAAAGTGGACTTGTGTTTTCATATGCAGTTTTGTCACTGCTTTTATGATTTCCGTCTCTGGGTTCAAGACATTATTTTCTAGACAGAATGTATGGCTGTTCAGCCATATTTTTTCCTTCTTTTGGTACAGCTGGGCCAGCTGTTTATATGGTTCTTTTTGACCACTGCCTATGAGCTTGTCTCAAGAGGTGTCCCTTGGTTTATATAGGGATCTGACGTACCCTATGTGGGGCATTCGTTCCTATTGTGTAGCTGTTTTTCCTTGCCAGGAAGTTTCGAAGGCTCCCATGGAGTGCTCTTCGTTCTTTCTGTCCCTCGGGATATTTCCTGTGTGTTATGCTGTGTGCATTTCCCTTTGTTCCAATTTTCTGCTGTGGTGTAATGTCTCCTCTGTTGAGACCCACGGACTGACATGGCCCTCTCCTGGAGCTCCTGTAGTGCTGCCCATGCTTGTTCCATTGCACTCTCCTGTGTCTGTGGACGCAGTCTGCTCCGGTGTCTTTTTAGGGTTCTGCCGTATCCGACTCGCCCCAGAGGGTTTCACATCCTCCTGCCTTGCATTTGGCTCATCTTTCCGCCTTCATTCTGCCCCTTGCACTGTTGGCTATCATAGGCATGGGTACGCGCCCCTTTGGGCGCTTGTTCCATTCCCCTCAGGATCAGAGCTTCTGTGTTTTGGGCAGGCACCACATGTGGTCCACACTGGGTGTGTGTGCTATCACGTAGTGTTCCTTGAGCCACTGTCTTCGCTGTATTCTCTTCCTGTTGTCTTCGTCCCTGGTGTTGGGAAGGGCTTGGGCACACCCTGCCTGAGGTTTTCCTATGGGCAGTAGAGCTTTCGCCACGGCGGATCCCTGTTGTGTATTACCTTGTGCCCTTGCTTATCTCTGCCAATCCCTGACCTGGGATCAGGTTTTTCTGTTTGTTGCCGGTCACGGCTCAGGTGTTTCTCCTCCTGGTCTCTGCTGCACTTTTCAAAAGACATATTCTATCTATGGTTGCTTTCTGGCGTCATTCTGTGTATATCTATACTTTTTCAGAATTCTATGTTTGAGTGTTACTGACTCCTCCTTCGTTGGTGTGGTAGCCAGTATTCCCTCATGTGGCACGGTGGTTCGATCTTTACTTCCCGATCGGGGATTTGGGGTCGTTCTCTTGTGTGGTTAGACTTGTATGTCCTGCTATGTTTCACGTCAGTGCTGTTAGTACCTCTTGGGCGCTTTTTTATTCTCTAGGGGTACTCTTCCAGGTTACCCGTGGTTGTCAATTTCTTGACTTTTTCATATATTTCTATGTGCTGCGTACGCACGTGAGGTGGTAAGCATGCAGGGTTTCCCTGTGGTGGTTCTGGGGATTGTCCCAAACTTCCTCTCTGTTTTTCTATCTATCTTTCCTCTCCCTCCCTCATGGGAGATAGCTTTGGGCCTGCTGGTGACCCTTGGTCATTGAACCTGTGGGTACGGTTGACTGGTTGGCTACCTGGTGCTGCGCCCGTCTTCTCTGTCGGCGCGAGCATGCTGTTGTTCCGCTTCTTTGAGTCATGCATTGTGTGGTGTGGTTCTCACGGTTCACGTCTGTTCCATGTCTTCTTGTAATTCACACCAATGTATCTTCTGGTAGTCATAGTTTGTAAGTTTCGGCTTGATTCCTTCTGCCCGGACATGTCATTTTTTGGCACCTGATGCTGTGCCACTCACATTGTGTGTTCTGAATCTGTCATCTTGTTTAAGTCCCTTCGCTGGGTCTATGTCTCTTGCGGATCCTGGGATCCTCTACTCAGTTTCCCTCATTTCGTAGAAGTTTGACATTGTGCACTGACCTGGTTCTGTGATTTCGTTCGTCCCTGTATGACCAACAGTGGACTCATGCCGTTCTCTGACGGATTGTGGTACCTTGCTTCCCCTGTTGATGCTCCGCCCTGAACTTCTTGGTCTGGTGTCAGCTATGTTGGCAATGCTGAGCTTTATGGGTTTGGTGCCAGCCACGCTAGCATTGCAGTTGTTTCAGTCACTGTTCTTGACGGACTATGTCCTTTGGACACTTGGTGGGTTTCAGTTGTAGACCCTCCTCCTATGGGGTATAGCTTTGGTATCTATTCTAAGTTAAGGAATCTGCAGCTAGATGTCTCTATCAGATGAACAAGTTACTTACCTTCGGTAACGACGATCTGGTAGAGACACAGTCTAGCCGCAGATTCCTTAACGCCCTCCCATCCTCCCTGTTCTGAAAGGACCTTTCCAGGTGGGGTTCTCCTGCCTTGCCTCCTTACAGGCGGCCTTGGTCTTCCTGAGGGGTGCTCTGGGACAGGGTGTGTCATTCTGTTTTGGTACATTAGCTCTCCACCCATCCTCGTTCTTGGTGGCCCAGTTATGTGTTTTTCGACGTTCTTCTGCCGGTTTCATCCGATGGGGAGATTCTCTTGTTCCTCTACCCTCCCTCCGCCCTCGTTTGTTTCCCCCCATTACTTTGGGGGTCTCCTTATCTCGATTGGGGTGTGGTTCTACTCGACTATGCTACAGTTCATAGGTCACTGTGGGGGGGGTGTGGTGCACATTCTGTGTTGTAGTTCACTTCTGGTCACTTGCCATGAGTCATGTTGTTCCAGTCTTGTGGTCCCTTACAGTTCCATACTGTGGTTACAGACTGTTTCTCATACAGTTCCATTCTGTGGTTGCCTACTCTTCTTTGTTTGTCATGCCATTCATTTCCACTACTGTTGCCTTTTAGAGGGGGCACGGCTCTTCGCATTGATGGAACTTTTGCTGGGGTAGGTGCTCTGTTTGCTCCCTTCGGTCCCTTCAAGTGTTGAGTACTCTTTCAACATGGTGTTGTTTTTCATTCTATGATTTCTTATCATTGTTGTTTCAAAGGATTTTGCTCCTTTTTGGCACACTGTTCCTATATTCTCACAGTTTTTGTCGTGGCTCCGCGTTGTGGCACGGAAAGGTTTCACTGTAGAAAACTGACGTCAGCACGCCGGGGGGTCTTATATGGCTCCATTGACATCACTTCCATGGACGACGTCAGGGCGGAGCCGGGCGGCGCTGCCCCCGGCGTGCAGAGGTACTGCTGGGGAAATTTTTTCCGGATCCAGTCTGATGCCTGGGGATATTCTAAGTTAAGGAATCTGCGGCTAGACCGTGTCTCTACCAGATACATCGTTACCGAAGGTAAGTAACTCGTTCTTCTTGCCTGGGAGTAGGGGACTGGACTTGACTGTCTACATCCTGCATCTCTAAAGGTTCTCCAAGGGCTTGTTGTGCTTGCCTCCTGTATCTGAAGTCTCAGGGATATCAAAGACTTGACCTGCATCTTGCTATCAGCACCTGGACTCCCCTACTGTGAGTCCTGCTCTGCCAAGTAGTGCCAATTCCAGTCATGGGCCCTTGGAAGTGGGTATTTGGTGCTGCAAACCAAAAAACAAACGCATTGACATCAATTCGGAACCGGCGCATTTCCCTGTGATCTCGACACATTGCTGCTGTCTGCACTGGAGCCGCAGGCAGCGCTCGCCGACTCCAACACAACAGCATCGACTTACAATGCAGCCCGACTTTGCCGACACAGCGCCTCTGCTTCACCGCTGCTGCCTAGGCCACGGACAGAGCATCACCTAGCCTGCAATGCACTGTCCCTGGACCCTGATGAAACCCAGTGGTTCGACATCGACACATTGGCCCAATACACATCACTACTTGACACCGACACATCAACGGCTTTGCTCGACTTGAGAAACAATGCATCGCCTTTAACAGCAGCACATTTCCTCCTTTGCTCAATTAATCGGTCACGAGCTGCGACGAATCCAAGGTACTGTCAGTGGGTCTGATTGGCTCCTGTATCCTGCCTGCGCTTCATGTGTGCATGTGCATAAATACTTTTGCACATTGCGTCTTTAGTTTAGCTTGACTCTCTGTGCCAAGCTAATTGAGGGTGAGCACTATTAAACTTTTATGGTGTACTACACTTACCTTGACTAGGATTGTGGTTCCTGCTAGGACATGGTGCATATCGCTGCCAACCAGAAACCCAATTTATAACTCCATGTTTTACATCATTTGTCATACATGTTCTCATATGTCAAAACTGGGCTCCATTTTGCCAGTGCCAGCATTTTGACATGGGTGCCCACCATATACCACGGGTGCCCCCTTATACCAAAAGTTACATACAACATGTTGTTATGGTTACTATATCTTATAAAGTGCACATACACCAAACAGTCTCTCAGCGCTAGGTATGTTTCTAACACGACACAGGAAACTTATTAGTAGGCTTAAATAGCCAAGTCTTCAGCATCTGTCCAAACTTCCATTAATTTGAGGTGGTCCTGAGTTTCAAAGGCAAGGAGGTTCAAACACGAGGGGCAGTGACTGAGAACCTGACACCACTTTTTCTATTTCTCTTTTTGGGGGCTCAGGACCTCCCAAAAATGAAACAGAGACCGATTCCAGCGCTCCTCTACGCGGATGACGCTGTCATCCTGGCCCGAACGCCGCGCGAACTCCAGCTCTCACTAGATAGATATACCACCTTCATGAACGCCTTGGATCTAAAGGTTAATGTTAAAAAAACGTTCGTCATGATCACGGGGGGGGGCGAAGAAAGGAAAAAAAAGTATCTTTCTCGATAGCCAACCATTGGAGGTCACCACACAATACCCATACCTCGGGATCATGATTGATGATAAGCTAACCTGGAAACCAGCAGTGGAAGCGAGATGCCACCTTTTTAAGCGCTCAATAGCAGCCCTGCAGTCCTTCTCGAGGAAATTGGGAAGGAGGCGGCCAGCAGAACTGCTAAAAATTTACAACGCCAAGTGCCAAGCGATTGCTCTCTATGGAGCAGGGGTCTGGGGCCATATAGATGTTGAAGCCTTACAAAAAATTGAAAATCAATTTATAAGATTCCTTCTTGCTACCCCAAAAGGCTCACCAACCTACGCCTCCCATATGGAACTGGGAATTCCGTATTTGCAGGATCTCCTTAAAATCCAGCCATTGCTTTTGTGGAGGCGTATATGGACTTCGGATGCTAATACGCTATCACAGTCGATAGTGGCTGACACAATGTCACTGGATTACGCCTCTAGATTAAAATGGCTCCGCTACATCAGAAACTTTTTTACAGATATGGGCCTTGAAAAATATTATCTCCACCCAGAATCGATTGTTGCCCTCCCAAAAAAGAAGCTCAAGGAACTTACACTACGCCATCTGGAAACACTAAGACTGTCAACTGAGGCTGCAAAACCCTCAGTGGTTCACGCGAACACAGTCCAGCTAACTTTTGGCATTCAACCATACCTTACTCTGCATACCAAAACATATGAGAGGATGCTGCTCACCAGGCTCAGACTGAACCTCTTTTTTAGACTGGTTGCTTTTCCTCTAAATAAGGCCTGGGACTCAAAGCTGCCTCCGTGTCCCTGTGATGCGATATCAACTCAATCAAATATCCACGTCATTATCTTTTGTAAATTTTACCAACCACACAGAAAATTCTGGATACTTCCGCTATGCAGGCGATGGGGCCTAAGACAATGTCGACCGGCCTTCCTTAGACTGCAAACCTTAGAGTCTGAAGAAGTCTGTTACCTGGTCCTAAATTTTTTAAAATGTATTATGAACCATAGAAAAAACCTTTAACAAACTGCATTAGGAAAAAACATTGACTCTCAGAAGCAAAAATTCCTCTTCTTTTTAAACAAATGACAGCTGTTTTTTCTTTTTTACTGTACATGATTGTTCTCTTTTATGGTTTTCTTCGTGACAAACCGAATAAAGAATTATTATTATTATTATTATTATTATTTCTCTTAAAATGAGGAATCACTAAAAAACTTAAGTGAGTGGATCTAAGATCTATGGTGGGGGAATACTTATGAATCCCAGATTTAATAAAAGCTGGACTTTTCATGTGCAAGGCTTTGAAAATGGTGCAACAAGTTTTGAATACGAAACTCTGTGCAACTGGGAAACAGTGAAGGTCTTTTGTCACTTGAGCGATATGCCAATGTTTGAGAAGTTGATTAATCAGCCGAGCAGCCTGATTTTGGACCAACTGAAGCCTCTATGTGAGGTGATTAGGAAGACCCAGGTAAAGAGGATTGGCATAGTCAATTCTTGACATAACCAAAGCTATTATAATTTGGACCAAGGCGTCTGTAGTCAGAAATTTCTTTATCTTCTTAATTCTGCTAAGTTGTAAAAAGCAGGAAGATATCACTGAGCCAATTTATGGTTTTCAGATAAAGATCCTCGTCAATCATAACACCAAGACTCTTTACTGACTTCTTTGGAGACGGGGGGGACCCATCTCATTGGGTCAGAAGGAAGGACTCCAGAGGTCAAGTTAATTTTTGTTAACCTCTGTTTTATTAGAGTTTAGTTTCAGATGATTGCTGTTCATCCAATCCTGGATGAACAGCATGGTATCTTAGAAATGTAACTTAGAATGAAGAGTATTATTAATCACGAAAAGAAGTTGCATGTCGTCAGCATAATTGAAAATTCAGACTTTTATCTTTTGGAGCGTGAACCCGGGGCAGATATATAGATTAAAAAGGTGAGGGGAGAGGGAAGAGCCTTGTGGCACCCCACAATTAAATTGGACTTCAGAAATTGAAGGGGGGGGGAGTCTAACTGATTGAGATCTGTCCTTAGGAAAGGAAATTATCCAGTTAAATGCTTATTCCTGAAGTCCTGCGGCCCTGACAGTGTCAACCAAAACATTATGTCAAAGGCTGCTGACAGTTCGAGGAGTACTAATGCTTGAGTGTTGCCTATATCCATTTCCTCTCGCATGTCGTATACTCCTGATAGGATCAGAGCTTCTGTCGAATGAGCTGGGCGAAAGCTCACTTGGCGGGGATCCAGGAAATTTGACACCTCTATAAAGGAGCAGAGATGGCGAGCTACATGTGCCTCAAGTCATTTTTCCAAATAGGGTAAGGGTGAGATTAGCTGATAGTTTTTCAGGTTGAGAGCATCCCATCTTTCTTTTGTAAAGGGACTACAATTGCCTTTTTAAAGGAATTAGGGACTATGCCTTGAGTGAAGGACAGATTAAGAAATGACAGTGCCAGATCTGGAAAATGAGTAAATACCGTTTTTAAAGTGTTTGGAGGAGGTATCATTGGGCGATCCTTATTTTACTGTTGCCAATAAGTCTGTTAAATCCTCTTTACTGATCTCTGGGAAGGACTAAAGATTATCTGTATTCTTATTGTCAGATGACAGAACATTTTGCAGGGGACTATACTGTTTTTGATGGTCTCAATCTTATTGATAAAAAAGGAATTAAGAGAATCTTAAAGGTTTTGGGAGATCATTATAGGTAAAGTGGTTCTATCAGGGTTTGAAAGTTCAGAAACAATTTTAAAAATCTCTTTGGATTTGTTGGGAGTGTTCAAAATCTTGCCAGTGAAAACAAATTTGGTTTGCCTAATCAACTGTTTATACTCTTTAAGTTATCCTACAAAGATATTTTTAAGATCCAGAAAGAAATGATTGCGCCATTTCCATTCTGAGTGCCGAAGTTCCAACTTAGCTCCTTTTAGTTCATCTGAGAGCCATGTTCTTGACATCAGGACGTCTCATCCATTTAATATGACGTAGGGGGCATGAGCATTACTGGCTTGCTATCATTAACCATTCTGTATTCCATTCTCGTAGACATCTAAGTCTTCGTTAAGTGGAGGATGTTAGGTGCAGGATTTTGCCATCCATACCGACCATATATCATGGGGCAGGGGTCCCAAAGCAGTGCCAGAGGTGGCAAGGACAGTCCAGGGGGGGCCTTGTGGCGGACATGCTGACCATGGCTCCTGCCCGCACTGCTTCAGTCCCTTCAAAAACAATGGAAAACACATGGATTGAAAATGTCCACTTCAGACCACCCACACTTCAGAGTCATTTGTTTGGTTCCTGCCTCCTGCGAGGTCGCGAGCAGCAGCACTGACATTCAGGGGCCCTGGGGAAAGAGAGGTGAGGGGTTTGCTGTTGCTTGGATTGGGGAGCCCACTAGATTAAGACCATACACAGTTCAAATCAGTGTA
This sequence comes from Triturus cristatus, assembly GCF_964204655.1. Lineage (NCBI taxonomy): Eukaryota > Metazoa > Chordata > Amphibia > Caudata > Salamandridae > Triturus > Triturus cristatus. The sequence goes on from NC_140581.1 coordinate 79,967,166, forward strand.
TTTCTTCATAATGTGGCAATTGCAGCTCTTTTCGGTTTAGTATATTAAATTATATTATTATATTGAAGGACAATTAAACATGAACTTAGAAACATTCATGCCCCTTCCCCACTGCCCTGACGAAGATTAGTGGACGAAATGGAAAGTCAGTTGCCTTTTGCGCCCAGTTTGTGGCCTAGAGTGCTACTATAGATGAAGTAAAATGACATTCTTTTGTTTTTGTGCAACTCACACCCTGAACTGGGGTATTTAAAGCTGCTCTCGTGACGAGGAAGGAAAAAGAAGCACTGTAGAAAAGCAATTGCCTGGGATCACACAGTGTGCTCAAGTGGAAGTCGAGATTGATGCAAATCGGCTACTGCATGCTTATCTCTTTCTCTATCCCATTTTAGATCAAAGCTTAATGATTTGTGTTTATAGCTGGGATATTCATGAAATGAAATGAAAATGCAGTTAATAGAGCGCACTAATACCCTGGGGTGTCTAGGCGCTCAACTCTGAAAAAAGGTAGCCTACTGGAGTGGAGGGGGATAGGGGAAAGAAGGAGCTATACATTTAAAAGCCAGGTTTTCTGGGCTAGCAGAGTGGTCTTCCTTTTCTGATCAAGGGGGGGGGGGAGTTCCAGAGTCTAGTTTTGCCTCCCACAAAGCTCCTTCTGCCCAACTGGGATTTTTTTACATTTTGGGCCTGCAAGATTGTAGGTCACAGCAGAGCGGACGGATCTCAGTGGGGCGTACCAATGGAAACCTTGCTTGAGGTTGGGGGGCCAGTGCCGAGGAGTGCCCTGAAGGCAATGCACAGGGCCTTAAAATCTATGTGATTCTTGTCTGGAAACCGATGGAGAAGGGTGAGTGCATAGGATGCGGATTCATGCTTGGGAATTCCTAAGAGTACGCAAGCAGCTGCGTTTTTGTGATTTATTGAGGCACTTTTCTCCAAATGTTAACAAATAAGGCATTGCAATAATCGATTTATGAATGTATGAGGGCTGATTTCACGTTTTTCTGTAGATAAAGGGGAAAATCGTTTTAAGAAGCTTTAAAATATAAAAGGAAGCTGAGGTGATGGAGTTGACATGGCCCTCAAAAGACAGTTTAATGTCGAACACAACACCAAAGTTCTTAACCTTTGTAACTGTTGTAGAGAGAGTGCAGATTTCCTGGGGCCACTACAATTGAAACCAGAAGTGTACCTCAGTTTTGCCCGGATTTAGCTTCAAGCAATAATGGGGTATCCCTTTTCCAACCTGCAGCATACACTTGTGGTAACGCGCAGCTGTGCCTGCTGGGTCACGTGTGACTGATACCACAATTTGGGTGTCATCAGGCTAGGATATCACAGAGAACTCGAACAACTTGATCAATTTGGCCAGTTTGAGTTACATGGATATTAAAAAGGGTGGGGCTTAAAGAGGAAACCTGAGGAACGCCCAGGTAAGGTAGCGTGAAAGGGGATGAACTGAATTTTTGGAGAGCAACAGATCGTTGACGATCAGTGAGGAAATATTTAAGAAGGGAAAGTGCTTGCCCCTTAATGTCAATGGAGAAAAGAGTCAATGAGGCTTTCATGATTAACTGTGTCGAATGCTGTAGGGAGATCCAAAAATATTTCCTCCTGCATCAGTAGTTTGTTGGATTTGCGCTGACGCCGTAATTTGAGCAAGTTCTGTGCTATGATGGCTTCTGAAGCCGAACTGAGTAGGGTCCAGGTGGCCCTGGTCCTCAATGAAAGATATCAACTCAGAATAAATGGCTTTCTCAATGGTTTTAGCAGCAAAGGGGATGCGTGTAATAGGACGGTAGTTGTTGGAGTGTGCGGCGTTCAGATTAGACTTGTTAAGAAGAGGGAGGATTGAGGCTAACTTCCACTTTGGGGGGAAGTAGCCAGTGCTGAGCATTTGATTAAAGATATCCCTGAGATGCGCAGAGATGATTTCATGTGCAAGGTGAATAATTGTTGGGGACATGGATCCAAAGGGGAGCCAGAATAAGTATGGCTAAGTAGAGTCATGACTTGAGCTAAGGGGAGTGGAGAAAAGGTGGACAGAGTGATTGGATCGTCCTCCGAAATGAGCTGGAGACTGGTTGTTTAAGGGGTCGGTCGGATGCCTAACGAGGCAAACACAGTATGGGTGTTTATCAAGAAAAAGTGAAAGATTTCCTGTACCTTGTGTTGAAAAAAGGAGGCTAATGAATCGCAGCAGGCTTGGCTGATATTATTGTTTTTGTTATGTGGGAGCTTAGACAGTTTACTTGACATGAAAAGAGTTCTTTCGAATAGTTTTTTGAAGATTCAATCTTACGGGTTTAAAAACAGATTTTCTCCTGGAAGATCATATCTTTATGTGTTGCTAAAGAGTGTTTGTACGTTTCTCTTTCCATAAGGTCATAGTTGAGCCTTCATTTCCTTTTCAGCCTGCGACTGGTCTGTTTCTGGAGTCTCAGGCTTTCCGTAAACCAAGGTTTGGAGGGCGTGGTCCTGGTGCTTTTATAGCTCTAAGGAGATGCTAACTGATTCAAAGAGAAGTCAATCCATTGATGGTATGAGCTGACTGCCAGATTAGCAGAAGCTGCATGCGAAGTTTGGGCTGAAGTGCTTTTTAATAAGTTAGGGTCAATCGCATGCCAGTGGTGAGAGGGCCTTAAGGGCATGGACCGCTTAGTGGAGGGAGAGTTCACAGTAGGCTTACGACTGAACATGACCGACAGATGGCCTGACCATAGAAGCGGGAGGGAGGGGAGAGTTTTAAGTTGGGGGTTATCGGAAAACATTCCATCAAGGAGATGTCCTCCTGAGTGAGTGGGCCACTTGGCAAGTTGTATTAAGCCCATGCTGTCCATCAGGTCAATGAAATGGGCTTAGTTGTTGCATATGGCATTCTTTAAATGGAGAAAGAAATGGCAGATAATAGTAAAGTTGGATGATTCAACTTTAGTGTTCAATAGTTGGCAGAGGTTTTGAGTAGAGACTGAACTGGGCCCTGGGGGTCAATTAATAAGTAGGCAATTACACAAGTAACGCTTGATTAACCGATTTTAAATGACATTGTTTCAAGCCCCCGGGAGCCAGTGAGTCCTACGATTGAGGCTTTATATAGTCTGCAATATATGATAGCTAGTCCACCGCCTCTTTTTACCAGATAATCTAATCTGAAAAGTGAGTACCCTGTGGGGACCGCCACAGACAGCTCTGGTCTAGAGGCTGCATCGGCCCATGTCTCAGTGATGAAGACAATGTCTAGTGGCAGATTCAGGAAAGTCTGTGAATTCCAGCACGTGCTTGATGAAGGAGCGGACATTAATAAGGGTACAGCGGTAGACACACGTGATTGGGTGGGTTTGGCTGGAGGTCTTAGTAGCCCTCAGGTTTTCAGTTTTGATGTTAGATAAGGCGAGTTTACAGCAAGTGAAGGAGTCTGAGGGGCCCAGTGGATTTAAACTGGGGTCATGACAACGCTTACCTAGAAGATTCATGTTGAGTAGTTGATCCTTTGAGTTGACCCTTGAAATAGAAAATGGGGGCTGTAGGCTACGAGTCAAAACAGGCAGAGTGGCTGGCGCTAAGTGCGGCCCGAACACGGACGGGCACAGACGGACTTGTCTTAGGTGCACCCGCTGCACAAATGCGCTGTGGCGGTGATTTTAAAGGTCGACATCTAAGGGGGGCATGGTGACATAACGCTTTGCAACACAGCAAAGCAGAAAACAAGTGAAAGGGTGAAATAAAATTAAAACAAGGGTCCAGCATCCCTTCGTGTTCTGCGTCAAGCTCCCTTCAGGGAGGCACTACTGGTAACGAAATACAAACTAAATAAAAAAGGTAAAAGCTAGCAAAGCATAAAATAAACAAACGTTGAAGGACTGATAAGCTCTTTAAAGATGGCACTGCTAATGCACATGGGAGCCATGTGACTCCCAAACCGCACTCTAGTGCGTACAAGGAAAATAATTCAGGTAGTTTCAGCTACCTTCAGCAAATAGCAGCATGTTTCTTAAGGATTGATGGTGGTAGTGTTTGAGAAAGGTGATCTTTAAGTTTCAGCAATACACACAAGATGATAGACGGAATGTTGCACATTGGCAAAACATTCACCCCCAGTCACAGATCTGGGTTTAATCCACCGTTATTTTGCTCACCACGCCACCCCAGTTCAGACATGGCCATATGCAAATCAGTCTTGACTCTGTGCCTCATGGGAACAGTCCAGCCCGAACTACCAAGCCATGTCTTCCCTGGACTGGAATCAAGCATCCTAGGACCGGTTTTGGGGTTTCACCACTCTTCAGCCAGGATAGCTTGACTCCAGTGGCGTAGTGAGCACGGAACCCACGTCTGGGCATACCCTTCCCACAAGGGCGTACAGCAAAACACACAAGATGATGGACAGATGTTGCACATTGGCAAAACATTCACCCCCAGTCGCAGATCTGGGTTTAATCCATCGTTATTTTGCTCACCACGCCACCCCAGTTCAGACATGGCCATATGCAAATCAGTTTTGACCCTGTGCCTCATGGGAACAGTCCAGCCCGAACTGCCAAGCCATGTCTTCCCTGGACCACAATCAAGCATCCTAGAACCGGTTTCGGGGTTTCAACCCTCTTTAGCCAGGATAGCTTGACTCCAGTGGCGTAGTTGTCCCCGCCTTCCCCGGACCTCTTACCCAGGTGCAGCAGTTTATCCTCTCGTGCCGCCCCTCCCACAGAATCGTATTATCTTGTTTGCATTGTAGCGTTCACATCGAGCACCAAAACAGTGAAAGAGAACATGCATCGGTCTCACTGAAACACTTAATAAGACAACACAACTGGGACTGGATTCTAAGAAATACAATTATCGTACATTTCTTATCTTTCTGTAGCCTTTGAGTGCTGCGGTAATTCCTTATAACCTTATGTTAATAACATGAAATTCTACTGCCTGGTAGAAAACAAACACAAGCAAATGCGTTAAAATGCGGTTGAACAAAGCCCTAAATTTAGGAATGTTGCATTGTGGCAACATTATTCCAGATTCCGGATTTCAATCCTCGATTTAGCATACTGCTGCAAATTAGCAGATTACTTTGTACTTCAGTATTTTTCTCATGCAATTAATACTGTCTACTATTTGTCCTGAGGCATTTTGAATGTTGCAACTGACGTTGCCCCAGCCACTACTGCTGTAAAGTGGTGCTGTCCATTTACCAACCTATTTGTCCAGAATTTTGTCATGCCACTCCGGAGCATCTCCCAGGGGAGTTTTACCTGGTGACGCCATGTTTTAGAGCCACCTATCTGCTGAGAGGTACTTGGATCTACTTTATTGAGTTTTTCAATCATATTCCCCTCCCCACTCCTCCTCCATGGAAGTAAATCTTTTCTTTCTCTTCAGTGAATCTGAATGACATCATTACTCCACCAACGCATTATTTCAAGTCAGTTCAGAAAAAAATCCTACTGCTGCAGAAGGGAACAACATAAAAACACAAAAGCGCAGGTGCACCACACCACAGCAATCAGGTCAATTGGGACAACTTTAAAGTCCAAATCCAGTCGATAAAAAGAAGAAGGTTCCTTGATTATATCTCTTTATTCAATTTTCTTGTTACGTAGAAATAGAAACACAACACAGCCGACACGTTTCGTCCTGATACAGGACTTCTTCAGGGCTGTTAAAAACACATGAACATACATATATAAAAACACATACAACAATTATAAAACATCAAACATAAAATGACAAAAATGGCAATTTAAAATTCAATAGAGCGACAACAATATTATCTATGAAACCATAGAGCATGTAAATCTCAAGTTTAATACGAGCCTGATATAAGCCCGGTGTATAGTATGCACATTGTTCTTTCGGTGATCACACCAAAACGCCAAAACCCTCCAATGCCAAAAAGAAATACAGCGGCCATCTTTGTCTAGTCAATATGATTATATTGAATATATGTCACATATGTAACTAACGGACATCATGAGAAGAACGGGAGCGCTTATGAGTCTCCAGGGCTCAATGTTAGATCATATTAAACTTGAGAGATTTACATGCTCTATGGTTTTCATAGATAATTTTGTTGTCGCTCTATTGAATTTTAATTCATTTACGTATAGAGAAAATAGAGGACTGGTATTTAGACCAGGCCAAGATGGCCGCTATACTTTTCGTTGATTATAGGATATGATCGCAGCATATAGAATGCATTCATCAATGACTTTGTCTCGTTGTTTTAAATTTTAGCACATTCTTATCATTACTTTATAGATTGGGGGGGAATATATGTAACATCCGTTTTATTGGGATCGATGATAAGACTCGATCGAGCAATGAGTATACTAGCTATGATCAAACTGAGTGACTCATATACATGCTCCATGCTGTCCACTGGGGCCCGCTACATTTTTTTATTGCATTTGAGATTATTCTCCTTTTCGTTTGGCTCTAATTACATCATATGTATAGTCAAACTTGGGTAAAGCATGCACACTACAAGATGGCCGCCAGTTCTTTATGACAAGACACGTGACTACAAGTGGACGTATCATATTTGCCCCGCACAGGTGTCTCGACTTTAGTGGCCACCCCGCGCTATTTAAACGGGACTGTAGAAATCATGGCCACGTCTTGCCGGAGGAAGTCCTGCTGCTGCATTCTCTTGCCGATCGTAACCATCGCATTGCGGTAGGTGTGACCCCAGGGTGACGATGTTTGGATTCTTGAAGCCTATTATTCCGTCCTGGGCGAGATAGAACCCCTTGATCTGTATTGTACATACTGCCTAAAGCTGTACTCCTTCCATTAAATTACAATAGACATACAAAATACAAAGCATATACATGTTGTTATTTCTTGTTTGCTTTTTTTCTTTTTGAGGCTAACTTGTATTTTGCATAAATTAGAGACGGACAGGCTAGAGAGGCACATGTATAAAATGGCTGCAGTAGATGCTGGATATGTCTACTTTGGGAGATTATCCTTTTAAACTCTACATTCTTCTTTTAGATCTTGGTTGTTCCACCCTATTCGACTTTTTGAAAATTACTGTTACCTCTTATTTCTGATATCTGGACATAGATTGCAGGTAAGAGGGTACAATCGATATAGATCCTCGGGGTCCTCTTGAATTGTTTGATGGCAAAGTCTTGTAATACTTGGGTTACAATATATGGACTTTATGATTACCGTATGGAAGCTATATTGGTGATTGAACTCTTGTATCTTGAATTTGAACCGTCTTCCTTTTATTTTAGGTCCAGTAATAATACTTTAAATAATATATATATATTCATCCTATGAATTTGATGATTCCATCGAGATCTAGACGTGTATTTGACTCTCTGAAGGTATGCTTTACCTGATAGAACGCCCTGCTTGCGGGGGGTTTGTCTGGTATAGATCATTGATTAGTTATAATTATTGTGCTAATATCTAATGATCTACATATAGACTGATATATCTGGTTGGAGTTTCCTAACGGATTTATAATATTTTCTGCAGATTTGATTGTATTATCTTTTCAACAATTAGACGGTGGAGAATTTGGAAGTAATACCTGTGGGTCGAGAGGGTGGAATTAAGATTTACCGGTGATTTACAACTGGACGACCTCGTAACTTCAGCTTAGTTGTAAGTGTAGACAAATGGGCTCTTGTGCCACTAATTTTTGCCCTAATGTTTCGGTGACTATCCATGAAGGTAATTGAATGTATATGTTGTTGTTCATATCACAGATTTTTCTAGATGGGAATAGGACCTTGGGGACATCATTTCTATTATATCCTCCATTATCTATGGAGGCACTCTGATTTTCGCATCCAGTGGTAGGTATATATTCTACCAATTTGTTTTATATCAAATCATGCCGTTTGTTTGATATAGTGGGAGTATGCCATGGCCAGATACAATTAAGATATTTTCTATTAGCTGGCCTGGCTACCTAGAATAAATCGGAATCTTTATAACACTGAATACGGCCCAAATAGGTTTCAAGCAGGTCTCATGGCCTTAGAGAGCTCCCCTTAGGGGACAGTTAGTTTTGAACTTTAGTCTTATTCCCGTATCTTTGTTATTCTCCTCCTATTTTCCTCTTATTTTTCCTCATGTCTTTCTTGCAGTTGTAACTTCTTGTTTTTGAAATAACTGTGACTCAACCAAACTTTAACTCTTCCTAATTTTCTCCAAAATAAGTAACTTAGAGTGAATATTGGGTAGTCACTCTTGGAATAAAGAAAGTGACAAATAGAAATGACAAAATAAAATATTATGTTCTCTTGGTCCCGGGAGGGACTGTTGGCCCTCATGAAATATAAAATTCTCTCATAACATGGCTTTAGAGATTTTTGGAGCATATGATATACTAAAACTAGAAAAATCATAACTGTCCATCTGTCTTTAGGTTCTTGCCCATGTGATGTATAAAACAATAAGGTTTTGATTATCATGATATAATATTGCATTTAAAAATAGTTTCTGTTTGAAATTGTCATTTTTGTCATTTTATGTTTGATGTTTTATAATTGTTGTATGTGTTTTTATATATGTATGTTCATGTGTTTTTAACAGGCCTGAAGAAGTACTGTATCAGGACGAAACGCGTCGGCTGTGTTGTGTTTCTATTTCTACGTAACAAGAAAATGGAATAAACAGATAAAATCAAGGAACCTTCTCCTTTTTATCGACTGGATTTGGACTTTATAGTTGTCCCAATTGACCTGATTGTTGTGGTGTGGTGCACCTGTGCTTTTGTTTGAAATTATTGTGTTCCTGCAGAAACAAGCATTGTGACGGTGGGTGCTGTTCGGTGTGCACATATATCCTTGAAAGTACAAAAGGGATAGAAATTTGGGAGCAATAGTGGGTTAGGTGCTGGCAGTGAGAACGTTCCACTGTTTTCTTTAAGTCTGTTTACACAAAACACAAGTGGCTGCTGTTACATACTTTTGTGTTTTTTTGCACAATTGTTTTAGTGAGAAATATGTTCTTGTGTCCTTGGAGACAAGGATACATTTTGCACTAAATCATTTTTGAATATTTTGCGTATTGTTTCTGAAATTTTGTACAATTAGCCAAAATGAAATTATGTGAATTTTGCACACCCCGATTTTGCACCTTCTTGGCAGCTTTCACCGGGACTGTCACTAATCCGGCTGAATTTTTGTGATGGAGCCAGGTTTCACGGTCTAAATTTACTCTGGAACCTCTGGCTGATGACTTTTTTGCCTGCTTTCCAAGTGTGGAGGGGAGGAAAAATCATTAGCCAATTACTTAGCATTTCCCATCAGCCCAAAGGACCACAGACTACTAATCCAAATTTTTATATTTTTATTATAAAGCCAAAAATAGATGGACATACAAGCACCTCAAAACGATAGTGTAAAGATACATGGGCACTAATGCAAACCCGAATCTACGAATAATATTTAGGCGGTGCAACATGCACAGAATAGCCAATTCTAAAATTAAGACGCAAATGATCATAGAAACCACATCCTGGGTCTTCTTCATTAATGAATAATAGACAAGACACTATCTGTCCCTATACTACCCCTATTGTGGCATCCCTACTTAGCATTTCCCAAGCAAGCCCCAGAAAGGTGTCAGCACGTGAAGACTTCCTAAGAAGCACACTAACATTAAATGGGTCGAGTAGCTTAAAGCTACAGAGCTTGTTCTAAGATGCTCTACCCTCTCCAGGTTAAGCAGAAGTTCATTTGGCTCTGTCTTTATCCTTAATACAAAATAAATCACACCCACAAATTCATCAAATGACTATTTTGTCCAGTTGAACACCGTCTTGTAGGTAACTTTCCATGAAGCAAAGGAACGTCCAGGTTCTTGCTCGATGACCTTGGTTCCCAGGACTTTGCAGACACGAAAGACACCCTCCTATATTATCAGCTCCACTTGTTCAAAGGCATCTTCTCCTCAATATGTCTGACTAACTTCTGAAAAAAGAAGTTATTCTAACTAATGAGGATGAATTCTTGCACCTGCAACAGAGACGTGAAAAGAAAAAATATTCCACAAACACATAACTCTAATTAACGATTTCACTTAGAGCAACAGGGAGAAATAAAAGTTAGGACTATCAAGTTCAGCTAACATAAGAACAGTGCCCACATTTAAAATACAAACATATATGAACCATTAATATGCACACATTATATGAACCTTTATATGAAATGAATACTCTTAACACGTATATAATTTACCTAAACACGTACATTTACTACGTACATTTTTTGATTACATGAAGAATATCTCTAGTACTTCACTTACTTTATTACTATTCGCATTCTAATACAGGGAGAAATAAAAGTTAGGCCTATCAAGTTCAGCTAACATAAGAACAGTGCCCACATTTAAAATACAAACATATATGAACCATTAATATGCACACATTATATGAACCTTTATATGAAATGAATACTCTTAACACGTATATAATTTACCTAAACATGTACATTTACTACGTACATTTTTTGATTACATGAAGAATATCTCTAGTACTTCACTTACGTTATTACTATTCGCATTCTAATACCTTTATGTTAATACAACAATAGATTATATATGGATGCGTACTAACCATGATTATAATGCAATGCTACAAAATAAAGAACAATGTTGCGCTCTATCAGGCCCGCAACCTTCTGATGACTAGAGTTATCACAATCAGCTTCTTTTCTCCCTAGGAATGTCTCCCTACAGAAAAGACCGACCTAAACAGAAGTCGTAGCCAGTCTTCCCTGTTCAAAATTCTTGAGATTCTCATGGTGACTGTCCTGCAGTCTTTTCATTCTCCTTTCCTGCCGTCTAAGAGAACTCTCAGCCTGTCTTGCTCGGTGCCACTTATAGGGCCTGATACCACCCAGTAATATGATGACACAAACCACAACTATGATGATAGCCTTCAAAATATAACCAAGAAATCCGTTCCCTATATTCGCAAACCTACTCCCAACTTTTCCAAATCCTTGGCCATTTTTATCCCAAATTCCTTCCGTGGCCAGATCATGTATCTCATGGTGTATCTCAGTGATGTTACTTGTATATTTTCTCAGATACTTACTGTGATCTGGGATATAAGTACAGCACTGTTGAACAATCACAATTTTACAGACTCCGACTTCTTTTGCAACAATATGTCTAAAGCATGATGATTTTGCATCACCATAGCCCTTATCGATACCATCTCTCCATCTACAAGTAATAAGGACTGAGCTGTATTCACTGCCAACTTATCGACTATAGTTGACAACATTCTAACTTGTACATCATTCAGAACCACTCCCAGATGCGGTATTTTATTTGTTTTTTATTTGTAAAGTTTTATATAGCGCTGACTAGACCCGTAGGTATCAGAACGCTTTACATGAGGATCAGCAAGTTAAAGATTACATAATTAGTTCAGTTACAGATTCCAAGTATAGACACCAGAGAAAGATAGGGGGATGGAAACATAACGGGGAGGCGAGGAAAACAATGTCAGATATCCAGCTGGGTAGGTGACGGCCGAGGGGGTGAACCACGACCAAACTCTTGTATAGCTGCATAGGACAGCTCCACCAGGCATCGGCCAAGGTTGTTCGGACTCCTCTGTGAGAACAGACAGTCGAAAAATATGCTATTACACGATAACATAAGTTATTTTCGCGTTACGTAGCAAAGACGAAACGTCTTATGTGGAATGGAAGGTAGACAGGGAAAGGTAAACGGGGAGAAAATGAATGCAGCTAGCGTCAGGCAGTCCAGAATGGGGAAGGGACTTCAGGGGAAACAAGCATGCAAAGTGAAAGATTGACAAGACCGTGAAGCACTGTTAAGAACAATGTCCGATGTCTGGATGGGTAGGTGATGGCTGAGAGGGTGAACCCTAGCCAGAGTCCTCTATAGCTGCATAAGTCAGCTCCACCGGCAATCAGGCAAGGTTGTTCGGACTCCACGGTGAGAACAGGCAGTAGAAAAATATGAGATTACATGATAACATAAATTATTTTTGAGTTACACACAGAAACGTCTTATGTGGAATGGAAGGTAGAGGGGTAAAGGTAAACAGGGGAAAAGGAATGCAGATAGCATCAGGCAGACCAGAGGAGGGAAGAGATCTCAGGGGAAACAAGCAGTCAAAGTGAAAGATAGACAAGACCGAGAAGCACCGTTAAAAACAATGTCCGATGTCCAGCTGGGTAGGTGATGGCCGAGGGGGTGAACCATGGCCAGACTCCTCTATAGCTGCATAGGACAGCTCCACCGTGTAATGGCCCAATGTACTCGGGTTCTTCGGTAACTACAAACAGATTCTGTTTTTAGTCCATGAGGCATCATCAATGTTCAATCAAAGTTATAGGTCCGGTGTAATTGGGAAACACCCTTCACTTCGTCCTCCCCCTAGCCTAAGTCTGTAGATTGTGAGACAACCCATCGTTCTTGCCTTCAGGCCTCTAGTCTCTAGATCTAGGATCAAGGTCAAGGTCAAGATCCATTACTACACCGCAACCATGATGCGGACCACCCAATCCCGGGAGCTGTGACCAGGACCATCAACCTACAGGCACCTCTAGTAGGCCGCCCTTCACCCCTCCCCTTGTCCTGAAGACCCGCACGCTGAGGATGCAAATCTCCCTCCATGCACCAAGCCGGGTCGAAACGTCGACACTCGTCCCCTGGAGGGCAGGCACCGTCCGTCACCATTGCCCTATCCAACAGATGATATTTCTCTGGAGTACTCCGCAAAATACCAAAAACAACCACAAAAATGACCATTTAAGGACAGGCCATAATGAACTTGTGCTGTTATGACGTAGAACCCGTACCTATCTGAATTATTGCAATTTCTATGTTTTGAACTGTATTCACTCTGTAATTTTCCACACACCCTATTCATCTTTATCTATATCACACATGAGTACTACTTCTTCACTCCCCCTTGAAGCAACCTCTCTATATTAAATAATATGATAATTCTGCTTATATTTTTTGAATATGTTTCTGTGAATAAAACAGATAATCTTTTGTCTTGAAAAACCAATGAGTGCTAATGTTCCTTTCCTTTCATTTGAAGGTGCTATTTTGAGAACTTTTGCTGTATTTAGTACCTAGTACTGACTTTATTCATGCCCTAAAATAATGTTATGAATCATTTAATTTCTTTGAACTGAAATGGCGTGACAAGTAGGTCTAGGACCATTGTTTTTCTATAATACTTGATACACAGGCCTGTGGACATAATTAGGTTACCCCATTAGTTTATAATGGGCTTCAATCTCTTTTGGCACAGCACCCATGACAATATACTGCATGGCTAAACACTTATAAGGACTCGAAGGAATGACCTTTTGGCCATGCATATGCTTGTTTAGGATTTGTGCCCTGGTAACAAGAGGTTGCCCTGTTTCAAACGCTTCCTCGTGTCACACATAGATGCCAATAATTTAGGAGAGTGAAGCGGGAGATTTTAAATAAATAATCAGGAGAATGTATTTCTCCTACTTACTTCCATTGAAGCAGAGGCAGTTTCAGGAGGGGACAATCAAAATAAAGTCATTTGGGGATTTAAAAAAAAATTGGGAGTCTTTTTCCTGAATCGGAACTGTTGGCATGCATGCATATATACATACCTCTAATCGCCCAGATAAAAAAGAATTCAAGTTATATTATACTGCGCTCATTTTATAACGGAGTTGTATTTAAATTGTGCAATTTGACACAAACTTCCCCAATTATTCCTCTAAATAAAACATTGCCAATATTGAAAACAAAACATGAAATGCATTAAATTCTCAATGCAATTAATATTTTTATGGACTTATGTTACAGAATGTTAGGATCTCCTCCCTACCCCCTAATACCACTCTTCATTATTGTATTCCTGGAATGCACCCGAGACTCCCTTTAAAATTTTATCTCAGGTAAATACTTGGGGCTGAAGGACGGGCAGTCGGCCAACGGCAGTAGAAAAGTGGATGTTTAGGGTCTGTTGAAAAGGAGATGAGAGGTTGTAAAAACCAATCTAGATAGAGTAAATCGGGGACACCAACTCGCTCATAATTCCAGAAATGATGAGCCAATGATTACGAAGCATGTATGTTCCGAATCCTAGTGTGCCTTTTGACTTTTGTGTGACTGCCATCTACTGTTTTATTTTTCTTCTTCCTCGTTTTATTTTTAACTTGTAAGTATGGAAATGTCCTCATGTAACGGTCTTGGTTCTAATGTAAAGCGCTCTGACACCTTTGGGTAAAGTCTGCACTATCATCGCTATCATCGCTCCAAACACATCTCCAACAAGCTCTCCTGCACTAGTACAACATTTCTCTCTATGAGACTGTTTCCCTTCTAGTGACCACAAATCCGCCACGTGATAAATCTTGGGAAATACGATAGCTACATCACATGTACCATACCAATTTTGCGGTAATCTAACATATGCATTCCTCCCATATACACATTCGGCACCACCTGTATCGTATCCTTCAATGCCTTCTTTACAGATTCCTCAATCAAAAAGATGTGATCACATTCACTTTGTCCCACAAATATCTTATCATAGTATGTCTGTGTCTGTCTAATGCAATGTTTTCCCTGTTGTTGTAAATCTAAAGCTATTGGACCATAACTACCCTTTGCTCTATGGGCTGACTCCTCCTTAGTCCATTCGACCTTTACATCTTTACTGTTAGGCCTAAATAATGATTGCCTATGTCTATCTTCTATCTGATCTACAAATTTATTTTCTTCATCAGTTAGCATGCAGGTGAGTTTATGCCTATGTGCATAAGCTGTATCTAGCATAAGAGTAGGTACAAAATATTTTGCAATTCTTTCTTCCTCTTTATAATAATCATACTTATTCAGATGTTTGTAAGCTGGCACTTCTGAAAGCACTACATCATAATTCAAAAATTAAAGACTCATAATGTCCCTTGCCATAAAACATGCTAAGTAATATACTACAAGTAATACTATACGTCAGGGGTAGGTGATTGTACCTAATCCCCTCCTCTACTGACACTGGTAACTGCATGCATACATAACAGCCTCTCACATCCATCGTATCCACATATTCATACAGCTGCTTTGCATACGCATTCAACGTATAATCACCTTTAGACAAATCTACATGCAATAAGCGACTAGTTTCCTCTATCATAACTTGATCCAATCCTAATGTGCCCTCTTTTTGTGCTTGAAGTAGATGGTGTGGATGTCCCTCGCACTCCTACCCCCTCAACCTCTGGTTCATATGACTCAACAATGAATATAATGATGACCACAGCTATAACTACTATTACTCCTACTATGAGGGTGCCTATCACACACTTCTTTCTACAGTTCGAATTTCCAGACTCCATTTTGGATCAAGTTCAGGCAACAACTTGCAAGGGGATCAACCAAAGTCTCTTCCTTGCTTTTCCTGTATGAGGTCAGAGCCAAGTTATTCAACAACACGCTGAAAGATTTCCAAACGAAATGCTGCCATCTCCAGAGCCAAAGGTTGACACCCAAAAGTTGGAAATAAAAGTTCGCTTAAGATCAGATTCCGCAACCCACTCAGCCTGGGAAGGTCTGGTATAGACAGTGTCAGAACTCCGTGAGCTTCTACTCCAGGAACCAACAATTCAGTCTCAACTATCAGCACTGAGGTTCCCAGTCTCACTCGTCCAGATCTCAGTCTCCCGGACCTCGCTGTTCTCTGCATCTGTGATCAGATATGTCCACTCCGGAGCAGCGTACCTCTGGCACGGTACTCTTGCTCTCCTCGATCTTCCCAAACTCCCTTGATTCTGCTCTGTATCAATTTTTTCTGATTCCCTTGTTTCAGATATGGGAGCAAGATCTCTTTCAGGTGCCAATCTCAAGTTCAGTCTTCCTTGTCTTACTGGCCACGATTCTCTTTCTGCTTCAGTTCTTCTCCACAGCACTCAACTATGTCCCACACTAGTCTCTTCAGCTGAGTCTGACTCTATACCACTCACAACTTTACCATCTCCCTCAGGGACTATACCTGGGCCTTATGTAGTTTGACCCCCCCTCAGCTCAACCTAGTGGGCGACCAGTCTTGTCATGAACCCCCACAGCTTTCCTCTGGAGAAACCTCTCCACCAGCCTTCCACCAACAACTGGATTCTCTTCAGGGAGAGGAGCTGTGTCTTCCAAGGGTTCTGGAACTCTGCGGGTATGGGAGGCATGAATCCAGTTCGGTAAACCTCCACACTTAACAGCAGTATTCGTCACCAGGATCACTTGATACGGACCTTGCCACTGTGCATCAAGGCAGTTCTTCCTCAAGTGCTTACGAACCAATACCCAGTCCCCCGGGCATAGGTCATGCAAGAGGTTCTTCGAGGTTGGTGCAATCGTGGCTTCAACCTGGTGAACGCATGTAACATGAACAGTGTATCAACAGATAATATTCAAATTAGGCTATTATATAAACATGCACATATAGTTGCCAAAAGGAAAAGACAAGAGAAACGCCAAAGTTGAAGAATAAGCCAGAGGCACTATGTATTTTAGAACAAGTGGAGAGAAACAATACTATCAGAACTGTTTACACTGAATGTAAGTGTAACCAGAAATCACTTTGTGCACATATGTGGTAGTGACATACAAGGTGAACGGCGCAAGTGACAAGAGACACTTGAAACAGCAATGAATGGCGCAGGGTGAACAGTAGTGAAATATTTACAAAGTGCTTCAGGTTCACAAATAATTATTTACATGAGATTACAAAAGATGTTTTTTTTCTTTTAGTTTCAGAACAACGTGGACGGACCCACTAATGAATCCTCCTGTCAGGACGGCTCACCGTGCACTGGAGTACAAGAAACCCAATAGGTTTGTAAAATAACCCTCATCCACCAACCTATTGGGTTTCTTGTACTCCAGTGCACGGTGCTGAGACGTCATGACAGGAGGATTCATTAATGGGTCCGTCCACGTTGTTCTGAAACTACTGTTAATCAGGGGAAAAGGACGTACCCCATTGTCCTTCCTTGCTCTCTCTTTGTTACTCCCATTTCTTGTTTTTAGCAATATGTGAACAAGAGGCAAGCGGCAACAGTTGCGCTGTGAGTCAACGACCCTTGGTAAGTCAGGGTCATCTTCGTGACAAGGTTACCGTTGCGTAGGTGCTGTACATATGGAAGCACCGAGAAGAGAATGAGGCAAGGGGTGAAGGAAGAAAGTGAAGAGTTGATCTAGGTGCTTTTAGAATTATTGAAAAATACCTGATAGGGGAGCAGACCAGGGGGAGTAGATCACTGGTAATGGGTCCGGTACCTAGCATGATTAATGTACTGCCAGCTGGAGTACACAGGGTAAACGGGCTAAGGGGAGAAGGAAAGAAATGGTCAAAAAGACAGTGGGAAGGAGCAACCTCACCCAAAATTAGAGCAAAAAATGTCCCAAGGATTGGGAGGATGGACGATCACTTACACAGGTGTCCTGTGCATGAGGGAGTGACGTTCCGGCGACATTATTATGCGTCCGGGGGCTGTAACAATTAATCAGAGTTATTGGGGACAAATGAAGGTGTGTTACAAAACCAGGCACGAGCGTGGGAAGGAAAGTGCGCTCACCTCAGGGTTAACCGGAGATGCGGCGGTCCAGGGCGAGATGGTAGCGAGGAGTCGGCATCAAAATTGAGGCGTCTGGGGGCTAGGTAAAAGGAGAAATAGCACGGAATGAGCAAGGGGAAAAACGGAGCTGGTGGGTGGACTTGTGGACCGGGGTGCAGCCGGTAATGGTCCTTACCCGGTCGTTAAGATGGCAGGGAGTCCGGTTAAATAGCAAGGTCCTGACAGGGTCCTACCGGAGCTAGTGAAGGCGATCGGTGTGAGTCCGATTCAGAAGGGCCGGGCTGGAATCAACCAGGAAGTTGCTTGTCGGGGTCAATAGACATCACAAAAATGGGCGTGTACGTCGGGGAAGGCCGTGCGGAGGAGAAACAATTTAAGGGAAAGAGACAGCCCAGGGTGGAGGGGTAGGGAAAGGAGTGAAAGAACAGAATCGTTTGAGGGGACAGACGTAGTTTGTGAGAAAAAAGAAACTAAAGGAAAATGAAGAAAGGTAGATCACGGATAGAAAGAAAATAGCAATGAAGGCATACATGGCGAACAATCACGGTGAGTTATAAATAGCAATTGTCATGCTCACATCAATGGGACGTCAACCAGAGATAAGCTGACATGAAGATCACGACTTGTGTGGTAAATATTTCGTTACCGGTACTATTTTTTATGCGGTAAAGTCTATTAAGAATAACTCAGTAAATATAAGAGGCAGAATCCGTGGTATTAGAGGTTTTAAAAGGCTTTATTCCTATACAAAGGAATACAATTCGAATTGTAGGCATTCTATTCCATCACCACGAAAGTTCAGGAAGGAAGGGCATATATTATTGACAGATAGGCAGTTTTATAGAAAATACATTACAGTGAAACAGATGCAAGAGGCGTAACAGCTGATAATACAGATAAACTGTGCATACGTAGCTAATAGAGGCGTATACATGGGCGTAATTTAATAAACGTCATCATACATGATGTCACAAGTGGGTGGATCCATAAGAGAATCCTGCAATGTCAGCAGAAATATTTGGCAGAGATGCGCGCGCAGCCGCGTGACGTGTGATTGACGTGCAACTTGTCAAGAATTCCTGTCATACAAGGGAAACACGCCCTTATGTAAACAGGAGAGCTGTTACATAACTCAAGGAAAACACGCCCTTATGTAAACAGGAGAGCTGTTACATAACTCAAGGAAACACGCCCTTATGTAAACAGGAGAGCTGTTACATAACTCAAGGGAAACACGCCCTTATGTAAACAGGAGAGCTGTTACATAACTCAAGGGAAACACGCCCTTATGTAAACAGGAGAGCTGTTACATAACTCAAGGGAAACACGCCCTTATGTAAACAGGAGAGCTGTTACATAACTCAAGGAAAACACGCCCTATAAAGGGAGGAACCGGGAGGTACAACGCTGTCGGATATTGTGTTCACACCGACGTACCTGCTTCATGAAGAGCAGTGTTCCGGAGTGGTGCTCCAGTAAGGCAAGAACGGAGGTAGGTCGAGTCGTTACTCCCTGGGCCGTGTCTTGCCCCATCGTCACCTGTGAAGGACCCGGAAGCTCTACCGGTCAACCATTGAGCTTCGCTTTTTGACTCGGCTGAGTCCAAGCGCAGTGGCGCTTTTGCTGGTTGGAGTCGTAACTCCCAGCCCGACCAGAGACACAGGGACTGCCAGCTGTAACGCACACCAGGAGGTGTTTGCCGCGTTACAGACTCGGAAGTCCACAGGATCGATCGAGCGGCTGCTCTCGGTTCAGTCTTCTTGCTTGTGATTGGGGTATCGGTGACGCATCACCAGGAGGTGACTCCGCGTCCCGGTGCAGTCTGAGGAAGAGGTTGAGCGGCTGCTCCCTTCAGGTAGAGACCCCGGCTGGGTGTTTCCCTGACTCCTCGATTCTCCCCAACACTCTTCGTGCCCCTCACAGCCTACCGATTGGCATTGTCGGCCATTTCATTTCTGCCCTCTGTTGGCATACGCCGGGACCGGCGTATATGCAGAGGACGGTTAGGACCATCCGTGCTGTGGGCTGGTAACGTACTTAGCCTGGAGGATTCCAGTGACTATAACTTGTTTATTCTCTGTATTCTATTTGCCTTCATTAAAACAACTAACCCTTCACTAGTGGTTGCGTCCTCATTGTCGTGTCTGTTAAACGATCCTGAGACGTTCAGGGCGTTACACAACTAGAGGGTGAAGGGGACTTGACATTTAGCTCTACATGTGGAGACAGAAGTCTGGGGTTATGTCAACCTAATCCCAAATCATATCTAATATCCTATGTTTAAAGAACTGTGTTATCCAAAAAGAGAGGTCTCTTAGGATAGAATCTTATTCTATACTGACTATACTGACTGTTAGTGCGTGTACAAGCGTCTAAGTGTCTACACTAGATGCGAGGGGGTAGGAATATTCCATGGTAACGGGGCTATGAATTACTTGCATGAAGACAGCGAGGCCTGGCCCTTTGCGCGGTAGCTGGAGGAATGTTTACCTAAACTACTAGACAGGAATGCATCGGATGAGGAGCGGAGGAGATAATCTTGAAGGTGAAATACAGTTTTTGGCAGGCGACGGGCTGGATCAGGCACCGTTAGCCGCGCAAGGAGTAGGACAAAGTTCATGGTCACAGATGCAGGCTCAGACTGGAGCTTTCAGAGGCAGAAGGCAGGAAAAGGCTTGATGACAGAATTCGGGCCTACTCGCCTGAATCTGTAAAATGTGGAAAGTGAACCACATAAGTCGTTGGCCTTTCATACTTAGGAATGGAATATCTGACCCATTCATGGTGGATCTGAAAGAGGACATGTTGACGGTGGACGCACATATATTTGCGTCTTCAAAACTGGAGCAGGAGGGAACATACATGTACTTATAGCATGTACATGGAGCCGTTGGGGTCTACGATAGGGGACATAACTGATCACAAAATTCATATTTCCTCATTCCCTCCTTGTCCCCTACGGACCCTTAGGAGATATCGATCTTCATCAATCCATCGATCTGTTCATATAGCATCATTTGTTCTTCTTTCTTCTTCCGGGATCTCGAACGAAAACTTGGATGTGGGATACACGAGGTGGCACACAGACCACAAATCGCTGGCCCACATTGTAGACATAAGCAGCAACTGAATAGTATGAGAAAGCCAATACCTAGGAAGGATAGGATTCTCCATCCCCAGGCTGACAACACGCCCCAGAACCAACAGGACCAAGTCCAGGTGCCTGGACTCTGGTGTATTTGGCTTACAATCTTATGAAGGCGAGTTATGGCTTTATATACTGACGGTGAATTTTCTGGTATGAAAATGCAGCAACTTGATCCGATGACCCTACAAGCTCCGCCCCTATCGGCCAGGATGACGTCAAGGACAAGACGATTTTGAAGCACAACAATCCGCATAGCAGACTGCTCTTCTGTTAAATTGCCTAAGGCGGAAATAGTTTCGTTCACTACTGCTTCAAGGGTTCTGGTTAATCTACGTATCAGCTTACTATTAGTGACTGTACCTATATAGGGAAAGAAACCTTTATTGAAATCTGTGTATTTTTCCCATGCTGTTTCAGTGTAATCGACAATTGGGAGATCTCTCTGCTGTCTATTGTGTACTAAATGGGTATTTCTATGATAATCAGGAGGAGCTAGGAAAACAGGTGGCAGAAGGAATGCTATGTAACAGGTACCATCCCAATCTAGAGGTAGACGTATATATGCGGTCTGGCCACATATAAAGTAGGAATGACGGGAAGCTCTGAATGTAGACTTGCCTTGATCACTGAATCTTATTACAGTAGTGCATTTACTATGGCCCATGTGTATGGAACCATTCTTTCTTACACATAATTCCCCTTTTAATGGGAATACTGACATGGCGGGCAAGATTGGTGTAGCTTCAGATTCAACGTTCAGGATCATGAGGTTAAGTGTAAAATTACCTAATCCATATACTTCATTTTCTAGATCAGTTCCTGTTCTTTTGGGAAGTCCCTCCTTGTTAGGGTAGCAGACTTTAAGCAAAACTAAGTTCAGGTTTCCCCATACCCAGTTGTCTTGATAAATTGCAGAATTCGAATCTAGGGAATTAATCAAACTAAACCATGCTCCACAGGAGCCATTGTGTGTGAACGGATAGGGAAAGAGGGGCAAAACTCCTTTATAGTTCTGATAGGGAGGGAGTCGGCCACATATCCAACAATTTGTGGCATTGCTGGTTTGATGGGAATGATGTAACATACTAATGAATGTGTTGTTGCGCAGCGCAAATCTATAGGACAACTCATGCGGAGGTAATTCGCTAAAAGAATGTTCTGCAGTTACATTGTAAGCATGTTTAAGAATAGGGTAATACATGTGCAATAGGATGCTGACAATGATGATCAGAAGACTTAGAAAAAACAAAATTAATAACGTTACTGTGCAGTGACTACGAAATGATTTACAATACGCATGCTTCTTGAGCTGCATCTGATGATTTCTTTCTCTATTCCGGTCTAGAGGATACATGTCAGAGACAAATTCAACCGATTCACCTTGGAGAGGACTTAAACAATCAAATTGTCTGACTTACTAGACCTCAATTTTAGTTTGTAAAGTTCTGGTTTTGTTAATTCAGCCAAGGGGAGCTTTGAGTCTGTCTGTGAGGGAATACAGGGTTGAGTATCTACACTGGATGGTAGTCCATAAAATTTCTTGATATGACTCGAGTGCAACCACCCTTTCCGTCCCTCTATTTTCACGGCTGTCCTTGTGGTGAGTAGAACCAACTTCGGTGACTTCCACCTAGGATCCAGTTGGGTCTTCCGGTCAAAATTCCTGACCAGCACCAGGTCCCCAGGAACCACGTCATGGGGCTTCACCTCAGTATTGTCGGGAAAAACTGCGGATACCTGTGAACGACAAGATTGTAGTGCAGACATCAAGGAAGCCAGGTAATCTGTCAGCATATTACAGTCAACATCAGTGATTTTGCGAGGTATCGGCGTCCCCCACATATTTGGTGGTCTACCGAAGATCACCTCATACGGGGATAGCCCTGTTCGAGAATGTGCTACCATTCTCATGTAAAAGAGTGCAACTGGTAAGGCTACTATCCAATCGACTCCTTTTTCCCTACATATTTTGGACAATCTAATTTTCAGAGTTTGATTATGGCGTTCCACGAGACCTGCCGCCTCGGGATGTCGGACACAGTGGAATTTCCATTGGTAGCCTAATAAAAGGGAAACGTGTTTCATTAGTTCGGATGAGAACGGCTGGCCGTTATCTGAGTAGACAACACGTGGTAAACCGTACCGTGGGAAGAATTCTCGAACTAGCTGTTTGGCAGTAGTCGGGGCAGTGTAATCTGAAACCGGGTATGCTTCTGTCCAACGGGAAAGAGCACAGACAACTACGAGAACATATTTGAATCCTCGACATCGTTCCATCTGGATATAATCCATCTGGAGGACTTCAAAAGCATGATCGGGAGTTTGAAATCCACCCTGCTCTACGGGGATGCTTTTACCTGGATTAAACTGACAACATATCATACAGGTACGAACTTTTTGTTTAGCTGCGGCTCGTAAATGTTTGTTGAACCAAATGTGCTGAATGCTGTCTAGCATAGCTTTTTCTCCTAGGTGCGCTGGACTATGTATAGTGTTAATGATGACTTGGACCATTGAGTCGGGAAGAAACCATATAGATTTTTCCTTCGTCATCCATCCTTGATCTGTTTGGATCCCTCCTAATTCAGTCCATTTCTTTATTTCTTCTGGTGTAGCATGTGTCTGTATGTCAATTACATCAAGGGCGGGATCCTTAACTGTCATGCAATGTGTTGGTGTCGGAACTATTGTCTTTGTCATGTCAGTTGTGTGAGTCTGATTCTGAGCAGTCTGTTTAGCTGTTCTGTCAGCTAGGTCATTACCCTGAGAAATGATATCGGTAACTTTTGTGTGGGCTTTGCATTTCATAATCGATATTGCAGTAGGTAGATGAATCGCGTCTAATAGGGCTTGAATGAGGGGTCCGTGTTGGATGTGGGCACCGTGAGAAGTTAAATAACCTCTCTCTTGCCACAGTACGCCGAAGTCATGGACGACTCCGAATGCATAACGTGAATCTGTGTATATGTTGACTTTTTTATTTGTGGCTTGAATACAGGCTTGTGTCAGAGCGATAAGCTCTGCTGCTTGAGCTGACAAAGTGTTAATACAGTTCGTTTTAATGACTTCATTGTCTGTTGTGACTGCGTAAGCGGCCACTAACTCTCCTGTACTTGTTCTCATGCATGACCCATCTACATACAATGTCAAGTCTGGATCTGACAAAGGGATATCTGTCAAGTCTTGTCTGGGTTTCGTCGTGATAGTAATGATTTCGACACAATCATGTGCCAATGGATCTGTTCCGCCTACTGGTAACAGTGTGGCAGGATTTAACGTATTACAATGTCTGATTTCTATGTGTGGCTGAAACAATGTTAGTTCGTAACCGGTGAGTCTCGCTATAGTCAAGTGTTGTGTTTGTGTGCGGTTCAGGAGAACCTCTACTGCATGTGGTACTTGTACTGTCAATTGATGTCCTAGCACTATGGCATCGCTTTGTCTGATTGCTAAAGCTGTTGCTGCCACCGATTTCAGGCACACTGGAAGTGCCTGAGCTACTGGATCTAATGTACTAGAGAAATAAGCACATGGTTTGTGTGATCCTGCTTGTTCCTGAGTGAGTACTGACAAAGCAGTACCTTCGCGTTCTGTAACAAAGAGTGTAAACTGTTTACTATAACATGGTGTTGCTAGGACAGGTGCTTGGCATAAAGCTTTCTTTAAGCTTTCAAAAGCGTGTGTATGTTCTGGAGTCCAAGGGAGGACAGTCGATGTGGCTGCCTCCTGTGTTGTCAACTGGATGAGTGGTTTTGCTAGAAATGCATATTGAGGGATCCACTGCCTACAGTATGAAGTGAGGCCTATAAAAGCCCGCACCTCCTTTTGTGTCTTGGGTGGCGGCATGTTAGCAATTAACTGGATGCGGTCGGGTGTAAGCTGCCTTCCCTCCTTGGACAGCGAGTGCCCAAGGTAAACAACTCGCTGGACACAGAATTGCAGCTTAGAAGGGGACACCTTGTGCCCCTTGTCAGCCAGAAATTTCAAAACCGTCAGTGACGCTGTCTCACATTCAGGTTCGCTTCGGGCGGTGATCAGCAGATCATCGACATATTGAAGCAAGGCAGTGTTAACTGGCATGTGGATACTGTCAAGTTCTCGTTTCAGTGCTTGGCTATAGATGCTGGGGCTTTCTGTAAATCCTTGAGGTGCGCGTGTGAATTTAAAACTTCGTCCATTTAAACTAAAACCGAACAGATATTGACTTTCCGGATCAATTGGGACACTAAAGAAAGCATTCTTGAGATCAATTACAGTGAAAAACGTTGCTTCTGAGTCAATAGCTGTGAGTAATGAAGAGATATCTGGGACCACAGGGTATTGTGGTACAATACATGTATTTAATTCGCGCAGATCAATAACTAATCGATATACTGGTGGTGCTTTTGGATCCGTTCTTTTAAGAATCGGAATTATCGGAGAATTACATACATTGGAGTCGGTTTCGACAACCACTCCTTGTGCAATGAGCTCGTCAATGATTTGCAGTAAAGCCACTACAGCATCTGGTGGTAACTTGTATTGTCGCATTTGTGGTAGTACTATTCCTGTTTTCAGTGTAACTCGATATGGTGTAATGTTCATGCAACCAACATCAGTGGCGCCTTGTGCCCATAAATGTGTAGGTAAATTCTGCAGTCGGTGATCCATGTCTCTGGACACATAGTGACCTTTAAAGTCACGTAAAAATAGTCGTACTCCTTCCGGAGAACAACATATTATGGCTCCTAGAGCTTTCAATGTTTTTATGCCTAACAAGTTTTCTGGACATGATTTAGTAAGCAATAAATCTGTAGTACGTGTCAATGGACCGACTGTAAGTGGAAGAGGTTGTGTTACGTCATTTATTATAGGTTTTCCTGAGAATCCAAGGGAAATATTCTGTGAGCCTGAGAGGGGTGCCCCTGGAACTTCACTGCGTCTTATAGTTGTTCTGCTTGCCCCTGTATCAAGTAAAAACTTTCTGTCTTCCCCTAATAGTTCACTATGTACATAAGGTCCCTCTTGGTCTACAGGAACCTCAATAAGGGGTAAGCCAACTTCCCTCTCTAGGCTATCTCATGAGTATCGTTGATAATCGGGATAATCTGTTTGTGCATACTGATACATCTGTTGTGTTGTTGCTTGGGTTGCAGCAATAGGCTGCGCTTGTGGTGGTGCTACGATCTGTTGTGGAGCTGCCTGTTGCGGAGCTAGTTGTTGCGGAGCTAACCTAGGTTGTGCATTCTGAGGGATTTGTTGTTGATTCTGATCCTGTCTAGGTGGACGTGGTCTCTCATGCGTTCTACCTGTGGCTATATTATGTTTCAGGACTGGACAATCGTGTATATAATGACCTGGTTGTTTACAATAGTTGCATGTCCCTTTCGCAGGGCCTGCGGAATCACCCTTTTGATGACTATCGGCTGGAACTGACTGTGCAACAAGCATTTTCATTTTTGTATCTTTCATACGTCTTTGTTCGTGTTCTTGTTCTTCTCTAATTCTATTATGGTGATATTGTAACATCTGTAACATCTGTGATGGGGTATTACCTTGCCAGGTACTTTCGAATTTCAATACTCTATTCTTGACTTGTAGCAGAGAATTTTCAACTAATTTTGTCAAAAACAGATGTGGATAAGACTCACTACTGGCTTTTATGCCACTATTTATACTAAAACATTTTTCAAATCGGGAATAGAAATCACTAGTGTCTTCATCTGGTTTTTGTTTACAGGCTGAGATTGCACCCCAGTCTTCCTTTTTCGTAGTTAATAAACGTGGCAGTACCTGTATTAGTAATCCTGCTAGTGCTGTAGTCTTTTCCCCAAGCCCTGCTCCTGCAGCTCGGGCCTTTTCTTCGTTTTCTAATGCTGTCCAATCTATCTTTTGGTCTCCCACCTCCCATTCCTTTTCTTTGAGTTTCTCATAAACACCGGCGGGTAATAGGACTTTTAATATTTTCATAATATCGGGGTAGGTATACTCTCCCATGAGTAACATGTCTTTTATCTCACGGTGGAAACCTGCTGGATCCTTGTCATGGCTGGGTACTACTTTCTTCATTTCTAATAATTCCAGTTTAGTTATAGGCGTGTACACAAATACGCGTGTAAAATTATCACCGGCACCTCTGATTGGGTGCACTTCGCGTAACGGGTTCTGTCTATCTATGTGATACATTTTTCTTCCCATGATGGGAACTGGAACGTGTTCTGGGCATACGAAATTTAAATATTGGTTTCGGGATTCTAGAATTTCTTTAATCAAATCAGTACCTGACCCTCTCCATATATTCGTGAGTAGTTCTGTCAATATGTCAGGTAAGGGTCCTGGATCGGAGTGTTGGCTTTTATATAATATAAGGAGGTGTTGAATCATGTATATACTAGCTAAGCGCTGTTCGTATGGGTCTAGATTCAGAAACGTGTGTGCAAGTACATCATCATTGTATTCGCCGGGACTGTCAGCCCATTGTACTGCTGACCTGGCTAATTCTTGTTCGTCCATGGAATCGAGCATGTGGTACCCCCTTCGATCTCGGAGTAATTTATCAGCGGCTTGGAATAGGTGTTCAGGGGATTTTATATTTAACATAGGGTTTGGAAAATGTCTATTATATTCTGGACGTATTGGACGTATCGGGTCATTAAAACCTCTGGTATTGGTATGGGGTCTTCCTCTACCTACATAAGCTATCGTATCTAATTGCTCTGATTCTTGCTCCTCCTCTTCTTCTGATTCTACTCTGTCGGTTTCTCGTCTTTCTTTATGTATTCGTTCTACTTCCTTGCGGATCTTTCGACACATGGCGATTATACACGCCTGTCTATCGTGTTTCTCTTCTGATATGTTCTGACCCCATTTGGCAAGTCTTTGCATGGTGTCGTGATCTGCCCCAGGTCTGTCTTGATTCCTGATTACACAATTTATGAAAAAACGTAGTAGTTGTCTTTGGACATCCACTTTCTGGTATTCCATAGCTTCGTTAATACTTTCTGGACCTTGCCCTGTTTGGACAAAGCGATATACATTGTCTAGGTATTCACCCATTCCTGGTATTGTCATTAAATATAATGTAGCTCGTCTTATACGTAGTGATGATATGAGCAATTTATCCTGTCTACCTGGTACTGGGTCGTATCTACAATCCACAAGCTGTTCTTTAAACATGTCGGATGTCGCTAGCTGGGGTGTACGTTGGAGTGCTAAATCTCTAAGGGTCTGTTTATTTCGCGGCGGTGTGGCAAACATGTCTGTCGTACCTTCTGTAGCACCGTCTGAGGTGCTAGGCACGAAAGGATTCGTTGGGCGTAGGATAGAGATTGTAGATGCGGGAAAAACTGTAGAACCGGACGGGCCTGTTGGAACTTGTGTAGGAGTTTGTAGTTGCGGGGATACAGACGAATGCTCTTGGTGTTGAACACCATCGGCAAGCGGTGTGGGTGGTATGGCATTAGCATACTCGGGAGCTGCGTCATCTAAATAGGAGGAAAGGAAAACGTCTTTTGCTGTTTTGGGATGTGTTTTGGGATGTGCTTTTATCGGGAGCAATGGAGGAGTTAAGTCTTTTGGTATTTCCGGGGTCGCCTTAGGTAATCCTTCGGCCAGAAGAGGATACATACCATTCATAAGAGCGTTTCTTTGTCTATCTACTTGTTCTGATTTTACTCGGGTACCTTCCTCAAGTAATAGATTTTCTCGGGTTTTATTTGAATTCTCTCTACCTTTCTCTTCCTGTCTGAGTGCTTTTTCTGTACGTCTATATGATTCTTTACGCCATAATTCAATGGCGTCTTTCTGTGACTGTCTGGCTTTCTTTTTCCATAATTCTTCTTCTACTCTCATGATGCAATCTGCATCCCAGGTCCCCGCTGCGGGCCATCTCTGACTCTCTGGTAATTCTTTGGTGTAGTCCACCCATAAATCAAGAAATAATACGGCATCTAGGCCATGCTTATGATACATAAAGTACCCTGGAGTGTCCCTAGGTGGGATGGGAACAGCTTCTTCGAGTACACCTTTCCTAGTTTTGATCTGTCTTAGTTTCGAAAAGAGCGGCATTTTTAGACCTTATTACTAGAACACACTTTATACAAAAAAACACAATAATGAACAGTCATTCACACCACAATATATAGAACGTATTTAAAACATTTAACACTTAACAGTTTTACGAACAATGATAACTAATAGAAAACTAGTTACTGACATAATACTGACACTAGATAGTACTTATTTATACTTATTTATATGCAAAACATACTATATATACTGCTAAACAGTACAGATACACTGCTGAAACAGTGCAGACCGGATTTGTGTACCCAAACCCGTCTTGACCGGCACAGACTATGTGCACGTTAAATGCCTCCCCGGTAATGGTACTCACCGGGTAGCTCGGAACGGAAGGCCTCGGAACGGAACTGAAACTGGACCGGACTGGACTCGACTCGACTGGACTCGGAACTTCGGAACCTGGTGGGTCTCTGTATACCTCGGATCTTGCTCTCTCAGCTAGGCTCTGGTCGGGATACTTCGCACTTCTCACCGCCTCGTCTGGGTGTTGATCGCAGCCTCAGTCGTCCCCGCTTGGCCGGAGGGAGATACAGGAAATCCTGCAGATACGCGTTTTTGTCCGTTCAGCTGTGGCAGGAGACCGGGCCTGCAACGCACCGCCGGCGCGTGAGATGAGAAAGTGTCCCTGTTCGGGCGCCAATTTATGTGGTAAATATTTCGTTACCGGTACTATTTTTTATGCGGTAAAGTCTATTAAGAATAACTCAGTAAATATAAGAGGCAGAATCCGTGGTATTAGAGGTTTTAAAAGGCTTTATTCCTATACAAAGGAATACAATTCGAATTGTAGGCATTCTATTCCATCACCACGAAAGTTCAGGAAGGAAGGGCATATATTATTGACAGATAGGCAGTTTTATAGAAAATACATTACAGTGAAACAGATGCAAGAGGCGTAACAGCTGATAATACAGATAAACTGTGCATACGTAGCTAATAGAGGCGTATACATGGGCGTAATTTAATAAACGTCATCATACATGATGTCACAAGTGGGTGGATCCATAAGAGAATCCTGCAATGTCAGCAGAAATATTTGGCAGAGATGCGCGCGCAGCCACGTGACGTGTGATTGACGTGCAACTAGAGGGTGAAGGGGACTTGACATTTAGCTCTACATGTGGAGACAGAAGTCTGGCGTTATGTCAACCTAATCCCAAATCATATCTAATATCCTATGTTTAAAGAACTGTGTTATCCAAAAAGAGAGGTCTCTTAGGATAGAATCTTATTCTATACTGACTATACTGACTGTTAGTGCGTGTACAAGCGTCTAAGTGTCTACACTAGATGCGAGGGGGTAGGAATATTCCATGGTAACGGGGCTATGAATTACTTGCATGAAGACAGCGAGGCCTGGCCCTTTGCGCGGTAGCTGGAGGAATGTTTACCTAAACTACTAGACAGGAATGCATCGGATGAGGAGCGGAGGAGATAATCTTGAAGGTGAAATACAGTTTTTGGCAGGCGACGGGCTGGATCAGGCACCGTTAGCCGCGCAAGGAGTAGGACAAAGTTCATGGTCACAGATGCAGGCTCAGACTGGAGCTTTCAGAGGCAGAAGGCAGGAAAAGGCTTGATGACAGAATTCGGGCCTACTCGCCTGAATCTGTAAAATGTGGAAAGTGAACCACATAAGTCGTTGGCCTTTCATACTTAGGAATGGAATATCTGACCCATTCATGGTGGATCTGAAAGAGGACATGTTGACGGTGGACGCACATATATTTGCGTCTTCAAAACTGGAGCAGGAGGGAACATACATGTACTTATAGCATGTACATGGAGCCGTTGGGGTCTACGATAGGGGACATAACTGATCACAAAATTCATATTTCCTCACTTGGAAGAAAAGAATACATATATAAAGAACAATGATAATGAATTCTCTTTCGAGCTCTTCAGCTATGGGTAGGTTGACCTCAGAATTCCTCATGGTTAAGCAAGATCCCAAACTAGAGGAATTCATGGATCAAATAGAACCCCCATTTGCTCGAAAATTGTATACTCAGTTAAGATATTGTACCCTACCGGTTAGGTCCTTTTCATCCAAGTGGCAGACACAAAACCAGGAAAGTTGTCCTGCTTGTAATCATAAAACAGAGTCTGTTGTACATGTGCTACTTTTTTGTCCTGCTTACCATGCAATTAGGAAATGTTGGCTGACTCTCATTTGCAGGAACCTGGGATTTCGTCACTTTACGCAGGCTTGTAGGTCGCTAGTCTATGATACTCATCCCAACATTGTCTCTGCTGTATCCCGCTATCTACACAGCATGTGGCGCAGGAGACAAACTTTTTTAACCTAATTACTCTCACATTGATAACCTGAAGTTTAATCTTTTTGTAAAATGTTTTTAACTTTATATGCTTATTTATTGTCTTATTGTGTTATTGTAATTGTTGATGTACGTATGTGCACTTTTATGGTCCTTCGACCGAAATAAAGTTATCACTGACTGACTGATAATGAATTAAGAAGAGCAATTGTCATGATCACATCAATGGGATAAGCTTACATCATGGACAGTTGTACAATAACAATTTGGGAAGTTTAGATCCCCATGTGGTTACGTACATAATGGAGTCATGTTGTAGTGACTTAAAGTAGAGTAGTTACAAGAGTATGTAGTTCCAAAAGAAGCCCCATAGAGGGGGACAGGGCTAAGGGAGCGAGGGCTAGAAGGCCACTGGAGAGGAGAAAATCAGGCCCTAGACTGCTGAAGGAAGGCACACAGTGAAGACAGTGGATGTCAGGGTAAGAAACAGAAGTATGAATGCACATCAAATGGGGTGGATTGAGACAGTTGCATTAGAGTTGGATTGTGTTGTGCCACTCGTCTAAGGTGTTCTGTCCTTGACTGACTGAGTTACATCGTGTAATCCATCTAAATTCACAGTTGTTGTAGATTGCCACCTCTAGCTGGTAGCATCGGTTGGTCAATAACTTGCCAAATCATGTCAAGCTCACTGTGTTGTTTCCCAAGATAGTGTGCAACCATGGGGGCACTTTTGACCTTGCAATGGATGCAGCTATTGTGTTGAATGATGCGCTGTTTCACCATTTGCGTGGTTTGCCCGACGTATATGAGATCACAAGGACATCGTATTGCATAGATTACATTAGTTGACCGACAATTGGTGAAGGATTTTAGTGTATAGGTGCGGTCATTTGTTTTGAATTCCTTAGTGTTGGTCATGAGAGCACAAGCCACACATTTTTGGCATTTGTAATGTTCGACGACTGGTGGAAGGCCCCATGATGATATGGCGGATTCTGCGTTTTTGGGTTTTTTGGGCCAGGTAATGGCGTGTACTAGGTGGTTGGATAGGTTGTTTCCTCTCTTGTAGGAAAAAAGGGGGGGCTCCTGGAATGTTTGCTGTGTTCGAAGGATGTGCCAGTTCTTCTTGATTATTTTGCTGACTTTGCTGCTGGAGGGACAAAAAGTAGAGACAAAAGGAATGCGTCTGTTGTCACGTTTTATTTTTGGTGTGAGTAAAATGTCCAAATGACAGTACCAGGCACATTTGCGGACACAGGAGATCAGATGTCCTAGGTAGCCACGTTGCATGAGTTTGGTGGTGAGAATGGCAGCTTCCCGAAAGTAATCTTTCTTCCATTTGCAGTTCCTCCTGATGCGGAGGAACTGACCATATGGGAGGCCATCACAGAGGCTGGTAGCTAGAATAGAGAAGCAAGGTGTTTCGTTCAGTAGGTTTCCTATATAGCATGGTTCCGATTTTGCCATCTTCAGCATGAAGAGTAAGGTCAAGGAAAGGGAGATCATTGGTCCTGGAGTCGGATGTGAACTTCAGGTGAGGTTGGGAGTAGTTGAGCCATTCCAAAAAGGAGTCAAGGGTTTCTGTGGTACTAGACCATAGTAGGAGAATATCATCTATGTACCTACGCCAAAAGTGTATGTGGTCAAAGAAAGGGTTGGAAGGTATAAGTATATATAGATTATGTACCAACAGATTCACTGAATTAGGGAAAAACAAGCTCCCATGGAAACCTGTAGTAGAAGGTTTCCTTGTACAGGAAATAGTTATTGCTGAGGGCGATTCTGAGTAGGTCCATGATGAATTCAGTTGGTATCCGTGTGGGTTTGGGGCTCGAGTCTAGGAGGTTTTGGATAATTAGTAAAACTTCATCAAGTGGGATGTTAGTGTATAAGGACTCGATGTCAAGTCCCACCATCCGTTCGGTATGAGTGTCAAAAGGTATATCCTCAATGACATTAATGAGTCCTGGAGACTCAGAAGATCTGGGGACACAAGGAACCACCCATTGTAGGTACCCAGGATGCTGTTTGCAAAGTGGAAACACAGCCGCATACTCAATAGAAGTCAATGGGAAAGTTGCAGTTGCAGTTTTGGAGAAGAAAGACCTTTCCCAGTGACCCTGAAGAAACCCTGTGCAAGAAATAAGGTTGGAAAGTCACCCCACCCGTGGATACCCCAGGAACCAGGATATCTAAACCAGGGAAGCAAGGTGCATATGTGCAAAGTGGGGGTTTGTGTCAGGTGGAAGCACCAACAAACCTTGGAAGCTACTACAAGTGTGGAATGTGTAGAAGGAGCACACCACAAGCAGGGGAGTCAGAGCAGGCTCCAAGCGGGGGAACCTACTGGAGCAGGGGAAGACCCTCAGGAGGACCCACATGCCGAAGGCCCAGTAGTCGCAAGAGGATCTCGAGCAGCTCACCCAGAAGGAAGGCCCTTGGTGCAGAGGATGCAGTGAAGATGCTGTACTTAGCAGGAAGAGATGCTGGAGGCTGGATCTTCTTGTAGCTCGAAGAACTCTGGAAACCAGAGCCATCAAGCCTTGGCAACAGCAAGTTGTTGTGGTGCAAAGGGATTTAGTCCCAGCGGTTCTGGCAAGGGATACTGGCCTCAAAATTGCAGAGAGGAAAGGTCCGGTCTCGAGGGAATTGCAGAACAACCACCTGTGTTGCTGAGCCTTTCAAAGTCTGTGGGACATCAGGAGCCACAGACCAATCAGCTTTGTTGCGGTGCCTAGAGATGCAGGGGAGTAACTCCTTCACTCCAAGGGAAATTACTTTGGGTGTCCTTGATGCCAACAGGTCTGTTGAAGATCCTGGAAGATGCACAGACACAGACGACGAAGAAGAATTGCAGAACAGTGAGACCAGTAGGGAGCAGCAGGAGTCTTCCTTGATGCAGTCTTTGTTCCAGGCAAAGGAACTTCACATTTCATGGAATTATGCCTCTAACACCAGAAATGGTGTTGGGGTGTGATACCAAACATTCTCAGGTTCAGCATAGCCACTATATAGTTAGCTATCATGTAATGACGGATGGCCACATTATGTATTAAAATGGCCGACCGCATTTACAAAGCCTGGAGAATCGACTCCGGGATTCATAGGGATATCCTGCTCATGCAGGGGCACCAACACACTTATAACCTAGCACCTTATAACCTAGTACACAAGTAGCCAATTGTGGAGGTACAAAAGTACTTACCAAGTCAAATTTAGGGAGGAAGCACAGTGACTGGGGTCCTCATTAGCCGGATCCCAGTCAGACTAATCAAAAAAACATACTGTCACCAGCAAAAAGTGGGGGTAACCATGAAAGCAGATCCTAGTTTTCTACAACATTTCATTGCTAACTACAGCTGCAGGTTAAAAGGCAAGTGCAGTGTTGAGAATTATGCCAAGTGCCACACTAACTGTAATGGCAAGTGCAACATTAAGTGCAATGTCAAGTGTGGTAGCGAGTGCCAAGCTGAGAACAATGACTAGTGCAAAGCAAGTGGGACCCCAAGTTCAAACGTAAGTGCAATTCCATGTGTAATGTTTATGTTCATTACAAGTTGAATGTCAAACAGAACGTTGTGGGTACCACAAACTGGAATATCATAACAAGTGTAACACTAACTGTAATGGCAAGTGCAACATTAGGTGCAATGTCAAGCATGGTAGCGCTGTTTATTTGCATTGCGACATCATTTGTTTGCCGTCAATTTCTTTCTGTGCCCCCAAAAGTTTCACTTTAAGTCAGCTCTCCTAGAAAGTGAAAGAAGAATATACATGAGCCTTTTGTGAAGGTAGAAACATGATCTTGCCCTTATGTTTGCAATGATGTAGTAGGTGACTGACCAATCTCTGCTCAGTGTCTTCTATGATTTTTCTCAATGACTTTCAAGTTCTCGAAGGAAATTAGGAGGGACTTGTTATCCAGTATTGTGGTATCTTTCATAGATTCTCATGCTTGAATGATTCCCCGTTGTCAAAGTGGGAGTCCCCAGGTACCATAATCAAGCAGTAATATAAACCTTTTCATAAGCTAGAATGGCCCTAGTCTCTCAGTTTAATAGCCTATCTATATCCTTTTAAGAAAAGGACCAATCTTGAACTATAACCAATCGGCCGCTAGCACCCTCTAGAACACTCCCAAAACAGGCTGAGTCTCTCAGACTTTCACCGCACGTCAACTGAGTATTAGTAACATGTCTGAAAGTAAAATCCTTTTTCGTTCCTGCAAGACCCTTGGGAAGAAAAGACTTCATGTGGCTCACTCACATAAGGATTGCCTTTACTGTGTTCATCCCAAGCATGAGGTAAGGGAGTGGAAGATTTGCAGCATTTTCTCCTCAAAAACGTTGAGTGACACAGAAAGAAGGTTTCGCATATGGCTTCAGAGCCAGAGAATGTCCTCTGAGGAGGACAGTGATTCTTCTGTCAGGTCTCACAAGAGGGCCAGCTCCCTTGAAGGAGCTTCTGAGAAGTCCAGAAAATCTATCAAGACTTCCCATGTACCTCACAGCTCCAAGAAAAAGGAGAAGCAAAAACATTTCTCCTCAGAGACTACTTTATCTGGTCTGTTGACATCTTCTGCCAGAGAAAGAGGCCGTCCAAATTCTTCCTTCGTCGACCCTTCTATGAAGCAGAAGTCCGCTTCAAAATCTGTGTCGGTAATGACCTCTCCGTCGACACCAACATCGGCAACAAACGCTACCATATACTTGTCAAGGCCATCGATGGTAACAGCTATCAATCCTCCTATCTCATTGACGAAGATCCAGGCGTCTACAAAGTTCCCATCTATGCCCTCGTTGTTGACAATCCCGTCAATGTCGCTGCCATAGATGCTGTTTCCTATGACGGCCCAGTTGATGACGACTCCTTCGGCAGTGGTCCTGTCAGGGGTGGTCCCATCGGGGGTGGCTCCATTGACAATGACGATTCCTCCAACAATGCCTTCAACTATGGGGATAAAAATTTCACACATACTACAGCTCACTCAATGCCTCACGTTGTTAGCACGAGTGCCAGATTTTGTCATCACTACAGACCTGTCAGAACTCCACAAGGCTTACCTGGTATGCTCGTGGGGCTATCTCGCAGGGACGACACGAACAACCTCCACCGTCCCCCTCCTTACCTAATCAAGGTGAATATACTGACCTAGGAAAGGATGAAGGAGTCAAAAGGTTGTGGGAAGGGACGCCGTCTGTGAAGACCTGGTGAAGAGTCTCACTAGACTGAGGGCACTTGTCTTGGGCCGCCAGCTATATAAGTGAGGAACAAATTGGTTAGTGCATCTGCACACCTTTCTAGCTCGATCATACACACAGCACTCAAAACAATGCAAGGAACGTTGAGCAAGGGTCAGTATAGTCCCCTGGAACAAAGGCTGGAGATGGAGCAGCTCGAGGGCAGGCACGATATACCCCAGTTCCTGAAGCACCGGAAGAAGATGGCACCAGCGATCCCAACGTCAGTGAAGGGATAGGGAAGGGCTGGCACGCTCACCTGCGTGGTAGCAGTGTGGAAACGGAAAGAAAAATAAGGAACGCTCCTGGTTGGTGAGGAGAACAAGGGAAGCCACAATCATGCGTTCCCTGTGCGTGTCGCGGTAACCAAAAGATAAGGCGCTCCTGCATCGTGAAAACAATAAGAGATCGCGATCAAGCGTTCACTGTCCGTGTCGCGGTAGAAAGTAGTACAAGGCACTCCTGCGCCGTGAAAACAACAAGAGATCGCGATCACGCGTTCCCGGTACGTGTCGCGGTGTCACGAAACAAGGCGCTGCTGCGCCGTGGGGAACCAAGCAAGAAGCAGCGACCACGCGCTCTCCGAGCGTGTCGCAGGACCCACAAAACAAGGCACTCCTGCTCCGCGGGCTGATGTAAGGAAAACTGTGACCACGCGTTTCAGTGCGTGTCGCGGTCCAAGTACCAGGAATCTTTTGGGGCTGGTATCTGCAAGGAAGACGCTATCATGCGTCTGCAACGGCAGAGGTGTCGGGCTGGTCGGGAACTTCAAGGCATCCGTAGCGGCAGGCTAATAACAGGAAATAGTACAGGAAGCGCCGAAGGGCTAGAGTACCGCGGCTTTATGCGGTCTCACCCGGTAGTGCTTCCCACCTGACTGGGTGCACTTCCTGGTTGGAGCACTGGACTGCTGACCTGCCCTGCAGTCCTGTGCACCAACCATAGACCGGAAATCTCCAAACATACCACCACACGCACCGCTTCTCTTCCCTGGCTGGAACCATGACAAGACGCCTACATGGAAGGCGGGGGGCCACATGCAGAACCTTCAGATCTAGGGAAGGTGGTCCACAAGTCAGAAGTCTTTTCACATCAACAGCTTAGAGCTCAAAGCCATTTTTCTCACCTTGCAAGCCTTCCTCCTAAGAATTACAGACTCCTCTGTGCTGGTTCATACCAACAATACAACCAGAATGTATTATATGAATAAACAAGGAGGAACCTGGTCGCTAAGGTTATTTCAGGAAGCCCAAGAGCTTTGGGAGCGGCTCGCGGCTCACAACATATCATTAAAGTACGAACTTCTGTCTAGAGTCCATAATACGCTTGCAGATGCCCTGAGCAGGACATGGGACAACTACCACGAGTGGGAACTCGAACAATGGCAACTCAACAGGATATTCGTGGTGTGGGGGAAACCAGCGCTGGATCTCTCCACAACGCAAACCAATTTCAAATGTGGTTTTACGCCAGTCAATTTCCCCTCCCAGGATCATGAGGGAATGCCCTTTCGATGCGTTCGTCTAAGATTTATGTGTGCTTTTTCCCCATCCTACTGATTCCCAGAGTCATCAGCAAGATGAAGGGGGGCAAAAGATGAAGGGGGGCAGTCTTGCCTGGGTTCCCAAGTGGCCCAGACAACACTGGTTTTCGGAGCTTCTCCTTTAAGAGACGAAGCCTATTCGCCTCCTGCCAACGCCATTTCTCCTGGCTCGGATCAAAGGTCAAATATGTCACCTGGAGCCAGCATCTCTTCACCTGCATGCATGGCCCTTGAATTCCCTGAATTTAGGAATCCAGGGCTCTTGCAAGAATGCAGAGATATTCTCTCCTAATCTAGGGTTGAAGGCACCAACAAGACTTACAGGTCGAAGTGGAAGAGATTTTGTTCCTGGTGTTTCAAAAATGACTTACATCTGTTCAAAGCAAAACAATGGATGATGGACGGAGTGTCGAACATTGCAAGCACTCACCCCCAGTCAACTGATCTGAGTTTAATCCATCATTATTCTTTAGCTCACTCCGCCACCCCAGTTCAGACATGGCCATATGCAAATCAGTCTGACCCTGTGCCTCATGGGAACAGTCCAGCCCGAACTGCCAAGCCATGTCTTCTCTGGACTGAAAACAAGCATCCTGGGACCACTTTCTGGCTAATTAGCCATCATCAGCCAGGCTAGCTTGAATCCAGTGGCAAAGTGAGCAAGGGACCCACTTCTAGGCATACCCTGCCAACTTAGTGTGAACAAAGCAAAACCAAAGGGGATGATGGATGGAGTGTTAAACATTGCAAGCACTCACCCCCAGTCAACTGATCTGGGTTTAATCCATCATCATTCTTTAGATCACTCCGCCACCCCAGTTCAGACATGGCCATATGTAACTCTGCAAGGGTGGGTGTCCTCCCTTAAGTAATCGGTGGTTAGGCTGACTGCAGTTAACTGTGAGTTAGAATAGAGGGTGTAGGATGCGATGGCCAAGCCTGTCAAAACACTATTTGTGTGCTGGGGTTCCTGGAGACAGTTGAGGAGGCGGAGGCCTTCTTGGAGGATTGGGTGAAGTGGCAGCTCCAACCACTGGGTCTTTCGGATTTCTTTGTGCTTGAGCGGGTGCACAGGGCCTTGGTGTCGCCCAGTGCACCTCCAAGGGCCATCATTGCTAAGATCTTGAACAGTTAAGACAGGGATTGTATACTGCGCGCTGCCTACCAGTGGACAGTCCCTCTGTTGGAAAACAGCAAAATTGCCATTTATCCGGATTACACTAGAAAGGTGCAGAAGCAGCTGTAATCGTTTCTGGCTGTTAAACAGAAACTAAGTGCACTGCAGCTGAAGTACATGATTTTGAACCCCTCAAAAAAGGAGGTCCTATTGCAGAGTAAGGCACATTTTTTCGAGCAACCGGAAGAGTCTGGGAATAGTTAGAGATGTGGGACAAAACAGCTTGTAAACTGGGCCTGTCCGTGGTTGTTGACATTGCTGACCCCAGAGGGGGCCACCAGATTCGATACCATCGGATTTGCCTAGAGTCGCGAGCTGCGAAGACAGCACCGTGCAGGTATCGGGGTAGTGCCTCATGAATGCACAGGAGGGAGCAATCGGCTCTTCCATCAATTGGCTCGCAGGCTTGTGTCCCCAGCGTCACGATGGACTGTGTGCTGGACACCTTGCAAATTGACTCAATCCAGAGTTAATCCTAATGTTGATGTTATGTTTTTCTTCCTTTCTATAAGACTTTGCTGGTGGACAGAGGGAGTGATTGCTATGGGGCTACAACTACTTATGCATGGTTTGTTGGCCTCACGGGGCACTGATGTTGCATGCTGGTGTCCTATTCGGGCTCTTATGGTCTGCAATCCTCTTTCTGCAGAGGGAGGCCCGGGCTCCCACTTTGAAACCGGTGATTACTGCTGTGATTATTGAAGCTTGATGGTGTCTGGTGTCCCCCCATACCCATCGGGTGAGTGATTTTGCTACTGTATGTGAACGAGCAGTCTTGTGCTTGGGATCTCAGTTGGGCGGCATGGGGAATGTTGTGTTGGTCCTGACACATGTAATTGGTGGGTACATATAGGTATATTGTTGCATTATGTTTGCCCAGGGGGGAGGGGTTGTTTGTTATGGTTTCATTGTTGTTGTCTGATTTGCAGCAGCTCGGGAAAAGTCTTTACAATGCTGATGGACATTGGGAGTTTTCTATCCTGCAGCGTAATAGACATGGGGGATGAATATTGTTTCTTGACATGGTATGTCTGCAGGCTGAGGTCCTACACTAAGCGTTATAGGAATCGCCTTCCTGAAGTGTCATTAAATCAGCATAGCCTGCTTACAGGAGATGCACTTAGATAATGCAAAGGCTGTCTATGAAGTGGAGGAGGTCAGGTGTTCCATGCCACCTACCCTGTCTACCCGGTTTTGGGTGGCACCAGGTATACCGTTTAGCCTTACTTATTCAGAGGCTGATGTGGAGGGCAGAAATGTGCTACTGCACGGTGTACTGGAACGGAAAGCTCTGTCTCTGCTCTACACCTATGCCCCAAATATGGACGATCCTTGCTTCTTTTCTGGGCACAGGACTTGGTCAGTCCAGATGTGTCCCTCTTGTGGTTGGACGACTTTAATTGTCTGATTGATGGGGACATTAATAGAATTCTGCCGCAGACGGGCACTAAACTTTGCATGACTACAGTCCTCAGGAAGATGATGCATAATTTGGGATTGGAAGACGTCTGGCGTGCACTTCACCCACCGTTGAAGAATTTTATATGCCACTCTCTTACTCACGGTACAAAAGGGGGTGGTGATGGACGGAGCATCAGAACCAATCAAACACTCACACCCAGTCAACAGATCTGGGTTTGATCCATCACCGTTCTTTAGCCCACTCTGCCACCCCAGTTCAGACATGGCAATATGCAAATCAGTCTGACCCTGTGCCTCATGGCGGTACAAAAGGGGGTGGTGATGGACGGAGCATCCGGAAGCTTGTTTCCGGTCCAGAGAAGGCATGGCTTGGCAGTTCGGGCTGGACTGTTCCCATGAGGCACAGGGTCAGACTGATTTGCATATGGCCATGTCTGAACTGGGGTGGCAGAGTGGGCTAAAGAACAGTGATGGATCAAACCCAGATCTGTTGACTGGGTGTGAGTGTTTGATTGGTTCTGATGCTCCGTCCATCACCACCCCCTTTTGTACCGTTTAGTTCGCCATAAGTTGGCAGGGTATGCTCAGACGTGAGTCCCTTGCTCACTTTGCCACTGGATTCAAGCAAGCCTGGCTGAAGACGGCTGAAATGCCAGAAACCGTTCCTAGGAAGCTTGTTTCCGGTCCAGGGAAGGCATGGCTTGGCAGTTCGGGCTGGACTGTTCACATGAGGCACAGGGTCAGACTGATTTGCATATGGCCATGTCTGAACTGGAGTGGCAGAGTGGGCTAAAGAACGGTGATGGATCAAACCCAGATCTGTTGACTGGGTGTGAGTGTTTGATTGGTTCTGATGCTCCGTCCATCACCACCCCCTTTTGTACCGCTTTGTTCGCCAAAAGTTGGCAGGGTATGCTCAGACGTGAGTCCCTTGCTCACTTTGCCACTGGATTCAAGCAAGCCTGGCTGAAGACGGCTGAAGTGCCAGAAACCGGTCCTAGGAAGCTTGTTTCCGGTCCAGGGAAGACATGGCTTGGCAGTTCGGGCTGGACTGTTCCCATGAGGCACAGCGTCAGACTGATTTGCATATGGCCATGTCTGAACTGGGGTGGCAGAGTGGGCTAAAGAACGGTGATGGATCAAACCCAGATCTGTTGACTGGGTGTGAGTGTTTGAGTGGTTCTGATGCTCCGTCCATCACCACCCCCTTTTGTACCGCTTTGTTCGCCATAAGTTGGCAGGGTATGCTCAGACGTGAGTCCCTTGCTCACTTTGCCACTGGATTCAAGAAAGCCTGGCTGAAGACGGCTGAAATGCCAGAAACCGGTCCTAGGAAGCTTGTTTCCGGTCCAGGGAAGGCATGGCTTGGCAGTTCGGGATGGACTGTTCCCATGAGGCACAGGGTCAGACTGATTTGCATATGGCCATGTCTGAACTGGGGTGGCAGAGTGGGCTAAAGAACGGTGATGGATCAAACCCAGATCTGTTGACTGGGTGTGAGTGTTTGATTGGTTCTGATGCTCCGTCCATCACCACCCCCTTTTTTACCGCTTTGTTCGCCATAACTTGGCAGGGTATGCTCAGACGTGAGTCCCTTGCTCACTTTGCCACTGGATTCAAGCAAGCCTGGCTGAAGACGGCTGAAATGCCAGAAACCGGTCCTAGTAAGCTTGTTTCCGGTCCAGGGAAGGCATGGCTTGGCAGTTCGGGCTGGACTGTTCCCATGAGGCACAGGGTCAGACTGATTTGCATATGGCCATGTCTGAACTGGGGTGGCAGGGTGGGCTAAAGAATGGTGATGGATCAAACCCAGATCTGTTGATTGGGTGTGAGTGTTTGATTGGTTCTGATGCTCCGTCCATCACCACCCCCTTTTGTACCGCTTTGTTCGCCATAAGTTGGCAGGGTATGCTCAGACGTGAGTCCCTTGCTCACTTTGCCACTGG
Organism: Triturus cristatus; assembly: GCF_964204655.1. Classification (NCBI taxonomy): domain Eukaryota; kingdom Metazoa; phylum Chordata; class Amphibia; order Caudata; family Salamandridae; genus Triturus; species Triturus cristatus. The sequence continues at coordinate 80,009,555 of NC_140581.1, forward strand.
ATTCAAGCAAGCCTGGCTGAAGACGGCTGAAATGCCAGAAACCGGTCCTAGGAAGCTTGTTTCCGGTCCAGGGAAGACATGGCTTGGCAGTTCGGGCTGGACTGTTCCCATGAGGCACAGGGTCAGACTGATTTGCATATGGCCATGTCTGAACTGGGGTGGCAGAGTGGGCTAAAGAACGGTGATGGATCAAACCCAGATCTGTTGACTGGGTGTGAGTGTTTGAGTAGTTCTGATGCTCTGTCCATCACCACCCCCTTTTGTACCGCTTTGTTCGCCATAAGTTGGCAGGGTATGCTCAGACGTGAGTCCCTTGCTCACTTTGCCACTGGATTCAAGCAAGCCTGGCTGAAGACGGCTGAAATGCCAGAAACCGGTCCTAGGAAGCTTGTTTCCGGTCCAGGGAAGGCATGGCTTGGCAGTTCGGGCTGGACTGTTCCCATGAGGCACAGGGTCAGACTGATTTGCATATGGCCATGTCTGAACTGGGGTGGCAGAGTGGGCTAAAGAACGGTGATGGATCAAACCCAAATCTGTTGACTGGGTGTGAGTGTTTGATTGGTTCTGATGCTCCGTCCATCACCACCCCCTTTTGTACCGCTTTGTTCGCCATAAGTTGGCAGGGTATGCTCAGACGTGAGTCCCTTGCTCACTTTGCCACTGGATTCAAGCAAGCCTGGCTGAAGACGGCTGAAATGCCAGAAACCGGTCCTAGGAAGCTTGTTTCCGGTCCAGGGAAGGCATGGCTTGGCAGTTCGGGCTGGACTGTTCCCATGAGGCACAGGGTCAGACTGATTTGCATATGGCCATGTCTGAACTGGGGTGGCAGAGTGGCCTAAAGAATGGTGATGGATCAAACCCAGATCTGTTGACTGGGTGTGAGTGTTTGATTGGTTCTGATGCTCCGTCCATCACCACCCCCTTTTGTACCGCTTTGTTCGCCATAAGTTGGCAGGGTATGCTCAGACGTGAGTCCCTTGCTCACTTTGCCACTGGATTCAAGCAAGCCTGGCTGAAGACGGCTGAAATGCCAGAAACTGGTCCTAGGAAGCTTGTTTCCGGTCCAGGGAAGGCATGGCTTGGCAGTTCGGGCTGGACTGTTCCCATGAGGCACAGGGTCAGACTGATATGCATATGGCCATGTCTGAACTGGGGTGGCAGAGTGGGCTAAAGAACGGTGATGGATCAAACCCAGATCTGTTGACTGGGTGTGAGTGGTTGATTGGTTCTGATGCTCCGTCCATCACCACCCCCTTTTGTACCGCTTTGTTCACCATAAGTTGGCAGGGTATGCTCAGACGTGAGTCCCTTGCTCACTTTGCCACTGGATTCAAGCAAGCCTGGCTGAAGACGGCTGAAATGCCAGAAACCGGTCCTAGGAAGCTTGTTTCCGGTCCAGGGAAGGCATGGCTTGGCAGTTCGGGCTGGACTGTTCCCACGAGGCACAGGGTCAGACTGATTTGCATATGGCCATGTCTGAACTGGGGTGGCAGAGTGGGCTAAAGAACGGTGATGGATCAAACCCAGATCTGTTGACTGGGTGTGAGTGTTTGATTGATTCTGATGCTCCGTCCATCACCACCCCCTTTTGTACCGCTTTGTTCGCCATAAGTTGGCAGGGTATGCTCAGACGTGAGTCCCTTGCTCACTTTGCCACTGGATTCAAGCAAGCCTGGCTGAAGGCGGCTGAAATGCCAGAAACCGGTCCTAGTAAGCTGGTTTCCGGTCCAGGGAAGGCATGGCTTGGCATTTCGGGCTGGACTGTTCCCATGAGGCACAGGGTCAGACTGATTTGCATATGGCCATGTCTGAACTGGGGTGGCAGAGTGGGCTAAAGAACGGTGATGGATCAAACCCAGATCTGTTGAATGGGTGTGAGTGTTTGATTGGTTCTGATGCTTTGTCCATCACCACCCCCTTTTGTACCACTCTCTTACTCACAACACATTCTGTAGGCTGGACAGGGTGTTGGTGGTGGGGATCCTCCCGCTCAGCATTTGGCTCTCTCAGATCTAGCTAGATTCTTGTCTGATCACTTTCTGATGTGCTGCATGCTAAAGGGGTGGGGGTCACAGCGCAGAGATCAGTGTGGAGATTCCTGGTTGTGGTCCTGTTGGACACGGTGGGTAGGGAGTTGGTCGGCTCAGGCGTTGACTGACTATATGGAGTATGACTGGGGCACGACCGCTTGCAGGACAACCGAATGGGAGGCTATGAAGGCAGTGTTGCAAGGGCAGTGCTTATAGTTAACCTGTGGAGTGAGGCACCAGTTACAGAAGGAGATTCATATGGCGGAGACTAGGCTGGTGAGCATGCTGGCGCAGAAATCGCCTCATTCGGTATTAGACAGGGGTGAGGATGTGGTGTGGCGGTGCATAGCGGATACTAAGGATAGACTGGACAAGTAGACACTAAAAAAGTATCATCAGAAACTGCATCGAGAGGGGTACAAGTCAGGCAAGCTGCTGGCATGGATTCTGCGCAGAGAGGTGGCCGATGCCCCTATATTCCATTGCTCATGACGGAGGGCGCAGCAGTGATCTCAAGGGTGGACATTAAGATGACTTTTCGATGGCTCACAGATGGCGGAGTCCAGGTGGAAATGCAAGGTTGTTGGAAGCTAGTTATGTCCCTAAGGCTTCAGATCAGGAGGCCAGCCAACTAACAGTTGGAGTCACTTTGGTTTAAGGTTCAAAAGATGCGGGTCCAGTCCTTCTCACCCAGGCAAGATGGCAGCAGGCAGCAGGTCAGAACAGCAGGGCAGTAGTTCATTCACAGCAGCAGTCCAGCAGAGTGGCAGTCCTTTCAGCAGCACAGCAGTCCTTCTTCCTGGCTGAGAATTCACAGGTTCAGAAGTGTACTGAAGTGGTGGTGCTTGAGGTCTTTCTTGTATACAAAGTTGTGCCTTTGAAGTGGGGAGAAACATCTATAGTCATGCATTTGAAGTGCACAGATGCCCTGCCTTCCTGGCCTTGGCTCCAAACTAACTACAGTGGTTATGCAGCTCTTTGTATGGAGACAGAACACAGCATTTTTAGGTGTAAGGGAGTCTGGATCCAGTTCCTCCCTCCCATTCTGCCAGTGATGGTCCATCCAGTCACACCAAAGCTCCCATTGTGTGTGGCATCTAGGAGTAATACACAAAGCCCTACTGTTGGAAACTAGGATCTGCTTTCATGGTTACCCCCACTTTTTGCTGGGTGTCAGTGTTTTTTGACCTTGCCTGCTGGGATCTTGCTAATCAGGACACAAGCAAGTCTGCTGTCTCCCCTAAATTGACAATGGTAAGTACTTTGGTACCTCCACAATTGACTACTGTTGTACCCTTCTAAGCCCCTAGAATATGGAACTAAGGTACAAAGGGCATGGGTACATCAGGGGTCTCCCATGGGCTGCAGCATGTATTGTGCCACCCATGGGAGTCCACTTAAACTGTGACTACGGACCTGCCATTGTGAGTTGGTGCTTGCACCTCTCACAAGAGATATCATTTTCCTTATATCTGTGGTCACTGCACTTAAAACATATAAGTCACCAATATGGCAGTCTCTTCAGTCCTGAGGGCAGGGTGCTTGGTTATCAATTTGAGTGTGCCCGTGCATGAGCAGGATGCCCCTACAAACCCTGGAGTTGATTCTCCAGGTTTTGTAAGTGCTGTCAGCCATTTTAATACATATAGTGGACTTCAGTCAGTACGAGATGTCTTACTATATAGTGACTGCACTGAACCTGGTCAAGTTTGGTACCAAATATGTTGGAATCATACCCCAACATGGATTCCAGTGTTACAAGCATAATCCCATGTACTGGGGGACTCCCTTGGGGTTCCCCCCTGTACTCAGAATAACAGCCTTTCAGGGTCAGCCAGCAAGCTAGTGCTGCTGCCGACCACAGACACAATTCTGCCCTCCTACTACTGAGCCAAGCTTGAGCAAGGTAAGGTAGAACAATAGGATTCCTGTCACAGGGAGGTGAGACCACCTCCCATACAGGACTTAGGAGCTCATTTATGAGCCCCTGCGTCACTTTTGCGCCGCCGGTGCGTCACTTTTTGTGACGCACCAGTGGCGTAAAACATGTGCCATGTTGCGCCATATTTACAAAGTGACGCATCTAGGTAGATGCGTCACTTTGTAAACCCCTGCGCCACATTATACCTGCGCCAGGTATAATGTATGCAAGGGGGGCGTTTTGACGCAACAAAGGGTCGTAGAAGTGACGCAGTGAAATCTACGAGATTTCACTGCGCCACTTCTAGGGTGCAAATGCGTCAATTTCTTGCGCCTGCCTCAAGGCAGGCGTAAGACTGACGCAGGCCCTTTCACATGGGGCTTGCCCCATGTGAAAGGACACATTGCTGGAGTTGCGTCACTTTTGTGACACACTCCAGCGATGCGTCACTTTTGCGCCTACAGATACGTCAGAAATACTGACGTATCTGTGACTCCTTGCGACATGATGCGTCATACTGTAAATATGACGCATCACTGGAGTCGCAGGGAGGGCGCAGTGAAAAGTGGCGCATCACTGTTTTCACGCAGTGATGCGTCACTTTTCATAAATGAGGCCCTAAGTGTTTTGGGCTGGGGTAGGGGTGCTTGCCAGCCCCACAAGCCTGCTACGAAGGATATGTTTGGTGCCCTCATTGCGTACTCCAGTTTGAGCCAGTTCAGGGAGCCTTTGGCTCCCGCTCTGGCACGAAACTGGACAAAGGACATGGGAGTATCCCCCCTCTTCCCAGCCCCTCCCCTGGGAGGGACCCCCGTTTGTTCCAACCCTTTCCTTAGGGTATGTTATGTTGACAGGCATATACACAAGAGAACTCATTGGAAGAGGGAGGCTTTCAATTATTTCCTAAATTGCCAATAACTCGAACAGGCACAAATTTGCACTGGGAGTAAACCAGGGCCAGGTAAGAAAAAGATCTCCCTTCACATCTAGACGAGCGGATGTGGGGTATACACAGCATGGCTTTTTCCATAGATCTCAGATTTCTGTTGGGTACATGCAGTTTAACTTTCTTTTGGGGATAGCTAGGGCCATTGCCCCTTATAGCCTTATATGTAAGGCAGCAAATCTTAAAGGTGCTCCTTTTTTACTGGCAGCCAGTGCAGCGACTTCAGTGAAGGAACCAACAAAGTACCCGACAGAAGAATGAAAATGAGTCTAGCTGCCATATTATGTACCATATGGAGTTTGGCCACAAGCATCTCATTAACTGCAGCCAGTAGAGCGTTACCATAATCTAGTCGACTAACTACTAGAGTTTAAGGGCTTACCTGGGGGTGGTTCCTTAGATTCTTCATGGGACCAGACTCAAGACTAAAACCACCTCACTCTCACAACTATCTGGACACTTGGGGCGTGAGTTGTTTACTCCAGGGCGCACACACACACTTATAACCACACACCCTGCCCTCAGGACTGAAGAGCCTGCCATAGTGGTGACTTACTGGTTTAAAGTACAGTGACTTCTGTTGTGAGAGATGCAAGCACCAACTCACACAGGCTGCAATGGCAGGCCTGTAATCACAGTTTAAGTGGACTTCCATGGGTTGCACAATACATGCGGCAGCCCATGGGAGAGCCCTAGTGTACCTATGCCCTTGGTACCTTAGTTCCATATACTAGAGGCTTGCAAGGGTACACCAGCTGCCAATTGTGGAGGTACAAAGTACTTACCATGGTCAATTTAGCGAGAAAGCAGAGTGACTGGGAACCTGATTAGCATGCTCCCAGTCAGACTATGTCAAAAACACACTGACACCAAGCAGAAAGTGAGGGTAATAAATGAAAGCAGATCCTACTTTCCTACAGAAGCTGTGTTTCAAAAAGTCATAGTTCATTCTCCTTCTCCTCAGAGGGCATGTCGATATCCTTTAGTTCATCCATGAGGTAAGTATGTTTTTTATAGGGGGCAGGCAATTAATGCCTATATTCATGAGCCCACACATTTGATGGTTCAACACACATTGGCTCATTGACAGCACTTATTGATGATGGAAGCTCGAATTCAGGGGGCTCAGATGCCAACAGTACATAAAGTTATAGGTCGAGAGAAGTGTTGAAGAGTGCTACTTGCGAACTTGCTCTGTTATACATCACTTACTGTTGGGAAGACAGAAGCAGCACTTAGCATTGTCTCTGGTGCTCGTGTAGTGGATAAATCAAGGCCCCTGGTAGCAAAACCAGCCACAGGCAGTTCAGGTAGTTGTTAAATCCAGCATAATCTGTTGGACAATGCATGCACCAGAACACAGTTCTTACTTGAAACGCATCCATTTTCTGGAAGCCGTAGCAGCCTCCATCGGGCTCTCAACAGGAAGGATGATCTTCTCTGAGTCCCAGCAATCAAAAAATTGTCTTTGGATGGTATCTTGCTTGAAGGATACTTTTGGGCGAAGAACCTCTCTACCTAGGTGGTTGAGTGGTCGACCTTAAATACTAAAAATTATCAGGGATGAAATCCTCTGACATAGTTTCAGTAATGTGGTACCTAGATTAAGTGCACCAGAGAAAGGATTCTAGACATATCTGTAAGAATTCGAACTACACCTCTTTGATGAATTATCTTGGGATGTTTCTTGATGGCCCTTTATATCAACAAGGGATCATTTGTTTCAGACTGGGGGTCGCATCAGGTGTTATATATCGGGGTCATTATCTGAATGACTTGACACTTTCTCAGTTCTGTGAATAATAAGGGCGGACAGCGTTTATGTTATTGTTTATAGTAGATACAAAGGTGAGTTGACAGAATTCTGAAGGATTGTTTTCCAAGTTGGAGTTGGTGGCCTGACTGCAATAGAGTTGGACCTTAGGGACTTTATATCAGAAGTATGACCTTTATATCCTTGTAGCCCCATTTGGAGTCGAGAAGATGAATGGCAAGATCTTCACTCTCAGTCCAAACCATGATGGTTATGGTTGCTGCAGACGAGGGCTGGACAGGTCTTTTTTTCCATCGGGTGTTCCCTCTTTGGGCTGGAGCCCCTGCAGGCTGAATTATAAGGCAGGGGGCCACTACTGATGTCTCTATTGCTTTTCCCATCTCCCTGAGGTAAAATGCAGCAGGCATTAGGAGGCTTCAAGAAAGAGAGAGAGAGAGAGAAAAAGAGAGAGAGAGACAAAAAAAGAAAGGGAAGGGGAAGGTAGAGACAGAGCGATCAGAGAGGGAGAAGAGAAAGAGAACAGAAGGAGAGAGACAAAGAGGATGGCTGGAAACAGAGAGATATAGTACGAAGACTAAAAGAGCTGGGCTAAACTGAGCATTTTTGCAAGGCTACTTTGGGTTCCCTAGTCTAACCCTGCAGCAGCCCTATCACTAAAAAGGTGGTGCTTTCCATAAATGAGGCATATTTGATGGTCTCAGCTCCGAATTAAAACAGGCCTAGAGCCTTGCAGACTCTTAAGGGGGTTTGGGTCTCAGTCCCCCATTAGCTGTGGTCTTAGCTACCCGAACCCCAAGGTGGGGAGAATCTCAAATACATTTTTTTAAATTTATTTTTATTGGAATTTTAAGTAATCAGATATAATGCACACTATCATCAGCAACGGTCCCATACAAAACAGTAGTACGGTTTCAAAACATGTGGCAACAATTACAAATCATGAAGCGTTGACATGTGATTGTACCAATAAAGAATCGGATATTGTCATGCTGGCATTCTATACGTCATGAGGTACACCTACAACATCCTGAGGAGGCTCGTCTGTCGACACAGAATGTAAATATTGCAAAAAGGGCTTCCATATATCAGCAGGTCTGGATGAGGAGGAGAGCTCCTCCGCATAGAAGATGAGTCGGTCACGGCAGCACGCCAAGTCTTGGAGCCAACGCGTAGTCGTTGGAGCTGACCGGCTCTCCCAAGTCTTTGCCACCCTCCTTTTAGGCATCAAAAGAGCCACCCTCACCAACCTGCCTAAAGATCCCTTCACAGTAGGCACCAATCCCAGCAAACAGATATGTGGAAAGCATGGTAACTGTATGTTAATCATTGTGGACAGTATTTGTAGCACTCCCGCCCAAAATTGAGCCACCTTGGGGCATACCCACGCTAAATGCCAGAAATCAGCATCTGGCACACCACACCACTTGCATAGGTCGTTGTCACGAAGACCATATTTATATAGCTGAGTTGGAGTATAATATACTTGGTGTAGGTACTTATAATGGATAATTCTTAAGTTACAATTCAAAAGTCAGGGTTTCCGTAAACTGACAGCAACGCTCCCAATCAATCAGTGACAGTGGTGGGTCCAAATAAGTGTTCAATATGTCCATGCTGCGGTTAGGGGGCTGCGGTCGTTCCTCCTTGGCTGCGCGATACAGTTTGGTAAGTAGATGACATCGTGTGGAGCTAGGAAAGAGGACCTGGAGGGTATTCAGGGTGGCAGGTTCTGTGGGGAAGGTATGATACAGTGTTTGCAGCGCTTTCTTTAGTCTGAAGACAAGGAAATCAAACAGCTGTGTTTTGTGCTGTATAAAGTCCAGATCGTCAGCAGACATAAAGGAGCCCCCCGGGAAAAGATCCTGCATTTTAACCATACCCACTTGACGCAAGGTGCGCAGCGCCCCCTTCTCATGTGTCACCAATATGTCTGCGTGAAAAGCAATAGGTAAAAGAGGGGAGTACAGAGGGAATTTACCAGCTAGACGGCCGATTGCATGCCAGGCTTTGATAGTGGTGTCAATTGTGTTAATTTCTGTCTGGGGCTCTCCCTTCCAGTGTGCGTGAGTATGGAGCCTAGCGGGAAAGGATGGGCGTCACCGTCCTCTATCGCTACATGTGGGATGAATTCATGCTTGCCAATCCAACAGTGGGCATATTGGGCTTGTGCACAGAGGTAGTACAGGTAGGGGTTGGGCGCACTGAAGCCCCCATGTTTATAATCCATGATAAATGCAAAAAGAACTATTGATGGACAGAATACAGAACAATGTCATACATTCTGATGGATACATCTGCCAGTGGATTCCTCACCTTGTGAATATCCCCTGCGCCAGCAACATTCGGAGACTTTTGTAGCTCTCCACGCTGACGAGGATGACGTCACAGAAGCATGGCTCTACTCGCGGCTCCGCTGACGTCACTGGATCCATAAGCGGACCACGTCGGCATGATGACGTCTGTTCCCTTTTTTCCGCGCCGTCGACGCTGACGGTTTTCTGGGTCTCTCCGTAGCTTTGGATAGTTACATTGTGTTTCTGCTGGTGATTCTCTTTCTTCTTGCTTCTTGTTTAAAGATGTCGACGAAGAAGTCTGGATTCAAGCCGCGCAGAGAGTGCGGTAAGCACATGTCCATCACGGATCCACACGAGGACTGTGTCTGGTGCCTGTCGTCAGATCACGGCGTCGAGGGATGCTCTTGCTGCTACAAAATGAATCCTAAGGCCTTGAAAGAAAGAGAAGCTAAGTTGTTTATAGCAAGGATGAAAAAAGAGAAGAGAGGTCGAAGACGCTCCAGATCGAGGTCAAGGTCGAGGTCGGGGTCGAAGTCGACGTCGGGACATGCTTCTAAGTCCAAGAAGCATAAAAAGAAGAAGAGTCATGGCTCTCGACGCCGTTCGGATAAGGAGGCAGCTCCGAGATCGACTTCGCCTGCTCGACGTCGTAAGGACTATGTTTCTCCCTCTCCTGTCTCTAATCCTACTTCTCCTGTTTGCCTGACCTCGCCTGCGGCTTCACCGGAACACTCTCCGGCTCCTTCAACGACGCCAACGCATTCTCCGGCTCCGGTTGAAGAAGCTCCGGCTCCTGATGAGTCTTACACTCCGCTGGCTCCACCGTCGGCGCCGATTGGCCCGAATCCGGTTATGCCTCATTCTGAGCCTTATCCCCCCTTTCCAGGCCCGGGACAAGACCCATCGCATTATTTAAATGCAATGTATGGCGTCTTCACAAGAGCACCTTCGTGCCCCATGGGTCCAATGGCTTTTAATCTGGGGGTTCCTCAAGCCTATGCTCAGGCTCCATTCATGCCTTTTTTCCCAGCGACGCCGTCTTGGCATTTCCCGGCGCCAAGGACATCGACGCCGCTTCCATCTTCTCCGACTCCAGCTCGACCTCATTCGACTCCGGCTGCTCCTCTGGATCCGTGTTCGACGCCGGCTCCGTCGGAGTCCGTTGCAGCGCCGCCGATGCCAGTCCTGAGGATTAGGTCCAGGCGAGAAGCACAAAGGGTCCTGGAGGAACAAAGGTACCAGGTTGAAGAGATGGAAGAAGGTGAGCTCATGGAGTCTGATTACTTTTTTGAGGAATTGAAGGAGGCTAGTGGCCTAGATTTGTCACCAGAATGGGAGATTACTCCTCCAGCTAATACTCCCTCTAAAGATGTGGCTCCTTACCACTAGGTCATTAGGAAAGCAGTGGAGCTTTTGGATTTACAGCTGCCAACAGCTGAATTCAAACCTAACATCCTCACTGAGGTTTTGCATTCTCCCTCCACCATGACAAAGCCTTTACTTCCATTTAATGAGGCCATCACTGAACCAGTCATGGAGGTATGGCGAAAGCCCTTTTCAGCTCCTGCGGTTTCTAAAACCGTAGCTAGAAGGTATAGGGCTACTCCAGGTGATCCAGACTTTCTTACCTCCCATCCTTCTCTGGAAAGTCTGGTGGTTCAGGCTGCCTGCTCAAAGAGATCTTCCAGGGCCTTTCCACAGGTTCCTAGTGACAGGGATGCTAAAATGCTTGACCAGTCAGCCAAGGAAGTTTTCTCCTCGGCGAGTATGGCCTTAAAGTCAACAAATGCCACCTGTCTCTTGGGCCTTTATATCCACGCTCTCATGGATTCCGCTAAACAGCTGGCTCCTAAGTTATCTGAGGAGGATAGGCTGAACTTTAATGAAGTGCTGTCAGACACTCAGGCGGCTGCGCGTCAGGTTATCCAGAGTGGCCTGGACACTGCGGACTCTGTTGCCAGAATTATGGGCTCCTCAGTCGCCACAAGGAGAAGTGCATGGCTGAAATCATCTGAGTTCTCCCCTGATGTGCAGGAAATGCTTCTGGACCCGCCTTTTGACGGTTCTGGGCTGTTTGGTAAAAAGGCTGATGCGGCATTGGAAAGATTCAAGCAAAGCAAAGCCACGGCCAAATCCCTGGGTCTGCAGACTAAGGGTTCTTATAGGAGATACAGAGGCTTTGGGAGGTCGTCTTTTCGAACCTACAGACAGCCCCAGCAGCAGCAGCAACAGCAGCAACAGAATACTCTGTATAAGAGCTACAGGGGCAGAATCAGAGGTCGTGCTCGAGGTCGGCAGCTCTCCTCCTCCTCCTCCTCTTCCTCTTCCTCCCTCCCCCCCACCACGGCAAAGCAGCTGTAGATCCACCATTCTGGATCATGTTGGTCCTGTGGGGGGCCGGCTTACCCATTTTCTACAAGATTGAGAATCGGTCACTACAGACCTTTGGGTTCTAGATCTTGTAGAAAATGGGTACGCTCTTCCCTTTCGGGAATTCCCTCCGAATTACCCTCCTTGCCAAGGTGCTTGCTCGGAGGACCACCTTCTTTTCCTGCAGGAAGAAGTCCTTACGTTGCTAAAAAAAAGGTGCAATAGAGGCGGTTCCAGAGCAGGAGAGGGGTCAGGGATGCTACTCTCTGTATTTCCTGATTCCAAAAAAGGATGGCAGGCTACGTCCAATTCTGGACCTCAAAATCTTGAACATTTTTCTGAAGCAAGAGAAGTTCAAGATGCTCACCCTTGCGCAGGTTCTTCAAGCGCTGCAACAGGAAGACTGGATGGTGTCGATCGACTTGCAGGATGCGTATTTCCACATCCCCATCCAGAAGTTGCACAGGAAGTATCTCCGTTTTACGGTAGGGTCCCAACATTATCAGTTTGCGGTCCTTCCATTTGGTCCTACTACTGCAACCCGAGTCTTCACCAAGGTGATGGCAGTGGTGGCAGCCTTTCTCAGAAGATTGGGGATTCCAGTTTTTCCCTATCTGGACGACTGGCTGATCAAAACAGGGTCGCTAGAGTAGGTGCTTCATCATCTGCAAGTTACAACCCAGCTGTTGTACAAATTGGATTTCTCGATAAACGTGCCCAAATCTCACCTCTCAGGGCAACCTGTTCATAGGGGCGGTACTGGACACTACTGTGTGTCGAGCATTCCCACCTCCACAAAGGATTCTCAACATACAGGAAATGATTCCCTTGTTTTACAATGGAGCGGTCATTCCAGTCCTGAAGGTCCTTCGTCTGCTCGGTCTGTTTGCTTCCTGCATTCTGTTGGTCAACCATGCACGCTGGCACATGAGTGCGCTCCAGTGGTGCCTCCGCAGGCAGTGGTATCAGCACAACAGAGATCTCAGGGAGTCTGTGAGGATCTCCAGAGAAGCTGCAGCGGATCTGTCTTGGTGGAGCGTGGAGTGCAATCTGTCTCAAGGAAAGCCCTTCCATCTACCTCCATCGGTTGCCACAGTGATAACGGATGCATCCACTTTAGGGTGGGGTGCGCATCTGGGGATCTGGAGATCAAGGGTCTTTGGTCTCCAGAGGAAAGGTTGCTTCACATCAACCTTTTGGAGTTGCGGGCGATAAGTTTGGCACTCAAGGCCTTCCTCCCTTCCCTTCGCGGTCAGTCGGTTCAAGTCCTGACGGACAACACTACCGCGATGTGGTATGTCAACAAGCAGGGAGGAGTGGGGTCGCATTGTCTCTGCAGAGAAGCTCTGCATCTCCGGTCCTGGGTTCAGGATAATCAGATTTGTCTGATGGCAAATCATCTGGCCGGAGTTCTGAACGTGCGTGCAGACAGTCTCAGTCTGCAGTTCTCTGCCGACCACGAGTGGAGGCTCCATCCGGAGGTGGTTCGTCACGTCTTTCGGACGTGGGGAACTCCTCGGGTGGACCTGTTTGCCACTCACGAGAACGCTCACTGCCCGTTATTCTGCAGTCTCCAGTATCCGATGCAGGGAGCTTTGGGGGACGCGTTTCAGTTGGGATGGGACTCTCATCTCCTTTACACATTTCCTCCGATACCCTTGATTCCTGAGGTTCTGAGAAAGATTCGCCAAGACCGGGCCCAAGTCATATTGATCGCCCCGGATTGGCTAAGAAGGGTGTGGTATACAGATCTTCTCCACCTCTCCTTGTGCCCTCCGCTCCGTCTCCCTCTCAGGGCAGACCACCTCTCGCAGTCGGAGGGGCAGGTTCTATACCTTCATGCCTGGAGATTTAACGGGGCAACCTGAATTCTTTTTCTCTCCCACCTGACGTGGTGGATGTAATTTTGTCTGCCAGACGTCATTCCACCAAATCTATCTATTCCTATATGTGGTCTAAATTTGTTCTTTGGTGCGGAGAAAAGTCTATTGACCCTTTGAGGGCTCGTTTATCCAACATCCTTCAGTTTGCTCTCTCTCTTGCTCAGCAGGGCTTTGCTGTAGCTACTGTGAAGGGATATTTATCGGCTTTGTCAGCATTCCTTTGCTTGCCGGATCAGCCGTCCTTGTTTAAGTCACCTATTGTATTGCGGTTCATTAAGGGCCTTACAAATTTCTGCCTACTCCCTTTATTGTGCCTCAATGGGACTTAAATCTTGTCTTAACTTACTTGATGGGTTCTCCCTTCAAGCCCTTGCACAAGTGTCCCTTAAGGCTGTTGTCTTTCAAAACAGTTTTTCTCATTGCCATTACCTCGGCAAGGAGGGTAATTGAGCTTTAAGCTCTGAGTTCGAAACCCCCGTTCTTGACCGTTCATGATGAAAGAATGGTACTCAGGACCAGGGCTGCTTTTCTGCCTAAGGTGGTAACTCCTTTCCATCTGGGGCAGTCCATTACCCTTCCTACCTTCTATCCTCCCCCTCACCCTTCCAAGGAGGAGGAGCGGCTTCACTGCTTGGACCCTAAGAGGGCGGTGAGCTTTTACCTCGAGAGGACTAAAGACTTTCGAGAGGATGACCAGCTCTTCGCAGGCTTTGTTGGCTGCAGGAAAGGCAGAGCGGTGCACAAGCGCACCCTTTCCAGATGGATTATCTTGTGCATCAAGATATGTTACTCTTTGGCTGGTAAGGAACCTCCAGGGGGTATAAGGGCTCATTCTACCAGGGCAAAGGCTTCTACATCTGCCTTATCTAGCGTTGTTCCTGTGGAGGACATTTGTAGAGCGGCAACTTGGGCCTCCTTCCACACTTTCGCGAAGCATTACTGCTTGGATTCCGAGGTGAGGAGGGATGGAAACTTTGCTCGTTCCGTCCTTCAGGACTTTCTGGTATAGAAGGGTGGACACCCTCCTCCGGGAGTGGGACTGCTGTGGGAATCTTTTCACAAGGTGAGGAATCCACTGACAGATGTATCCATCAGATGAACAAGTTACTTACCTTCGGTAACGCTTTTTCTGGTGGATACAGTATCTGCCTGTGGATTCCTCACTGACCCACCCGCCTCCCCATGTCCACCCTAGTATACCTACAATTCTGATGATGTTTCGACATTTATTTGTTACTGTCAAAGGCAGTGTGCTATTTCTTTTGCCTTTCTGTATTATCTTCACACTGTGTGTGTTGTTTTGTATATTATATACTGTGCACACTGTATATATATTGCTGTCAGTCCGTCCGTGTGCCTCGAAAGCACAGAAAAAAGGGCCAAACAGACGTCATCATGCCTACGAGGTCCTCTTATGGATCCAGTGACGTCAGCAGAGCCGCGAGCGGAGCCGTGCTTCTGTGACGTCGTCCTCGTCGGCGTGGAGAGCTACAAAAGTTTCCAAATGTTGCTGGCGCAGGGGATATTCACAAGGTGAGGGATCCACAGGCAGATACTGTATCCACCAGAAAAAGCGTTACCGAAGGTTAGTAACTTGTTCTTCACCCCAGTACAGAGATGTGGGCCTAAATCCATCGTTTTTTTGCTCACCATGCCATTCCAGTTAGGACCCAGCCAAATCAGTCCTGACCCTGTGCCCTATGGGAACAGTCCAGCCCGAACTGCCAGGCCAGGTCCTCCCTGGACTGGAAACAAGCATCATAGGACCGGTTTCGGGGTTTCACCCCTCTTCAGCCAGGATAGCTTGATTCCAGTGGCATGGAGAGCACGGGACTCACGTCTGAGCATACCCGTCCCACTCGGGGTGACAAATGCAAAAAGAACTATTGATGGACAGAATCCAGAACAATGTCATACATCCACCCTAGTACAGAGATCTGGGCCTAAATCCATCGTTTTTTCCTCACCATGCCATTCCAGTTAGGACCCAGCCATATGCAAATCAGTCCAGACCCTGTGCCCTATGGGAACAGTCCAGCCCGAACTGCCAGGCCAGGTCCTCCCTGGACTGGAAACAAGCATCCCAGGACCGGTTTCGGGGTTTCACCCCTCTTCAGCCAGGAGAGCTTGATTCCAGTGGCATGGAGAGCACGGGACTCACGTCTGACCATACCCTTCCCACTCGGGGTGACAAATGCAAAAAGAACAATTGATGGACAGAATGCACAACAATGTCATACATTCACCCAAGTACAGAGATCTGGGCCTAAATCCAACGTTTTTTTGCTCACCATGCCATTCCAGTTAGGACCCAGCCATATGCAAATCAGTCCTGACCCTGTGCCCTATGGGAACAGTCCAGCCCGAACTGCTAGGCCAGGTCCTCCCTGGACTGGAAACAAGCATCCTAGGACCGGTTTCGGGGTTTCACCCCTCTTCAGCCAGGATAGCTTGATTCCAGTGGCATGGAGGTGACAAATGCAAAAAGAACTATTGATGGACAGAATGCAGAACAATGTCATACATTCACCCCAGCACACAGATCTGGGCCTAAATCCATCGTTTTTTTGCTCACCATGCCATTCCAGTTAGGACCCAGCCATATGCAAATCAGTCCAGACCCTGTGCCCTATGGGAACAGTCCAGCCTGAACTGCCAGGCCAGGTCCTCCCTGGACTGGAAACAAGCATCCCAGGACCGGTTTCGGGGTTTCACTCCTCTTCAGCCAGGATAGCTTGATTCCAGTGGCATGGAGAGCACGGGACTTACGTCTGAGCATACCCGTCCCACTCGGATTGACAAATGCAAAAAGAACTATTGATGGACAGAATGCAGAACAATGTCATACATTTACCCCAGTACAGAGATCTGGGCCTAAATCCATCGTTTTTTTGCTCACCATGCCATTCCGGTTAGGACCCAGCCATATGCAAATCAGTCCTGACCCTGTGCTTTATGGGAACAGTCCAGCCCGAACTGCCAGGCCAGGTCCTCCCTGGACTGGAAACAAACATCCTAGGACCGGTTTCGGGGTTTCACCCCTCTTCAGCCAGGATAGCTTGATTCCATTGGTATGGAGGTGACAAATGCAAAAAAAAACTATTGATGGACAGAATGCAGAACAATGTCATACATTCACCCCAGTACAGAGATCTGGGGTGGATTAAACCCAGATCTGTGACTGGGGGTGAATGTTTTGCCAATGTGCAACATTCCGTCCATCATCTTGTGTGTTTTGCTGTTCATCCTATGTGGGAAGGGTATGCCCAGACGTGGGTCCCGTGCTCACTACGCCACTGGAGTCAAGCTATCCTGGCTGAAGAGGGGTGAAACCCCGAAACCGGTCCTAGGATGCTTGATTCTGGTCCAGGGAAGACATGGCTTGGCAGTTCGGGCTAGACTGTTCCCATGAGGCACAGGGTCAAGACTGTTACTAAAAAGATACAAAAACTGTGGCAGTATGACCATTTTTATGAGCGCGATGCGATCAGCCAGGGACAGTGAAAGACGCATCCATCTATAGACTTGTTGTTCCAATTTGGTGTAGGCGTGACCGTATTTTGCACGTATCACCGTGTCTGCATCTCTATGTACCCAGACCCCTATATATTTCACGGGGTCCGAGGACCATTCAAGTGGATATTCCAGGTCATGGGGTGTAGTGCACTCTGTAAGTGGGACCACTACCGATTTGGACCAATTTATTTGCAGCCCAGAAAACCGACCAAAACGAATGAATTCCCGTAGCACTGGTGCCATGAAAGTGCGGGGTCATGTAAAAATAATAGCATGTCGTCCGCATACATGGAAATACTGACTGGGCGGTGGGCGAAACGCAGTGCCGCGGCACGATGTCGCTGGTGGACGATGCAGGCCAGGGGCTCTAGAGATAAAGCGAACAAGAGAGGTGAAAGAGGACAACCCTGCCTCGTGCCCCTAGTAATACAGAAGGGGTCACAGGTGCAGCCCTCTACCCGGACACGTGCCATGGGGTTGGTATATAATAAACTTATCCACTACACAAATATTGGGGGAAAGCCCATGCGACGAAGAATATCGAACAAATAGCTCCACTCGATAGAATCAAATGCTTTAGTAGCATCAAGCATAACAGCCGCCGCCGGCAGTCTCGGTTCTAGTACGTGAAAGGTAGCGAAGAGAGTGCGCAAATTTTGAGAGGTGGATCGAGTAGGGATAAAACCCGATTGATCCGGGAGGACTAGTTTTTGCATCAACGGCTGTAACCTGGTGGCCAGTATTTTAGCCAGGATCTTGGTATCTATGGTTATAAGGGAGCGGGGCCGGTAGGAGTTGCAACTATGTGCTGGTTTATCTTTTTTGAGAAGGGTGATAATCAGAGCCTCCCTCAGAGTAGGCGGTAGTGTGCCGGAGTCGAAGGCTTCAGCATACATTTCTAATAAGTGTGGCGTTATCTCCTCCTCATACTCCTTATAAAATTTGCCAGGAAAACCGTCTGATCCCGGAGCCTTGTTGTTCGGGAGGGACTTAATAACCGCACAGACTTCGTCTTCTGTAATCGGCTGGCCAAGGTACTCTCGCTGCCTGTCTGACAACCAGGCTATTGCTATGTCAGATAAATAGTCATGTAGCTCATCAGTGTTCATTTCCCCTTGCGAAGTGTATAGTGCTTCGTAAGTGAGCCTAAATTGTTCAAGTATCTCTGGGGTGGTGTAATGGTCTTGTCCGGAGATATCAGTTATCTTGGATATAACCTGGAGTGACATACGCTCTTTGATTTTCTTGGCTAAGTATCCACTAGGTCGTCCACCCTACCCAAATGCCCAGGCCACATATCGTCGGGAAATGTAGTTTGCCTCCCTATCTGCCATGTCAATGTATTCTATCGTGGATTTCTTAATGGCTGTTAGCATTTGGGCACAGGGCAGGGTCTCATAGTCCCGCTCCAGAGCATGCAATTTGTCCTCTAGTTTGGCAAGCTGTCCCCGCAAGTCTCTTATAATGCCGGCAGACGTGCCGATGCACTTGCCCCATGTGGGGACCTGGAAGGCCTCCCAGAGGATCGATGCACTGTCCACTGAGCCCCTGTTGTCCTCGAAATATTGTATAATGGATTCCCGAATGGTCGTGGCATAGAGAGGGTCAAGAAGAGCGGCCATGCGGAGCCACCAAGTGAAAGCGCGCCGGGTGGTGCAGGGAAAGTGCAGAGACACCATTACTGGGGTGTGATCGGACAGAGTGCGTGGCAATCCAGTTGTGTTGGAGACACACCCGCCCGCCCGCCCGCCGAATCGCTCAAAAGCCAATAATCTAGTCGGGACCAGCTGTTATGTGCGGAAGAGCCTTCCCGTGCCGTTGGGTTTCGCTGTCTCCAGACATCTAACAGACCCAGTTCATCCATACCCTCCTTTATAGCCTGTGTCGCCCTAGGTGAGTGTCCCTCCCGGCCGCTCGCCTTATCTTTCTCCGGGTCAAGATGTGTGTTGAAATCCCCGCCCCACAAAATCACCGCATCAGCCAGGTTCGTAGTTTAAAGATGACTTGTACAAAGAAGCCCGGGTTGTCTGTGTGTCGGGCCGTAAGTGTTGACAGTGGTAATAAGAGTGCCAGCTAGGTTCCCATGTACCATAGTACATCGTCCAGCATCATCTGTATGGGTGTGAATTTCTGTGAAGGGCAGTTGTTTCTTGATTAATGTGAGGACACCATGAGAGTAAGAAGAGTAGGATGATGCTATGCGATATCCCGCCCACTGTGATCCCGCTCGGCCATCAGAATGGGGCGTGTGGTGCGTCTCTTGCAAGAGGGCGATAGCAACTTCATGTCTATCCAGATACGCAAAAACCTGTCTGATCTTTTTCGGTGTATTCAGCCCCCTTACATTCCAAGTTAGACAATTAATTTAAGTGTGATCAAGATGTAGTGCGGAAGTAGAACATAGCATGGGCATGACAATGCAGTGCAGTACACAATCACCGATATAGCATTCATAAGGTTAAGTAACCAATTGGCCATGAAACAAAATCCCCCACCACCATCCCCACCCCGCTCACCCCCACCCACTTCAGCAATCCCAACACGCCAAAGCCATCCCAAACCACCCAAAATACACCTTGAGAAACAGCCCAAGGGAAAGAACAGCGGGAAACACCCATAGGAGGGTGCAGGAACGCAACAACACTCCCGATGTGTGGGGAGGTGACCGAGCTTTGTCCATAAGGTTACCTGGCAAGTGATGCTCAATAATGTCAAAAAACAAGGGAAGAAAACCCTCATGTTCGGGCACAAGTATACAATGGGTGGAGTAAAAACAATACAGTAGGACTAGAGGTCATGAACATCACCCAACCAATCATATCAGCTGATCACCACAGCGAACGGGAGAGACAGAACAATATGAAACAGACTTTGTCTAGTCAATGTATTGCGCATTGAGGATATGAGATGGAGGTCCCCACTCACGAATCCCGAGACCGGTATCAAGTGTTTGCCGCTGTATCTGTGGAGTCGCCGTCATTGCTGCCCGCCGCAGTCGAGGAGCGGCTGCGTCTGGTCAAAGATTTCGCAAAGTCCATGGCCGCTTTGGGTGTGTTGAAGATCCGGGGTCTACCATTATCGGCGATGCGCAGGCATGCGGGATACAGCATGTTGTATGACACCTTAGCAGAAAGGAGATTTTTAACAGGTTGGTATTCCCAACGAGCCACTTTTACCGCTACCGTGAAGTTGGGGTAGAAGGCAAGTTTATTACCCTCATGAATGATGTCTCCTCTCTCCCGAGCCAGTCGAAGGATAGTATCTCAATCTCTATAATTGAAGAGACGGGCTATAATGGGATGAAGCGGTGCGCCAGGTAGAGGGCGAGCAGTCAAGGATCTGTGTGCACTCCCAACAATTAGCACGTTGGAGAAGTGTTCAGTGCCAAATATGTCGCAGAGCAATTTCTCAATAAACGACTCCAAGCGGCCAGTATTGGTAGATTCTGGCAAATCAGTGAGGCACACATTGTTTCGGCGGGACCTGGCTTCCAAATCCTCATTATGTGCTTGGATGACAGCAAGCACCTTTTCCATGGAGGCTGTCTTCACGGACACCTGCTGTAGGCCATCTTCCGCTCCAGAGATACGTGTTTCTGCCTCCCCAAGGCACATCGCATGTTTGTCCAGTTTTTGCGACATGTGGTTCATACGGAGGTTGAGGTTATCAATCTTGCCATCGATGGACTGGAGACTTGCTTGAACAGCGAGAAGAGCTTTGTCTATGTTGGACAGCCGGTCACTGGGGCTGATTGAGTTCAGAATCTGACGCCGCCTGTTGGGAGGTCTTGGTGGAGCGGCGAGGTTCAAAGGTGAGACGCGGTTGGCCACGCTCTGACTTCCCCATGGTAATGCAGTGATAATTGTCTATGGAGCTTCACCCAACGCCCGCAAATGTGTGGTACTTAATGAACAGCAGCTGGTACACCTGCGAGCCGTGGGGGATCCACACCAGCCATGGGTAGTAGGAAGTAGTAGGAAGTGTCCAAGAGCGCTTGTTGTGCTCCACGTCGTATCCAGAGGTGACCCACAGGCAGGAGCCAGTTGTCAACTCCCTCCTCCGCTCTCACAGTTAGAAGAAGGTTGAAGTTGGGCCCGCAGTAAAAGAAGAACCAGTAGCAGGGCGTCAAAGGCAGTGAGCAGTCCAGTAGGGCACACAGGCAGCACCGCTGTCCCCCCCGTGCCGGGGGCGGCGGACAGCACGCTGAGCCCGCGCAGGCAGGCCGGGCGGGTCGCGGGTTTCACAGCCTCTGCGAGTCACGGGCCCAGGGGCCTAGCAGTGGGTCAGGTCTCAGCACGCGTGGCAACGCAGATCACCTTGAGGGGTGGTAAACATCCCAGCACTCCAGGTCGCTGTAGTGTAGTGGAAGGGGTTGGTGTCGCCAGGAAAGCAGGATAATTCTCGGCTATTCGGCTCAGCCAGTGGAGCTGCTCTACGGAGCGGCCATTTTGCACTGTGCTTTCCCCCCCCCCCCCCCCCGAGAATGTCAAATATATTACAAGAAAAGTGTGCCAAGTGGGAAACAGATTGGCACCCTGCATTAGCGGACACAGAAGCTGGACCTGAACCTGAATGCATCCCCCTTTCTGCATTCAGATGGCTAGTGGAACCCAAAAAGCCACGGGTGGTCAGGTCACACCACAATGGAGGGCTGGTCCTTCAGCGTATTAGCCTGATTGGAAAGGCCAAGATCTCAAACAAGTAATAGGGAACCAACCTGGCTTCATACATGGGATCATATTAGAGTCGTTCCGCACTGGTACACAAAAAAACCAGGGTATGTCCATATGAAATAATTTGCTGTACGTGTAATATGGAATGAGGCAAGCAGGTATAGCCCCATTCTTTATTACAGATAGTCTTCATCAGCAGAAATAAGGGACATATATTATGAAGCACTAGTTTTGCTCATGAATCATCATTTGATCTTTATTCGTATACCAGTGGTACACATAGAAGCAAAGATAAAAACACAGTTAAAATTTATAATGAATTACATTTCATTTATTTCCATAAATAAACAAGTAGGTTCAGAGTTAGTCAAACTCAATTCCAACCCACCACCACATAAGAACAAAAGTAAAAGCATAGTTAGATGAAGTACTTGCAACAATTGAGCATGATTCATTCATTGAAATGTATCAATCCATTATAACATACGTTCCCTTAAAAATGGCTAGCTAGACGGCTAACTTCAGAAATTAACCTCCTCATTACTTAATAATTGCAAACATCTCAGAGCCACAATACATTGATCAAAACTGTTTTTTTTAGAAATACGGTTATAAAATGTGGCTAAAGTATATAACCGATAGAATTTATAAAAAAAGACAAGATGAAGAAAGGTTTCCTCTGAGACGCCGTCTCAGGGACAGGGGCCCCTCAGATCAGAGTGTTGTTAGAATAACCTAAGGGAAACCACAGCAGATGGTAAACCCTACCTGCCCTAAAACAGAAGAGAAGTGTCTCCAGGTCAGACAGGGCTCAATACCCACAGCCACCTTCAGAGCAACATAATTGGAAACTGTGACCTTACAGCATTCAGACTGCTCCCTTGAAATCAGTCTTTTTTTCCAGAAGAAAAGCGATTTTAATCATTTTTGCCTGCTGGACATATCAAAGCAGGAGACTGTAACAGCTCGGCTGGCTTGGATCTTTTAGGGCTGCACTGACACAGGCCAACCAGGGCATTGTATGGCCCCTGTCTAATTGGAGGCAGTTGATAATCTTCTCTCATTCAGACCAGCCACAGGGTTGGCCCAAACTAATATCCAAAGTAAAATAGGGACCAATTTAATATGATCCTCCAAATAGGGCAAGCCAACTTCTCTGTGACAAATTAAGTTAAAGCTAGTGGGGTATTGGCTCAGAAATCATGTACATATGTGGTTGTCCTCCACCTGTAAGGGATGGCAGGTGCAACAGCACCAAACTAATGCCCCATAACAAGGGATCGCAACACACTAAGAATCACAAATGGTGATTGGGGTGGAGGGGGCAGCGGACAATTCCTTACAACCATCTGGACATGGGAGATTCAAGAAGACCCCAGCTGCCCTTGATAGCTTCAAAGTACTGACAGAAACAAGAGCACCCAATGCACCTGAACGATCAAGCATAATACCCAGATAACTGAAAGGATGCCCAACTGTTAGATGCTTTCCATTACATACTACAGATTGCACAATGTGCATATTTGGGCTGCATGCCATTTTGTGGGATTTGCTCAAATTGGTCGTCAGATTCAAGTTGGTTATAAATTCAACCAACGTGTCCACCAGCCTCTGAAGTGCAATAGGGGTCTGAGCCTTGCGAACAGTATCATCTGCATGACGTAAAGCAGGCATGGCCATGCTATATTTTTCAGCACATCTTTAGAGGCATCTGCAAGAAATTGGGTCAAGTGTATGAAATAAACTGCAAGGATGTCACCATGCAACCATGCCAGACCCCATGTTCAAGACGGAATGCCTCCAAGAGTCCTCCATTTTGGCCAAACTGCACCCTTGCCCCCAGACACTCATGTAAGGAATGTAGAAAATTAACCAAGGCAACATTCAGCCCCATACCCAACAAGAACCTCCAAAGCTTACTACAGTCCACACTATCAAATGCTGTTGATAGGTCCATAAATGATAGGTACAGTGAGCAGTGCCTAGCAAGAGTGTATTTACCTACAATAGGGTGGAGATTAGTGCACTGCTCCGCTGTACCCAGCTACTCCCTGAAAATATATTGACCAGGGTGCAATAAATTATTCTCCCCTGCCCATTTCCGGATCCTGTTAAAGAGGACCTTAACCATAATCTTTAGTGAGATTTTGATGGGGGAAATTGGACAGTAACACTTAGGGTCCGATCAGTTACCTTTCTTAAAAATAGGCACTATCGTTGAGAAAAACCAGGATCTCGGAAGGTTGTTGAGGGACAGCTTATTAAATACATTAGTCAAACGTTGGGCCCAGAGTTGTGTTACGATTGACCAGATCTATAAGTACCCCATCCAGCCCTGAGTCTTTAAAGCTGGGGCTTTTAAATATATATATTTCCACTTCTTCAATGGAGAATACCAACTTTGGATGTGGGATAAGCACATTCACAAACATTTCATCAGGCATTATACTTTGCTGGGGTGCTTCATCTATGGTGCACAAATGCTTGATCCAGTCAGTGGCATTAATCTCTTAAGGTCTGCCCCCCCTCCCCCCATCCTTGCATTTGCTCAGTGTGCTCCAAAAGACTTAATGTTTTTTTTAAAATGGCAGCTATTGTGAGACGATCCCAGTCCTTATCGTTGACTCGTCTTTTATTCTTCTAATTTCTTTTTTATATTGAGTCAAAGCAAGAGTAACCTCCTCTGGAATCCAAGGCTAAGCTTGTGTTGTGTAGATCCTAATGAGACATAAGATCTGCATGTTTGTAGGTGACATAAATTAGGGGCTTGGTGCCAAGACTGGTTCCGGGCACCCGAAGGATATGTCAACCTATAGACCAGCTAGCTCACAGTGCCACATAAGACCCCTAACCTTACAAAGGAGCGAATAGTTTCTGGCATCCATCGAACATGACAACCCTTGATCCATCAGGGATCGTGGAAACAGTACAGTACTTTTCGCTCAGTCACTCGTGCTCACTTGGCATCAGAGAGATACACAGAAAAAAACTATGGGGACATTGTCAATAAGCATTTATTGAACCAGAGTCATTCTAGTATAAAATATGTTTGCTGCGACAATTATTAGGCAAAAGCCAATGTATAAGTTTACAAGCACCAATAGAGTAAATAGAAGATAGAATTCTGCCATGGTGTTAAAACAGTGAATATATGGATGCATATAGTCATGACAGTAATCAAGTGTACTCATATTATGTGGACCCTATCTAAGTGTACCAATGTACTTAGCATGCATGTGGGTTGAGGAAATATGAATTCTGTGATCAGTTATGTCCCCTATCGTAGACCCCAACGGCTCCATGTACATGCTATAAGTACATGTATGTTCCCTCCTGCTCCAGTTTTGAAGACGCAAATATATGTGCGTCCACCGTCAACATGTCCTCTTTCAGATCCACCATGAATGGGTCAGATATTCCTTTCCTAAGTATGAAAGGCCACCGACTTTATGTGGTTCACTTTCCACATTTTACAGATTCAGGCGAGTAGGCCCGAATTCTGTCATCAAGCCTTTTCCTGCCTTCTGCCTTGAAAGCTCCAGTCTGAGCCTGCATCTGTGACCATGAACTTTGTCTTACTCCCTGCGCGGCTAACGGTGCCTGATCCAGCCCGTCGCCTGCCAAAAACTGTATTTCACCTTCAAGATTATCTCCTCCGCCCCTCATCCGATGCATTCCTGTCTAGCTGTTTAGGTAAACATTCCTCCAGCTACCGTGCAAAAGGGCCAGGCCTCGCTCTCCTCATACAAGTAATTCATAGCCCTGTTACCATGGAATATTCCTACCCCCTCGCATCTAGTGTAGACACTTAGACGCTTGTACACGCACTAACAGTCAGTATAGTCAGTATAGAATAAGATTCTATCCTAAGAGACCTCTCTTTTTGGATAACACAGTTCTTTAAACATAGGACATTAGATATGATTTGGGATTAGGTTGACATAACCCCAGACTTCTGTCTCCACATGTAGAGCTAAATGTCAAGTCCCCTTCACCCTCTAGTTGCACGTCAATCACACGTCATGCGGCTGCGCGCGCATCTCTGCCAAATATTTCTGCTGACCTTGCAGGATTCCCTTATGGATCCACCCACTTGTGACATCATGTATAATGACGTTTTCTAGTTACGCCTATTCTAGTTACGCATGCATATTTTATTTTGTTTTATCAGTTGTTACGCCTACTACATCTGTTTCACTGTAATGCCTTTTCTATAAAAATGATTACCTGTCAATAATATATGCCCTTCCTTCCTGAACTTTCGTGGTGATGGAATAGAATGCCTACAATTCGAATTGTATTCCTTTGTATAGGAATAAAGCCTTTTTAAAACCTCTAATACCACGGATTCTGCCTCTCATTTTACTGAGTTGTTCTTAATAGACTTTACCGCATAAAAAATAGTACCGGTAACGAAATATTTACCACATAAATTGGCGCCCGAACAGGGACACTTTCTCATCTCACGCGCCGGCGGTGCGTTGCAGGCCCGGTCTCCTGCCACAGCTGAACGGACAAAAACGCGTACCCGCAGGATTTCCTGTATCTCCCTCCGGCCAAGCGGGGACGACTGAGGCTGCGATCAACACCCAGACGAGGCGGTGAGAAGTGCGAAGTATCCCGACCAGAGCCTAGCTGAGAGAGCAAGATCCGAGGTATACAGAGACCCGCCAGGTTCCGAAGTTCCGAGTCCAGTCGAGTCGAGTCCAGTCCGGTCCAGTTTCAGTTCCGTTCCGAGGCCTTCCGTTCCGAGCTACCCGGTGAGTACCATTACCGGGGAGGCATTTAACGTGCACATAGTCTGTGCCGGTCAAGACGGGTTTGGGTACACAAATCCGGTCTGCACTGTTTCAGCAGTGCATCTGTACTGTTTAGCAGTATATATAGTATGTTTTGCATATAAATAAATATAAATAAGTATTATCTAGTGTCAGTATTATGTCAGTAACTAGTTTTCTATTAATTATCATTGTTCGTAAAAATGTTAAATGTTAAATGTTTTAAATACGTTCTATATACTGTGGTGTGAATGACTGTTCATTATTGTGTTTTTATAAAGTGTGTTCTAGTAATAAGGTCTAAGTCTAAAAATGCCGCTCTTTTCGAAACTAAGACAGATCAAAACTAGAAAAGGTGTACTCGAAGAAGCTGTTCCCATCCCACCAAGGGACACTCCAGGGTACTTTATGTATCATAAGCATGGCCTAGATGCCGTATTATTTCTTGATTTATGGGTAGACTACACCAAAGAATTACCAGAGAGTCAGAGATGGCCCGCAGCGGGGACCTGGGATGCAGATTGCATCATGCGAGTAGAAGAAGAATTATGGAAAAAGAAAGCCAGACAATCACAGAAAGATGCCATTGAATTATGGCGTAAAGAATCATATAGACGTACGGAAAAAGCACTCAGACAGGAAGAGAAAGGTAGAGAGAATTCCAATAAAACCCGAGAAAATCTATTACTTGAGGAAGGTACCCGAGTAAAATCAGAACAAGTAGACAGACAAAGAAACGCCCTTATGAATGGTATGTATCCACTTCTGGCCGAAGGGTTACCTAAGGCTACTCCGGAAATACCAAAAGACTTGCCACCTCCATTGTTTCCGATAAAAGCACATCCCAAGGGGCATCCCAGAACCGCAGAAGAAGTTTTCCTTTCCTCTTATTTAGATGACGCAGCTCCCGAGTATGCTAATACCGCACCACATAGACCGCTTACCGATGGTGCTCATCGCCAAGACCCTCCGTCTGTACCTCCGCAACAACAAGCTCCGACACACATTCCGACAAGCACATCTGTTTCTACAGCTTTTCCCGCAACGACGGTTGCTGTCTCACCTTCAGACGGTGCTACAGGAGGTACGACAGACATTTTTTCTACGCCACCCAGAGGAAATAAATTTTCCCTTAGAGAATTAGCACACCAACGTACGCCCAAACTAGCAACTCCCGACATGCTTAAGGAACTTCTAGTAGATTGTAGATATGATCCTGTGCCCGGTAAACGGGACGAAATGCTGCTGTCATCATTACGTATTCGACGAGCTGCAATATATTTAACAAAGCTACCAGGAATGGCTACACATTTAGAAAATATATATCACTTTGTCCAGTCAGGACGAGGTCCTGAAAGTATTAGCAGAGCCATGGAGTACCAGAAAGCGGAGGTACAGGGACAACTGTTACGTTTCCTCATAAACTGTGTAATCAGAAATCAAGACCGGCCTGGGGTAAATCCGGAAGAAATGCAAAAACTTGTCACTTGGGGCCAGAATATATCAGAAGGGAGACATGATAAACAGTTATGTATAGTAGCTATGTACCGAAAGATCCGCAAAGAAGTAGAACGAATACACGAAGAAAGATTAGAGGTAGACGCCACTGACTTAAACAGAGAGGAGGAGCAAGAATCAGAGCAATTAGACACGATAGCTTATGTAGGTAAAGGAAGATCCCATAATAATACCAGAGGTTTTAACGACCCAATACGTCCAATACGTCCAGAATATAATAGACATTTTCCAAACCCTATGCTAAATACAAAATCCCCTGAACACTTATTCCAAGCCGCTGATAAATTACTCCGAGATCGAAGGGGGTACCACGTGCTCGATTCCATGGACGAACAAGAATTAGCCAGGTCAGCAGTACAATGGGCTGACAGTCCCGGCGAATACAATGACGATGTACTTGCACACACGTTTCTGAATCTAGACCCATATGAACAGCGTTTAGCTAGTATATACATGATTCAACACCTCCTTATATTATATAAAAGCCAACACTCCGATTCAGGACCCTTACCTGACATATTGACAGAACTACTCACGAATATATGGAGAGGGTCAGGTACTGATTTGATTAAGGAAATTCTAGAATCCCGAAACCAATATTTAAATTTCGTATGCCCAGAACACGTTCCAGTCCCCATCATGGGAAGAAAAATGTATCACATAGATAGACAGAACCCGTTACGCGAAGTACACCCAATTAGAGGTGCCGGCGATAATTTTACACGCGTGTTTGTGTACACGCCTATAACTAAACTGGAATTATTAGAAATGAAGAAAGTAGTACCCAGCCATGACAAGGACCCAGCAGGTTTCCACCGTGAGATAAAAGACATGTTACTCATGGGAGAGTATACCTACCCCGATATTATGAAAATATTAAAAGTCCTATTACCCGCCGGTGTTTATGAGAAACTCAAAGAAAAAGAATGGGAGGTGGGAGACCAAAAGATAGATTGGACAGCATTAGAAAACGAAGAAAAGGCCCGAGCTGCAGGAGCAGGGCTTGGGGAAAAGACTACAGCACTAGCAGGATTACTAATACAGGTACTGCCACGTTTATTAACTACGAAAAAGGAAGACTGGGGTGCAATCTCAGCCTGTAAACAAAAACCAGATGAAGACACTAGTGATTTCTATTCCCGATTTGAAAAATGTTTTAGTATAAATAGTGGCATAAAAGCCAGTAGTGAGTCATATCCACATCTGTTTGTGACAAAATTAGTTGAGAATTCTCTGCTACAAGTCAAGAATAGAGTATTGAAATTCGAAAGTACCTGGCAAGGTAATACCCCATCACAGATGCTACAGATGTTACAATATCACCACAATAGAATTAGAGAAGAACAAGAACACGAACAAAGACGTATGAAAGATACGAAAATGAAAATGCTTGTTGCACAGTCAGTTCCAGCCGATAGTTATCAAAAGGGTGATTCCGCAAGTCCTGCGAAAGGGACATGCAACTATTGTAAACAACCAGGTCATTATATACACGATTGTCCAGTCCTGAAACATAATATTGCCACAGGTAGAACGCATGAGAGACCACGTCCACCCAGACAGGATCAGAATCAACAACAAATGCCTCAGCAGGCACAACCTAGGTTAGCTCCGCAACAATTAGCTCCGCAACAGGCAGCTCCACAACAGATCGTAGCACCACCACAAGCGCAGCCTATTGCTGCAACTCAAGCAACAACACAACAAATGTATCAGTATGCACAAACAGATTATCCCGATTATCAGCGATACTCATGAGATAGCCTAGAGAGGGAAGTTGGCTTACCCCTTATAGAGGTTCCTGTAGACCAAGAGGGACCTTATGTACATAGTGAACTATTAGGGGAAGACAGAAAGTTTTTACTTGATACAGGGGCAAGCAGAACAACTATAAGACGCAGTGAAGTTCCAGGGGCACCCCTCTCAGGCTCACAAAATATTTCCCTTGGATTCTCAGGAAAACCGATAATA
This sequence comes from Triturus cristatus, assembly GCF_964204655.1. Classification (NCBI taxonomy): domain Eukaryota; kingdom Metazoa; phylum Chordata; class Amphibia; order Caudata; family Salamandridae; genus Triturus; species Triturus cristatus. The sequence goes on from NC_140581.1 coordinate 80,039,229, forward strand.
AATGACGTAACACAACCTCTTCCACTTACAGTCGGTCCATTAACACGTACTACAGATTTATTGCTTACTAAATCATGTCCAGAAAACTTGTTAGGTATAAAAACATTGAAAGCTCTAGGAGCCATAATATGTTGCTCTCCGGAAGGAGTACGACTATTTTTACGTGACTTTAAAGGTCACTACGTATCCAGAGACATGGATCACCGACTGCAGAATTTACCTTCACATTTATGGGCACAAGGCCCCACTGATGTTGGTTGCATGAACATTACACCATATCGAGTCACACTGAAAACAGGAATAGTACTACCACGAATGCGACAATACAAGTTACCTCCAGATGCTGTAGTGGCTTTACTGCAAATCATTGACGAGCTCATTGCACAAGGAGTGGTTGTCGAAACCGACTCCAATGTATGTAATTCCCCGATAATTCCGATTCTTAAAAGAACGGATCCAAAAGCACCACCAGTATATCGATTAGTTATTGATCTGCGCGAATTAAATAAATGTATTGTACCACAATACCCTGTGGTCCCAGATATCTCCTCATTACTCACAGCTATTGACTCAGAAGCAACGTTTTTCACTGTAATTGATCTCAAGAATGCTTTCTTTAGTGTCCCAATTGATCCGGAAAGTCAATATTTGTTCGGTTTTAGTTTAAATGGACGAAGTTTTAAATTCACACGCGCACCTCAAGGATTTACAGAGAGCCCCAGCATCTATAGCCAAGCACTGAAACGAGAACTTGACAGTATACACATGCCAGCTAACACTGCCTTGCTTCAATATGTCGATGATCTACTGATCACCGCCCGAAGCGAACCTGAATGTGAAACAGCGTCACTGACGGTTTTGAAATTTCTGGCCGACAAGGGGCACAAGGTGTCCTCTTCCAAGCTGCAATTCTGTGTCCAGCGAGTTGTTTATCTTGGGCACTCGCTGTCCAAGGAGGGAAGGCAGCTTACACCCGATCGCATCCAGTTAATTGCTAACATGCCACCACCCAAGACACAAAAGGAGGTGCGGGCTTTTATAGGCCTCACTTCATACTGTAGGCAGTGGATCCCTCAATATGCATTTCTAGCAAAACCACTCATCCAGTTGACAACACAGGAGGCAGCCACATCGACTGTCCTCCCTTGGACTCCAGAACATACACATGCCTTTGAAAGCTTAAAGAAAGCTTTATGCCAAGCACCTGTCCTAGCAACACCATGTTACAGTAAACAGTTTACACTCTTTGTTACAGAACGCGAAGGTACTGCTTTGTCAGTACTCACTCAGGAACAAGCAGGATCACACAAACCATGTGCTTATTTCTCTAGTACATTAGATCCAGTAGCTCAGGCTCTTCCAGCGTGCCTGAAATCAGTGGCAGCAACAGCTTTAGCAATCAGACAAAGCGATGCCATAGTGTTAGGACATCAATTGACAGTACAAGTACCACACGCAGTAGAGGTTCTCTTGAACCGCACACAAACACAACACTTGACTATAGCAAGACTCACCGGTTACGAATTGACATTGTTTCAGCCACACATAGAAATCAGACGTTGTAATACGTTAAATCCTGCCACACTGTTACCAGTAGGCGGAACAGATCCATTGGCACATGATTGTGTCGAAGTCATTACTATCACGACGAAACCCAGACAAGACTTGACAGACATCCCTTTGTCAGATCCAGACTTGACATTATATGTAGATGGGTCATGTATGAGAACAAATACAGGAGAGTTAGTGGCCGCTTACGCAGTCACAACAGACACTGAAGTCATTGAAACAAATTGTATTAACACTTTGTCAGCTCAAGCAGCAGAGCTCATCGCTCTGACACAAGCCTGTATTCAAGCCACAAATAAAAAAGTCAACATATACACAGATTCACGTTATGCATTCGGAGTCGTCCATGACTTCGGCGTACTGTGGCGAGAGAGAAGTTATTTAACTTCTCACGGTGCCCACATCCAATACGGACCCCTCATTCAAGCCCTATTAGACGCGATTCATCTACCTACTGCAATATCGATTATGAAATGCAAAGCCCACACAAAAGTTACCGATATCATTTCTCAGGGTAATGACCTAGCTGACAGAACAGCTAAACAGACTGCTCAGAATCAGACTCACACAACTGACATGACAAAGACAATAGTCCTGACACCAACACATTGCATGACAGTTAAGGATCCCGCCCTTGATGTAATTGACATACAGACACATGCTACACCAGAAGAAATAAAGAAATGGACTGAATTAGGAGGGATCCAAACAGATCAAGGATGGATGACGAAGGAAAAATCTATATGGTTTCTTCCCGACTCAATGGTCCAAGTCATCATTAACACTATACATAGTCCAGCGCACCTAGGAGAAAAAGCTATGCTAGACAGCATTCAACACATTTGGTTCAACAAACATTTGCGAGCCGCAGCGAAACAAAAAGTTCGTACCTGTATGATATGTTGTCAGTTTAATCCAGGTAAAAGCATCCCCGTAGAACAGGGTGGATTCCAAACTCCCGATCATGCTTTTGAAGTCCTCCAGATGGATTATATCCAGATGGAACGATGTTGAGGATTCAAATATGTTCTCGTAGTTGTCTGTGCTCTTTCCCGTTGGACAGAAGCATACCCGGTTTCAGATTACACTGCCCCGACTACTGCCACACAGTTAGTTCGAGAATTCTTCCCACGGTACGGTTTACCACGTGTTGTCTACTCAGATAACGGCCAGCCGTTCTCATCCGAACTAATGAAACACGTTTCCCTTCTATTAGGCTACCAATGGAAATTCCATTGTGTCCGACATCCCGAGGCGGCAGGTCTCGTGGAACGTCATAATCAAACTCTGAAAATTAGATTGTCCAAAATATGTAGAGAAAAAGGAGTTGATTGGATAGTAGCCTTACCAGTTGCGCTCTTTTACATGAGAATGGTAGCACATTCTCGAACAGGGCTATCCCCGTATGAGGTGATCTTCGGTAGACCACCAAATATGTGGGGGACGCCTATACCTCGTAAAATCACTGATGTTGACTGTAATATGCTGACAGATTACCCGGCTTCCTTGATGTCTGCACTACAATCTTGTCGTTCACAGGTATCCGCAGCTTTTCCCGACAATACTGAGGTGAAACCCCATGACGTGGTTCCTGGGGACCTGGTGTTGGTCAGGAATTTTGACCGGAAGACCCAACTGGATCCTAGGTGGAAGTCACCGAAGTTGGTTCTACTCACCACAAGGACAGCTGTGAAAATCAAGGGAAGGAAAGGGTGGTTGCACTCGAGTCATATCAAGAAATTTTATGGACTACCATCCAGTGTAGAAACTCAACCCTGTATTCCCTCACAGACAGACTCAAAGCTTCCCTTGGCTGAATTAACAAAACCAGAACTTTATAAACTAAAATTGAGGTCTAGTAAGTCAGACAATTTGATTGTTTAAGTCCTCTCCAAGGTGAATCGGTTGAATTTGTCTCTGACATGTATCCTCTAGACCGGAATAGAGAAAGAAATCATCAGATGCTGCTCAAGAAGCATGCGTATTGTAAATCATTTCGTAGTCACTGCACAGTAACATTATTAATTTTGTTTTTTCTAAGTCTTCTGATCATCATTGTCAGCATCCTATTGCACATGTATTACCCTATTCCTAAGCGTGTTTACAATATAACTGCAGAACATTCTTTTAGTGAATTACCTCCACATGAATTGTCTTATAGATTTGCGCTGCGCAACAACACATTCATTAGTATGTTACATCATTCCCATCAAACCAGCAATGCCACAAATTGTTGGATATGTGGCCGACTCCCTCCCTATCAGAACTATAAGGGAGTTTTGCCCCTCTTTCCCTATCCGTTCACACACAATGGCTCCTGTGGAGCATGGTTTAGTTTGATTAATTCCCTAGATTCGAATTCCGCAGTTTATCAAGACAACTGGGTATGGGGAAACCTGAACTTAGTTTTGCTTAAAGTCTGCTACCCTAACAAGGAGGGACTTCCCAAAAGAACAGGAACTGATCCAGTAAAAGGGGAACTATGTATAAGAAAGAATGGCTCCATACACATGGGCCATAGTAAATGCACCACTGTAATAAAATTCAGTGATCAAGGCAAGTCTACATTTAGAGCTTCTCGTCATTCCTACTTTATATGTGGCCAGACCGCATATATACGGCTACCTTTAAATTGGGATGGTACCTGTTACATAGCATTCCTTCTACCACCTGTTTTCCTAGCCCCTCCTGATTATCACAGAAATACCCATTTAGTACACAATAGACAGCAGAGAGATCTCCCAATTGTCGATTACACTGAAACAGCATGGGAAAAATACACAGATTTCAATAAAGGTTTCTTTCCCTATATAGGTACAGTCACTAATAGTAAGCTGATACGTAGATTAACCAGAACCCTTGAAGCAGTAGTGAACGAAACTATTTCCGCCTTAGGCAATTTAACAGAAGAGCAGTCTGCTATGCGGATTGTTGTGCTTCAAAATCGTCTTGTCCTTGACGTCATCCTGGCCGATAGGGGCGGAGCTTGTAGGGTCATCGGATCAAGTTGTTGCATTTTCATACCAGAAAATTCGCCGTCAGTATATAAAGCCATAACCCGCCTTCATAAGATTGTAAGCCAGATACACCAGAGTCCAGGCACCTGGACTTGGTCCGGTTGGTTCTGGGGCGTGTTGTCAGCCTGGGGATGGAGAATGCTCTCCTTCCTAGGTATTGGCTTTCTCATACTATTCAGTTGCTGCTTATGTCTACAATGTGGGCCAGCGATTTGTGGTCTGTGTGCCACCTCGTGTATCCCACATCCAAGTTTTCGCTCAAGATCCCGGAAGAAGAAAGAAGAACAAATGATGTTATATGAACAGATCGACGGATTGATGAAGATCGATATCTCCTAAGGGTCCGAAGGGGACAAGGAGGGAATGAGGAAATATGAATTCTGTGATCAGTTATGTCCCCTATCGTAGACCCCAACGGCTCCATGTACATGCTATAAGTACATGTATGTTCCCTCCTGCTCCAGTTTTGAAGGCGCAAATATATGTGCGTCCACCGTCAACATGTCCTCTTTCAGATCCACCATGAATGGGTCAGATATTCCTTTCCTAAGTATGAAAGGTCACCGACTTTATGTGGTTCACTTTCCACATTTTACAGATTCAGGCCAGTAGGCCCGAATTCTGTCATCAAGCCTTTTCCTGCCTTCTGCCTCTGAAAGCTCCAGTCTGAGCCTGCATCTGTGACCATGAACTTTGTCTTACTCCCTGCGCGGCTAACGGTGCCTGATCCAGCCCGTCGCCTGCCAAAAACTGTATTTCACCTTCAAGATTATCTCCTCCGCCCCTCATCCGATGCATTCCTGTCTAGCTGTTTAGGTAAACATTCCTCCAGCTACCGTGCAAAAGGGCCAGGCCTCGCTGTCCTCATACAAGTAATTCATAGCCCTGTTACCATGGAATATTCCTACCCCCTCGCATCTAGTGTAGACACTTAGATGCTTGTACACGCACTAACAGTCAGTATAGTCAGTATAGAATAAGATTCTATCCTAAGAGACCTCTCTTTTTGGATAACACAGTTCTTTAAACATAGGACATTAGATATGATTTGGGATTAGGTTGACATAACCCCAGACTTCTGTCTCCACATGTAGAGCTAAATGTCAAGTCCCCTTCACCCTCTAGTTGCACGTCAATCACACGTCATGCGGCTGCGCGCACATCTCTGCCAAATATTTCTGCTGACCTTGCAGGATTCCCTTATGGATCCACCCACTTGTGACATCATGTATAATGACGTTTTCTAGTTACGCCTATTCTAGTTACGCATGCATATTTTATTTTGTTTTATCAGTTGTTACGCCTACTACATCTGTTTCACTGTAATGCCTTTTCTATAAAAATGATTACCTGTCAATAATATATGCCCTTCCTTCCTGAACTTTCGTGGTGATGGAATAGAATGCCTACAATTCGAATTGTATTCCTTTGTATAGGAATAAAGCCTTTTTAAAACCTCTAATACCACGGATTCTGCCTCTCATTTTACTGAGTTGTTCTTAATAGACTTTACCGCATAAAAAATAGTACCGGTAACGAAATATTTACCACAGGGTGTAAAGCCAAGAATCTCCTAGGAAAGAGCCAAGCCCGTTACCTGATGGAATAGAACAAAGGACCCCGTGTTGGTCTCAAGTTGGACACCCCCCAAGAGATGTCAGACCACTGCATACATCTGCAGGCCGGGACCCCATTGTCTGTGTCAGCGTGGAAGCGACTCCTCTGTCTATCTGGTCATGGTATGGGTCTTTTATACCATAAAGATAGCCTCAGGGTTCCTAACACAATCAAAATGTTTTGAGTACGATTAGGTAAATGAGCCTAAATCAATACCTGCAATTATGAAAAGTTCTTTCACCCTAGGATGAAGATGACCATGACATTCGTACAGAGTATGTTATTCCTGTTATGTACGTCATGTGCAGGGGACTTGTCTAAGAATCCTCATGCATAATACATGAAGCTGGTTTCAAGGAAACCAATCGACATGTATTCAGTACATAACTGGATAAAAGGTCAGTGCTAGAACCTTTATGCAGAGCAAGGTAGGACAAATGTAGGTGAAAGGTTGTCTTGCTATTTAGGCCTAGATTGGGGTACATAACACTTGAAGCACTTTCCTTTGATGCCTATTGGCAGATGAATCTCTGAATTAAACCACCTTAGACTCTCCTGATTCCTACAAATGTATATAGAATCCTCAAACGTTATTAGTCTTTCTGTCTGAACTTCCTGTATGGTAGCGAGAGGAGATCAACGGCTACCCAGTTGTGTAGGTCCTACAAATCTATATAGGATCTGCGCATTTAGACAACGTAAACTAAGGGTTTGATGTTCAGACTAATCCCAGACACCCCCAAAGGATATGTTAGTCAATCAGTCAGTTACACAGCTTTATTCGATCTTATGTAAACAGACCATGAAAGCACATAAGTACATATAAAATTTCGGAACCAATAAATATACATATATATATAGTAAAAATAGATTAAACAGATTTGCTATGATTCAAATAAGACCTTTAAAGTCATTTACAAAAAACAGTTAATGATTAAAATTGCACAATACTACTAAGATGTGAGCCCACCTTTTTCCTCTTCCTAAAACAGGCCCATAAAAATGAAGCGACACAGAAACATACAAATGGGTCCAATAAGGCTTTCAGAAAATACATGGCGACCCGACATTGCCTAAAATGATAGTGCCTCAGGATTGGGAGTATACAGTTTTTCCTTTCCTCAGAAGAATTTTTACAGAATAATACAATATCTAAGTCTGACTGCACAGCATGGTTATTACAACGGGCAGGGAGTAAGATCTGCTATTCTGTATTTATTTTGTGGGTATCCCAGGAGTAACAGAATCATATTCAGTCGGAAGCACAATAAAATAAATCTGTGCTGTGCGTTATTTATACGAGCTTAATAATGAAAACCTTCTCCTGACATTGGTGGGACCAGATCATATGCAATGGAGGAATGATGGATACTTTTTTTTCCCTTCAGACATATTTTAATCTTTGGGAATATAAATCCGTTAACCATTTCTTCGTGACCTCTTTACAGGAATCAGGGTCCTGAAAAAGATTTCCCAGCCCTAGATCTTTCAGCCACCCGATCCTTTTGTAGTGATCTAGGTAACAGCATTCCCTAATGATAGTTTGGGTCAAGTCCACCGTAGTTCTCTGCCATATTGAAAGCCATAAGAGGACTGGGGCCTACCTTATGGTATCACTCAAATAGGGAACCCCCAATTCAAGATGTAAAATATGTTAGTCTATAGACCAGCTAGTTCACAGTGCCACTATAAACCCCCCAACCTTACCACGGAGCGAATAGTTTCTGGCAACTATCGAACATAACAACCTGACCCCCTCAGGATCGTGGAAAAAGTACAGTACTTTTTGCTCAGTCACTCGTGTTCACTTTGTCTCAGAGAGATACACAGATTAAATGGTGGGGATGTTTTCAATAAGGATTTATTGAGCCAGCGTCATTCTAGTATAAAATACATGTGCTGCAACAACCATTAGACAGAAACAGATATATACAATTACAAGCACCAACAGAGTAAATAGAAGATAGAATTCTACCATGGTGCTAAAACAGTGAATATATGCAGGCATATAGATACATAGTAGTAACCATGCGTACTCCTAAGATGCTAACCCTATCTAAGTGTACCTAAGTGTACCTAGCATATATGTAGGTGGAAAGCCAAGAATCCCCCTAGGAAAGAGACAACCCCATTACCTGATGGGAGAGAATGAAGGACCTCATCATGGTCTCGAGTTGGCCACCCCGCAAGGTATGTCAGCCCAGTGTGTACTGGAGTGTCTGCATGCAGGGACTGCAGCATCTCGTGTCAGCATGGAAGCTTTCTCCTCTGGCTTGCCCAGCAAAGATGTGGTGCTTACATACCCAAAAGGTACCCTCAGGGATTCTACCTAGATGCGTCATGGTACTGTGGGCCTGTAGGCCAAGGATGACGATAGCGGTGACTTTTGTACAGAGTTATTATGCAGAAGATGGTAATCCTGCTGTGATACTAAGAATCCTCATGCATAATAAATGAGGCTAGTTTTCTAAGAAAACCACACGACATGTATTCGGTACCTAAATAGGTAAAAGGTCAGCCCCAGAGCTGTTATGTAGAACAAGGTAGGACAAATGTAAGTAAAAAGTCGTACAACTACCTAGGCTTATATTGGGGTACTTTCGGGCTCATAACACCCACTCCTCATCCGACTGGACGACAAAATGTAACAAATTATAAAATATGCTTGTCTAAAAAGCATAAAAGACGCTGCTAAAATATGAGTATAAGAACATCTAAAAATATGGTATGTGTTTAAAAAACGATGCAAAAGTTAAACGGAAAAAGTCTCTATCGGTCCTCTAAATTAGTCAATATACTGTTAGACCAACTGAACACGCTGAAAGCCATAGTGCTCAATGAAAGCAAGAGAGAAAAATAATACAAAATGATGTTGTCCAGTTCTAATTTGGACTCTTTTGGAAAAAGGCTAAATTGTTCCCAGCACACAGAATGCCGGATGTTTATGGGTCCTGTGCAGGAGATGCAACATCACTGTTGCTTGCCTTCGCAGATGACGGTCCCTGTAACACCTCTTGGATCAGGTCAATGGAGCAAAGTTTATCTTCTCCGGTGCCCACAGCTGCTGCTGAGGAAGTACTTGACGCCTGCGAGCCTGTTGTAGAGCTGGTGTCCATCCCGACAGGAGATGAAGCATCCTGTGGTGGCTCTAAGAAGGCCGACATCAACATTGGAATATGCTGAGGACACTGCACTATGTGTGCCCTTAATGGATCCAGCAGTACGTCCACATCCAGAGGCACAACTGATGGAAGTGTTAGACATATGTCCAACACGCACACGTATCCGCAGAACAGGCAGCGGAGCACAGGCAAGACTCTGTCAACCCTGTCTGATCTGAACAATAGGAACTAATGCTCGCTTAGCTCCCGAAGCCGAGGTGTGCCCAGATGGAGTACCATGCGTTCACAGCAACATCGCACTAGGCGTGCTTTTTCCATCTCTTTGGAGGCTGGGACGTCCATTGTGTGGGAGGAAAATTAAAACCAAGATGTCCACTACAAGTAGCAGGACCAGCGGATGCCCTCCTAAAACGCTTCCTGATACGAAGTGTATAAATAATAGAATAACTCCGACGATTGTCTGAAAGGTGCTCAATAGTCCAGTACCACGTATGCTCTTAAATAGGTGTACTATCCTACTCACATTAGACATGTTAAAGATACGATGTACCATTTCCCCTAAATGGAGCGGGAAGTTAGTTTGGACTAGTGTCGGTATCTCAGCTGAAGACCTTGCGACCTGGAGATCAAAAGTCATAAGGCCACATCCTTATGTAAAAGTATGGCTTTTAGTCTGCTCAGAGAATCAAACTGTATAAGGGAAACATTCAGTGAAGGCCATAGCAGCGCCTCCCTGACCGTGTGGGCCAGTGGAAATAATACTTGCATACAAGAAGTAACCCTGGAGCTTACTCTGACTAGATATGCATTTGCCTTGCAACATCCCACAGCAACCTTGATCATTCAACATCAAATAACTCCCATTCAAGAACAGTTTGAACACCGGATGAATCACAGCAGCTGGGAATCCTTTCAAGTGACATGATAGATTTGCAACTGTAGCATTACTAGCTCTGTGAAGCATAATCTCCTGATAAATTAGAGACCCACTTAACAAATTCTCACAGTCTGAACTGCTGAGAAAGACTTCAGTGTCCCCATTCCTATATCTAAATCTGTATGGTAATTCCCAAAATGAATGTTTGCATTCCTTACCCTAAGCTTCATACCTGCCTACTTGGTGATACTGTAGACTGTATTGAAATTGGAAAGTCATGACTGGCAGTGTAATATGGCCATGGATTAACCATTCTGTGGAGGGTGACTCAGCCACGGTAAAAGGTAATTGGTCCAATTTTTAGATGTGCAGCATTGTATATTTTGCATCTCTGTGTGCCATTGTTGTCTGTCTTTCTGTTAGATTGTATGCGGAAAACAGAGACGTACTGTTGATATATTGCCAGGGCACATGACCAGAGAGCAATGAGTGTAGCGTCCAGTTTAATAATATAATGGATCGCAATTGCGATTGCCCATATTGAAGAATAGACAAATCCTGTTCTATTATATCTATAGCAGAAGACACAATGTTGCCCAGTGAATACGTTCTGGATCTTAGTCTGGTCATGTCCTTCTCGATCACTGCCAAAGCCTTTTCTAGGTTAAACCTGTCCATTTCACGCAATCTCTCAGCAGTCTCCTGCTGGGAGATCTTCCACACCTCATAAATCGCATAAAGGAAGCATTTCTAACATGGTTTCTGGGGTGTGCAAGCAAGTATCAAATAGCGAGCTTCCCTTGGTGCTACTACCGTGATGTGCTTTCTCTCCACTCTCACATTTTTTCTGATCACATTTCTTCTGGTCATTTCTTTTTATTTTATTTTTTTTATTTTTTTTTTTTAAAAACTTTATTTGTGCATAGGAAAAGAACAAATACGGGCCTACAACCAGCAGGCCGGCCACAATACGGTGAAGCACTGAGACAAACATTACATCCCCTGTGCATCAATGGTCAAGATTAGCAACGATTCAGGATTTATACACTGGAGGGATCCTTGACACCAGGGGAAGGAGAAGTGAAGGTTAATTTTAAGGTTTTCAAAATAATTTTATCGAGGAAAAAGTCAGTAGAGGATAGAACCAAGGAGATTCGAGTCCGCAAGATGGCTTCACTACACGGGAGAGCAGCAGCATCATTAAAACAGCCATAGAAAATCTCAGACAGTGAGGCGATGCAGTTAGATAACAGGATAATCACATGAGTAAATACGCACCCCTTCAAAGCCGCCCCCCCTCAATCCACCCCACACCCGGACCCCGAATCGAAACAAGTATAGCGCAGAGACATGGAAGAAAGAGGCCCATAGAACTAAAAAGAAACAGTAAATTACCCCCCCACCCTACACCAATGCGGAGGCTACGGCCTGCCCCCCCCCCAGCATAGTGCCTGTCGCCCAATGAACCCGAAATATAGACAAGAGAGAAAGTAGGAATAGAGTAAAGAAAATAAGAAAACAAAGAAGAAAGAAGGCGGGGAGGAGCCCACGTAACCTCGGAGCGCCCGAAACCACCGGCCAGCCACGCCTCCACACACTGAAACCCCACTACACCCAAAGGCGGTCGTGTGAAGATAACATGTCACAACAATTTAAATGAAGGCAAACAGATCGCGACGAGTGCGCACAACATATGCAAACAGTTCCAGTCCCAGTCCAGCCCGTCCGTGAAACCATGGTGATATAAATCAATCTAGCCCTGGCCCGATCGCGGGCTTAAGATTAGACCAGCCCCCTCATGAAGGCCCCGCATCCCGTGCAGACAAAGACAATATGGCCGCTTGGAAGAAGATGGAGAAGTAGAGTCACAAAATGGCCGCCGATCATCTATTGAGGTCCCCTTGCACACCATATAAAATCCAGACCTGGCCTGTAAAGTACAGGAGTTCCACATAAAAGAAGCCGTAGGCCACCGTGAACGGTTCCTCGAGGATGTTAGGTGTAGCTCAGCTGGATACTCTTGCGGACGCGGTGAGGCAGGCAACAACAAAGCAGGCAGCAATGAACGGGGAAACGAAGTATCCGCAATTGAGCAGGAGAGCGATTGATCCTGGGTGCCGGGAAAGCCAGATGCAGACACCAGTGTAGCACAGTTATACACAGTCGTTGCGTCCCCGCAAGAGGACCAAAGCACTGGCAGACCCACGTCTTGTTGATCACAAACGGGGCGCTCACGACCCGCAGCAGACAGTATGGAGTCGAACCGCTCACTCAGCGTTTGCAAGCCAACACACAATTGCAGACGAAAGTCCCGCAGGGCAGCCAGAACGGAGCCGCATGTCAGCGGAAGCTGCGCCCCCACATCGGCAGCAATCCGGGACGGCACTGGGGAGCTGGAGTCTGGTAGAGGGAGGGCGAAGCGGGCCGCGGGCGAGACCGGAGCATCGCCCCCCAGCAGCGAGCAGGCAATCAACGCCATGTTTTACCGCTGAACGGTACCGTGGCCAGGGGGGGGTCGTGACAAGGAGGCAATTCCCCTCAGGTCCGCGCCGCAACAGGTGAAAGCCAACAGTCGCTTCCCCTCCCTCGGGCTCTCTTTGCAGCCGACTAGGCAATAGAAGAAGGGGGTCTGCAGCCTTCCACAGCGCGGTCCACAGAGCGGGGCAGGAGACCCGCCACACCGGGGCTTACCCTCCAGCTCCAGCCCGTCAGGTGCAGGGTGCAGGAGATGTCCGGGCGTCTCTCCCCCGGCTCTTCTGGCGACCGTCCGTGGTGTGAGGCGGGATCGGGACCGCGGGGCTCAGGTTTGCACCAGCGGGTCCGGTGACTGCGGAGCTTCCAGGGGGCCGGCCGAGGCCACAATAGAGCAGGGGTCCAGTGCGGAGAACAAAGGCACCAAGAACTCCGGCATCCGGGCGGGCTAAGACTCCGGGAAAGCGGCGGCGCGGTCAGCGCGTCGTCGCACACGTTGCACCTCGAAAATCGGCGAGGATAGGAATCAGGATGATAGTCCGAGGCCAAGGGCCGACGGAGCCGGGCGCTCAAGCGTCTGCTCCGGTCGCCATCTTGGCTCCTCCCCCTCTTCTGATCATTTCTAACTAAATCTTGTTCGGAATTCTTTCACTGCAGTATAGTGACATTACGTTAAAAATTGGACATATAGACACTTAAAGTAGCGGTAGTAAACCGCACTGTTGGGGGAGTTGTTAGAAAATATTATAGAATCCTCCAGTGTCTGGTATTTTAGGGTATCTGTCCACTTAGTCAGGTCCTGGCTGTTGATTATTTGTTGAGTGGGGGGGCGACCTGACTTTTTCTCCCCCTTTGCTCCTTTCTGTGTTGATGGTTTCTGGGGACCTAAGAAAAAATCCCTAAGATCCATGTCTTCAGGGAGTAAGGGCAAGTGTTGTTTTACCTGTGACAGTGTTTAGGTTTTTAGCCACTCTAGGCATAGCTTCCCAACACTGTAAGATGTCACCATCCCGAGTGTTCCATTTGTATGTAACGTTGAACAGGCCAATGGATATTATACCCTTCAGTGGTACCCCTGATTCTTGACGGGCAACTATTTGTGTCGATAGGCCAAACCAACCATCCCTTCCAATTGGCATTTAATGAATTGTATGAACCATCATGTAAAATGTCATCTAGTGTATCCTCACCTTGGGGCATATCAACAAGGGCTTTATCTCTGCTTTTTTGGCTTTAAAAGCCAAAAAAGCAGAGATAAATCTAGCGCCCTATCAACAACAGGGTGCTAACACGCAAATTTGCATGTTAGCACCCTTTTACTCTACGCTTCCCCTTGCATCTCTAATGAGATGCAAAGGGGGCGTTCCTTAGTAAAATAATAGGAGAAATGTCGCTAAGCGACATTTCTCCTATTATCAAGAATGTCGCTAACCCTGTTAGAGACAAAAAAAGCAGCGCTAACCGCGGTTAACGCTGCTTTTTTACGTCTACTAATTTTCAGACTTAGCCATGATATCCTATGGAAGGAGGATATCATGGCTAAGTTTGCCTGTCCCTATCAACAAAGTAACATGTTATTATCGCTGGGTTTCCAGCGATAATCTCATGTTAGCCTGTTAGCGTGTAGATTTTTATCGCTATTGAGATAAGCGTTGCTAATAGCACGCTATCTCAGCGATAAAAATTCACGCTAGCCGGCGATAATTATCCTCACGCTAAGAGCGCTGAGCGATAATTATCGCCGGTTGTTGTTGATATGCCCCCTTGTTGTGTATAGTTCTGCCAACCCTCAAAGTGTGCAAGTGAGGGAATCCGAGGTATATTCAAATCCTTGATCTTGGCTAACCCAAGACAGGAAGTCTGTTGCACTGTGTTGTTCAGGAAGATAATTTGCTGTGGTATGAGACATGCTCTAAATAATGCCTCAGTACCCTGAACTTGCCATACTTTAGTCCCCCAGAAAGATTTTGTGTCTATGGTGTCCCTCCAAAAGTCAAAACCCTGTAAGGACAGCTGGGAAATAAAGGAAGCAGAGTATATCTGTTTCGCGTTTGTGATCATATTTTATTTGCAGGTGTAGGTGCAACCTTTCAATAATGAGATGTCAGGTCTGAAGTGTTAAACCCAGAAAAATAAGCAAACATTTGTGAATTACCTTTCGGTGGTGTTGGGCAATGTTCCCATTGATGGTAAGTGAAAACATTATGTGCGAAACTTGCTTTGTGCAAGAAATGATGACCATAGTGATGGTAACAATACATGGTTCAAAATCAGATGTATCATCATACAATTTGTACTAGAAAATGCAGCAGATGGTTCTAAGTCAGACAGCATGTTATTTACAGTTTCAAAATCCCAATCATCAGAGAAAGTACTGGAGGTGATGATATCATTTAAAGAGATTTTAAAAGTGTGGTATTTTCAAAAGTTCAGTTGGATCATATACATCATATGAAACCCTATCACAAATCATTTATTCTGGAACTGGAAGTGCTATAATGTTCACCAAGGACAGGTCTCTGTGTTCACGATGAGATGATGTATGTGGTTTCAGGACCAAATTTACATGTTGCCCTTTAGAGAGTTCTGGGAGATAGTGTCCATTCAGGAGCAGGAAAAAGACAGCCACTACACCTATTCCGAGGACTAGGAAAAGTAGACCAATTGCAATCCAGAGCTGTAGCCAGGGAGAAACAAAGTAAGTCTTTTTCAGCCAAAGGTAGAGATCATACAGTTTTTCTTTTTGGGAAACAGGAGCTGGCAGTGACTCAGGTTCACTTGCATCCAGAGAAAGGGTCTTACAATCGATGAAGTCGCCAGGCGCTGTTCGATCTATCTTTGGTAGCTCAGCAGGTTTTTTAGAACTGGCAGATGACTCATTATGAGACAAATTCACGTAGATGTTGGTGTTTGTCCGAATTGAGATCTGTGTTTCATTCGTATTTTGTGGCTGTTCAATTTCAACAGTCACGAGTTCCATTTCATTCTTGGTAACTCCGTTACTTCACAGAGTAGAATCCTCAAACGTAATTAGTCTTTTTGTCTGAACTTCCTGTATGGTAGCGAGAGGAGATCGACTGCTACCCAGTCGTGTAGTTCCTACAAATCTATATAGGATTTGCGCGTTTAGACAACATAAACTAAGGGATTGGTGTTCAGACTGATTCCAGACACCCCCAAAGGATATGTTAGTCTATAGACCATCTGGTTCACAGTGCCACTATAAGCCCACTAACCTTTCCACGGAGCGAATAGCTTCTGGCAACTATCGAACATGACAGCCTGACCCCTCATGATCGTGGAAACAGTACAGTACTTTTCGCTCAGTCACTTGTGCTCACTTTGTCTCAGGGAGATACACAGAATAAACGGTGGGGACGTTTTCAATAAGTATTTATTGAACCAGCATCATTCTAGTATAAAATACATGTGCTGAAAGCAGCCATTAGACAGAAACAGATATATATGATTACAAGCACCAACAGAGTAAATAGAAGGTAGAATTCTACCACGGTGCTAAAACGTTGAACATATGCAGGCATATACTGGCACATGCATCAAGCAAAAATCCATTCGGTAAAATAGCGAATCGGTCAAATCAGCCGTTAGCGAGTGTCAAAAACCGAATCCCAATGCATCAACACGAATCGGGAAAAAATAAGCAATCGCTAAATAATTTACCGGAAAAATAAAGAATCGCTAATAACCAACCAAAATTCGCAAAATACCGAACTCGCTATCACCGAAATCACTATTAGCAAGTGCCAATGGCTAATAACGAATCGCTACTCAATGCATCAAAAATCGCAAATAGCGAAAATTCCAAAATTCTCTATTTTGCATGAGCAGATTAAGGGGAATCAGAACCTGGAGGTAAAGTTACAAAAAAAAAAAAAAGGTGAGAATTTTTTTTTTTTTTAGCCACAGATGGCACCAATCAGTAAGCCCTTAAAAGTGGCCCTGGAGACCCTGTTGGCTTGCACAAAATGGCAGCCCTCTACGTGCTAGCAAGGAGGATGCGAATCAATGCAGCAGGACAGCGCAGGAGAAGGGTCCAGGAGCGAGTCTTCAGAGTGCGTATCACATTGCTAGGACAGAATGAGGATGAGGTGTACGACAAGTACCGACTGAATCGTGCCATGATCATGCGCCTAATTGCAGACCTCGAGCCACTACTGCAGCACCAGACACATCGGACCAATGCAATACCTGCGCACGTCCAGGTCCTATGCAGCCTGCACCTACTGGCCTCAGGAAGTTTCCAGGGGGTCATCACCGTAGCCGGAGGCGTATCGCAAAGCGCACTCTCATGCTTCTGCCACAAATTCATAGATGCCATGCTGACAATGATATACACGTATATCAGCTTCCCCACAACCCCACGGCAGTTGGACCGCAACAAACAGGCATTCTACCAGGTGGCCATTTCCCCCATGTCATTGGATGCATCGACTGCACGCATGTCCCCATCTGTCCACCCTCTGCCAATGAGTACATATTCCGTAACCGGAAGTCAAACCACTCAATCAACGTGCAGGTTGTGTGTGATGCCAAGCACATCATAACGGACCTAGTTGCCCAATTTCCGGGGAGCACACACGACTCCTACATATTCCTACACAGTGGCATCCACAGGCGCCAACTCAACGGAGAATTTGGAGAGGGACTTCTGCTTGGTACGTATACATAACTCTTCCAAACATGATCACCACACATGTATATACATCACCGTTGCTAAGCCTGTGCTTCCATCTTTTAGGTGACAGTGCATACGCCCTGCGGGAATACATACTCACCCCCTACATCAATCCAGCAACACCACAGGAGCAACGATACAACGTGACCCACATAAGCACCAGGAATGTAATAGAGAGAACCTTTGGGATTCTGAAGAGTCGCTTTAGAATCTTACACAAGACTGGCGGTGCCATGCAATACAATCCTAACACCTGCTGCAGGATTGTAGCTGTATGTGCCATGCTGCACAACATCGCTACCAGAAGGGGGATACCCATAGAGGTGGACAGGAATGATGTCTACCGGGATGACCAACCATCCGCACAACACCGACAGGCACACGTCCCTAACACGCTGAGGGGCAAAGGAGGCGGACATACATCACGCAACATCATTTCTGATCCAGGTAAGAATGAACCATGACGATTGCATTTGTGGTGCTACTGTTTAATGCACAGGAGCACTGAAGCATGTGCGGGCAGACATGATACAAAATAAGAGCTCCCCAAAACAAGTGTAACAAAACATGCCCGTTGGAGTCACGGGTGTGCAAGTGTCAAATAGGAGAGGACCCGGTCATGGATGACCTTCAGTCAGTCTAGTGGCGCTTGCCACGAACGCCCAGCCTCCTTTCAGGTGTCTCCTCTACCTCACCACGGCCTGTCCCTGTGGCTGTGGAGCAGCGCGAACTGCACCTCCTGGTGCTGGCCTCCGCCACGGAAACACTGCACACACTTGAGGCAGCCTCACTGCCGTCCTCCCCTCCCAATGTGCTAGCACTGAAAGTACCGCTCTGGAGGTGTTCCACTGCAGCGGTCACCTGGCCTAGGGCCTTGGCAACATCACCGCAATAATGGCCCAGGTCCACCTGCAGTGACACTGTGCAGCGTGACAAAACAGCTGTGCTGTTGCACAGCCTAGTGATGGCCTTTGTAGAGGCTGCGGACCGGAGCAAGTTCTGCCGGTGCCTCCTTCTCTCGCTGTCATGCCCTGCTCTCATGGCACGGGTGAGTTCCTGTATGTCCTCCCTCAGGTTCCCATTACCCTCTGCCACCACAGTGGTCATGTCCCTCACTGCCGCAGTCAGGGTGCGCATTTCTTTTTCCAGGCGCGCTATGTGACTGCTGATGGTAGCCATGTGTCTCCCCTGTGGGCGCTGGACCCGCAGCATCTGTTCTTCAATGCCACCATTTGGGGAGCTTGCATCTTCGCCTACATATGGTGTACTGCGCAGAGACCTGCGGCGCAGTGGGAGTCGGACACGTGCTGGTGGTGCTGCAGGTGGTGGGACGAATGCTGGACATTGGCCCGATGGAGTAGCAGGTGTCTGACATGCATCCATCACCTGCATGGGTGGGACTTGTGACCTGCGTCTCCGCTGTCTCGTTGCAGTTGGCGCATCAGCAGGTGGTGGTGGTGGTGGTGGTGGTGGAGGTGGTGAATGCGGCTCTGCCGGAGTATCGACGTCCGAATCGGCTGGTGTCTCTGATATGATAAGCCGGCCGCTGTCGTCGGAGTCGCCAGGAGATGCATCTGTGTGTGAAACAGTGAATGGTTAGTGGGATTGTTACTATGAAGGTGTATTTTGCTACATACATGTCCTACTATGATTCACTTAATTAAAGTCTATTTCTAGCTTCTACAGATGTCTTGACTAAAGTATATTTTTTCTCCCTGTACATGCACACCGGCCTGACATGACTACGACTCCCATGATGCACTATTGTTATGAGTGAAGATGTGTGGGGCAATTCTGCATGCACACTGTGATCGTGCTGGGGGTTTGGGAATGGTTGTACGCAATGCTGAGTATGGGCACAGACATGCATCTTACCTTGGGCACTTGTGGCTGCGCCGGAGGTGTCCATCTGTGTGACTCCCACGGCGGCCTCTGGCTCGATGGTCCCTTCTACCAGCTCCTCCAGAGCAGTGTTTTCTGGCACTGTAGATGGTCCCCCTCCTGTTCTGCCAGCCTCCCGGAGCCTTTCAGCGATCCTCTCCTTGGCCCGCTTCCTGAGGTCGTACCACCTCTTTTTTAAATCGTCGATGCTGCGTGGCGTCACACCCACTGCATTGACCCTCTCTCTGATGCGCAGCCATATGCAACGCTTTTCAGCCTCTGGCACCTTTAGGGACAGCTTCCCGAACAGCCGATCATGTTTGCTGCTCACCCCCTCGATCAGGTGCTCCAGTTCCCGGTCGGAGAACTTGCGCTTTCTCTTTCTGGCAGATTCTGCGCTGGCTGGTGCATCTTTCTCCATCCTGGTTGGGTAGGGTGGTAGTCCTGTCAGTGGTGTATAACTGGGCTCACGATGTCTCCAGTTCCTGCTCCTGTTTGCTCTTCTGCCGAGTGAATGAGGGTGGGGCTGCTGTACTTCCTGGTTGTGATGTCATTAGACCGTTCCCAGAGCAACCCGTTTTTTGCGAAATCGCTATTAGCGATTTTGCTATTACCGATTTCGCTATTACCGGGATCGGTATTAGCGATTTCGAAAATACCGATATCGCTAATAGCTATTTCGGTGTTTGCTGTACTCGCTATTGTTGATTCGGTAAATATTAGCGATTTTTAAGGAATCGCTAATTTTTGCCGAATCTGTTGATGCATCCTGAAAAGCGAATCCTTAATAACGATTCCTTATTTATCGCTATTAAGGAATCGCTATTGGATTTGTTGATGCATGTGCACCATAGATACATGGTAGTAATCATGCGTACTCCTAAATTGCTAAACCTAGCTAAGTGTACCTAAGTGTACCTAGCATGTATGTAGGTGGAAAGCCAAGAATCCCCCTAGGAAAGAGCGAATCCCATTACCTGATGGGAGAGAACAAAGGACCCCGTCTTGGTCTCGAGTTGGACACCCCACAATGGATGTCAGACCACTGCGTGCTGGAGTGACTGTGTGCAGGGACTTCTGCGTCTCATGTTAGCATGGAAGCTTTCTCCTCTAGCTTGCCCAACGAAGATGTGGTACTTATATATCCGAAAGGTACCCTCAGGGGTTCTACCTAGATGTGTCATGGTACTGTGGGTCTATCGGCCAAGGATGATGATAGCGGTGACTTATGTACAGAGTTATCATGCAGAAGATGGTAATCCTGCTGTGATACAAAGAATCCTCATGCATTATAAATAAGGCTAGCTTTAGAAGAAAACCACACAACATTTATTCAGTTCCTGACTAGGTAAAAGGTCAGTCCCCCCCCTAGAGCCGTTAGGTAGAGCAAGGTAGGACAAATGTAGGTAAAAGGTCTTACATTTACATAGGCCTATATTAGGGTACAGTGGGGCTCATAACACCCACTCCTCATCCAACTGGACTACAAAATTTAACAAATGCTAAAATATGCCTGTCTAAAAAGCATAAGACGTTGCTAAAATATGAGTATAAAAACATTTAAAAACAAGGTATGTGTTTGTAATGTAAACTGGATTTGTATAGCGCACTACCACCCAACGGGTATCCTGGCGCTGAGATAGTACTTTGTTGTTATATGGCGTGATTAATCATCCACCCTAAGATGAGACATACAACACATTGAGGACAGAAAAGGAAACAGAGTACGACATCTGAGTGAGTTGGTGACACTGCATCTACGATTATTTCTACCTCGGGAACAGCCAAGTCTTCAGCTTCTTCCTGAATTGCATTAGGTTCTCTCTTTGCCTAATGTCATTTGGAAGTTCATTCCACATCCGTGAGGCACGGAGCTGAAGGCTTTCCCTCCAGTCCTCGTTCTTTTAAATTTTGTGGTGTTAACCAAATTTGCTGTCGACGAGTGGAGGTTTCTTGGGGGAGTGCACCACGTAAATTTTCTCTGCAGTGGTCTGAGACCCAGACCATGTACTGCCATGAAAACGATGTAGAGAGATTTAAAAAGTATCCTCTGCCGAATCGACAGCCAATGAAGATCTCTTAGGGCCAGAGATGCAGAGGACCTGCGCTGCTGGTTTAGAGCTAGCTTTGCAGCTATTGTTTGGATTCTTTGCAATTTTAGTACTAAGGAATTTGGAGCTCCAAGATACAAGGAGTTACAGTAATCCAGCATTCCCAGAATAATGCTCCGTATTACTTGTGTTCTGGTTGGAACTGGCAATAGCGTTAGAATCTTTCGTAGTGCTCTAATTAAGGAAAAGCAGGTGCCAACGGTTTGGTTTATTTGTGAGTCCAGTTGAAGGTTATTATTTCTCAACACCCCCAGATTACGTACTGTTTTGGCTGGAGTTAACGGAGTATCTGTGGGGGTGATCCGGAAGTTAACAGGAAGGGAACAAGCTATTTTGCTCGTAGTGCAATATACAACTTCTGTTTTGTCTCCATTGAATTGGAGAAAGTTGTTTCTAAGCCAGTTTGTGGTACTTTCCATGCACTTATGAAATTTATCCAGGGGGATTGTTTGATTCCCTTCCAGCGAAAACACAAGCTGTGTGTCATCAGCATAGTTGACTAATTCTACTCCAAAAGACTTGATGATAGCAATAAGTGGACACAAGTATATATTGAATAAGATCGGGCTCATTGCTGAACTCTGCGGGACCCCATGTTGGACAGAAGTCTTCGGAGATGTGAAAGGTTGAATACTCACTGCTTGGGTCCTGTATGATAGGGAGGACTGAAAGCAGTGTAGTGCTTGAACTTTGACACCGATGTCTCTAAGTCTTTTTAGCAGAATGCCATGGTTCACTGTATCGAATGCTGCTGACATATCTAGCAGCACTAATACGACTGATTGCCCGTTGTCCGCTCGCAATCTCAAATCATCAAACACAGTCACTAGGGCTGTTTCGGTTCCATGCTCAGGACGGAATCTGAATTGCAGTTCATCCAGTAGATGATTATCCTCCAAATAATTGGACAAGGATTTACTGACTACTCGCTCAAATGTTTTTACCGGGTAGGGCAACAAAGAGATGGGTCTACAGCTAGACGGACAGAGAGGATCAAGTGTTGGTTTTTTGAGTAGCGGGGTCACTATTGCTTGTGTCCAGCATTCTGGGACCTCACCATTGCTCAGTGACTGGCAGCAGATTTGGCGTAACAGAGGGAAGAGTTCCAACTTGAATTCCTTCCAAATCCTCTGTGGGAGGGGGTCCAGTGGTGACCCAGAAGATAAAGTCAGAGCTATATTAGTAAAGACTTCCTCTGTGGGAGTTTGAAACCACTCCAGAGTAGGCTGACGGTCACTGTCTATGCTAGCGTCTTGTATCTCTAGCGCCATTGTGACCAGTCGATCATTCTCCTCCTTCCTAGGTGGATTGTTTTCATCGTTCATCCCAGTCAGGTTTTTTTGATTTAGGCCGCCAATGATTTTGTTGATCTTTTCATCAAAATAAATTGCCAGATCGGTACGTAGCTTCTGCATAGCTATGATCTTATTACTTACACAGGCCAGCTTAGATAGATCCTTAACTATGTTAAAAATAGTTTTAGCCTTATTTGGTGCTTCCAGGACAGTTTTTTCATAATAACCGGCCTTTGATCTAGCAATTGTTTCCTTAAACTTATTCAGTTGCGTTTTATAGGTTCTTTTATCTAGTTCAGCATAGAGCCTCCTCCATTTCCTTTCTGCCTGTGTACATTCCTTCCGCAGTAGTCTTAGATCCTCACTATACCAGGGGGAAGATGGTTTTTCTCTATTTTTTAGCCTCTTTACTGGTATTCTTTGATCCAGAGTCCCGTTTATTTCAGCGCAGAGGGTTAGATAATTTTCTCCCACTGATTTATTGGAGTCAAATGAATTTTCTCTGTTAATAGTGAGATTTGTTTGTTTTTTAGTAGTCTGGGCCATTCCCTTCCCTGTAAAAAATTTCCAGGGTAGGTTGCTTTGTTATTTGCTTTCGGTAGTACTAGCAGAAAGTGGACTAGAAAGTGATCAGTCGAACATAGAGGCAGTACTTCAACCACTCTAGCCTCGGTGGAGTTGACAAATATTAGATCTAGGATATGGCCTCTTTGATGTGTGGATTCTGACACTAATTGATGCATGTTAAGACTCACATGCTTTTACTAGTTCTCTCAGCACCATATTCATGTCCCCATTTTCCCAGAGGTTGGAGTCGCCCAATAGAATCAACCTTGAGTGGGTTAGTGACATATTATAAGTGCCAGACATTGTGCGCTCTGTCCTCCGGGGGACCTGTAGCACACGATCCCTGTGTACACCTGTCCCCTCACCTCCTTCAGGGAGAACCCTAAAAGTTCTGCACCCTCCACATCATCCATTTGAAGTGGAGTGAAATTCCATTTTTCTTTGAATATCACTCCAACCCCCCCCCCCCTCTCCCGTTTATTCGGGGCTTATGAAAGGCTTTGTACCTGAGGGGCAAGCTAACCCCAGTTCCACTATTGAGTCACTCCAAGTCCATGTTTCTGTCAGAAATAGAGCGTCAAAATCATGACATTCCAACATAATAAAGATCTCTTGGTGATGCTTAACTAAGGATCTGACATTGACTAGGCTGCATTTTAAGCTGTCTGGAGGTGAGCCTGCCCAGCTTAAGCGCCATAGAGCCCATCGTATTTTGCTTACCAATGTGTAGAAGTTGTTCCCTTGAGTATCGAATTCTGATGTTACTGGGTGTATGGTGTGCCTGATCGGCCGCGTGGCTGGCGCTGTGCACGATCGGTGCGCGGAGGGGCGCAGACGGGCTTGCCTCTGGCACGTCTCCGGCGAGCTGCGCGCTTGCATTCCCCTGCCTTAAGTAGAGGGCAAGCTTTGTGGACAAGATCAACTAAAGCGCTGACCAAGATGGCATGCGTGAGGTGACCTGCTCTAAGAGGCGGAAGTACACCAGCTCACCTTGGTCGGCGGACGTGCAAAATGCTCAATGGGTGAGTGAAGCTAGATTTTTAGTAGCAATAAAATGTAAAATGTCACATTTCTAGGCAGGATTAAAATCACCAAAAACGATTTTTTTTAAACGATGCAAAAGTTAAAAGGAAAAAGTCTCTATAAGTCCTTTAAATTAGTCAATATAGTGTTAGACCAACTGAACATGCTAAAAGCCATACTGCTCCGTGAGAGCAAGAGAGAAAAATAAAACAAAATGATGTTGTCCTACTCCAATTTGGGTTGTTTTGGAAAAAGGCTGAATTGTTCCCAGCACACAGAATGCCACATATTTATGGGTCCTGTGTGTGAAACGCAACATCACTGCTGCTTGCCGTCGCAGACGACGGTCCCTGTAACACCTCTTCGATCAGGTCAACGGAGCAAAGGTGATCCTCTCCGGTTCCCACAGCAGCCGCGGAGGAAGTACTTGACGCCTTTGAGCCTGTTGAAGAGCCGTTGTCCATCCCGATAGGAGCTGAAGCATCCTGTGGTGGCTCTAAGAATGCTGACATCAACATTGGAATACGCCAAGGGCACTTGCAGCGTGGGGCTTTAATGGGTCCAGCAGTAATAATAAAAGGGATCTTGTCATGCGCAAACATAGCCCAATGGGCGTCAAGGCGCCTAATTCCAAATCCAGCTCATAACAAAGCTCCTGCAGCTCAACCTGTGTAAGCTCTAGAAAAGCACCAGGTTTTTAGGGCCTTTTTAAACAGAGCTAAAGAAGGCAGGGTCTTCAGCTCTATCGGCAGGCTGTTCCAAAGTTGTGGAGCAACAACTGAGAAAGCCCTGGCAGTACGTCCATATCATGTAGTCTAAACCTAGACTGTATGAATTGTCATGTTTCATTATGGGAAACAAAGGATTATTCATGGAAGAGGAGCAACTCTTGATTACACCTTGGTATTCAAGTTAATCTAAGATCTCCCTGACCTGTTTTTTCACGTCATATTTTATAGGGTATTGCCTCTGGGTAGTTGGGGTAGTTTTTACTGGCATTTTGTGGTGAGGTGACTCAGCATCCCACCCTACATGATTGCGGTACAATGCAGGAGCTAGTGCTACCGCCCACTCCTGCGTATATGAATGTTTTAGTGACTCTGGAACGAGGTCGGAGAAGGCTGGTATTATTACTGTTTCTCCTTCAAAACTACTGCCTCAAAAAAGAGAAGTGATGTGGAAATCGTTTCCCCTAAAGCTTCTAAGGTGGAAATAAGGCAGCATCTTTCATTGAAAGCTGATGATCGGCCCTCCTACTCCAGAAAGGAGTCTGCCTCTTATAAGGGTCATTCTTTGCCCTCTACACCTTCAGAAAGATGTACCGTCAACGAAAACGTCGACAACTCCCTCGTCAGCGAAAGCTTCTCTCGTCACTACTACTGCAACGCCGACGTCAATCTTTTCATTTCAACAGTCTAAATGTATCATGTCCTCGTCTACGTCCCCGTTGACCATAGTTTCTGTAAAGGGATGGCAATATTGTCTATGAAAACTGTGACGAATAAAGGACTAACGTTGAAAGATTCGTTGACGGCTCTATCATCGACGCGGCCATTGTCGACGGTCCTCAAACACAAGAATCTCTCGTGAACAGCAACTTCAAACAACCTACAACCACAGGTTTACAACGACGAACATCAACGACATCAAAGATGTTGAAGGTAGAGTCGTAAGCGAAGGTTCTTTTGGTTACTACTCTCCCTTCATCGACGATTTTGACTACGGCACATCAAAATGGATCTGGGTTTACGACGACAAATGTACAGAGTTCTTTCATCTGCAGTTTCCCAGCCTAAACATAGGACCTCACAGGAAATGTTTTTTTTATATCCATACTTCTCCTAGTAAGGTTCCCCCAGTCCTCCAGAAGAACTTTTTGATTATGAGGATGAAGAGAATGGGGACTCTGCTGAAGAGGGCATGTTTGGTGTGGCACACAGCCCCTCAAACCTCCGGATAAAATGTCAAGAGGATGACTATGAATAATATTACTGTTCTCATGACCTTAACCAACAAAATAGACAGAGGGATCAGACTGTTCAGATGCCTGTTTCCCTAGCGTCAAATCTGGAACACATGGAGAAAGATTACTACCGCAGACTCCCACCATCAGAACCAGCTACTTCAATCCTAAAAAAAACTCCGATTGCTAAGTCATCATTGATCACAGGGTCGCCCCCTATAGCTCCAACCCTGCAACCACAGGTGGGGGAGCATCACACTATTGAGTAAGAAAGAGAGGAAGGAGAACTAGAAGAAGTGTCCATTCCCAACGAATGTGACGTTTACCAAATACAGACACTATCTCTGCAGAACCCGCCTCCAGTGGTTTCACCACCGAAAGACATAAGAGGTTTTCGTACGGAAAGGGTGTCAAAGAGATTTAAGCTCCCCATGGTCACCAAACAGTGTGATTGTTTCCTATACGATATTAAGGAACAAGCTAAGAGACAGGTACGTTCAATCCCCAAAGTAGAATCCATTTGGGAGGAAGGCGTGAAGGTTATGCGAACACTTGCCTGCCTCATCGGTCAGCCAAAGCAGGATTTGGTGATTACTGTCGAAGTTGAAGTTGAAGTTAAAAGTTCTTGATAGAGCGCACTGTGACCTAGCGGCTTCCTGGCGCTAAAGTAGAAGGCTGAGATGAGTGGAGTTCTACCGAGAGGAAATCAGCAGGAGTACGCTTGGGAGAACAGGAAGGTCTTAAGGGCCTTGCGGAATTGTAGATAGACTGGAATGGATCTAATGGACAGTGGGAGACTGTTCCAGAAGCGAGGGGCTAGTACAGAGAAACTAGTACCTCCAGTTTTGGATCTGCGAAAGCGCGGAACATTGAGAAGGGCTTGATTGGAGGAACGGAGGGCGCGGTTGGGAGTGTAGGGACTGATGAGGGAATTAATGAAAGCCGGGGCAGTACGGGCACGAGCCATGAAGGCCAGGCAACCCATCTTGAAAAGGGATCTCTGGTAAATGGGGAGCCAATGAAGGGATTTCAAAACAGTAGTGATGTGGAGGGACTTGGAAAGGTGAAGAATAAGAAGGGCGGCCTGATTCTGGATAGCCTGGAGACGGCGTAGTTCGTAGGCCGGAATGCCCACATAGAGGCTATTCCCGTAGTCAAGACGAAAATAAACATTGCCAAAATAATAAGTTTAAGGGCATCGGAAGAAAAGAAACGGGACACTTTCCGAATGATCCGGAGGGAAAGGAAGCAGGAGGAGACAACTGAACTAATCTGGGTATGCATGGAGAGGTCCCGACTGACTTTAATGCCCAAGGTCTTAGCAGAAGCCGCTGGTGTGGGCGGGGGGCCAAAGGTGGAGGGCCAAAAGGCGGCAGACCAGGGGGAGGTGGTAGGGCCAGTCAGGACCAGCTCCGTCTTGTCCAGATTGAGTTTAAGTTGGTTGTAGTTCATCCACTCAGAGATGAAAGCTAGGGTAGAGTGGAATTTAGGTAGGGAATCAAAAGGAGAGGAAAGATCAAATACTAACTGGAGGTCGTCCGCATAATTATACACGGAGACCCCCATGTCAAGAAGAGAAAGAATAAGGGGGTGAATGTAGAGATTAAAGAGAAGGGGGGACAGAGAGAAGCCTTGGGGGTCCCCGCATGGAACCAAGTGGGTGGGGGCAGTGAAACCAGAAAGATGGACCGCCTGAGTCCGTTCTTTAAGAAAAGAGGCGAGCCAAGAGAGGGCAGTGCCCCGAACGCCCGCTGCGCGGACACGGTCGAGAAGGATAGAGTGGTCGACCGTGTCAAACGCAGCAGACAAATCAAGCAGCACCAAGGCTTGGGGTAGATTTGAATCAGCCTTGCTCTTTAGTTCATCTAGAACGGACAGGACCACTGACTCAGTAGAGTGGGCCGGGCGGAATCCCGCTTGGTGTGAGGCCAAGAGATGGTTGTCCTCAATGAAAGTGGAGAGACATGTTGTAATATAGCTCTCTAAGATCTTCCCAAGGTATGGAAGAAGGGAAATGGGTCTGAAGTTGGACGGGAGAGAGGGGTCTAAGCCGGGCTTTTTTAAAATGGGGAAGACTATGGCCGATTTGAAGGATTTCGGAACTAAGCCAGAGGAGATAGAGGCATTAAGAAGGGAAAGGGGGGGATCAGGGCAGTGAGTGAAGAGCTCTCTCAGAATGCGAGCTGGAACACAGTCAGCCGGGGAGCCTGACTTCACTTTCTGGAGTAACTCAAGAAAGGAATCCAGAGAGATGGGGGGGAACTGGTCAAGGGAGGAAGAGGGTGGGGGAAGAGCAGGGGATGGGGGTGGCGAAGATACTGAAGGGATGTTAGATTTGATCTTCGCAATCTTCTCTAAAAAAAATCATTCAGGGATAAACAAAGAGCTTGGGAGGGGATAAGATTAGGGTTGGCCCTATCAGAAGCAACTAAGTTGCGAACTATAGAGAAAATCTCCTTGGGTTTATTGGCTGATGAGGTGATTTTCTCCGAGAAGTAAGTAGTTTTAGCTGAGAGGATGGCCCTCTTATAGTTATCTAGAAGAGACTTGTATTTAGCTCGCAGGAGAGGACTGTAGTTGCGCCTCCAATGGCGTTCAGAGCGCTTAAGGTCCAGTTTAAGAATTTTCAATTCATCCGTAAACCACTTTTGGGCATCATGGGGGCGACAAGCCTTAACTTTCCTGAGAGGGGCAACCAGGTCACAAGAAGAGGACAGCCAATGATTCACGGCGCCTACTTGAAGATCGAGGGAAAGGTTAAGAAGATCGGGGGGAGAGGAAGTGAGAGAAGCACCGAGAGAGTTGAGATCAACCCGATTCCAATTGCGAGCCGAGATATTCTTGGGCAAGGGGAGTTTCTCTGGAGCTTCAAGCTCAATGGAGAAAGAAATCAGAAAGTGGTCAGACCAGGTGCATGGGAGGACAGTGCAGGAGAGGATAGTGCAGCTAGCTGACCATATTTGGTCTAATATATGACCATGGACGTGAGTAGGGGAGTGAACGTGGGGGAGGAAGTTCAGGCACTGAAGAGTGGCCGAGAAGTCCTTGGAGAACTGGTCTTCCCTGGGGTCGTCCGGCCAATAGTTAAAGTCTCCCAAAAGGAGCACATATGAGTTATTGACCACAAGCATAGCCAAGAGTTCCTGTAAAGCAGGGACAAAAGAAAACATGTTCTGTGGGGGACGGTACATAAGAACTATTGTGAGGGGGGCCAAAAGGTTAACTGAGCGGGCAACTAAAAAATAAACACCAAGTATGGGAGGGTGGGGAAGGGGCTGGAACTGAAAGTTGGAGCGAGTTATCATCGCCACCCCTCCCCCCCCCCCGGTTTTACCAGCAGGGCGGTCTGCCCAAAGGGCATAGCAAGAGTCGGGGAGAGTGGACAATAGGTCAGGGAGGGAATCAGCCGAGAACCAAGTTTCTGTGAGAAACAAAAAGTCAGGGGCCTCGGTGTCCGGTAAATTAAAGAGCTCGAACTGGTGCCTACCAGCCGATCTGGTGTTTAGCAGGTAGGCAGAGGTAGTTGGGGAAGAGAGGGGAGGAGGGGGAGGAACGTGTAACCGGGGAGTGAGCAACGTAGATGTAGACAAGGAGGGCGAAGGGACAGAGATGCCAAGGGCGATTGTGCGCTGAAGCAGGGAGGGGGCGATGGACTGAATCGTATTGAAAGAGAACAACTGAGCTGAGGTATAAGTGAGAGCAGGAGCAGGGAGGGTGGCCCCTGGTCCTGGCAGGTCGCGGACGGGCGCAGACGGGCTTGCCTTCGGCGTGCTGGCGGCGCGCCCGCTGCGCTCGTCCACTGCGCGCACGGGGAAAGCACATAGTTATGGGGAGGGGGGCATGGCCTCCCGGCAATAATCTTAAAAAGATTATTCTCGAGCATTATCTCCCGGCTTCCGCCTCAGGAGCGAAATACTTCTACCGCGCACTAGTAGTCAGCGCGACTTATGTAGATACCAGGTGCAGGGGGCGTGGCCTCCCGGCAGTGGGCATGGCCTGTAGTCTCGTGGGGAATGGCGGCGAAAGATGATTTCAATCCCGCAGCAGCGCAAAGATCCGCTGCGCGGGGTAGCTAACACGAAGATTTCAGGGGGGGAAATGCCCAAATACAAACGAGCAGGGTGAGTAAATCACAATTATAATTACAATTTGCAAGATTTTTAAAAGATTATTCTCGAGCGTTATCGCCCGGCTTCCGCCTCAGAGGCAAAATACTTCTACCCCGCACTAGTAGTCAGCGCGACTTATGTAGATGCCAGGTGCAGGGGGCGTGGCCTCCCGGCAGTGGGCGTGGCCTATCGTCTCGAGGGGGAATGGCGGCGAAAGATGATTTCAATCCCGCAGCAGCGCTAAAATCCGCTGCGCGGGGATAGCTAACACGAAGATTTCAGGGGGGGGAAATGCCCAAATACAAAAGAGCAGGGTGAGTAAAACACAATTATAATTACAATTTGCAAGATTTTTAAAAGATTATTTTCGAGCGTTATCTCCCGGCTTCTGCCTCAGGAGCAAAATACTTCAAAATACTGTCTGTGGCATGCCAGCAGCCTTCAACCTGTCTTAAGAGTTAGTAAGAGGTGGCCCCAGAGTTCAAGATGCTCCGTGTTGGATGTGAGGTCACATGCCCTAGTATTTTATTGGATTTAGTTCCTTCAATGGAATCCAGTATTAATGATGTAGTTAATGTAACTTAAGATTTGGCACAGTGCTTTTCGAACCTGGACAGTTCTTTTAAGGGAAGAATAAGTAAAAAGAAAAAAATCTCAATCCTGATACTTTTACAGTGTGCATGCACACTCCTGAGTCCTACCTTATGCACGATCAAACTCTTATTTTTAATAGACCATTTCTTTGAACATTGTTATTACAGCATGTGCACAAAAAAATCCCTATACACCAAAAACTGTGTTGAGAACTGACTGAATGTGTAAGGAATGGTACCACTTATTTCACACGTTTTGTCAGTAGCTATTCACATAATGCTTAAGGTAGGGGTGTTTATAGAGACTTTGTTGCTGGTCAGAACACGTGTGAGCAGTTTAATAATAATTATACATAAGGATGAGTTAGTAAAGTCTCCTAAAAAATAAAGAGTACACATGGAGTCTGTTGTGATTTTAATGGGTAAGGGTATGTACAGGGCTTTAAGTGGGCTAAAAACCAGCGGGGGAGGGGTGGGTGGTCTCTGAAAGGAGCGAAACCAATTAAAAAAAGTGTGTGCTTAAACAGGTGAAAATCTGTTGCCTAACTGGCATTTTGCTGCCTCTTTCTGTTATTGCACCCAAATAAGTAATAGAACTGGCATGCACTTAAAACAAGCCCAGAATATTGGCTTCATCAATGGTTGTTAGCTGCAGTAGATGAATACGTAACACTGACATTATGGTAAATGATGGTGAAAATACTTCAGTTCTATAATTCTGATACTGTGAAATTACTCTACCATGCCATTCGAAACGTTAAAAAAAACTGTTTGTAAAATACTTACTTTTATTTGTTTTGAGCTTGAGAAAAAAAGTGACCGACATTTGTAGATTGCCTTTCCGCAAAACACTGCTTCGTTGAAGTTTTTTAAACTCCTGCTTTTTTGCACTGCTTTCCCATCAGTTACATTACGTATGTGTGGTGACAGAGGGTCACAGTGGGAGCTGGTCATCAAAATTATTGTTATTAATAGAATTTAGGCATGATTGCAGAAGCCCATTGTTTGCCAGTGCACCTTCTCCTACTATGGGGCCGATTTCGATCCTGTATTTTTTTTCCCCGTACGACTCGTATCCGTAAATTTTTCCATACGAATCGTACAAGTCCCGTCCAACCCATGAAGTACGATTCGTATGTGAAAAATACATACGGATCTGCCCTATCCGTACGAATCAGTACGGACCCGAACACTTTTACGTATGAAGCCTAAAAATACAGTCCGACCGTACAAGTACGATCCGGACCGGCTTTTCGATTTACGAATTGTACGGAAAACGTCCCGTACACGGGAATGACTTGTACATATGTAATGTCGATGTACGCACCGTACATACGCAATGGCGGTGTACGCACCGTACATAGCAATGTCGGTGTACGCACCGTACATAAGCAATGTCGTGTACGCACCATACATAAGCAATGTCGTGTACGCACCGTACATAAGCAATGTCGGTGTACGCACCGTACATACGCAATGGCGGTGTACGCACCGTACATAGCAATGTCGGTGTACGTACCGTACATACGCAATGGCGGTGTATGCACCGTACATAGCAATGTCGATGTACGCGCCATACATACGCAATGGCGGTGTTTGCACCGTATATAGCAATGTCGGTGTACGCACCGTACATACGCAATGGCGGTGTTCGCACCGTACATAGCAATGTCTGTGTACGCACCGTACATACACAATGCATGGGGGTGTGTGCCTGTACGACTCGTACCCCTGTACTGCACTGAACCACGGACACTGTAAAATGACTTGTACATATGTAATGTCGGTGTATGCACCGTACATACGCAATGGAGGTGTACGCACCGTACATAGCAATGTCGGTGTACGCACCGTACATAAGCAATGTCGTGTACGCACTGTACATAAGCAATGTCGTGTACGCACCGTACATAAGCAATGTCGGTGTACGCACCGTACATACGCAATGGCGGTGTATGCACCGTACATAGCAATGTCGGTCTACGCACCGTACATACGCAATGGCGGTGTACGCACCGTACATAGCAATGTCGGTGTACGCACCGTACATACGCAATGGCGGTGTACGCACCGTACATAGCAATGTCAATGTACACGCCGTACATACGCAATGGCGGTGTTCGCACCGTACAATAGCAATGTCTGTGTACGCACCGTACATACGCAATGGCGGTGTTCGCACCGTACATAGCAATGTCTGTGTACGCACCGTACATACACAACGCATGGGGGTGTGTGCCTGTACGACTCATACCCCTGTACCGTACTGAACCACAGACACTGTAAAACAGCACAAGGAGGGTCTATTCGACTCGCACAACACCACAAAACACGTCTACAGTGCACAAAAAATGGAAATGACTGACCTGGACACATCCAAACAGGCAAACAGAGGGCAAACTCACAACCACCCCTTATAACACACCCACCAAAAATTCAAACTGAGGCCCACCCACAAATGGACCAATAAAAAGGGCCCACACACAAACCATGAGCCTTTGCAACAGACTCACTGCAGCTAGAGAGCACACACCAACAACTGCACCCATCCACCTTAACATATACACCTTCACACAACCTCCTTCACACATACCCCCTTCACATTCAGACCCACACCGTCACATTCAGACCAACACACCCACAACCATCCACACCCTCACCCCACACCATGCCCACAGACAAGAATCCAAAGTTCACAAGGGAGGAGCTGGAGATCCTTGTCAATGAAGTCATCAGAGTCGAGCCACAGCAGTTTGGAACATTGGTCAGACAGACCAGCATAGCCAAAAAATCACGCCTGTGGCAGAGGATCGTCGATAGGGTGAATGCTGTTGCACCCATCAGAAGGACCAGGACTGAATGCCACGCCAGGTGATACGATCTGCGGAGGGCGGTAAAGCGAAAAATGAATGATGACTACGCCAAGAGCAACATCACTGGAGGTGTTGGGCCCCGCAGACCAGTACATTTCAATCCCTGGGAGGAGAAGGTGATGGCCCTGCTTCTGCCGGTGTGAGTACATGGACTTCAAGGACTTCCAGAGCCTGGTGAGTACACAAACAACTTATGTAACATGGGGGTAATGGCATCCACACCCCAACTACACCAAATGCACGCAACTACCCCCAAGCCCTCACCGGCCAGAACCACAGTCAAAAACAATGCTAATGCCACTAACATGTGTATGCCCCATTGAGAAAGCAAGGTCATGCTATGTCCCATGCTACACGAAGCACCAACCCAAGAATGGATGTCCGGTATGCTGGGAGGGTGGGTGACACAAAACACATTGTTGAAGTCCAAATCAGACACAATTGCCCTCATCCCATATGGCCCAGGTACATACCCATGCACCATGCGCAATGCACAGGGATTGGGAAAGTACTGACAAGATAGCTCACACTCGGCCCGGGTGTAGGCAGCACAAGGCCCTCCTGTGACCAGTGCAAACACAAACACCAAGACAACAAGGTCAGATATCTAGGACAGGAACTCACATTCACTGTCATGGCAGCATGCTCCATGGGGGGACAGCTACATCACCTGGGAGCCCCAGGGCCAAATCACACTACACACACCAGCAGGCCCTGCCACACACACACCTTACACAAGCAGACACCCCTGGGACAGGCAATGGATTTACCCACTGTCACAATGGACATATAACACAACAAGACCAATACATAGCCGAAGAAGCATCCATGCCAAAAATCTACATGTCAAAGACTCAGGAGAATATATCAATCTATCCCCCACAACATACCCATCCACAAGTGAACATTGAGGAGAATGCTAGGTACATACAACTACCTGGAGGAACAGTGCCAACTTGAATGTGTATGAAACATGCATTTTGCATGAAACAGCATTAACATTGTCTGTCTCTCACACACAGGGCAACATGATGAATCTCCCCCCAACAATGGGGGGGAAGAATCACAGTCCCAGGCTCGGGAGGAACCTGATCCCACCGACAGCAACACCTCTCAACACTCCGCGGATGACCCCGACCAACCTGGACCCTCTGGTGTCCAAGCCCCTGCAGAACCTGGTTCAGGAACATCTGTGCCAACCACCACCCACATTCCTGCCACATCCCAGGAGACACCGAGGAGCCCTGCCCGCAGTGAACAACTGAGCCAGTCTGACCAGGAGGGACAAGGTGCGGCGGGCACCCAGGAGGAGGCAGATAACACCGCCACTGCCATCCCTCAGGGGTCCCGTAGACCCGATGTGCCCACAACGGCAGGCCAGGCTCGTGTGGGCAGGGGTGGTGGGAGTGGAGGCAGGCAGAGGCGAGAACCTGACCAGCCAGCTGAAGGGACCGGTATGTCACACATACACAACATCATGGATGCATACCGGCGTGACACCAGGGAGTTCAGCCAGGTAGTGGTGACCCTCACAGAGATCAAGAACCAGCAGGCCCAGCAACACGCCAGTCAACAAGAACACCAAGGACGGATGGAGGCAAGACTGTTTGAGCTCCTGGCGGTGCAAAGGGTCATAAGCCATTCACTCCGTCGGATCGCCGACAACATGGGCCACCAGGCGAAGACCACCACCAGCCACAGGGAGGGAGGAGGAGGAGGAGGAGGATTCGTCCGACGGAGCGTCCCAAGCATCGTCAAGGCCTGCATCTGAGGGTCCCCCGAGGAAGGTGGGTCGTCCACGGAAAAGACCGTGAGAGGCAGCGGCCCATCCACATCTCCCAGGTCACCTGGCCTGGCACCTGGCCTTCATGTGCGACAGCATCACCTCATTGACTGACATCATCTGCCACATGGACTTGCTGGTCACAGTCTGACCAATGATACCAAACACTGTGGTCTGGACTCTGATGACTTCAAATGCCAAGGATCCCATCTCCCCCTGTGAACTTTGGATTCTATGCTCCCTGCATTGCACCTTTTTCTGTGCACAAATCACGCCCCCGAGCTATAAATAAAAAATTAATACATGAAATTTTATGTTGCAGTCATTTAGCATGAGTCCACAACATATGTGTGGGGATATGTCAAAGTATGCCTGAGTGTGGAACTAACTCCAGCCATCCATACACTTGGATCTGAGTCCGGTCGAGGACACACATGGCTCACAATGTATCACAAAATACAGACATGGAGCCCAATACTCACGCTTGATGGCCTCAAGCTGCTGAGGGGAGGCTTGCAATACAGCTCAGACAGACCAATGTGGAAGAGTATCATGAAGGTGTAGAGGTCATGGGTCATGTTGAGGTGCCCGGGGAGGGAGTCCCAGGTCTGTTTGGCGTGGTGGGAGAACTATCTCCTGCATGCAGTTTTTATGTGGATGTGATGAATGGTGGCCAGGGCAAGGTGGGTAGCATGGAGTTGGGTTGAGGAGTCTGAAGGTGATCCTGCAGCAGACGGTGAGCCATTGTAGCTATCTCAGGTGGACGGTGATGTGGCTGGGGCGGGGGATGTTGAAGATGAGGTGTGCGGATGCACCCTGGATGTGGACAAGTTCTCCTGCCTTCTTGAAGTTTGGATCTGGCAATGGCTGTGTCTTTGGTGAGTTTGAGGAGCAGCTGGGTGTCAATGGCATACAAGATAATGATGAGGTCGTGTGCGCATGTGATGGTGGAGAGAGGGGTCATGGAGACATTGAAGATGGTCACGCTGAGAGAAGAGCCCTGGGGCATGGGCCAGATGACCCCAGTGTACTACATGCTGCAGGGTGGAGGCAGACTCCCTGGGCCTTGCTGGTGAGCTACTTTCTGATTTAATCCTGGGCCCTCCTCTGGATACCAGTGTTGGAGATGTGTGAGCTGACAGTGTGGTAGCACATGGTGTAGAATGCCATGGAGAGATCAAGGGGGGTGGTCTCACCATTGTTGAGCAGGGCAAAGTTGTCGTTGGTGGTGGCAATGATGACGGTTGCAGTGGTGTGATTACTGTGGAAGATGGTCTGGTGCCAGTTGCCTGGAGCTGGTTGCGTGGAGGAAATTTGTCAGTTGCTTGTTGAGTGTCTTCCTGATGACATTTGCTGGGTAGGGAAGCAGGGTGATGTACCAGGAGATCCTGCGGTACTTCTGTCCGTTGTTTAAGAAGGGCCTGGGTCTCTGCATGCCTCCAGCACCCATGGAATGTGGCAAACTCAAAGGAGACATTCATGCCGCGCTGGACGTGGGCTTCAAGGATGGGGAATGATGTGGTTGAGATGTTGTGTGGGAAGGGGCCTGATGGAGAGCCAGAGTGGGTGGTGCACATGAGCCAGGTTGTGTACTTGCTGCTGACGGGAGTCCAGAACCTGAGGGGGGTTTGTCCTGCGGATAATAGTGCTGTCTGCCTCTGTGTGCCAAGGCTGTTGTGTATGGCCATGAGCTTGCAGTGGTACAAAGTGGCAAGGGATGTGATCTGCCTTGCAATG
Organism: Triturus cristatus; assembly: GCF_964204655.1. Lineage (NCBI taxonomy): Eukaryota > Metazoa > Chordata > Amphibia > Caudata > Salamandridae > Triturus > Triturus cristatus. The sequence goes on from NC_140581.1 coordinate 80,076,534, forward strand.
GTGTGGTGTCTTGGATGGAGATCTGCTGTCAGTTCACTCACAATACTGATGAGCTCCTTGATGTCGTGTGTTTTGTTGTCTCGGCACTATCTGAAGGATCTCCACTTGTCCTTAATGATGATATGGTGATGTCTGTGTGTGGTGTTTTCCAGGGCTGTAAGGTATATGATGGCTCTTTGTGTTGCAAGGTTTGCACAAGAGTCCGGCTAGGTCTGTAGGAGTCCAGTAGGTCTGCCTTGTCCCAGGTGCCTTAACTGTTGTTGTGCTTCACTGGAAAGTCCGTCAATGTGGCAAGATTGTTGGATCAGTTGCTGATCTAGTGCGTGAGGTTACAGGGTGTGGCGGTGGTGTTGTTTTGAGTGTCCCACACAGCTTGTCTGTGGTGACTTACATCAAGCATCTTTGGGGTATCGGTAGCGGGGTGTGGGGCAGTGTATTGCTTGTCGGAGACGTGGATTCAAATGTTGATGGACCAATGATGGATGGTGGTATGGTTCTCCTCCAGCAAGAAGTTACTGGCCCCCAGCAACATGTAGCCTGTGGAGGTGAGGGCGTGCGTGCTGATGTACGTGTTGATGGCTTAGCGGAATTGTGGATGTAGGCCTGGAGATCTGTAGATGAGTGTTACTCTGAGGGTTGCCAGGGAGTTGCTGCAAACCCGGATTTGTGACTCTGAGGGTGTACTTGTGAATAAATTTCAATTCATCCTCCGGGATTGTTGGTGCCGTCCCTGTGGGTGATCTTGTATCCGTCTGAGATGGCAATGAAGAAGTTGTGTGCTGAGGATCCCTTTGTTCAGGTTACTGTCATGAAGGTGATGTGTGGGGCTGTTGTGTTGAGGAGGTAACATAGTCCAATGTCGTGCTGGTGGACGGAGCGGGTGTGGAGTAGGAGGCACATGACCTGGTTGTTCTGACAGGGTCTGTTAGGCTGGGCAGCGCTGTGTAGGCAGTTGGAGTTGCACACTCAGCATGCGAAGGTGTCATGTGTGCGCTTAGGGGTTGCCTGATAGCAGGCGGATGATTGTCTGGAGGACAGTGCTTGGAGGTTGGCTTCAGCATGAGCCTGTTGTGTGACATGGGTAATGCAAAGACCAGAGGCTCGTGCACTGTGCACGTTGCAGGCACAGATGGTCCTGCCTTTGGCACGGCGTTGGCGCAACAGTGGCACAGAAAAGCTGCTGGCTGCTTTTAGGATGGGTGGAGAGGGAAGGGCTGAGCAGGAGGCGTGTGGGTTGCAGAATCAGGGCACTCGGTGGGGCGGTGACGCAGGTGAGGCAGCAGCAGGTGGAAGGGGTGAGAAATTAGGCAAAAAGTAGCACACAAAGACAAGGAGGTCAGAAAGTCACAGTGCAACAGGTGTATGTAAAGGAAGGAGTGTCAGGTTACTCATGGGTCACTCCGAGAAAATGTATGAACAATCACCAAAAATGACGGCCACAGGATCAGGCAACAAAATGCGGAGCTGCGCACCGGAGACACAGCATCAGCATCAGCATGCGTTCACGTCCCGTTGTGGGGTGCAACCTGCACAAATACATACACAACCAGGGACTTCATGCACAATAGATATTATTAGCCATGAAGAACTGCATGCATGTTGCTGAAGTACACATACACACATATGCTCAATATTTGACAATTATGCCATAGATGACGCATGCAAACTGGCAAGAGAGCTGCAGTGACAGAGACGAGGCACTTTGGATTGTGCTGAACACCTTTATTCCACATACACACACAAAGGGAAATGCATCCATAGGAACAGACTCACAGATCAGTTGACAGAACATGTGGGACATACGCTGGACCCCCCCTTCACGACACGGATGATGTCAATCCCAATGAACTGGCACACAAGTTAAGGGGATGAGCCAAACACATCCTGCTGCACATGGAGAGGCTGCAATTCCCCATAGAGCCTGTTGTTGTGATGTCCCACACTATGTCCACCCCTAGCATCCGCAGTGTTTCAGAGGCAAGGTTTACACACATTGATGCCTTCATCAGACGCCCCACTCCACTACAGATGACTGTCAAGAAGGGTGATTATCATGTCATGGGAGTGATGCTACATGTTATATGCTCCATGGTGAAAAGACATGTATGCATGTTACCACAACATGCACAGAAGCAGACCCACACATTCCCAACCCGTACCACCACCAAAAAGCTGTGCTGCAATCCTTACCCAAACTGATATTTCCACATGTTCATGCTTGTAACGCTGATTCAGCACACGTTGCAATCCTCATGAGGAATAGCAGGAGGACAACGATGACACGAGCAGACAACAGGCGCAAAAACCTGGGAATGACAGACACACAAGAAGTCACCTAAAACAATTCTCGCCGCACACATGGACATTTACAAAACATGAACAATGTTGGACACATGTAAATTTCAAAGAAAGTCTCTCTGCAAAACTGTGTGGCATGACATCATCACTCGAGTGACACATCAGAACACACATCAAAGTCACTTTGCATTCAGTCAGCTGGACACACACATTGCAACACATGCCACTCAATGCTACAAGCTTGCACACTCATACCCAGTGACCATTATGAGAAGAAGTTGCGTATGAGCTGACTCCGGATATCATCCTCCTCCTCCTCCTCCTCCTCATCACTAGCCTCGTGAGCAAGCCCTTGATCCTCCACGGGTGGATGTTCCTGCTCATCCAGATCCAGGATGAGTGGCACTGCCTTCTCAACTGCCATGTTGTGCAGCATGCCGCACATGAGGAAGATTTGGCAGACCTTCTACGGGGCATAAGGGAGGGACCCGCCTGTCTTGTCCATGCACCGGAATCGGCTCTTCAGGAGTCCAAACGTCCTCTCAATCACTCGCCTGGTCTGTCCGTGTGCATTGTTGTACCGGTGATCTGCAGCTGTTCTTGGGTTGCGGAGAGGTGTCAGCAGCCATGGCATGTTGGGATAGCCAGAGTCACCTACATGGAAACATCATGTAAATAAGTGGGTCAGGAGATGCCGTAAGAGCCAAAGATACCGCAACACACAGGACAAACAGAGTATACCCACCAACAAGACATGCTCGTTCATTGTGCAGCCGCAGCATCATTTGTGGCACCCTGCTATGCCTCATGATGTAGGCATCGTGTGCTGATCCTGGAAAACGTGCACAGACATGGGAAATCAGCATGTTAGCAAGACACACCACAAGGGCATTTATCGAGTGGTAATGTTTTCTATTGCGATAGGCTTGTTCCTGTGCCTGTGGTGGTACCAAAGCCACATGTGTACCATCAATGGACCCAATTACATGGGGCATCCCTCCCAGGGCATAGAAATCACCCTTGACATCTGTCAACTCCTCAGGAGTAGGAAATTGGATGAATTCGTCAAGGTGCTCCAACATGGCTGCTAAAACATCACGCAGGACACGGCTGAACATTGTGTGTGACATCCCACCAACATCAGCTATGGTGAATTGAAACGTACCTGTGGCAAAAAAATGTAGGGCTGCCATCACCTTCATCTTGGGGGTCAGCGCAGTAGGATACCTGTGTCGCAGTTGCAGGTGTGGTGCCAGTTTGTCTGTCAAGTCCTCAATCAACTGGCGAGTGAATCTGTAACGGCGGATGCAGGCACGTTCCCTCATGGCACCCAAGTCTGGCATTGTTCTTGGGACAGGCTGTGCCCTGCAAGACATTGTTTGTAAGAATGAAGAATGAGAGTCTGCCAATATCAATGTCAATGAACATAGCACATGCTACACTGCTAATGCACATCAGGTAACTATGGAGTCGGGTGTGTGCAATACATACAGGACACATAAGCCAGCTTGCTGGTACTCCTACAAAAAACCAGATACACCTGTTGATTGTCAAGTCTACATGACATTCCCTGAAATGAGCTGGCGGCCAGTCTGAGTGAAGAGCCACAGATATCACCGGAGTGACACATAACCACATAGCTGCATTGGAAGGATGTCATCTCATCCACACAGCTGACTGCAAGGCACGCACGCAGGTCACATGGAATGTCAAATGTACATATCAAACACATTGCGATGAAGGGGTACACGTGACAACAGAAAGACACAGCCACTGAGACAACGCAGACATGTATGTCTGGGAAAATATGATGTCCGATGCACACAGACCCTACAGCCGTGGGAATCCACATGTGGCATGGTGTGCGTAGATGTGTTCCATGCCCATCTCCACAAAGACCCATGTTGGATGCACCAACAGCAGATGCAGTTGATGGAACACTGACATCAAGCTCATGGGAACACATGACACGCAACTGATATAGTCACAAAGGGGCACGCTGATCGTGACATGTCAGTTGATAGAGTGTCCCTGTCCCTGGCATCAGGATACAGGTGTGGGTGTTGATGACTGTGCCATCCCACTACTGCTGTGCATGACACAGTTGGACTACAGACACACATGTGGCAAGTGGCAAGGTGATGTGTGCCACATAGTGCCCCATCACACATGACGTGTCCACAGGTCATCACACATCAATTGTGCAACTAGATGAGATGACCTGTGCAATATCACTGGCTGCCACACCTAGGGCCTGCACATGAAAGTATGCAATGACAAGTACTTGATGGACATCCTTGTGCGAATCGTAGTCCTCCATTCCTGGCATGTGTACACCTGTATTACCATTGTAAGTGTGTGAAATGCGTACCTGTACATGTGAACTAGTGCGTACCCGTACGTGTCAAACGCACTCTACTACGAGTGCATACCCGTACGTATCAAACGCACTTTACTACTAGTGCGTACCCGTACGTGTGAAATAGTGCGTACCTGTATGTGTCAAACGCACTCTACTACTAGTGCATACCCGTACGTCTGAACTAGTGCGTACCCGTACGTGTCAAATGCACTCTACTACTAGTGCGTACCCGTACGTGTCAAATGCACTCTACTACTAGTGCGAACCCGTACGTGTGAACTAGTGTGTACCCATACGTGTCAAACACACTCTACTACTAGTGCGTACCCGTACGTGTGAACTAGTGCGGTGGCAAACGCACTCTACTACGAGTGCGTACCCGTACGTTTCAAATGCACTCTACTACTAGTGTGTACCCATACGTGTGAACTAGTGCGTACCCATACGTGTCAAATGCACTCTACTACTAGTGTGTACCCGTACATGTGAACTAGTGCGTACCCGTATGTGTCAAACGCACTTTACTACTAGTGCGTACCCGTACGTGTGAACTAGTGCATACCCGTACGTGTCAAACGCACTTTACTACTATTTCATACCCGTACGTGTGAACTAGTGCGTACCCGTACGTGTCAAACGCACTCTACTACTAGTGCGTACCCATACGTGTCAAACGCACTCTACTACTAGTGCGTACCCGTACGTGTGAACTAGTGCATACCTGTACATGTCAAACGCACTCTACTACTAGTGACTACCCGTACGTGTGAACTAGCGCATACCCATTCGTGTCAAATGTACTCTACTACTAGTGCGTACCTGTACGTGTCAAACGCACTTTACTACTAGTGCGTACCTGTACGTGTGAACTAGTGCGTACCCGTACTTGTCAAATGCACTTTACTACTAGTGCGTACCCGTACGTGTGAACTAGTGTGTACCCGTACGTGTCAAACGCACTCTACTACTAGTGCGTACCCGTACGTGTCAAAGGCACTCTAATACTAGTGCGTACCCGTACGTGTCAAACGCACTCTACTACTAGTGCGTACCTGTACGTGTCAAACGCACTCTACTACTAGTGCGTACCCGTACGTTTGAACTAGTGCGTATCCGTATGTTTCAAACGCTCTTTACTACTAGTGCGTACCCATACGTGTGAACTAGTGCGTACCCGTATGTGTCAAACGCACTCTACTATTAGTGCGTACCTGTATGTGTGAACTAGTGCGTACCTGTATGTGTCAAATGCACTTTACTACTAGTGCGTACCCGTACGTGTGAACTAGTGCATACCTGTACGTGTCAAACGCACTCTACTACTAGTGCGTACCCGTACGTGTGAACTAGTGTGTACCCGTACGTGTCAAACGCACTCTACTACTAGTGCGTACCCGTACGTCTTAAACGCATTTTACTACTAGTGCGTACCCGTACGTGTGAACTAGTGCATACCCGTACGTGTCAAACGCACTCTACTACTAGTGCGTACCCGTACGTGTGAACTAGTGCGTACCCGTACGTGTCAAACGCACTCTACTACTAGTGCGTACCCGTATGTGTCAAACGTACTCTACTACTAGTGCGTACCCGTACGTGTGAACCAGTGCGTACCCATACATGTCAAACATACTTTACTACTAGTGCGTACCCGTACGTGTGAACTAGTGCGTACCCGTACGTGTCAAACGCACTCTAATACTAGTGCGTACCCGTACGTGTCAAACGCACTCTACTACTAGTGCATACCCGTACGTGTCAAACGCACTCTACTACTAGTGCGTACCAGTACATTTGAACTAGTGCGTACCCGTATGTTTCAAACGCACTTTACTACTAGTGCGTACCCATACGTGTGAACTAGTGCATACCCGTACGTGTCAAACGCACTCTACTATTAGTGCGTACCCGTACGTGTGAACTAGTGCATACCTGTACGTGTCAAACGCACTCTACTACTAGTGCGTACCCGTACGTGTGAACTAGTGCGTACCCGTACGTGTCAAACGCACTTTACTACTAGTGCGTACCCGTATATGTGAACTAGTGCGTACCCGTACGTGTCAAACGCACTCTACTACTAGTGCATACCCGTACGTCTTAAACGCACTTTACTACTAGTGCGTACCCGTACGTGTGAACTAGTGCATACCCGTACGTGTCAAACGCACTCTACTACTAGTGCGTACCCGTACGTGTGAACTAGTGCGTACCCGTACGTGTCAAACGAACTCTACTACTAGTGCGTACCCGTACGTGTCAAACGTACTCTACTACTAGTGCGTACCCATACGTGTGAACCAGTGCGTACCCATATGTGAGAAGTTGGCCTGGTATATGCTGTTCACTAGTTAAAGTGACCACCTTGTACCATGCCAAGCAACCCTTATGGTGTGGTTGTAAGTCAATATCAAGACCACAAAAGGACACTGTTCCTATTACATGGTGCAAACAGTCACCAATGCATCAAGGTGCAAAAAGTCACCCATTTATTAAAAAGGAAAGGAAAAAAGGAAAAGGAGAAAGACCCTAGGTGATGAGGACCCACCAGTGAAATGAGGGAACACTACTAGTCCTCTGTTGCCCTCACACACCCCAAGGAGTGTCATGCTTCATCATCGGGCGTTTGCTCCTCGTGGGGCCGGCGCTGCAATTCCCCACGGGTCCCCCGAAGTGTCTCTTTGTCGGAGATCTTTTCGGACTGCCGGATGGTGCATGCGGGTGTGTGGGGTGGGGGGTCAAATGAGGGTAAAAATGGTGCGTGCATAGTGATGAATCAGTTCATATTATAGGTATACAGGCTCACTGCCCGCCCTGACTCATCTAAAGGGTATTTTAATTGGTTTTATTTCACGTGCACTTCAACTTTATAGTTTTGGTCCTGAGGAAGCGCCAACGACCATTAAGGCGACGCAGGCGTGAAACATGTCGACCTATGACCTTTCTGACACCCAGGCATAGTGTGCCACAGGGGCAAGATTTCACATAGCAGTTTAATTTGTGAAGGGTATACAATCTAAAACATTCGCTGCATGTTTACCCTTTATGAACTGATTCATCACTATGCACGCACCATTTTTACCCTCATTTGACCCCCCACCCCACACACCCGCATGCACCATCCGGCAGTCCGAAAAGATCTCCGACAAAGAGACCCTTCGGGGGACCCGTGGGGAATTGCAGCGCCGGCCCCACGAGGAGCAAACGCCCGATGATGAAGCATGACACTCCTTGGGGTGTGTGAGGGCGGCAACAAAGGACTAGTAGTGTTCCCTCATTTCACTGGTGGGTCCTCATCACCTAGGGTCTTTCTCCTTTTCCTTTTTTCCTTTCCTTTTTAATAAATGGGTGACTTTTTGCACCTTGATGCATTGGTGACTGTTTGCACCATGTAATAGGAACAGTGTCCTTTTGTGGTCTTGATATTGGTATAGGGAGCATGGACACTGGACCTTTATCAGCTCTTGGGTCCCCCTCTCTGTTTGTGATCAGTGGTTGTAAGTCAACCTTTTCGGACTAGCTGCCCTAGTGGTAGCGTAGGCTAAGCAGTCTTTGAGGCTAAACTCGTTAAAGCGTGTTAAGCAAGCTGTTTTACCATATGTAACCCCCCTTTATACCAATGAAAGGGCACCACCCAGATATATATTCAAAATATATATGTATTTATTACTCAAAGTATCCCCTAGACTCTTTATGAGCACAGGAGCACAAATCGTTAAACAAGACAATGTTATAATATACAGAAGTTGCACTTTATATGGATGGGCCCTGGTGGCCACTCAAACCATATACTAAAATAGTGGTATAAGTACCACGAACAGGGAAGGGAAAAGGCCTAGGGCGTCTAGAATCGCTGGGCCTACAAGGAGCTAACTTCAGTTAGTGACCAGGAGGTCCACGGGTCACGTGTGCAGTGAGGAAAGTTACACGCGTGCTCCCATAGGTTTTCAATGGGTGCGTAAAAGTTCAAAAGTTACTGCTAGAAGGGTCTTCTGGATGGACTAAGAATTTAAGGTTCAAAACACAGACACTAGAGATATTTCTCTACACTTGGGCACCGGAGTGCCAGCTTTACCTCACCCACAGGAAGCGGGTGCATAGGTCTCGAAGTGCGTCGGGTTTCTTCTATCAATTCAATGGAGCCTGACGACAAAGATGCTGCAGGCGGTCGGTCCAGAAGAGATGCGGTGGATCCAAGAGTGGATCGGAGTTGTAGAAGACCTGAAAGCAGAGGGGACAGTGTTCACAGTCACTAGCCAGTGACCGGCGTGGCACCAGGTGGGTACCAGGCGATGTCGGGTGCAAACAGGTGATGAGGTGTAGCTTGTCTCCGCAGCCACATGGTCCCTGAAGGTTGACGATGTCCAGGAGTCGGTTCACGAGCTGTCCCACGCAGGCTCTCGCTGTCGGCGGTGTCGGCGACTCGAAAGAAGCAAACAAGCCTTGGCAAAGGCAGGAGTCGTGGAAAGAGAGGAAAGCTGATTGTTCTGACCAGCAAGGTCAGAGGGGCTGCTCTTTTGGAGAGCAGCTAGGGCCAGTCTGGAGCAACCAGACCAGTGTTGTTGATTTCAAATTAGGTCGCCAAAATGGCCACTAGCCAACGGGCCAGGGACCGGGCAGGCGCGTCGAGATGCAAAGTGCAGAGGGGCCCCACGCAGATCATGGAGATGCTGGAGGGCTCACCTTTGGTGCAGATGCTGCTCGGTGGTTGGGCTTCTCAGGACCCAAAGCACAACTTGGAGGGAGCCTCTGCTGTTGCGCTTGCAGCTTGTCGTCGGTCTTCCAAGATGGCTGGCTCCACGTGTCTCGGTGCCTCCACGGGTTCCTTCTTTTCAGGGACTGTGGATCGGGTGGTGAGAGGTCTGGAGGTCCAGGTCTTGTCAGGCTCTGGGCTCTGGCTCCGGCGGGAGGCGGCGGCAAAGCAGACGTCGAATAGCAGGTTGGTGCTTGCGTTAGCAAGATGGTCACTCCCTGACCATAGGGGAGATTTCCTTCAGTCCTCTGTGCAGCAGAGCGTCGAAGTTCCCGTCTTCTTCTTTGTAGTAAGTTGATTCCAGGATGTCTGAAGTCTTAGGACACAGCTCCTACCTTTAAGCGGATTCTAGGGGCCGGACTACCTGCTAGGTCCCTCCCTAAGGGTGGGACCAGGAAGGGGGGTGGTTACACCCCCAATCCTTTGTCCAGCTCGCCCCAGGTCCGGGGCTGGTGTGCCCCAGGACCGGTTTGAACTGGCATATGCACCGAGGCTCCTTGTGAGCCTCAGGCATGTCTGATTCCTTTCAAGCCCTACCTGACCAATACACAAAATCCTGTCTGGGGTGGTGCTCGCACCTCCCCTGGCAGGAAACCCTTTGTCCACGTCTCCCAAGCTGGAAGGACTCCCAGCAGCAGGAGGGCAGACTTGTGTCTGTGGTGGCAGCATCCATTTTGTGGAGCTGAGGCTATGTCTGATTTTACCCGGGTTTCAGGTACTGTACATGTCGTGTCCCTCTAGAAGGGTGGAATGCTAACCCCGTCGCCAGAATTGGCGAGGGGATAGTATTCCAATTCGTATGACACCTTACTCGACATGTTTTGATAAAGCCAAACCAAAGATAGCATTTAACCGTGAGGTTCATAATGCACTTAAGAGTATATGGTATGACGATATCTGGGAACTGCAGATAGGCTCAGCTCATGCCAGAGCACCATCTCACATGGAACCAAGCACTCTGCCTTCAGGATTGTTAAGGCCTGCCATAGGAGTGACTTATAGGTTAACATGTGTCCCATTTAAGGTTAGGTATAGGTATACTACACCTAAGTAAGAGGTGGTTACACCAACTTACCCCAGCTGAGTGATCAGCCAGTTGTGTCAAATTGCTAGGCCAGGCCAGGGGTGGCATAATACATGCTGCAGCCCCTGGTAGGCCTTAGATACACCGATGCCCTGGGTACCTAGTGTACACTGGTACAGGGGCTCACAGGGTGATCCAATTCCCATTGGTTATGCACCTAGGGTGCATAGTGTCAATTTAGTTAGAGAGAACAGCAGGCTGGGGGTCTGATTAGCAGGCCCACAGCCTCAATATGTCAAAAACCAGTGAAGCAAAAAGCAAAAATTTGGGGTGACCATAGGATAGCAGACCCTACTCTCCTACACAACCCCCCCCCCCCAAACGCAGGGACATTAAAATAGCCTTGACCAGTCTCGTCTTCATGTCCTAAGTGGAAGTACCTGGAGAGACCATCTGCATTCCCATGGTCTGTACCTGGCCGGTGCTTCACTGTAAAGTCCATCCCCTGTAGGGAAATGGACCACCTAAGCAGTTTGGGGTTTTCACCCTTCATCTGATTTAGCCACAAGAGGGGCTTATGGTCGGTCTGAATCTTGAAGTGAGTGCCAAACAAGTATGGCCTCAGCTTCTTCAGGGCCCACACCACAGCAAAGGCCTCCCTCTCAATAGCTGACCAATTCTTCTCTCTGGGGGTCAACCTTCTGCTAATAAAAGCAATGGGTTGGTCTTGACCATCTACATTAAGTTGTGACAGCACAGCTCCCACACCCAACTCAGAAGCATCTGTTTGGACAATAAACTCTTTGGAGTAGTCAGGACTTTTCAGGATAGGTGCAGAGCACATGGCCTTTTTCAGGTCATCAAATGCCTTTTAACAGCTTACTTTCCACTGAACCTTTTTGGGCATCTTCTTGGATGTCAGATCATTAAGAGGAGTCACAATGGACCCATAGTTCTTAACAAACTTCCTGTAGTACCCAGTCAAGCCCAAGAAAGCTCGAACTTGAGTCTGGGTGGTTGGAGGGGACCAGTCCTTGATGGATTGTATCTTGCTCTCCAGTGGTTGAACTTGGCCTCCACCTACAAGGTGGCCCAAATACACAACCTTACTCTGCCCTATCTGGCACTTAGTAGCCTTGATAGTGTGGCCTGCCTTTTGCAGAGCCTCAAGTACCTTCTTCAGGTGGATCAGGTGATCCTCCCAGGTGGAGCTAAAGACAGCAATGTCATCAAGATATGCTGCACAAAAGTCATCCAACCCAGTAAGGACTTGATTCACCAACCTTTGGAAGGTGGCAGGTGCATTCTTCAGACCAAAGGGCATCACCAAAAATTGATAATGCCTACCTGGGGTTGAGAATGCTGTTTTGGCCTTGGACTCCTCAGCTAACCTGATTTGCCAATAGCCAGCTGTCAAATCAAATGTGCTCAAAAACTTAGCAGAAGCCAGTTTTTCTATGAGCTCATCTGCCCTTGGAATAGGATGTGCATCTGTCATAGTGACAGCATTGAGTCCTCTGTAATCCACACAGAACCTCATCTCTCTCTTGCCATCTTTGGTGTGAGGTTTGGGGACCAGAACCACTGGGCTAGCCCAGGGGCTCTCTGAGGGCTCCATGACACCCAGTTCCAGCATTTTGTGTACCTCAGCCTTTATACAGTCCCTGACGTGGTCAGGTTGTCTGTAAAGTTTGTTCCTTACAGGCAGACTGTCACCAGTGTCCACCACAGGGGTACACCAGTCAGTTTGACTAGGTATCAATGAAAACATGTGTTGAAATGATTGTAGAACCTGTCTACATTCAATCTGCTGATGCTCAGTGAGGTTGCCTCCAAGGGTCACTCCTTCAACTGAACCATCTTCAGGGTTCTGAGACAACAGGTCTGGGAGAGGGTCACTCTCTTCCTCCTGTCCCTCATCTGTAGCCATGAGCAAGCCCATGTCTGCCCTGTCAAGATATGCTTTTAGCCTGTTAACATGGAGTACCCTGTGGGGACTCCTGGGAGTTCCTAGGTCCACCAAGTAGGTAACCTCTCCCTTCTTTTCCAGGATTGTATGGGGTCCAGACCATTTGTCTTGGAGTGCTGCTGGGGCCACTGGCTCCAACACCCATACCTTCTGTCCTGGCTGAAACTCAACCAAGACAGCCTTTTGGTCATGCCAAGCTTTCTGTAAGGCCTGGCTTGCCTCAAGGTTTTTGGATGCCTTCTCCATATACTCAGCCATCCTGGAGCGGAGACCAAGTACATAGGCCACTATGTCTTGTTTAGGCTTTTTGAGAGGTAACTCCCATCCTTCCTTCACTAAACACAGTGGGCCTCTTACAGGGTGCCCAAACAACAATTCAAAGGGGCTGTAGCCAACTCCTTTTTGTGGGACCTCTCTGTAAGCAAACAGAAGGCAGGGTAGAAGGCTGTCCCATCTTCGCCTGAGCTTTTCAGGTAATCCTTTGATCATACCCTTTAGGGTCTTGTTGAATCTCTCAACAAGCCCATTGCATTGTGGGTGATAAGGAGTGGTGAACTTGTAGTTGACACCACATTCCTATCACATAGCTGTCAAGTATCCTGACATGAAGTTGGTACCTCTGTCAGAAACCACCTCCTTAGGAAACCCCACTCTGGAGAATACTCCCAGCAGGGCCCTGGCCACAACAGGAGCTGTAGTGGTCCTAAGGGGAATTGCCTCTGGATACCTGGTGGCATGATCCACTACCACCAGTATAAATCTGTGCCCAGATGCAGTGGGAGGATCCATGGGACCCACTATATCTATTCCCACTCTTTCAAAGGGAACCCCCACCACAGGTAGTGGTATTAGGGGGGCCTTTGTTGTGCCACCTGATTTGCCACTGGCTTGGCAGGTCACACAGGAGCGACAAAACTCCTTTGTATCTTCATTCATGTGAGGCCAGTGAAAGTGAGGGACAAGCCTGTCCCAAGTCTTGTTCTGGCCTAAGTGTCCTGCTAGAGGAATATCATGGGCCAAGGTAAGAAGGAAGCCCCTAAATTGCAGAGGTATAACCAACCTCCTGGTTGCACCAGGTTTTGGGTCTCTAGCCTCTGAATAAAGGAGCCCATCATCCCAATACACTTTATGGGTACCTTGAGCATTCCCAGCAGCCTCAGCAGCAGCCAGCTGTCTGAGGGGTTCAAGAGATGGACAGGATAACTGAGCCTGCCCCAAGTCAGCCCTGGAAGGTCCCCCTGTCCCCAGAAACTCAACCTGATCGGGTTCAAGCTCTTCAGGGACAGTTCCTTCAGGGTTCTCTAGATCATCTTCCTCGGAAGGCTGACCATCACTTGGAGGCAGGGGGGAAGGCACAGCCTTAACCCTCCTGTTCTTCTTCTTGGTAGGTGCTTGGTCCATTGTTCCAGGATCCAAGACCTGTGGTTCAGTAAGGCACTTTTTGGCCTGTGACCTGGTCACAGCAAGGACATGTGGTGATATACCTAACATCTCTGCATGTGTCCTGTACTCCACTTCTGACCATAGAGAACTCTCTAGGTCATTGCCCAACAAACATTCTACTGGGAGGTCTGCACTAACCACAACCCTTTTGAGGCCAGTTACCCCTCCCCATGAGAAGTTAACAAATGCCACACTATGTGAAGTAGTGGCATTGCTGGCATTGGTCACCAGGTAGTTCTCACCTGGTATGTACTGTCCAGGGTCCACAAAGCCTGGTGTCACCATAGTGACACTGGCACATGTGTCCCTGTAGGCTTGAGCCACTTTTTCATTTATTAAAGGAGTCTGTCTGTACTTGCCCAGGTTACTGGGGCTCACAGTCAGGGACAAATCCATGTCCCCATCACAGATCAAGACTGCCTGTGTCAGGGTTCTGTCTAAGTCAGAATCTCCTTCAGTTCCCATAGTGATTCCCACTACACTCTTTGTCTGGGGACCAACACTGCTAACAGTAGTACTGGGAGCAGGTGCCTTAGGGGCAACAGTGTTGGGGGCTCCACCCTTCTTACAATCACTAGTCCAGTGAGTTGTATTCTTGCAAGATTTGCACCAGGGTTTCTTTGGACCTTCTTTCTTCTTCCCTTTAGGCTGGGACCCACCCTCGTTAGTACTAGTTTGGGGCCCTGTTGAAGACTTCTGGTCTTTAGTTTCTGATCTCCACCCTTTTGGTCTGTTTTCTTCTGATCACCCCCTTCGCCCTGGTTCTGGTTCTTTTGCTTAACCCTGGTTCTGACCCATTTGTCTGCCTTCTTTCCCAATTCTTGGGGAGAGGTTAGATCTAAGTCAACCAAGTGTTGATGCAGTTGCTGGTTCTGACAGTTATTTAAAATCTGTTCTCTCATCATCAAATTGTACAATCCTGTATAATCAGATACCTTACTTCCCAGCAACCAACCCTCCAAAGCCTTAGTGGCACATTCAATGTATTCAGACCAGTCCTGAGTCTGTGTCTTCTGGGTGTCTCTGAACATTAACCTGTACTGTTCAGTGGTTAAGCCTAACCCATCAACTAGGACACTCTTCAGGGCTCTGTAGTTTCTGACATCCTCCTCTCTAACAGTGAGGAGTCTATCTCTGCCTCTTCCTTCAAAGGAGAGCCATAAGATTGCTGCCCACTGGTCTTCAGGAACCTGCTGCACTTTGCAGGCTCTCTCAAGAGCAGTCATCCATTTGTGGATGTCATCCCCACTTTTGTAGGGGGGCACAACCTTGGACAGGTTCCTATTGTCAAAGACCCTATCTTTGTCCTTAGGGACAATGCTGCCACCAGTGGGTATAGACCCACTCTCTCTAGGTTGCCTAGCCTTGTTCAGTTTCTCTTCCATCAGGGCTACTTCTAGCTCCTGTCTCCTGATCCTCAGCTGAGCTTCCTTCATTTTGGCCTCATGCTCCCTCCTCTGAGGGCTGGTCATCCCCCTTCTGGAGCGACCTTGAGAGCCTCTAGAGGCATGAGAAGCATTAGACTCAACTGAGTGATTCCTCTGCCTCCCAAGCCCCTGGTTAAGTCCACTAGGGAGATCCAATGGGATGATCCCATTGTCAGTCCCCAGTAGCCTTAAGTTAGCTGGGCCACGTATAGCACTGGGCTAGTTCTCCCTTCATCCCCACTAACATCTGTATCCCTATCACTTTCATCCTCTGTAGTATGATTCTCATCTAAGGGGTGACTATTGGAAAGGGGTACCTCAGTAGCATCTTCAGAAGGGGGGCCTCCTGTTCCAGTCCCTAAGGGGCCTAACTGGGAGGCTTTCTTGAGAGCTTTCTGATCTTCATCAGCTTGTAAAAGCTCTCTGAGTTCAGCAGAGGTAGGGTTCTTGGGCTATTTAAGGCCCCTGATATTTGCCAACTGCCTGAGCTCATTTTGGTTTAGGGTAGCAAAGATGGATGGTGCCCTCTGGGGGTCACTCTCAACAGAGATGGGTACATTGGACCCCTCTGCCCCAGCCATTGCTCTTAAGTGTGGGTGGATGTGTTGCAATCTACCTACACTTGGGTTTTCCTACTAAACCTATCTAGTAGTTGTAGTCAGGGTGTGCTACTCCCTTTGCTCTACAACAACTAAGTTCAGTAGAACTTAAGTATATCTATCTTGTTTTATATGTACCTAAAGGTACCTGTATGATCTTTCAATTGGTAACCAAGAGATTACAGAGGTAAAACACAGCAAGCTCAAATCCCACCACTGCTCACCAATGTGAGAAGTTGGCCTGGTATATGCTGTCCACTAGTTAAAGTGACCACCTTGTACCATGCCAAGCAACCCTTATGGTGTGGTTGTAAGTCAACCTTTTCGGACTAGCTGCCCTAGTGGTAGCGTAGGCTAAGCAGTCTTTGAGGCTAAACTCGTTAAAGCGTGTTAAGCAAGCTGTTTTACCATATGTAACCCCCCTTTATACCAATGAAAGGACACCACCCAGATATATATTCAAAATATATATGTATTTATTACTCAAAGTATCATCTAGACTCTTTATGAGCACAGGAGCACAAATCGTTAAACAAGACAATGTTATAATATACAGAAGTTGCACTTTATATGGATGGGCCCTGGTGGCCACTCAAACCATATACTAAAATAGTGGTATAAGTACCACTAACAGGGAAGGTTAAAGGTCTAGGGCCTCTAGAATCGCTGGGCCAACAAGGAGCTAACTTCAGTTAGTGACCAGGAGGTCCACGGGTCGTGTGTGCAGTGAGGAAAGTTACACGCGTGCTCCCATAGGTTTTCAATGGGTGCGTAAAAGTTCAAAAGTTACTGCTAGAAGGGTCTTCTGGATGGACTACGAATTTAAGGTTCAAAACACAGACACTAGAGATGTTTCTCTACACTTGGGCACCGGAGTGCCAGCTTTACCTCACCCACAGGAAGCGGGTGCATAGGTCTCGAAGTGCGTCGGGTTTCTTCTATCAATTCAATGGAGCCTGATGACAAAGATGCTGCAGGCGGTCGGTCCAGAAGAGATGCGGTGGATCCAAGAGTGGATCGGAGTTGTAGAAGACCTGAAAGCAGAGGGGACAGTGTTCACAGTCACTAGCCAGTGACCGGCGTGGCACCAGGTGGGTACCAGGCGATGTCGGGTGCAAACAGGTGATGAGGTGTAGCTTGTCTCCGCAGCCACATGGTCCCTGAAGGTTGACGATGTCCAGGAGTCGGTTCACGAGCTGTCCCACGCAGGCTCTCGCTGTCGGCGGTGTCGGCGACTCGAAAGAAGCAAACAAGCCTTGGCAAAGGCAGGAGTCGTGGAAAGAGAGGAAAGCTGATTGTTCTGACCAGCAAGGTCAGAGTGGCTGCTCTTTTGGAGAGCAGCTAGGGCCAGTCTGGAGCAACGAGACCAGCATCGTTGATTTCAAATTAGGTCGCCAAAATGGCCACTAGCCAACGGGCCAGGGACCAGGCAGGCACGTCAAGATGCAAAGTGCAGAGGGGCCCCACGCAGATCGTGGAGATGCTGGAGGGCTCACCTTTGGTGCAGATGCTGCTCGGTGGTTGGGCTTCTCAGGACCCAAAGCACAACTTGGAGGGAGCCTCTGCTGTTGCGCTTGCAGCTTGTCGTCGGTCTTCCAAGATGGCTGGCTCCACGTGTCTCAGTGCCTCCACGGGTTCCTTCTTTTCAGGGACTGTGGATCGGGCGGTGAGAGGTCTGGAGGTCCAGCTCTTGTTGGGCTCTGGGCTCGGGCTCCGGCGGGAGGTGGCCGCAAAGCAGACGTCGAATAGCTGGTTGGTGCTTGCGTTAGCAAGATGGTCACTCCCTGACCATAGGGGAGATTTCCTTCAGTCCTCTGTGCAGCAGAGCATCGAAGTTCCCGTCTTCTTCTTTGTAGTAAGTTGATTCCAGGATGTCTGAAGTCTTAGGACACAGCTCCTACCTTTAAGCGGATTCTAGGGGCCGGACTACCTGCTAGGTCCCTCCCTAAGGGTGGGACCAGGAAGGGGGGTGGTTACACCCCCAATCCTTTGTCCAGCTCGCCCCAGGTCCAGGGCTGGTGTGCCCCAGGACCGGTTTGAACTGGCATATGCACCGAGGCTCCTTGTGAGCCTCAGGCATGTCTGATTCCTTTCAAGCCCTACCTGACCAATACACAAAATCCTGTCTGGGCTGGTGCTCGCACCTCCCCTGGCAGGAAACCCTTTGTCCACGTCTCCAAAGCTGGAAGGACTCCCAGCAGCAGGAGGGCAGACTTGTGTCTGTGGTGGCAGCATCCATTTTGTGGAGCTGAGGCTATGTCTGATTTTACCCGGGTTTCAGGTACTGTACATGTCGTGTCCCTCTAGAAGGGTGGAATGCTAACCCCGTCACCAGAATTGGCGAGGGGTTAGTATTCCAATTCGTATGACACCTTACTCGACATGTTTTGATAAAGCCAAACCAAAGATAGCATTTAACCGCGAGGTTCATAATGCACTTAAGAGTATATGGTATGACGATATCTGGGAACGGTAGAAGGAAGTTGTTCCGACCACTGCAGACAGGCTCAGCTCATGCCAGAGCACCATCTCACATGGAACCAAGCACTCTGCCTTCAGGATTGTTAAGGCCTGCCATAGGAGTGACTTATAGGTTAACATGTGTCCCATTTAAGGTTAGGTATAGGTATACTACACCTAAGTAAGAGGTGGTTACACCAACTTACCCCAGCTGAGTGATCAGCCAGTTGTGTCAAATTGCTAGGCCAGGCCAGGGGTGGCATAATACATGCTGCAGCCCCTGGTAGGCCTTAGATACACCAATGCCCTGGGTACCTAGTGTACACTGGTACAGGGGCTCACAGGGTGATCCAATTCCAATTGGTTATGCACCTAGGGTGCATAGTGTCAATTTAGTTAGAGAGAACAGCAGGCTGGGGGTCTGATTAGCAGGCCCACAGCCTCAATATGTCAAAAACCAGTGAAGCAAAAAGCAAAAATTTGGGGTGACCATAGGATAGCAGACCCTACTCTCCTACACCATACATGTCAAACATACTTTACTACTAGTGCGTACCCGTACGTGTGAACTAGTGCGTACCCGTACATGTCAAACGCACTTTACTACTAGTGCGTACCCGTATGTGTGAACTAGAGCGAACCCGTACGTGTCAAACGCACTCTACTACGAGTGCATACCCGTACGTATCAAACGCACTTTACTACTAGTGCGTACCCGTACGTGTGAAATAGTGCGTACCTGTATGTGTCAAACGCACTCTACTACTAGTGCATACCCGTACGTCTGAACTAGTGCGTACCCGTACGTGTCAAATGCACTCTACTACTAGTGCGTACCCGTACGTGTCAAATGCACTCTACTACTAGTGCGTACCCGTACGTGTGAACTAGTGTGTACCCATACGTGTCAAACACACTCTACTACTAGTGCGTACCCGTACGTGTGAACTAGTGCGGTGGCAAACGCACTCTACTACGAGTGCGTACCCGTACGTTTCAAATGCACTCTACTACTAGTGTGTACCCATACGTGTGAACTAGTGCGTACCCATACGTGTCAAATGCACTCTACTACTAGTGTGTACCCGTACATGTGAACTAGTGCGTACCCGTACGTGTCAAACGCACTTTACTACTAGTGCGTACCCGTACGTGTGAACTAGTGCATACCCGTACGTGTCAAACGCACTTTACTACTATTTCATACCCGTACGTGTGAACTAGTGCGTACCCGTACGTGTCAAACGCACTCTACTACTAGTGCGTACCCATACGTGTCAAACGCACTCTACTACTAGTGCGTACCCGTACGTGTGAACTAGTGCATACCTGTACGTGTCAAACGCACTCTACTACTAGTGACTACCCGTACGTGTGAACTAGCGCATACCCATTCGTGTCAAATGTACTCTACTACTAGTGCGTACCTGTACGTGTCAAACGCACTTTACTACTAGTGCGTACCTGTACGTGTGAACTAGTGCGTACCCGTACTTGTCAAATGCACTTTACTACTAGTGCGTACCCGTACGTGTGAACTAGTGTGTACCCGTACGTGTCAAACGCACTCTACTACTAGTGCGTACCCGTACGTGTCAAACGCACTCTACTACTAGTGCGTACCCGTACGTGTCAAACGCACTTTACTACTAGTGCGTACCTGTACGTGTCAAACGCACTTTACTACTAGTGCGTACCCGTACGTCTGAACTAGTGCGTACGCGTATGTGTCAAACGCACTCTACTACTAGTGCATACCCATACGTGTGAACTAGTGCGTACCCATACGTGTCAAACGCACTCTACTACTAGTGTGTACCGGAACGTGTGAACTAGGGCGTACCCGTACGTGTCAAACGCACTCTACTACTAGTGCGTACCCGTACGTGTGAACTAGTGTGTACCCGTACGTGTCAAACGCACTTTACTACGCAATAGTGCGTACCCGTACGTGTGAACTAGTGCGTACCCGTACGTGTCAAACGCACCTTACTACTAGAGCGTACCCGTACTTGTGAACTAGTGCGTACCCGTACGTGTCAAACGCACTCTTCTACTAGTGCGTACCCGTACGTGTCAAACGCACTCTACTACTAGTGCGTACCCGTACGTGTCAAACGCACCTTACTACTAGTGCATACCCGTACGTGTGAACTAGTGCATACCCGTATGTGTCAAACGCACTCTACTACTAGTGCGTACCCATACGTGTGAACTAGTGTGTACCCGTACGTGTCAAGTGCACTCTACTACTAGTGCATACCCATACGTGTCAAACGCACTCTACTACTAGTGTGTACCCATACGTGTCAAATACACTCTACTACTAGTGCGTACCCGAACATGTGAACTAGTGCGTACCCGTACGTGTCAAACACACTCTACTACAAGTGCGTACCCGTACCGTTTCAAATGCACTCTACTACTAGTGTGTACCCATACGTGTGAACTAGTGCGTACCCATACGTGTCAAATGCACTCTACTACTAGTGTGTACCCGTACATGTGAACTAGTGCGTACCCGTACGTGTCAAACGCACTTTACTACTAGTGCGTACCCGTACGTGTGAACTAGTGCATACCCGTACGTGTCAAACGCACTTTACTACTATTTCATACCCGTACGTGTGAACTAGTGCGTACCCGTACGTGTCAAACGCACTCTACTACTAGTGCGTACCCATACGTGTCAAACGCACTCTACTACTAGTGCGTACCCGTACGTGTGAACTAGTGCATACCTGTACGTGTCAAACGCACTTTACTACTAGTGCGTACCCGTACATGTGAACTAGTGCGTACCCGTACGTGTCAAACGCACTCTACTACTAGTGACTACCCGTACGTGTGAACTAGCGCATACCCATTCGTGTCAAATGTACTCTACTACTAGTGCGTACCTGTACGTGTCAAACGCACTTTACTACTAGTGCGTACCCGTACGTGTGAACTAGTGTGTACCCGTACGTGTCAAACGCACTTTACTACTAGTGCGTACCCGTACGTGTGAACTAGTGCGTACCCGTACGTGTCAAACGCACTCTACTACTAGTGCGTACCCGTACGTGTGAACTAGTGCGTACCCGTACGTGTCAAACGCACCTTACTACTAGAGCGTACCCGTACTTGTGAACTAGTGCGTACCCGTACGTGTCAAACGCACTCTTCTACTAGTGCGTACCCGTACGTGTCAAACGCACTCTACTACTAGTGCGTACCCGTACGTGTCAAACGCACTTTACTACTAGTGCATACCCGTACGTGTGAACTAGTGTGTACCCGTACGTGTCAAGTGCACTCTACTACTAGTGCTTACCCATACGTGTCAAACGCACTCTACTACTAGTGTGTACCCATACGTGTCAAATGCACTCTACTACTAGTGCGTACCCGAACATGTGAACTAGTGCGTACCTGTACGTGTCAAACGCACTCTACTACTAGTGCGTACCCGTACGTGTCAAACACACTCTACTACTAGTGCGTACCCATACGTGTGAACTCTTGTGTACCCGTACGTGTCAAACGCACTTTACTACTAGTGCGTACCCGTACGTGTGAACTAGTCCGTACCCGTACGTGTCAAACGCACTCTACTACTAGTGCGTACCTGTACGTGAGAACTAGTGCGTACCCGTACGTGTGAAACGCACTCTACTACTAGTGCGTACCCGTACGTGTGAACTAGTGCGTACCCGTACGTGTCAAACGCACTTTACTACTAGTGCGTACCCGTACGTGTGAACTAGTGCGTTCCCGTAAGGGTCAAACGCACTCTACTACTATTGCGTACCCGTACGTGTGAACTAGTGCGTACCCGTACGTGTCAAACGCACTCTACTACTAGTGCGTACCCATACGTGTGAACTAGTGTGTACCCGTACGTGTCAAATGCACTTTACTACTAGTGCGTACCCGTACGTGTCAAACGCACCTTACTACTAGTGCGTACCCGTACCTGTGAACTAGTGCGTACCCGTATGTGTCAAATGCACTCTTTTACTAGTGCGTACCTGTACGTGTGAACTAGTGCGTACCCGTACGTGTCAAACGCACTCTATTACTAGTGCGTACCCATACGTGTCAAACGCACTTTACTACTAGTGCGTACCTGTACATGTGAACTAGTGCGTACCCGTATGTGTCAAACGCACTCTACTACTAGTGCGTACCCTTACGTGTGAACTAGTGCGTACCCGTACGTGTCAAATGCACTCTACTACTAGTGCGTACCCGTACGTGTTAAACGCACTCTACTACTAGTGCATACCCATACACGCACTCTACTACTAGTGCGTACCCATACGTGTCAAAAGCACTCTACTACTAGTGCGTACCCGAACGTGTGAACTAGTGCGTACCCGTACGTGTCAAACGCACTCTACTACTAGTGCGTACCCGTACGTGTCAAACACACTCTACTACTAGTGCGTACCCGTACGTGTGAACTAGTGCGTACCCGTACGTGTCAAATGCACTCTACTACTAGTGCGTACCTGTACGTGTGAACTAGTGCATACCGTACGTGTCAAACGCACTCTACTACTAGTGCGTACCCATACGTGTGAACTAGTGTGTACTCGTACATGTCAAACGCACTCTACTACTAGTGCGTACCCGTACGTGCGAACTAGTGCGTACCTGTACGTGTCAAACGCACTCTAATACTAGTGCGTACCCGTGCGTGTCAAACGCACTCTACTACTAGTGCGTACCCATACGTGTGAACTAGTGCGTACCCATACGTATCAAACGCACTCTACTACGAGTGCATACCCGTACGTATCAAACGCACTTTACTACTAGTGCGTACCCGTACGTGTGAACTAGTGCGCACCCGTACGTGTCAAATGCACTCTACTACTAGTGCTTACCCGTACATGTCAAACGCACTCTACTACTAGTGCGTACCCGTACGTGTGAACTAGTGCGTACCCATACATGTCAAATGCACTTTACTACTAGTGCGTACCCGTACCTGTGAACTAGTGCGTGCCCGTACGTGTCAAACGCACTCTTCTACTAGTGCGTACCCGTACGTGTGAACTAGTGTGTACCCGTACGTGTCAAACGCACTCTACTACTAGTCCATACCCGTACGTGTCAAACGATCTTTACTACTAGTGCATACCCATACGTGTGAACTAGTGCGTACCCGTATGTGTCAAACGCACTCTACTACTAGTGCGTACCCGTACGTGTGAACTAGTGCGTACCCGTACGTGTCAAATGCACTCTACTACTAGTGCGCACTCGTACGTGTCAAACGCACTCTACTACTAGCGCGTACCCGTACATGTGAACTAGTGCGGTGTCAAACGCACTCTACTACTAGTGCGTACCCGTACGTGTCAAACGCACTCTACTACTAGTGCGTACCCATACGTGTGAACTAGTGCATACCCGTACGTGTCAAACGCACTCTACTACTAGTGCGTACCCGTACATGTCAAACACACTCTACTACTAGTGCGTACCCGTACGTGTAAACTAGTGTGTACCCGTATGTGTCAAATGCACTTTACTACTAGTGCGTACCCGTATGTGTGAACTAGTGCGTACCCGTACGTGTCAAATGCACTCTACTACTAGTGCGTACCCATACGTGTCAAACAAACTCTACTACTAGGGCGTACCCATACGTGTCAAACGCACTCTACTACTAGTGCGTACCCGAACATGTGAACTAGTGCATACCCGTATGTGTCAAACGCACTCTACTACTAGTGCGTACCCGTACGTGTCAAACACACTCTACTACTAGTGCGTACCCGTACGTGTGAACTAGTGCGTACCCGTACGTGTCAAACGCACTCTACTACTAGTGCGTACCCGTACGTGTGAACTAGTGCGTACCCGTACGTGTCAAACGCACTCTACTACTAGTGCGTACCCATACGTGTGAACTAGTGCGTACCCGTACGTGTCAAACGCACTCTAATACTATTGCGTACCCGTACGTGTCAAACGCACTCTACTACTAGTGCATACCCGTACGTGTGAACTAGTGCATACCCATACGTGTCAAACGCACTTTACTACTAGTGCGTACCTGTACATGTCAGATGCACTCTACTACTAGTGCGTACCCGTACGTATGAACTATTGCGTACCCGTACGTGTCAAGCACACTTTACTACTAGTGCGTACCCGTACATGTGAACTAGTGCGCACCCGTACGTGTCAAACGCACTCTACTGCTAGTGCGTACCTGTACGTGTCAAATGCACTCTACTACTAGTGCGTACCCGTATGTGTCAACTAGTGCGTACCCATACGTGTCAAATGTACTCTACTACTAGTGCGTACCCGTACGTGTCAAACGCACTTTACTACTAGTGCGTACCCACACGTGTGAACTAGTGCATACCCGTACGTGTCAAACGCATTCTACTACTAGTGCTTACCCGTACGTGTGAACTAGTGCGTACCCGTACATGTCAAACGCACTCTACTACTAGTGCGTACCCGTACGGGTGAACTAGTGCATACCCGTACGTGTCAAACGCACTTTACTACTAGTGCGTACCCGTACGTGTGAACTAGTGCGTACCCGTACGTGTCAAACGCACTTTACTACTAGTGCGTACCCGTACGTGTGAACTAGTGCGTACCCGTAAGTGTTAAATGCACTCTACTGCTAGTGCGTACTCGTACGTGTGAACTAGTGCATACCCATACGTGTCAAACGCACTTTACTACTAGTGCGTACCTGTACATGTCAGGCGCACTCTACTACTAGTGCGTACCCGTACGTATGAACTATTGCGTACCCGTACGTGTCAAACGCACTTTACTACTAGTGCGTACCCGTACATGTGAACTAGTGCGCACCCGTACGTGTCAAACGCACTCTACTACTAGTGCGTACCTGTACGTGTCAAATGCACTCTACTACTAGTGCGTACCCGTATGTGTCAACTAGTGCGTACCCATACGTGTCAAATGTACTCTACTACTAGTGCGTACCCGTACGTGTCAAACGCACTTTACTACTAGTGCGTACCCACACGTGTGAACTAGTTCATACCCGTACGTGTCAAACGCATTCTACTACTATTGCTTACCCGTACGTGTGAACTAGTGCGTACCCGTACATGTCAAACGCACTCTACTACTAGTGCGTACCCGTATGGGTGAACTAGTGCATACCCGTACGTGTCAAACGCACTTTACTACTAGTGCGTACCCGTACGTGTGAACTAGTGCGTACCCGTACGTGTCAAACGCACTTTACTACTAGTGCGTACCCGTACGTGTGAACTAGTGCGTACCCGTAAGTGTTAAATGCACTCTACTGCTAGTGCGTACCCGTACGTGTCAAACGCACTCCACTACTAGTGCGTAGCCGTACGTGTGAACTAGTGCATACCCGTACGTGTCAAACGCACTTTACTACTAGTGCGTACCCGTACCTGTGAACTAGTGCGTTCCCGTACGTGTCAAACACACTATTCTACTAGTGCGTATCCGTACGTGTGAACTAGTGTGTACCCGTACGTGTCAAACGCACTCTACTACTAATCCGTACCCGTACGTGTCAAACGCACTTTACTAGGTGTCACTTCTTGATCTGTATCAATCACATTGACTCAGGTATGGGGGGTGTGTGCGGGAGAGGCTTACATGTGCAACCCTGAATTTTCATTGCCAGGTCTGACTTGTGTGTGAGACTTGGCTGTACAAAGAATCACCGTGCAGTACCCCTGTGATGCTGACCAGTGCTTAATGTTCGTGCTTTGCAGCCTGTGTCAGTTTTTTAAAAACATGAATCCTGCTCATACATTTTTGGCACCTGTGTGTGGTTCAGATGCAACGAAGTTTGGACTTTGTGTGCTGACATCTGTGTGTACATTCTGGCTTGCCATGAGGGTGTTCCCACAGTACAGCTAGGCTTTTTTTCAACCCAATTGCAGGCCCATTAGCTTATGCATTGTCCTGGGTGTGGACATGTGTGCCACTCCAGATGACAGGCAGTAGGTCATATGTGTAGCCAACTGTGTAATCAGGTGACGGATGGCCATGTGACAACTGACATAATTCAAGTTGTTACTCTAAGAAAAGTGTACCTTGGCACTCACAGCACTTGTCAACAGTTCTTCATGTTTTGTTTTAAATATGGAAATTTGATGATTTGTGTTAAGAACACTGATGTGCCTGCATGAAAAAAGTCTCCCAAGGAAGTGCACACCAAACGACATTTCCACTTTCATGGAACACGCTGGCACCTTTTCAAAGAAGCGACTGTTAGAATTAAATGGTGTTGCAGATTCTCCATATACATGTTCCCACAGTGGTCTTGATTTTGTGAGACTCCTTTGTTGTTGGTGATACAAACGAGTCTCAAGACATCAAGACCTCCGTGAGCCCATGTATATGTACTTTCCATTTATTTATAACAGTGGCTTCTTAGAAAAGGTGCCAGCTTCTTCAATGACAATGTAAATGTACTTTTATGTGCACTGCCTTGTACGACATATTTCATGCAGGCACATGAGTGTTCTTTTCACGAAATGGCGAATTGACACATTCAAAACATGTCGATTGTGTATAGTATTGTGAGTCCCAAGGTAGCAACATTTTTTCGTTTTGTGTTCCAAAGTACTTACAGGTCTCTGAGTGTGGTGACACCTTGAGTATTGAGGTGTGTTAGTTTACCTTGGGTGCACCACTACTGTTTATTTCAGTGTAAACAAGAGGTGGCATGACTTCATTGTATTGCTGTGCTCACTGGTTCACAGACATTAGCTTCCCAGTGTATTTCTCATTCAAGTTGTGGCCTTTTGTGTTCTTTTTTTCCTGGTGTCCAAGTGGCATAGTGGGTCTACCAACTGGGCAGTACAGGGCTTACATATGTGCGGAGTAATCTAGCTGTTACTCATGATGCATTGCCTGATATGCACTGTGACCAATTGTTCTTGTGCTCATGTGTCAGATGTATACAGGTGACTGATGCATTTCGGTTTCTTCTCCTTGCCCACAGCATCATCATCCGCAACCGAGGGAGACACCTGCATGGACCTGGAGGAGGGACCCGGCGACAGTGCCACCAGTGCTGTGGAGTCAGAAGAAGCCAGTGGCACGGAGGGCGAGGGGAGTCAGTCAGAGGATCTGTCTGGAGACGAGAGCAGCTACGACGCCGACGGGTCCGAGGCTGATCTCCTTGAGGAGGTGGAGGCTGCAACACCAACTGGCAGCATCCCGACATCTGTCCCCGCCTCCTCCATTACCATCTCCGCCCTCCCAGTTGCTCCCGTCCCTTCTGTCCGTGCAGAGGCCCACCATGTCTCCTTCGGCCCAGGCACCGCCCCCCCTGCCCCTGTCACCCATGCTGCCCTCAGTGAAGAGTCTGTGGACATACTGCGGCAGTTGCAGGTTGGGCAGGCATCGCTGCTGAATGTCCTCCATGGACGCACTAACCTGCTCACACAGACGGTGTTGTTCATGGAGGGCATGTCAGCAACGATGTCTGACCAACGCAGGTTTCTGCGGTCCATGGACTCTTCTCTGACGGCAGCAGTTTCTCTCCTGCAGTGCTCCGTCCCCCCTACCCCGGACCCATCCACACTGCTCTCTCCCATGCCTGCCCAACGCACACCCAGACAGTCACAGGCACGCACCCCAGCAGACACATCCAGCACACCCCCAAGTAAGGCACAGCGCACACCTCCTGGCAAGCACACTCAGGGGGATGTAGGCACACCCACAGGGTCTGGGGGCAGACGACATACACGCAGCCACAGTCGCAGTCTGCAGTCCTCCCAACCCTGTTCCTCCAAAACCACTCCCCTTAGCTCCCCAGCCAAACTCTCACCCAAGGAGATCTATATGGGTGAGCTGGACCTCGCCCCCACTGAGCCACCACCCCACAAGCGGGCGAGGAAGTCCCTGGGCACGGGAGTTGAGTCCCCCACCATGTCCACCCCCTCCCCCAAGAGCGCTGCACCCCATCCCTCGCCCACCACACCCCCCGTTGGCCCTGGGGTATCTTCAGGTGCAGGGGTTAGGATGGACATCCTAGCAGCAGTGGGCAGACCCGAGCTCACCTCCAACTTTGGCGCTGCCCCACCCCCTGTGGTGGAGACGTCCACCCCTGCACCCACCACACCTACCCATCCCCCTCATGTCCCTGCGGTGCCTGGTACTGCCACAGATTATGCCCCCACCCCCGGTTGACAAACCTTGAGGTTCCTTTGTGCAGGCAAGGTAGGGGTGGACGCGGTCCCCTACGTCCACCCTTGGACTTGAGAAATGGACTGGCCATTGGCCTTTGTACATAGTCTCTTTTTTTTTTTTTTTTTGGTGCTGACTAAAGCCTTTTCTTTTACTTTCAACACTATTGCATTTCAGGTACTTGATGTTGGTGATGAGGCTCATGGAGTTGGTGTTCTGGTAATGTGTTAGGGTTCTGAGAAATGTTTTTGTATGATGGTCATGAGGTGGACCATGGTATCTGTGTGCCATCACAATGTCTCTGCAAAGAATCATTGGTAGTGTGTGTTCATTTTGTTTGGAGACATTGTCCCAAGGAGTGTTCCTTCCTGTGTGGCACCTGACATCTTCCCTGCAAACAGTTGCACAATTGTTGTGCTGACCCATTTCCTTTGTTGGTGACGGATCCCTTCAACAATGGCCATGCCTGCTCACCGATATCTCCTGCTGAATTGTCTGTGCCATCCTTGCTTGTCACTGTACTTGTGTTTTGGGTATGTAGGAATGCCTTCAGGGACAAATAGGCCCTTTTCAGCACTCTGCATGTGTGTAATCACGGCCTACCACACAAATGGTACTTGTTATGCAGGGTATTTGGGCACCTGACTCACAATTGTGGGCATTGTATCTAGTGGAATTGAACCCTATTCCTTCCATGAGAGACAACATCTTGGTGGCTGGACCAGCACCTGAACATTCCTATCACTCCTGGGATGTGCGTGACAGTGTGTGTTCCCTTTGGCTATCTTAGTTTTGTATGCAGTTACATGACTATACAGTCTGTTGGCATGAAGTCAGGGTGTGTATTGTGCTGCATCCGCCATGGGTGGGTATGCATGTGTTATATGTCCTCACACCCACATGTGGTGTGTCATGCAGTGTGTGAAAGACATCCATCCTCCTGGGAGTGGGACACTGCTGTCAGTGATGTTTTGTTATAGCACTAAAATCATAGTCCAAAGTTAGGGATGCGTCCATACCACCATGTAGGTGTGGTCATCTGATAATGATGTACACCCCCCTATATTTCTGTCCACTGCTGGTAGTCATATGCACCCACCCCTCATATGTCTGGACACTGCTGGTAGTCATATGCACCCACCCCTTATATTGCAGGCCACTGCTGGTAGTGATATGCACCCACCCCTCATATGTCTGGACACTGCTGGGAGTCATATGCACCCACCCCTCATATGTCTGGACACTGCTGGGAGTCCTCTGCACCCACCCCTCATATTGCAGGCCACTGCTGGTAGTCATATGCACCCATCCCTCATATATCTGGACACTGCTGGGAGTCATATGCACCCACCCCTCATATGTCTGAACACTGCTGGTAGTCATATGCACCCACCCCTCATATCTCTGTCCACTGCTGGGAGTCCTCTGCACCCATCCCTCATATGGCTGGACACTGCTGGTAGTCATATGCACCCACCCCTCATATGTCTGGACACTGCTGGGAGTCCTCTGCACCCACCCCTCATATGTCTGGATACTGCTGGGAGTCTCATGCACCCACCCCTCATATGTCTGGACACTGCTGGTAGTCATATGCACCCACCCCTCATATCTCTGTCCACTGCTGGGAGTCCTCTGCACCCACCCCTCATATGTCTGGACACTGCTGGTAGTCATATGCACCCACCCCTCATATATCTAGACACTGCTGAGAGTCATCTGCACCCACCCCTCATATGTCTGGACACTGCTGGGAGTCTCATGCACCCAGCCCTCATATGTCTGGACACTGCTGGTAGTCATATGCACCCACTCCTCATATTGCAGGCCACTGCTGGTAGTCCTCTGCACCCACCCCTCATATGTCTGGACACTGCTGGTAGTCATATGCACCCACCCCTCATATGTCTGGACACTGCTGGTAGTCATATGCACCCACCCCTCATATGTCTAGACACTGCTGGGAGTCCTCTGCACCCGCCCCTCATATGTCTGGACACTGCTGGGAGTCATATGCACCCACCCCTCATATTGCAGGCCACTGCTGGTTGTCCTCTGCACCCACCCCTCATATGTGTGGACACTGCTGGGAGTCATATGCACCCACCCCTCATATCTCTGTGCACTGCTGGGAGTCCTCTGCACCCACCCCCATATCTCAGTCCACTGCTGGTAGTCCTCTGCACCCACCCCTCATATGTCTGGACACTGCTGGGAGTCCTCTGCACCCACCCCTCATATGCCTGGACACTGCTGGGGGTCATATGCACCCACCCCTCATATGTCTGGACACTGCTGGAAGTCCTCTGCACCCACCCCTCATATTGCAGGCCACTGCTGGTAGTCATATGCACCCACCCCTCATATGTCTGGACACTGCTGGGAGTCCTCTGGACCCACCGCTCATATGTCTGGACACTGCGGGGAGTCATATGGACCCACCCCTCATATTGCAGGCCACTGCTGGTAGTGATATGCACCCACCCCTCATATGTCTGGACACTGCTGGGAGTCCTCTGCACCCACCCCTCATATTGCAGGCCACTGCTGGTAGTCATATGCACCCACCCCTCATATGTCTGGACACTGCTGGGAGTCCTCTGCACCCACCCCTCATATGTCTGGACACTGCTGGGAGTCATATGCACCCACCCCTCATATTGCAGGCCACTGCTTGTAGTCCTCTGCACCCACCCCTCATATGTCTGGACACTGTTGGTAGTCATATGCACCTACCCCTCATATGTCTGGACACTGCTGGGAGTCATATGAACCCACCCTCATATCCCTGTCCACTGCTGGTAGTCATATGCACCCACCCCTCATATGTCTGGACACTGCTGGGAGTCCTCTGCACCCACCCACGTACCCCCTTGGAGCAGTACACTGCTGGCCTGGACCTACACACACACACCAATATGAAGGTAACATGCTGGGCCAGTCCTCTAAGCCCACATTCCTGGCATGTGTACGCCTCGTATCTCAAATGTACTGGTGCCGTAACGGGGTACATGTGACACGCACCGTACCCACGCATTCTTTGCGTGTGTACGGTCCGTATCACTGTTCTACTGTGCCGTAGGGGTACGTGTGGTACGCACCGTACCCACGCATTCATTGCGTGTGTACGGTCCGTATCACTGTTCTACTGTGCTGTAGGGTACGTGTGGTACGCACCGTACCCACGCATTCATTGCGTGTATACGGTCCACATCACAGTTCTACTGTGCCGTAGTGGTACGTGTGGTACGCACCGTACACACGCATTCATTGCGTGTGTACGGTCGGTATCACTGTTCTACTGTGCTGTAGGGGTATGTGTGGTACGCACCATACCCACGCATTCATTGCGTGTGTATGGTCCGTATCACAGTTCTACTGTGCCGTAGGGGTACGTGTGGTACGCACCGTACCCACGCATTCATTGCGTGTGTACGGTCCGTATCACAGTTCTACTGTGCCGTAGGGGTATGAATGAATGAATGAATGAAATAAAATTTATATTGCGCAACTAAAACCCGAAGGCATCAAGGCGCCTACAAAACAAATCAAAACCAGATCAAAACCAGAAGGCAGAACACAACTACAAGTATGACCTCGCAAAAAGACGGGTTTTCAAAGCATTTCTAAATAGCTGTAGAGTGGGAAGGGACCTAAGTTCCAGTGGAAGAGCATTCCAAGACTTAGGTGCCAGAATGGAAAAGGCTTTGCCCCCCCATTTAGTTCTCCGGATACGGGGGACTAATAAGAGAAGTCTATTAGAGGAGCCCAAGTTCCTGGAGGGGCTATAAAAAGATAGAATAGATCCAATTCCAGTAGAGCTACCATTAGCTAAGGCCCTATAGGTCATGCACATGGTCTTAAAAAGTATCCGGTCCTCTATAGGAAGCCAGTGTAACAGTTTTCTGGCAGAGGTAGCCGAAGCACGCCTGGGCAGATCCAGGACGAACCTAGCTGCTGCGTTCTGGACCATTTGCAGGCGCTGCAGCCGACTTCTATTCAGTCCCGCATATAGCGCATTGCAGTAGTCCAGCCGGGAGCCAATGAGAGCAACAGCACCTTGTTTCCTTGCCTGCTGCGAGAGATAATGCCTGATTTTCCTCAGTATTTGTAAAATGCCCCAACAGGTAGAGACAGTTCTATTGACTTGTTGACACATGCTGAGGGTGGGGTCGATCAAAACTCCTAGGTTCTTGGCCGAAGAGGCGGGAACAGGACACGCTCCCAATGAGTCCGGCCACCAATCGGTTGACCATACCTCTTACTTTCCTCCAAACACCATCACCTCCGTCTTCTCCCCATTCAGTTTCAATGAATTATGAATCATCCATTGGCCGACTGCCTCCATACAAGATCTAAAATTGGAGGCAGTCGAACTAACTGACTGGGAGAGAGAGACGAGGATCTGTGTGTCGTCTGCATAGGAAACTACCTCCATCCCAAAAGATCTGATTAGTCTGGCAAGGGGGGTCACGTATATGTTAAAAAGGGTCGGACTTAATGCCGACCCCTGAGGGACCCCACATTGCACAGACATGGATGGAGATAGAAACTCCCCCAGCTTCACTCTTTGATCTCTTTGGTCGAGGAAAGAGGTCAGTAGACACAGGGCTGCTCCCTCAACCCCGATCTCCCTTAGACGAGATGATAAAACTGAGGGAGAAAGGGTGTCAAAGGCTGCCGTGAGGTCCAGCAGGATCAGGAGGGTGGTCTGACCCCCATCCGCACGTGTGCGGATATTATCCAGCACTATGGTGAGGGCCGACTCGGTGCTATGTTCCCTCCTGAAACCATGCTGGGAGTAATCAAGGCAGCCCGAACTTTCTACGAAAGCTGCGAGATGTTTATTCAGATGAGTTTCTAACATCTTCGCAGGGGCAGGGAGCAGTGAAATGGGGCGAAAGTTCTTTAAAACCCCAGGATCAAGAGATGGTTTCTTGAGTAAAGGTTTCACTACCGCCCTTTTCCATTGAGGGGGAAAAATACCATCCCTCATGGCCCTATTCATGATGTCAACGAGAGGGGGCAGGAGGGATTCCCTGCATTGCTTAAGGATCTTAAGCGGGCAGGTATCCAATGGCGAGCCTGACTTGGTATTATTCAGGAGGTTCTCTAAATCCTGCAAGGAGAGAGGAGGGAAGGATTCCAAACGTCCCAGAGAGGGATTCTCAGTAAAAGCAATGGGAACAGGAGCCACATCCACAGGTACAAGGGGCTCAATGGTTAAAGTCCTCTGCAGCTCTAAAGCGGAATAAATGTCAGAGATCTTCGTCTGGAAAAAGACAGCTATGCTGTTACAGAGCTGCTGCGAGGCAGTAACAAGGTCCGGGGTTTGAAGGGACATAAGAGAGTCCGCTATCCTGAAAAGCTCCTTCGGGGAGGAGAGTGAGGTGGTAAGGGCCGTAAAATATTCCTGTTTAGCCCTTATCACTTCCATCTTATATTTCCTCATCAGGGTTTTGTGGGCCTCCTTGTCCACCCGATCCCAGCTAGTATGCCATAGCCGCTCCCGTCTCCTAACTTCCTGTCTAAAAGATCTTAAATGCTCCGAAAACCAAGGGGCAGATGGCTTTTTTCTCGCTGAGTAACGCGCCCGAATAGGAGCCAACTCATCCAGCGCCTCAATGTACATGTAGGGGTACATGTGACACGCACCGTACACATCCACTTCCGTTGTTGCGGTACGCAGGGGTTGCTGGACACGCCCCGCCTAGTGACCAGACCCTGGTGGTAATGTATGGCCTCCATATTATAGGTTTGGCTTTGAGTATGGGGTATGTTTCCTGCCCCACACCCCCACCCTGGCCCCTGGGTATTGTTCTCACCTTCTGCAGCGTGTGCTTCGGGTGCAGTGCACCAGGTCATAGGCCAAGAGGACCGGGATGACACGTACGACGGGGTTCATGGCGTGTACATCGTGTACCGGGGCTCCGTTTGTAGGATTCTGCTTTCCCGGCTGGTTTTCGCTCCCGTAATCAAAGAAACGTACGTAGTGCCGTAGGGACGATTCGTACTTGCTGGGCTGGAAACCGCTGCTTAAATACGTCCGGACGTCGTGTACAAGCAGTTCCCGATCAGAATCGTTGTTTTTTTTTAGCCGTATGGTCTTTTGTACGATTCGTACAGAAAAAGGCTTTCTGTACGAATCGTACTTCCTAGGTTGTAAGATGAGTTTACCGGGTACGAGTCGTACGGAGAAAACTCTCCGTACAACAATTCGTACAGCCTTTTTACAGGATCAGAATAGGCCCCTATATGTATATTAAATAGACTTTAGAATTATTTTTAAATGTTTTCTGAAGGCTATTTTTGTAAAATTTTAGGGTTTAATCTTTGGGCTGGTTTTTGGGCTGATACTGCTCTGCGTTGGGCTTAATTTGGGCTTGCATTTGGGTAGCTTTGGGCTTGGGAAAGGTCTCATAATCTGGCAACACTGCTTGTTGGATGTACATGTTTTACTGAGAATGTCAGACTTCATTCTCACATGACTAAGAAAGATAATGTGAATTTACAGAAAATATGCACTTATTTTAGCTTCTGGAGCACCTTCCAAACCTCTATAGGACAAGCATGAGAAAATAGTTTTCTCTCAAACATGATTCATGATATCCCAGCATAAGGGTTTTGCACAAGGTAAAATCACCTTAGAACACACCACAATTCCTAAAATTAGTATGGTACCATCAACAAATGTAACTAAAGTCTGTTATCACCCTTTATAGTTCTCCTTTTGGTGACCCTCAAAATCTTCTATTCACTACAATGCATTTTAATGGGGTGCTATCATGTATATTGGTCCCAAAATGGCTGCCAGCAATTCCAGGATAAAGTGCTGACAGCCAATCAGATCTCACGATGAGATGTGTGGTTAGGCTCCACCCAGATATAGATTTCTTTTATTTTTTTATTTCTTAGAAACTACTGAACGGATTTACACCATTTAAAAAAAGGGCACTTTCTGAACCAAGAGCTACCTTTTTGGCAAATTTGGTGTAATTCCGTTCAGCCGTTCGGGCTGTAGCCGTGTCTAAAGTTTCCTATGGCATTAACATGGGGGTAAATGCGTTTTGGGACCCCCCTGTTTACTCGGCCCCTGCTTGACAAATCATCCCGAAACTTTCAAGACAGGAGCTGACCCGGAGCACCCCATTAGTCTTGAAAATTTGGCGAATATTCGTCGAACGGCACCAAAGATATTGGCAAATCAAAAAATGCTTTTCCTATGGAATCTAGGTCCTAACTATAACTACCTATATATATTTTTTTTTTCAGCTCAAAAGTCACCAAAGCGATGCACTCGTGTGCGGGTGCTGTAAATGCGTATAACAGCTTCCAGGTACCCCAGGGTAATTGTACCCATCAATGAAGAAAGCACTCTCGGGTTGAGTTTCCGTAGCTTTATTAAAACAGTCTCTGGCCTAACAGATGCGTTTCGGCTAACGCCTTTATCGATGTTTATCATCACCGAAACACGTCTGTTTGGCCGGATCCTGCTAAACGTAGGTTTTCT
Organism: Triturus cristatus; assembly: GCF_964204655.1. NCBI lineage: Eukaryota > Metazoa > Chordata > Amphibia > Caudata > Salamandridae > Triturus > Triturus cristatus. Next base: position 80,112,552 of record NC_140581.1, read on the forward strand.
GCAGGATTACGTATACTTTTAAAACAATCTCCTCACCCGCTGCTGTCAGCATTCAATGAGCTCACACGGCTTACCACAGTGGAGCCCGACTGGCTTGTTGGACTCCTCCGACTCCTCTGAACTGCCAGAACTCCAAAGGGACATGCCGGTTTACTGCTTCTCACTGTTCCTTTCGCGTGCTGACTGCGGGGGGCTGGCACGGGAATACTCCTTCCGAGTCAAACAAATATAGCAGATGTGATGTCGACTACAACCGGCCAGCCACTTCTAGAGAAGAGGGTCCGTTTCTCGAGCAAAGATAACCGTACTTCGCCACAAATAGAATGATGAAACCACATTCCTGATTCAACTCCAATCAGGTACGGGCCACAGCGTGCTTGAAATTCAAGTGCTTTATTGCAAAATCCACAGCATGGCGCGTTTCGACCGGGTCTCCCCGGTCTTGATCGCATGACGTGCCTGAACCTGTAACAATGTTTTATAGTGACACCTTGATTCAACAGCCCCTCCCTCTCACACGATAGAGCTAAACAAAATAATATTTGTGTGCATAGTCAGATAATCATGTCACAAGGAATAAATACTAATAAATTGTAGCGACTACCAACATCCAATGCTTGCGCACAATAATTCATGTTGTATACCGAGCGAAGTGGCTGAATGCGATAGTGTACTGTCAAAGCTGGATAGCGACACATAGGGAAAAAACTGCATTAAAATCAAAACAGTTAGTTACTGAGCTACCAGTGTTTTGGAATCGATATGGCGGAGGCTCAAACCTCCGAGCATGCATCACCCCAGAATGACGAGGGCCACGGAATGGATACACCACTCTGAATGTGGAGCAGCGTTCCAAGAATGAGGACTTGAATGGAGGCTGGGGCTCATTTTGGGCTAAATTTACAGCCGTCATAAGCGCGCCATACACTGGAGTGAATGTTGAGTATGTTTTTTTTGTCTCATATAGGAATATTTCCTAAAGTATAACTGCTATCTATTCTGATTCAAGCATGTGAATCTATGAAAGATCCAATGCTGGAGAAGAAAATAAGTTACTTACCAGTAACTGTGGTTCTCCAGTATTCGTATCTTTCATAGATTCACATGCGACCCGCACTCCTCCCCATAAATGCTCCCCTAGCTATCTAATACACTTTAAATCTCACTTGTGCTAGAAAATCTGAGAGCCTGGAGCCTCTGTGGTGAGGGTTCTAAAGGGTGCCATAGCTTGATTGGCTGGACTTTGGACCATTTCTAATGACAAGGATGAGATATTAAAGTGAATGTTTTTTCTCCATTAACTTCAATGTTAAAGTTATTACTTACTGCTTTTAATGGAACGTGGGACTTCCACTTTGACGACAGGCAATGATTCAAGCATGTGAATCTATGAAAGATACCAATACTGGAGAACCACAATTACAGGTAAGTAACGTATTTTCATCTATTTTATGGTCCAAGGAATACCTCATTGGTCTTTTAGGGGCACATGCATCACGGTAGGCTTTTGCTAGTCATTTAATTGTGGTTATTAAGGAATTGCAAATAAGGACTCGCAAAAGCCTATGCATGTAGGAATCACTATAAAAATAGCGATTCCTAAACATTCCTTAATTGCGACTTGCAAATTGCGAGTCGCAATTAAGGAATGGCTTCCCATTCATTCCTATGGGCCTACAGGCCCATAGGAATGAACGGGAAATTGCATGCGCAATTTGCGAGTACCATTAGGTACTCGCAAATTGCGCATGCAATTTCAAGGGTGCAAGGGTATTAAAAGGACACCCTGCTGCACCCCTGAAATAGTGATGTGCGCCCATGTTGCGCACACACATGCCCCAATGGCATGTGTGTGTGTAACCTGAATCTTTGAAAAATGCACTTTAGTCCATTTTTCAAAGTTTCCGCTAAATACCATCAGGTTGAAAGAATCGGTATTTAGCGGTCCATATTAGCGAAATCGCTATTTTAAACGCAAACTTGCATTGCCTTTAAGGCATCGCAATTTGCGATACCTTAAATGCAATCGCAAATTGCGATATTTGGGATGATGCATCCCAAATGCAAAAATTGCGGTTTCAAAGGGGCAGATTTTGCGTACATGCCCCTTTGCGACTGCAATTTCAAATGATGCATGTGCCCCATAGCCTTTAAAACACAAACTGTTAACATGACCATCTCATTTACTGTATATCCTTACCTGTCATGGCTAACATTCACGCCCACATTGGGGCACTTTTTATCCTTTTATTGTAAAGTTTTTATGGTTTTAAGTAACTAAAACAAAGATTTTCCGAATTAGACAAAAAGGTATGACTGAAAAAGCCATTTTAAGGACCGAGATTTTTGGGAGGAAAAAATAATCTTCATTAGATTTTTTAAACACTTTAGTGCTACAACTTGTGCTCTGGACATGGCATATCCATTGATCAGGGTTCATGGATAACAGAAAACGTAGGAACTGAAGCCACTCTTTTAAATGACAAAAAAAGTAGCAATAGTAGAAACTAATTCAAATGCTATTTTTTCCCTTACAGAGGAAAAGGACCATGAAGGAGAAAGCAGTGACTGCTCTAACTCCTTCTTTCTCCCCAATATGTGAAAAAGCTCTCTGAAAGCTACATTTGCTGTAAACATGTACATTTGATGCAAGTGGTGATGGTGGAGGTGGTAAATGATGTCCCTTCTCCAGCAGTTGCAGAGCATAATATAAGACCAATAGATTTTGGAAACAGTTAATTTAGGATTTACCTACGTTTTTGTGGATATTGCCCAACTGTCTCTCCTCACATTCCTATCCAAGCATCTTGCTGAATTAAATATACTCAGACATTAGAAAGGGGCAAAACAGATAGCTCTTCTTTCTCAAGTGGGAAATGACCCCTTATTCCAGGTATTTCCTTTCGTGGATCAGAGATTTCTTACAAAAACGTTCCTTAAGCAGGATCGGTTCATGATGATCACCATGCTACAAATCTTAGGTCTCTCATAGGGATTTCCATTTATAGTCATAAGCATTTAATAGTTCTGCCTGCCAACGGGGACCCCGGAGCAGTTCTTCAAAATATATATTTTCTTAAGTGGAGATTCTGGCCTTTCTTCAGGAAGGCCTGTAAAGACTCTTAAGAAAAAGACTCTTCCACTACGTCATGGCATATCCATCACCATCATAGATCACACCAGAAATCAAGATTAAAATCTCATCGATGCCATACAAATGATTCTACTCTTTTTTTTTACCAGAGACTATTCATCAACTTTGTCTGATTCTCCACCACTGCATGTCTCCCCGGTGGATGACAAAACTACCTTTCAAGGGGTTCTAGTCTGAGGGGTGGCCAAATTAAATATACCAATATCAGTTCCAACACCGTCCACATCGATAATTCTTGAGACGCTACACAAGCGTACGGCTTCAAGGCCCTTGCTTTCCGATGTTCAGGGTCTTTTTGAGCCCGCTATGAATTTATTCCTCACACCATCCGTTGCTAAGCCTGGCAGATTGAGGCTTCAAAAGAAATACCGGCCTCCGGACCAAGACACCTTGTTTCTACACTTTGACCCTCCACCTGACTCTGTTGTGATTTTGACAGCACGTAAGTCTCACTCCACGTCTCCATCAAAATCTTCCTCTCAAGATAATCAGAGTGGAAAATTGGATTCTGCAGGCCGAAAATTCTGCAATACAGTAGCCATTTATTTGATGGCAGCTAGTGCTACAGCCCTCTTGGGCAGGTATGACAGAGCCCTTTGGGATTCCATTCAGCAGTTCTCTGAGCATCTGCCAAGAGACAAACAGTAAGATTTCCTAGAGATCATTAATGAAGGCACAATGGTCTCAAATCAGATCATCAGCGCGGTTGTGGATTGTTCCCTCCTTGCCGCTCATGAATATTGTCATGGAGTGTCATTGCGAAGACATTCTTGGCTCTGTCTAACATCTCTAAAACCGGAGGCGCAACACTGCATTCACAATTTGCCAGGTTTCACACTGTTTAGCAGCCATGCTGATGATGAGATGGCAAGAATGAGAACGGACATGGATGCATTAAATACTGTGGGTCTGGAGAAACCAAGAGAACAGAGCAAATCGTTCCGCCCTTTCCAGGGATCTTACCAGCCTTGGCACAAGCAGACCAGAGGACATTCTGTCCAACAGCCCGGCCAAGGTGAAAACAAACATTAGGCACAAAACCCTTCTTTCTCCCTTCCTCCTCTTCTGTTATCCACTCCTGTAGGGGGAAGCATTTCACATTACCTGGAAGAGTGGCAGTACATCACTAGCGAGGCCAGGGTTTTAAATATTGTGCCGAATCGGTACTGTCTCAGGTTTATCACACCATCACCGTCCATTTCACCAAAGTAGTCCACTTTCCATATCGACGTACTCAGGGCGGAAGTCAACAACCTGTTGCAAAAGAAAGCGGTGGAAGCCGTGCCTCACAGTCAACGGGGAACAGGTATGTACTCCAAGTATTTCCTAGTACCAAAGAAAGTCAAACAAGAATTCAGACCCATTCTCAATCTAAAAATCGCCAATAAGAGGATTTGGAAGAAAAAGTTCCAGATGCTGGCTATTTATCCTCAACTACACCAGGGAGATTGGCTCTGCTACATCAACCTTCACAATGCCTATTCTACATTCCCAAAGCAAAACCAAAGGAAATGATGGACGGAGTGTTGAACACTGCAAGCACTCACCCCCAGTCAACTGATCTGGGTTTAATCCATCACCGTTCTTTAGCCCACTCTGCCACCCCAGTTCAGACATGGCCATATGCAAATCAGTCTGACCCTGTGCCTCATGGGAACAGTCCAGCTCGAACTGCCAAGCCATATCTTCCCTGGAACGGAAACAAGCTTCCTAGGACCGGTTTCTGGCATTTCAGCCGTCTTCAGCCAGGCTTGCTTGAATCCAGTGGCAAAGTGAGCAAGGGACTCACGTCTGAGCATACCCTGCCAACTTATGGCGAACAAAGCAAAACCAAAGGAAATGATGGACGGAGTGTTGAACACTGCAAGCACTCACCCCAGTCAACTGATCTGGGTTTAATCCATCACCGTTCTTTAACCCACTCTGCCACCCCAGTTCAGACATGGCCATATGCAAATCAGTCTGACCCTGTGCCTCATGGGAACAGTCCAGCCCGAACTGCCAAGCCATGTCTTCCCTGGACTGGAAACAAGCTTCCTAGGACCGGTTTCTGGCATTTCAGCCGTCTTCAGCGAGGCTTGCTTGAATCCAGTGACAAAGTGAGCAAAGGACTCACGTCTCAGCATACCCTGCCAACTTATGGCGAACAAAGCAAAACCAAAGGAAATGATGGACGGAGTGTTGACCACTGCAAGCACTCAGCCCCAGTCAACTGATCTGGGTTTAATCCATCACCGTTCTTTAGCCCACTCTGCCACCCCAGTTCAGACATGGCCATATGCATATCAGTATGACCCTGTGCCTCATGGGAACAGTCCAGCCCGAACTGCCAAGCCATGTCTTCCCTGGACCGGAAACACGCTTCCTAAGACCGGTTTCTGGCATTTCAGCCGTCTTCAGCCAGGCTTGCTTGAATCCAGTGGCAAAATGAGCAAGGGTCTCATATCTGAGCATACCCTGCCAACTTATGGCGAACAAAGCAAAACCAAAGGAAATGATGGTCGGAGTGTTGAACACTGCAAGCACTCACCCCCAGTCAACTGATCTGGGTTTGATTCATCACCGTTCTTTAGCCCACTCTGCCACCCCAGTTCAGACATGGCCATATGCAAATCAGTCTGACCATGTGCCTCATGGGAACAGATCAGTTGACTGGGGGTGAGTGCTTGCAGTGTTCAACACTCCGTCCATCATTTTCTTTGGTTTTGCTTTATTCTACATTCCCATCACCAGGAAGCATCGGATATTTCTTAGGTTCGTCGTGGGGCACAACCATTACCGATACACAGTACTATCACTTGGCCTCAAGTCAGCACCCAGAACATTCTCCAAGTGCATGGCTGTGGTAGCAGCCCATTTTAGAAAGCACGGAATCTTCGTCTTCCCATATCGAGATGACTGGCTTATAAAGGTTTCCATCTTGCAAGAAGCCCAACTACATTTCAAATGGAATTGTGGTCTCCTCCATCGCTTGGTTCTTCACATCAACTTTATCAAGTCCACGTCAACACCAGTCTAGGTGTTGCACTACTTGGGGGCCTCCATCAACACCATTTGCGCAAAAGTGTGTCCTTCGGAGAAGCAACGCTTATCGATCCTTCAGAAATGTCAGACTCTCAAGAAGGCGCCGCATTCGACAGTAAGGGCAGTCTCCTCCCTTCTCGGCTCGATGAACTCCTGCATTTTTCTCACTCCCAGTGAGCACCTCCACATGAGGCCCCTCCAGGAGTGTCTAGAGGACCAGTGGGACCAACTAACGGGAAGCTAGGACAACAGGATCATGTTATGTTATGTTATGTTATGTTATGTTATGTTATGTTATGTTATGTTATGTTATTTGCACTTATAGAGAGCGCAATTACCCTGGGGTGTCCTGGCGCTAAGTACTGGTTACCTGGGAAGATTAGGTGTAAACTACTGAGAGAAGAGCCACGTCTTCAAGCCCTTCCGAAAGGAGAGGATATCCGGGGCATTCCTAAGATAAAAAGGAAGCTCGTTCCAGGCTCTGGAGGCACAAAGAATGAAACTCCTACCTCCCCAATTAACTTTTTTAAATGTAGGGACTTGCACTTATTTGGCACCAGTAGACCGTAGCATTCTACCAGGGACGTACCATTGGAATTTATGCCTAAGAAACTCAGGACCAGTTCCATTGAGGGCCTTAAAAACGGTACATAGTGCCTCAAAGTGGGTTCTTTGTTTTACAGGGAGCCAGTGCAATTTCTTAAGCTCTTCTTTCACGGAAACAAATTTTGGCGTTCCAGACAGCAATCTGGCCACTGCGTTTTGGACTAGTTGGAGCCTATTCGTATGCTTTCCTTACATGCGACATGGTCCCTCAAATGGTGGTGTTCCCAACCAATCTCCTCTAAGAGAGGCCGTTTCTGCAACAAGCCCCTTCTCAGACCATTGTGACGGATGTCTCACTACTCGGATGGGGAGGCCACAAGAATCACCTCCATATTAAAGGTTCATGGCCTCAGAGAGAGTAAGTAAGGAAGTAAAGTTTATTGTTTAGTTAATTAAAACCTTACCAATATTGCTATTTTGTTTCTAAACAAATATAGTAAATACAAACAGAAATACAGGTAATTCTTAATAACACCTCTAGAGTTATATGTCCACCGATAAAATAATTTCTGAGTAGCAATACGATGAATATTTTGTCTAAAAATCAATAGTATGTGCCTACATTTTGGGACCCTGGAACACTTCTTTATATATATTATTCTGGCATTGGTTGTAGCCTCCTCTGTGATGAACAGTCTGGTGACACCTCCATAAGTCTGTTACATGCCAGCTTTAAATGAATATTATCTGCAGAAAACTACAGCAATATAATTATGATGCTAACGCAAGTATCAACATATAATGTAGAAACATGCACATATAATAAAAAACTAGCTTAAAACCACTACTATAAATTCAGAGTGAAATGACGGGAAAGATGCTTGTCAGGTCAGAAGTAAATTAGCTGTACACAATATACACTGTAGCTTTAAGAGTGCCAGCAGCTTCCATTACCCAGCATGCACTGTACTCGCAGCTTGCCTCCTAGGCTCGGTTATTTTTTCCGGCTTGTGATGATTGGATGACAGAACACTTCAGGGTGACAACCCCACCTTTTGTTTCAGAGGATCTTCATTCAGAAAGAGATATTCTCATAGATCACTTGATGTGTTTACTCATAGTTTGCTCCCTGATCTTTATCACCATCTGGTTTTGTAAAGCACCCTCTTGTGGGATGTTAAAGGATGACTCTGACCCACAGGTCGGCACAGTGAGTTTATTGACGTTTGATTTCACACCCTTGATCACCCCCCAGCACCCTGAAACTTGAGGGTTGATGATACATCACAGAACTGTGGAGTGTACCGAATCAACAAATATTAGATATATTAAATGTACACATACAACTATGGGCCAGTGTAAAAGAGAAATATGCAGTTGTTTCTATACTAGAATACCTTTGGATTTTATTGCACAGTTCATTCACAGTTTGTTTTGGGTTTGTTTTCATTGGTGTCAGCTTGTTGAGTTTCAAAATGAAGAAATGGTTTATGATGTGAATAAATCTGTTCTTATTCGAACCTGCTGCTCAATTGTGTTTATTAACTTTCTGATTCATACTAACTACAGTGATTTTGATATCTTTATCAAATATTGTGTTTTAATGAGTTCTATGTGAAACATTGTGACTGTATTGAAGGCATCTACATCAGACACGCCTCCTGGCTTGGTCTCACTACCATAAAGCCAGATGCCCAACAGAAGATTTAGAATCTCCCTCTTTCAGGCTTCTTTCTTTTTGGTCTTCTTGCGGATGAGGAAATGGAGAGATTGCCAAAGACTCTTAAAGCGGTATGACAGAAAGAGAGAAAGTATTTGTATATCTCTCAATTTTGTCACAGAGATAATAGACAGTACCAAAGGCAGAGGGTCTATCCCCTCAATGGTCGTAGTATCCACAACAGATTAGCCACCAATTACAACAGCAACAACAGCATTAGAATTTTAAGCGGTGATATCAAAGCAGACAACATCAGCCCAGCAAACACAGCAAAACTCCACTACGGCAAAGTCTAGTTCTCAACAAAATAAGCGATTAAATCATCATTCCATATGCACTGTTCACCCATCCGGTGGGAGGGATTGTGATAAAAAATCTGGAGGAGTGGAAAAGAATCACAACAGACAAATGGACACTACAACATATACGGAGCACATACGTCATTCAATTCAAGTCTCCTCCCCGCTTAATTCCACCAGAAAGGACCCCACCACATTATGTGCCTCTACTTAAAAAGGTGTTATCACTTCTCCAAAAACAAGCAATATGATAAAATCAGTTCTTCCATTAGAACAAGAAAAAGGTATATTTTCAAAATATTTTATGCCACCCAAAAAGGGCCCTAAGAAGGAATTCTGACCAATATTGGATCGGAAACACACCAACAAATATATCAACAGTAAACAATTCAGGATGTTGGCACTGTATCAAATCTATCCAGAACTAATGAAAGGAGATTGGATGTGCTCTGTGGGTCTAAGAGATGCTTATATTCACATACCAGTTGCATTGCGTCACAGAAAGGTCCTCAGATTTCTAATTGGCACACATCACTTTTTCTAAATGCATCGGGGTAGTAGCAGCTTTTCTTCGTAGGAAAAAGGTCTTCGCCTATCCATAGTTAGACGACTGTTTATTAAAGGCTCCCACAGCAATACAAGTACAAAAAGACTTTGACTACACTGCTGGATTATTAGACCACTTAGCACTGCAAGTAAATCTGAAACAATCAACCACAACACCAATCCAAGTACTATCTTATCGGGGAGCATCTCTAAATGCAACAACAGGAACATTGTATCCTGCAGAGATAAGAGTATTTTCCAGGTTTTAGATATTTCCCCAACAACTATATGTCGCAAAGCCAACTGAGAGGAAAGTTTCTTCTCTCCTAGGGCCCATGGCTTTATGCATTTTTCTGGTACTCAATGCTTGCCTCTACATGTGCCCTCTGCAACAGTGTTTGGAAGGCCAGTGGACCTAAGATCAAAGAGATTGGGAAGACAAGATTACTTTGAATCAACAAGCTCAACAATCCATCCGGTGGTGGCTAAACAAGTTGAGTCTACTCAAAAACAATCCATTCCATCAAAATCATCCAACTCAGACTACTGTGACCAATACTTCTCTCTCCACCTGGGGAGCTCACTTAAGAGAACTAAGAGTTCAAGGTCAATGGTCTCCACAAAAATAGCTTGACATATCAATGTTCTTGAACTAAAAACAGTCCATCTCACTCTCAGAGCATTCCATCCACTTCTATCCAGCTACTGGCGAGAAACATACCACTTTAAGCAGTACACTTGCCAGGTCTGCAAAATCAACAAGCAACTTTCCTCAGCAGACAATTCCGTAAAAACCACAAGTTGAACAACGTTTTAAAATCTCTTTTCCTATATTAGGGTTTCCAAAAATAAATATGTTCACAAATGGCCAAAATTACAGGTCCAGTGTACAGGATCCACAATCAAAGGGAAATGCCCTTTTGATGAACTGGTCGAACAGATTTCTTTACAATTTTCTACCAGTACCATTAATACCGACACTGGTAATCAAATTCAAGTGATCTCCATGCCATGCAAGCACAACCTTCTGTCCAGGATGGGAAGCAAAATCTTCCATCCCAACGTACAGTCCTTATATTTGGCAGCATGACTCCTGAGTTCATACAATATGGAGATTTTCATTTACTTCCGGTCTATGTTAAATTTCTTTAAAAAGCTAAAATGCCATCTACTAGGAGTGCCTATGCTTTTAAATGGAAAATATTTGTACTTTGGGGCCTTAATAGAAATGATGACCCTCTTTCATGTCAGGAAAATGTATTTCTTCCCTATTTACTGCACTTAGCAAACTCAAGACTGCAAGTTCCTTCAATCAAAGTACACCTAGCTGCTGTATTAGCATACCGAAAAGGCCCAAACCAAAGTTCTTCCTTCACAGTACCAGACATCAAAGATCTTCTGGAAGGGCTAAATAAGATATACCCTCCAATTAGAAGGCCTGCAGCCCCACAAGAGCTAAATTTGGTTCTTTCCAAATTTATGGCTCCAGATTTTGAGCGTATCTACAAAGGCGCATTGCAGCATTTTTGGGGGAAAGTTGCTTTATTAATTGTTATTACATCAGCCAGGAGAGCTAGTCAATCAATCAATCAATCAATCAATCATGGCACTTATAAAGCGCACTACATACCCATGAGGGTCTCAAGGCGCTGGGGGGGGGGGGGGGAAGCTGCTACTGTTCGAAGAGCCAGGTCTTGAGGAGTCTCCTGAAGGTTAGAAGGCCTTCAGTCTGCCGTAGGCAGATGGGGAGGGTGTTCCATGTCTTGGCGGCGAGGTGGGAGAATGATCTGCCGCCGGTGGTTACTCGTGGAGGTTGGTTTTGGCGGTGCGGGGGTCTTTGGTGAGGGAGAGGATCAGCTGGGTGTTGTCGGCGTAGGAGATGATGTTGAGGTTGTGGTGTCGTGCGACATGGGCGAGTGGTGACATGAAGACGTTGAACAGCGTTGGGCTGAGGGATGAGCCTTGGGGTACGCCGCAGATGATCTCGGTGGCTTTGGAGCAGAAGGGGGGGAGGCGGACACTCTGTCTTCGGCCGGAAAGGAAGGAGGTGGTCCAGGGCCTTCTCTTGGATTCCGGCGTCGTAGAGGCGTGTTCGTAGTGTGCGGTGGCAGACCGTGTCGAAGGCGGCTGACAGGTCTAGGAGGATGAGGGCTGCGGTTTCTCCGTTGTCGAGCAGGGTCCTGATGTCATTGGTGGCGGCGATGAGGGCAGTTTCGGTGCTGTGGTTGCTGCGGAACCGGGAGTGGGACTGGTCCAGGATGCTGTTCTCCTCGAGGAAGCTGGTTAGTTGTTTGTTGACGGCTTTTTCGATGACCTTCGCCGGGAACGGGAGCAGGGAGATGGGTCGGAAGTTCTTGAGGTCCTTGGGGTCCGCCTTGGGTTTCTTGAGTAGGGTGTTGATCTCTGCGTGCTTCCAGCTCTCCGGTAATGTCGCTGTCTCGAAGGAGATGTTGATTGTTTTCCGGAGATGGGGTGCGATGGTGCTGCTTGCTTTGTTGAAGATGTGGTGTGGGCAGGGGTCTTCCGGGGATCCGGAGTGGATGGTGTTTATGATCTTGATGGTGTCGTCCTCGGTGATGTCGGTCCAGGCGAGCAGGCGGTTGGTGCGGGTGGAGGTCGTGGGAGCGGGGGTTCCAGCGGTTGCCAGGGTGGTGACTGTGTCGAAGCTCTCGTGGATGTCTGCGATCTTGCGATGGAAGAAGGTGGCCATCGAGTTGCACAGATTTTGTGACGGTGGGATGTTGTTGGAGTTGGAGCTGGGGTTGGAGAGTTCCATCACGATGTTGAAGAGCTCTTTGCTGTTGTGTGCGTTGTTGTCTAGGCGGTCTTTGAAGGAGGTCCTTTTGGCGGATCTGATGAGGTGGTGGTGTCTGCGGGTGGTTGTGCGCTGTGTAGCTTTCCGGTGTTCGGTCACGGATCCAGTTTTTCTCGAGTTTTCGGCAGGTTCGCTTGGAGGCCTGGAGATCTTCAGTGAACCAGCTGGTTCTCTTACTGGTGTGGGTGTTGGAGGGCTTCTTGAGCAGAGTGAGGGTGTTGGCGCAGTCGTCGATCCACTGTCGGAGGCTACGGGCTGCGGCATCGGGGTCGTCGGGTCTGCGGGTGGGCTCTGGGCAAGGGCGGTGGTTAGCTGGTTCTCAGTAACTTTGCTCCAGCGCCGGCGAGGCATCTGCTGGGTGCAGTGGTGTGTGGTAGGTTTCCGGAAGGTGAAGTGGATGCAGCGGTGGTCGGTTCAGTGGAGTTCAGTGGTGCAGTTAAAGAAGACGTGAGAGCTTGCTGAGAAGATGGTGTCAAGTGTGAGGCCAGCGGTGTGGGTGGGTGTTGTGACGAGTTGTCTTAGTCCGAGGTTGGCTAGGTTGGAGATCAGGGTGGAGGAGTTGGGGACGCTGTTGTTCTCAAGGTGGAAGATCAGGTCCCCGAGAAGGATGTAGTCAGTGGAGGCAAGAGCGTGTGTGCTGATGAAGTCAGCGATGGAGTTGCTGAACTACGATCTGGGGGGTCTGTAGACGAGGGTCCCTCTGAGGGTGGTGTTGGGGTCGGTGTGGATCTGGAACTGCAGGTGTTCGGCGGTGCTCGGGTGTCGCCGGTGTCTGTCGAGATTTTGAGAGTGTTCTTGTGGACGATGGCGATTCCTCCTCCTACTCCATTGGTGCGGTCTTTGCGGGTGATCTTGTAGCCTTCCGGGATGGCTATGGCAATGTCGGGTGCCGAGGAGGGGTTCAGCCAGGTCTACGTCAGAAAGGCAACGTCTGGGGCGTTGGTGTTGAGTAGGTCCCAGAGTTCGACGGCGTGTCTGCGGGCGGAGCGGGTGTTGAGCAGGATGCATCTGAGGAAGTTGGGTTCTTCAGTGGGTGGGCTGGCGGGCCGGATGCTGGTGAAGATGCAGTTCTGGCAGGAGGAGGATCCTTGGGTGCGCTTCGGGACGGGCAGGCAGCAGGTGCATGATCGTCCGGCATTGAGTGCGTGGAGGGTGCTGGAGTCGTAATGGAGGCGGGTGTGGTGGCGCTTGCAGGGGGCCAGGTGTCCTGGCGCTGGGCGCGGTCCAGGCGCGGACGGGCGCAGACAGGCTTGCCTTAGGCGTGCCAGCGGTGCGCCTGCTGCGCGCGGCTGCTGCTCGATAAGCGGGGATGTGGGAGGGCGAATGGGAATGCGGGGGGCGGGGCCACAGGGACGCTGCGGTGGGAAAAAGAGCGGGAGGAGTACGGCGGGGAGGCGGGGGGAAAAATAAACCAGTCACAACAAGGGCACAGAATTAAGAAAAGGCAGGGGAAAAAGAACTATTAGAATGTCAGGAGATAGAGAGGAACAACAATTTAGACAGTGCGCAGACAGGAACAACACAGCAGTAATCACAATAGTAGTCACAAGATAACCACAACAACAGTACAATAGCAACAGCAGTACAAGGACAGTCAGACCTGGCTGTGCGGCAGTGTGGGGAGCGACCTGGGTCAGAGAGCTAGTGAATTACAGGCTTAATTTTCCACCAAACGCTACTTGATTTTCTATCAAAACAGGGTAGTGTTAAGGACACAAGGGGGTATATTCACAGGAACGTGTGATAACTACCGCAAGAGTAGCGTAACGCAACTTTCAATGTCGCAGCCCATTGTGGGAAAATAACCCTGTGTCAATGTGGAATTCACAATAAGGCGGTAGTATGCGATAGACATCCGATAACGCGGACAATGTCAGAGATACAACCACCCCGATGGAGATAAAAACACAGACCACAACAACAGAAAACCTGCGATGGGCCCTTCCGCGATGAGGAAAGCAGGGATAAGCAGTGCGAGGGCAGCAATATTCACACGCAATGCGGGAAAAAGCACAAGAACAGCACATGGAAAATGCCACTGAACAAAACACAGCAACAGCAGAGTACCACAGATACACCCTGGCCAACTGCAGAGGACAACATGCACTCCACAACAACCAAGCACCGTGGAAGGACAGGACAGACAGGCACACTGCATGAAAGATACCAGTGGCAGTCACACCCACCATGCAGCATACGCACATTAGCAGAAGTGCACCTCGACATTGGCAACATCCCAGTACAAACAGCAACCCCTCCACAACTGAACACAGGACACAACTGGATCGGCAAATGTGCACAACCAGGCAAATCACATCTGTAACCCCAGGGATATGTTACATGATAATGCACAATTCCAAACGTTAACCTGCAAAAATGTTTCATTCACACATGCAGTGCAATAGGACATCTACTACTGTCCCATGATTGCCATGGACCAACACAATGTGACGTGCTCATGAGAAGTAGGTGTCAATGATGTAGTTCCTATGGGCCATTCCTGCTGCAGCTGCAGTGGGATGTGGCCCACCTGCCCCATCTCCATCATCATCGTCCGGTACCTCTGGAACTGGGATCCATGGGGCCCTGGTGCAAACACAGATGTTGTGCAACACACAACATGCAACGATCATCTTGCACACGACATCTGGGCTGTACGGGAGCTTCCCACCTGTGCAGTCCAGGCACCTGAAACGTGACTTCAACGCGCCAAATGTGCGTTCAACGATGCCCCTGGTGCGTATGTGGGCCGCATTGTACTGCCTCTGGGCTGGTGTGTTCAGGTCCCAGGAGGGTGTCATCATCCAAGGGCAGAGTGCATATCCTTGATCACCTGTGACAGTGCAGAGAGAAAAGAGTCACTTCTTGGTTCGGCAGGATGTGATGGCAGGCCAACCAATTCCGTGATGCCTGTGCTGGCTGTGTGTGGGGTGAGTTTAAGCCAGCCCTCAGGGAGTAGACCCGGATGACCATGGAGTGGTCTAGTCGTGTCTGGTATGTGGTCGTGTAGTCTGACATGTCGAATGTGGCTTGGTCACGTGTGCACCCCCACTGATGTGCTTTTTGCGTTGTTGGCTGTGGGATGTGTGGTGTGTTGATTTGGTACTTATCAACGAGCAGTCCAGTTCCCTATGTGCCATCCTGTAAGCGCTGGTTGATGATGGACTATCGGAAGATGAAGGAATCGTGTACTCTGCCTGGGTAGTTTGCGACGACATTGGTGAAGAGTTCCCAGTGGTCCACTATTGCCTGCACATTGATGGAATGTGTGTGTTTCTGTTCAAGTAGTGGTGTGCTGTATCCGCAGGGGGCACAAGTGGAACATGTGTGCAGTCAACTGCCCCCAACATGGCCGGGAATCCGGCTATGGCGTGGAAGCCTTGCTTTGTCTCCAGTTGTTCCTGCACAGTGTTGGGGAAGTGAAGGTACTGAGGTATGAAGCTGAGGATGGCATCCAGGACAGGTGTGATGAACTTTGATAGGGCTGGCTGTGAGACCCCTCCGACTCTGGCAGTTGTTGGTTGGAATGTCCCAGAGGCCAACAGGTGCAGCACAGCCAGCAGCTTTGTCTGAGGTGGGATGTTGGTCCTACGCTGTGTTGGGACCATCAGCCTGTGGGCGATGTGGGTCATGATGCGGAGAATGGTTGTCGTTTTGAGCCTGTAGTGGGCAATGACTTCCGCGGGCGTTAGCTCTGTGAAAGTGGTGCATTTTTGGTAGGTCCGCTGCCTTACTCTACGCTGCCTTTGTGGTGGTCCAGGGGGGTGCGGATCTGGGGGGTGGTGGCGGTCCAGGGGGTGGTGGCGGTGGGTGTTGTGGCCCTGTTGGGGCTCCGAGCTGCATGATGAGTAGCTCCATGGCATCATTTGTTCTCCGGGTATGGCTGTGTGTGGGGCTCCGTAGCCAACTGCAGGTAGGTGTCAGTCTTTACACCTGCTTGAGGCAGGTGTTAAATACCTGCGGCCACCACGCCTTGTTGCCAGTTTTTGGTTCGCTTCGCTGTTCTGTCAGTTCGTTGTGAAAGTGGCGGTGTTGTTTTTTCGTGTGTTTTTGCACGGGTACGCCTACTTTGCATCTCAGTAGAGTTAGTTGGTGGTGTCTGCCGTGGTGTTAGTTTTTGGGGCAGTTATCGTGGGAATACTGGCGATGTCTGCAGTTTGCACCTGCTTGTGAATGGGGTGTTAAATATATCTCCACTTTTGTTGCGTTAGGTGGAGAAAATCAGCGATAAGTCCTTGTGAATATGGCCCAAGGTTCTTTGTTGTCTAAAGTTGTGTCAGACTTTCATGTGACTCAAATCATTTCTCTTCCTGTTTTCTTCTCTAATCATTCTTCTTCAGCAGAAATATTTCTTTGTTCTACAGGCTTAGTGAGTCAGAGTTTTATTTAAATAAAACTAAATCCATTCTAAAAACATCACATCTTTTTGTTAACTATGGTCCTTTAATCCAAAGGCATCCTCCAAACAGACTGTTGATCACTGGATAGTGTCCTACATTGCATTTTACTATCATATAGCTAACAAACTTTTACCTGATAGGCCAATACTGCATTCAACTAGAGTGACGCAACATTTACAACTTGGACCAAGAATGTTCCTGTTTCAAAAATATGTAAGCCAGCAGCTTGGAAATCTTATCAGACTTTCACTAGACATTGGTTAGATGGAGAATATAGGGCGAATACTCTGGTGCATCAAGCAAATCTTTGAAGTTTCTTTAATTAACCCTGTCAGGTTTCTTGTATTATCAGCTGGGAAGTGGGGCTATGTTCGCTGATATATTCTACGTTTGTGACTGTCTGTGAAAATCGTACAGTACAGAAGGAAATATTACTCACTTGAAATCCTAGTTCTGCATTGTGGGTATTTTCTTTAAAGTCATGCACAACCGTCCCTCCTCCCCAGCTGTCAATATTTCATAATTTAAACAGTGATATAAAAATGTTGCCTGGGATATCATATTTTCCCGTTCAAAAAGGACTGAGCCTGTGAGGCAAACTGCCAGTACAGAACATGCTGGGTAATGAAAGCTGCTGGCTCTCTTAAAGCTGCAGTGTACATTGTGTGCAGCATTTTCCTCTGCACTTACAGCAGGGTTTCTCAAGCTAGTTTTTTTGTGTGGCACATTTCTACTTTATATGGTGCAACGCAGTTCAGTACCATAATTGTATTGCTGTAATTTTCTGCATATAAAATACAGTTAATGCTTGCCTGTCACAGGCTTAAAGAGGTGTCACCAGACTTCTCATCGCTGAGGTGGCCACCTCTAAAGTCACAAGACTATATATACAAAGAAGTTCTGCAGGGCTATTTTATGTTTGTGACTTCAGTGTGAATACCTATGATACAGGACTAGGATTACAAGTGAGTAACATTACCTACCTATTCACTTCTCAGTCATTCGGTCTGTCCACAGCACATCGGGTCTTTAATAGTGGCGGATGTGGTTCCTCATTTGCTTTTGGTCTTCTGAAGGCATCCAGTCTGGAGATTCCATCGAAACATCTTTTGTGCTATGTAAGAATATACCCCTGTTTGCATAGTCACCCCCGCTTTTTAGGTCTCGCCTGAGCCAGCGCATGCGCTGCTCTGCGAGCCATTTAGTATACAGGTTTTCAAAGTGCTACCAGACCTCGCTGGCCTAAAGCTTGCGTTCATGCGAACGTGCACGCGCGCAGCCGCTATCTGCCTCCCTTCCAGTGCGATCACTACTGCGCACGCACCACTCACGTGCTTACCACAGAGCGCGTCCTCACGATCGTGATCACTTTCGCTTTGATCGCGATCACTTTCTCTTTCACGGCCACGCGGCTCTTACTTTTACGGCCGTGCGGCCAATGCTTGTTTTTCTTTCTAAAGAAGCCGTTTTGCTTTACTTGGGCCGTGCTCCATCCTCTTGAGTGCGCTTGGAAGCCTTGTTCATGAGGTGGACCGCCGAGCTGCAGATTGGGGTACAAATCTTCACACGACTTTGCTGCAGTATTTGGCTAAAATCCAGCTTCTGCTGTGACCTTGCAGTTGTGATGGATCAGTCATGGGGCTGCTAGAGGTTAAGCGCTGGCTTTGCAAGGGCTTGGTTTATTTCCAGGGTTGCAACGTGGACTACACCTTAAATTAGCCTGCAGTGTATCTGCCTCTCCAGCACCAGTCTCGTAGAAACGGCACCACCTTCTGTAGTGTGTAAACTGTGGCTACTCCCAGCCCCTGCAGACTGTATCGTGTCATCTGCTCCCAGTCTCTCCTTGTCTGTAATGGGGTGGGGCTCAGTTGTTTATGGTGCGTTAGTGAAACCGTGTTCAGAGAACGCTTTCACTTATGATGGGCTCCTGGTCAGTGTTTTAGCAATGGCCTCTTTGTGCTGCAATAAACATCTTGTTAATGGCCCTATATTCACAGTTCTTAGGGGGCAACTGCCTGTTAGCAGAGATGCCACCTTTCGTCTCCTTTAACTCCTCAAGGTGTCAGCGAGACTCTTAGGCCAATTGCTTGCGGAGTCTCCTCGCATGTGTTGGCGCTGGTGCCAGCTTGTTCTTTCACAGCTTCTTATCGTGGTCTTGTGATTCATCCTTGGGTCTGTTATCAATGGCTTCTTTGTCCTATAAGATCTCGGCGATGCCTCCCGCCCCACAGACCTCCGCAATAGATTGTATTTTGGTTGTCCTGCAGTGTGTATTGGCGAGGGAGACACCTGAGTCTTGCGACCTCTCCTCCTGTGGTTTGTTGTGACCTGCAAGGCCTCAGTGTATCTCCTCCTCTTGTCCTGCAGTGTGTATTGGTGCCACCTCCGCAAGTTAGCTTCTCAGCTTGTTCCAGATCCAAGTAATAGCTGCCTTTGTTTGCAGTGCAGACCGGTTAGTACCAGTCCCTCTCTGGCCTCGGGGTCTTCCTCTCTACCAGAAGAGAATATGTTGGTGTAGTTCCGTGTGTACATTTGTGTAGGGGTAGTTGGTGTTAGTCCGGCGTACCCCTGTTGAGCCTTGTGTTTATGCAATTTAGAGGACATGCAGAACGTGTCCATGAATTAGAGTGAGCTAGCTGTAAGGCTGCCAGCCTGGTCATTGAAACTCGCTTTATCACCCCACCATTTAGGATTTAACACGGCCAGAGAAAATTGCTGTCTCTCGGAAGAGTACGTTTTCCATATGCTGGTTTTCGGTGTGCGCGCATCCAGCCTGGTTTTATCTGCATGGGGCGCAGAAATGTGCCCGCCACAGATCTGTGCTGGACATTGGTAGTGCATCCTCCACCGCACAAGGCATGCTGAGCTGAATAATTCCATAATGGTTATCCACACAGCCGTGAGATTAGAACCTCCAGTCACTCACTGCATCTTCGTACGTTAATATATACCTTGAGATATATAATTTAGAACTGTCTCGAGGTCGAAGTTCTTGACCCGGTAGCCATTGGCTAACGCAGTCCTGATCATGAAGTTTTCAACCTGTCCCAGGACTTATTTTCCGTTCATCTGGCTATCCCACGTGTTGTCGCAAAATCTTAGCTCGAGTGCTGTTACTGTGGTGTGAAAGGGGCGTTATCTTCTTTCCAACCAGCGAACCTTTAAAAACAAACACCACCCTGTACAATTTGGCAGATCACCACCACATGGTCGCTCATTTCTGTTGTGCTTTTCCTGATGAAACTCGACATGTTGTAATGTGTGTTTTTGATGGTCCTGATCTCGCCTGGGTGTACTAAAGTCCCTGCAGGCAATACATCTTATGGCAGCTGTCATTTACTTGCTGGTTTTGTTGGCATTTGCACCAAGAAGTACTACCACTTTTTAGTTAATTGCTTTAGGTCCTATAGAATGACATGGTAATACCTTTTAGCTTTTTTGCGACCTTATAAGTGTTTAGACATGCAACAGTTGATATTGTTGCGCCAAGGATATTGTGCTGCATAACTAAATACTTATAAGGCCCCAAAAGCGAGACCTATTGGCTATGCCAATGCTTGTTGCTAGATTTTTCTGTTCGTTTTTGGACTCTGTATACTGAGGAAATGCTGTCCACCACCCAGTGGATGTGCTCCGACCCCTAAAAACATTTTTATGCAGATTTTGTACACCTAATTGGCATGTTTAACTTACCTATAAGTCCCTAGTATATGGTGCAAAATCAACCCAGGGCCTCTAATTTAAATATCACTAGTGGTCTGCAGCACATTTTGTGCCAACACCGAAGTGTCAATGTAAAACTTGACTGCAGGCCAGCAACCAGTAATCTGGCTATAAACTTTTAAACTGCAAATTTGATTGGTTGAAATAACCCCATTTGACAGACCTAAACCCACTTAACATTAATAATTCTTCCTAAGAAGGCCTTAAATGCCCATAAGGAAAGGTGCACGAAATGGTATGGTAAAAACATCCTTACAGTGACAATGCCCTAAAAGCTATTTTCACTGTAGAAGGGTTAGCTGTTCTGTAGGAAAGAATTTCAATACAATATTAAAGTTAATAATGTTATCTCCATTGAGATACAAGATAAAAACTTGATTCTTGGTAATATTAAATATTTATAAAAAATCCAATTAATGTGTAAAGTCAGATTTGTAATATTTTACAAACTGTACTTTAAAAAAGCCACCTTTTTACCTCCCTAAAGTCTCTAGAAGCCCATTTGCCTTAGCTTCCAACTGTCAACCAGGAGCTGAATGATGAGGTATGAATTAATTCCCACAGCTAAAACGAAGGCCTAGAATGTGGGGAGAAGTTGATCTTCCTCTGAAAGGATGGCCTGGGGGCTGTACCCAGCCCCTTGCATATCTTCAAGGAATGCCTACCCTGTTACTGGCAGTTGCAGCTCACACCTGAGCCTGTCTCCCTTTTGTCTAACTAGTCAGCAGGGCACCAATCTCAGTGGTAGAGAAGCTTCCCCCACAACCAATTTGGAGTGACAACACGGCAGGGTTTGCTCATCTCCGTGACCACACCTAGTGTGAGTACAGGAGCGTGGTCATGTTAGATTCGGGCAAAGAGGGGCACTCTGGGATTGTTTGCAGTAGGGCACACAGAAGCTGATGCAAAAGTAGTTAGTGTTACTCCTGGGAACTTTTCCCCTATTGGTCAGAGAGGGTCCAGGGGTTACCCCCACCCAGAGGCTAGTGCCAGGAATACATGATGGCACTCCTGGGAACCTTCTTCAGAACACTATTGGATCTGCAGAAGACAGAAGGACTACATCTGAGGAGAACAGTAAGGGCTGGACCTGCACCTACTTGTACCCAGGGCAAAGAAGCGGACCCCCCAGGGTCAGTTGGCTGACCTCCTGTCACGCTGCAGGGACACAAAAGTTGCAAGTAGACACATTTCCTGAAATAAACCAGCTGGACAGATCCAACTGTACTTGCCCTGGACTCTGCTGGTCGCTTTTGGTGGAGTGAGTCCTAAACCCCAAGTGCTTATCCTGAGGTCCTGAACATGAATAGGCTGGGACTTTCAAATTTTTGCCAAGTTTCTGCCTGGAGAACCAACAGACACCAAGGTTAATGTTGACATTTTTGCCAAGTTTCTGCCTAGAGAACCAACAGACACCAAGGTTAAAGGCGAAGCTGCAGCTGTCCTACTTTGAATCACTAGTCGGCCTCAAGTTGCTGGTTTGTCCCACTGAAGGAAATCCAGCTTCCAGTTTGAATTCAGAGGCCCTAGCTGGAACCAACACCAAGCAGAATCTGATTGATGTCAAGGACTTCCTGGCCACCATTGTCAAGCCATGCTTCAGTTCCAGCTTTTCCCGTTGATGACTCTTCAATGACAGCTTTCCCTCCATAAAAGTTTCTAAGTCCAAAGGTAACTGTTTGACTGAGAACAGCCTCATCCTCATAAATGACCCGCTCTCCATCCCAAATAGACTTACACTTTACCTTTATCCAGCGTGACTAGTTGCCCGTATTTGGCACGTTGTTTTTATTTAAACATTTGAAAATTCAAATCTCCAGTTCCCCATATTGGATATCTGTTGTTTTGATTTCATTTTTTTCATGAAAATGTTCTCTATTTTTACAAATTGGAGTAAGATTTTATTGTGTTATGTTTTTGACTTTTTAACTGGCTTTGGTACTTCTAAATTCTTTGCAGATTTTCTTGAGTTGAGGCTGTCTGGTCTGTGCCATAGCTACCAGCGGTTGAGCTCAGGTTTAAAATTACTCAAGCCTTCCCGGGACCTATGGAGAATAGTGACATTATTACTTATGGTGGACTGAGTGGGAGTGACTCCGGAGGGCGGGGTTCACAGTTCGATCCCTGGCACTGGTGGCAGCTTAGCTCAGCATCATGTGACTCTGGGCAATAGTTTGTTATAATCTCCCTGACGTCCCCCAGCGCCTTGAAACCCTTAAGGGGGTGATATGTTGGCACTTTACAAATATAAATTACCATCCACCCCAACTAATAATTCACCTTCTCACATGCTACAACCACCTTCTTATTCAGTATGGAGTTTTCAGTAAATTATAGAAGTTGTGAGTAGTGCTAACTCAAGTACTTTAGTTCATTGATGAAATTGCCATCATGTTTCGGACAAGAACAAACTCTCCAACGGAAATTTTGAAGATTATGCAGACTATAGTCTACAGATTTTCATCCAAATCTCAAAAGTGTGCGCAATCTGACCTAAGGTTCCTTGGACTGATGGCATCTTTCATTTTATCAAGCAAGGCTGTAGATGTGCCAACTTAAACCTGAATTCAGATCTGTGAGGAAATAACTTTTTTGGACGATCACCCCTAAGTTTTTGGACTGACACTGCTGTTTTGTTTTACTCTGGAGATGCAGTGAGCCCTGACAACCAGGCGTCAGTGACATTGCTCTGATCCTTAAAAGGTATATGTCTTATTGGCTCATCCACAATTAGCATATGTTAACTTATAAGTCCCTAGTATATGGTACAGAGGGCCTGGTATTTTATGTGTCTCTCGTGGAATGCAGCATTTATTGTGCCACCACAAGTGTTACAAAGCAATGCATGACTCCCAGCTCACCATTTCTGGCTGTCAGACCAGGTTTCTGACAGCTAACTCAACTTTGCCATTTAAAGCAAAGACTAAGCCCCGAACCTGATTTTTTTATATTTATAAGTCACCCCTAAGGTAGGCCTACAAAGCCCTAAAGAAAGGGGTCATTATATTAAAAAGTTGGACTTTTCTGACTTTACATTTCCAGACAGTAAAATCCCCACAGTGTCGTTTTTATTGTGGAAAGGCTAGTAGCCCAATTGGCGAGTACAGGGTTACACACTGGCAACTTAGCAGTGCTAACTTCTGAATAGGACTACTAAAAATGATGATTTGAGGTATCAAAAATATTTTTGCTTTAAACCTGACGAGTTGGTCACATGGAATTTAAAGTAACCTTTGCACAAATAGCACCTCTAGTGAGTTGCCACTTTGTTGCCCAAAGTTTTCCAGTGACGATTTACGGTTGCTGGCCTGATAAGTTAGTGAGCTCCATACACTAAGAGAAGGGTTCTGCCATATTATGTCTAGATGCCATTCTTCACAAGAAGTCATCACTGAGGGGAGGGGACCTAGGAGCCAATTGGCTAGCAGTCGCCGCATCCCCCGAGGACACAGCCTGGATATAAAAGTTGCACCCCTGGAACTCAGACCTCAGATCGTGCCTGTACTGGAGAGAGGACTGATGAAGGACTGCCCTGCTGTTCCCTTGACCCAGTAAAGAGACACCGCAACAAGTACTGGATTGCACTAGCTGCTTCTTGGAGTAGGAAAGAGAGGACTGTGCCTGAGGTGCCCTGCTTGAAGAAATGTTGTCCCAGTGCTTCAGAAGCAGTTGGCTGACTACTTGTTACTCTTAAAGGGCCACAAAAGCTGAAGAAGCCTGCTGTGGTAAATTTATAGCTACGAATGCCTAATTACCACCGACTGCTGAATTGCAGCCCTAAGAGACTGAGTCGTAAAAGTTTACCACTATTGCGGTCCATTACAATGATTTATTGCACAAGTGAAAAATTGTGATTTGCTGTTCCTTTAAAAATACATATCCTCAGAACCCTCTGGTCGATTTCTGTTGTTGAGGTGTCTATTTAAAGGAAGAAAATACAACTTATGTTTATAAATTGGTGTCAGATTTGTTTGTGTTGCATTTTCTTCTTATTCAACTGTTTCATATTTCTTAATTCTCTATATATGTTCTTTTTATAGAGTTTGACTGCTCTGAGCAACAGCCACCATTCAGCTAAGTTTTTTCAAATGAACATGACTAGGCCCAGTACAGCTCTGTGAGTTAATTACATGCTGAGGTTGAACCGCCACACCATATAATAAACTACTTTCCTAACAAAATCCCATTGGCATCCACTTTAATGACGGTCTGAAAGATGTCATTTACATCCATGAGTGCTGATTCTTTTTCTGGTTTATGAACTGTTCCAGTGAATCTTCTGTAAGATGCTTTGGCTCCTGTAATACTATACACAGACACCTCCTGAAGTGTTGGGGGGTTCACATTTGTGATGTTAATTTTTCCTTGGCTGCTCAATAGATCAATCTATATCAACATTCTTGAATTGAGAGCTGCGAGTCTGGCTTAAAAAATATTTCTACCACAATTATAGGAACATCAGGTGTAAGACGCCATGGAAAACACTACAACAGTGGTTTATCTTATCAACCACATCAGGGTCAGGTGAAGGAAACTTGGCAAGCTAGCAGCAGTTCATCTGGTGAGGAGAGCAATAGAAAAGAACACTTGTTGAACAGAGCATCCTCAGTCAATAATGAACAC
Source organism: Triturus cristatus (assembly GCF_964204655.1). Taxonomy (NCBI): domain Eukaryota; kingdom Metazoa; phylum Chordata; class Amphibia; order Caudata; family Salamandridae; genus Triturus; species Triturus cristatus. Next base: position 80,137,402 of record NC_140581.1, read on the forward strand.
GAGCCATGATCGGAAGTCCTGGATCAGATTTTTGGGTCATGGGTATTTCCAGAGGAAGATCTTGTCCCTTCAGTGAGAAACAAGTGATGTTGTCAGAAAGAACTTTACCATTAGTAAGTAACTTGTTCTTCTAAAAAGTATACTATTCAGTCTCAGAAAGAACATTACCATTAGTAAGTAACTTGTTCTTCTAGAAAATACACTATTCAGTCTCAGATAATAACAGAATCACAACAGTTTCCATGTTGTGTATAGGATACATTGGCATAATACTGTGAACATGTGTTTTTTACTTCCTTCAAGAAGAATGAATTTTGGTGAATTTTTTTATTCAGCAGAGCACAGATCCATAAAATTTAAGGAACTGACAACAAATGGCAACAAGAAACTACTTCCATGCGCTGCCCGTAGAAAAAACATCAGGAAACGGAAGACGCAGAGAATGTCAGCAAAAAGGAGACCAGGTCAATACCGAGAATGTGAAAAAGGTTTCACAATAACATCTGACAACAATACACAGCAGGAATCAAGCCAAGGAGAGGCACAATATTCTCACTCTCTTGCTACACATCAACAAAGATCCAGACAAGAGAAACAAGTTCAGTGTATAATATGTGACAAAAGTTTCAGAGATGCATCAGCCCTGGCTGTACACACAAGACGGCACACGGGGGAGAAACCATATTTGTGTACAGTATGTGGCAAAACTTACAGCCAGTTATCTCACTTAATAGGACACAGTAGGAAACACTCTGGGGTGAAGCCATATATATGTTCTTTATGTGGAAAACAATTCATCTGGTCATCAGCCTTGGCCACACACAAGAGAATGCATACAGGTGAGAAACCATATGCATGTCCTGAATGTGGGAAAAGCTTTACTCAGTCATCACACCTCAACAAACACAAAAGGATACACACAGGTGAGAAACCATATGCCTGTGCGGTATGTAGAAAGAAGTTTTACAGCTCCTCAAATCTCACTAAGCACAATCGAATACACACAGGGGAAAAGCCATATACATGCACTTTATGTGGAAAGGCTTTCAGCCAGTCCTCAGCTTTAACCACACACAGTAGAATACACACAGGAGAGAAACCATATATCTGCATTGCATGTGGTAAGAGCTTCAATCAGTCATCAGCATTAGCAACACACATGAGAATGCACACAGGGGATAAGCCATATTCATGTAGTGCATGTGGAAAGAGATTCAGCCGCCGCTCAGTCTTGACCATTCACATCCAAATGCACAGGCTAGCAACCAACAAGACAGGAAAGTTTCTGTTTGTCAGTTAATTAACTGCTGTATGCCGTGCTGACCAGTCTTCTAGAATGGCACTGCAATTGTAGAGCAAGTACCTGATCCACATGTACACAATACACATTTAGAAATATTAACTCTGGGTAGGACAACATAGATCTATTGTTAGTTGATACTTTCTTAACTCATAGCTATCTGATGAACCATGTAGCAAATGAAACAGAGCAGAAAAGGACGTTTACCTTGTGTGTGATTCACATAATACAAGTATATTTACATTTGGAGGGTCAAAAACTCAGTTGAATGAGGATACTTCTGGAAAACTTTTGTGAATATTCAGTTGTGGCCATACAGAGACATTTCTGCATGCTCAGATGTACATAATGTGTACTGGAAATGTGAGAACCCGTCTGTATTTGTTTACTGCCAGTTTACTAGTTTTTAGTGTTGGGAAACCCTTTTCCTACATCCTGCTTAATTTGGTGGTATTACCGTCCTCTTCTATCCTAAAAAGTGATGTACTCCTATCACTGGGAGAAGAAAACCTCCAAAAATGTCCAGCTTGGGAGTGAGCAAGTGAAAAACTTGTAAACACGCTCAAGCTCAGAAGATGTGCAGGTGTTCCCAAACTTTCCTGAAAAACTGCTGTGGAATGGGTATTTCCCACCTATTTTAACAAAATGTGATTACTCTCAATGCTGTTTAATTTTTAGGTGTTACTGGACAGGAGTAAATGTATTTACTGTTGCAAGCTCAACTTTTGTGAATGGCTTGCACTTGTAAATCAAGCCATTTTCTTGTGTAATTCTAGCTTATAGGAAACTTCTTCACACACACAGAATGGTTCTGTGAATCATGTGCAATGTATTGCATGTGAGGAAGTACACATCACATTCAGACACATGAGTAGTACTCTAAATGTACAGTGTTGCACAAGGAGAAGCGTGCCTAAATTGTAGTACAAGTGCAATTAGAGACACAAATTAGCAGTGTGCAATATAATAAAATGTGTCAAAAGTGTCTTTAATTTAACATGCAATGTTCCTACTTAAATGTGCATTATTAACATGGTTCATTCATAATATTGTACATGAAATCATTATATGCACTAATAAAGTACTAGCTTGTACGAATTATTTGTTCAAATGTCCAGTGGCCCAGCATGTTTTTAAAGCGAAAGCCAGTGGGCTTGGCCAAGATTGCGATTGAGTCAGACCTGCCTGCTCATCACCTGCTCATCATATCTCCGTCTCCAAGCCCAGTCCTACGGCCTTAGCATGGAGTAGCTAAGCCATAGCAACCATTCCGTAGCCATGGGGTGACAGCAGGAGGTGAGGGGAACTGCCCGTTGGCCTCGGGACGAGCATTGGTGGCTCCACTGTCATCCTACGAGGCCGAGAAGTGCTGTCAGATCTGAGCCCGGAGCCAGTTCACGAGACGCCGAGAGGTCGTGGCTTTGCGGCCTTGCGCGACGAAAAGGAGTGAGCGCAGCTCAGAGATGGGTGGCTAAGAAGGACCGGGAAGACAGGTGAGCCCAAGCCACGCTCCTTCCCCAGTCTGAGCAGCAGCAAAAAAGCTCTGATGCATCGCTGAGGCAAGGCGCGGGCTTCCTACGGAGCGAGCTGAGGTGTAGGTGATCAGCGATGTGCCGCGCCCATCGGAAGTCCGCCCAGCAGGGCCCGGCGTTACAGAAGCGGTGGTGGCTTCCCCTGAGGTGAGGGCATAGCGAGAGGCTCACAAGGCAGCACGGAGGTGGGTGATTGAGGCGGCTTCGCCACAGAAGGGCTTCCTCCTGTCTGAGATTCCTGGAGGGTTCCCAAGTCTTCCCGCATGGAACGTGCCTGGCCTACAGAGAACGAGAGTGTAGGGGCCTAGACTGAGACCCAAGGCACCGGTCTAGACAGGGACCCGTCATCGCTGCCGAGGTAAGGAGGGCAGGGAATCGAAGGCGGCCCCCTACACAGCATCGGTGGTGAACTCACTACGTAGTTCAAGTCAGGACTTGGCAGTAAGCCTCTAACCCGCTATCGCCAGTTCCCTTGGAACATTGGAGGGAGTCCGGGGCCCGGGGGAGCAGAGAGGTTCCACCTGCCTGAATTCCACATCAGGGCCTAGAATACAACCCTGAACAGACGGAGATGCACAGCAGTGGCCCACATTATACACAAGACTCTGGCATGCGACCCTCCCCCTCTCCCCCTGAAGCGGGTGACAAGCATATGGCGGATACCCTCAAGAGAGCTTGGGGCCCAGGCTGGGCCTGAGGGGACCCATAATTTAGAGTCCACCACCAAGAGGCACACTGGTAACTGGGAGCCCACTAACGACCCAATGCAGGGAGAACTTAGGGTCTCCGGGACTGCCTTGAATACCCAACTGCATCAGATATAATAAGCTCACTCCCGGCACTGCGATCCCCGGGTACAAAACAAACCACGTGGCTGCTGCAGTACTAGCCTTTTCTGAGGGCTGCAATACAGAAACTCACCTTGTGAACACCTGCAGGAGTCGGAGGTTACGAAAGCCTTCTGATCCCCGACCATGACTGCAAACAAGAGGAAAAAGGACAGGTCGGTCAAAGACATGCTACTCAAATCTACCGGATCCAACAGCACAGATATGTCGGGATTGACAGAGCCCGGGGATTCCGAGGCTCCACTCACCCGCGCATTCATTGAAACTCTATTTGCATCTCTACGCAAAGATTTAAAACAAATTAAGTCTGAAATAGCACAAGAAATTCGAGAGGTGAGGAAGGACGTTGATTCCCTGGGGGACAGTGTGGACACCCAGGAGACCCAGGGCTCGAATAGAGATGAAGAGATCAACCTTCTCCAGCAGGTGGTAATCCACCTGAAAGACCAGCACCTAGACCTCCAGGCACATACTGAGGACTTAGAGAACCGCTCTAGGCGCAATAACAGTTGTATCCACAACATAACACACAGTGCAGAGTGTCAGAATATTGCATCATTTGTGGAGAGCCTCTTCTGAATGATTCTGGACGCCGCGGACAAGATGGAGATTAAACTTGACCGCACTCATTGGGTGGGCCTGGTGAGGCCCTCTCCGGACTCGCCTCGAGATATTCTCACCTGTGTGCATGATTCCCAATTGAAAGAGCGTATTCTCCAGAAAGCAAGGGATAGCAATTCAATCCAGTTCCGGGAACATCGGCCTCTCCTCTTCCAAGATGTAGCAGCCTCATCGCTACAGAAACAGAGGGCTTTTCAGCCCATCACGATGCATCTCTGAGACAGCAAGATCCCATACTCGTAGGGGCAGCCATTCCACCTCATCTTTCGCCTCAATGGTAAAATCCACCGAATCCGCTCAGTTAAAGGCGGCTGTCGACTGTTGAATATCCAAGGAGACTCTGTGGCTAGCCCTCCTTTGACTTCCGGATCGGGCAGGGAGCGGGAAACAGGAAGCTGGAAGACTATCTCCTCGGGTCATCGCAGATGCGTCCAGATCCGGAGTCCATGGCTAAAGAGAGGCAGGCTGTCCTGGCGTCATTAGGAAAGGATTCAACGGCCCCGGCATGAGTTTCCCTGCAACAGTGCCCGAGGCTACAGTCACCCCACACGCATGAACATGTGATCGATACGGTATCTTTAGGTCTGAACTAACAGGCCAGGGCATGGAGGGAGCTGGGCTGCCCGAAGATCTGGAACTTTTCCACCCCCTTCCCATGGGTATACACACCCAGGACACTTACACAATTTGCTGTGATATGTTGTTTGTTTGCTCTATTCAGTTGGAGTAATTGCACGATCCACCAACTCTGTATGGTACCCGGTCAGAGGCCAAGCCAGTCCAACTCAGAGAAGCAGACTGACAGTAGACACCCCTGGGACTCCTTGGGCGACGCACTAGATTAAACTCTTAACAGTTGTCATGATTCAGTCACTTAAGATTTTGACTCTGAACGTAAAAGGATTGAACAGCCCCATTAAACACTGTGCTGTTCTAACATATTTAGAGCACTCTGAGGCCCATATATGCCTCCTCCAGGAGACCCACCTATTACCCCTGGACAGGCATAGACTCCGATCTTGGACACTCCCGCAACAGCTTTTTTCCTCTCTACCGACAAAGAAGGCAGGAGTAGCTATCCTCATCTTTTTTTATTTTACAATAGTTTTATATAGCGCACATTTGACCCAAAGGTATCAGGCATCAGAGCGCTTTACATAGCACCAGTTGCATTACTTGAGGACACCTTAATTTTTTGTTAGGCACGGGGAGATTAAGTGATTTGCCCAGAATCACAGGATGTTCAGTGTCATTGCCGAAACTCGAACCCCGTTCCCCAGATTCAAGGTCGACTGTCCTAGCCGTTAGGCCAACTCCTCTCCACATCTCAAATTTCTTTACCGGTAAGCTAGGGCCCAAACATGTGGAACTAAAGGGAAGGTTGTTGGTCTATTCCTTTTATTTTTACTCACAAACATTTACAATAGGATCAGTTTATGCCCCCAATGAGGGCCAACAGGAGTATCTGTCAACGGCAGTGCAAGAAATCAGCATGACCCCGGACAGAGTAATCCTGATCGAAGGAGATCTAAACATAGCTTTTGACAATGCCCTAGATAGATCTGCCCAAAGACAGGGACAGACTGCAGCTCTCTCCAAAGAAGGGAGACAGATGTTCTCGGATGCAGGCCTATTTGATATATGAAGAGATAAACACCCAACATCTAGAGAATATACTTTTTATTCAGATTCCCACAAAACCTACGGAAGGATTGACTACATGCTAGGCACGGTGAGCTTAAATCTCTACATCAAACAGATACATATATTGCCGCGCACACTCTCAGATCACTTGGCGGTCACCCTGACCTTCTCTCTGCCAAGGACCCAAACCTCCTCTCGGACTTGGCGTCTCTGAGACACACTGCTACACCACCCAGAGGTCGTCCAGTAGATCTCAAAAGCTCTGCAAAACTATTTGGAAATAAACGATACCCCTGAAACCCCCATAGCTGTCCTGTGGGATGCACTAAAATCAGTGGTTGAGGAGAATTCATAGCAATCGCGGCTGCAGATAACAAGGCCAGCAGGGAGAAGAGAGAACTCTTGACACAACAGATACCGGAACTAGAACGCATCCACCAGAGAACTGGGGCACCCAGAGTTTGGAGACACATTGAAGCCCTGCGCTCTCAGCTGGCAGCACTAGATTTAGACAGGGCAGAGTAGGCAGCACTTAGACTCCGTCACACTTTTTATACAGGAGGGGACAAAGCGAGGAGGCTTTTGGCTCACAGATTAAGGACACAGCGACAAACATCTAGTATCACCTCAGTACTTGCTCCCACTGGGGAGGAGAGAGTTACCGACCAGCAAATAGCGGAAACATTCTGCCAATATTATGCAGATTTTTATAAAGCACATGACCTTTTCCCGCAAACAGAGGCTAAATACCTTCAGGGAGTGCCCACCTCTTCCTTTACACCGGACAAAGCATAGGACATTGAATCCCCCATTAGAATAGAGGAAGTAATTTAAGTCATCTCTAAGCTGAAATCACTTAAATCCCCTGGACCAGATGGCTTTTCCGCCTTGTTTAACAAAACCTTCTGCAATATCATAGCCCCTATCCTCACTAGGGTCTACAATGCGATAGGGACATCCTCCACTCTCCCTAAAACGATGTTAGAAGCCTCGGTTATTGTTATACCCAAAGCTGGGAAAGATAAACGTCAATGCCCTTCATACAGGCCCATCTCCCTCCTCAATGTCGATTTTAAAATATTCGCAGGCATCCCGGCATCACGCTTGTCACGCCTCCTCCCCAGGTTGATCGACCCAGCTCAAGCAGGATTTGTCCCCAATCGCCATTGCGCAGATAACACTAAGTGCTTACTCCACATATTAGACAAAGCCCAACGATTTGATACCAAACAAATGCTCCTATCGATGGATGCTGAATTCTTTCAATAGGGTCGATTGGACATATCTGGAGTCGACATTGCGGCACTTTGGGTTTCCTGAAAGGCTTATAGCTTGGGTCTTCAGTGGATACACTAATCCCGCTGCCACGGTCCATGTGAATGGTCATTCCTCTACCCCTTTCATTATTCAAAGAGGCACATGCCAGGGCTGATTCCTCTCCCCTTTACTTTTCACCTTATACATGGAGCCAATGTCCCAGTGTATCCGTGACAATCCACTAGTCTCTGGAATACACTTTGTGGGGGATGTACATACACTAAGTTTATATGCAGATTACGTTATAGCGACATTAGAAAATCCTCAGACATCCCTCTCGGCCATTCTGTCCGAACTGGAGAAATTCTACCTAGCACCAGGTTTCAAAATCAACATCCATAAGTCACAAGCCCTCAGTCTCAGTTTGAAATCCTCTACATTAAATGACTTGAGGAAAGCATATCCCATTCAGTGGGCCCAAACAGCAATCCCCTATTTAGGGATACAACGTTCCGCGTCCTTAACTAGCACAATAACACTAAATTATTCCACATTGCTTCACCACGTCAGGGAGGACCTGCACCGATGGTGCCCACACTCACTCTCTTGGCTTGGTCGGATAGCGGCAATTAAAATGTCCATATTGCCCGAACATCAGACACTCCCCGTCCCTGCACACTTTCAGAAAGGACCTCAAGACCTGGCTCTTTGACTGATCTGCAGCTGCCTCCCCGCCCCAGTGCCGTGCGACCCTTACGGGTGAGTAGCGCGCTTTATAAACCCCTGATTGATTGATTGCCAAGAATCCTATTCATCTTTCAGACCCTTCCATTGGAACCACCCACGGGCATGATCCGGACGCTCCAGCGAGAACTGGAATCCTTTGTCTGGGCAGACAATGTGCCGAGATCTTAGTTACAGACCTCCGGAAGAGGGTGGTCTTGGGATCCCAAATCTACAGGAATACTATTGGGCGACCCAGATTAGAGCATTCATCGAGTGGGTGTGCCCAGAGTCTGAAAAGCACTGGCTTTTTATGGACAGGACCCTCACAAGACGGTCGCTGTGGCAGATCTATTTCATACCAAAATTAGCAAGGCCTAAGAACCTTTATCTTTCACTAGTAACACGAGTCCTACTAAACGCATGGGATAGAATAGCAGAGAAAAAAGCTCTTACCACCTTCCCATCCCCAGTGACCCCCATTGTGGAGAACCCTTCTTTTGCCCATGGGATGGACGCGAGGACCTTCACATGGAGGACATGCAAAGGCAGCAGATCAATTGAACACTTTTTCGATGAGATGGGCCCGCTTTCTTTTGAAAACCTCCCTTTTCAGGGGTCTCCCTGAAACAGAACGGTTCCGATACCAGCAAATATGACATTGGGTTATGCACTCCAGCCATCGCCCGCTGGCACAGTGTCCCATCACTGCGTTTGAGAAATGGCTGTTATCAAAAATTAATGATGATCTCCTTATCTCACAAATCTATGGCTTAATAAGGCAAGCCCCAACACCTCATAAGACACCGAGTAAAAAAATATGGGAATTAGAATTAGAACGTACACTCACTCAGCGTGAATGGGAGGACATATATTATAGAGCCAAACATACTGCGCATAATGTATCCAGTGTAGAGACCGCCACTAAAATAGCGACCTATTGGTATTTCACTCCTGTCAAACTCCACAGCAGTAATCCAACAAAAGGCCCCTTGTGCCGGCTACCTGATGCAGATATTGTGGGACTGTCCCCAACTCGCCCCCTATTGGGCGCAGGTACTCAAGGGCATAGATACTCACTTTGATACAGAATTGCCCCGGTTCCCAGCATACATTATCCTAGGCTTACCGAACGCTCTTACATTCCCCTTAAGTCACGTAGAGGACGTCAAATAGTATTGGCTTTGGGGGCGGCCCTCCAAAACATTCTCACACAATTGGGCACGAACCGCCTGCCCACGCATATAGGATGGCTGTATCGGTTGGGGCACTTTCTTGGTATGGAGCGGATTTCACTCCCCCTTGCCAACCAGGGAGAGTCATTTCCCATTATTTGGAAACCCTTCTTAGAGCTACTCTCCTTGGAATTCAGAGAAATCACATGCCCCAAATATCTGCGACTGTTGCGCCTCACAGACCAGATGCAAACTTGTCCCTAGGGTGCAACACCGTTAGCTTGTTTATTTAATGGACGGTGGGGGGGAGGGGGTAAGGGAAGGATACTGGGAGATGTTAGGGTTGTTGATCAGAAAAGTTTATCTCCTCTCCTACTTTTGGAGATGACGCAAAGTACATTTCTATGATTGTTATGATTTTCTTTTTAGTTTGTTGGAATTACATATCTCAATAAAGAAATTTAAACATAAAGAGAAAGCCATGACTTTTAAGCTCACTCTCTGGTGTATCTGGCCCTGTACATTCAGAACTAATTATTCCTTTGAGGCAATAATTCAAGTGAGAAACTAGCTAAGGACTATTGCCTGGCATAACGTAATCCTCTAGTTAATAGTCTCTGTGCTAGCGGCAAACCCCTTCCCATCATCCTAGATCGCAGTTGTCTTCTGGCACAAACAATCTGAGCTGGATCCTCCAAGATGGACGCCATTGAGCACATGTACACATCAGAATTCTTGCAGGCCTCTCTTGGATGAATATTGGTAATGATCATCATCGCCTACTGACCAAAGTCTTTCTTTCATTCTCGGTCATCACTTAGCCTACATTTACTTCACACCATGCTCCCACTGCCCCTTGACCATGAACCCTGGTGCTTCATGCTTCACACGCTGGTCTCCCAGAACACAAAAGCTGGCTCTTCTCCTCACCACTCCTCCCTGCGAGCTAGCCTTGCTTAGAACTAATGCGTTCTTTTTCTGGGTGAGCATATACTGCGGCCTGTGGTTAAACACTGAAATGTGCAATGGATTCGTTAGATGAATGAGACCTTTAGCAAGTTTTACGCACTATGGCAGGTATCTATCAACTGATTCACCTGCCCTGTTTCAGTATACAGGAGCTTTGATGCGTGTTCAGATCTTTGTCCTGGTGTAAAGAATACAAGGCAAGGCTTATTAGTCCTTTAAACCTTCCTTCATTGAGTGTCAACATGAAGCCTACCAAAGCATGTCCACCAGCACTGATGTCTGATCTTGATCGTCGTCTTGCTGGACACCAGATTCCAGAAGTGGAATCTCCACACTTAAACTTCATGTGGCAACCAGATCGCGCTACATCATCTTCCCTCCTTAAACAAAACAAAAATAAATAGACCCCCAAAACAAAGACAAAAAAATACATTTACAAAAACTACATGAACACATGCAAAGATATATAGATACTTTAGGTGCAAGAACAATCAATCAATATTTTTTTTCCTCCTACTAAGTCCATTAGATGATAAGATTTCCTGAAAATGCAGTTAGGTTAACAATCAAAAATATGTTTTTCTTCTATTAAGTCAATTAGATGGTAAAATTTCCTGAAAATGCAAAGTTGATTTAACAGTTAAAATTATTAAGAATCTCTGTTATTTTAAATTCTACCATGTTTAGTGACCACTAAACCCACACTAGCACAATCCTGCACCACAGATCTTTCTCCCATCAAAAGTGCAATTGCATCCTCAAAAGTTTTCGATAGCTCAGGTATTACAGACTTTTCTTTAACCTTACCAGGAAGTGCACCAATGATCTATTGCTGATTTGCAATAACGTATGTTCTATTCTCATTATCCACACTTTTATCATTGAACCTATCTCAGCACAACAAATCATTTAAAAAAAAAATCATAATTTCACGTGGGAGCTCACTCAACGGTAATACATTTCTTTTGGACCACCAGCGTCCATCAGATAATTTGACGGCATTGCATGAAACCTGCACAACCTTGAATGGGCCTTAAAAATTGAAATCAGTTTTAAACCTCTTGTTTCTCATGTTTTTTAACATTACCCAAAAGCCAATATCTATGTTGACTTCCCTGACATTGTGCAACTTGTTATGCTGACATATCATTTTCTCTTGAGCTTGCTTCACCTTATCCCTCAACTTCTTTGCATCAATTTCCTTTTCATCTCTCCCAACCCTTCTCTCTACCAACCATCCAGGAACCAAATTGGACCTTGTATACCTTTCTCTTAGCAATTCAAAGGGTGACACCCCCGTTACAGTATGAGGTGTATTATGATTAAGGCTCTCTGTTTTCAATTTTTACTGATTTTTACAGATAAATACAGACAGAAAACATTTATTTTCTTGTCTGTATTTATTTTTAAATGTGAATAAAAACGGAAATTGGGTTGCTTTTTGAGTAATTCTAAATACACTTTGCCATGACTGCCAGGCCAATAGCTGCGTGGATTGATAGATAAGGGGGCTAAAAAAGAAAGGACTTTTAGTAAAGAGGCTTTAACAGCGGTAGAAATGCACAAGGTTGATACTGAAATTTGCATATTTTCTTATGCACTGATTTATCTTCCGGGGTGCTTACAGCATTGAACCCTACTAGGCATTCAAGCATGAGTACATATTTACCGGCTAAATAAATGTGGAAATATGCTAATTTCAGCTTCATTTTTGCACAAAACGCAAAAAATAAACATGGATAAATACAGATAAAATTTGCAAAAAATAAATTTGGATAAATACAGACGGCAAAGTAAAAAAATAAAATAAAATACCATAAAACCGGGAGCCCTAATTTATGATACATCCATATTTTAAGTACTCCACCACATCCATTCCACATGTTAGGGCAGTTTGAATCCCCTCCTTCAGTATTCTATTTGCTCTTTTCACTGCACCATTGGCTTGTGCACTGTGCAATGCCACAGTATAATGCCTTGCACAACCTTTCCATTTTGTCAGACACTACATGCATACCATTATCAGTAACTATCTCAACTGGCAAACCTTTAATAGCAAAAAATACTGCCCAACAAATTTATAGCTGTGTCTGTGCTCCTCTTCTCAACAAACTCAAAGAGGCATATTCTCAAGGACTTATCGCCGAGTTATCGACACTTTATCTCAGCCAAAGTGGTGATAAATGTATCGCCCCATTCACAACCAGTTTTCCTGCGATAGCAGCAGTAGAAAATATCGCCACGGATGACACCGGCAACTAACGCTAATGAGATGCAGAGTAGGCGTCCCTGTGCAAAAACCCGCGACAACACCACTTCGCAACATTCTCAACGACCAGCTGCATCGGCGATAAGATCACAAAACAGGCGATAAGACACGTTAGCAGCAGGGATTTAACACCAGCTCTGACCTGGTGTAAAGTCGGACAACAACCTACACCATAAAAGGGAGCCCAGCCCAGAGCCACACCTGAAGACCAACAGATGCCATGGAACTACTGATCATGCAGCTCGGAGCCCCAACAGGACCACAACACCAACCGCCACCACCCGCCGGCCCGCCACCCCCCGGTCCCCTCCTTTCCCTCGGACCACCACAGAGGCAGCGCAGACAAAGACAGTGGACCTTCAGAAAACGCACCAGCCTCACAGACTTAACACCAGGGAATGTCATTGCCCACTACAGGCTAAAAAGGACAACCATCCCGCGCATCCTGACCATCATTGCCGACCCACAGGCTGACGGTACCAACACAGCGGCCAACCAACATCCCACCTCAGACAAAGTTGTTGGCTGTAATGCACCTGTTGGCCTCTGATACCTTCCAGCCAACAACCGCCAGAGTCGGAGGAGTCTCACAGCCAGCCCTATCAAAGTTCCTCACACCTGTCCTGGATGCCATCATCAGCTTGGTACCCCAGTACCTATACTTCCCCCACACTGTGCAGGAACAGCTGGAGACCAACCAAGGCTTCTATGCCATAGCTGGCTTCCCGCACGTGTAGGAGGCAATTGACTGCACACATGTCCTACTTGTGCCCCCTTCCGACACTCCACACAATTACTGCAACAGAAAGCACACGCATTCCATCAATGGGCAGGCAATAGTGGGCCACCGGGGACTCTTTTCACCAATGTCGTCGCCAACTACCCCGGCAGTGTGCATGATTCTTTCATCTTCCGACAGTCCATCATCAACCAGCGCTTTGAGGCTGGCACCTATGGGAATGCATTGCCATTGGTAAGTACCAAATGAACACACCACATACATCAACTCCACAATCATGCAATTCACTACTCTGGAAATGCACATGTCACAAACTCACATACAACATGCCAAACAACATGCCCACCCACCATACACGACAGCACAACGTACTGTGGTAACCTGGGCTAGCCATGCACATGAGCCATCAATGGCATGGCACATCAGCCACACAATAGCAGAATGTGGGAGAGAGGTGGGAACCAGGCATGTGCGAAGGAGGCAAGTGACCCATGAATGAGAATGTACACAATGCCAAGTGTGGCGTGGATGTGCTGGCCAGACTGCAGTATGCAGACCACAGACATATCCATCTCAACATGCACTGCTGGTGGTTGGAGTGTAGTGGACAGTGGACGCAAGCATGTTACCCCAGCCAGTGAGGAAGATGGCGTAAATGTAGCTTGTTACGTCCCCCCCTGTAAGCGTGTGCGGAGTGAGCTGGCCCGCGTTACGCCAGGCTAGCGTAGGGGTGTGAATAAAAAGCACGTAGCCCTGGGCGTGGTTCTCTTCCGGAATGGCCAAAGTGTCTGCCAGGGCGGCGCCTCTCACCCCGCCACAAGGCCGACGTCACGAGCGGCGGTGCCTGCGATCCTGTGCGCCTGCCTCAGCCCGGGCCACTGGTCCCCAAACCAGTCTTGCCCGCCCCTGGGCACCCAGGCCTCACTGCTTGCCTGCCAACACCAGCGTGTGTCACGGAGGGCCCGCCACGTGCCAGTGCAAGCTCCAAGCCCGAGGCCTGCGACCTTTTCAGCCTCCTCAGATCATCACGGCCTCCGCGAGCAAGGCCCGCAGTACTCCTTTCTCATTGACGTACTCCAACGGCATACACAGCGGTCAAGTAGGTCACACATTTGGAACAGAGTATTGCTTACACAATGGCAGAGTACATATTTTATGGCTGAGTTTATATCACTATACTCCCTTCGATGTGGTGCCACCAACCCTGTACATGGCATTCCAACCACACGTGTCTGTGGGCCCTTGCTGACTTCTGCCTTCGGCCTACACTGCAGTCCAGCAGGCGTCACACCAATCCAATCCAGTCCGTACCAGGCAGGACACGGCATCATTGCAGGCTGCACACCCGCTCAGCTCTGGTGCCTCTACCTCTGTCAACCACTAATCATCTCCACATGCCATTTCAACGTCGTGTGTTAGAGTTCCAGGAGGAGCTGGCTGAACAGCGGTTGGCCGGCGCTGACCGCTGCCTACGGCCTACACTGCGGTTAAGTAGGTCACACATTTGGAACTGAGTCTTGATTTCTTCATGACAGAGTTCATATCACTATACGCAAGGTGAGGAGTAAGAGGAAGACGTAGTTCAGTCCGGAGGAAAAAAGGATCTTCGTTACGGAGGTGATCGAACACTCCCAACAACTACCCTGGTGCCACCAACTCTGTGGGCCCCTGCTGACTGCTGCCTCTGGCACACACTGCGGTCGAGTAGGTCACACAATTGGAACTGAGTCTTGATTTCTTCATGGCAGAGTTTATATCATTATACATGCCTCATCGCAGACTGCATCCCCTTCCAGCTCTGGTACCACTGACTCTGAGCCCCGAAAGTCATGGACACTCTATGGTTGAACTTTGGTGGCCTCTGAGTCTATGGCCTAGGGGTTGTCTTTATCATCATGTAGTTGATACTGACTTGGTGGTAAAAAGGAGTCTGTAGCATTCTACTCCTCCATTTGCCTGTTTCTGCTTGCTTCTGCCCTCTGCATCATGCCCTGGAAGAGCACCTTCCACTGTCCCTCAAAACACTCCGCGACATTCTCCTTGGACATCAACGAGGAACTGCACAGCTCGCGTGGCCTTACTTCAGTGCACTGCAAGTCACCGTCCCGTGGTGGTGTGCCTGTGCCTGCCGCAGTGCATCCGGGGCCACTAACTCTGACCCCGGACTCTCAGCAAGTCATGGACCCTTGCTGTTTGAACTTTGAACTTCTGATTGTCTAATCACTGTTGTAGTTCTTGCCAGTACCAACCAACTCCTGTTGGCCTATACTACCCAACACCCATCCAGCACAGGCGTCACTGGACATGTGACCCTGGCAATAAAAGGTGCCGGGCGCACGTGCCCATAGCCAGTTCCACAAACTATCTCAGTGTGTCCGTGTGGTCATTATGTGTGCATGAGGGCCCTGGGCCCTACCACTTTACATTGTGCTGTGTACAGAGGACGCTACCTTGTCACCTCAGGCAGTGGGGTAGACCAGGGACATGTAGCTGTGTCGTACCCCCCTGTGGGCGTAAGCGGAGTGGACCAGCGTATGACAGTACAGCATAGGGGTGTGGTTAATCAACACGTGGCTCTGGGCGCGGTTAAGTTTAGGCCTTGCCAAGGAAGTAACTAATGCGTGTGTCTCTGTTGTAGTGTCTGTGCCACCCATCCCACAGTGGACAATGGGGCTAGGTCGAAGGGGTGAATGAGGGCGTGCAAGCCTGCTCGGGTCAGGGGTCAGACAGGCCAACTGTTGTGTGTGTCACTATTACCGCAGCATAAGCCAAAGGTCTACCCTCAACAGCATAGCGAGTTCAGCCGGCCATGAACTCTAAATCGGTGTCTGCCCTGTCCTTACCATAGGCCTACACACACGTGGCCGCCCACCTTCAGCGCACAACATCACTGTGTTGTTGTCAGGCTTGTGGACATGTGCAGAAAGGCATGACAATGGTGTGCTGTAGGAGTGCTGTAGGAGTGCAAGTGATGCACTAGTGAATAGGCTCGGGGGAGGAAGGAGCAGTAGTGAGGCTACGTAATACACATTGATGCTGCTCATTTGCAACAAGCAGTACATGTCAAACAGTAATCACTAAGTCACACATATCACACACCAATGAACCAGTGAGCCTGCCAACACATCATGCACAACAAAGTATTGACTCATGTCTCTCTGCACTGTCACAGGTGATCAAGGATATGCACTCTGCGCTTGGATGATAACTCCCGTCCGAGCCCCGAACACACAGGCCCAGAGGCAGTACAATGCAGCCCACAAATGCACCGGGGGCATCGTGGAACGTACATTTGGCGTGTTGAAGTCACGTTTCAGGTGCCTGGACATCACAGGTGGGCGGCTCCTGTACAGCCCAGACATCGTGTGCAAGATGATCGTTGCATGTTGTGTGTTGCACAATATATGTGTACGCACCAATGCCCCATGGATACAAGTGCCAGATGCTCCGGACGATGATGAGGAAGATGAGACAGGTGGACCACACCCCACTGCAGCTGCAGCAGGAATATCCCGTCGGAACACCATCATTGACAATTTCTTCACATGAGCATGTCACATTGTGACAGTCCTTAGCAATCATGTGACAGTACAAAATGACCACAGGCACAGCATGTGCAAATAAATGCGTTCCGAGACACATTCCCTGAGTGCATGTCACTCATCTGTACAACCACATCACTCAGACAAGTGTGAGTGCGACATGTAGTGCTAACAATTTTAAAATTTGTTAATAGATGGTGGGTGTGTCACCTCTGTACTGAGAGGCTGTTTAGGGTGTCACGTATTCGAACTGCCAGTTCTGTGTGTCACAGATAGTGTGGAGTCCCACTCTTCGGCGTTCCACTTGTGTCCGAAATCATTACATATTGGCTGTCATTTGGGACCTACAAGTAACAACAGGGCTTCTTTTGGGGTCAAATATGTACCACCATGATGCAGGTGTGACTCAAGTCCCACAACATGAGCAACATGTACATGTGGGGGGAGTCACTGCCCCTACATTCGTCCATGCTTTCATAATTGATTGATCATGGACATGACACGTCTGTGTGCACAAGGTGTTGATTGTCCCTCTGCAATGTGAAGTGGAGATGTGGTTTCACAGTGTGTTCCATGTATGTTTCCGCATTGGCGCAGTTTACATGCAGACTGCATTCCAATGTACATTGTGACTGTTTGTGAGGAGATGCTTATTTAATGCGGGACAATGGTCATTTGTTCTACGTCACGGATGTGGGGTTGTACTCGTACATTTTCATTTCACAGCTTTTTTACTCTGCTTTTTATGGTGCATTATCCCACATGACGCGTGGAAATTGCAGGCTTGTCGCTGCTTATCGCTGATTTTTGTATTGCGGTTTGGAACATCGCCGCTTTTTCGCGTTCGTGGTTTGCATTTTTGCAGCGTTGCAGTGATTTTAACGCAGTCATTTGACGCGTTATCGTGAGACTATTGTATGGTACCTCCGTGTTGAGAATTCCACATTAACACGGCGATATGTTCCCGTGATGGACTGCGATGTTGAACTTATTTTGCGATGACTATCACACGTTCTTGAGAATATCCCCCAAAGTATATCCATTTGGAAAAATAATCTATTGCCACAATCATGGGCCTTAATTTGTGCTTTATAGCATTAATATATCCCACAAAATCTAATTCTAGTTTTTCCCAAGCAAGTTGTGGAAATGGTACAGATAGCAATGGAGTGTTTTTCAACTTCGAGTGCTTATTAGATAATATACACTCTTTAATGGTCTCCATCATAATGTGTACATCTTTATCCATGGTTGGCCACCAAAAATTCTGCTTTAGAATCCTTTTTTAGAAGAAGAACCCAAATGACCAGCATGAGTCAATAACACCACTCTAGACCTTAAAACTACAGGGCTATAGGTGGAAAAACATCTACCCTTGGCAGGACTTTTGAGTTGTTAAAAATGTGGCCATCGTTTTTTCAAAAACTTCATCGCTTTAGCCATTGTCACTTCCTGACTACAACCTGTAACCACTCCTTTTTTTCTATAACACGATGACAATTACTAATTATATCAACTGCGTAAACCACATACTTATCCTCACTCTCCTCAACTTGCCCTGAACTCTTTGCAACTGACAACCAAGACATGCCATGGGCTCTACAATTGAAACTCTCTGGAATATATTGTACTTCAAAATTATACTCCTTCAGCCTGGCCAGAATTCTCGACAAGCGTGAGGAAGCGGATGCCACACCTTTGTCACCCAATAAGTATGTTGAAGGCTTGTGATCAGTTCGAAGGATAAATTGTTTTTCCCACAAATAGGTTTTTAACTTGTCAATGGCCCAGGCAAAGGCTAGCACTTCTCTTTCAATAGTGCTGTATCTTTTGCCTGCATCTTTCAAAATTGTGAACACAATATGTTCTGTTCCATTTGCCTTCTGGCATAATACAGCTTCAAGTCCTACTGCGCAGGCGTCCACAGTTGCAACGCATTTCAAGCCACTACAAATGTCTTTAGAGCTGGAACCTTCAATAAAATCTGTTTAATATCTTGAAAGGCTTGCTACTCTTTACCACTCCACACAAATGTTTAATTTCTTGTTAGCATTTGTTTGAGTTGTTCCATTAAAGTGGTATATCCCTGAAAAAATCTGGAATAATAGTCACCTCGACCAATAAATGATCTCAGTTCTTTTTACCTTTAGGATTAGGAGCTTCCCTGAGGGCTTCCAAAAGATCAGTTTTGGGCTGAATACCTCTGGCAGAAATCCTGTGGCCTAAATAATCGACTGCTTCTGTTAAAAATGTGCAAACATCCAATGAAACAGTCATGCCACGTTCAATAAGAATAGTGAATACCTTATCCAAATTAGGGGTGGGCGGAATTTGTGTAGTCGCGCTACGCAAAGCCCAGCAAAACGGTGAAAAATCTCCGCGAGCACGCAGAAATTCTGCGAACATGCGGAATTTCTTATTCGCGATGCTTTTTTACTGTTCACGAACGCGGTTTGCGTGCTCGGGGGGGATATATCTCACGAACACGCATTTTGAGAAAGCGAACAAGCAAAAAATGCCACAAAGCCGCGGAACACAGAATTTTGGGCAATTCCTCGTTCTCTGCGGAACGCAAAAGTACCCAAATTCTGCGAGCGGAATGGAAATGACTGCCCAGGCCTAAAACTTATATCATGTTTTGACACTGATTTGGCAAAAATAAGTAAGTCATCCTGGAAGGCTACAACTTCGGGTACCTCTTTAAACAAATAATACATACATTTTTGAAAAAACACCAGCTGCAAAAGCTAGCCTGAATGGCAGCCTTAAATATCCCAAATGGTGTTATAAATGAGGTGAGTTGCTGGGAACTCTTTTCTAATGGCACTTGATACGCTGCCCTGAAATCCATTTTACAAAAATATCTAACTTCATCAATAGTAGACAACAACTCTTGAATTTTGGGCAGAGTGTGGCACTCTACTGCAATATTTTTATTCAATTGCTTCAAATCAGTGCATACTCTGATGCCCCCACTTCTTTTTTGCAATGACAATGGCACTGATCCATTCGGTGCATTTACTGCTTCAATAACCTTATTATCAGTTAACTCCTTTTTGTGTTTTTCAAGGTCGGGTCTAACACTCAACGGCACATCCCCGACTTTATGAGCCATAGGAATAGCTCTTTATTTCACAACAATCTCATGATAAAATCCTCTGACAGTACCTATTTTATTGCATAACACCTAAGGATACTTTTTTTTTTGATAAGCAAATTTTTATTTCTTTGTAGAAAGCAAAATCAAGGATGACACACAACAGTTTGATTAACTTGGCATCAATAAAACCTATCATGGAAGCATTGACGAGCAATTGCAAGACCCACTCAACTCCCCAGCAGAGCCATCAGACCTCAGATTTCTAACTGCACATTGTGTGTAAGGGAGTCTCCCTGAGCTCTGCTCAGTTTGTCAGTAAGTGAACTTTTGACCCTGCTAGAATTCACCTCAAGGTACTGTTTTTCTATATTCTTTGCTTCTAAGATTCAGAGGGAGCTAAAAAAAAGGCTTTTTAGACCTTGCGGATCTTGTGGGAAGGCAAGACTTTTCTCTGAAGATCCCCACAAGGATTGTCTTTATTGCCTTTATCCCAAACATACAGCCAAGGACCATAAATACTGCAGAACTTTTTCAGCCAAAACTCTAAAGGATAGAGAAGCAAGATTGTTATTATGGCTCCCGAAGAAAAAATCCAGATCAGATTCTGGTTCGGATGTTTAAGAGAGTCCTGGGCCATCTTTAGCTGAGAGGAAATGTAAAAATGGGGGCTCTACCTCATTAAAGGCTGATTCCAAGAGATTGCAGGCAGAAAAATCATCTTCTACCGAAAAACCAGCCCTAACTAAAAGACTCTTGCCTGAAGAAGTCTTCTACTGCTTCTCTGCCTGTAACACCCCTAAAACAGGCTTCATCGTCAAATAAATATCTCAGTCAACGGACCCGTCATGGAGAACTTCAGCCAAGTCCCCATCGACGTCTATGGTGACAACCGCTTCGACGACGGCTGTGGTGACAGCCTCGTCGACGACGGCTGTGGTGACGGCCTCTTCGACGCATACAGTGACGACGATTTCCTTGTCTAAGGCATCGTCGCCGGCACCGACGACCACTTGTCTATGGCCCCGTCGATGGGAGCTCCCTCGAAGGCGTTGTCTATGGCCCCGTCGATGGTCACTCCGTCGACGACGTTTTTTAAATCCCCCTCTAGGCTGCCAATGTCAACGACGTTCACTTTCAGACATCTTCCATCGTTGACGGCGTCATCGACAGATCAGAAACAGGACATTAAAAGCCTCCAGTTTATCCAAAATTCTCCAGGTTTTACATCTTTAGCCAAGATATCACCTTTGCCTCCTTCTCACCTTCTTGATACAGAGGAATCAGGAGATGAAAGTTTGTTTGGTCCAGCTTACAACCCTTCACAACTCAGGGTTAAATGCCAGGACACTGACGAAGAAGAAGAGACACATATGCAAGACACCTCATAGTATATGGAAGGGGAGTACTCTTTCACGGGTCGTCCAAGGGCCCAATGATATGACTCTTTCCAAGAACACTATCCGTATGAAGCTTATGAGGAGCGTCAGCAGGTACGAAAGGATTCCATGTTGGTGCCAATCTCCCTGGTCACCAACCTTCAGCACATGCTCAATAATTATTATAGACGATTTTAGGACTCTCACGCTCCAGTTCTGCTGACGCCTGGTGGCCAGGGCATTCAAGTTACTTGATCACCGCCAGTGGTAACTCCGCCGCCTGTTGCACAGGAAGAGAGAAAAGCTCCTCAGTGCATTACTATTCAAGATGACTACATCGAGAGTGAAACTGATGATCAGCCTGAAGAAGGTGAGATCAGTCAGGATCCAGACTTAGTTGGCCAGGAATGGGATGACTTTGTTGCTCCATCTTCACCATCACTTTCTCCTCCCCTAGCGAGTTCTCCCCTGGGGAATATCGGGGGCTTCCACGAATTACTGGAAAGGGCCTCTAGAAGATTTGATTCGCCTTTCCTGCAAACGGAATGCTTCCTTAATGATTTTAAGGACCCAGCTAAGAAATTGGTTTGATTCATACCTATCGTGGATTATATATGGAATGATGGTTTGAAGATTATGAGGAATCCGGCATCAGTTCCAGCTGTGTTGCTGAGTATAGACAAGAAGTACATAGCACCTGATTCTGCTGCGGCATGTTTGATTGGTCATCCTCGGCCGGATCCGGTTGTAATGCAAGCTGCACAGAGGTGCTCCAGGAATCCGCAATCCCCTTGTTTGGTGCCTTCGGACAAAAAAGGCAAGCGGCTTGACAGCATTGGTAGGCACTTTGCTACTATGGCCACCACTTCCATCGATGCCTCTAACACCATAGCGGTTTTAGGATGATACGACTGTCAGTTATGGTCAGATCTCATACCTCTTCTTGAACATCTACCTGAAGAGATAAAGAAGAAAGCGAGAGACCTCCTACAGGAAGGCGCTAAAGCTTCTTTGGAAGTAATTGATGCATCAATAGATTTGTCTTCGATTGCGTTCAGACAGTTGGCAGGTGCGGCTGTCCTCCACAGAGAGGGCTGGCTTAGAGCGACATCCTTCCACCCTGAAGATCAGTCAAAGGTTTTAGACGTGCTCTTTGACGGAGAGAACTTGTTTGGGAAACACGTGGACGAGGAGCTACAAGGTATCAAAAAGGATACTGAGACAGCGCGCTCGTTAGGTACGCTGCAACAGAGGCGCTTTCAATCCTTTCGTGGAGGTAGAGGAAGAGGACAGTTTCAACAGAGATTGTCCTATCAGTCATACAGGTTTCAGCCGTATTCCCAGCAAAGTTATAGACCGCAATATGGAAGACTTTTGTGCTTCCAATGTATCATACAGTCAGCAATCAGCTAGACCCAAGCCTTCAACGCAAGGAAAATTGCAAGATTCATCTAGACGACAGTGACATTTTTCATCCGCCAGCCACCTCACCTCATGACCTGCAGTCTCATCATCTTTCTCCATTTCTGAGCCAATGGCAGGCCATTACAAAGGACAAATGGGTTCTGGACATCATCCATTGGGTCACACTCTAGAATTTGTCCACAAGCCTCCTCGAAATCCTCCCTCAAGAAGGATACACCATCATCTTCTTTTGTTAAAGCACGAAATCTCGACCTTGCTAAAAAAAGGACAATAGATAGACTGGCACATGCATCAAGGAAGGGTTTTGCGAGTCCTTAATTGCGATTATTAAGGAATCGCAATTAAGGAATCGCAAAAGCCTATGCATGTAGGAATCGCTATAAAAATAGCGATTCCTAAACGTTCCTTAATTACGACTCGCAAATTGCGAGTCACAATTAAGGAATGCCTTCCTATTCATTCCTATGGGCCTACAGGCCCATAGGAATTAATGGGAGATTGCATGCGCAATTTGCGAGTACCAGTAGGTACTCGCAAATTGCTCATGCAATTTCAAGGGTGCAAGGGTGTCAAAATGACACCCTGTTGCACCCCTGAAATTGTGATGTGAACCCATGTTGCGCACACACATGCCCCAAGGGCATATGTGTGTGTAACCTAAAACTTAAAAAAATGCATTTTAGTGCATTTTTCAAAGTTTTTGCAAATTACAGACAAGTTTGATTTGTCTGTAATTTGCGGTCTCAAATAGCGAAATCGCTATTTGAAAGTGCTTCTAGCATTCCATTTAAGGAATCGCAAATTGCGATTCCTTAAATGCAATCGCAATTTAGGAATTCAAAAATAATTGCGAATTCTTAAATTGCTCATGGGAAACACTTTCATGCATCTCCAAAGGGTAATTTGCGATCGCAAACGGACGATTTTTTGCGAATCGCACCGTTTGCGATCGCAAAAACCTTTGATGCATGTGCCCCAGAGTTCCTTTTAGTCAACGAGGAAGGGCTTCTATTCCAATTTCTTTCTCATAAAGAAAAAATGTGGGAAATGGAGACAGGTCATGGACCTCAGGCAGCTAAACAAATACATCAAGAAACAATCATTCAGAATGTTATCCCTGCAAGAGATTCTCTTAGTAGTGGGAACAGGGGATTTCTTAGCATCCCTCGATCTCTTGGATGCATACTTCCACATTCCCATTCACGCAAAGCATCGTCAATTCCTGAGGTTCGAGGTGGCTGGGGATCACTATCAGTTCAAAGTTCTGTCCTTCGGCAATCGCTCAGCCCCCACAGTTTTCACAAAATGCATGGCTCCGGTATTGGCATTTCTGAGAAGGCAGGGCCACCAGGTTTATCCCTACCTGGACGATTGGTTGGTGATAGGGCATTCTTTCCACTATGCAAGAAAATCTACACTGGCTTGTCAACGGCTGTTCAAGTCTCTAGGCTTGCAGCTCAACTTAGAGAAGTCATGCCCATTTCCAAGTCAGAAACGTATTTTCCTCGGAGCGATTCTGGACACTAGGCTGATGAAGGCGTTTCCCACTTCAAAATGAAAACCCAAAATAATACACTTAGCAACCCTTCTGCGCACAAGAGAGTCCACTTCTGTGAGAGTGTTCAAATCTTTACTGGGGATGCTGTCATCATGCATCCTGTTGATTCCGAATTGTTGGCTGCACATGGGGCCTTTCCAGGAGCAGTTAGACATGCAGTGGATTCAGGTGCAGGTTTCCTACAAAGACACCATCCTTATCTCTCAGGCAATGAAACAGGCTCTGTCATGGTGGGAGAAAGAATGCAATATTTCTCCAGGTCTCTCGTTTCAGGCAATACAGCCCAGTTACATTATGACCACGAATGCCTCAATGGACCGTAGGGCGGCGCATCTTCAAGAGCTGCAAATCCATGGAAAATGGTCCATGCAAGAAACGCAACTGCACATCAATCTCTTGGAACTGAAAGCAGTTTTCCTGGGACTGCAAGCGTTCCTTCCAAGGATCCAAGGCTCCTCTCTTCTGGAACAGACAACACCACAATGATGTTCTATCTTGCCAAACAAGGGGGCACCAGGTCTCTCACATCTTCAGACCAGGCCCAGGAAATTTGTAGATGGCTAATTCAGCACAAGAAAATGTTACGGATAGAGCATGTCCAGGCGTGGACAACGACTGGGCGGATGCTTTAAGCAGAACCAATTCCCAGTGTCACAAATGGGAGTTAGATTGGAAGCAGCTGTGGTGAGTGTTCAAACTGTGGGGTACTCAACAGCTGGATCTCTTCGTGACAGCAAGCAACAGGAAGTGCAAAAGTTCAACAGGAGGTATCCTCAGGCCAACTCTTGGGGAAACCCTCTGCAGATGCAGTGGGTGGGGATGTTCGCCTGCACTTTCCTGCCATTTCCCCTCATCCCAAGGGTACTGAGCAAAATGAAAAAAGAACCATGTCATCTCATTCTCATAACTCTGGCTTGGTCGCGGCAGTTTTGGTTCCCAGAGCTTCTCCTATGCTCGATGTCTCCGCACATTCCCTTTCAACCATTGCCAAACCTATTGTCCATGGACAACGGGCAGATTGTTCATCCTCAGATAACATTTCTGAGTTTATCAGCTTGGAACCTCACGACTATGAATTCACAGATCTAGACATCGCTCCAGATTGCAAGTCCATACTTCAGCAGGCTAGAGCTTTGTCCACTAATAGGGCATATGCTGCAAAATGGAAGTGATTTTGTCACTGATGTGTAGAAAAGGACATACATCCTTTACTCTTGTCCCCAGAACAAGAATTGCCTTACCTACTTCATTTAGCATAGTCAAAGTAGGCTCATTCATCAATCAAAGTACACCTGGCTGCAATTTCTAGGTTTCGCAGAAAACTGGGTAAACTCTCGCTGTGGTCAACAAGAATTGTTAAAGAGTTTATGAAGGGTCTCTTCAGAGTTTTTACATCCTTAAAGTGCCCTGCAGTTCCTTGGGAGTTGAACACAGTCCTAGCCCAATTGATAAAATCGCCCTTTGAGCCAATCCACAAAGCTGACTTAAAATATGTGTCATGGAAGACGGCTTTGCTTTTGGCCCTCACATCGGCTAGAAGAAATAGTGAGATTCAGGCTTTCACTGTGGCTGAACCTTTTCTTCAGTTCAAGCAGGACAAAGTAATTTTGAGAACAATCCTTCACTTTATACCAAAGGTTCCAACTTCTTTTCATTTGAATGAGCCATTAATGCTAACAACGTACTTTGGAAATCCTTCAACCCCTGCTGAAAGAGCGTTGCATTCTTTAGACATAAAGAGATGCATCAAATTCTACATCCATAGGACAGAGACTTTCAGGAAATTGGATCAGCTCTTTATATCTTTTACTTCTCAGAGGAAAGGGCAGGCCCTTTCAAGGAGCAGCATTGCACGTTGTATCTCTTCTGAAATTGTTCTTTGCCATAACAAAGCTGGAAAGCCTCTGTCTGCAAAGGTGTCCGCACACTCCACAAGGAAGATGGCAGCCTCTACAGCCTTTTTTGCTGGGGTATGACTTCCAGACATTTGTAGAGCGGCAACATGGTTCAACGTGCATACATTCACCAAGCACTACTGCCTGGATTCGGCATGGAAAGCAGATCCTGAAGCATCTGTTCGCTTGAGGTACAGTTTATTTATTTACAGGCACATGCATCAATGTAAAAACCGGTCGCAAACGGGCAGATTCTCAGAATCTGCCCCTTTGTGACCGGTATTTTTGCATTTGGGATGCATCATCCCAAATGCAAAAATCGCAATTTAAGGAATCTCTAAATTGGGATTCCTTAAATTGCGATTGCATTTAAGGAATCCCAAATTGAGATTCCTTAAATGCAATGCATGAAAGTGAAAAAATTAGCGATTTCGCTAATTGGAGGAGCAAATTACCATGAAGTTGAACTTCATGGTAATTTGCTAAAACTTTGAAAAAAGCACTTTTGTGCATTTTTCAAAGTTTCATGTTGCGCACACACTTGCCCTTAGAGCATGTGTGTGTGCAACATATGTGCACAGTTCAATTTCAGGGGTGCAATAGGGTGTCATTTTGACACCCTTGCACCCTTGAAATTGCAAGAGCAATTTGCGAGTACCTACTGGTACTCGCAAATTGCTCATGCAATCTCCAATTCATTCCTATGGGTCTGGAGGCCCATAGGAATGAATGGGACAGCATTCCTTAATTGCGACTCGCAATTTGCGAGTCGCAATTAAGGAATTTGTAGGAATCGCTATTTTTATAGCGATTCCTACATGCATAGGCTTTTGCAATTCCTTAATTGCGATTCCTTAAAAATCGCAATTAAGGAATCGCAAAAGTCTTTGTTGATGCATGTGCCAGTTAGTTAGTTATTCATATATAAATATCCAGTTGAAGGCATCTGCCGAAACGCGTCGACCGTCCTCTTTTGTTTGCACATGTGTTAAAGGATTAAAAAATACCTTAATTTGACTGCTGTGGACTCCTTCTGTGCCGTGGATGCTCTGGTTGTGGAACTTCTGCCGAGTTGTTTTGACGATCTATATATATAGGACAGGAGGCTCCATGCCTGTCTAAACGAAGCCGCCCTGCAGGGACGGAGGCTCCTAGCAAACGTGGAGAGTTTTGTATGGATTTAATTTGGGGAGCATGTCCCGCTCGCCCCTCCTGCACCATTATGGAATTTTTCCTGGAAGAAGCAGGTATTGAGTTTGAGAAATGGCGACAGGAGGGAATTCTTTCCTCTGGTCACTACCGTACAAACTGTGCTGTAAATAGTACGGATATGGCAGCAGTATGAGCAGATTGCAATTAATTTTGGAAGCCTCCTGTGCAAAACGTGACTGCTTTTTATAATAGATTTACATGCACTTGGACAATGCAAACTATAACGCAGTGTATTTGGAACGCTATTGAGCATGATAATTACTGACATTGCAATGCATAATATGTACTTACGAAACAAGTGCATTGTGGATGATGCATGCAGGCATTGAGGTCACGTGGGCACGGGGATTTAAGGCCACTCGAATCATGCACTATGAAGCTCACCTGTGAACATGGCTAATGTAGCTGAAACGCATCAGGAAAAGAGAGAATGCTGCCATTTGAAATTTGAATAAAGCTCGTATTTTACGGACTTGGCTTCGACATTGCTTTTCTTTTGTGGATTTGATGGACAGGAGGCTCCTTGCCTGTCTAAACGAAGCCGCCCTGCAGAGGTTCCTAGCAAACGTGGAGAGCTTTGTATGGATATATATATATATATATATATATATATATATATATATATATATATATTACCTACTGGCGGTCGCCAGTAGGTAGTTATAGTTAGGACCCTGTTTCCATAGGAAATCCGCAACATTCTATTTGGAATAACTTTGGCGCCGGTCGATGAATCCTCGCGAAATTTTCAAAATAGGTGGGGCGCTACGCTCCGCTCCTACCCTGAAAGTCTCGGGGGGATTCGTCAAGCGGGGGCTGAGAAAAAAGGGGGGTCCCAAAACGCGTTTTTCCCATGCATTTTTCCATAGGACCTTTAGACACAGCTACAGCCCGAACGGCCGAACAGAGTTACTTGAAATTTGGCAGAGAGGTAGTCTACAGGTCAAGGAAGTGCCTTTTGTAGGTCTGGTGTAAATCTGTTCAGTAGATCCTGAGAAAATAGCATTTAAATCAATATATATATCTGAGCCAGCTTACCGTGCGCTTACGGTAAGCTTACCGTACGCGTACGGTGCCGTGCGCGAGCGCGATTCTGATTGGCTGTTAGATCTTAGTAAACATTCGAATCGGTCGAAACCAGGAAGCGGCGGCCGCCATTTTCTCTCTCGCACTCTGAGGGGGGGAGGAAAAACAAAGGCAAAAAAGATGTAAAGGGGCTGTTTAGACAGCTCCTAACCACCTAGCCTTGATGAAGGTGTCCCCAAAGAACCCCCAAGGCCAAAAATTCAATTTTAATATTTTTTTTAAAAATCGCCGATTACGCTTACCGTACGCGTACGGTAAAAATTATTTTAAAAAAAATTATCCACACTCTCCCCACCCCGCGTGCAAATGGTGCCCGTAGGGCACCATTTCTGCATGGCATATGTCAAATTTAAAAATATCAAAGATTACCTTTCACAACGAAGCGCATAATATGTCCTCCATGTGCGCACGGTGCGCGAAGCGCATCGTGCGTACATGGCCCATACAGCGTAACGTGGGCACGCGGTGCGCGTAGCGCACCGCGTGCCCACCGTGCGTGCACGGCACTAACTGCATAAAGTGGGCGCGCGAAGCGCACCGTGCGCGCACGGAACAAACTGCGTTAAGTGGGCGTGCACGCCACGAATTGCGTAAAGTAACTTAGCATTTAAAAAACCGTACAAATTCACTGAAAAAACCATAGGTTTCACACACGTTATAGTTAGGAATTAGCATTTAAAAAACCTTGCAAATTCACTGAAAAAACCATAGGTTTCACACATGTTATAGTTAGCTGGACATTTTACTGATAAAAAACCAATGAAATTCCCCCGTTATAGTTAGTGCAGGCAACTATAACTCACGTGACCGCAATCCTCTGCTGATGACATATGTGTCTTTATGAAAAAAAAATATTTGTAATATATGTATAGCTAAAATTTAATGGAAGAAGACATGGGCAAATAAGTGTCTAAATACAGTATTAGCATCAGCAGAGGATTGCGGTCGCGTGAGTTATATTTGCCTGCACTAACTATAACGGGGGAATTTCATTGGTTTTTTATCAGTAAAATGTCCAGCTAACTATAACATGTGTGAAACCTATGGTTTTTTCAGTGAATATATATATATATATATATATATATATATATATATATATATATATATATATATCAGCGCTACCAACAAAGTCCACGCTTTCGGACAAAGTACAGCACTCAGGGAATATTCCGTAGGTTTGTTTATTCAGCAACAAACAAAAGACAGACGCGTTTCAGGTTATCCTTCTTCAGTGTCTAGTTGCGCTAGCCGCGCGAGAGCATTTTGAAATCAAAAGCCATTGACGTCACTTCCCCCACCGGCATAGCTAATGCAATATTCATCTATTACATGGCGGCCATCTTAACAGGGTGAAGTTAACGTACCAACTTATATGGATAAACCCTTATTGTTGTTTATCGCTCGACATTCAAGAGTAAAATCATAATCGTCAAGACAACAAATTCGTTACAAATCCAGCTATAAAAAGCATGAATGCAATCACGATGTGATGATCTAAACATATTCTGAATATCGTTTCACAATTGTGTGTCATGAGAAGCTACACATGTTCATAAAATTAAGCCGTGGATCGGCGAACATATTGTAGCAAAAAACTTCATATCGTCCAATAGATCTAAAATGGATATACTGTGGATTGAGTAATTAATTAAACATTCAAAGCCGTGTATCGGCCTAAGTTTATTATGCATGGTTATAAAAATCCAATGGAATCTATTGAACTCATTGCTGTGTGAAAGAGTCATAACATGCTCGGGAAAAACAGATAATAATGACAAGAAATGAAATGTTCTTTCATCTTATAATCTCTGAATAACAAAGAAGATAAAGGAGAAAGGAGGAAGAAGAGGAAGAAGAAGAGATGATGTATTGAGATCTCCCTGATTACCTCGCCCTCAAACATAACAGCAACAGGGAGCTGTTACAGTACTTTGGTTTGGACTGTGTATTCACTAATCCAAGAGGTGGGGATAGAGTGCAACGCTTGCGGAGACTTGAATCCCGCTACATAATTGATTTACACACCAAAACACCTTTTGGGCTGAACAGCGGAGAGGAATTAGCTGTGCATTTGGGGAGGTAATCAGGGAGATCTCAATACATCATCTCTTCTTCTTCCTCTTCTTCCTCCTTTCTCCTTTATCTTCTTTGTTATTCAGGAAGCTCAGGGATTATAAGATGAAAGAACATTTCATTTCTTGTCATTATTATCTGTTTTGAATGTTTAATGAATTACTCAATCCACAGTATATCCATTTTAGATCAATTGGACGATATGAAGTTTTTTGCTACAATATGTTCGCCGATCCACGGCTTAATTTTATGAACATGTGTAGCTTCTCATGACACACAATTGTGAAACGATATTCAGAATATGTTTAGATCATCACATCGTGATTGCATTCATGCTTTTTATAGCTGGATTTGTAACGAATTTGTTGTCTTGACGATTATGATTTTACTCTTGAATGTCGAGCGATAAACAACAATAAGGGTTTATCCATATAAGTTGGTACGTTAACTTCACCCTGTTAAGATGGCCGCCATGTAATAGATGAATATTGCATTAGCTATGCCGGTGGGGGAAGTGACGTCAATGGCTTTTGATTTCAAAATGCTCTCGCGCGGCTAGCGCAACTAGACACTGAAGAAGGATAACCTGAAACGCGTCTGTCTTTTGTTTGTTGCTGAATAAACAAACCTACGGAATATTCCCTGAGTGCTGTACTTTGTCCGAAAGCGTGGACTTTGTTGGTAGCGCTGATTTTGAACGCGGGGCACCTCCGCGTCACAGCACCCGCCTACGAGTGCCTTGGCTCTTGGTGCAACTTGGTAGCGATAATATATATATATATATATATACATATATATACATAGAAACATATGTTACCTCTGTTGTACTTTGTCTATTTGGTTTCACAGTTTTAAGTTTATAATCATTGACTTGGTTTTGGTGATGCATATAAATCTATATATTTACGTATGTTTTTAAATGGTTAGTCCATTCTCAGTGCATATGAAGGTCTTCGCCTAGTCACAACGATTTTAAGAATGGCACTGCTATCTACTCTGATACAAGCATGTGAATCTATGAAAGATTCAATAAAGGAGACAAAACAAGTTACTTACCTGTGCACTGTGGTTCTCCAGTATTGATATCTTTCATAGATTCACATGCGTCCCTCCCTCCTCCCCGTCTAGGGTTGCCACATCTTACCTCATGCTACTCTTAACCTTAGCACACTGGTGCAAAAAAATCTGAAGTCTGATGGCTCTGCTGGGGAGTTGAAGTCTAGGGCTCATCTCTGATTGGTCAAAGTTTGGAGCTACATAAAGATGCTGACGAATGTTAAAGTTTTTCCTTTCCCTTTGGTGATTTATAATGTACTCTTATGGTACTACTTTTCTAACTACCGCGAGACTCCCACCATGACGACAGGGAAGATACAAGCATGTGAATCTATGACAGATATCAATACTGGAGAACCACAGTGTACAGGTGTACAGGTAAGTATCTTGTTTTTTTGTCAAGAATGCACAGTTCAAGACAATTTGGTACCTTATGTATTGATCAACGTTATTATCAATGAACAAGAACTCTCTAAAATACTTAAAGCAGCTACGTATTGATCAATCAATTCAGATAAAGACTGCTTTCTTGAGTAAAAATTAAAACCCTTCAACACAATACCTGGCTCTTTAGGGAAATGAAGAGCCACAGTTTTTTGCCTCAATAAAATCATTCCACACCCTTGCATCTCCAGGGTCATCACCACTTGGAGCTTGCAAAATTGGTAAATGGTCAAATATCTTTTGACCTTCAGCCCCCAAGCAATTAAATAAAAGGGCCACGTTTCTTGCTGGAGCATATTTAATGGCATCAATGGACACAAAATATTTTTCAAACACTGTACACCAATCTTTCTATTTAAGTTTAGGTTTCCCTGGATTGGCCAAAATAGGCGGTGGTTGCTGAACAGCCCCACTAGAAGCCATAATAATGAGTTCCCTCTATACAAACACCTTCTGTAAATAATTCTTACTTATGACATTCAGTCCTCATTAATAACATTAATCATTAAACACAAATATGCCTTAAGACCACATGAATACATCTTCTCTTAATACGCAGGAATAACAGTTACTAAAAATGTTGATTGCTACAAGTGAAAAGCACAGTACAATTCACTTTTCACGAGAATGAATGTTCGAAAAAATACCCAATGAACAAGATAGTAAATTATTTTTGTTTATGTTTTCTCCTTTTGCTGCTCACAACGTAGTCCTGATTAGCCTTCCTAAAAGAATCAATGGTGCCAGAATCGCTCTTGGTTGTTGTGGAATACACTGGTAAACTGTGCCCCCCTGAGTCCACTGCAGAAATGACAAAAATCCCATAAAAGTAAGATGGCTCCCCTGACGTAGCAGGGCTTATAGCATCACATACTTCATCTCTCAATGTACGACACTGTGCACATTTGTGCACCACTGCTCATAACACTGCACTTCGAGACCAAAAAGTGCATTCCACACCTCTCCCTCTCTCTCTCATGCTTTCAAATACACATCCCACACGTTCTGTTCTTGGTAAGGCTGTCCTACTCCATGACACCTCCCACTGAAAGACTGCAAGATTATAAAACAGAAACCTTTAAGAGAAACAAAGCATATGCAGGATGTTGTACATTCAGGCTAGGATAAAATAACACACCAAAGTCAATTAAAATAATGGTAGTCAAAGGTCATCACAGGATGTCAGACCACAAGAGTGCCTCTAGCACTACAGAGAGTCTGTGTGCACATCCAAGTTAAACATCTGATGTATTTATAGTATATATCTTTCTGATTTCTTGCAGGATGTGCAGTATAATCTGCTTATGTTTTATTTCTGCTTATGTTTCATTTCATATTATTATCCATGCAATTAACAGTTGCATTTGCCAAGCAAGTGTGTTATTATTGCTTGCATATATATATATACATACATACTCATATATATATATATATACACATTTATATATCTACATAGATATATATATATGTATATATATATATATATATATACTTGAAGATGAAGGATCACAAGAAAACAACAGCCAGCCAGGGCAAAAATCTGGATCCCAAAGGATACAATGAGTCACAAAGAAATAAAATATCCAAGAAAGAAGTGACTCAAACAGATAGATTCACCAAAGAACAAAAATATAATTCCACTACAACGTTTCAGCTTCCGCCTTCCTCGGGTAGTACAAGATGGTTTGCTCTGTGGCTGCACAGATGACAGCTGAATTTTCAAAAAGCATCATGAGTGAAGATTCCATTTGGAATGTGGAATCAATGCAGTCCTGAGAGCTCTTGAGATATGCAGTAATCAGGTTGTGTTGTCAATAATGTTCAGTCCATCTGGATGCAGTGATTTTAAACGGTACATCCAGAAGTTTTCCCTGGAGTCCAGTAGTTCTTCCTTTGAAACATGTTCCACGGGGAAAATCTTCAAATCTGATAGTGAATGATCCACAAGGTTGAAATGATTGGCTACAGGCTGGTCAATTTTCTTATTAATTATTGCAGATTTGTGGTTCCTGAATCGTGTACGGAGGTCATTCACTGTTTGGCCTACATATTGTTTTTTACAGCTTTGCCGTTGGCACTGAATCACATAAATAATGCATGTTGAGCGACATGTAAGATGCTGCCTTATTGCATAGGTCCTTCTCGTAACAGAACTTGTTACAGATGATGTTTGTAAAAGATATTCACAGGTGATGCACCTTTTAGAGTCACAGCAATGAACCGCTCAACATGCATTATTTATGTGATTCAGTGCCAACGGCAAAGCTGTAAAAAACAATATGTAGGCCAAACAGTGAATGACCTCCGTACACAATTCAGACTAGTCACTAAACTGTGTGAATGTCTGTATGTGTCTGTGTGTTGGTGTATAAGTGGCTGCATGGTTTTGTGAATAGCTATATGAGTGTCTATATGGGTTATTCATTGGTTGTCTGAGAATCTGTATGGGTGCCTGAGTGTTTGTGTGGGTAGGGTGTGTGTGACTCTGTGACTAGATGTGTGAGTGGGTGATTCACTGGGTGCATGGTTTTAAAAGTGCATCTGTGATGGACTGTATAGTTGGGTGAGTGTATGTATGGGTGTGTTAGTGATTGAATGTATATCTCAGTTATACATGTGTCACTAACTACATATGTGAAATGCAGTGTATATATGTGTAAGAGTATATAACTATCTATATGTGAGAGTGTGTGATTTTGGGAGTGGCTATATGCGCCATAGTGCAAGGATATCTGTGTCATGTGCTGTTTGTTTTTTCTGCAGGAAGACACAGAATTTGTTAGTATTTTTATGAGTAAGTGACCTTGAGTGTGTTTAACTGTATAGGTGAGTAAATTGGACTGTGATTAATTATTTGCAAGACTGACTAGATGTGTCAGTACCTCAATGGATGATTGGCGGTGTGTGAGTGTCTATATAGGTGTATAAATGCACATTGACTGTAGAGGTGAGTGAGTGGACATGTATGTAGACATAAAAGTCAATGAGTCGGTGAGTAGTTATTGGTATTGGAGTATCTATGGTTGTCAAACTGGCCGTCTGAAATTTTGAGTCGGTGTATCAAAGGGTATATTAGGGTGTGAAAAGATGCACTAATTTATCACATGGATGACGTCATCAGTGATGTCATTTGAGATGTCATCAGTGATGTCATCAGTGATGTCACTGACCATGTCATGAGTGATGTAATATGTGACATCATCAGCAGTGCATTGCGGGGGCGCGAGTTATAGTTAGCTGAACTAACTATAACAGGTGAATTTCTAGGGTTTTGTACGAGGGTTTTGTACGAGGGAAATGTCCAGCTAACTATAACACCCCTGAAACCTATGGTTTTTCAGTGAATTTCAAAGGATTTTTAAATGCCAATTCCTAACTATAACGTGCATGAAACCTATGGTTTTTTCAGTGAATTTCAAAGGTTTTCTAAATGCTAATTCCTATCTATAACTTATCTCTGAAGATATCATGTTTAAGGATTTTGATTGGATTTCTATATTTTTCAAATTCAGTGTGTCATTTCATTAATTACATTTCTTTTAAAATACTTTTTTATCACCATTTTTAAATGTATTTTTTCAATTAATTATTTTAAAAATTTAAAATATGATTTGAACTTAATGGGTTTTTCAAACATATTTTTTTATATTTTTCAAAATATTTTTTTAACTATATGTGCAAAGCTTTATTTTATATATATTTTTTCCATGTTTTTGGATCCGCGCACCCTAAGCGCACCGTTCTCGATCCCTACGCG
This sequence comes from Triturus cristatus, assembly GCF_964204655.1. NCBI lineage: Eukaryota > Metazoa > Chordata > Amphibia > Caudata > Salamandridae > Triturus > Triturus cristatus. The sequence goes on from NC_140581.1 coordinate 80,173,003, forward strand.
ATAGCATCCGCGCATGGTATGCATTGGGTACGTGGTTAATGCGTGATTTCAGCCTATACGCGACACATTCGATGTACGTAACGTGTCGTTTACGCGTTTCCACAATGTGTCATCTGCGTCTATGACGCGGTGGGTGCGCGGATCCCGCGAAGTATTTAACATTTAAAAAAACATATTTATGTATTTCATGTGAATATTAATTGAAGACAGACTCTAAACTAGTCTTAAAAGTAATATATTTTGACATCTAATCCTATATTTCTTTTTAATTCAATTTCGCGGATGCGCACTGGGTGCGTGCTGAGTACGCGCAGGGTGTGCGGATCCCATGTGACCTGCAAAAAAAGAGATTTGATTGGTTCATTACACTTCCTATTCTAACTACTGAAAGACCCCACCCATTTCAATCATTCTTCTTTGAGCGTCTTTGGAGAACCACCTCATTGGAGAGAAGAAGATTTTTTAGACTAAGTTTACACTTAACTCTAACTTTTTTCAACCAAAAATGGCTTCTGGGCAGCAGGCATCACCTGCATCACCTCATACATCTGAGGATGAATTTTTGCCGGAGTTACCACGCAAAGAACGTTTCTCTTCAGTGGTGTGGAAATTTTTTACTTTTGCCGAGGGGCAGAATAAAACCAATGCCACCTGGTCACATGCAAGATTTGCAAAAGAGTCCTATCGAGAGGGGATCCTAACAAGAAATACTCTTGTGGCACGGCAAGTATGATGAAGCACATGAGGACCCTTCATCCAAACAATCTTGCAAAAGAAGAGTGCCGACGGATGAGAAACACTCCTGCGCCATCCACCTCATCGCAGCCGAGCACATCAAGAGTGCATCCATCAGACCAAACCTTGGATATCCGTCCTCAATTTCAATTTTTAAAAGTGCTCTGCACTAAGTGCAATAAGACTTTGTGCTATGGCGAGCAGTCGATCGATCTGATCTGCCGCCACCAAGAAAGTCATATTTGCTAGGTTTTTTTTAATTTATTTTTTATTGTTCCCTGAAGTTCATTCTTTGGTTTCTCCTGTTTTGTTTTTTGTTTTTTTTGTTTTCAACCAAAAAAAAAATATAAAAGAAGAAAGAAGAAAAAGAAAAGTTCTTGTAAGAACTAACTTTCCTGGTTTAAAAAAAGAGCTAAATGTCTTTGTTAGTGTGTGAAAGTTTAGATGAAGATATGTGTAGTACGTAATTGACTGAATGAATGCATTAGTAGCGTATGGTGAATGTATAAGTGCAGAACTATAAGGAAGTGCTGCAGCATCACACAGTAACCTCTTTAACTGCAATGTGCTGTAGTACTTCCGAAGCACAGGGATGCAACATATGTACATAAATATGTTGCAAATCTATGCTTCTGTCTGCACGCTGCTTAAACTGCAGCCATGTGGTGACACAGGCACCCTTGCACCATAGTGCAAGGATATCTGTGTCATGTGCTGTTTGTTTTTCTACAGGAAGACACACCTTCCTGCACAAAAACAATGAGAAAATGTATTTTTCTCCTACAATGTATGCTGAACATTTCAGCATGCATTGAAGATATAAAAATGTGGAGAAATTAAAACAATTCTCTTTGTTGTGCTTTCCTACACCAATTGTAGAATGGTGCACCATTCACACACATATCGAGATGTATGACATGTGTCTTGTTCTATGAGTATTAAGTGCAATCATGCACAACAACACTTATAGAACACCCTTTCAACACAAAGTGGTCTAAATGATGAGGTTGTATTTACATGGAGTATAAAAAGTGCACAGAGTGCCTTTTCCTCTCTTTGTAAATATAAAAGAGTATCTTGCACAATAACTATGTTACAAAAAGTGACATATTTCCGTTTTTAAATTTCCTTGCGAATGATAGAAGGTAAGCACAGAGTTTTGTGTGCAAAGATGTTCAAAGAAGAATGATTGAAAGTATTGCGGTCCTTCAACAGCTAAAAAGGTGAAATATTATGAACCCCTCAAATCTCTTTTTTTGCAGGTCACATGATATCTGATTATGGTCAGATTTCAAAACTACATAAACAGAGTGTTCTTAGAAACTTTGTAGCTTCTTGCAGGCCTCTTCATTCTGCATATTGAGACTTAGTTAAACTTACCTTCACAGTAATAGGAATAAAAAATGGTATTAACTTTTTGCTGTTTTTCATTCAAATATAAATTCTTAAAAATTGCTTGTTTTAAAATTTGGATCTGTGAAAGAAAAGAAAAAAAAAATTATAACATATAATAATACATTTTTTACAACACAACATAATTTCCACAAAGTAATTTGTTTGCCTTTTTTGCTGTTCTCAGAATATATTGAATTTCACTTGAAATAGTGATTTCAATGGTACTCATCGCTTAACAGTGGGCAAAAAAAAACAATCAGAAAGATTGTTAAAAAAAAAACAACATACTATTCTCAGTAAAATACCAGAAAATACAAATCATACATATATGAAATGCTTACAGATTACAAAATTTTATAACTTTAACTTATAAAAACTGTAAATGTTGCCGCATTAAAATAATCACCGAATAAATGACCACCAAAAGGTCCATAATTCAAAAATATACCTTTCCTTGAGGCCAAATGGTATTTTTGCACTTCTTCTTTATGTAAATTGTCCAATGGTAGTCCTATTAAATTATAATAGTAAATTCCTCAGAGAGTGAATTATCTTCCTAAAACTTTGGCTTTAAAAATATTAGGTAGGAATTTTGTAATTCCCTAGGCAAACGTTGTTTGAAAACCAACTGGGCATCATTACAAAGTGTCCAGGCTTTGTCACATTTTAGATAGGCAGTGTAATGTCCAGATGTGGTGGAAGGACCATCATGGAAAATTATTGAAATTGCTACAAAAGTCCTTCCTGATATTGATAGTTGAGCTGCTACAAATTGTTTTATTAAAGTATCCAATTTTCTTCCGTCAGCTGTGCAACGTTGCATCATTAAAATCATGTATTTTCCATATTTTGTTAAGAATAATGTGGATAACATTTCTGATTTACATTGGCTACACTCCATGTTTTGAATTGCACCTTTCACTAATTTATTGAAAGACACTGATTTACAGTCTGGTAATGTTAAATACAGAAATCTCTCAGTGTTTACATTGGGGCTACATGTATACATGCAATTTTCACAATAATGTTCCCACTTGTAGGAAAGGTCAAAAATATTTTCTATTTCTACACCTTCATTTTCAAAAATTGTAAGCATATACATTAAAAATTCCTGAGCATCTTGTTGGATATTTTGTGTAAATTGTGTAGAACCAGAACACACATCCAAAAGATTGCGAACATCTGAAACAGATTGTATTTTACTTCTATCTGTTGTCAATTGTTCATAAACAGAATGCAACAGAGAACAAAATCTTTTTTGCCGATTCTGCATAATTTGTTCTTGCAAACCTTCCAGATAAAAAACAACATTGACCACTATATTAGCACAGCAGTTGACACCAGAACTATTTTCAAACTGATAACCAACAATCTCTTCAACAGTGTCCAATTTCTTTTTACCTGCAATCACAACATTATCTTGTTCTTTTCCCTTCTTGACATCTTCAGAACAGATATTCTCTAAATGATGTACATGAGCACACTCTCTTTTCATGAAGTAATCCATGGTCAATCTGCTCTTTCACTTGCTGATATATTTGTTTCTGTTTAACATTTAGTTGCTCTTCCAAGTTTCCTAACTGTATTGCATCTACTTGTGCTTGATACATTGCTGTTTCCACCTCATTCATTGCAATTGCTACTTCATTTTCAACAATTGGTTGTTCTAGTGGATCTTGACTCAGTGCAGCAGAACTTTGACTGTCTTGAGAACTGTGTCTAGCAATCTCAGCTGCAATTGTAGCTTCTTGATCAATTTCATCATTCAACATTTTCACATAATTTGCAAAAGCACTGCATTGTATGCTATCTTTACAAGCATAAAATGAATCTTCATAGCTGGGAAAATCTCCAAGTAATTCCAGTTCAGAACGCCATGGTTTGAACATTTGCAAAAGGGCTAAATAGTAAAATTCCCTTTTGTCAGCAGTGTCGCAACTCAGTTTTCTGTGATTAATTAAATTTCCTTTCCTATGTTTCACCAGACATCCTTTAGAACCAATCACTCCATATTTTCCATCGTTGATGTTCTCTGTAATATTCCGTTTAAAAGTGTCGTTTTGCAGCACTTCATAGAGACACATGTTCTCAAGATGATGACTTCTCTTTGGATAGTATGTGTCCAACATATTGGTTTTCAAAATATCTGTACTTTCAGGGTCATTTTCTGCTAAATATTCAATTTCTTGAACAGATTTCAGTACCCGATTTCACATTCCTGCATGACCTAGACTCACCCAAATGATTCTTCTACTTTTGGAATATAGACTTGCAGATGATAACCGATCTGAACATTCATATGCTCCAATTTCACGATGCGATAACATCTTCAAACTGAAACTGTATGATTTCTAACTTAGAGTCTTCTTGTGAGAAATCTCTTCCCACATTTCTTTCAATTCAGTCTTTTCTGATTTAGTAATGTAAGATGTTACATATCGAGCAACAGCAATGGAATTGTCCGCAACATACTGAATATCCATGTTAGAGTTCCACATGGATAAAATAACTGGATTGTAGTCATTTATGTATTTTGATTCTTCGCTTCTTCTTAAGTTGTAGGTGTTTTTCGGAGACTTTCTTGTGATGGTATGTCGTACAGCTGACATAAAACTGTTCACTCTTCCTTTGGCTAATACAGGACGTGGAAATCCAAAACGACATTTTGTATAGAACTTATCCTTTGACTTGTACTTTCGTCGACAATATTTTCCACACCTATGGCTTTGAAATCGTAAGACTTGTTGTTTTAAGTTTTTCTCTTCTCTGCTATTTGGAAGAGCACATGTAGCATAATCTTCAATGAAAGACAAAACAGTTTCATCTGAATCTGTTCCAAATTTGGGGGCGTCCTTGACCCATAACGACATATGTATGTGAGGAGCACCTCTTGCTTGATACTCCTTTCTCCAAAAGAAATCCACAACTTCTCCAAGAGGAGGATTCTTTTAATTGCAGATGAAAGACATCATAGCTTCAAATCTATGATTGAAATATCTGCATACATTGACAGGATCCAAAGAGCACAATTCTCCAGGTGTCTTGTATTCAATATTTTTTATATTGGAATTTGCCTCTCGAAGAAATTCAAGTAAATCATCCCAAGCATACTCAGCACAGCTTAGTGTAACAAACCATGTAGGAGTTCCCAAGTTCCGTAGCATGCATTTCAGTTCTCCATGTCGACGGTACCAATGTTCATTAGTCCCACGCTGACATGCCATCAGATTAATCAACTGAGATTCTAAATGATCATCTCTCTGATGCACTTTATCCATAAAATTCTTTGCAGTTACATTTTGAAGATGCATTCCAGTTTTTAAAATGTGATTTACTGCATATGAAAGTCCAGACAAGTCACTTTCAAAGAGAAGATGAAACATATAAGGGATACATTGTCGAAATCTTGGATCGTCTGCATATAATCTTGTTGTCCGATATTCAGATGCAGGAATCTGCACAGGACGTTCATCATATCGTTCACCTTTTCCTGTTGGAAACAACTGAGGGAAACAACGAGCTTCCAAACTCTCTTCCCATACACACATGGGACTTCCTGTTGCTTTTTTCATTTGAAACAACTCAATTGTATTCCCAATCACCTCTTTGGAATGAAGTGGATGTACACTGTAATGTTCATAGATCTCTTCACATCTGGACATGTCCACTTTTTCAATTTGTCCACTTAATGCTTCACTATCTTCTGCTAAATCTATTTCTTCTTCTCCAACAAACACATTTCTATAGTACTCATTATTTTTTAACAGATACAATGTTGCCTTTTGCACTTTTCTAACATCCACTAACTCTTGCCAGATTTTCTTATTCTTAGTAGGAACACCATTAACTAGAATGACTAGTGGCTCATTTTCTGCATGATCTACACCAATAGTTTCAACATTTTTCCTTAAATCTAATGGTAAATACACAACTCTTCCTTTCAATCCTCTTAGCAACTCTGATGGAGGTAATTTACTTGTTTTGGGCTCCATACGAACAATAGCCTGAAACGGGTGAACACATTGTATCAGAATAGACTCATACGTATTTAAATCTATCAGCTCTGGAGGAATAGCAACCAACTCTAGATTATTATGAAAAGCTCTAGGCATTTTATTCTCATCTAATTTATTATAACAATATTTGCAAATACGCTGCTCACATCCCAAATCAAAACAATCCTCTAACAACAAATAAGTTGCAAATTCCATCCACTTATCATTATCTTCTATTTCACTTTTTAAATACAGATTGACACCCCTAGTCTGATTTTTATAGTGACTTCGCCGACAACAAATACAAGAAACATTTGGTCTTTCACCTGAAATTACCTTAAACTTTGTGATTTTTTCATCCTCAAATTTTTCTGTAATTACAGGTTCTACATTGTCTTCAACATTTTGTTCTACTAATGTGTCAGTTTCTTCACTCTCTTGCTGAGGCCCAAAGTAACAAAACTCAATATCCTCACAAACCTTCTTCACATCTGATACTGAACCACGTAAAAGCGCACTGTTCAACTCATTTAACTTTAGTGCTGGACTTTTTGCATAATACAATCTTCTCACTAACTTCTGCATTTGAGTATGATGTACTGCCAGCATCCTGAAATGGTGAAAAACACTTTCACAAACTTTCCTAGAAAGACAAGCCAGAGAATGACCTTGCAAACCAGTATGTTTTCTCACTCTGCAAGGGTATAGTCCTTGCAACAGCTTAATCTTTTGTTTTACACTTTTTTTAATATAGACTCAAAACAAAATACATAATTTTTCAAATTATTCCTGTCGTACACTACAAACACTACTTCAATCCCAAGTGTACACAGGGTTTTTAGCACGTCTCCCTAAAACTTCATCAGCTATCACTTCTTCTGCATTTCTTTCAACAATTTTCTCTTTCTCCATTGGACAACCATCACTAACCTCATAACCTCTACCACTGGTGTCAACTGCATACAATAATTTTTCACTTAATGAATAACTCTCTTCATTTCAAAAAGGCTCTGAACTAGAACTGTGTTTCCATTCTCCCAAAAAACATCGCAACATTTTTTTTTATTATTAACTCTTTTCCTCCTACTTTTGGCCTTCATTACATATATTGGTTTATCTAGTGATCGAATTCTGTTTAACAGTAAAATAAATGGTTTCCTTTTTACATCAAAAGCCTTTTCCACAATGCTTTCAATATGCTTCTTCTTTTTATAAAATAAAGCTCTCTTTTTATATTTCTTCACATCTTTCAGCAAATTATGCACTACTCTCTTGTAAAATATTTTTTTGCGTAATTCCTTATACTGATTTTGTCTTCTTTTACCATACTTTATCTCCTTTGACTGAACATTTGCTTTTTTACTTTTCCTCTTATTTTGATTTTTTTTCTTACTTAAAAATGTTTCTAAAGTTGCAGCATTCTCTACATTCTGTTTGCTCCTACAAACATTTTTAATAAATTGCTTTGTGATCTTACCAGAATTTTTTTTCCTTTTAGCCACATTATCTTGTTCATTCAATACTTGTGGTTGATGTTTCTTCAAATAATCCTCCTGTCTCTCTTCTTTTCTTTTTCTTTCTGGCATAATTTCTCGATTTTAATGTTGAAAAACAGCATCTGCAAAAAAGAATCACAAATAAATGTATATTAATAACTTTCAAATTGACAGTAATCCATTAGTGTACAAACACATTTTATATAAAAACAGACTAAGAAACTATAGCCCTGAACCACAAGTGTGACGATGATTAAAACACTACATACATAGTGCATACTACTTTGAAGCAGTTCATGCCCTAAAGCCTACCTCACTAAAAGACTACATGCTAAGTGACTGAATGATTACAGTACTAAAAGGAGACACACTGGGTGAGTAACAGGGTGTTTGTTAGAAGTATATGAATACTAACTGGGGAATTGAAGGTGCAAAAGACAACTGTGTAGCTGATTAGAGAACTGAATGCATACTGGATAGGCATTTAAAGCAGTCCATGTGCTAAGGCCCGGCTCACTGCATGAGTACTTGGGTACTGACTGAATGATTAGACTACAGCAAGGAGACTGCCTGGATGAATTTATAAGTGGTAGGCATTTCGCACAGGGAATAGATTAGTACTTAGTACTGAATGGGTCACTAGAAGAGTGCAAAGGGAGTGACAGGATGTTTGCTTCACTTTTCTCTCATGAGTTGGTTCTGATTGAGTTTTCTCTATATCACTCACTTGAGTTTGACACTATTCATGTCCTTGCTCATAGATCTTTCTACACCTTAGCAACTGAATTCAGGTATTTTTCAGAGTTTGATGTTTTGATTCTTGGGTAATATATTATGTATGATGGCATGGTCATTTGAGGTGGTTCTGTGTTCGTCCTCTTCCTTCTTTCTTGTATCTTTACACGGTACTTTGTGTTTTCTGCTCACAAATCGGGTGTTTTACGTGGCCTCAATTTCTATTGCTGCTCAAGTGCACCGGGAGTCCTTTGGGAATATGGCTGCAATTGTGTGCCTTTTTTTTGTTGCGTAATTTTATCATCCTTGATGTGCTATTACGTCACATATGATTCTAGTAACAACAGTGCTAATTTTATTTTTAATTTATCGTTTGTTCTCAACATTTTGAATGCCGATTTGCTGTTTGTTTTTTGTAGGGTTTTCTTTTCTTGATGGTGTTTTTCCTTTGTGTCTCATTCTGGGGCATGATTATTGCTATAGGTTCTCCCATCTATTTGTGACCTTGTACTTGTTGTTTATTATTTTTATTGTTGTTTGTTTTATTCCCAGCCCTGAAGAGTCGTGGGTGATTGTACCCCGACAAAACACGTGTCGGCTGGTTGCGTGTCCTTGACAGAATAAAGAATAAGAATACACAGCTCTACTTCTGCCTTTATAAATTTCTTGTGTTGTGTTATGTTGCATCATTGCATTGAAACTCTTATGTGTGCACAGGATCAATTTTGCTATATATTGTTGTAGGCCTTTGTTTCCTACACATTTAAGGGGTTATTTAGGGTCTCCCCTTCCTGTTTAAGCACCATACCTATCTATTTATAATGACTCCGTACACGTTTATCCGCAGGGCGCCACTACTTCCTACCTACTAAAACCCTTAACTTGGCTATACATTCTCTGAACTAGAACTGTGTTTCCATTCTCCCAAAAAAACATCGCAACATTTTTTTTTATGAATAACTCTTTTCCTCCTACTTTTGGCCTTCATTACATATATTGGTTTATCTAGTGATCGAATTCTGTTTAACAGTAAAATAAATGGTTTCCTTTTTACTTTAAAAGCCTTTTCCACAATGCTTTCAATATGCTTCTTCTTTTTATAAAATAAAGCTCTCTTTTTATATTTCTTCACATCTTTCAGCAAATTATGCACTACTCTCTTGTAAAATATTTTTCTGCGTAATTCCTTATACTGATTTTGTCTTCTTTTACCATACTTTATCTCCTTTGACTGAACATTTGCTTTTTTACTTTTCCTCTTATTTTGATTTTTTTTCTTACTTAAATTTTTTTCTAAAGTTGCAGCATTCTCTACATTCTGTTTGCTCCTACAAACATTTTTAATAAATTGCTTTGTGATCTTACCAGAATTTTTTTTCCTTTTAGCCACATTATCTTGTTCATTCAATACTTGTGGTTGATGTTTCTTCAAATAATCCTCCTGTCTCTCTTCTTTTCTTTTTCTTTTTTTTTCTGGCATAATTTCTCGATTTTAACGTTGAAAAACAGTATCTGCAAAAAAGAATCACAAATAAATGTATATTAATAACTTTCAAATTGACAGTATTCCATTAGTGTACAAACACATTTTATATAAAAACAGACTAGGAAACTATAGCCCTGAACCACAAGTGTGACGATGATTAAAACACTACATACATAGTGCAAACTACTTTGAAGCAGTTCATGCCCTAAAGCCTACCTCACTAAAAGACTACATGCTAAGTGACTGAATGATTACAGTACTAAAAGGAGACACACTGGGTGAATAACAGGGTGTTTGTTAGAAGTATATGAATACTAACTGGGGAATTGAAGGTGCAAAAGACAACTGTGTAGCTGATTAGAGAACTGAATGCATACTGGATAGGCATTTAAAACAGTCCATGTGCTAAGGCCCGGCTCACTGCATGAGTACTTGGGTACTGACTGAATGATTAGACTACAGCAAGGAGACTGCCTGGATGAATTTATAAGTGGTAGGCGTTTCGCACAGGGAATGGATTAGTACTTGGTACTGAATGGGTCACTAGAAGAGTGCAAAGGGAGTGACAGGATGTTTGCTGGCCTATATGGATACTGACTAGGGAATTGAAAGTGTAAAAGACAAGTCTGTAGGTGGTTAGAAGACTGCATGCATAGTGCATAGGAGTTTGACGCAGTCCATGTGCTAAGGCCTGGCTCAGTGCATGAATACTTAGACAGTGACTGAATAATTAGAGTACTGTAAAGAGAGTGTCTTTCTGCACGAAGAAGATGGAGAGTCTTCCCTGAGATTTGGATGTAATTATCCACAAAACCGCTATGAGAATTTACAACTGTCTAACAACTCTGGGTGATGGTCTTAGGGGTGAGTATGCTGTTCGACATCAAATAGAATGGATAGAAGCTGCTTTGATGTACGGGAGCAGTCAATACCCTTGTTTATTAATTATTTTAATTTTGCTTTGCTGTTACTGCATGAGTATGACCCAAGTAAGACTTGTGCGCCAGTAAAGTATTGAGTACCCGTGTGGCTGCTATGCTTCATGTGTAAAAATATAAAGTTGTATGCCGACTTAATAGTTTTGGATGACTCATGATGCACGGGCTGAGACTGCACATTCCAAATGCTCTGTGTTATGCTGTGATTATCTGATAGAGACATTTAGCTGCAGATTCCTTAACGTTTGAGTTCTCCCTCTGCATCAGTCTGGATCCAGAAATTTTTCAGCAGTACCTCTGCACGCCGTGTGACGGCATTCTACGGCTCTCTGATGATTTGTACTCCAGTCATGACGTCAATTGAGCCATATACGTCCTCTCTAGCGCGCGGATGTCAGTTTCTTCTTTTCCATGCTGTAACGCAGATCCAGAGAAGCGGTTCCTTGGGTCAATTATTGACCTGCTTCGACACTTTGTTGTCAGTGGAAGTGTGCCTTTCGTCTATGCCTTCAGGTTTTAAACCTAGCGGGTCTTGTAGCATACATATGTCAGCGACGGACCCGCATACAATTTGTATGTGGTGTTTGGGCAAGCACCACGATGCAGAGGATTGCAGCTCCTGCCAGAAACTGAAACCGAAGCCGCTCATGGAGCGACGTTTTAAGTTGATGGTGGTGTGTGTGTGTCACTGTCCTTGGAGGATTCCCAGCCTCAGTCTTCGTCGTCCCAGGAAGAGAGTTTGTGGGTCAATCTAGGAGCCGAAGCCGGTCTGGAGGACGCCATTTTCTGGGGAAGTCAAAAGGCAAGGGACCGCTGAAGTTGCGGCATTCTCAGACTTCACCATGTGGAGAATCCATCTCCCATGGCTCCTCCCGCTTGACAGTTGAGGAGGCCGCCCGTGATTCCGCTTCACATTTCTCCGTGTTTCCGGGAGCTGGGGCGTCAGCCCAGATGAAGGAATATTAGAATTGCTTGCACCTCATCTTTGGGACCCCATCTCCCTCTGGAGTGCCCTTAGGCCCTAAGGAGGTGAGTGGGATATCGTCGGAGGGTTTTTCGTCAGTGACGGTTGAGCCGTTGGAGTTGATGGGTCGGCACCGGTTGTCGGCAGCTGACGCCGCTTTGGCACAGGTCCACATTCCTTTGGGCTCTCGACCTATGATGCCGGACTTCGATCAGCCGACTCAGACACTGACGTGGGCGTCGTCGGTTGAAGTTGCTTCTCCTCCTCCTTCTAGTCGTCGTACAACGTTGGATGCTGAGTCGACTGTTCAAACTGAGGGGAATGTGCAGGTTTTGGTTCCTTCTCAGGAAGAAGTTGTGGGAAGACAACCTGTGTCGATTGAGGCAGAGCTCTTCAGCTCGTTCCCGACATTAATGTGCCTCAAGTGGAGGAGAGCTGGTTGTCTGCTCTGGGAGAAGCTAGTGGCCTGGATTCTTCACCAGCTTCAAGGTTGCTTTCTCCCCCTGGCCTTGCTACGGAGGCGAGTTCCTCCCTTGGAGTCATACTACGGAGAGTGGCTAAGGTTTTAAGCTTGTCACTTGTCACAGTGCAAAGGCCCGCAGACCCTTTGATTGAGGTCCTCTTTCAGGGACAGACAGAGAAAAACCTGTTCTTCCGTCTGTGGAGACCCTGTTTGATGTTTTATTAGGTACTTGGGCCAAGCCTGAGTCAGGGACCTCAGTGGACTGGGATATTGCATGTAGACACATGTTTGCGCCTGGGACCCAGTTCGTCTTCATAGACATCCTTCCCCTCGTAGCTTGGTCACTCAGGTTGTGACTTCTTCACAGGATGTAGATTCTATACCTAAGACTCCAGTGGGTAAGGAATCTAGGAGTCGTGATGTATGTGGTAAACACATCTTTGCTTCTGCTAGCTCAGCCTTGAGATCCACAAACAGGTCTTGTGTGCTGGGGCGATATTTCCATACTCTTTGGGATTAGCTACAGAATATATTGCCATCACTTCCAGATATCCTCCCCTGGGAGATTGGTGATTTGATTTAGGCCTTGTGCTTGGTTGGCAACTTCTGGTTTCTTGAAGGCTGTCCAGTTGACTTTGGTCGACATGCCTTTTGATGGTGCCCATCTTTTTGGAAGTCAGGCTGATGTGGCGTTAAGACACTTCCGTGATAGACATAGGTCTTCAGAGTCATAGTTTTTTCATTTTCTGTTACTGTGGTAACTAGTCTTTATCCTTGAGATGCAGACTATTTCTTTATGAAAGGCTAAGCTTTGTTAGGAAATTCAATGTGTCCATTTTTGGTTCGACCACTTGGTGTGCCTGTGAGGGCAGATATTTTATTCTCAGTACTATTTTTCTTTTTTAGGCGGTATTGATTTAGTTCCCTGAGGGAGGTTTCCTTTTGTCCCTTGACCTCTGAGGATGAGCTTTGTGCTCAACAGTTTATTGTCAAGAGAAGTGTCTTCTTGTATGGAAGCTTTTCTGTCACAACCTTCTTTGAAGCAGTTCAGTATACTAAAATATGCATGGCTTCAACCTTTCGTTGTCTCTGGTAAGGACATGTTGGTATGCCACTTGTAAGTATGGTATACAGGGACACTCTGTTAGAGTATTCAGCGTAGTATGTCCTCACTACTCTACTCTAGTGGTGTGCATATTTATTATGGCGCTGGTGGAGTAAGAGCCTATGCTTTGTATTCTTTTGAAAACATGCTCTTGTGGTTCATTCTTCATTAAAGTACTTTTGGCTATGTGTGATATGGTGCAGTTTGTTTTCTTTTTCTGAGTGGACTGCATATTTAAGATAAGTGCTTCAATTTTTGAAGAGTTGGGCGAGTAAGTTCAGAGTTTATGGTGTGTTCTTTGGAATACACAAGTTACTGGCCTTCTGCTTTGTGGGAGGAGATAGGTATTTCCTTTGTTCAACTTTGCTTACGCTGTGTAATAGGCAATGTCTGAAACAGTTAAGGCTGTTTTCGGTCATACATTTCATGGTATGAGTTTTTAGGCTTTATAGAAATTTCTTCTTCTTATTCTCCTACGGTGTTTTTTGCATCTGTCTGGATGTTAGCTATTACCTATCCTCTTGGGGTATGTATCAATTTTTCTGTGTGCTTCAGAGAAATCATGGCTGTTGCTTCTTGAAGCGGACTTACGATCAAATTTTGTTTTGTATAACAAGTGTTGTCGTATGTGCTTGTTGCTAACAAGGATTCATTTTATGTATGATTTCCTTTTGATGTTTCGATTTTTCTTCGAAATATTTTGGTACTGCACTAATAGGTGTGTTTCATTTTTCAATATATGCATTTGGTCTTCGATTTAAAAAAAAAAAAGAGAAAAGAAAGAGGTTTTAAAGTGAGATGTGGCTGGTTCGCTTTTCTCACTTGCCTTGGTACTTTGAGCGTGCCCTCGGCTCGAAGTCATGTTTGGACAGTTAGACCATCACACTAAAAGTCATGCGGAGGCAAGCTTTGCGGATACTTGCAATCCGGCAGTAAATATTGGCCAGCGAAATTCTGTGAGTTGTCGGGTCACTAGGAGTCTATGGTGACACATTTTTATATATATTATGTATATATCCATATAATGCATCTTTGTGACAACATTTTATACAACTGGCATATTTGATGAATATCTATATTAGATTTAAATCTATTTGGTGTCTTTTTAGTTTCTTTACAGGGCATTATGTAACCTTCGTGTGGTCATTTGGTTCAAACAAAATTCTGTATACCATGGAGGTATTATTGTTCAACTTTCTTTTGGTGTGTACTCATCTTGATATAATGGAATGAGTTCTGAGAGTCCTTCTTTGGATTTTATCAGAACAGTTTTTTCTCTGATATTTCTTTATTGTTGTTAGACCTGTCAGCCCTTTGGGTGGTCCCTCCTCATCATTATTTATTTTGTCCCCCTTTTGCCTCAAACCCTGTTAGAATTTTTCCTTTTTGGGAACCACCAGACTTTTTAGTATTGATGCAGATTCAGGGAGCCATTTTATCTACCCCTGGAACTTCTGTCTGAGGGCCTGGAGCACAAAATGGTGGCCACCCATTGTCACCTGTGACATCACTGGAACCTACTAGAACCTTCTGCAACATTCTGGAACCCTGTGACAGTTGGAGGCGGTTTAGAATGTTGGGAAGCTAACTCAGAGTTGACAGTTGGAGTGGGCAGTTGGCACCTGACTGGTGAAGAGAGAGCAGCAGAAACCTGAAGGAGGAAGGAGTGAGGCAGCAGGGGTGGAAACTTGTGCCTGGAGTGGGGTCCATAAACCCACCCTTGATACTAGTCCCTACTGACTGAGCCCAGCCTGGAGCCCTGTGTGGGAGAAAGCAAGAAAAACCATCTTAAGGACCTGGACAGCAGGAACAGGCCTTAAAAGTAAAGAACAGCAAGTTCCTGACCTGGTTACTGGTAACTTCCTGAAGTCCGACGTCGAGAAGCCTGGAGACCTGGAGCCCGAGGTGGAGAAGCGCCGCTGACTGGAAAGCAGACGTCGTACCCGGAGCCGCCAGAGGTCGAGAGAGGGCGCCGACGGAGGTCGTGGAGAGTACCAGAGGTCGAGGAGGAAGTCACCCAAGGTCGAGTGTGCGGCGTCGACGGGGGAGTGAAGTCCACCCTCCGGAGTCGCCGGAGACCGAGGTGGAGCGTGCCGGAGGTCGGGAGTGGAGATCGCACTCCGGAGTCGCCGGAACCTGAAGAGAGTCGTGCCGGAGGTCGGGAGTGGAGGTCGCACTCCGGAGTCGCCGGAATCTGAGGAAAGGAGCACCGGAGGTCGGGAGTGGAGATCGCACTCCGGAGCCGCCGGAAGTCGACATCGAGCCAAGGCCGGCCGATGTCATCGAACCGGAGCCGCCCGAAGTCGACATCGAGCCAAGACTGCCCGACGTCATCGAACCGGAGGTCCACATCGAGCCGAGGCCGCCGACATCGAACCGGAACCGCCTACCGGCGTCGTCAAGAACTGTCATTGCGCCGAGGCCGCCGACATCGAACCGGAACCGCCTCACGGCGTCGACACGACTCCAGCGGCGTCGGAGCTTCATAAAAAGGGCAGTAAGTGGAATAGAGGGCGCCTAAGGCCCTGTGGAGCCCTAAGAGACCATCCTAGGGGCTAGAGAGGTGCTGGAACCAGCTTGATTGTGCCAGGGGTGAGCTGAGACTAATACAGAGGGGTTGTGTAGTGTGGGAGAGCCAGATCTCTGGATTCCCCCTTGATCTACCTCAGTTTAGGCCTCAGCCTTGTCCAAGCCAGGGAGTATACCCCTCAGGCCATCCAAATCTCTACAAGCTGGGATTGGGTCAAATCATCCCATAGCACCTCAGGAATGTGAACTGATTTTCAAGTGTCACTGTTGGCTTTTATTATTTATTGAGAGCACTGTATTTATTGTATTCATCCTATTTATTGCCTCACAGTATTTATTGTCGCACAATATTTATTGTCTCGCAGTATTTATTGCCTCATAATATTTAATTGCCTGTTATGTAATGCACTTATATTTATGCCTTGATTATTTATGATCTACCTTATTTATTGAATCGTTGAAATATTATTTATTTGACGTACCCTTCCACAGGAAAAGCCTTGTGTACTGTGATTGTATTATTATTTATTTAATCAGCAACTAAGAGAAAAGAAGATAAAGAGATATATTTTCAGTATAATTTTTAAGGTGTAGTGTCGTTTTTGGAACGGATGAACGCATGGTTATTGTGAGGGTGTGACGTATGCTTAACACGGTGCCTTCCTTCCCGCTCGAGCCAAGCTACCACAGTGTGTCTGGGAGAACACCACCACCCTTCCGGTGTGGGAGTGTGTTTTTCTAACATGATTGGTGTTCAGCGGTGGGATTGAGCTGTGCCTACGTATACTCGACAATAACTGTGGGTAGTCCATAGGCCTACACCGGGAGTTTTCTCAAAGCGGCCTTCCTAATTGTGAGTTTTTGTTTTTCCAAATTTACTCTGGTGGTGGGAGGAGGTATTATATAAGGTACCCCCCTGCATAGCTTCTGTAAAAACCTGTCTTCTGTTCTGAGTGGGCAAAATGGAGTTTGTGCTAGAAGACCTGGAAAGTTATACTGTGGCCCAACTCAGAGAGTTTTGTCAGAGAGAGGGGGTGTACTGTCCCCCAGGTGCCAAGAAGGCTGAACTCCAGACCAGCTTGAGGGCTTGGGGGGAGGCACGACGAGAGAGTAAGGCTGAGCAGGAGGACAGGGATGGAGAGCCTGACAGCGAGGGGGCTGGGATGTACCAACCTGAAGTGGGGAACCTAGTAGCGGGGCCCAGAACCATTTCCAGGAAGGGCAGCACTGTCTCTAGCGGTGGCTTATCTGAAGCAGAGTTAACTGACCGGAGGGAGAAAAGACAGCTCACATGGAAGTTAGCGGAGCTGGAGAAAGAGAAGGAGGGACAGAGGATGGCTCACGAGTTAAGGCTGAAAGAGATAGATCTTCAGATCCTAAGAGTCGGGGCACACCCTGTTCCTAATGGTGGCAGCGAAGAAAGAGAGTTCACTAGGGAACCCAAACCCTACTTGCCGAAGGACATAGTAGCTAGCTATGGGGCGGGTGACGATATCGCCAAGTGGCTAGCGGCCTATGAGGTCTCGTTAAGGGCCCATGGGGTTCCAGAGAAGTACTGGGGAGGGGGATTGTACAAGTACATGCCTCCAGCTGGTAGGGATGCATTATTGGCCCTAGAGGAGGATGAGCAGACCCACTACCCCACCATAATGGCGCCCGAACAGGGACACTTTCTCATCTCACGCGCCGGCGGTGCGTTGCAGGCCCGGTCTCCTGCCACAGCTGGACGGACCATAACGCGTACCAGCAGGATTTCCTGTAGCTCCCTCCGGTCAAGCGGGGGCGACTGAGGCTGCGATCAACCCAGACGAGGCGGTGAGAAGTGCGAAGTATCCCGACCAGAGCCTAGCTGAGAGAGCAAGATCCGAGGTATACAGAGGCCCACCAGGTTTTCGAAGTCCCGATGTCCAGAGGGTCCGATGTCCACAGTCATCGAGTCCAGTCCATTCTCCGAGGCCTTCCGTTTCAAGGAGCTACCCGGTGAGTACCATCGCCGGGGAGGCGTGTTGACGCGCACATAGGTTGTGCCGGTCAAGACGGATTTGGGTACACGAATCCGGTCTGCACTGTTTAGCAGTGTATATGTACTGTTTAGCAGTATATCAAGTATTCCGAAGTATCTAGTTATTGTCGAGAATTCTGCTTGGTGATTAGTTATGCAGACTGTCATCATTGTTGGTCATTTTTAAAAAAAAAAAAATGTTTTATGTTCAATATTCAATGTGTTAAAATGTCCTGCATATTGTGGTATGAGTGATTGTTCATTATTGTGTTTTTCGTATTAAGTGTGTTCAAGACCAGGTATCAGATCAGTTGTCAATATGCCGCTCTTTTCGAAGTTAAGACAGATTACTACTAGAAAAGGGGTGCTTGAAGAAGCAGTTCCTATTCCTCCTAGGGACACTCCAGGGCATTTTATGTATCACAAGCATGGCTTAGATGCCATATTATTTCTTGATTTATGGGTAGATTATACCAAGGGATTGCCGGAAAGTCAAAGGTGGCCCGCAGCGGGAACCTGGGATGCAGAGTGCATCATGAAAGTCGAGGAAGAATTATGGAAAAGAAAGGTTAGACAGTCACAGAAAGACGCTGTTGAGTTATGGCGTAAAGAATCTCATAGACGTACAGAAAAAGCACGTAAACAAGAAGAGAAGAGTAAAGAAAGTTCAAATAAAGTTCAAGAAAATCTATTAATTGAGGAAGGTATCCGAGTGAAATCAGAACAAATAGATAGACAAAGAAATGCCCTTATGAATGGTATGTATCCCCTTCTAGCCGAAGGATTACCTAAAGCTGCTCCAGAGATACCGAAAGACTTGCCACCCCCATTATTTCCAATTAAGGTACATCCTAAAGGACATCCCAGAACCGCAGAAGATGTTTTTCTTTCCTCATATCTAGACGACGCAGCTCCCGAGTATGCTAACCCCGCACCACATAGACCGTCTGGCGGGGGGGTTCAACGTCAAGATCAGGTATCTGTCCCTGTGCAACAGCAAGTCCCGACACAAGCTTCGGCAGGCACATCCGTTTCCGCATCTGTCTCCGCAACCGATTCTACAGTGGTGTCCACACCTATAGTTGCTGTGTCACGTTCGACGAATCCATTCACACCCGACACCCCAGATGGGGCCACGGGAGGTGCTAGCAATACTTTTACGCCACCCAGAATAAATAAACTTGTTTTTCAAGAGTCAGCGCATTCACGTACACCCAAATTCGTAAGTGAACGTGCGCTTAAGGAACTTCTTATAGATTGTAGATATGACCCGGTGGTCGGTAAAGAGGACGAAATGGTTCTGGCATCATTACGCATCAGACGAGCCGCAGGGTATTTAGCGAAGTTACCAGGAATGACTGCGCATCTAGATAAAATATATCATTTTGTTCAAACAGGACGAGATCCAGAAAGTATTAATAGAGCTATGGAATTCCAGAAAGTAGAGATACAGGGGGAACTGTTACGTTTCCTCATAAACTGTGTGATCAGAAATCAAGACCGACCGGGGGTAGACCCGAATGCAATTGATGAATACAAGCCCCAGCTAGGCCCGCAAGAGACAAGGGTTCGCTCTTCTGTAACGAAATCTATAAGGAAGTTGGCTCGGAAACTGCAAAGTACAAAAACAACGTTTATTAACCCTTAAGGGTGGTCCTACAATCCACACAACACTCTTCAGTATTGCAAGGAGTAGCACACAGAACTTGCGTACATTGTCCCCTTTTATACACAACAGAGGGGCTCATGAGTGGGTGGATACCACAGAGTTGAAGAACATTACCATTTAGGGTCATTCTCGATACCAAATCAATACATGGGCGGAGCTAACACACTCCTTGGGCCCGCGAAAACACATGGTCAAGCAAAGCTAATTATAACAGATGTGGTCAAGTCTGGGCATGCGCCAGACGGACAAGAGAGAGCTATTTATAACTGTTGCTAGGCAGATTACAAGAGCAACTAACACAGAGGTCGGACTCTCCTCGTGGTGAACACGTGGCAGCATGTCAATACAAAATGGAGTCCGGACTTCGGCCAACATAATGAGGAAAACACGATAAAAGGGAAACACTAATGTTTTCAGTAAATGCTTAATCACATTCTGTCCTTAATTTACAACAGACGACCCTTTCAGCATTTACTGAAGACATCTGGCTTCCAAGAATAATCATCGTATATGTCAATTATCATCATTCCTTTAACCTCTTTAGCTAGACCCTTCTGGCGGGCAACATCGGCAATAGCTTTCTTATCTGGAATGCAGAATGAAATGCATACGGAACAGCACAATGGTCCACATTGAATACACATACAGAAAAGAAACAGAATTACTACAATAATACAGAGACCAGTTAGAACCTTCCAACCCCAGGCAGTAACCAACGCCCAAAACCATCCAGAAAAGGACCAAGTGCCGTTTTCTGTGTGGACTTCAGCTGCTATTTTGTGCAGTTTATTAATGGCATTATAAACGGATGGCGTATGATCAGGGATGAACACGCAGCAGCTACTTCCAATAATTTTACAGGCTCCTCCTCGATCAGCTAGCATCACATCCAATACCATACGATTCTGTAATGCAACAATCCTGGTAATCTGTAATTCTTCCGTAAGATTCCCAAGAGCAGCAGCAGTCTGATTAGTCACAGCTTCTACCACTCTTGTTAATCTTCGGATCTTCCTACTATTCAGAGCGGCTCCAACAAAGAAAAACAGTCCTAAATTAAAATCAATATACTGTTGCAAGCTGGTATCTGTTTGATCCACCTCATCAATAGATAGAGTACGTTTATATCTATTTACAGTCACATTATTCAGCAATTTCAAATCCTTATGATATGACACAGGTGCTAAGAATACAGGAGGTAATAGGAATGATACATAGCATACCCCAGACCACCCAGCCGGCAAACGGTAATAACCTTTATTTCCACATACAAAATAGGTATTATGGGATGCTAGGAAGGTGCTGTTATTTAACCCATCAATGTTTAACACAGTTATACAATCACTGACACCGACAGGGATAAAACCCACACTCTGGACGCACAGGTCCGCTTGGGCTTGTGCTACTTGGATTACAAATTTATCCTTCCCCACAGTGTCTCTGGTGTTCGTGAAGATATAGGGGATGGATTCATTGTCCGGTCGGTACTCTTCCCATTCCCAAATTGTCCCATTCGCTTGTGGATATCCATTCTTGTCCTGATGGCATTCTTTATTAAGTCTGAAAAGCAATCGTCCCACTGTCGGTTTTCGAGTGGCAAACAACAGAGTGTACCATGCTCTACAAGAGCCATTGTGAGAGAAAGGAAGTGGTATGAATGGCGTGCCTCCTTTCTTCTGATGGGCTGGCATCATCCCACATATCCAACAGTTCGTAGCATTTGTAGCAACGTGGGTGTGATGCAGCATCTGAATGAAAGTGTTATTCAAATAGGATTGTCGATGCTTCAACTCTTGATATGGCAATGTATAAAAGTAGTGCTCCGCAGGCACTGGAGTCGTCAACACAAGTGTCTCTCGGGCTGGAGTTGCCTCCTCCACAAACCATGTGGTTATACCAATGATAGCTACCGTTAGCATGAACCCCAACGCACAAAAAATTTTCTTCTTCTCCATGTCAAAGGAAACAATACCCTGATGTCTTCCTGAAACTAAAAAGTCTGTCAGAACTCTTCCCCTTGGGCAGCGGTTGATTTCTTCACCAGCGGGCCAAGACGGGTGTCGCTACACTAATGCAGGGCTGATCCCCCCCCCTTGCCTCATTGGCTCTCCGTTTCACTAACCCAAGGGCCGTTCTGACAGTATGTCCCGGTACTGGAAACCTCACTTCCTTGGTCGCAGATGATATCGCCTTCCTCCAGAAGTCGTATGGTCCGGAAAGAGCTCCTCAGTGTCGTTTGGCTCTGCAGCACGGCCTGTCTCTGCTGCTAGGATGTCTCGTTGATCGGTCAGCACGGCAGACTCCACCAATCCGGGCGGTACCTTTCGACAGTGCAAGGAATGGATCCAATTCTTCCTGTTCGAGACTCGCACTGCCGTCCTCGTTGCAAGAAGGACTTGCTCAGGTCCGACCCATCTCGGCTCCAAACTGTTCGATCTGTCGAAAACCTTTATCATTACATGATCTCCAGGCCGGAGACCATGTCCTTCGCCAGTAGACCGATCAGGGAGCGCCTCTCGGACCTGTTGATGAATAGAAACCAAGTTATCCGTTAACTGTGCCAGATAATCACTCATCATCACACAAGGTACATCATACACAGCCTTAGGCCTTGGTGGACCCCAAATGTTCATTGGGCGTCCAAATACAATCTCATAGGGTGTAAGGCCGGTTCGAGAGTGTGGCACCGACCTAATTGACAATAACGCCAGTGGCAAAGCGTCTGGCCAAGTCAAAGACGTTGAAGCTTGAATTTTGGCGATCTTAAGCTTCAGTGTACCATTATATTTCTCGACTAGTCCTGCAGACTGAGGGTGGAACACGGCGTGGAACTTCTGGGTGATGCCTAGGCCCTTCAAGACATACTTTATAACATCTGCTACAAAGTGAGGGCCATTATCACTCCACAGAAGTCTACAGACGCCGTATCGGGGGAAAAACTCTTTCAGCAATAGCTTCGCTGTAGTCATTGCAGTATTGTCTTTCGCAGGGTACGCCTCGACCCATTTACTGAAGGCGCAAACTACTACTAGAACATACTTCAAATTGTTACAGCGCTCAAGCTGGATGTAATCCATCTGCAGAACCTCAAAGGGTGCAGTGGGTGTCGCAAATCCTCCTGCTGGAGTTCGCGTGCCTTTCCCTGGGTTATACTTCAGACAGATCATACAGGTCTGCACCACCCTCTTTGCCGTGCTAGCAATCTCTGGATGCTCCCAGACTTGGGTAAGCAATTTCACAATTGCGGAAGCTCCAACATGTGCTAGCCCATGTGCCATCTGGACCATAGGTTGTACAAAAGCCGTGGGTAATTTCCATCTATCCATCTGCTTATTTCTCCAGCAACCCTCGTCATCCAGTTCTCCTTCGCTAGCCCATTGTTCCCGTTCTTTGTCAGAAGCGGTCTTCTGTATTTCTCGCACTTCCTCCTTCGCATCATGCCATCTCTCCACCTGTGACTTCACTACATACATGGCAGTAGTACCGGGCTGCATCGCAGTCTCCCGTGCTACTCGATCCGCTAACGCATTCCCTTCTCCAACCTTATCAACTACTTTCCTATGGGCACTACACTTAACAATGGCAATTTTCTTTGGGTATGTCAATGCAGTTAAAAGATTGTGGACTAACTCCCCATGCATTATCTGCACCCCATGTGACGTTAGAAACCCTCTCTCCTTCCAGAGTAGGCCGAAATCGTGCGCTACTCCGAAGGCATAGCGGCTGTCTGTGTAAACATTCACACACAATCCTGTACTAAGCTCACACGCTCGTGTTAACGCTATCAGTTCCGCTGCTTGAGCTGATTTCTGTGGTATGCGTGCTGTCTCCACTATCGTCTGTAACGTGGTAATTGCATATGCTGCTGAAGTCGTACCATCTGGTAGCTTCAGGCATGATCCATCCACCCACAACTCTCCATCTACATCTGAAAAGGGCGTATCCTGGAGATCAATACGACCCTTTGTTTGTTCCTCAGTCACAAGAATACAATCATGCGCTTTCTGTGCCTCAGGCTGGGTCTCGGGGTATGGCAACAATGTGGCCGGGTTTAATGTCACGCACCTTTTTAACGTAATGTGAGGAGCTAAAAGCGTCAACTCATATCCCGTTAAACGGGCACTGGTCAAATGCTGCGTCTTTGTTTGATTAAGCAGGGCATCAACAGCGTGGGGAACTAACACCAACAGTTTATGGGACAATACAATTCCTTCACTCTGCCGTATTGACACAGCTGTCGCCGCAACCGAGCGAAAACACCCCGGCAATGCTCGGGCGACAGGATCAAGTACAGCCGAAAAGTATGCACAAGGGCGCTGCTTATCGCCGTGCATCTGCACTAAGACTGATAATGCACATCCATCTTTCTCATGCACATACAACGAAAAGGGTTTTGCATAATCAGGGGTCCCTAACACTGGTGCTGAACAAAGGGCCTGTCTCAATTGCTGAAAAGCAGCGTCACACTCATCTGACCAGGGGATCGGGATGGGCGTGTCTTTTGTCAAGAGCGCTAGTAATGGCTTAGCTATGTGTGAAAACCCCAATATCCATTGTCTACAAAAAGAAACAAGACCCAAAAATGCACGCACATCCTTCTGCGTGGATGGCCTTGATGTGTCCAAAATTACTTGGATACGATCTGGTGTGAGTGCACGCCCCTCCTTAGACAAAAGGTGACCCAAATAAGTCACCTTTGGTCTACAGAATTGCAATTTCTTCCTAGAGACCTTGTGATTGTGGGATGCTAAAAAGGAAAGTAAGGCTATCGTACTGTTCTCGCACAACTCCAGGGTGTCAGCCGCCAACAGGATGTCATCGACATATTGAATGAGAGCGACCCCCTCAAGTAAAACAAAGGAATCCAACTGTCGCTTCAAAGCCTGACTATAAATACTAGGGCTTTCTGTATAGCCTTGGGGAATTCTACAAAAACGATAAGATCTATTGTTTAATGTAAACCCAAAAAGAAACCGGCTATCAGGGTGAATGGGGATAGAAAAGAAGGCATTTTTCAAATCAATCACTGAGAACATGGTCGCCGTAGGCGGGACCAAGGTAAGCAACGTCGTGATATCGGAAACCACCGGGTACTGAGGTATCACGATCTTGTTTACCTCCCTCAAATCAATTATAAACCGATAGACTTTTGCATCCGTGTCCTTTTTCAAAATTGGGAGAATCGGACTGTTACAGATATTATAGGGAACTTCTTCCACTACTCCCACTGCGATCAGGTCTTGCACAATCTGTATGAGAGCCTCCTCGCCCTCCTGGGAAATACGATACTGCGGGAGGCGTGGTAGTACCGCCCCCTCCTGGACACTAATGTGGACCGGAGGAATCACCATTTGTCCGACATCTGTGTCCGAAGTCGCCCATAAAGCTTGGGGGAGGGTAGCCAACAATGCATCCTCTGAGATTGTACACATCCGCCCAGATCGGGGGTAGTTGTCATTTAAAATCACCCTCACACCCTCAGGGGAACAACGAATTGTAGCCCTAAAGTACTTTAACATATCAAGGCCCATAATGTTATCCGGTGTGTACGGAGCAAGCAGAAACGGACAAGGCGCAGAAAAACAATCAACTTTAAATGCAAGGGGCTGTGAAAGAGGGCTTCGGGAGAGTGTACCGTCAAACCCTACCGATGTAACTATTGAGCCGGATGGGGGAGCCCCCGGAACCAAGTACCTAGACAATGCACTACGTGTCGCTCCTGTATCCACTAGGAACTGATCAGTAGAACCTAAAACCTCAGCCGATACATAAGGACCCGTCTGATCGACCGGCACCTCAACTGATTCGGACCCCCATCCTACGCATTCCTATGCATGCTGAGAATCATGATATCCTGAGCGATCGATGTCCGATACATGATACTGGTGCTGGCGATCGAAAACATTTGAGCTATCTCGGTGCTGTCCGGCAGTATCGAAACGGGCATTATCGTTGGAATTCCCTCTAAAGTTCGAGAAGCCCCCTCTACCTCTCGGGCCACCCGAAGTGTGCCCCTGACGCGAAGCACGCAACGCTGGGCAATCCCTGGCCCAATGGCCCAACTGCTTGCAATACGCACACTGGTTCCTATTCAAATCCGATCGGCCCGAAGGGGGACCATAAGATCCACCCCTTCCCCTACTATTATTACCCCGGCGGGGCGGGCCATATACTTGTGCTAACATCACTTTGGTTTTAAGATCTTTCGATTTCTTCTCCTCCTGGCCCTTCGCCTCGTGCTCCTGACGCTCATAATACTGAGCAATGGTCAGAAGGGCCGTCGGTGTCGCGGAGGACCAAGAACTCTCACTCGCTTTTAACCGGGCCGCAACTGCCGGCAGCAGATTAGCCACATATTTGTCCGCGAAAAGGTGGCGGCCCGTGTCGTCAGTAAGCGACTGGCCACTAAAATCATGAAACGTCTCCTCAAAGCGCGTAAAGAAGTCCGCGACTGACTCGTCAACTTTCTGTTTACATGCAGCTAACATGTTCCAGTCAATCTTTTTAGGGGGGATAATCGTCTTCAACTTAGCCACAATAGCCGCAGGGAGATCTAAAATATTCTGGGGGGGTTTCTGTGCGGGCTTTCGTTCCCTATCCTCATCCTCAAGGTCAGACCACCGGGCCTTGAAGGCAACCGCATCATCTACCTTCCGGACAGAGCGCCACGTATCCGGCGGTAGGATAAGGCCAAAGAATAGGTCTATATCCGCTAAGGTCATAATGCAAGAATTCAAGGCCCCCTCGACTTCTTCATAGAAGGCCGCTGGATTCTTGCGGGGGTCGGGCAGCGCATTCTTTAATGCCATAACATCGGCCCTATGCCATGGAGTATAAACCCAATTATATACAAAATATCCCCTTGCATCGGCGGAGTTAACATCCGAGCTAGTCCCTGCTCCCTTAGGAGGAACATACAAAGGCGCCGCCTCTCGCATTGGTTTAACATGCACTATGTCATCCTTATCTGACTGGGAGGCGGATGGGTGGCCCCCTGCTGCAGACGAATCCGACTGCTTCTCCTCCTCCGTTTGTTGACGTGCTTTCTCTCTAAGGGCCAGCACTTCGTCCCGCAAAGCGAACAGCCGCCGAGCCGCCTCAGAAGCCTTAGGGGGAGAAAAAACACCATTACGTAATGCTCCGGCATCCGAAGACACGTCGGCAGGCTCAAGGACACTAGAATATTTTCGGAAAGCAGCAATTACTTCTTCTGAAAAATGAGACAGAAAATACACCCTCTCTCTATCTTGCCACGACCCCCAAGCATGGAACAACTCATCCATAGACATCTTGCCCTTAAGTGCACGAAGGGAAAGTTTCCGAAGCTCAGCCATATACTCGGCCGATAACATGGACCGTGTGTCGACCTTACCCGGAGCCGGGCCAGAATCTTGCGGCCGTGGAGCAGATGCGCCAACATAAGGGGGCGGAGAGCGATCTAGTAAATAAAAATCGTCATCAGGATTATTAAGGACAGGATAAAGCGGCTGACGAACAACATATTGACCCGAAACTTGTAGCCTACGCTCTTTCTCTTGTCTGTCCGTTTGCTCTTTGTCCTCCCGACGCTTCGCTTCCTGCGCTCGCATATGATCATTCTTTCGTTGCTCCTTATCAAACAGCGCTTTCTCACGTTTCTCTCGCTCACGCACTTCCTTCACCCATAATCGCACACACTCAAACATATCCTGACGAGCACGTCGCTTACACATACACTGTTCCACATACTCAATCTTACGTATATCAAACGATCCATACAAAGGCCATCGCAACTCAGGATCCTTCCTAGTATATTTCCTCCATAACGTGCTGTACATTATGGAAGAAAGACCATGCTTCACGTACATATCCCTATTAGGAGTCCCCTCTGGGGGAGCTGGAGCAGATTCCTCGAGGTTCAACCGGTTCCCAAGACAGCAGCACCACTTACGAAGTGCGCTAAAAGCAGGCATGCTAGGAATAATGCAAAATATGCAGTATTATCAAAAAAAAATGGCACTTAATCGTTGCGCCGTTCAAAGTTTACACAGCTCCGGAGAAATTTCTCCACATTACCTGCCTATATGTGTTGCAACGCATATATTTTCACAAAGACAAATTCAAAATATGACTAGTCACCATCAATCAAACTCAAATAGCCAGACCAGGCTTCAAAACTCGGGGCAAGTACCGTACAACGGTTCTTACCAATCAAGAGTCCAGGTTCCAACTGCCAAGCTCCACAATCGCCCAAACGGCTCTCACGGCAGGACCGACAGAAGAGGTCTCAGTCGATGACCGGCGCCACCCAGATGGTCAGCTCGGAAGGGAAGGAAGAAAAACCTCGGGATGCCAAGGCTAAGACGCCGCTGGCAGTGATCACGTCCCCGGCCAAACTCCTCACCTTCGTCGCGACCAGTCCTTCGGGCATCCGAGTCGCCGATGAGCCCCACGTGACGGGCGCCAATTGATGAATACAAGCCCCAGCTAGGCCCGCAAGAGACAAGGGTTCGCTCTTCTGTAACGAAATCTATAAGGAAGTTGGCACGGAAACTGCAAAGTACAAAAACAACGTTTATTAACCCTTAAGGGTGGTCCTACAATCCACACAACACTCTTCAGTATTGCAAGGAGTAGCACACAGAACTTGCGTACATTGTCCCCTTTTATACACAACAGAGGGGCTCATGAGTGGGTGGATACCACAGAGTTGAAGAACATTACCATTTAGGGTCATTCTCGATACCAAATCAATACATGGGCGGAGCTAACACACTCCTTGGGCCCGCGAAAACACATGGTCAAGCAAAGCTAATTATAACAGATGTGGTCAAGTCTGGGCATGCGCCAGACGGACAAGAGAGAGCTATTTATAACTGTTGCTAGGCAGATTACAAGAGCAACTAACACAGAGGTCGGACTCTCCTCGTGGTGAACACGTGGCAGCATGTCAATACAAAATGGAGTCCGGACTTCGGCCAACATAATGAGGAAAACACGATAAAAGGGAAACACTAATGTTTTCAGTAAATGCTTAATCACATTCTGTCCTTAATTTACAACACAATGCTTATTCTTACAAGATGGAGCCAGAATATATCAGAAGGGAGACACGATAAGCAAAATTGTATAATAGCCATGTGCCGAAAGATCCGTAAAGAAATAGAACGTATTCATGAAGAAAGATTGGAAACAGACGAGTTCGAGCAAGATGAAGTGTCCGAATCAGGGGATTCCGTCAGACAGTCAGAGACCATAGCCTATGTAGGTAGAGGAAGATCCTGTAATAACACTAGATGTTTTTCTGATCCAATACACTCTGTATGTCCAAATAATAGCAGAACGTATCCGACGCCAATAATAAATCTGAAGTCTCCTGAACATTTGTTTCAAGCCGCAGATAAAATACTCCGAGAACGAAGGGGTTACCACCTCCTCGATTCCATGGATGAGCAAGAATTAGCCAGATCAGCCGTCCACTGGATTGACAGTCCTGGAAAATACGGTGATGAGACCGTAGCACACACGTTTTTTAACCTCAGTCCAGATGAACAACGTTTAGCTGGAATCTATATGATTCAGCAACTCCTTATATTATATAAGAGCCAACATGCCGATCCTGGTCCTTTACCTGATATATTAACGGAACTACTAACGAATAGATGGAGAGGTTCTAGTAACAAGTTGATTAAAGAAATATTAGTGTCACGTAAACAGTACGTCCTTTTTGTAAGCCCAGATCCTTTCTCGCTGCCCAGCAAGGAAAGAATGCCGTATTACATGGATAGACAAAATCCCTTACGAGAAGTGCACCCAATAAAAGGCGAAGACAGTCAGTTCCACCGTGTATTTGTATACACACCCATAACAAAAATTGAATTGTTAGAAATGAAGAAAGTAGTACCGAGTCATGACAAAGACCCAGCGGGTTTTCACCGAGAAATTAAAGACATGTTACTGATGGGAGAGTATACCTATCCTGATATTATGACGATATTAAAGGTGCTAATGCCTGCTGGCATTTATGAAAAGCTGAAAGAAAAAGAGTGGGAAGTGGGAGACCAAAAAATAGATTGGACAGCATTAGAAGCAGAGGAAAGGGCCCGAACTGCAGGTTCAGGGCTCGGGGATAAGGTTAAAGCATTACCAGGTTTACTAGTACAAGTATTGCCACGTTTATTAACTACGAAAAAGGAGGATTGGGGTGCAATCTCAGCCTGTAAACAAAAGCATGATGAAGACACAAGTGATTATTATGCCCGATTTGAAAAATGTTTTGGTGTAAATAGTGGTATAAAAGCAAGTAGTGAGTCGTATCCACATTTATTTGTGACAAAATTAGTGGAAAATGCATTGCCTCCAGTGAAGAATAGAATATTGAAATTCGAGAGTACCTGGCAAAGTAACACTCCGTCACAAATGCTACAAATGTTACAGTATCATCACAATAGAATTAGAGATGAACAAGAACACGAACAAAGACGTATGAAGGATACAAAAATGAAAATGCTAGTTTCCCAGACAGTACCATCGGATGGTCACAAAAAGGGTGTGACACATTCCGGAGATTCAGCAGTTCCTGTAAAAGGAACATGCAATTACTGTAAACAACTAGGCCATTATGTACACGATTGTCAAGTCCTGAAGCGTAATATAGCTATAGGTATTGCAAAAGAAAGACCACGACCACTCAGACAGGATCAGAATGAACAAGGAGCTACGCAGCATGGACAGTCCATGCCAGCTCAGCAACAGTCTATGCCAGCCTCACAACAATCCATACAGTTTGTGCCAGCTGCACCACCGATGCCTGCTGCTGCCACACAAACCACAACACGACAAATGTATCAGACTGCACAGTATGAATATCCTGAGTATCAGCGTTACGCATGAACTAGCCTAGAGAGGGAAGTTGACTTACCCCTTATTGAGATTCCTGTAGATCAAGAAGGACCTTATGTACATAGTGAATTATTAGGTCAAGATAGAAAATTCTTACTCGATACAGGGGCAAGTCGAACTACAATAAAACGTAGTGAAGTTCCAGGGGCACCCCTCTCAGGCTCTCAAAATGTTTCCCTTGGTTTTTCAGGAAAGCCTATTGTTAATGAGGTATCACAGCCACTTCCACTTACGATTGGTCCCTTGACACGAACCACAGATTTATTGCTTACCAAATCTTGTCCAGAAAACTTGTTAGGTATAAAGACATTAAAAGCCCTAGGGGCTATTATCTGTTGTTCTCCGGAAGGAGTACGATTGTTTTTACGTGATTTTAAAGGACATTACGTATCCAGAGACATGGATCGCCGATTACAGACTTTACCAGCACATCTATGGGCACAAGGCCCTACTGATGTTGGTTGCATGAACATTACACCATACCGAGTCACATTAAAGGCAGGAGTGGTACTACCACGAATACGACAATACAAGTTACCGCAAGATGCTGTAGTGGCTTTGCTGAAAATCATTGACGAGCTAATTGCCCAAGGAGTAGTTGTAGAAACAGACTCCAATGTATGTAATTCACCGATAATTCCGATTCTTAAACGAACAGATCCTACAGCCCCGCCAGTGTATCGATTGGTTATTGATTTACGCGAATTAAACAAATGCATTGTGCCACAATTTCCTGTGGTCCCCGATATCTCATCATTATTGACAGCCATTGATTCCGAAGCAACATTCTTTACTGTAATTGATCTCAAGAATGCCTTTTTCAGCGTCCCCATAGATCCGGACAGTCAATATTTGTTCGGATTCAGTTTAAATGGGCGCAGCTTTAAATTCTCACGCGCACCTCAAGGATTCACAGAAAGCCCCAGCATCT
The DNA here is from genome assembly GCF_964204655.1 of Triturus cristatus. NCBI lineage: Eukaryota > Metazoa > Chordata > Amphibia > Caudata > Salamandridae > Triturus > Triturus cristatus. The sequence goes on from NC_140581.1 coordinate 80,204,327, forward strand.
ATAGCCAAGCACTGAAACGAGAACTTGACAGTATCCACATGCCAGTTAACACTGCCCTGCTTCAATATGTCGATGATCTGCTGATCACCGCGAGAAGCGAACCCGAATGTGAAAAGGCTTCTCTGACAGTTTTACATTTTCTAGCCGACAAGGGGCACAAGGTGTCTCCTTCTAAGCTGCAATTCTGTGTCCAGCGAGTTATTTATCTTGATCACTCGCTGTCCAAGGAGGGAAGGCAGCTTACACCAGATCGCATTCAGTTAATTGCTAACATGTCAATACCCAAGACACAAAAGGAGGTGCGGGCTTTTATAGGCCTCACTTCATACTGTAGGCAGTGGATCCCTCAGTACGCATTTCTAGCAAAACCACTCATTCAGTCGACAACACAGGAGGCAGCCACATCGACTGTCCTCCCTTGGACCCAGGAACACACACAAGCTTTTGAAAGCTTAAAGAAAGCTCTATGTCAAGCACCTGTTTTAGCGACACCATGTTACAGCAAACATTTTACACTCTTTGTTACAGAACGCGAAGGTACTGCCTTGTCAGTACTCACTCAGGAACAAGCAGGATCACGCAAGCCATGTGCTTATTTTTCCAGTACATTAGATCCCGTAGCTCAGGCTTTGCCTGCGTGCCTGAAATCAGTGGCAGCAACAGCTTTAGCAATCAGACAAAGCGATGCCATAGTGTTAGGACATTCATTGACAGTACAAGTACCACATGCAGTAGAAGTTCTTGTGAACCGAACGCAAACACAACACTTGACCATAGCAAGACTTACCGGTTATGAACTGACATTGTTTCAGCCACACATAGAGATCCGACGTTGTAATACATTGAATCCTGCTACACTTTTACCTGTAACTGGAACAGACCCACTAGCTCATGATTGTGTTGAAGTTATTGAAATAAAGACGAAACCCAGACAAGACTTAACAGACGTTCCATTGTTAGATCCAGACCTGACGTTGTATGTAGATGGATCGTGCATGAGAACAAGTACAGGAGATTTAGTGGCCGCGTATGCAGTCACAACAGACACTGAAGTTATTGAAACGAACTGTATAGATACTTTGTCAGCCCAAGCAGCGGAACTTATTGCTCTAACACAAGCCTGTATTCAAGCCACAAATAAGAAAGTTAACATATACACTGATTCACGTTATGCATTCGGAGTCGTACATGACTTCGGGGTGCTTTGGCGAGAGAGGGGTTATTTAACTTCCCATGGGACCCATATTCAGCATGGGTCTCTCATTCATGCTTTGTTAGACGCAATCCATCTGCCCACTGCTATATCAATTATGAAATGTAAAGCACACACGAAGGCTACGGATATCATTTCTCAAGGCAATGATTTAGCTGACAGAACAGCTAAACAGACTGCGCAGACTCACACATCCGACATGACAAAGCCAATAGTCCCGACACCAACACAATGTATGACAATTAAGGATCCCGCACTTGATATAATTGACATACAGTCACATGCCACAACAGAAGAAATAAAGAAATGGACTGAACTAGGAGGGATCCAGACAGATCAGGGATGGATGACGAAGGAGAAATCTGTATGGTTTCTTCCTGACTCTATGGTCCAAGCCATTATAGCTACAATTCACAGTCCGGCGCATCTAGGAGAGAAAGCTATGCTAGATAGCATTCAACACATTTGGTTCAATAAACATTTACGAGCAGCAGCTAAACAAAAAGTCCGTACCTGTATGATATGTTGTCAGTTCAACCCAGGAAAAAGTGTTTCCGTAGAACAGGGTGGATTTCATACTCCTGATCATCCTTTCGAAGCTCTCCAGATGGATTATATCCAGATGGAACGATGTCGAGGATTCAAATATGTTCTTGTAGTTGTCTGCGCTCTTTCCCGATGGACTGAAGCGTACCCAGTGTCAGATTACACTGCCCCGACCACTGCCAAGCAGCTAGTTCGAGAATTCTTCCCACGGTACGGTTTACCACGTGTTGTATATTCAGATAACGGCCAGCCTTTCTCATCTGAATTAATGAAACATGTTTCACTTTTGCTGGGATATCAGTGGAAGTTTCATTGTGTCCGACACCCCGAGGCAGCAGGTCTCGTGGAACGACATAATCAAATTTTGAAAATCAGACTGTCAAAAATATGCCAGGAGAAAGGTGTTGACTGGATAGTAGCCTTACCAGTTGCACTATTTTACATAAGAATGGTAGCACACTCTCGAACAGGGCTATCCCCGTATGAGGTGATCTTCGGCAGACCACCGAATATGTGGGGGACGCCTATACCCCGTAAAATAACTGATGTTGATTGTAATATGCTGACAGATTACCTGGCTTCCTTGATGTCTGCACTACAATCTTGTCGTTCACAGGTAGCTGCAGCCTTTCCTGACAACACTGAGGTGAAACCCCATGACGTAATCCCGGGCGATTATGTCCTTGTGAGGAACTTTGACAGAAAGACCCAACTGGAGCCGAGGTGGAAGGCACCCAAGCTAGTCCTGTTGACCACAAGGACAGCCGTGAAGATCGAAGGAAGAAAAGGTTGGATCCATTCAAGCCACATCAAGAAATTTCATGGACTTCCTTCAGATATAAACAGTCCCCCTCGTGTGTCTTCACCCATTGACTCAAAGCTACCTCTGGCTGAGGCCAGTAGCACAGACCTCTACAAACTAAAACTTAGACCCAGGCCGTCGGACGATTTGATTGTTTAAGTCCTCTCCTAGGTGAAGCGGTTGAATTTGTCCCGACATGTATCCCTTAGGTCTGACTCATGAACAATCAAGAACAATGTTGAAACGACATACATACTGTAAAGCACTGCGTAGCCACTGTATAGTGACATTATTAATTTTGTTTTTCTTGAGTTTTATAATAATTACTGCAAGTATATTGTTGCATATGTATTATCCTGTTTCTAAACATATTTTTAATATAACTGACGAACATTCTTTTAGTGACCTACCCCCACATGAATTATCCTATAGACTTGCGCTGCGTAATAACACTTTCATTAGTATGTTACACCATTCCCATCAGACTAGTAATGCCACTAATTGTTGGGTGTGTGGCCGACTTCCTCCCTATCAGAATAACAAAGGAGTTCTGCCTTTCTTCCCCCATCCGTTCACACATAATGGCTCCTGTGGAGCATGGTTTAGTTTACTGAATTCCATAGACTCAGATACAGCAGTTTATCAATACCATTGGATATGGGGAAATCTGAATCTAGTTTTATTCAAAGTCTGTTACCCTGATAAGAAGGGTCACCCCAGTAGAACAGGAACTGATCTAGAAAATGAAGTGTATGGATTAGGTAATTTTACACCTAATCTTATGATTCTGAATGTCGAATCCGAAGTTGAACTAATTCTGCCCACTATGTCAGTATTTCCAGTTAAGGGTGAATTATGTGTAAGAAAAGTTGGTTCCATACATATGGGCCATAGCAAATGCGTTACTACAGTAGAATATAGTGATCAAGGTAAATCTTCATTTAGAGCTTCTCGCCATTCCTACTTTATATGTGGTCAGACCGCATATATGCGTCTGCCTCTAGATTGGGATGGTACCTGTTACATAGCATTCCTTTTGCCACCTGTTTTCCTAGCTCCTCCTGATTATTATAGAAATGTTCATTTAGTACACAATAGAGAGCGAAGAGATCTCCCAGTTGTCGATTATACTGAGACGGCATGGGATAAGTATGTAGATTTCAATAAAGGGATCTTTCCCTATATAGGTACAATTTCAAATAGTAAGCTGATACGTAGGCTAACCAAGACTCTTGAAGCTGTAGTGAATGAGACTATAGCCGCCCTAGGCAATCTGACAGAGGAGCAATCAGTGATGAGAATTGTTGTTCTTCAGAATCGTCTTGTCCTTGACGTCATCCTGGCCGATAGGGGCGGAGCTTGTAGGGTCATCGGATCCAGCTGCTGCATATTCATACCAAAAAATTCGCCATCTGTATATAAAGCTATAACACGCCTTCATAAGATTGTGAGCCAGATACACGAGAATCCAGGCACTTGGACGTGGTCCGGGTGGTTGTGGAGTGTGATATCAGCCTGGGGATGGAGAGTTCTGTCCTTCCTAGGTATTGGCCTTCTTATACTATTCAGTTGCTGCTTATGCCTGCAATGTGGACCAGCGATTTGTGGTCTGTGTGCCACATCGTGTATTCCACATCAAGGTTTCCGTTCAAAATCCCGGAAGAAGAAAGAAGAAGAAATGATGCTCCATGAGCAAATCGATGGATTAATGAAGATCGATATCTCTTGAAGGGCAAGTAGGGGACAAGGAGGGAATGTGGAAATGTGGATTTTCCTGATCAGTTATGTCCCCTATCTTGGACCCCAACGGTTCTATGTGCATGTCACAAGTACATGTATGTTTCCCTCCAGTTCCAGTTATGAAGACGCAAATACATGTGCGTCCACCGTCAACATGTCCTCTGTCAGATCCGCCATCAATGGGCTGGATATTCAATTCCTAAGTATGAAAGGCCACCGACTTTATATGGCTAAAGTTACTCCATCTTTGCAGTTCAGGCAGAGTAGGCCCGATTCTGTCCTCAAAGCCTTTTCCTGCTCTCTGCCTCTGACAGCATCAGTTTGAGCCCGCATCTGCATCCATGAACTTTGTCTTACTTCCTGTGCAGCTAACGGTGCCTGCCTCGGCCAGTTTCGTCTGCCTGCCAAGAAGCTGTATTTCACCTTCGAATTATCTACTTTGCTCCTCAGCCGATGCATTCCTGTCTAGTAGTTTAGGTAAACATTTCCTTCAGCTCCCAAGCAAAGGGCTCGGCCTTTCTGTCCTCATGCAAGTAAATCATAGCCCTATTGCCATGGAAAGTTTCTGCCTCTCGCATCTCATATAGACACTTAGACGCTTGTACACGCACACACACAGTCAGTATAGAATAGATTCTGTCCGAGAGTCCTTCCTTGTGGATAACATAGTTCTTTAAACATAGGATGTTAGATATGATTTGGGATTAGGTTGACTTGACCCCCTAGACTTTTTGTCTCCACATGTAGAGCTAAATGTCAAGTCCCCTTCACCCCCTAGTTACACGTCAATTACACGTCATGCTGCTGCGCGCGCATCTATGCCAAGTATTATCTTATAGATCCACCTATGCACAACACCATGACCAATCAGGTTTCTTTTTACTCCTTATTACGCCCATTTTCGGTTACGCACTTATAGCATCGTTTCTCTTATCAATTGTTACGCCTTCTACATTGGTTTCATTGTAATGTATGATCTATAAAAGCAATTTCCTGTCAATAAAATATTGTACTTCACTTCCTGAACCCCCGTGGTGACGGAACCTGAAGGCCGCGACTCGAGTCGGCTATTTTGGAATAAAGCCCATTCAGAAACCTCTTATACCACGGATTCTGCCTCTTATTATTCTGAGCTGTTTTATTTAAGATTCCGTATGAAATTCAGTCCAGGTAAAAGAATATTTACCACAAAGTGGCGCTCATAAGAAAGTTTGGACTAACACCCGAAAAGTACAGACAGAAGTTCCGGGGTAGTCACAAACTGGGCACACAGAATTAGGTGGACTTCCTGGACTATGCAAAAAAGGCACTAGAGGGTTGGATACAGGGCAGTGAAGTGAGGAACTACGAGGGGTTGTTTGATTTAGTACTGAAGGAACACCTGCTCGAAAAATGTTTCCCTGAACTGCGTCAACACCTGGTGGATAGCAAGCTGACCAATCCCCGGAAGCTTGCTGAGGAGGCGGACATTTGGGCTAGTACCCGGGTGTCCACAAGGGGGACTGGAGGGGATACTCAAAAGGCCGGACAGGGCGCCCCCCAGAAGAAAGAGGGAGGGGAAAAGAAAAAGGAGTTCTCCAAAGGCCCCCAAAATAATTTCCAAGGAAAGGGAACAGGATTCACCCCTAGGGCTAACCCACCCAGAAACCCTAATCCTGGCCAGAGTCAGCAGCCAAGGGTTGTCCATTGCTTCGAGTGCGGTGGCGTTGGACACTATAAGGGAGATGCGAAGTGCCCGAAACGACCACCCCCTCCCATTGGAGGAAAGGCCCCCGGAGTAGCTAGTGCAGTGCTCGGGGAGGAGATGCCCTTAACTAAGGGAAGGGAGTGGGCGGGTGTCACTTTAGTGTCCCTGGGAGAACGGGAGATGGTTCCTAAGATCCAGGTGCCCGCAAATACCGTAAAGTATGGGCAGTGGGTCACCATCAACAGCCAAAGAGGGGAGGCTCTGAGAGACACAGGAGCCAGTATGACTATGGTACGTAGCCAACTGGTGTCTCCAGAGCAGGTAATTCCCGATGTACTCCACCCAGCCGCGATGGCTGACGGCAGAACCGGCCACTATCCGGTGGCCGAGGTTCCCTTTGAATGGGAGGGGGTTGCAGGTTCACTTCGAGTTGCCGTAAGCCCTGCCGTGCCAGTCGATTGTCTGCTGGGGAATGACATGGAGCACAATGCTTGGAAGGAGGTGGAATACCGGACTCACGCTGAGATGCTGGGTACACCTGACTGGGCCTGTGTCAGCACAGGGTCCGCGACTACCCGGAGAGGGAGTTTGTTTCGACTGGAGCCTGGAACAAAGGCCCAGCCAGCTGCCGACCAAGGGAAGAACCGAGGACAGGAGGAGCCTGCCTCGGCATCCACGCCCCGTGTGACGGATAGGCCACCGGAGGTGGTGGACCAAGAGTCCGCGGTGGGGGATGTTACCAAACTGGAGGACCTACCCATCCCGGCCGAGTGGCACGTGGAGGGAGGGCCGACCAGGGAGGAATTCTGCAAGGGCCAGAGGGAGTGCCCTACCCTTGAGGGACTGAGGCGACAGGCCGAAGCCCAGGCAGCAGGGAACGTTGAGGGGAACTACAACCTTTACTGGGAGGATGGCCTCCTCTACAGTGAACCCAAGGCACCCCTACATGGATCGTCATGAGCCTTAGTAGTCCCTCAACGTTACCGAGCCTTCCTACTGGAGTTGGCTCACGAGATCCCCTTGGCAGGACACCTGGGGCAAGACAAGACCTTCGCCCGTCTTGTCCCACACTTTTATTGGCCTCAAATGAAAGTGTCGTCCGATACCTACTGCCGGACATGTGTGTCTTGCCAAGCCAGTGGGAAAACAGGGGTGAAGCTGAAAGCTCCCCTGGAACCACTTCCTGGCGTTAGCACCCCCTTTGAAAGGGTGGGCATCGACATTGTGGATCCGTTAGATCCGCCAACGTCAGCTGGTCACAGGTTTATCCTGGTTCTGGTGGATCATGCCACACGGTACCCAGAGGCAATACCTCTGAGGACCATAGCAGCACCTGTTGTGGCTAGGGCCCTGATGGGAATCTTTACCCGAGTGGGTTTTCCCAAGGAAGTTGTGTCCGACAGGGGGACCAACTTCATGTCAGCGTACATGCGGGCCATGTGGAAGGAGTGTGGAGTGACCTACCGGTTCACAACTCCTTACCACCCCCAGACCAATGGTCTGGTGGAGAGGTTTAACAAAACCTTGAAAGGCATGATCAGAAGTCTGCCTGAAAGCCTGCGGAGGAAATGGGACGTCCTCCTACCCTGTTTATTGTTTTCCTACAGGGAAGTGCCACAGAAGGGAGTGGGCTTCAGCCCCTTCGAGCTTTTGTATGGGCACCCTGTACGTGGACCTCTCAACCTGGTGAGAGACGGATGGGAAAGAACTCCCAGAAAGCTTCCCCAGGATGTGGTGAGCTACATGCTGGCCTTCCGGAGCCAAATGGCTAAGTTGTGGAAGCAAGCTTCGGACAACTTGGAAGCCAGCCAAGCAGTAATGAAGGCGTGGTATGACCACAACACTCACCCGGTGGAGTTGGAGCCTGGCCAGAAGGTGTGGGTGATCGAACCGGGAGAGCTTAGCACCCTCCAGGATCGCTGGACAGGACCCTTTGAGGTGTTGGAGAAGAAGGGTAAGGCTACCTACTTGGTGGATCTTAAAACCCCTCGTCAGCCCCTACGGGTGCTGCATGCCAACCGCCTCAAACCCCACCACGAGAGGCCCGAAGTCATCTTGATGATGGTGACTGACGGAGGAGAGGACGTGGAAAGCGAGCCTCTCCCCGATTTATTTGCGTCTCAAGAGAAGGATGGGTCGGTGGAGGGAGTGATTCTCTCCCCCTCCCTAACTCCTGAACAGCAAGAGGACTGCCGCCAGGTCCTGGGACAGTACTCTTCGTTGTTCTCCCTTGTTCCAGGTAGGACTCACCTGTGCGTCCATGATGTGGACACAGGAGACAGCCCACCTGTGAAGTCCAAGATCTACCGGATGTCAGACAAGGTGAAGGCCAGCATTCACAGTGAAGTCACTAAGATGCTGGAGCTAGGAGTAATCGAACCTTCCAGCAGCCCCTGGTCCAGTCCGGTGGTGTTAGTACCAAAAGCCGCACCACCGGGTGGCCAACCGGAACTGAGGTTCTGTGTGGACTACCGGGGACTGAATTCAGTAACCAAAACTGATGCTCATCCGATCCCTAGGGCGGATGAATTGATTGACCGGCTGGGAGCTGCCCAATATCTAAGTACCTTTGACCTTACTTCTGGGTACTGGCAGATCTCTTTGACTGATGGAGCAAGGGAAAGGTCAGCCTTCTCCACGCCCAATGGCCACTACCAGTTCTGTGTGAAGCCCTTTGGGCTCAAGAACGCACCTGCCACGTTTCAGCGCCTGGTAAACCAGATCCTCACCGGAATGGAGAGTTTCTCTGCTGCTTATCTGGATGACATAGCCGTCTTCAGTAACAGCTGGGAGGATCACTTGCGTCACCTGCAAGCTGTTCTCCAGGCCCTGAGACAAGCTGGATTGACGATCAAGGCCAGCAAGTGCCAGATCGGGCAGGGGTCGGTAGTGTACCTTGGACACTTGGTGGGTAGGGGAGCGGTGCAACCCCTCCAGGCGAAGATCGAGGCCATCATGGCCTGGGAACCCCCCAAGACACAGACTGAGGTCCGAGCTTTTCTGGGCCTCACGGGATATTACCGCCGCTTCGTGAAGGGGTACGGTACCATTGTGGCCCCCCTCACGGAGCTCACGTCCAAGAAACAACCTCGACGGGTAGTCTGGACGGAGGCTTGTCAGCAGGCCTTTGTGAGACTGAAGCAAGCCATGTGCGAGGCCCCGGTCTTAAGGGCCCCAGATTTTTCCAAGAAGTTCATTGTCCAGACGGATGCATCAGAACATGGCATTGGGGCAGTGTTATCGCAACTCAATGAAGAGGGTCTGGATCAACCTGTGGTCTTCCTATCCCGGAGACTACTTCCCAGGGAACAGAAGTGGAGTGCAATAGAGCGTGAAGCCTTTGCAGTGGTATGGGCTCTGAAGAAGTTGCGGCCATACTTGTTTGGCTCGCACTTCCTAGTTCAGACCGACCACCGGCCCCTTCGTTGGCTGATGCAGATGAAGGGGGAGAATCCCAAGTTGTTGAGGTGGTCTATCTCCCTACAGGGAATGGACTTTCAGGTGGAACTTCGGCCTGGAGTGGACCACGCCAATGCAGACGGTCTCTCAAGGTATTTCCGCCTTAGTGAGGAGAACTCCCAAGGGGTTGGGTAGCTCTCCCCACTTTCAGCTGGGGGGACGCGTGTTAGACCTGTCAGCCTTTTGGGTGGTCCCTCCTCATCATTATTTATTTTGTCCCCCTTTTGCCTCAAACCCTGTTAGAATTTTTCCTTTTTGGGAACCACCAGACTTTTTAGTATTGATGCAGATTCAGGGAGCCATTTTATCTACCCCTGGAACTTCTGTCTGAGGGCCTGGAGCACAAAATGGTGGCCACCCATCGTCACCTGTGACATCACTGGAACCTACTAGAACCTTCTGCAACATTCTGGAACCCTGTGACAGTTGGAGGCGGTTTAGAATGTTGGGAAGCTAACTCAGAGTTGACAGTTGGAGTGGGCAGTTGGCACCTGACTGGTGAAGAGAGAGCAGCAGAAACCTGAAGGAGGAAGGAGTGAGGCAGCAGGGGTGGAAACTTGTGCCTGGAGTGGGGTCCATAAACCCACCCTTGATACTAGTCCCTACTGACTGAGCCCAGCCTGGAGCCCTGTGTGGGAGAAAGCAAGAAAAACCATCTTAAGGACCTGGACAGCAGGAACAGGCCTTAAAAGTAAAGAACAGCAAGTTCCTGACCTGGTTACTGGTAACTTCCTGAAGTCCGACGTCGAGAAGCCTGGAGACCTGGAGCCCGAGGTGGAGAAGCGGCGCTGACTGGAAAGCAGACGTCGTACCCGAAGCCGCCAGAGGTCGAGAGAGGGCGCCGACGGAGGTCGTGGAGAGTACCAGAGGTCGAGGAGGAAGTCACCCAAGGTCGAGTGTGCGGCGTCGACGGGGGAGTGAAGTCCGCCCTCCGGAGTCGCCGGAGACCGAGGTGGAGCGTGCCGGAGGTCGGGAGTGGAGATCGCACTCCGGAGTCGCCGGAACCTGAAGAGAGTCGTGCCGGAGGTCGGGAGTGGAGGTCGCACTCCGGAGTCGCCGGAATCTGAGGAAAGGAGCACCGGAGGTCGGGAGTGGAGATCGCACTCCGGAGCCGCCGGAAGTCGACATCGAGCCAAGGCCGGCCGATGTCATCGAACCGGAGCCGCCCGAAGTCGACATCGAGCCAAGACTGCCCGACGTCATCGAACCGCAGGTCGACATCGAGCCGAGGCCGCCGACATCGAACCGGAACCGCCTACCGGCGTCGTCAAGAACTGTCATTGCGCCGAGGCCGCCGACATCGAACCGGAACCGCCTCACGGCGTCGACACGACTCCAGCGGCGTCGGAGCTTCATAAAAAGGGCAGTAAGTGGAATAGAGGGCGCCTAAGGCCCTGTGGAGCCCTAAGAGACCATCCTAGGGGCTAGAGAGGTGCTGGAACCAGCTTGATTGTGCCAGGGGTGAGCTGAGACTAATACAGAGGGGTTGTGTAGTGTGGGAGAGTCAGATCTCTGGATTCCCCCTTGATCTACCTCAGTTTAGGCCTCAGCCTTGTCCAAGCCAGGGAGTATACCCCTCAGGCCATCCAAATCTCTACAAGCTGGGATTGGGTCAAATCATCCCATAGCACCTCAGGAATGTGAACTGATTTTCAAGTGTCACTGTTGGCTTTTATTATTTATTGAGAGCACTGTATTTATTGTATTCATCCTATTTATTGCCTCACAGTATTTATTGTCGCACAATATTTATTGTCTCGCAGTATTTATTGCCTCATAATATTTAATTGCCTGTTATGTAATGCACTTATATTTATGCCTTGATTATTTATGATCTACCTTATTTATTGAATCGTTGAAATATTATTTATTTGACGTACCCTTCCACAGGAAAAGCCTTGTGTACTGTGATTGTATTATTATTTATTTAATCAGCAACTAAGAGAAAAGAAGATAAAGAGATATATTTTCAGTATAATTTTTAAGGTGTAGTGTCGTTTTTGGAACGGATGAACGCATGGTTATTGTGAGGGTGTGACGTATGCTTAACACGGTGCCTTCCTTCCCGCTCGAGCCAAGCTACCACAGTGTGTCTGGGAGAACACCACCACCCTTCCGGTGTGGGAGTGTGTTTTTCTAACAATTGTCATGAAGAATGTGGATTACATGACTCTTGTCTTGCACTTGGCCCTTTTGGTCAATGAGTTCTCTTTCCCCTTTGGGAATGGAGGATAATGTCTGATAACTGTCAGATGGTTGTTAAGGGGTCCCCCTCCCATTTTTCCTCAAGGTCTACTTTTTTCTGGTCTGTGGGTTTATTATTTATATGTTCTGTGACAGTGAGCATGGATTCTGTTAAGAGGCAAGCTCTTGTTCAGCTACTCCTGCGTGCATTTGGTCAGTTGTTAGTTATGACCGGTTGATTCTCTTTGAGAACTTGCGTAGGATTAGTTTGCAGACCCTCCTCCAGGGGGTATAGCTATGGCACTTAATTCAAAAGTTAAGGAATCTATGGCTAGATGTCTCTATCAGATGTAAAAGTTACTTACCTTCGGTGACAAACTATCTGGTAGAGACACAGTCTACCACCAGATCCATTAACACCAAGCCCATGCTACCCACTCTGCGAATGACCTATGAGGTAAGGGTTAAACCCTTTTGCAGTAATGGTTTTATATACCAGTGATCACTGTCTCATCTAATGTTGGGACTCAACAGACCACTTGGTTTTGCCACATAGGTTTTAGATGTTGCCATGCCATCCATTTCCAAATGTGACTGGTCGGTACGGTGGGGGTGTTTTCTCTTTTACACAGGATTAGACTCCAGTGAGCCATGTTGATTTCTTTGTTCTTTCTTGAAAGTCTTTGTTTGGTATCATCATACTTTGTATAGGCACTATCAATATGCCACATAATGGTGTGATTCAACAAACAGCTTGGTGTTGTTTTTTTATAGGTTTTGTTTTGCTATTACCATACCATTCATTACCATTGATGAATGATCTATAGAGTGTAGGGTTTTCTTCCCTTACATGTGGTTATTTACCAGGGTGCACAGTTTCATTTAGCCCTGTGCTTCGTTTATTATTTTCAGGGTTTTCTTTAAAACCAATGTCTGGTAGTAACATATCATTAGATGTTTCTTTCTTATTAATGTTTCAAAGATTTTTGATCTTTTTGGCACATTGTTTACACAACCAGTTCCTATAGTGGCTTCGCGTTCTGGCGCGGAAGGTCTCACAGCTGAAACTGATGTCCGCGCACCGAAGGGGACTTAAATGGCTCCGCTGACGTCATGACCAGTGTTGACATCATCACACAGCCGTAATCCGCCGTCCTCCTTTGCGCAGAGGTACTGCTCAAAAAATGTACAGATCCAGACTGGCGCTTAGGGAGAATTCAAAATGTAATGACTCTGCGGATCAACTGTGTCTCTAACAGATATTACGTTACTGAAGGTAAGTAACTTTTACATTGCGTGACTTCGCCAACATTAAAAAAGAAATAATCAGATCTTCAAGAATAGCAATACAGAAAAACAAAGTTATGCACTTTGTTTTACATTTTGTCGTTCTTTTGTACTGCATCTTTGGTTTTAATGCAGGTCCACCAACATTAACTAAACAATTGTTATTGCTTGTGGCATCAGAATGCTGGGTTTCATGTTTAAAACTTTGTGGACATAGCAGTGTTCTAAATGGAGTGGATGGGGTGCTGTAGTCAGTATATTTTAGTAAACTGATTAATGCTTGTGTGACAGCCTTGCGTATTTTACCCAGAATGCAGCAATTCAGTATGTCTGAACTCGTGCATGGCCATGGAGGTGAATTGCTGTACTTCTGTGTGAGGTTGACATGACAGTATGCTAATAGCCACTCAAATTTTGCGATTGTGCAGCGATTTTTGTATAATTATGGATTTGTTGCATTTGCCACATAATCCATTATCTGCCGCATAATGTACATATTTTTGCTTGAAAAGAATGTGTTTCTAGCCCAAGCGGTTCAAAGGTTACTAACAATGCAGGGCCACGTTTTAGGGCTCTTTGCTAAGCTGGTTTAAACTACGTGTAGCTACTAGATATGGAGAGCCTTTAAAGGCTTGAGACAGAGGCCTGGCTTTGATTTAGATCAAGGTCCTCACTGGCCCTTGAGCCCAAACCCAGCTGAGCTTTTCTCTAGCTGTCTCTACTATCTCTGCTCTACCCCCATGCTCCAAGAATGAAATACAATCATTGCGCCTATACGAGACCTATTGACATTGTAAATGTTTTTCAAAGATGTTGCAGAGCAGTGAGGGTTGCTATGCAACATGCTTTAAATTAAGTAAATTAAGTAAAAACAGTGTGCGATGGCCAATGGCACTGTTGTCTGCTCCACTGTAGAAAACAGCCTCTCTGTGGAGTTGCCATTCATGTGCATCCGCCGCCTTATTTTTACATTCATGTCTTTTGTGTGGACCATGGAGGTCACAGACAGGAAGCCTACACTAAGGTCCCCACCAGGCCAGAAAATGCATCAGGGACTTCAGTTTTATCTCACCCTGAAGTGAGGCTGTATATTGGGAGAAAAACAGAAGTGCTGACAGATGCTCTGTCCCACCGTGGCGGGGCAGCCAACCATTGCTCAGTTCTTTCACCTCAGAAGGTGCCAACATGGCAGCAGGAGCCGCTTCCAAATCATACTGCCGACATAGCAAGAATCGTTCAATAGGCCTATCGGCAGCTCCTCCGCTATGGCGGAGGAGTGTCGCCCCACTGCTTTTGAGCAGTGAAGTAAAGGAAATATAAAACAATGACAACTTTGAGTTATTATCATTTTATGTTTCCTTTGCTCAGGGCTGCTCTGCTCTTGGAGTAGGGGAGCAGTGGTTTGCCCACTCCTAAGTGCACAATGACTGTTTGTCGGCCCTCTTGGGCTGCCCAAACCAGTCATGCTCACTTTCCCCGTTCTCCATGCATGCTGCATTACAGTCTGCATGGACAACATGCCCAGGTCCCAATTCTCTGGCTAAGCAAAGAATCAGGAAGCTGAACACCAATCACAACTTTGCATTGCAGCATTGTGCTTGGTCAGGGGTGCCTGGGTGCTTACTAATTGCAGCGTTGTGATTGGTCAGGGGGGCCTGGCTGTTCTTACTGTTCCATGAGGAAAGCAGGAGCAGAGACGCGGAACCCGGTGGCAAGGGAAGTATATGTTTTATGTATTTATTTATTTTTTGTATTGTGCAACGCCGCCCCCGCGCCCATTCGCACCCATTTATGTGCCCCGCCCCTGTGCGCCCGCCCCCGCCTCACCTCCCACGAGTCATTCCAGCCAGCACTGAAATAGGATGCGGAAACAGCGGCTTAATAACACACTTCTTTTTGTGAGAAGGTTTTTGGGGGGATTGATATTATTTTATATGCGAAACTACACATCAGATACCCTCCTTACATCCAGAGAGCTACCAGAAGCATGGTAGAAGCAGACACTTTACAGAATAAATACCTGCCATTTGTTGTAGTTTTAAGCGTCTGCAAATGCCTGGAAATTATATTAATAGGACTATGAATACAATTGAATGCATTCATTTGTACAAATGTTTTTAAATCAGGGAACGTTGACGTATCTCTAGAACACATTTAAGTGTTTTCTATTTTTATTTGCTGTTTGAGGTATGTACAGTGTCGTAAATAAAGTATTACGCACTCATAATTTCTTTATCAATATGATCATGCATAAAGCAAGAGGCTGAGTCTGTGGTATCAGGTTCAAAAGGGCTTTATTCCAATAACTCGAGTTATAGGGAGAATAGTTCCATCACCACAAGGGATCTGGAAGGGTCTCAAAGTATTCTCAGAATATTCTCAGACTATTCTCAAACTTTATTCACAGAGTACAGTATATATATATTTGATATTATACGTAAGCAGAAGAGCAAGAGAGAATAAGATAAGAGCATGTGGGCGTGTAAGTAGGCGTGAAGGTGGGCGTCCATGTGGGCGTCCACGTGATGATCATTGGTGAATGTCATAGGTGGGTGGATACCTGGAGGGGGTTGCGTGGTCTGCTGGAATTTTACTGGAACTTTGCCTTACTTGTGCTCAACTCGAGCATGACGTGTAACTGACGTGGGGAAGGGTTGCTGTGCAACCGGGGAGTCTGGAAGTGAGGCCTTCAGTGAGGCCTTCAGTGTCAGGACGACCAGCACATCTTGTTTTATCTGATATCTAAAGACTGGAGCAGGGACTGATTGGTGACATAGGTTGCCCATCACCAAGAGCCAATGTGGCATCTATTTCTTCATTTACTGCGTAGGCCTTACATGGGGGCTATGGGCTTTTCACTGACGTGAGCTTTGCAATCACACAAAGAGAGACAGTAAGGCTAGGCTCCCTCCTTGCAGACGAGTCGTGTTCATTCCTCCTTCTCCAGGCAGGAATGCGGTTTAGTAGGAGTAAGCAGATAACCGTGCTCAATACTGTCTCGGCACCTCGAACAGGGCCCCTTTGGCTGAGGCCCAAGTGTGCAAGGCCAAGGATACGCAGCTGCAGCTTTCTGAACGTCTGAGGCCTGAAACCTCTTTTCGGGTCTGGCTGAGCCACAAAACACGGGTTTTCATGTGGTGCAGGAAAACATGATGCAAAACGTGTAGGCCTCAATACAGATTTGTCGTTTCTCTCATGGGAGACTGGATGATGGCAGGCCACGTTTATAGCATAAGCATCATGATAGACAGGCCATGGTGATAGACAGGCCATGGAGGGGAAATGCATGGGTTACATGCATGTATACATAAAGCGTTTAAGGGGGACATAGGGGACATATAGGTCTCACAATTTTTATTTCCTCATTCCCTCCTTGTCCCCTAGTGGACCCTTAACGTCACATCTATTCTCATGAGATAGTCGATCTGTTCTTGTATCATTATTTTTCCATTTTCAATGCTTTGTAAATGGGGATGTGGAACACATGCAGTAGCACACAGGCCGCAAATGGCCGGGCCACACTGCAGACATAGACAACAACTGAATATCATTAGTAGTATTAATCCACAGACGGTCAACACTTTCCACCCCCATGCCGATATTATTTCCCAGAGCCAACTGGACCAAGTCCACGTGCCTGGGTCTTGATGTATGTTTTGGGCAATTGTGTGGAGCCTTGTTATTGCTTTGTATACAGACGGTGCGTTATTAGGAATAAAAGAAATTATGTGTAGTACGTCCCACCCCAGTCTAAGGGCAGCTGCACATAGGCTGTCTGGCCACAAATAAAGTAGGTGTGTCGTGATGCTCTGAAATAGGACTTTCCTTTGCCTTTAAACACTATTATAGTATTACACTCGCTGTGCCCCAAATGTACTGAGCCTTCTTTTCTGACACACAAGTTCCCTTTTACTGGCAGGACTGTAATTGAGGATGGACCTAAATTGTGTATGGGCTTGACATTCAACACTATAAAATCGACGGTCGCATTTCATTGCAGATACTCTTCATTTTCTAGATCTGTACCTTTCCTTTGGGGAAGACCTTCTTCATCTGGAAAACATGCTTCATTCATGACTTTATTCAAGTTACCCCATACCCAGTCGCCCCTACACTCCTTGTCTTGACATTCTTTGGCATCACCGTTGATGGATGTCATTAAGGCAAACCATGCTCCGCAAGATCCATTATGGGAGAACGGAAAAGGGAAAAGAGGCTACACTCCCTTCATCTTCTGATACGGGGGAAGTCGGCCACAGACCCAGCAGTCTGTAGCATTGCTAGTCTGATGTGAATGGTGCAGCATCTGAATAAAGGTATTGTTGCGTAAGGCAAGTCGATATGATAGCTCATGGAATGGTAGATCACTAAATGTGTGCTTTATGGTATCATTAGTGGAGGAGTGTAAGAGTGAAGCAATAGGAGGAAAAATAGCATGTAGTATTAAGCTGATACATATTATCGTGATGCACAGAAGAGATAGAAAAATCAAAGTAACTATACATCTACCACGTAGTATTTGCTTTTCATCTTGCTCTTTTTCTCATTCGTTTCGTTCGAGATCTTATGCAAGCCAGAATACATGTTCAACCGCTTCACCACCTAGTGGACTTAATTGATCAAACGGGTTCTGACTTTTTAGATCTAAGTTTAGCTACGTACTCCTGCTGGGGAGTCAAGCTATCCTGGCTGATGACGGCTGATAGCCAGAAACCGGTCCTAGGATGCTTGATTCCGGTCCAGGGAAGACATGGCTTGGCAGTTCGGGCTGGATTGTTCCTATGAGGCACAGGGTCAAGACTGATTTGCATATGGCCATGTCTAAACTGGGGTGGTGTAGTGGGCAAAAGAACGATGGATTTAACCCAGATCTCTTGACTGGGGGAGAATGTCTGCATTGTCAGCATTCCGTCCATTATTTGTTTGTTGTAACGCTTTTCGCCCTAAGTGGGATGGGTATTCCCAGACGTGGGACCCATGCTCACTACGCCACTGGAGTCAAGCTATCCTGGCTGATGACGGCTGATAGCCAGAAACCGGTCCTAGGATGCTTGATTCCGGTCCAGGGAAGACATGGCTTGGCAGTTCGGGCTGGATTGTTCCCATGAGGCACAGGGTCAAGACTGATTTGCATATGGCCATGTCTAAACTGGGGTGGTGTAGTGGGCAAAAGAACGATGGATTTAACCCAGATCTCTTGACTGGGGGAGAATGTCTGCATTGTCAGCATTCGGTCCATTATTTGTTTGTTGTAACGCTTTTCGCCCTAAGTGGGATGGGTATTCCCAGACGTGGGACCCGTGCTCACTACGCCACTGGAGTCAAGCTATCCTGGCTGATGACGGCTGATAGCCAGAAACCGGTCCTAGGATGCTTGATTCCGGTCCAGGGAAGACATGGCTTGGCAGTTCGGGCTGGATTGTTCCCATGAGGCACAGGGTCAAGACTGATTTGCATATGGCCATGTCTAAACTGGGGTGGTGTAGTGGGCAAAAGAACG
Organism: Triturus cristatus; assembly: GCF_964204655.1. Taxonomy (NCBI): domain Eukaryota; kingdom Metazoa; phylum Chordata; class Amphibia; order Caudata; family Salamandridae; genus Triturus; species Triturus cristatus. The sequence continues at coordinate 80,222,745 of NC_140581.1, forward strand.
ATGGATTTAACCCAGATCTCTTGACTGGGGGAGAATGTCTGCATTGTCAGCATTCCGTCCATTATTTGTTTGTTGTAACGCTTTTCGCCCTAAGTGGGATGGGTATTCCTAGACGTGGGACCCGTGCTCACTACGCCACTGGAGTCAAGCTATCCTGGCTGATGACGGCTGATAGCCAGAAACCGGTCCTAGGATGCTTGATTCCGGTCCAGGGAAGACATGGCTTGGCAGTTCGGGCTGGATTGTTCCCATGAGGCACAGGGTCAAGACTGATTTGCATATGGCCATGTCTAAACTGGGGTGGTGTAGTGGGCAAAAGAACGATGGATTTAACCCAGATCTCTTCACTGGGGGAGAATGTCTGCATTGTCAGCATTCCGTCCATTATTTGTTTGTTGTAACGCTGTCTATAAGAGAAAGGAAGTTAGGTGAAACATATTTTAGTCTTGCATAGCCTTTTTCTTTTGTTTTATTCATCTCCAATACCAATTAGACATACACTGATAACGTGTTGTCTGCTATTTTAACAACATGATGATGGTAATATCATGTCTGTGAAATTTAGTAATTGTAAACAAGTTCCAGCCAAGCGCTGTGCAAAGATTGCCGTCGTCACAACCATCTCTGTACTGCACAGGAGAACTTGTATTAAATGCTAAACAGACTGGTCAATACAACACAAAAACAAAACATATATAAAATACATATGCCCAGCCATCAGTATACCAAGCACAGAAAGCATAGACAAATTACGTTAACATATATAAATGAGCAGTGATGCGCGATTACTGTACCTACAGCTCAGAGGCGAACATTCTGGCCTGCTTAATTTGTCAGGCTTATAATCAATAACTGATTTTCCTGCCCTATTCACCCCCATCTGACAGTAGGTCATCTTAATGATGAGCAGCTGTCAGCTGAACTGACTGTGTCGTTTCTGACACACAGGACCAGCAAGAATAATCAAAAATGAAGAACACACGAACATTTCTTTTTGAAAAGGTGTTATGCATCTATTTCAACACAATGTACCCTCATTTCCTATTTGAAGGCGCAGATCTCAAGTGTCTTCTCATACTTGTAACCTTTGGATCATTTTGCCAATCCAACTGGTGGCAACTTTTGGGCCACAATTTAAAAGTGTCTGAATTTGAAAATCGTTATTATATAGGCATATAGCCCTTAAAATATCAAGCAAGAGCATCATTTTACTTTTTGTCTAGAAGCAATGTAACATTTGCTAAGAAATAAAACAACACTTTTCCATTGACATTTCCTCTGGGCACTGGTTTTGCACAGAATAGAACAAAGGAATGTTTCTCGACTTTCATTTCTCAGCTGCCCTGTCTTATCAGAGAAGCTAAAAATAGCCCCTCAGCGTGGCTTGAGCCTGGGCTGCCAGCCATCTGTTTTTTTTTTTTTTATCTACTCCTGGCCCTCAAGGCTCTCCGGCTGTAGGCATTACACAGATACTATGTCAGAGAAGCTTTCTAAGCAGTGCCTCTGTTCTGCTCCTTTACCGGCCCCCACCTTACTTCCTTCAAGGTCAGAATCTGTCTCCGATTTCTGTATCACATTCTGCTCTATTCAGCCCCCACCTTCTCCTCACTCTGAAGCTGTCAAAGACAAAAAGTCTTCTCAATTCCATATAAACTGCAATAATTCGCCCTATTTAAAGATCTTTTTTATATACAATTTGTTCTCAGGGGGTCGTAATCTTACCGTCTGGACCCAGCACATTTGTTCACTGGACCACCAAGAACACAAACCTGTATTCTTGAACAATTTGCAAATTCGAAAAACCCACAATTTTTTTCTCAAGCTAAACTCTTAACCGATCACTAATTATTTTTCGTTAACACTTTGTACATTAGGGGTGTCATCAAATCACAGGTGTTGCTCTTTCTCTAGCTACACCCCTCTCAATTTCCTTTTGACAACGTAATCAAATGTTGAACCATGTAAACACCAGCTATGCGCTGTTCTTTTGGTGGGAGGCTCAAGAACATTTGAGCTACTATATCATTATTATATGTATCGGGGTACTTGCGGTGGCACTCTAACGGGTCTTTCTACTGGGGCCACTCTTGCTAGTTCCTCTGAAAGGACGGGATAAATACCAGCAACGTCAGTATTTCTTTCTCTTTCAGTCTGTTCTCTTTTTACCCCGCTCCCCTTCCTCCTGTAACTTCTCTTCTCTGGCTTTTTCAGACTCCTGTCCACTTCTCTCTGCTCTGTGGAACACTTACTCTGTCCTTCTATGTGACTCCTTGCGCCAAAACTCAATGGCATCCTTCTGAGCAGGTCTATATTTTCTCTTCCATATCTCTTACTCTACCTTCATAATGCTTTCCGCATCCCACGTTTCCGTGATAGGCCATCTACACTTTGTCTCTAAATCCTTCCTGCAATCCACCCATAGTTCTAAAAACAACACGGCATCTAAACCATGCTTACAGTACATGAAATGTCCAGGTGTGTCCCTAGGCGGAATGTTAACTGGTTCCTCTAGTACACCTTTTCTGGTACATATCTTACGCAGTTTCGAAAACAACGGCATGTTGGAATGTAACCTGAAAACAAAAATCACAATGACCCAAAAACAAAAACCACAATGAAACAAACTTACATAAAAACCTGACACATTCAAACCTAACTGAACCTGACTAAGACAATAACATTCATACAGTTATATCGGTGCACCTTAATACTTGGATAACTCTAATTCATTAATTCTTGATGCATGCACTTGAACATACCGGTCTCACAAGTGAGACACGTCTTTACCGTGTTCATTAAATGAACCCGTCTTTATTGCAACCCCCATGAGAAACTCACCGGGAAGCAGAACTTGAACTTGAACTTGAAGGCCTCGGACACTTGACGCTGCGCAGGGAATGGCGTATCTTAGGTGGATCTCTAGAAACCTCGGACACAGCTCTCTCGCAGGGTGGGCTCTGGGTCGGGACGATCCGCAATCCTCACCGCCTCGTATGGATGCCTGGTCGCAGTCCGTCTCCTTCGTTGGCCTGAGGGAGTTGGCGGGAAAACCCGCGACGTGCGCACTTGAAGTCCGTCACGGCTGTGGAAGGGGGCAAAACTGGACCCTCATCTCCGGCGTGTGGGGAAAGAGATTTGTCCCTATTCGGGCGCCATTAATGTCGTAAATAAAGTATTACGCACTCATAATTTCTTTATCAATATGATCATGCATAAAGCAAGAGGCTGAGTCTGTGGTATCAGGTTCAAAAGGGCTTTATTCCAATAACTCGAGTTATAGGGAGAATAGTTCTATCACCACAAGGGATCTGGAAGGGTCTCAAAGTATTCTCAGAATATTCTCAGACTATTCTCAAACTTTATTCACAGAGTACAGTATATATATATTTGATATTATACGTAAGCAGAAGAGCAAGAGAGAATAAGATAAGAGCATGTGGGCGTGTAAGTAGGCGTGAAGGTGGGCGTCCATGTGGGCGTCCACGTGATGATCATTGGTGAATGTCATAGGTGGGTGGATACCTGGAGGGGGTTGCGTGGTCTGCTGGAATTTTACTGGAACTTTGCCTTACTTGTGCTCAACTGGAGCATGACGTGTAACTGACGTGGGGAAGGGTTGCTGTGCAACCGGGGAGTCTGGAAGTGAGGCCTTCAGTGAGGCCTTCAGTGTCAGGACGACCAGCACATCTTGTTTTATCTGATATCTAAAGTCTGGAGCAGGGACTGATTGGTGACATAGGTTGCCCATCACCAAGAGCCAATGTGGCATCTATTTCTTCATTTACTGCGTAGGCCTTACATGGGGGCTATGGGCTTTTCACTGACGTGAGCTTTGCAATCACACAAAGAGAGACAGTAAGGCTAGGCTTCCTCCTTGCAGACGAGTCGTGTTCATTCCTCCTTCTCCAGGCAGGAATGCGGTTTAGTAGGAGTAAGCAGATAACCGTGCTCAATACTGTCTCGGCACCTCGAACAGGGCCCCTTTGGCTGAGGCCCAAGTGTGCAAGGCCAAGGATACGCAGCTGCAGCTTTCTGAACGTCTGAGGCCTGAAACCTCTTTTCGGGTCTGGCTGAGCCACAAAACACGGGTTTTCATGTGGTGCAGGAAAACATGATGCAAAACGTGTAGGCCTCAATACAGATTTGTCGTTTCTCTCATGGGAGACGGGATGATGGCAGGCCACGTTTATAGCATAAGCATCATGATAGACAGGCCATGGTGATAGACAGGCCATGGAGGGGAAATGCATGGGTTACATGCATGTATACATAAAGCGTTTAAGGGGGACATAGGGGACATATAGGTCTCACAATTTTTATTTCCTCAACAGATAAGGGCTACAATTACTAGTTTTACGTGATTTTGCCTATTTTTTACCGGCCGGGACATTAAAATACTGGTGGTCCCAGTAGAAAACTGGCCAGATGGCAACCCAAAATGTACATGTATGTTTTTTAGGTCGCGCGTGAGCCAGTGCGCAAGCACTGCTCTGCGAAGAGCTGTGGTAGCTTTGCCCACTCCTCTACCCTTATTTTTCATTGGCTTGTGTGTTTGTCCTTTCTAAATGCTTTCTTCTGATTCATTGAGGCTTGTTAGTCCCTCCTTAGTACAGCCAGGTCGTCATTTGTATCCTCTACAAACTGTGGTTCGCCTCAGAGAACTTGCCTGTCTTCGGTGTGTGTGTGTTTGGTTGCCTCGGGGCATCAGGGTGTGCCACGGGGTCTTTGTATCACCCCCTGGCACGCAGATCTCTTCATAGGAAGTAATGCCTCATCTCTGGCCGGATCCCCTCTGTAAGAGCCGGGTGCAGTCGGTCTCTCAGGCCTCTCCTCTGTAGCCCTTGCTACGAGCAGTCCAGAGGCGGCAGGAGGCAGGGTGCGTGCGACCGTAGGTCATCCGAGAACATGTATGACGGCGCTCTGTGCACTGCCTCTGGGATATCTGTGGTAGAAAATTATTTCTCCCTGCTGAAGGAGGAAAGGGCGTGATATTATTTCTTATAATTTATTTACAGATCTCCAACCCATACGCTGTAAAAGGTGACTGACTGCAAAAGTCACGTTTGAAGCAAGGTCCCTTCAGACCAAGCGCTCTTCTCTGAACACTTAGCTCAAACGTGCTCTTTTCTCATTGAAAATATGCACATGTTCCTGAGGCACAGTGTGGTTGGGGAAGGGGCGAGGGGTGATGTTTTGCTAATCATAGTGTTGTAAATAAAACAGCGATATGATTAAGCATTCACTGAAGACATGTGCTCTTCAGCTCTTCATTACGTTTTCTGCTTTATATTGACTAATGTTCGGACTCCATTTTGCTTAGCCGTCCGCCATCTTGTATGGCCATGAAGCCACGTGCTCTGCACGAGAAGAGTCTTACCTCTTCATTGGTCACTCCTGAGATCTGCCTAGCAACAGTCTATAAATAGCCCCTTGTACGTTTGGTGTATGTTCAAGACTGACCACATCTGTTACTAATTAGGCTTTGCTCGAATGTGTTTTCGCGGGTCTTAGGAACTGTTAATCCGCCTATGTATTGATCATGTATTGAACATATAAGGCCACAAATCTTGCTTCACGTTGTATCCGCCTACTTATGAGCCCCCCTATTGTGTATAAAAGGGGACCATTCGCACAAGTTCTTTGTGCTACTCTGTGCAATACTGTAGAGTGTTGCGTAGGTTGTAGGACCACCTTTGAAGGTTAATAAACTTTGTCTTTGTATTTTGCAGTTTCCGCGCCAACTTCCTTCTAGTACTTCGTATACAGAAGGGCGAACCCTTTGTACTTGCGGGCCTAGCTGGGGCCTGTACTCATCAATTGGCACCCGTCACGTGGGGCTCATCGGCGACTCGGATACTCGAAGGATTGGTCGTGACGAAGGAGTGGAACCTTGCCGGGGACGTGATCACTGCCAGCGGCGTCTTTAGTCCTGGCATCCCGAGGCTTTCTTCCTTCCCTTCCGAGCTGACCATCTGGGTGGTGCCGGTCCTCGACTGAGACCCCTTCTGTCGGTTTTGCCGTGCAATAGCCGTTTGGGCAAATTTGGAACTTGGCAGTTGGAACCTGGACGCTCTTGATTGGTAAGAACCGCTGTACGGTACTTGCTGCGAGCTTTTGAAGCCTGGGTTGGCAAGGCTATTTGATTTGATTTGTGATGACCGGTCATATTTTGAAATGAATAATGTGAAAATATATGCGTTGCAACACATATAGGCAGGTAATGTGGAGATATTTCTCCGGGGTTGTTTGAATTTGAACGGCGCAACGTTTAAGTGCCACTTTTTGATAATATTGCATATTTTGCACTATTCTTGAACATGCCTGCTTTGAGCGCACTCCGTAAGTGGTGCTGCTGTTTTGGGAACCGGTTAAGTCTTGAGGAATCTGAGGCAGCCCCCACAGAGGGGACTCCTAATAGGGATATGTATGTGAAGCACGGTCTTTCCCCTATAATGTACAGCACATTGTGGAGGAAATATACCAAGAAGGATCCTGAGTTGCGATGGCCTTTGTATGGATCGTTTGATATGCGTAAGATTGAGTATGTGGAGCAGTGTATATGTAAGCGGCGGGCGAGACAAGACATGTTTGAATGTATACGATTGTGGGTGAAAGAAGTGCGTGAGCGCGAGAAACGTGAAAAAGCGCTGAGTGACAAAGAGCAACGGAAAAAGGACCATGTGAAAGCGCAGGAAGCGAAACAGCGTGAGGAAAAAGATCTGGCGGAAAAACAGGAGAAAGAGCACAGGTTGCAAATACCGGGTCAATATGCTGTTCGGCAGCCTCTTTATCCTGTCCTTACTAATCTTGAAGATGATTTTTCTCTATTAGATCGTTCTCCGCCACCTTATGTTGGCCCGTCCGCTCCGGGAGTCAAAGATTCTGGATTGCTCAAGGAGAAGGTAGACACGCGGTCCATGTTATCAACTGATCGCATGGGTGAGCTTCGGAAAGTTTCTTTTCGGGCGCTTAAAGATAAACTATCTCTCGCTGAATTATTGTCGTCTTTGGAAGGATGGCAGGATAGGGAAAAGTTATATTTTGCTGAAACTTTTTCTGATGAAGTGGTTACTGCTTTTCGAAAATATTCCGATGTTTTTGAGCCTGATGATGTAGTGTTAGATTCTAAAGCATTACGTAACGGTGTCCTTTCTCCCTCTAAGGTACCCGATGCGGTTTGACGGCTGTTTGCGTTACGGGACGCGATGTTTGAACTCAAAGAGAAAGCGCGCCAAAAGAAAGAGGAGGAGGAGCAATCGAATCCGAATGCAGGCGGAAAGCAGTCGTCTATCATTCACTCAGATAAGATTGAATTAGTGCATGCTAAGCCGATGCGAGAGGCAGCGCCTCTGTACGTTCCTCCTAAGGGAGCGGGGGCCACTGCGGGGGCGAGGCTTCAGGCAGAAGAAGGCCAGAGCAGTGGAGGATACCGTTTCGGGCCCCACATCACGTGAATTCCAAAAAAAAAAAAAAGAAAAAAGGAAAGGGCACTGTTGCAACGCAACTGAAGAGGAGATGCGGCGCAGTGGCTAGAGCGGTTCACCACAGTTCAGAGCTGATCACTTAATCCCCTCCTGACTAAATTTGAAAACGTGTAGTAAGTAGTGTCTTTCATGGCGTAAAATTGCGATACAAGCAAGATAGCAGCGAGGACAGAATGACAGAGAGAGGGCAGGAGTAAATGTCACGCTTTCAGAATTCACTCGGGTGGAGCGAAGCCCCGAATGATTGTTGGGCTCGCAGAGTGTGGGCGTTATTTTATGGGTTTTTTCTGGCTACTTCCTGTTTTGCTGTACAGCGGACTGACTCCTAGCTGGGTACAACCACGCTGTATAAAAATACCAAATAGCAAAAAATAAATAAATAAATAAATAAAAAAAAATTAACTGTAAGAGAGCGCGCGATTGTGAGCTAGCACGAGAGAGAGGGCACGCGTTATCTTCTTGTCGCATCAAATATCTTATAAAACACTCCATTTAGAGCACACAAATATATCTGCGAGGGAAGAATGCAGATTTCCGCTGTGTTGAAAGCGTGCCTTGTTTGTCATGTCATGTTCTGAGGACGCCCGCGCTGAAAGGCTCTTGAAAGAGCCGGGGACACATGCAGCTCTCGGAGATAGCGCCGTCTGTGACTGCCATTCATCTCTGATGCCAATCACACAGATTAAAGGACGAGTCTCGTGGGCAGGCACAGCATGTTCTCGCCTTATGTCACGCATTAAAAAACTACTTTCGCTTTTCTTGGCTTTGGTGGGCGCGCATATAAATGGCGCCAATACCATCGGACGAGTGAACTCACCCAACCCCCCCCTTCGTGCCTGAATGTGCTCAGTAACCAGCGAGCATGTAAAGCGCGCCACTACCTGAATAAACAGATAAATAATTAAACAAATAAGTGGAGGAAGGGGAAAAAGTTAGGACAAGTACTTTAGTGCACCGACATCATTCCGAGCGCTCTGATCTGAAAGGAGATCTCCCCGAGCGGAATGCTAAATTTCGCGCCATAGGTGCGGAGGGCGCAGGAGTCGCGGGTACAGATGCAAGCTGTGGCTTTCACTCTTATGCTCCTAATAATAAAAAAAAAAAAAAAAAAAAAAGAGTTGTCATGACTGGGGGCGGGCGTTTTTTAATACATTGAGGTTAGGTTTGGTGCTGCTGGCAGCCGCGCTCTAGTCTTTCAAGGACAGTAACCTGAGTATTGTTGAAGAGAGTAACAGTAAAAAATGCGCAAAATGGGGTACAGAATCTGCAGAAGCACTTTGTAAATACACATTATCGGCAAAGAATGGACGATGGGACTAAGGCTCTGATACTTTAGGGGTGTCACGGGCTAATGGGTTGAGGCGTCCGACTTCGGACTACAAGTTTGAAGGTGCGAACCCCTACAGACCGGGGCTTCTTAGCTGTGGACACGGCGACGTCGAATCCCCTTGTGCCTGATTGTGTGATGTCAATGTGGGGCTATGTAAGGCGCTCCAATACCCTTGGGTCACGTTCACGCTATATTTAAAAAAAAAAGAGGCAAGCCGGTTAAAGCATTTAACCGTGCGGGGTAGGAGAGACGGTGCCTCGGCTACGCTGCCGACTCCAGAGCTTGGAAACCAAAGTTCGAGCCTCGGGGTCGACGCTACATCCCGTGATCCTGGGCAAATTACTTAACCCCCCGCGCCTACGAAAGAAACGAATGTGTCCTTGCGGAACCCAACTGGTGCTCATGTAAAGTGCTCCATTACCTTCGAGTCGAGTTAAAAAAAGAAAAAAAAAAAAAAGAAAAGAATGCAATTTCCCTGAATCCGACAAGAGGCTACGAGGCCACGCAGCCTTACGGCTAGAGCTGCCGACTTTGGAGCTGGGGGAACCGAGTTCGAGCCTCTGCGTCGGCTCAGCATCCTGTGATGCTAGGCAAATTACTTTAATCTCTTCCCTAAGGCGCTCCAATACCTTCGGGTCGAGTTCGTGCTGGAATACAGTACTAATGTCTGCAAAAAAAAAAAAAAAAAGTAGATACTTAGGAGCGACCGGATCTGTTAACGCCAGACTGGTTTCTGTTAACTAGCGGGGACGGGACCGGAAGTGAGCCACGTTGCTCACCAGGTACTTAAACCAAAGACCAACCCGCGCATCATGTGGGCGTATATCAATGTATAATAAATTTTCATCATTTTGTATAAAAAAAAAAAAATAAAAAAAAACAACCACTCTGGCGGTCGACGCAGTGTGGCAGACTGTGTGGTGAGGAAGTACTCCAAACGATTGCCCTCGCGGAAGAATGAACTGGTCTTTGGAGGCCCCCTAATACATTTATATATATATATATTTATCTTAAACGCACCGAATTCTGGTTCTGGAACCAGGGCGCATTATACGCTAAGGGCTGGCAAGGTTATATATAAATGATTAAGGAGAATAAATAAATGTGTCCCTTCGTAAGAGCTCATGCGCGCAGCGAAAGCGCCTCAAGACTTGTGGGTCGTTCCAGGAGTAGAAGTAAGCATGTGTGGGTGACTTCCAGCACCGTGCGCCCCAGCCGCTAGGCGCCTGTAAATGTTTTCTGGTAGGCATGGATCAAGCACCAGACAGGGAAGGCTGGTCTGCAGTGACACAGGGCTTGTGTTAGCATACCTGCTGCAAAGACCGTATGATATGCGGATCACGAGGGCAGGACGAGGTCAGATTTCGAAGCATAAGTTCGGAACATATGTAGTGCCGCCACTGTAGATTCGGAGTTTGGGCGGGCCCAGAACACGCAATCGGCGCAACCGTACTGCCTACCAGTAAAGTACAGCAGAGTGAGGGACGTCAGAGTTTAGAAAAAAAAAAAAAAAGAGGTCAAAAAACAAAAAGCAGAGCGGTAGTTAAACACTGTCGGACAGGGGCACAATAGAGGATGCGGTGTGATGAAGGTATACTGTATTACGCCTCCAAAGAGGCATCTGACTGTCTCTCAATTTTGATTTCATGTATACCCATGGCGGGAGGAGACAGTACTGTACGACACCGAAGAAGGACACCGTCGGAGCTGACCAGATGTGGGGGGAGCCGCAGGAAGACGTGAGCCTCCCTGGCGGCGTGGCGGAAACAACGAGTGTTTTGGTCTGTATGGGAGCACACCGACAGGGCGGTGTGTAGAAGGAGGGCCACTCACTTTGGGATGCCGCAGGGCAGGGTGAGTGCGCCTAACAAAATCGGGGTAGCAAACGGAGACGGCGCTCGCAGCCCAGCCCCCGCCAGAAGGTGGGGCACAAAAGAGACTAACAAGGTAGCGAGTTGGGGCCTAACTCCGGGGAAAAGGCTACCCCCCACACGCAAAGGGGCGTGGTTAACAACAAAGAACAATCTACGAGCTGTCAGGGTGATTTATGACCCTAGGAGTTGCAAAAGAGCAAACAAGACAAACCAGTGATTTATGGCCAGCCGATGATTTATGGCTGATGATTTATGAGGCTCATGCAGAATGATTTATGACAGCGGAATGAGGACAGATTGTGACAGAATGATTTATGACATACCAATGATGTATGACCCATGAGTTATGGCGGATGATTTATGATGCTCACGCAGAATGATTTATGACCACGAAATTCTGATGACAGGTGACAGAATGATTTATGACATACCGATGATTTATGACCCATGATTTATGGCTGCTGATTTATGGTGATCAGGCAGAGTGATTTATGGCAACAAAGGAAGGGCCAACAGAATGATTTATGATGGATAGTGATTTATGGCCCATGATTTATGATGTCCAGCTGACAATGCGCGATATCGCATTGGCAATAATGTGTGACATGATTTATGACCCCGGCCTCCAAGGGGATGTCCGGGGGAATTGTACAAGTGTGACTATGTAATAAGTAATAAACTGCGGCCAACAATTACCACCACATACGACGATTGTTGGCTGTGTTTTTAGTAATGCAGATGCACAAGTATGGTACGGTTCCTGGAATGGGCGCAGTGCGGCCGTTATGACTAAGTTAAAAACGATTATCCCGCCTAAAAAGATTGATTGGAACATGTTAGCCTCATGCAAACAGAAGGTTGATGAATCCGTTTCGGATTTCTTTACGCGATTCGAGGAAACGTTTCATGATTTTAGCGGTCAGTCACTTACGGATGATACGGGTCGACATCTTTTTGTTGATAAATATGTGTCGAATTTATTACCAGGAGTAGCAGCTCGATTAAAAGCGAGTGAAAGCTCTTGGACCACATCGTCTCCGGCAGCCCTCCTGACGATGGCTCAGTATTATGAGCGTCAGGAACAAGAAGCGAAGGGTAACGAAGAAAAGAAATCGAAAGACTTAAAAACAAAGGTGATGTTAGCGCAAGTGTATGGACCGCCTCGCCGGGGTGCTGAGAGAGGTGGAAGAGGGTTTTATGGTCCCCCTTTTGGTCGCCCAGATGTAACTAAGGATCAATGTGCGTATTGCAAACAGTTGGGTCATTGGGCCAGGGATTGTCCGGTATTGCAGGCACAGCGCCATGGGCGTGGCCAGGGGCCGATGAGAGGTAGAGGAGGTTTCTCGGGACCTAGAGGACATTTAACTGATCGCGCTCGATTTGATTCTAATATGCGGCCACGTGATGGGCCTAATGTGTTTGATCGGCAAAACCAGTATCAAATGTCCGATTATGAACGCCCTGGGTATCACGATTCACAGCATGCATAGGAGTGCGTAGGATGGGGGGAGGAATCAGTTGAAGTGCCAGTAGATCAGAGGGGTCCTTATGTTACAGCACAGGTTTTGGGTTCTACTGATCGGTTTCTGGTTGATACAGGAGCTACTCGTAGCGCTTTGTCCAAACAATTGGTTCCGAGGGCTCCCCTGTCTGGCTTAACGGTTACATCGATAGGGTTCGATGGCACACCTTCAATTAGCCCATTATCACAACCTCTTGCATTTCATGTTAATAAGTTTTCTACACCTTGTCCGTTTTTGCTTTCCCCGAACACGCCTGATAACATCGTGGGTCTGGATATGCTTAAACATTTCAGAGCCACAATCCGTTGCTCCCCTGAAGGAGTGCGTGTGATTCTAAACGATAACTATCCGAGGACAGGAAGGATGTGTTTGGTTGCAGAGGATACCGCATTGGCTTCTCTACCCAGCACTCTGTGGGCCACCTCGGATACTGATGTGGGACAGATGGTTATCCCCTCGGTACACATTAGGGTAAAGGAGGGAGCTGTGTTACCACGCCTACCTCAATATCCTATTTCGCAGGAGGGGGAGGAGGCCCTTGTGCAGATAGTGCAGGATCTCATTAAGGTGGGGGTAGTGGAGGAAGTTCTATACAATGTCTGCAATAGTCGTATCCTTCCGATTTTGAAAAAAGACCCTGATACTAGGGTTTATCGTTTTATTATTGATTTGAGGGAGGTGAATAAGATAGTGATACCTCAATACCCAGTGGTTTCTGACATCACGACATTGCTTACCTTGGTCCCGCCAACGGCAACCACGTTCTCTGTTATTGATTTGAAAAATGCTTTCTTTTCGATTCCTATTCATCCTGATAGCCGATACCTTTTCGGCTTCACTTTGAATAATCATTCATATCGATTTTGTAGAGTTCCTCAAGGCTACACAGAAAGTCCTAGCATTTACAGTCAAGCATTGAAACGACAGTTGGATTCCTTTGTTTTACCTGAAGGGGTGGCCCTCATACAATATGTCGATGACATCTTGTTGGCAGCCGATACTCCTGAGCAATGTGAGAAGTGCACGTTATCTTTGCTCTCCTTTTTGGCATTACATAATCACAAAGTCTCGAAGAAGAAATTACGATTCTGTAGACCAAAGGTAACCTACCTAGGTCAGCTTTTGTCTAAGGAGGGGCGTGCACTCACACTAGATCGCATTCAAGCAATTTTGGACACGCCAGTACCTTCCACGCAGAAGGACGTGCGCGCATTTTTGGGACTCACTTCTTTCTGTAGGCAATGGATACTGGGTTTTTCACACATAGTTAAACCACTGTTGGCACTTTTGACGAAAGACTCTCCAACTCCCCTTCCCTGGTCAGACGAGTGTGGGAGTGCTTTTCAACAATTACGACAAGCCCTTTGTTCAGCACCAGTGTTAGGTACCCCTGATTATACGAAGCCCTTTACATTGTATGTACATGAAAGAGATGGATGTGCATTATCAGTTTTAGTACAGATGCACGGCGACAAGCAGCGCCCTTGTGCATATTTCTCGGCAGTACTTGATCCTGTTGCCCGAGCGTTGCCTGGTTGTTTTCGCTCGGTCGCGGCGACAGCTGTGTCAATACGCCAAAGCGAAGGAATTGTGTTATCTCATAAGCTATTAGTGCTGGTCCCCCATGCTGTTGACGCGCTGTTGAATCAGACAAAGACGCAGCACTTAACTAGTGCTCGTCTAACAGGATATGAGCTGACGCTGTTGGCTCCTCATATCACATTGAAGAGATGTGCAACGCTAAACCCAGCCACATTGTTGCCATTTCCCGAGACTCAGCCGGAGGCACAAGAAACACATGATTGCATTTTTGTAACTGAGGAACAGACAAAGGGTCGTATTGATCTCCAGGATACGCCCTTTACAGATGTAGATGGAGAACTGTGGGTGGATGGGTCGTGCCTGAAGCTACCAGATGGTACGACTTCAGCGGCGTATGCAATCACCACATTACAAACAGTAGTGGAGACAGCACGCATACCACAGAAATCAGCTCAAGCAGCGGAACTAATAGCATTAACACGAGCATGTGAGCTTAGTGCAGGATTGCGTGTGAATGTCTATACAGATAGCCGCTATGCCTTCGGGGTAGCACACGACTTTGGTTTAATCTGGAAGGAGAGAGGATTTCTAACGTCACATGGAGCACAGATAATGAACGGAGAGTTAGTTCACAACCTTTTGACCGCAATGACATATCCAAAGAAGATTGCCATAGTTAAATGCAATGCACATAAAAAGGTGATAGATAAGGTGGGAGAAGGGAATGCTTTGGCAGACCGAGTAGCACGAGGCACTGCGATGCAGCCTGACTCTACTGCAATGTATGTTGTGATGTCGCAGGCAGAAAGATGGCACGATGCTAGGAGAGAAGTGTTATAGATACAGAGGACAGCTTCCGATAAAGAACGGGAGCAGTGGTCTATTGACGGAGAACTGGATGATGAAGGTTGTTGGAGAAATAAGCAAATGGATAAATGGAAGTTACCCATAGCTTTTGTACAACCTATGGTTCAGATGGCACATGGGCTAGCACATGTTGGAGCTTCCTCAATTGTAAAATTACTCACACAAGTTTGGGAGCATCCAGAGATTGCTAGCACGGCAAAGAGAGTGGTGCAGACTTGTATGATTTGCCTGAAGTACAATCCAGGAAAAGGGACACGAACTCCAGCTGGAGGATTTGCAACACCCACTGCACCTTTTGAAGTTTTGCAAATGGATTATATTCAGCTTGAACGCTGTAATAATCTGAAGTATGTCCTAGTAGTGGTTTGTGCCTTCAGCAAATGGATTGAGGCATACCCTACGAAAGACAATACTGCAATTACTACAGCCAAGGTATTATTGAAGGAGTTCTTCCCTCGGTATGGTGTGTGTAGATTGTTGTGGAGTGATAACGGACCTCATTTTATAGCAGACGTTATCAAGTATGTCCTGAAAGGTTTGGGAATCACTCAGAAGTTCCACGCAGTGTTTCACCCTCAGTCTGCGGGACTGGTTGAGAAGTACAACGGCACTCTGAAGCTTAAGATAGCGAAAATACAAGCTTCCACTTCTCTGACTTGGCCGGATGCTTTACCTTTGGCATTATTGTCAATCAGATCAGTACCACATTCTCGAACCGGTCTCACGCCATATGAGATCGTGTTTGGACGTCCAATGAATATTTGGGGCCCACCGAAACCAAAGTCAGTGTATGATGTACCTTGTGTAATGATGAGTGATTATCTGGCGCAGTTAACCGATAAGTTGGTCTCTATTCATCAACATGTTCGAGAAGCGCTCCCTGACCGGCCTGGAGACTTTGTGCTGGTGAAATCGTTTGAGAGGACGAGCAGTCTAGAGCCGAGGTGGTGCGGTCCTGAGCAGGTCTTGCTTGCAACGAGAACGGCTGTCCGGGTCTCCAACCGCAAAAATTGGATCCACTCTATACATTGTCGTAGAGTGCCACCCGGATTGGTGGAGCCTGCTGTATTGACCGACCATCGAGAAATCCTGACTGCGAAGAAAGGCCGTGCTGTGGACCCGGACGAGACTGAGGAGCTCTTCCCGGACCAAGCGACCCCTGGAGTAAGAAGATATCACCTCAGACCGAGGAAGTGAATTTCTGAAGTATTTAAATACGTTGTCAGAGCAGCCCCTGGGTTAGTGAAACGGAGAGCCAATGAGGCAAGGGGGGGGGGGGGATCAGCCCTGCATTAGTGTAGTGACACCCGTCTTGGCCCGATGGTGAAGAAATCAACCGCTGCCTAGGGGGAAGAGTTCTGACAACCTTTTTAGTTTCAGGAAGATATGGACACTTGTTTGAAAATGGAGAAGAAGAACATTTTTTGTGCAATAGGGTTCATTGTTGCTATAGCGATTGCTGCCATAACCACGTGGTTTGTTGAGGATGTAATTCCTGCCCGTGAGTTGCTTGTTGTGTCTACTCCAGTGCCTGAGGAGCACTACTTCTACACCCTTCCATATCAAGAATTGAAGCATCGCCAATCCTATCTGAATAATACTTTCATCCAGATGCTGCATCATACCCGCGTTGCTACAAATGCTACAAATTGTTGGATATGTGGTATGATGCCAGCACATCAGAAGAAAGGGGGAACACCATTTATACCTCTCCCTTTCTCACATAATGGCTCTTGTAGAGCATGGTATACCTTGCTTTTTGCCACACGAAAACCTACAGTGGGACGATTACTCTTCGGACTTAACAAAGAGTGTCATCAGGATAAAGAAGGCTACCCACAAGCCAATGGAACAATATGGGAATGGGAAGAATATCGACCAGACAATGAATCAATTCCCTACATCTTTACGAATACTAGAGACATTCATGGAAATGAGAAATTTGTAATTTCAGTGGCACAAGCCCAAGCGGACATGTGTATCCAAAGTATTGGTTATATTCCTGTTGGTGTCAGTGATTGCATTGTTGTACTAAACATAGATGGATTAAATAACAGTACCTTTCTGGCCTCCCACAATACCTATTTTGTGTGTGGTAATAAAGGTTACTACCGTTTGCCTGCCGGATGGTCCGGGGTATGCTATGTGGCCTTTTTATTACCCCCTGTATTCTTAGCACCTGCGTCTTATCATAAAGACTTGAAGTTATTGAACAATGTGACCGTAAATAGGTATAAACGCACTCTATCTGTTGATGGCGTTGACCAGACAGATACCAGCTTGCAACAGTATATTGATTTTAATCTAGGACTGTTTTTCTTTGTTGTGGCTGCCCTGAATAGTAGGAAGATTCGACGATTAACTAGGGTTGTAGAGGCTGTGACAAATCAAACTGCTGCTGCTCTTGGGAACATTACGGAATAATTGCAGATCACTAGAATTGTTACATTACAGAATCGTATGGTATTAGATGTTATGTTAGCAGATAGAGGTGGAGCATGTAGAATTATAGGAAGTAGTTGTTGTGTGTTCATCCCTGATCACACACCATCAGTTTATCAAGCCATTGATAAATTGCATAAAATTGCTGCTGACATCCATACAGAAAATGGCACTTGGACCTTCTCTGGATGGTTTTGGACCTTAATTACTACATGGGGATGGAAAGTCCTTACTGGTTTATGTGTTATTGTAGCAATTTTGTTCACATGTTGTATGTGTATTCAATGTGGTCCTATGATATGTTCTTTACGTGTTTCATTCTGTATCCCCAATAAGAAAGCTGTTGCAGATGCGACCTATCAAAAGAGCATAAACAAAGAAATAACTGAAATGATGAGAATCGATATAAATGATGATTATCTTGATTATCCTAGCAAGCCGAATGTCTTCAGCAAATGCTGAAAGGGTCGTCTGTTGTAAATAAAACAGCGATATGATTAAGCATTCACTGAAGACATGTGCTCTTCATCTCTTCATTACGTTTTCTGCTTTATATTGACTAATGTTCGGACTTCATTTTGCTTAGCCGTCCGCCATCTTGTATGGCCATGAAGCCACGTGCTCTGCACAAGAAGAGTCTTACCTCTTCATTGGTCACTCCCGAGATCTGCCTAGCAACAGTCTATAAATAGCCCCTTGTACGTTTGGTGTATGTTCAAGACTGACCACATCTGTTACTAATTAGGCTTTGCTCGAATGTGTTTTCGCGGGTCTTAGGAACTGGGAACTCCGCCTATGTATTGATCATGTATTGAACATGTCCATATAAGGCCACAAATCTTGCTTCACGTTATATCCGCCTACTTATGAGCCCCCCAAAGGAAGGCCTCACTCCTAGAGATCATCTCCAACAGCTGCAGGTTCTGTCATCCACTGAGGCCTGAGCGCCTTGGAGATCCTCCAGAGTGGATTCCACCTCAGCTCCAGATGCACCAGCACTGAAACTCTATAGCTAGACTTCAACACCGCGAGACCAGGCCGGTCTAAAGAGCATCGCCAAGGTAGATGAAGGCATCCTGACCGTGCGGTCCGAAGCTCCAGCGCTGCCTGGCGGCCTGAAGAGACTCATTTGGTGCTATCGTTGTTTATTTGTTTTGTTCCAGGTTGGACTGTTGTTTGGGTTTTTTTCATTAAAGTTTGGGCGGGATGTAGTATCTGGATACGTTCTAGTGTTTCACCAAGGATGTAACCCACACTAGTCACCCGCCCACTACAGGCGTAACCAGTCAGGTCACCCTGTCAATAAAAGGGGCCAGGCGCACGTGCCCTGGACCAGTTACTGCACCATACTATCCTGTGTCTGTGTCCGTGACTCTACACCATGTGGGCCTGAGGCCGAAACGCCACAGTGCCCAGGAGCAGAGGCAGAAAAACTGGCGGCTGCCACTCGAAGTGCAACGAGGAAAGCAAAACAGGGTGGGCCTCCCAGATGCAACAGGAGCAGCCTGCCTGGGGCCAAGAAAATTCGATCGGGCAGCTCGCGTTGGGAGACTCGCTGGCTTTCGGAAATACACAGAGGTGCCTACGAGCTCTTGTGGGCAGGAGGGCTCGCCGACTGAACACGAAATGCAGGCTAGCCGGAAGGAGTTATTATTAAAATCATGTACTACAGTTTAGCCGCCAACAGTGGCCTAGATAATTGCAGCTGATGCGAATCCATCTTTCCCGGCGCCTGCATTGTAACAATAGCGCACATATCTCTGAATGACCGACAATTGCCTCTGTGTGGACCAGTTAGCTCAGTTGGTTAGAGCTTCCTGCTAATAGCGTCAAGATCATTAAAATAAAAAGTCAGAAACTTTATTCTGGTAATTAAATGGGCTTTGATGTTTGTACCAGTAGGGGTGATAGTGCCATGTATGGGCTAACTTCCGCTCCCATGTTTTGTGAAAATGTACATCTTCGGTAGATTGAACGATGGCAGGATGGGGGAAGGACGCGATCCAATGTCCTGTGCACTTTGCAATGTTTGGCAAAGGGGCCCATCCCTTGTTTGGGTCTTTTGGAGGGGTCGCTTATCATACACTTAATAACTCCTTTTCTAACTCGGAATTGCTCAAAAACATCTATTAAAGTTTGAGCGCTGGACTCTGATGTGATTGTATGGGCGGTTGCAGGTGGGTAGTTTTGCACAGGGGCACCCATCAAAGGATCGTATCATGTTAGTCTTTGAGTTCCTGCTTGCAGCCTATAGCATAATCATGGGATCCTGCGCCGCTTTCGAGGGGGTGAGCACTTATTAAAGCTTGTCTAGCCGGTCTAAGCCTCACCTCAAAAGAACACAGGCACGTGGGTACGGGGTTCCTATACAGCAGTAGGATACGAAGGATGGGAACAATCAGACACACTGGGGCCCCATAGAGAGTAGTTCGAGTGTGGCCGTTACTGAGGGCGCATGAGGTTAGAAAGTCAGGCTGATATGCAGACTGGCACACTCACGAAATAAATGTCCTCGCAACCCCGTAGTGCAATTAAAGCATAGAGAAATGTGCCCACAGTCGTCTGATCCAGTGGTTCAGTAGCGATAGTCGCATGGCTTTCTATTCAATCGGGTTCATTGGCTGCGCAAGTGTTCCTTTTTTAGATCTCGCTGAGACAGCGAAAGCTGTCTCTTTGAGACATTTTGTAAGTGGGTTTTCAAAGTGCTTCCCCTGGCATAGAGCTACAGTGCACGAGGCGTGCACGCGCGCAAAGCAGCCATATGGCTTTACGTCGCTCTCCCTCGTAGCCCCTCTCCGTCCCCTTCCCTGCTGCTATTTCACACCAGTTTATCAGAACTCCCGCTTCTCTCCCCCACACCCCCACCATCGCGTCTCGCGCGTCCAATGCTTGTTCATTTTCCCCGCCCCATCGCGTTTTGCGCGGCCAATGCTTGTTCATTCTGTTTCATGTAACACGTACTGGGAAATTCTGCTCCGCTGGCTGCGAGCCAATTCCTTAACCACTGGGAGTCGAGTCCCCCCCCATCAGTGGGCCCCTCCCCTCCACGGCGCCTCACCTGACGTACTTTGCGGGGCGCACTAGGCTCGGCACAGACTTTCAATTCTGGCTCCAGTGGTAGTGCTATTGTCTGCTTCCCTCTCCTTCACCGAGTCGTGGATTAGAGCATAAGAACATAGGGGCTTCGCCTCACCGACAACAAACATATAATCAGGTTTAAATTTGTCTTCACGGTGACTTTATATCAAGACCCGCCGTCCGCCGCTATCGCCAGGTCCAGGTTAGAAAAGAGACGCTAAAAAAATACCATAGTTTTAACTGTGTTTGCTTTGCGCGCGTAGCTTTTCGGCACGTCTTAAACATATATTTTTTTGAACCGCCGAGGAGAGCGTACGTCCTTACCTTAGCCGTTTGAGACCACATAATTACTCATTCGCTGCTACTTATAATAGCGGGGTTTTGTTTACCGCTTAATAGGACACTACTACGCTTTCTAGGCACTGTAAATACTGGGTATATTTATGACCCACTTTTTACCTACCTCACAAGGACTGAGGTTCCATTAGCATGTAAATCACTATTTTTTTTTTTTTTTTATTTTATTTTTTTTTTTGAAACCGTTTATTACAGTTTATAAAAGTTACAGGTATGGGCCTACAACCACACGGCCGGCCGCTAGAGCATCAGAAGCATATTACATACATACAGCAAAAAGTCTCTCAGCGGTGCACAGTAGGAAAACAGGGGTAATCAATGGTGCAGGCCACATAGCTCCATGCCCACAATACGGTTCCATTTTCTTAAAACAACACAACATCAACAAACTACAACCGCAAGGCAACCCGCGATCCAAAGTGACAACACGTGCTCCATAAGTGGGGGATCCAAACAGCAGCAAAACTCTGAAGAGGGGGACGGGAGTAGATCAGGGACTGGGGGACCGCGCGCCCGCGGCCGAGGGAGGGGGGCCATCTAGGGAGACGGAGCAGGCGAGGCAGCCGGTAGCAGTGGCGGCTCACAAATACCCCCGCGGTAGGCGTTCCAGGGGCCCCAGAGTTTCATCCACGCCCCAGGCTTACCCCTCGCCACATACACCACCTTTTCACGAAACATACACCAATCCATATGCTCTTTCCAGGCCGACACCGCAGGGGGCCTCTGGGATCCCCACAATTGAGCAATATCACGCTTAGCTATCATGTATCCCAGAGTCACCCACCGCGTCTGGGGGACCGAATAGTCATTAGGTTCCCAGACATTCAGCAAGCATCTCCTCGCTTCAGGCAGCAGCGCGACACGCGTAACCACTCGTAGAACCTCATGCACACCACGCCAGAATCGCTCCACCTTCGGGCACTCCCACAGTATATGCATGAAAGTCGCCAACGCACCACAGCCACGCTTACACATTCCATCACCGGCAAAACCCATACGTAGAAGCCTTGGCCCCGTCACGTAGACCCGGTGAAGGATCTTGAGCTGGACGAAACGAAGGCGAGCCGGGATGGCCACCTCTTTCGGAGAGGCCACCGCAGAAATCCAATCCTCGTCGTCCAGCTCCAGCCCGTCGGCAACCCAAGCCGCGCGGAGACTAGTCAGCAGGCACGATCTATCGTTGATCAATTTTTTGTAT
The DNA here is from genome assembly GCF_964204655.1 of Triturus cristatus. NCBI lineage: Eukaryota > Metazoa > Chordata > Amphibia > Caudata > Salamandridae > Triturus > Triturus cristatus. The sequence goes on from NC_140581.1 coordinate 80,244,440, forward strand.
ATGAGGGAGATCGTGCTGTCCGGGACATGGCCATCTAGCACTCTGTCCTCCAGGGGGGAAGACTCCGGAATGGATGCGACATCCGGGAAGACGGAGCCCAGCGCATGGCGGACCTGTAGGTACCGAAAGTACTCACTGCCCTGCAGCTGAAACTCCGCCTGCAGCGTCTCAAAAGTTTTGAATCCCCCCCTCGTCCAGAGATCTCCCACCGTGCTGATTCCGATCGTGTCCCACTTCTCGAAGCCCTTCGACATCCACAGGGAGCCCAACCTCTCAGATGCATACAGCGGAGACGCTCGGGTCAAACGGTCCTTCCACCCCATAGCTGCATTAGCCGCGTGCCAGACACGCACCATGACACGCGTCGGTCCCGTCAAACGGGAGTCGGGCGCGCCAGAGTAGAGCGCTCGATTATAATCGCCACCGGGCAGAAGCATCCTGTCCATCTCAAATGCCGGGTTCAAGGCGGGCCCGTAAAGGCCATGATTAATTGCAGCTAGTTGGGAGGCCCAGTAATACCGTTTGATGTCCGGGAGGGCGACCCCTCCATCGTACCACGGGAGCGTCAATTTAGCCAGAGCAATACGCGGCCTCCCGTCCCAGAACAGGCGCCGCTGGAGGCCCTCCACCTCGCGAAAGTAGCGTGCCGGGACCAAGTCCATGATATTCTGGAGGGCGTAGAGGAAGCGCGGCAGGGACATCATTTTAAATAAGGCCGCTCGGCCGAGCGGCGAGAGCGGCAAACGCCGCCAGCGCACCACGTCCTCCCTCAAACGCTGGAGGGGGGGCAGCAAGTTCCGCTCATAGCGGGCCTCCGGGTCAAGAGTGATATAGATACCCAGGTACCGGAAACCCTGGGAGGCAATCTGGATCGGACAGTCCCGTGGCAGGACCGGAGCCTCCCCGGAAAGCACATAGACACAGGATTTCGCCCAGTTGATGACCAGGCCTGAGTTGCGACCGAAGGAGCGCAAAACATCAACCAGGACGATCAGTGATTTGCGCGGGGAGGCGAGATACAAAAGGATATCGTCAGCATAGAGGGACACGCGGTCCTCATGCTCGGGGGTCCAGCGGAGACCACGGATAGAAGGGTGCCACCGCAGCCACTCCGCCAGGGGCTCCATGGCCAGGGCGAACAGGAGAGGCGACAGGGGACAACCCTGTCGCGTGCCCCGCCCCAGCGCGAATGGGGCCGATACTCGCCCATTCACCACCACCTGCGCCAACGGGCCCGAATATAGCAATTTGACCCAGCTGACAAAACCCGGGCCGAACCCAAACTTCGCCAGCATCGCCCAGATATATGGCCATTCGAGCGTATCAAACGCCATGGTGGCGTCCAAGGACGCCAAGATGGCCGGCTCCCGCACAAATGGAACACGCGCGAGCACCCCATGTAAGCGCCGCAGATTAAGCGCCGTGTTGCGGTGTGGTATAAAGCCCGATTGGTCTTGGTGGACCAAATCGCCCACCACGCCAACCAACCGGTTGGCCAACACCTTGGCGAGGATTTTGGGCTCCGCGTTCAAAAGCGAAATCGGCCTATAGGATGTGACCCGCTCACGGGGCTTCCCCTCCTTATGGATCACCACAATTGTAGCCAGACGCTGGTCCGGCGGGAGGGAGCCCTGCGAGTGGGCCGCAAGGAACATCGCGCGCAGGTGGGGCGCCAGCACATCCGGGCGTAGCTTGTATAGCTCAATGGGAATGCCATTGGGGCCCATGGCCTTGCCGGATGCAACCGAGCGAATAGCCGAGGCAATTTCGTCCGAGGTGGGAGGGGCGTCCAGCGAGTCCCTGTCCTCCACCGTAAGGGAGGGCAGTGCGATGTCCCGAAGCAGGGCATGGGAATCTTCCTCCGAGCAGGGAGAAACCGGGGAGTAAACTTCGCGGAAATAGTCCGCGAAGCAGGAGACAATGGCTTCCGGCTCGGTGACACACACTCCATCCACGCTCTCAATCAAAGGCACCACGCGGCTCGCTCTCTCCCTCTTATCCAACCACGCAATCAGTTTGCCAGCCTTGTCACCCACATCATACAATCGCCCCTGCTGCTCTCTACTGAGGCCCCTGGCCGCCTCCGTGACGAGGGCCCGATAGGCTGCCTGCTTTAAATGCAACACATGCAACTTGGCGTCTGTTACCCCGCTCCCCAGGTCACCCTCCAGTTCTGCAATTTCGGCCTCAACCCGGGTCACCTCCTCCCGCTCACGCCGTCGGGCATTGGAAATAACGGAGAGGGCCTCCCCTCTAAGAACCACCTTGAAAGCCTCCCACAGGGAGATGGCAGACGGAACCGACCCCACATTCTCATCAAAATAGCGCTGTAAGGATTTGATCAAGTCGGCACGAATGGTGGGGTCGCGCAAATACCATGCATTAATCGGGGCCACCCTGCCATCCCCCCTCGGGAAGACATCGAAATGCAACAACAATGGGGAGTGGTCTGAGATACCCCGTGCCAAATGGCGCACCTCCCCCACCCTCCCTGCATGGGCCGCCGGGACAAGGATGTAATCAAGCCGCGAGAGGCTACCATGGGCCCCCGAGTGGAAGGTGTACTGTAGCAATCCAGGATGCTTTAAGCGCCAGCAGTCCACCAGGCCCAGCGTGTCTAAATGGCCGGGCAGCCATGCCTGTGCCCGGGGGAGGTCCCTAGGGGGGTGGCGATCCATAGACCCGGAGGCAACCGCATTAAAGTCCCCTCCAACCACCAACAGGCCACTCGGAAGGTCCAGAAGGAGGCGCCCCAGGTCTGCAAATGTAGTGGCTTGTAACCCAGGCGGGACGTACACTGATATAAAGATAAACACTCTACCCTCCATTCGTCCCACCAGAACAGTGTAGCGTCCCCTCTCATCATGGCGCACCTCGTCAATCTCCAACGGGAGCGAGTTCTTGACCATAATACCCACCCCCCGCGAGCCCGAAGTGAAGCCGGAGTGGGCCGCCAAACGGTATCCCCGCCGATTCATTGCATGAAAGGTGTTACCTATAAGGTGCGTCTCCTGCAGGAAGACAACATCTGGTGAAATACGTTTTAAGTACTGCAGGACCACACCACGCTTAATCCTATCCTCCAGGCCGTTAACATTCCATGACAACACAGTCAAATCCCTACCCCCCATCATACGTCAAAACAATCGGTCGTCCCCCACCGAGCATCTTAAAAACGACAAAACAGTTGCGGGTTTGCCTTGCGGTGCTAACAAACAACACACACCCCCCGGTCCCAACAGAACTCCCCCCTCCCTGCACCCCTGCATGAGCCCAGACAGCCCCCCCAAAGTGCAGTGTGCCTGTCGCCCCATAGCTAAATACTAACTAGTCCCCCAGAGGAGGAGGGAAGCCCCCAGCAGACCCCACCCGACCTCCATGGGAGGGGAACATACGAAAGCAAACTATGGTAAAGGAACAACATCCCGAGCAAGGCCTATACAGTCACCCCTCAATTCTGATCCGGCGGGCCCTCCTCGCCAGCCGCGCCCCCCCCCGCCCCGATCCCCAGGCAAAGTGTCTAACCAGTCCCCAGCCGCCTCGGGCCGGTCGAAGAAGTGCGTACGGCCATCCACCTCCACCCTCAGCTTAGCCGGAAAGAGCATTGAGTACTTGAGGTTTAGGTCCCTTAGGCGACGTTTAACACCAAGAAAGCTCTGTCACTGCTTCTGGACCGCCGGAGTAAAGTCTGGGTAGAAGTGTACGTCCATGTTGTCCAGCCTGACCGGTCCCTGTTGCCTGGAGGTCTGGAGGATGGCATCTCTGTCCCGAAAGTTAAAAATCCGGGCAATAAGAGGCCGCGGCGGGGCACCGGTCTTAGGGCGGCCCCCGGGGACCCGGTGGGCACGCTCCACCGCAAAAAGCTTACTCAGCCCCCGGGGCTGGAGATGGGTCAGGATCAATTCTTCCACGAAGAGATCCGCCGCCTCCGCCTCTCGGCCCTCCGGCACACCAATAATACGGACATTATTCCTCCGGGCCCGACCCTCGGAATCCTCTAGCCGCCGGTCCATCAGGGCGCTCACCTGGCCAAGCCGGCGCACCTCCCTCTGGAGGGCCACCACGTCCGTCGTGAGGCTCGTAGTGGTGTGGGCCAGGGAGTCGACTCGGTCGTTTGTTTTTGACAGGTCTGCCCTCACAAGGCCCACATCCACCAGGACCGAGTCAATTTTTGCGCCAAGGTATCAAAACGCTGGTCCACTGAGGCCTTCATCTCCGCGATGGCGCCCATGACGTCCCGGAGGGTCAGATCTGCCGGATGGGCAGGTGCCTCCGTCGGGCCCACCGGGGATGTCCGTGATGTCTCCGGAGAACCCTTCTGGAGCGTGTAGCGATCCATACTATTGGCCTGGTGCGCCGTGCCACGGCGAGTTGTCTTCATCTTCGCCCGGTCGCCATCTTGTCTGGTGGACATGCTGGCTCTTCCACCGTCGTGCCAAGATCTCCAAACGGGCCGCCACACCAAATCACGGGTGTCAGGGGGGGGGCGGGGGCGACCACCGGGCCGCGGGACAACCCACCGCCGGCGGGTCAGCCGGGCACCTGGACAAGGCCACACCACCGCACCCCGCTCCGCAGCCCGACCCCGCTGGAAGCAAGGAGGGCGCAAAAGCGAAAGTGAAAGTGCGGGGTACGCGAGCCGCCCAGCCCCGCTCGCCGCTGTTATTCACTTTGTCCCCGGATCACCCCACTACTCCAATCCGGGGGGCCGGCGAGGAGAAGGCCGCAACCTTCGATCGATGCTCCCACCGGTGTTCGGGGTCCGATTCGAGCCCAAAAAACGGGCGGCGCCTCAGCTCGGGTTCCCCGACACAGTCCCCTCAACAAGGACAGGATATCGCCAGGATTAATTCAGGAGGTCGCGGAGGTCCTCGGGAGCCTCGCACCTACGCGGCCATCTTGGTTGCGCGCTAGGCTCCTCCCCATGTAAATCACTATTAATTGGTCTTCTGCCTAGGCCGGAACGCTCCCGGCTGCGCTGCCAACTTTGGTGCAGGAAACCAGGGTTCGAGCCTCGTGGTCGCTTCCACATCCTGTGATTCTGGGTAAATCACTTCATCTCCCCGTGCCTGAATATGTCATGTAAACACGGTGCTCATGTACAGCGCTCCAATACCTTCGGGTCGAGTTTGCGCTATATAAAAGATGCAGAAAAAAAATGACACAATGTGACCAGTTCGAAAAGCTTTGCTGTTTTTCCATGGGGGTCTCGCAGTCCTGATGGGACAGGGCCCTCTCACAAAGGTTATAAGCGAGAACTTACAACAAAGGCCTGTGCTTGATACTGGCTTCAATCTGAGCAAGAATGGCTTGGATTCGCCTTCAGGTCAGAGTCGTATACCAAATTACAGGTTCTAATAGTGGGACAAAGAAACTCCAGATATTCGAGTGGATGACGACTTGTGCTTAAAGGCAGGAACATTTATTTTGCTCTAATTTTATAACTTTTGTGCTGATCCAAGTAAACTTGGAGATCGAACAGTAAATTAGCCCTTAATAGAAGTCAGTGGCTGGTCGCCACCGTGTAAGGGGGAGGGGCGGGCGTGTGCTTGTAAGAGACCACGAAAAACATAAGTGCACAAAGACAATGGACGTTCCGGAGTGTGCGGCAGGCCCACTGGTGTAAGATTATGCGGTTAAGTTACGTTGGCACCACATGTGTGTGTTTTAAGACCACAATCATCTCGAAGTACAAACGCAAAGTATTCACTGTTGGGTCTGAGGCATGCTTGAAGGGTACATGCGCATCACAATATGTGGAGGTTACATGGCTGCTGCAGGCCTTGTGGTATTACGGTGTGTCGACGAAGCAAAAAGCGATCATGGGTCTCAGACAGCACGCTTGTGAGTTCTAAGAGTCCACTCATGGGTGGAACAGCTCCCCTGCAATGGATGGCCAGCCATGCATGGAATACCGTCATGGAAGGTTCCTATGACGCTATTTGTGACAGCATTTGCGAAGGTCATAAGGGGAGCAACAGATAACAAAGCTCGATTCAAAACCTTAAAAGATTATTTTTTTAAACTTTTGAATTTCGGGTTTAAACGTAAATGTCATTGAAGTGTTTTGAATTATATATGAACATTAATCAGAGCGCCTAAGATACACAGGCGGCGAGCAGCGCTTTATAAAACTCCTACACAAACAAACAGTAGTATCCCTTCTCGGTGATCTAGAAACCCTTTCTCCCTTCTACCATCAGTGAACTCTACAAAACGGCAGATTTTAAAATCGCCTCTCTTCTCTGCAGACGATGCTACAAAGGACTGGAGATTTGCAGGCCTCTGCTGCAGAGCAGCGGGAGGAACAGACAAGAGCCGTGCGCAGTCTGCAGCCAGGACACCTTGTATAGCAGGCCTGTCTGGGACTCAAGGCAACCACTTAACTCTTCCTCTTGTCCCTGATAAAGTCGCCAATCACCAGAGTCGCTCTGTCAGCCCTGCGTGAGGTGACGTTCACGAAACGTCCACCGCAACCTCCTAAATTAGCAATTAGGCGATGCAAGTCTATCTATCCTGCATACAACTCGAAGCCCAGACATGAGCCTCCTTCAAAAAAGAAGTAAAAATGCATCTAATTAACAAATTCTCATCCTAAGACTTTAAATCATACGTGACTGTTAGCAACATAATCCTATCTACCACTGTCTACCTCTTTTTGTATTGAATGTCGATTATTGACCTGGCTTTTCGAGCAGTAGCGGCACCCCCCCCCCTCCCAGCGCCTTGAGACCCTCACGGGTGAATAGCGCGCTCTACAAATGTTCCTGATTGATTGTATATTACCCCTCAACCATCTAACGTTTCTGAACGGTGTAATGCAAAGCACTCTGATACCCTCTAGGATCATGTTCGCGCTATATAAAACTTTATAAACTGTATAGGAGAGGTTGACAAGTCAATATTGTCACACGAATGCATATTATACCTCCTTCAACCATTTCGGAATTCCTTGCCAAAACTTTTGTGTTGCATGTTAAAATGAATATATACTGTGCTTAGTGCTGCTGAGTCAGCTGCAAGAACCACTGACAATTACTGAAGTACGAGTTTGTACTCATCGCGAAAAGCATGTGTGTGTTGAGCATTAAGCGGAGCGTTGTGTTTTGCTAGTGTAATATTACTTAAGCAATGCTTCCAAACATACACAGACGCAGTGGGTGGCGGGAGATCATTACGCACAGTCTTCTTCATAACAATGCCTTGGCGTGTGAGGACCTCTGTGCCTGTTTCTGACTCCTGTTTCTACTTCTACTGTTTGTTTGAACCATTCTCCGGTCCAGTTATCCACAGGTAGCCTGCTGGCTGCAAAGGAGCTATAACACGATGCTGCCATGCTCCTCAGCGTCAAACTCCGCTGTATATGAATGCATGTTTTGTACATGTCCAGTTATGGTATTTTGGTAGTCTTGAAGTCTTTGAAGTGAAAGTAGGCTGCTAGGCCACTGCAGAGGTCAGGTATGGACAGCTTAGAAAACATTGCAAGAATGCATAAACACAAATCCAACTGCAGTGCCGAGTTTTTTCAAAGTATGTTATAAAAACAGAATTATGAGAGCGACTTTTTATGGCTTGAAGTAAATTGATTTCTAGTTACAGGCTTCTTTTTCTGACATTCTGTGTAATTAGCTCTCACTGTTCACAAGCTGCTAATCGCACAGCAGCAGACAGTCTTGCACCTCGTGCACAAATCTCAGGTTATTTCAGAATTCATGGTATTCATCGCACGAGGGTTCAGCCAAGGGTAGCGGGGCCGTTCAGCTGTGGGTTGCTGATTCGTAACTAACTCTGGGTTTGCCATCCTTGGAAGGCTGAGAGTGTCTTGCCAAGACTGAAACTCATGATACGCCGATGTCAGCAGTGAGCGTTTAACTCCTTGGATTAACTGGCTGTCAGGTGCAGAACACTTTGTGTAACAAGTCAAGAAAGGTGCATCTCACTCCCAGAATGCATTGCTTATTCGGTAAAGGCCCCTGACATGGAATAATCTGGTGAGGCTGCCTTTTTAATCACTTGTGATGATTTGATGCACACACTAGTGACTATTGTGAGAAAACTAAAATTCACTTTGCACGCGTATGCAGTGTTCTAATTGTAAACGTTCTATATCCGTAATTAGTAAAATATATTTCACATTTGTATTCCCTTTTCTCTTCATAGAGTACTCTTATTTAAATGTTTTCCTTTCCTGCTGCCACCTCGTGGCAGTATTGAATATTATTACTCTTGCCTGGATTGTAAAGGTATACCCGTAGAAGTGCAGGTAAGTGCTGGAAAAGCAGGCCGGATGTTTGTGAATAGCCACAAATGTGTCTCACTCACCCTTTTCCACTGCATTGCCTTTAACTCGGTGTTGGCATTACCCTGAGAAGGCTCGTCTACTCATCTTAGTGTCACGTACAAATGTAAAGGTTGCCCGTACATTGTGTGACATGTTTTTACCTGATCACCCGATCACAAACTTTTTAAATGTAGACATTCCACCACTGGGACAGGCAGATAGAAGTTGCCAGTATTGACAGGACAAAAAACAACCTCAAGACATTATTAATTGTTAATACTTTTTTAATATGGTCATTCAGTTGTACATAATGCTTTCTAGGTCATAATCAAGGTAACTAAAATGCTTTTGACACTTCTTTATTATAACTTTTCAGCATGATGCAGACTTCTGACAGCACAGCTTAAATACACAGGCAAAGTCAATATCTCTAGCTAAACATTTATAAGGTCCCAAAGGCGAGACCTATTGGCTATGCCAATGCTTGTTTTTTATTTGAATGGGGCATGTAGAGTCTACAGGGCACAACGGGGGCTCTAAGTGGGCAAAATCCTGTGCTCTTAGCCGACACCGTAGGCGAATTAGGAAGCGTAGACGCTGCACGCACAACGGATTGCCTACGCTATATGGCGAGTGCGCAGTCATCCAAACGGTCGGCGCGGCCCAGGGATAGGACTTATTTGGCATGGTGAATAAATTTGTGTCAATGGAAACATTGTGATATTTTTTACGTACATACCGGCAGAATCTCAAGTAGCTTCTTGGAAAGAATCCATAGTTCACTCGCTACTGTTTTTTCCTTTTTATTCTGTTCTGTTTGTTTTCACCATTTACAAAAAGGCACAGGTATCTTGAGGGCCTATTTCAAGCTAATAAAAGTCGAAATGATCCATTTAAATACCGCCAGAAAACGTAGTTTACTTTACGTTTTTGAAGGTTTTCAATGCTCCCACGTTAGTCTGCGCTGGTGGTTCTGGGGAATACAGCATTCACTCCAGGAATATGTATTTAATGGTTGAACCCCTTTGACTCCACTCCGCCTTTAGGAGGGGTGTGGCATGAGAAACAAATCTGCTGACTTTGGTCCTGGAGACCCGGCTTCGAGCCTCGGGGTAGGACCCCAGGAAAGTATGCTGGCGTTATTAAATATTTGCCAGGCCAGGCAGGTGCTGATCCACCCCACCACGTTAATGAATGGCACCTGCCGGTGTCTAAGAAATTACTTTATTTGATTTAGTTTAAATCATAAAAAGGGCGGCATAACCGCTAATACGCGTAAAATTCATGAGCAAGGTACAAATTAAAATGTATAATAAAAGCTGTGCAGTTGATTCCCTCAGTCTTGTGATAGCGAGACATGCTATGAAATACATAGTTCTTAGGTGGTTATACTTGAGCTGTGTCCGGCAGGGTTAGTTAAGTGATCTCTCAGAGTAGCCCTAGGGCGATTAACAAATAAAGTGACGAGGTTCATTTAAAAGGAAATGTGTGTTTTTAGACAGTGTGTCTTTGTGTGTATATTTCCTGAGAGGTCTTTCAAGTTCAGCTTGGTGATCTGAGATAAGGTGCTGTTGCCATTGATGAATCCCTGTTGTTTCTCCAAGGAAAAATACGTTGTGCTGCAAGCAATGAGGCTGCGGACTGACTAACTGTACTTTATCACCTTGCATGCCTTGCCAGTTCAAGTTCTCTATCTCTCTTTTCTAGTTTTTTTGCAGCTAAGCTCAAAAACTTTATTGCTTTACATGCCAGGTGTACTGTCGAGCCTCCTAAGCATTTTAATATGGCGGATCTACAAGTCCTTATTTGTTCTCTTTTCATTATTGGCCGCAAGAGTTCTCTCCGCATGGATAACAATGCCAGGCAAATGCAAAGCAGGTGGATCACTGACTCGTCTCCTTGTCCACAAAGGCGGCAGTCCATTGAGGGCCAGGTCCGTTTCCATTTTGGGATTAGGTCTTTAGATGAATAAACTCTGAGTCTCAGTAGAATCAGTTTCTGCTTCATGTGATTTACAAAATGTTCCGACAGGTATGGTTGAGGCTTTAACATTTTATGTTGGCAACTCCATCCATGCATTGATTTTCATGGTCAATGAGGTTTTATCCTTTTCCTGAGATATTTAATTGATTGTTTTATTGACTATTAGTTTGAACTCCGGATAGGATGGTATTATGTGCCAAGCTTCATCTAACTTTAAAGCTTCAATCGATAGCTTCAGAGATGGATAAACCGAGATACTCAATCTGGATTGCCTTTCAACCTCCAGCCAGCAGCAGTGTGCCAGAGGCTCTTCCTCCGCTGCCCGCATTCTCCAATAGTATTTTACCAGCACTCCTTGTCTTGACGGGATCTGTTTTTTTAACCCCAATTCTAATCTAATCCGGGCGGGAGGAATGTGGTGCCAAATTGTGAATAGATTTTTGAACACGCCGGTTTGGGCGATGTTCAGAATTGTTGCGTCCTTTGTGTTTAGGAGTTCCGAACCGTACGTGATTGATGGCAAAAATGTTGCTGCCACGACCTTTAATAAGTGGGTCTTCGAACAGTCACAAAGTTTTTTTTGCAAGGTTTTAATTGGAAATAGTAGCTGTTTTGCTTTTGTTTTCCACTGTTCTAGGTATTGCTTGTAGTGGCGATCTAATGTTACTCCCAGGGATTTATATGTTCCCTCCTGATCCAGCCAGTTGCTGTTGATTGTCCAAGTGAATTTTGGTATCTTTTTGTGTGGGCTTGAGAAACACATAACCTTAGTTTTTTTGAAGTTTATGTCTAATTGAGTTGCAGCTGTGTATACTGCTTGTTGGTTTATCAGTCGTTGGAGGCCGCGGGGCATTTGAGATAACACAATGTCGTCGGCGTATTGCAGAGTTGATATTCTCACTTTCTCCAGTTTTGGGGAGTCCTCTAATATTAAACGTAAGTTATTGTCTAAGTCGGCTGTATATATATTAAATAAACAGGGGGCTAGAACGCACCCCTGTTTTAAGCCATTGGTGGTGGTTATTTTGTTTGTTAAACTTTGACCAACCCCCATTTTAATTTGAACCCATGTTTTTGAATAGAGGTTGATTATTGCGTTCAGTAGATTTGTGGGGTATTCCCAGGATTTAATTTTTGCCCACAGGGCTGATCTGGGAACCTTATCAAGGCTGCTTTGAGGTCCACAAAACATGCATGCAAAACTTTGGAGTTGGCAATGGCTTGGTTGGCCAGAAGCGTGACGGCAGATATATTTGTTAAGGTGTCCATTCCGGCTCGGAAACCTGTTTGTGTATTGGGGATCAGTTTAATGCTGTTGTCCCAATCCTCTATATCGTTCTACAAATTTGCGGCATAGATTTTTGCCTCAGCATCAATGAGGGCTTTTAGCCTATAATTAGAAGGATTTGAATGGGCCCCTGATTTAAATATAGGGTGTAGTATGCTTCCTCGCCAAGAGTCAGGGATAGTGTGAGATTCCAAAGTATGAGAAAACGGTAATGATAGATGATTAGACCAAAATACAGGATCTTTTTTAAATAGGGCGTTAGACAAGCCATTTGGTCCCGGCACCCCGTTGGACCTGTGTTTTTTTATTGTGGTCAGTACTTGTTTTTGTGTGATCTATAGATCAGGGATTGATTGATCTGACCCTGATGTTTCAAATGGACCTCGCTGGTGTTTGCCTTCTGGTTGTTTGACTTGGGGTTTGCTGTCATCTATCGGATTCGATATGCAGGTTGTGAAACCTGGGGCCTGGAAGGTTAGTCTCGGTGTCTCAACCGTCCAGGGCTCTTTGATTGGAGTGTCACTAGGGATGATGGCGCTTAACCGTCTCGCCTTCAATGTGTCATTGACGGGAGTGCCGAGGGCTATCAGGGTGTTAAATGTAGCTTCTATATGAGCTCTCCATGCGTGCTCAGTTATGTCAGAGTTATAATGCCGATTTTTTCCGTATTATAGGACATTGATTTGAGCCCAAAACTCTTTTGAATTTTGTTGTCGGCTGACATAAAGCAATTTCATCCAAGATTGCTCATTGTATGTGTGGTTTGCTGCATGAATTTCTTTTTTAGGTCGCTTTTCATTTGTTTGATTATGGTCAGGGCATGCCGAGAAGGTTGTTGGCCATGAGTTCGCATTTGTCTGAGAGCTTTATTTAGCTGTCTTTTTTTTATCCTTAAGGCGTGAGTATACCACACTGACCCACTAATCCAAGCAGATTTTTGGTTTTTATAATTGTTTGAGAACTTTCTGTTTAGGCTGTTGACAAGAGACTCCCAGGCCTCTATCCCTAATGGTTTTGCATCGGTAGAGGCCAATAGAGCAGAGCAGGACTCCATATTTGCATCTACGGTGTTGTTGTTCCATGTTAATCGGTTTAGAGTGTACAGTTGGGTGAGTTGTGTAAGAGCACTGGTTGGCCGGGACTTTTCTCGAATGTTGGTTAATATAAAAGATTGAGGATGGTGGTCACTGTCTACTCTTTCTATTATTTGAAAGTTCGTAATGAAGGGAAATAGATCGGGGTCTGCTAGAGTGAAGTCGATGGTTGCTCCTGGTTTTGCCGTCACTCTTGTAAAAACTGCCGGCTATCTTGTGGACCTTGACCATTTAAGGTATACAATGATTGATTATCCAGTAGTGCAGCGCATTTCTTACCCGAAGTGTCACGTCTAGTTGTGTTGTCATTCCTGACCTTTAAGTGGGTTGGTAGGTTTTTTTCCTGGGCTTGCAGCAGGTTCATATTGAAGTCCTCAGACAGTATTATATTGGCATGTGGGTAGATTAGCTTTAGAGTTTTGAGGGTGACTACCAATTGTTGGATATCTCTCCCCTTATGCTTATAAGCAGGGTGCATGTAGATGTACAGAATTAGCAAGGTGCAGGCGATGGAGACTGTAAGTTTAATACATTGCATCCAGCAGGAGTTTAAGTTGATGTTTTCTTCTTTCTATAGGATATCTGTCAAGATATAGATTGATAGGCCACCTTTGGCTCTTCCGTGTGTTGACTCCTTTTTAGCTGGGATAAGATGTTCTTTGTAGCCTATGATTGGGGTTTTTGTTATCTGCCATGTTTCTTGCAATAGCAGTATGTCGTACTGTAGCATGAAGTCAGCAAAGTCGATTTTCTCTATTTTGGAGACTAAGCCATTCACCTTCCAGGAGCAGATTTTACAGTCCTGTAATGTATTTGAGTCTTTGTGGGATTTTGTTCATGCTGCTCCTTGTTGTATGTTTAGGGGTCTCCAGTGCTGGTTATCCTCTTTATTGGCTGTTTCTGAGCGTGAAATTGTAATCGTGATTTGTCTTATTGATTGGGCTTCGTCCTTCGTTTGGTCCGGATTCTCAAGACATTTTGCTCCTTTTAATACGCCCTCTGTGCAGTGGGGGTGTTGTAGGGGGCTTGGATAACAAGGAGGTTCCACCTTTTTTAATTCTATACCCTATGATTCAAACGCCTCCTTGTGCCTCAAGATCTGTTCGATGACAGAGTAATCTATCCAAGTAGCTATTGTTATTTCAGGCCCTGTTTGGTTTGGGTTAGGTTTGAATTCAATTCATTCCAGGTCCCTAGATGTGATATGTCTCAGGGCTGGAAGGGATTTGAGTAACCTTATTATTGCGCTTCGATTCAATATATCGTGGGCTCCCCTTGACTTATAATGTGGGACCAATTCTATCTGACCTTGAGCGGTGAGCAATTGTGTTTTTTTTATGGTCGATCGGGGTCCCTTTTGATACTTCTGTTGGGCCTTGGTGACGTATTTCAACGTGATGGGTATGTTCGGCTTGATCTTGTTGTATGCTTTCAGTGGGGTCTCTAACCCTCTGGGACTGTAGGTTGGTTTTGATTTTGTTATTGACAATACACACCTGTATAACTCCTTTCCCACTAAGTGCTACGTCCTGCGTACAGATTTCACTTGTCTTTGTCTTTAATTCCTGTGAGGTTTGGTTTGTATCAGTTTTTGGTGTTTCTTTACTTGTTGCGTTATTGTGTTCCTTCTTAACCAGGGGTTTGAATATGTCATATATTTTACGTATTGAGAAAAGATTCCTTTTTTTGTGCGTTGTGGTTTCTTGGAGCAGCAGCTTCTTTTATTGCTGGGCTGTTATGATCCGGCATGCTGACTGCGCCGCTGTTGCTTTCATCACCTTTATCTTGGCTTTTCTGGGTGGATGTCAATGATGATTGTGGTATGGCTTTATTTAATTAACTTTTCCTTGCTTTCCTCAGGCTTTTCCGTTCCTGGTTCGTGAGGGGTGTTTTCAAGCTTTTTTGTTCCTTGCTTTCTGCAGCTTCCTTTGATAAATTACTTTGATTAGGAGTTGGTGATGGACCTTCTAAATGTGGTTGTTTGTCTGCTTGTTCGGACCCTTTCTCTGCATCAGGTAGAATTCTGCATTCACCTTCTTGAGAATTGATTTCGTCTTTCGATCTTTTGGTGTTATTACTAGAGGTGTCCCCACTGACTCTGTCTGTTTCCTTGGGGTCTCTTTGCGTAGATGTTATGGAGTTAATTTGTGTTTCCCTGACTGCCCCCAACAGCTCTGACATTATAGTTAGGACAGTTGCGAGCTTATCGATTATTTGATAGTGGCACGTGTGGTATGTGGTATCCTGCGCATGTTGTACCTTTATTATCATGGTGTTTAGGTTGTGCAATTTTTGTTCTATCCCCTGAACATATAATGCTAAGACGTTTAGTAGCTCTACTTGGGTATCCAGCTAGTCGGCATGATAGGTCATAGCTGATCTGATCATTTTCATAATGCCTAGTAGCTGATTCCAAAATGGTCCTGTTGGTGGGTCTTCTTGTTGAAAATTGTCCCCCTTGTTCCTTGGTGTTTCTTGGTTGCGCGGATACGTTTTGTGCTTCTAAGTGGCTGACTAGGTTGAGTTCTTCAGCCTCGTAGGACTCATGGGCACTGGCACCTTTTTCTTTTGTTGAGATAGTTCCTGCTCCAACTGGTGTGCAATTTGAGTTTGGTTAATTGATATTTCTGAATTGGCAAGGAATTGTTCTTGCCACAGACTATTTGACACCCAGAATGGTCAAGAGGTTGAGGGTCTGCCGGTGAGTATAGTAATGCGCAGGAGCTATCGATGCTGTCCTGCCAGAGCACCTGGTTGTCCTCAGGGCTCTGCACTTCAGGACACTGCAGAGCGATTTGTTGTTGCTGGTGTTGTTGGCTTAGTTGGTTTGGTTGAGCCTAGCAGATCCATTGTTTGGACATGGGCTCCCAATTTAATCCTGGAGCATTATGGATTACAGCCAGTACGGCCTGTTGATGGGGTCCTCGGCAGACAATAAATGAGCTCATGCAGCCCTGTGTAGGACTGGCAGAGCTTACTCCTTCTATTGTGGTAGGCTTGGAGTCCACTTGTTCTGTGCCTTCCTTGTTTGCTGTTTTGCTATCATTATCTCTATGTGTCTCATTGATGTTATTGCCTGGCCTGTCCCCCTTGATTTTCTTGGCTTCCTTGACTGCTTTATGGGCCTTTTGCTTCTCCGGAGATAGACTGCGGCATACTTTTAACAAGTTTGTTTGTTATGAGAGCCCGCTTGTTAAGTTTGATGCAGGTTTTAATGGGGGAGCAAGTGGCAATAGTAAGAATGTGGTTGTCTTATTTGGTGTTATCTATTTTACTCTCCTCATCTTTTTCTTAGTCTTGATCTTGATCCGATTCCATTTCCTGAAACTTGCTGAAGTTTTCCATTGCTTGTTGGTCCCCTCCCTCCTTTTTGAATTTCTGTTGCTGGTTGCCTGCCGTGCCCCTGACTTTTCCTGATCTCATGGTGGGTTACTGGCACAGATTTTTTAGCTCAGTTTTTGGCTCAGTCTATAACGCCCGGTAATTGTCGCAACCTGGAGCGCTACGACTTGATTAGGCGTGATTGTCCTTGCACTTATAGGTTTACCTACTGCCGCCTTGCACCTCTGTATCCTGAGGGGGCGAGGTGGTCTTGGGGTATTTGCTTTAATGTGCTTTAGGCTCTCCTGGTTTTAGTCTTGGAGCTCCCCCAGGCCCCCTGAATGGTCTTTGCTTTGTTTTTACTTTACTTTAGGCGTAGGGTGCGGAGGATACGGAGTGTGCAGGGGTTAGAGGCCGGAGCACCAGCGGAGGAGCAGACGAAAGGAGAGGCAGGCGAAAGGAGAGGCAAAGGCACAGGCACAGGGCAGGGTTACAGGCAGCACCTCGATCAAATCAGGCTGCCTCCGCAATACCGCCAAGGGCACACTCTCACTGCGGCCGCCTGCTGATGACGGCCGCGCTTGCCACTTACCACTCCCGCTAAAGCGCCCACACAAGACTCTGACTCTCCCCTGGCCTCTTAAGCAGGGTTGGGCACCCCCCTTAGCAGGGTTGGGCGCCCCCCTGGCCTCCTAAGCAGGGTTGGGCGCCCCCCTGGCCTTCTAAGCGGGGTTGGGCGCCCCCCTGGCCTCCTACGCAGGGTTGGGCGCCCCCCCCGGCCTCCTAAGCAGGGTTGGGTGCCCCCCCCGGCCCCCTAAGCAGGGTTGTGAGCCCCCCTGGCCTCCTAAGCAGGGTTAGGCATCCCCCTGGCCTCCTAAGCAGGGTTGGGCGCCCCCTGGCCTCCTAAGCAGGGTTGGGCGACCCTTGGCCTCCTAAGCAGGGTTGGGCACCCCTGGCCTTCTAAGCAGGGTTGGGCGCCCCCCTGGCCTCCTAAGCAGGGTTGGGCAACCCCCTGGCCTCCTAAGCAGGGTTGGGCGACCCCCTGGCCTCCTAAGCAGGGTTAGGCGCCCCCCTGGCCTCCTAAGCAGGGTTGGGCGCAGAGTATTGGGAGTAAATACAACAAAAAATGTCATTTGTTTCGTGTTATAAGAGTAACACAAGACTGTGCAAAGCGTGAGTAAATCTGGGCTTCTGATTGTTCACTTCACCACACTGTGGCAAGCGTTATTAAATTCACCTTTTAAACTATAGGTCATGATTTAGAGCTTGGCAGACACTAAACTCTGTTTCAAACGCAATAGCGTAAGCTGCTCGCCGAATCCTCAGACCACCTGACTCATTTAGAGATGGGCCAACCTTAGGTATTGCGCAGAGTCAGGGCTCCTGTTCATTCCACTGAAGAAATACTTCCTCCAACAGCCTGACAGAGTAGAGGTTGTCGGAAGAAGGGCATTGAACTCCATTCAGTAATGTTTTTTTCCCCCAGCAGGTCCCCACTAGGAAAAATGTAGTGGTGAAGGACAGGGATAAAACAAAACCCCACACCCTGGCTGAAAACTCTCAAGGTGTGGGGTTATTAGATTTTGGTTTTTATAAAATAAACTCCGACCTTGGACCTTTGTTTTTGAAAAACAAACTTTTGAAAGTTTGATGACAGGCTGCAATGGCGGTTGGCACCTGTGAGAAATTGGGTTTTTGGTTGAATGGGGAAGGGGTGACCCATGTTCAAACAACAACCATATTCCCTGTCATGGTGAACCACAAAAGTCACTAAGTTAATCTGTGCTTAACCTTTGGTAGCATGGCACAGAAAGCAGTCAGGCTTATCTTAGCACCAATGTGTTAAGTATGTAGCACACGAACAGCTAGAGAGTGGATACACAACACAAGAAAAATCCCACCCAAACTTAAAATAGAGTACATTTTAATAAATTATTTGACACCAAAATGATAAAAATCCAACCAGCAGAACCAGAGATATGCAGTTTTAAAGATTTCAGATAAGTAAAGCATCTAATAGCACAAAGCGCCACTCGTGGTAATCTGGTCGTGCAAGACCGGGTGAAGGTCACAAGTTCAAGTAGACTGGGATAGATTGTGGACTGGGTACAGTGACCAGGTTAGTCCTGCTCAAAGAGTTACCTTCAAAGTACAGCGAGAAGAATGCCATTTGGGCAGCAAGTACCAGGTTGAGCGCCGTGGATGTTCATTGATGTAGTGTGAACAGCAGGCCGGTCATCGCTGTAGTGCGAAGATCCTGTTGGGCGTTGCAGGCGGTCATTAATGAAGCATCGCGCCAATGGTCACTTCGAGCTTGGATTTGCAATACATATTTAGGAAAAGCAACTTTTAGAAAGTTCGCTTTTCCCTGCCCGAAGCTCCTGCAAGCGAATTGACATTAGCTATCCAGCAACTGTCAGTCAAGTCATAGACCTTAATGAGGTGCGGAATTCCTTTCAGGAGCAACACAACAGGCCACTTTGATTGACAGGTTGACCTGAATGGGCAGTGGTGACTCTACTTAGCCCAGCTGGACATTCAGGGAGGGGATTGCTGCCCCTTCTTTTGACATCACAGAGTCAAATCTTTCCTGAAAGACCCATCTGAGGCATATGTTTAATGTGTGTACCCTTGAAAGGGATCAAAAAAAGACCAGAACGCAATTCTTGTGTATCCCCAGTCTGGTTCCTGAAGGAATGTGCTTTGTTTTACCAAACTTCTGTCTCATTGTGTGGTTCCAGGGCCTGTTTTAAAATGGATTTTAGTGTTACATGTTAGAGGACATCAGTACTTTTCATAGTACACTCCCCTACACATCAACTCTCAGAGGCCAAGTTTAGTAGGGCTAAAGACATTGGACATCTTGAAATTACCTAACACATTGCATTTTGGAACTGTTTGTAGTAAGGCAAACTGTAACTACTGAAAACATAGGTAGGTCGAGGGCCTGGGAACATTTACCCCATTGGTTAGGGAGTGCCCAGGAGTCACCCCACACCTACTAACTAGTGCCAACCATAAATGTGGCATAACAAGGCACCCTTCTCAGAACACTTTCTGGACCTGCGGAAGATCAGAAGAGGACTGGACCTGGGGATTGTGACTTCAGAGGAGCCCTAAATAATTAGGCCTGCTCCCTCTTGTACCCAGGAGAAAGAAGTGGACTCCAAGGGTCAGTTGGTTGACATCCTGTGTAACTGCAGGACACAACAAGCTGCATGAGGACTATTCCCTGAAGTGTCCAGCTGATAAGTGGTAACTGGACCTGGACCCCTGCCCATTCAGGTCAACCTGTCAACCAAGGTGGTCTATTGTGTAGCTCCTGAAAGAATTTCACACCTCATTAAGATCAATGACTTGACTGACAGCTGGACCTAGACTGGACTTTGCTGTTGACCTCTGGCTGACACCCTGAGAGTCTTTAATTGCCCTCTCCTGGGTGCCTTGGAAGTGTACTCCTGTGGTTCTTTGGGCACCTGAAGAAACCTTTGAAAGATTTACCTTCAGAGTTTCAGCAGGACCTGCTGGGAAAACAATCCAACCACCAGTTTCACAATGGCACATTGAATTTCAGGTTCATCCCAATCAAAGATCTTTGTACCTCTGAAACAAATGTTAAAGTCCCATTCTGTGATGCAAAAGTAGAGTTAGAAACGTATCAGAGCAAAATCTCCAAAGCTTCAGAGCCTCTAGCAAGACCAACCCTGCTTCAGGTATCTGCTGTTCAGTTCCACGGCGGCAGCTACAGTTTCATCATCATCATCATCATAGTCTTTATTCGAATTAAAAAATAATTCATACAAGACACAAACAGATACAGAGTTATAAAATATCACAATCACTAGATAATATAAAATCTTCCAATAAATAAGTAAGTAAAATTTGTAGATAAGAGAAGAATTAAACATTGGAGCAGACAAGATGAAGTACATACACATCAGTAATAAAAACGATAAGTAAAACAAGGATATCTAGCAGATAATGGCGGATTTTAGGGCCCTACCTATATGCCTTTTCAGTGCACCGAAGGGCTTACGTCTGAGAGACCATGCCCACCCCAAGTATTTGGCTAGGACAATTGAATGGACTGGTAAAGTGCTTGTGTGTAGGATTCTGATAGCTACAACAGAGCTCCTTGTGCCCAGTAATTTACATAAAGGGGAAAGCCAATGTCGTCTAGGAGTAGCGTATACAGGGCAAACGAACAAAAAGTGGGCAATAGTTTCTTCTTTGGCACCACAAACAGGGCAGGTACATGTACTTGCACCAAACCACCCGCAAGTTAGGGACATCTTTGTATTTTACAGGAGGAATATATAATGAGGGCTGTGAACGAAGGAGCAAATGCAAAACAGAGGAAAAGGAGTATGAGTGGACCTGTTAGAAATGGGGGTCTCTAGTTGGCAATGGCTGGCCCCTATCCAAGTAGGGACCCTTCTTCCTAAGTCAGAGTAAGCAGACTACACCCTTTGATAACCCCTGCTCAACCCTGTGGTAACGTAGCACGAGCAGCTAGGCTTATCTCAGAGGCAGTGTGTGAAGCATTTATGACCATACACAGTAACACAGTGAAGAACACTACAAAGGGACGCCACACAAGTAGTTATAAAAAATAAGTATCTTTATATATAGACTTAACACAAGACCAATAACAGTAAAAAGCCACAACACTAGAAAATAGGGTTACTCTAAAAAGGCAGCAAAAATAGTTCAAGGTGCACAAAGAGGTGTTCAATTCAAGGCAGTGGTCTCTGCGACCCTTTTACTCACAAGGTATCTGGATTCTGTAGCACAGCAACAAAAATGTCACTAAGGAGTTGTAGCGATGATTTTCCTCACGCTAACCAGCGATGCATTGAATCCTTACCGCAAGGGAGGATGATGCGCTGGTTTGTGTGCAGGACAAAGCGACAAACTTCTGCACGCTGAGCCGGCGATGCGATAAAATCCTTGCCACGAACGGCGGATGATTGCGCCGAGCCTGTTGCGTGTGCGATCTTGTTGCGATAAAAGAAAATGGCGCTCCGCGAGGGAGCAACAATCCTGATGCGATGAAAATGGCGTTAGCTCGGCGTCTGCTCTGCGATGTCGTGAAGCGATGAACTCGATGCGATGATCTTTGGTTAGCGAGCGTTTTGAGTCCCGCTAACATGCAATGCGATAATCTTCGGGTTAGCGAGCGTTTTCAGGCCCGCAGATAGGTGATGCGATGAACTTGGGTTAGCGAGCGTTTTGGGGCCCGCTAACATGCAATGGCGATAATCTTCGGGTTACCGAGCGTTTTCAGTCCTGCAGACAGGTGCTGCGATGATCTCCGGTAGCGAGCACTCGGCGGCAGCAGAGCGACGATTTTCCTTACGCTCTCCAGCTGCAGCGGCTCGCTAATGGGGGTTAGCGACTGTTAGACCTGGCACCTTGGCGTGAGTTTCCCTTCCACTTTTTTATGGTGTGCCTCGACTGTTTTGCTGGTGTTGTCCGCTCAGGGCACTGCGCCACGGCTAATCCGTGCCGCGGTGCAAGTGCTCCCTAAGTAAAGTGTACCTGTAATTGATGTCCATGATTGGGTTATTGGATTCACTGTCAGTCCCCAGTAAAGTGCACCAGGGGTGCCAGGGCTTGTGAATGCCAATGCTGCTGGTGGGCTTGCAGCGCTGGTTGCGCCACCCACGGAAGCGGCCTTGTAAAGTGTGTCTAGGGCCTGCCACCGCAGACCCTGTGCGCGGTCCGGGACCGTCGCGCTGACTGCGCAAGTGCCCCCACTTGCCAGTCCCTAAACCTTCCCTTACCTACATATTAGCCACCCCTCTGGTAGGCCCAAGGGCAGGGTGCATTGTAGGCATAAGGTAGGACATGCCCTGATGTGTGTGGCATGTCTTAGTAGTGAATTACAGCCATTTTCGTTCTTCACTATTGAAGGCTACCTGCTCTCCATAGGCCAGAATGGGCTGCTGGGATCACGCCAACGCTGTGACCCCAGTGGACTCAGAGAGCATGGTAGAAGTGTCAAGTTTAGTATGCCTGAACTCAGGATGATAAAATACTTCTTGTAGTCAAGTTTATTTTAATATCCTGGGTTTGTAAATACTACTTTTAGAAAGTTAGTATTTACTGACCTGACCATCTCAGTCCGCCTCTGCTGTATGTGTGTGTGTTCTGCCCAGCAACAGTAAGGAGCAGGGTTGGGGAATCCCCAGAGACAGGTTGGCTGCCAGGTGGTGGGTAGAGAGATTACACCTGGATGGGTGGGAGGAGTACACCTTGACTCTTGAATAGACCTGTGCTCTACCACCACAAAGCCGGCGCCACCCCCTGTGGGGCGGCTGATGTCTCTGCCCTGCTGCTGAAAGGAAAGAGCAGAGTCACCATAACAAAGTGCTCCAGAACTGGACTGAGCCAGGCCTAGGCCCCCTGGCGCTAAAGAACAAAAGAATTGGTGTATAAAAGTAGGAGCCTGGCTCCTAAGAAATCAGAATCCTGTTTACCACAAAGAACCTCTGCCCGACTAGAAGGAGAAGAAGACGCCGGAGGAGCTGGCCTGCTGCTTGCCTTGCTGAGAGAGGAGAGGAAGAGACTTACTGAAAAGACTTTGCTACTTTGTGCTTGAACATTCTCCAAGGGCTTGATCTGAGCTTGCCCCCTGAACTGAACCCCAGGAACAGTGGGTTCTCTGTGCTTCTTGCTCGTCCTCCAATTCGAGCCGTGTGTGCATCCCGCTGGAAAAGAGACTGCGCCCCTCATCGCCCCTCCTAGGGCCGTGACACTCAGAAGCTCGCCTGCCTCAAACCCGTGAGAGCCCCGCTCCGTCCCGAGCCGCTCTCTGTCCCCGGGCCAGGCCGCCTGCATCCCTGTCACCGCCTGCTACGGGAGCGCGCTGACCGCGCTATCACCCCTCCCGCCGGAAGCCGTCCGACGACTGTGATCTACGCCGGGTCATCCAGCTGCACTGACCGTGCCCTGCGACCCCGCTTCGCTATCCCCGGACATCTCAGGCCGCGCCGCCTCCGCTGTGGAGACCCTCCTGCACCGCCGTGCTAAAGGGTCGCTGGCCGCGCCTGCCTACGTGCCCACACCTGCTGATTGAGGACCCGAGAACACTTCCCAAGCCGAGAGTCGCACCGACCTGTGCCGACTCTCCACATCACTAAGGAAGTTCCAGTATCGGGCTCGGGGCCCGCAACGCCTTATTTCCCCGTTCACAGGAACCGATCTCTGTGAGTACTGGAACTACAAGTAAAGAGACTACGAACCATCCATTTGAAGCTACAAACAAGATCATTTGCCTGCTGTATAACCTGGTGGCCTAGCGAAAACGTTATTGGTCTTGTGATAAGTCTGTTGAGATATATATACCTTATTTTGACATAAAGAATCGTATTTTTATATATATCCAAGTCTGGTGTCCGTTTCTGGGGGGATTGATGTATTTACTGTGTGTACGATTGTAAGTGCTTAACCAACAACGCCTGAGGAATCGCCTTGGCTGCTCACGCCACGCACCTAGAGGGTGAGCAAGGGTCATTCGCGAGGGGTTATCCTGCGCCCTGACGTGGAGGAGAGGGTTCCTGCTTGACACAAGGGCAACCTTGCGCCAACCAGAGATCCCCGACTCTAACATTGGTGGCAGCGGTTGGGATTTCGGATTTGCACTTGTAATTTGCATACAGTGAATTATTAATCACCAGATAGTGAGAGCAGACCAAATAACGCAGCCACAGGTTTTCATTTTCTGAACTTTGTTGAGACATCTGCCATTACTGCAACCATGCCTGGCTCGCACTCCGCTGGAAGAGCACTCTCTGTGATTTCTGGAATAGATGAGGTAGATTGGGAGAGACTGGAAGGCTACACGATGGAGCAATTGAAAGGCTACAGTGTAAAATTCCGAGTTCCCCATGCTGGATTCAAGAGGAGAACCCAGTACGCCAAGGCGCTAAGAGCCTGGAGGGAGTCACGAGACCCACGGAATGCGGGGGACATCGTTCCACCCGACAACCTTGAGGAGCCCAGCAGAGTCCGGTCGCCAGAGGAGCTGGCAGACAGGGCAGCCGACAGGGCACATGCAATGGAGATGGCAAAGTTGGCAGGACAAATGGAAATGGAAAAGCAGAAGTTGGCCCTGGAGGCACAACAACGCCAAATGGATCATGATATCAGATTGAAGGAGTTGGAGCTGAAGGCGAAAAGTTTGGACACCACTCCTTCTGGTGGCAGCACTCCACCAGCGCAGGTAGAGTCCAAGGTGTACATCCCCAAAGATGTAGTAAAGGAGTATTTCAGAAAGGATGACATAGGGCAGTGGTTTAGGGCCTACGAGGTGGCCATGTCCTCACACCGGGTCCCTGAGAAAGACTGGGGAGCGGGGTTGTGGGGAAGGTTCCTTGCTGAAGGGCGTGACACACTGTTAGATTTACCCTTAGATCTCCAAACCTCATACCCCCATATGAAGGAAGCGTTAATGACCAGGTATGGGTTAACTCCGGAGCTATATCGACAGAGGTTCAGGGAGACCAAGAGGATCCCTGAGAGTACGTATGTGGAATATGTGACCTTTTTCTGCAGAGCGCTGGATGGTTGGGTGAAGGGTAGCAAAGTGAACGATTATCAAGGGCTGCTTGATTTAATTGCATGGGAGCACTTGTCCAGTCAATGTTTTCCTGAGCTACGCCAGCACCTGATTGATAGCAAGCTGTCCAACCCGAGGAAGCTTGCTGAGGAGGCGGACCGCTGGCTCAGCACCAGGGTCCACAAGGGTCAAGTGGGAGACTCCGCCAAAGGTGGGCAGGGTCCCCAGCAGAAGAGTGGGGGGGACAAGGGTAAACAGAAGGGGTTCCAAAAAGGCCCCCAAAGTAATTCCCAAGGGAACCAGCAGAAGGGTTCTCAGCCTCCCCCAACCCCGCAGCAGAACGGGGCCCCGACAGGTAGACCTGTTCCAAAGGGGCCCTTCAATTGTTATAGGTGTGGTGAACCGGGTCACATTGCCTCTGATCCTAAGTGTCGCCTGTTTGGTAAGACCGCACCCACTGGTGCTCCACCCCGGCAAGTAGCTAGTGTTAACTTTGGGGAGGAAGTAGCAGTCCAGGAGGGTGGGGGTCCCGGGCAGATGACCCTAGTCTCGCTAGGAGACAGTGAGATGGTCCCTGTAACCTACCTGCCCTCTAACACTAAGAAATATGGGCAAGTGGTGACCATCAATGGAAAGAAGGTTGAGGCTCTTAGAGATACAGGAGCCAGCGTGACCTCGGTGAGGCAACACCTGGTGTCTCAAGAGCAAATTGTACCCAATGCCTACTGTAGGGTTGTCAATGCTGACAACGTAGAGAGTCGTTGTCCAATGGCTCAAGTTCCCTTTGAGTGGGGGGAGGTCTCTGGTACTCTACAAGTCGCTGTGAGAACCGACATGCCTGTAGACTGTCTGCTAGGGAACGACCTGGAGAGCTCCCCTTGGGAAAAGGTGGAGAAGACCACGCATCTGAGGATGGTGGGTCTACCCGACTGGGCGTGCGTGACCACCCGGTCCATGGCAGCCAGTAGGGGTGTTGAGAGGGTCCTGGAGCCTGAGGGAGAGGTCCAGGAACCGGCCTTAGGGAGAAGGCGCAGGAGGCGCGGGAAACCGGCCCCCGAAGTTCCCACGGCCCAGGAGGAAGTAGACCCTGAGGGGGATGCTCTGGAGCCTACCGGGGAACAGATTGCCGAACTGGGAGATCTGCCTGAGCTGACCCATTGGCAGCAAGAAGGAGGTCCCTCCAGGGAGGAATTCTGCAGGGAGCAGAAAGAATGCCCTTCTCTCATTGGTATGCGGCAACAGGCTGCAGACCAGGCCAACGGTGTTCAGGCCAAAACACACTACGTGTACTGGGAGAGTGACCTCCTGTATTCCGAGCCTAAGGCTGCTGAACCTGGGTCAGCCCGTGTGCTGGTGGTACCCCAGAAGTTCAGAACCTTCCTACTGGGGCTGGCTCACGATGTGCCGTTAGCAGGACATTTGGGGATGGACAAGACCTATGACAGGCTTGTCACCCACTTTTACTGGCCCCAAATGCATAAGAATTCAGATTCCTACTGCAGAACCTGTCAGACTTGCCAGGCAAGTGGTAAGAGCGGAGGGAAGCACAAGGCTCCTCTGCAACCTTTCCCTGTGGTCGGTACGCCATTCCAACGAGTGGGTATTGATATTGTGGGGCCTCTGGACCCCAAGACAGCCCTGGGCAACAGGTTCATCCTGGTCTTGGTGGACCATGCCACCCGGTACCCTGAAGCCATCCCTCTGAGGACAGTGACGGCCCCCGTGGTGGGACGGGCACTGATGGGAATTTTCTCCCGAGTGGGATTCCCTCTAGAGGTGGTGAGCGACAGGGGGACCAATTTCATATCCACGTATATGAAATCCCTGTGGAAGGAGTGTGGGGTAACTTACAAGTTCACCACTCCTTACCACCCCCAAGGAAATGGGTTGGTTGAGAGATTCAACCGAACCCTCAAAGGCATGATCATGGGCCTGGACGGTCCAATGAGGCGTAAGTGGGACGTCCTCTTGCCATGCCTGCTCTTCGCTTACCGAGAGGTGCCACAGAAGTCTCTAGGATTCAGCCCCTTCGAGCTTCTGTATGGTCACCCGGTAAGAGGACCTCTGAGTTTGGTAAAGGAAGGCTGGGAGCAATCTCCCAGGAAACCTCCCCAGAATGTATATAGTTACATGCTGGCCTTCCGAAACCAGACTCGGCGTTTCAGGCAACTTGCTGAGGCAAATCTGGAAGCCAGCCAGGAGGAGATGAAGCGGTGGTACGACCGGAATGCCACTCTGGTAGAGCTTCAACCTGGACAAAAGGTGTGGGTCTTGGCCCCAGTGGAGCCTTGTGCACTTCAGGATAAGTGGACAGGTCCATTTGAGGTTGTGGAGCGCAAAAGTCCTATCACCTACTTGGTGGACATGCAGACTCCCAGGAACCCTTTGAGGGTCCTACATGTTAACCGCCTTAAGCCCCACTTAGAGAGGACCGAAGTGGGCATGCTGCTGGCCACTGATGATGGAATGGAAGAGGAGACCGAGCCCCTTCCTGACCTCTTAGTGGCCTCTGAGAAAGATGGGTCAGTGGATGGAGTTAACCTCTCACCCACCCTGACGCCCGAACAACAGGAAGATTGCCGCCACTTGCTGGGACAATTTTCCGACCGATTCTCCCTGGTTCCTGGTGTCACAGATTGGTGCGTCCATGATGTGGACACAGGAGACAGCTTACCTGTGAAGCACAAGGCTTACAGGGTAACTGACAGGGTCAGAGCTTGCATCAAGGAGGAGGTCTCCAAAATGCTTGCGCTAGGGGTGGTTGAGTCCTCCAGCAGTCCTTGGTCCAGCCCCGTGGTCTTGGTCCCAAAGGCTGCTGCGCCGGGAGCCACACCTGAACTCCGGTTCTGTGTGGACTACAGAGGACTCAATTCAGTCACGAAGACTGACGCGCACCCCATCCCCAGAGCTGATGAGCTCATTGATCGGCTGGGGGCTGCCCGGTTCCTCAGCACGTTTGATTTAACGTCTGGGTACTGGCAGATCGCCTTGACCGATGGGGCCAAAGAGAGGTCAGCATTCTCTACACCAGATGGGCACTTCCAGTTCCGAGTCATGCCATTTGGGATGAAGAATGCCCCTGCCACCTTCCAGAGGTTGGTCAACCAGGTACTGGTTGGGCTGGATGCGTTCAGTGCCGCCTACCTGGATGACATCGCAGTGTTCAGTGCCACCTGGCCTGAACACCTGCGCCACCTCTGGGAAGTGTTGATGGCGCTGCGCCGAGCAGGCCTCACGATCAAGGCAAGCAAGTGCCAGATCGGGCAGGGTTCCGTGGTGTACTTGGGACACCAAGTGGGGAGTGGCAAGGTGGCACCCTTGCAACCCAAAATTGAAACCATCCTGGCTTGGGAACCCCCCAAGACGCAGACCGCAGTGAGGGCCTTCCTGGGGCTCACTGGGTACTACAGGAGGTTTGTCAAGGGCTATGGAACGATCGTTGCCCCCTTGACAGAGCTGACTTCGAAGAAGCAGCCCAGGAACGTGATTTGGACTGACACCTGTCAGAAAGCTTTCGACACCCTGAAGACGGCCATGTGCACGGCGCCCGTGCTCTTGGCCCCTGACTTCTCCAAGGAATTCCTAGTACAGACAGACGCTTCAGAGCATGGTGTGGGGGCTGTTCTCTCACAGATGACTGAGGAGGGCTGGGACCAACCCGTAGCCTTCATCAGTAGGAGGTTACTTCCACGGGAAAGTAGGTGGAGTGCAATTGAGCGAGAAGCATTTGCTGTGGTCTGGGCGCTGAAGAAGCTAAGACCCTACTTGTTTGGGTCTCACTTCCGGGTTCAGACGGACCACAGGCCCCTCAGATGGTTGATGCAAATGAGGGGTGAAAACCCGAAGCTGTTGAGGTGGTCCATCTCCCTACAGGGTATGGACTTTACGGTGGAACACCGTCCTGGTACAGATCACGCCAACGCTGACGGTCTGTCCAGGTATTTCCGCCTTAGTGACGAGGAACCCCCTGGGCAAGGGTAGTTCTCCCCACATTTCAGCTGGAGGGGACACGTGTTAGACCTGGCACCTTGGCGTGAGTTTCCCTTCCACTTTTTTATGGTGTGCCTCGACTGTTTTGCTGGTGTTGTCCGCTCAGGGCACTGCGCCACGGCTAATCCGTGCCGCGGTGCAAGTGCTCCCTAAGTAAAGTGTACCTGTAATTGATGTCCATGATTGGGTTATTGGATTCACTGTCAGTCCCCAGTAAAGTGCACCAGGGGTGCCAGGGCTTGTGAATGCCAATGCTGCTGGTGGGCTTGCAGCGCTGGTTGCGCCACCCACGGAAGCGGCCTTGTAAAGTGTGTCTAGGGCCTGCCACCGCAGACCCTGTGCGCGGTCCGGGACCGTCGCGCTGACTGCGCAAGTGCCCCCACTTGCCAGTCCCTAAACCTTCCCTTACCTACATATTAGCCACCCCTCTGGTAGGCCCAAGGGCAGGGTGCATTGTAGGCATAAGGTAGGACATGCCCTGATGTGTGTGGCATGTCTTAGTAGTGAATTACAGCCATTTTCGTTCTTCACTATTGAAGGCTACCTGCTCTCCATAGGCCAGAATGGGCTGCTGGGATCACGCCAACGCTGTGA
The DNA here is from genome assembly GCF_964204655.1 of Triturus cristatus. Lineage (NCBI taxonomy): Eukaryota > Metazoa > Chordata > Amphibia > Caudata > Salamandridae > Triturus > Triturus cristatus. The sequence goes on from NC_140581.1 coordinate 80,273,554, forward strand.
CCCCAGTGGACTCAGAGAGCATGGTAGAAGTGTCAAGTTTAGTATGCCTGAACTCAGGATGATAAAATACTTCTTGTAGTCAAGTTTATTTTAATATCCTGGGTTTGTAAATACTACTTTTAGAAAGTTAGTATTTACTGACCTGACCATCTCAGTCCGCCTCTGCTGTATGTGTGTGTGTTCTGCCCAGCAACAGTAAGGAGCAGGGTTGGGGAATCCCCAGAGACAGGTTGGCTGCCAGGTGGTGGGTAGAGAGATTACACCTGGATGGGTGGGAGGAGTACACCTTGACTCTTGAATAGACCTGTGCTCTGCCACCACAAAGCCGGCGCCACCCCCTGTGGGGCGGCTGATGTCTCTGCCCTGCTGCTGAAAGGAAAGAGCAGAGTCACCATAACAAAGTGCTCCAGAACTGGACTGAGCCAGGCCTAGGCCCCCTGGCGCTAAAGAACAAAAGAATTGGTGTATAAAAGTAGGAGCCTGGCTCCTAAGAAATCAGAATCCTGTTTACCACAAAGAACCTCTGCCCGACTAGAAGGAGAAGAAGACGCCGGAGGAGCTGGCCTGCTGCTTGCCTTGCTGAGAGAGGAGAGGAAGAGACTTACTGAAAAGACTTTGCTACTTTGTGCTTGAACATTCTCCAAGGGCTTGATCTGAGCTTGCCCCCTGAACTGAACCCCAGGAACAGTGGGTTCTCTGTGCTTCTTGCTCGTCCTCCAATTCGAGCCGTGTGTGCATCCCGCTGGAAAAGAGACTGCGCCCCTCATCGCCCCTCCTAGGGCCGTGACACTCAGAAGCTCGCCTGCCTCAAACCCGTGAGAGCCCCGCTCCGTCCCGAGCCGCTCTCTGTCCCCGGGCCAGGCCGCCTGCATCCCTGTCACCGCCTGCTACGGGAGCGCGCTGACCGCGCTATCACCCCTCCCGCCGGAAGCCGTCCGACGACTGTGATCTACGCCGGGTCATCCAGCTGCACTGACCGTGCCCTGCGACCCCGCTTCGCTATCCCCGGACATCTCAGGCCGCGCCGCCTCCGCTGTGGAGACCCTCCTGCACCGCCGTGCTAAAGGGTCGCTGGCCGCGCCTGCCTACGTGCCCACACCTGCTGATTGAGGACCCGAGAACACTTCCCAAGCCGAGAGTCGCACCGACCTGTGCCGACTCTCCACATCACTAAGGAAGTTCCAGTATCGGGCTCGGGGCCCGCAACGCCTTATTTCCCCGTTCACAGGAACCGATCTCTGTGAGTACTGGAACTACAAGTAAAGAGACTACGAACCATCCATTTGAAGCTACAAACAAGATCATTTGCCTGCTGTATAACCTGGTGGCCTAGCGAAAACGTTATTGGTCTTGTGATAAGTCTGTTGAGATATATATACCTTATTTTGACATAAAGAATCGTATTTTTATATATATCCAAGTCTGGTGTCCGTTTCTGGGGGGATTGATGTATTTACTGTGTGTACGATTGTAAGTGCTTAACCAACAACGCCTGAGGAATCGCCTTGGCTGCTCACGCCACGCACCTAGAGGGTGAGCAAGGGTCATTCGCGAGGGGTTATCCTGCGCCCTGACGTGGAGGAGAGGGTTCCTGCTTGACACAAGGGCAACCTTGCGCCAACCAGAGATCCCCGACTCTAACAGCGACGATTTTCAGCACTCTCTTCTCCACAGTATAACTAGAGGCCCTGGAACTCACAGGAGCCTCACCTGCAGATACAAATCCTCGCTGGGAGGAAACAGGAGGTTGGTGGTGGAGTCTGATGTGACTGAGACTCCTGCAGAAGGCTAGCTCTCTTCTAGCCCTTGGGTGATTGCTGTAGCAAAAATAAAAGTTCCTTCAAAGTCCTTTTCCTCTTCTTCCAAGTCCAGTAGTAACCACTGCAGGCCAGTCCAAGAAACAGCACACAAGCAGGACAGTCCTTCTCCTTGCTAGGCACAGCCCTATTCAGGTCCAGGAGCTACCCCTCCCCATACTCCAATGCAGATCTCTCTAGTCAACCCAGGTCTGACTCAGCCTGCCCTGTCCCTCCAAAACCAATACACATAATAGCAGAGCACACTGGAAGGCTTAGGCAAGAAAATACCTACTTTCTAAAAGTGGTATTTTCAAACACAGAATATAAAAATAAACTTCACTAAAAGATGTATTTTAATATTCTGAGCTCAGGCATACTAAATTCGTTTTTCTACCATGTTCTGTGGGTCAGTTAGGACTATAGAATGTAATAGCCAAACCTCCCATTCTGGCCTATGGAGAACAGGTAGCCTTACAGTAGTGAAAAACGAAATTGGGTGTAATTCACTACCAGGACATGCTACACACATCAGAGCACGTCCTACCTTACACATACAATGCACCCTACCATAGGGGTGGCTTACATGATGCCAAGGGAAGGTTCAGGGGCTGGGAAGGGGGTGCCCTGCACAGCCAAGATGGCAGTTCTGGACTGCACGCAGACTCTGCAGTGGCAGGTCTGAGACACACTTTACAAGCTGCTTCTGTGGGTGGCGCAAACCAGCGCTGCAGGCCCACCAGCAGCATTTGGTTTACCAGCCCTGGGCACACACAGGCCACGCTACTAGGGACTAACAGGTAAACCAAATAAGCCAATCATGGATGCACCAATTCACATGTCATCTTTACACAGGGAGCATTCACGCTGTGACACAATGGCAGTGGCACAGCGCCCAGAGCATCTAATACCAGCAAAACCAGAGGAGACACAGCGAAAAATGGAAGGGAGACTCACGCCAATGGTGCCAGGTCTAACACGCTTCCCCTCCAGCTGAAATGTGGGGAGAACTACCCACCCCCTTGGAAGTTATCATCACTAAGGCGGAAAAATCTGGACAGACCATCAGCATTGGCGTGTTCCGTACCAGGGCGATGTTCCACCGTGAAGTCCATACCCTGTAGGGAAATGGACCACCTTAACAACTTGGGATTCTTACCCCTCATCTGCATCAACCACCTGAGGGGCCTTTGGTCTGTCTGAACCCAGAAGTGAGTCCGAAACAGGTATGGTCTCAGCTTCTTCAGTGCCCAGACCACAGCAAATGCCTCACGCTCAATTGCACTCCACCTCTGTTCCAGTGGAAGTAACCTCCTACTGATGAAGGCTACAGGTTGGTCTAGTCCCTCCTCATTCAACTGTGACAGAACAGCCCCCACCCCATGCTCTGAAGCGTCTGTCTGGACAATAAATTCCTTAGCAAAGTTGGGCGCCTGGAGTACGGGTGCTGTACACATGGCAGTCTTGAGGACATCAAACGCTTTCTGACAGGTGTCAGTCCAGTTCACAATCTTTGGCCGCTTCTTGGAAGTCAGCTCAGTCAAGGGTGCAACAATGTTGCCATACCCCTTGACAAACCTCCTGTAGTAACCCGTGATTCCTAAGAAGGCCGTCACCTGGGTCTGGGCCCTTGGGGGCTCCCAAGCCAGGATGGTTTCAATCTTGGGCTGTAGGGGTGCCACCTGGCCTCTCCCTACCTGGTGTCCTAAGTACACCACAGAACCCTGCCCAATCTGGCACTTACTGGCCTTGATTGTGAGGCCTGCTCTGTGCAGCGCCATCAACACTTCCCAGAGGTGGTACAAGTGGTCCTCCCAGGAGGAACTAAACACTGCAATGTCATCCAGGTAGGCGGCACTGAAATCCTCCAGCCCAGCCAACATCTGGTTGACCAACCTCTGAAAGGTGGCAGGGTCATTCTTCATTCCAAAGGGCATCACACGGAACTGGTAGTGCCCATCTGGTGTGGAGAATGCTGAACTCTCCTTTGCCCCATCAGTCAAGGCGATCTGCCAGTACCCAGACGTTAAATCAAACGTGCTGAGGTACCGGGCAGCCCCTAACCGATCTATGAGCTCATCAGCTCTGGGCATGGGATTCGCGTCGGTCCTCGTGACCGAATTGAGACCTCGGTAGTCTACACAGAACCTAACTTCTGGAGTGTCACCAGGCGCTGCAGCTTTTGGTACCATGACTGAAGAACTTGGCAAACCATCCCTTCTGCCAACCTCCAGGAAACCACTGCAGACATGGCAGTGCTCCGAACCACTCCGCCCAGTCCAAGAGTCATTACATGTAAATGGGATAGTTGGCCCAGTGATTTCTTTGCTATATATATATATATATATATATATATATTATTTTTTTATAGAGTTTCATATAGCACGAACTTGACCCAACTCGTGTATCAGAGCGCTTTACATAGCACCAGTTACGTTACATGAGGACACACATTCATTTATATATACGTAAAATAAAACACACACAAAAAAAACTGGCCTACTCCTCCAGGAGCCATTGGGTGATGCGTTGATATGATGATTAGTCCAGCAAAAGCAACTTAAAGATATATTTACGGACAGCTCTCATCGGCATCAGCAGCCACCTTATCACCCATGATTTTAGGTCTTGCGTTGCACTTGTGCCTTTTTAGGTCGAGCATTCGAGACCTCTTGTATATACTTTAGTATATACTTATATGTGTATTTACTTGTGGGCCCTGGAGATCAGCCCTAGGACTTGTCTGCTTCCGCTTAGGGACTTTTATTTCTGCTCAACTGCCTCTATTTAACTATCTTGATAGAAAACGACCAGCAGAGGTCCGAAAAATACAAGAATTACTTTCTGCTTAGGGACTTTATTTTTTTTTTTTTCTGGCAACTGCCTCTATTCAACTTGCTTGATAGAAAACAACCAGCAGAGGTCAGTAAAATACCAGAATCACTTTAGCATTGTCTAGATTCCAGTCCTTAGAAATTATCTTCCATGAGCACCCGTAGACAATAATATATTTTAAAATCTTGTATCTTCAGTGATATGACCACCGAAGGCCCTGATTTTATATTGTAAACTGAGTTTTTCCCACTGAAAGGCAATATTTCTCCCCATGTGTTCCCATACCTGGCGTGTCACGCAGTTTGGTGTTTATTTTCTCACCATGTTAAAGAACAGTAGATGTTTCAGCACCCGGGCTAATGTGCTGCATAGCTAAATACATATAAGGTCCCAAATGCGAGACTGATTGCATTGCAAATGCTTGTTCTGTGCTTGTACGGGCCATTGCATTGACGAGTGCGGGGGAGTTAACATGTCGGTTTATTGGGATGTTTCAAAAAGTTTATTGTAACAGGGCTCGAAATGGTATTTATTATGTGCAAGTATATGATGTATGAATATTGATGTTCTGAAACGACATAATTTCATAATACACTGTACGCGCTATTGGGCTTCAATGTTAAAACAGAGCTACTTAAAACAAACATTTGCAATGCAATAGATCTGTAATGTCGCGATACTGACGTGACACGCACCGGCGTGCGCGTCAGGTCACGTGTTTCTGAGCCCTTAATAAATGTGACGTCATGCGTGCACGTAGGCAGAACGGCCACGGCAGCATAGACGGAGTAACTGAGTCACAAGTGTCCCGAGTCTTCATTGCCACGTGTAGGGACCTAGGTGCCACGGGCCCCACAGCGGTAGCACCCCCAAGATCACCACAAAGTGGCGACGAGGGTGGGCGTGCCTTCGCTCGTATTCATGCGTCCCGTAGGTGTGGCGGCCGGTGAGCGTGTCTCGCTCGCGGTGCTCGTGCCCCTGCAGCGACGCGCAACTATCTCTTTGCCCCCTCCGGCAGCGTGGTGAAGTGGTGGGGAGCGCGAGCGCATTGGCGCGCTCCCGACTTGAGGCGGAGAAGCGTAGGGACGACAGCTGCCTCGGCGCCCCCAGCGCGCTGCTGACCACGTGCGTGTTGCCTCTCCGGAATGCCCGTAGCGCGCGGAGCGCTTTGAATCTCCTGCCTCCCGGCTGAGGCCGATCTCCTGGAGTGGCGCTGCCTCGTGGTTGCCTGGAAAGCTGCTGGACCCTCCACCTCTGTGCCAGTGAGTACTGTGGATGGCCCCTTGTGTGTGCTGCCTGAGGGGAAGTCACGAGGGACATGCCTGAAGAGCTCTGAAGGTCCTCACATTCCTGCCATACCCGGGGGAGCACTAGTGGGAAGGTCAAACCCAGCATGAGAGGAAGTCCCCCGCCTACCACGTGGGAGAGGGGAAAGGATAGTGAAAGCCATCACGGTCAAGGGCAGGAAGAGGTCTCGCCTGGCGCAAGCAGCGCACGTGCAACATGGCAAATATTCCACCAATTGAGCCGTTCTCCGTAGAGGGGTCCCCATCAGCCGTGGCAGCCCGATGGAGAGACTGGGAAGATAGAGTGCGCATTTTCTTTGAGGCCACGAAGGTTCAGAGAGATCAAAAACGCGCGATGATAATCCACCTCGGAGGGAAGGAGATCCACAACATAGTTAAGACGCTCGCGGAAAACACTCCCAAGACGCACACGACGTTGATAGCGGCGCTCAACGAGTACTTTGAACCAATGGCGAACCGCGATTATGAACGATTGATATTCCGCCAAGCACGCCAATTGCCCGAGGAGTCGCTTGACAAGTTCTACGCTCGTCTCAAAAACGTGGCGGCCACCTGCGGGTTTCGGGATGAGACGGAGGAGATAAGAGGCCAGATAATACAAGGGTGCGCGTCAGTCAAGCTGAGGGAAAGGATCTTGGAGGAATCCGGCAAGCCCCTAACAGACATATTGACAATGGGTCGGACGAAAGAATTGTCAAAAGCGCGTGCTGCGCACATGGAAGCAGCCCTACAGGCGCCTGTGAAGACAGAGCCAGTTAACACTGTGGCAGTCAAACCAAAACAGAGATGGCCCAGAAGAGGAACAGGTCCGGCCGTTCAAGACCAACCCAAGTCCTGCGGGTACTGTGGTGGTTCGCCACACGCCGCGGCAGAGTGTCCAGCACGAGGGAGGAAGTGCATGGGATGTGGGCGCTTCAACCACTTTGAGAAAGTGTGCCGGTCGAAAAAATTCCGAAAGCCCCGCCAAGCAGTGAACACGGTAGAAGAAGGAGGCCCGGTGGCCAGCGACATGGATGATGATGAGGAGGAAGAGAAGGTGATACACCGAGTACACATGATAGGCACGGCGATACGCAGGACTAGACGGTTGCCGCAATGCAGCGTCCGGGTAGGGTCGCAAGAAGTCACCACGGTAGTAGATACAGGAGCCAGCATTAATATCATGGCCGCTGCGATGCACAGTTCCATGCACCCAAAGCCAATGCTACACCCATCGACGATAACGGTGTTCGCATATGGACAGGAGGAACCGCTAAAAGTGCGGGGAAAGTTCAGGACTATGATATCCCATGGAACGCGGTCAATCACATCAAATATCTATGTTACAGAAGACGGACAAGGCATGCTCCTAGGCTGCAGAGCGGCAGAAGATCTGGGAGTGGTAACGTTCGCATTTGGGGTACACCAAGAGTCGATACACCACACCCTGGAGGAGTTTGAGGAAATCTTTCATGGAATAGGCAAGTTCCGCGGCAAAGAGGTCCACTTACACATTGACCCCACTGTTCAGCCGATAGCCTTACGACATCGCCGCATAGCGTTTCATCTCAGGCCACTGGTGGAAGCCGAGCTGAAGAAGCTAGAGGCGGCGGGAATCATCGAGAAGGTGTCCGGGCCAACCCCGTGGGAGTCGCCTATCGTCGTGGCAAGGAAACCTAAACAACCAGGCGCTGTCAGAATATGTGTGGACATGCGGCTCCCCAACGCTGCCATCAAAAGGGAGCGCCGTATCACTCCGACCATCGATGACATCATCGGAGAAATGGCGGGCGCCAAGTTGTTCTCAAAGTTGGACTTACGCTCTGGGTATCACCAACTAGTACTGGACGAGGCGTCCCGGAACATCACCACGTTCTCCACGCATGTGGGTCTAAGGAGGTATACGCGTTTGAGTTTTGGAGTGTCGAGCGCTGCTGAGGTGTTCCAGAACGTGATACAAGAGCTCATCGCTGGAATCCCCGGAGCGATTAATGTCAGTAATGACATCATGGTGCATGGCACGACCGTTGCGGAACACAATGAGAGGCTGGTGCAAGTGCTACGACGCATACGAGACGCAGGCCTTACACTGCATCGTGAGAAGTGCGAATTTCTGTGTAAGAAGCTCCAATTCTTCGGTTACACCTTCTCGGCAGAAGGCGTCAATCCGGATCCGGACAAGGTGAAGGATATCAAGGAAGCGGCTGCTCCCACGAACATTACGGAGGTACGAAGCTTCTTAGGGATGGTGAACTACTGCGGCAGGTTCATCAAGGACCTGGCGAACCTCACGGCGCCACTGAGAGAGCTCACCAAAGAATCCACCCCCTGGACATGGAGCAGCGAACAAGATCGAGCATTCGAGGAAATCAAACAAGCGCTTTCAGAAGCTACGACGTTGGCATTCTTCGATCCAGCCAAATTGACACTAATTGCCGTCGACGCAGGTCCAGTCGGATTAGGCGCAGTCCTGCTACAAAGGAAAACAAGCGCAGAGGAATGGGCCCCGGTGGCATTCGCCAGCAGATCACTCACAGAGACTGAGCAGAGATATTCACAAATAGAAAAGGAAGCAATCGCCATTCACTGGGGTTGTCACCATTTCCACGTGTACGGCAAGCCATTCGTTGTAGCCACGGACCACAAGCCGCTGGTATCCCTGTTCGCGGGCACATCCACGAAGCCGCCACCGAGAATCGAAAAGTGGATGTTGCAACTGCAAAATTATAACTGCAAGATCGAGTACCAACCGGGCGCACGGAACCCGGCAGCCTACTTATCTCGCCACCCTCGCAAGGCAACCCCACAAGAGATGAAGGAGGCGGCGGAAACAGAAGAGTACGTCCGATGTATCACTGCGCGATCGTGTCCCAGGCCAGTGTCCATGGCCAGCTTGTCGCGTGCCACCAGTGAAGATGAATGCCTGCAAAGGGCGAGAGTGGCGGTCCAAAACAACAGCTGGAACAGGGCCAGAGAGGAGTGGAAAAGTTTGACACCTCGGGCGAAGCAAATAATGGATAGTCTGTACAATGTAAGAGACGAACTGACTGAAGATGACACTGGATGCTTGTTGAGGGGCCACAGACTGGTCATTCCAACGTCCCTAACCCAGAGAGTGGTGGACCTGGCCCACATTGGTCACCAAGGTATGGTCAAGACTAAGTCAAGGCTCCGCACTAAAGTGTGGTTCCCTCTCATGGACGAGTTAGTAGAAGTCACCGTTCGAGCATGCCATGCCTGTCAGATAACGGGAGAAGCACCCCGGCCAGCCCCTGTTATTATGGAGCCTCGACCCAGAAGGCCCTGGTCCAAGATAAGCGTAGACTTTGGCAGCCTGCCGGACGGAAGGCACACCCTTGTTGCCATAGATGATCACTCGAAGTATCCCGAAGTGGAGATAATAGTCGTTTTGAGTGCCCAGGAAGTGATCCCGAAACTAGAGAAAATCATGGCGACACATGGCATAGTAAAGGAAATCAGAACCGACAATGGGTCACCATTCCAGAGTCAAGACTTTGCAGCGTACCTGCAGGCTTTAGGCATTCATCACCGGCGAATCACCCCCCGGTGGCCTCAAGCAAACGGAGAGGCTGAACGCTTCATGAGGACACTCAACAAAGTGATAAGAATTGCTCACGAGAAAAGCCAGTCTGTGGAGCTCGCAATTTTTACATTTCTCCGAAGCTATCGCCAGACGCCCCACTCTACCACGGGAGTGGCACCTGCGCATCTGCTAATGGGACGGGTCGTCACCGACACAATACCACACCACCCAGAGTGGAGGCCCGAAACTCCTGATGACAGTGCCATTGATGAGCACCGACGTGGAGCTTTTGCTCATGTTGATGCCCGACGGCGGGCTGTGACCCCAAACCTGGCCCCAGGTGACAGGGTGCTGATCTGAAATCGGATGCCAGGTAGCAAGTTTCGGTTGAATTTTGAACTGCAACCGTGGACTGTGGAAAAATTCACGGGCACGTGCGTGACAGCCAGGAAAGGCGTAGAGAGGATAACGAGGAACATTTCATACTTCAAGAAAATTCCAGTGCCCCTTGGAACGGAAGACAGACATCAAGACATTCCCCAGAGGCGCACGCCACGAGAGGAGAGGTTCTTAGAACCTGCTGAGCATATGGACTATGCGAGTGGAGGAGCTGATTCCCCGGATCATGGAGTTGTCGCACCGCAGCAAGGCCACCAGCCAGAGGTGGTGTCACCCGAGGAAGCTGGCGCGCCAGAGGTTGGAGACGGTGGCGCAAATGGTGAATCTGTGAGTAGGGGCATTGGTGTTGTGCCGGACCGTGGGGAATCGCGATATGATCTGAGGCCGCACCCTGAGCCCTCCCGTCGCTTAAAGGACTACGTCAAGTAAGACTGTTTTTGTTTCGTTTGAGTTGATTAGTATTGCAAATGTCTAGAGCGGAGCTGACGACTACTAAGGTATCTGTGGTTCATTATTATAATGCATTAATGTGTTTGGTTCTTTATTTTAGTTTTCGCGTGTTGGGGAGGAATGTAATGTCGCGATACTGACGTGACACGCACCGGCGTGCGCGTCAGGTCACGTGTTTCTGAGCCCTTAATAAATGCGACGTCATGCGTGCACGTAGGCAGAACGGCCACGGCAGCATAGACGGAGTAAGTGAGTCACAAGTGTCCCGAGTCTTCATTGCCACGTGTAGGGACCTAGGTGCCACGGGCCCCACAGCGGTAGCACCCCCAAGAACACCACATAGATCCCGTATTTACGCACGTTTAAGCTATTAGCATTGTAAGTGACAAGGCCTTTTAGTAATGTTTTAAAAACCAAAACTAAAGGCATTGTCATTTACAACGCCAATAGCTCAAACTCGTATGTATGCGAGACCTACTGCATTGCAAATGCTTTTTTCACTCTGCTGTTTCACTTTAATAAGACACGTGAAATGTTAAATCATAATTTTTGCCACGAGATGGCAGCAAACGATCACATAACCGTAGCAGCATTCGCGTCTATTGGTTTCACACTTCTGCTTTACGGTGGGCGCACCGTCTATGGTGAGAGAAGTTTCACAGAAACGAGGGACAGAGAATGGCCCCTAGTGCGGAGCCAATGAGGAGTGGCTCATTGGAGGCAGGGGACTGTGGGTTCATTTTACAATTGACCTCCCAGAGTCAGTATCCAACGATATGTGCAGTTCCCCTCAAGGGCATCTTTAGGATTTTGGGGTCCCTGTTCGGAATACCTTACATTCCTGATCCAGTTTCAGCTCTCTTGTGCCCTCTTTTGCTAGGTCCCTGGCAGTGCACGGGAACACTCGTCCAAATTCTGAATGTGTTTACATTTAACATTTAGGGATAGTAATGTGCGTTTTCAGTATTGTAACACAGTATTACTGCAAATAATCTCTGCAACACCCTCCCATTTCTCATATGTGAGGCCCTAATTTGCTCTACAATAAACATTTAGGATGTTGCATGAAATATAAACACAAGATTTCTCTGCAAAATGTCTGTACTGGACTCTCACACATCAGGTACATCACAAGCAAGGAAAACAGTATTTAAAACAATCAGGTTTAGAAATGTTCAAGGTCATTAGGCCAAGACTCTGTCGGGGGGCCCCCTGAAAGGCTAGGGCCCAAGGCCAGAGCCCACTTTGCATTAACATTTCTCTGGTTCCCCTGTGTCCAAAGACGTAGCGGAGTGTTAAGGAGGTTGCCAGGCCGTGTGCACATTGGGGGAGTCAGACACCTGCTAGGGGTGCGCGGCAGGAAATATGCTGCCCGCGGGTTTGGAGTGCAGAGCCTGTCCTCCTAAGCAGAGTTGGGTGCCCCCCCCCAAGCAGGGTTGGGCGCCCCCCTCCCCCCGGCCTCCTAAACAAGGTTGGGTGCTCCCCTGGCCTCCTATGCAGGGTGGGGCGCCCTCTGGCCTCCTAAGCCGGGTTGGGCGCCCCCCCTGGCCTCCTAAGTAGGATTGGGCGACCCTCTGGCCTCCTAAGCAGGGTTGGGCAACTCCCTGGCCTCCTAAGCAGGGTTGGCCACCCCCCTGGCCTCCTAAGCAGCGTTGGGTGCCCCCTGGCTTCCTAAGTAGGGTTGGGCGCCCCCCCAGCCTCCTAAACAGGGTTGGGCGCCCTCTGGCCTCCTAAGCAGGGTTGGGCGCCCCGTGGCCTCCTAAGCAGGGTGTGGGTGCCCACCTGGCCTCCTAAGCAGGGTTGGGCACCCCCGGCCTCCTAAACAGGGTTAGGCCCCCCTAGCCTCCTAAGCAGGGTTGGGCACCCCCTGGCCTCCTATGCAGGGAACCCCCCCTGGCCTCCTAAGCAGGGTTGGGCGACCCCCTGGCCTCTTAAGCAGGGTTGGGTGCCCCCCTGGCCTCCTAAGCAGGGTTGGGCGCCCCCCTGGCCACCTAAGCAGGGTTGGGCACTCCCTGGTCTCCTAAGCAGGGTTGGGCGCCCCCCTGGCCTCCTAAGCAGGGCACCCCCCCGGCCTCCTAAGCAGGGTTGGGCACCCCCTGGCCTCCAAAGCAGGGTTGGGCAACCCCCTGGCCTCCTAACCAGGGTTGGGCGCCCCCTGGCCTCCTAACCAGGGTTGGGCGCCCCCTGGCCTCCTAAGCAGGGTTGGGCGACCCCTGGCCTCCTAAGCAGGGTTGGGCGACACCCTGGCCTCCTAAGCAGGGTTGGGCGACCCCCTGGCCTCCTAAGCTGGGTTGGGCTCCCCCTTGGCCTCCTAAGCAGGGATGGGCGCCCCTTGGCCTCCTAAGCAGGGTTGGGCGCCCCCCTGGCCTCCTACGCAGGGTTGGGCGCCCCCCCCGGCCTCCTAAGCAGGGTTGGGTGCCCCCGGCCCCCTAAGCAGGGTTGTGAGCCCCCCTGGCCTCCTAAGCAGGGTTGGGCGACCCCCTGGCCTCCTAAGCAGGGTTGGGCGACCCCCTGGCCTCCTAAGCAGGGTTAGGCGCCCCCCTGGCCTCCTAAGCAGGGTTGGGCGCAGAGTATTGGGAGTAAATACAACAAAAAATGTCATTTGTTTTGTGTTATAAGAGTAACACAAGACTGTGCAAAGCGTGAGTAAATCTGGGCTTCTGATTGTTCACTTCACCACACTGTGGCAAGCGTTATTAAATTCACCTTTTAAACTATAGGTCATGATTTAGAGCTTGGCAGACACTAAACTCTGTTTCAAACGCAATAGCGTAAGCTGCCCGCCGAATCCTCAGACCACCTGACTCATTTAGAGATGGGCCAACCTTAGGTGTTGCGTAGAGTCAGGGCTCCTGTTCATTCCACGGAAGAAATACTTCCTCCAACAGCCTGACAGAGTAGAGGTTGTCGGAAGAAGGGCATTGAACTCCATTCAGTAATGTTTTTTTCCCCCAGCAGGTCTAGGAAAAATGTAGTGGTGAAGGACAGGGATAAAACAAAATGACCCCACACCCTGGCTGAAAACTCTCAAGGTGTGGGGTTATTAGATTTTGGTTTTTATAAAATAAACTCCGACCTTGGACCTTTGTTTTTGAAAAACAAACTTTTGAAAGTTTGATGACAGGCTGCAATGGCGGTTGGCACCTGTGAGAAATTGGGTTTTTGGTTGAATGGGGAAGGGGTGACCCATGTTCAAGCAACAACCATATTCCCTGTCATGGTGAACCACAAAAGTCACTAAGTTAATCTGTGCTTAACCTTTGGTAGCATGGCACAGAAAGCAGTCAGGCTTATGTTAGCACCAATGTTTTAAGTATGTAGCACACGAACAGCTATAGAGTGGATACACAACACAAGAAAAATCCCACCCTAACTTAAAATAGAGTACATTTTAATAAATTATTTGACACCAAAATGATAAAAATCCAACCAGCAGAACCAGAGATATGCAATTTTAAAGATTTCAGATAAGTAAAGCATCTAATAGCACAAAGCGCCACTCGTGGTAATCTGGTCGTGCAAGACCGGGTGAAGGTCACAAGTTCAAGTAGACTGGGATAGATTGTGGACTGGGTACAGTGACCAGGTTAGTCCTGCTCAAAGAGTTACCTTCAAAGTACAGCGAGAAGAGTGCCATTTAGGCAGCAAGTACCAGGTTGAGCGCCGTGGATGTTCATTGATGTAGTGTGAACAGCAGGCCGGTCATCGCTGTAGTGCGAAGATCCTGTTGGGCGTTGCAGGCGGTCATTAATGAAGCATCGCGCCAATGGTCACTTCGAGCTTGGATTTGCAATACATATTTAGGAAAAGCAACTTTTAGAAAGTTCGCTTTTCCCTGCCCGAAGCTCCTGCAAGCGAATTGACATTAGCTATCCAGCAACTGTCAGTCAAGTCATAGACCTTAATGAGGTGTGGAATTCCTTTCAGGAGCAACACAACAGGCCACTTTGATTGACAGGTTGACCTGAATGGGCAGTGGTGACTCTACTTAGCCCAGCTGGACATTCAGGGAGGGGATTGCTGCCCCTTCTTTTGACATCACAGAGTCAAATCTTTCCTGAAAGACCCATCTGAGGCATATGTTTAATGTGTGTACCCTTGAAAGGGATCAAAAAAAGACCAGAACGCAATTCTTGTGTATCCCCAGTCTGGTTCCTGAAGGAATGTGCTTTGTTTTACCAAACTTCTGTCTCATTGTGTGGTTCCAGGGCCTGTTTTAAAATGGATTTTAGTGTTACATGTTAGAGGACATCAGTACTTTTCATAGTACACTCCCCTACACATCAACTTTTGGGTCAGAAAGGACTCACCTTCCCTTTGAATATCTGGCCACCCTGTTTGGGACCCCCCCCTGCCCCCAAACAGGAAGTAAAAAGCCTGGGAGTATGGATTGAAACAGACCTTTCATTCTCCACGCAGGCCAAAAAAGTAGCAGGCACCTGCTTCGGGCTACTCAAATCGATGAGAAAGATCCTGCCCCTTCTTCCACCCACATCGCAAAGACTTCTCATCCAAGGCCTCATACTGTCCAGGCTTGACTATAGCAACGCTATATACGGAGTAGTTTCTTTTCTGTAACTCCAGTTCTGTAGTAGGGGTATCTCTGTTATAGTCATAATCTAGTGAATAGTCCCGCCCATGTGCGCGGACCCCGGAGCAATAAAAAATAATCTCTAAAAGGTGACAAATCATGCAGACCTGCATACACCTTTAAGAGAGAATTTAATTTAAAGACAGATAATGCAGCCTATACCCACAGGCTACACTGTCCAGTACTTCAACTAGAATTCCACCAAAAACCACAAACAGCACTGCCTGTCCAGTTTTTCTCCACATAGGAAAAAACCCTGCCTCTACCAGCAAAAGCCTCTGGAATGATAGAGAGGAAGGAGTGGACAGACAAGCCCCATAGGCTGCCATTATGTGGCTTAGAACAGGATACTGTGCCTTTAAGAAAACTTTCCAGTTTTCCAGAACTTTCCCCAGTATCCCAGAATGCCCAGCAGGTCCCATTTACTTTCAGTTCTTTTTGAAGGCGTAGCACGCCAGACCTGTAGCATTCTACATATGAATAAGTATCTCTCCACCGGGGAGGAGGGCGGGCGCTTATGACTATAACAGAGATACCCCTACTACAGAACTGGAGTTACAGAAAAGAAACTACTCCTTCTGTAGTAGGGGATCTCTGTGTATAGTCATAATCAAGTGAATAGAATGGCAAGCCCATCCCCACACAACAAAAAGCGGTGGAGAACACATAAGACACAACCACTACTGTGCGAACAAATTTCGCAGCGAAGCCTGCCCAACCTGAGCATCTGCCCTGGCATCCGTGTCCAGACAGTAATGCGCAGCAAAGGTATGGACCGACTTCCACGTGGCCGCCTTACAGATTTCCGCAATCGGAACATTACGCAGCAAAGCCGTCGTGGCAGCTTTGCCCCTTGTGGAATGAGCCTTAGGTTTACCCCCTAAGGTCTTATTAGCCTTTTGATAACACAACTGTATGCAGGACACAATCCACCGAGAGATGGACTGCTTAGAGGTCGCAAGACCAGTCCTGACTGAGCCATAATTAACAAACAATTGGTCAGACCTACGAATATCCTTGGTCTTATCCAGATAAAATTTCAACACCCTTCGGACATCCAGGGAATGGAGAGCCCTTTCCGCTGGTGAAGAGGGATTCTGAAAGAACGTAGGTAAAGTTATGGTCTGATTGACATGAAAGTCAGAGATAACCTTAGGAAGGAACTTAGGGTGAGTACGCATCACAACCTTAGCAGCATGAAACACAGTATAAGGTTCTTGACAACATAATGCCTGAAGTTCACTCACCCTGCGGGCCGATGTAATGGCCACTAGGAACGCCGCCTTCCAGGATAGGTGCTGCAATGAAGCCTTGTGAATAGGTTCAAAAGGCTCTCTCATCAGTCTGGACAGCACCACATTCAAGTCCCAAGAAGGCGAGGGAAGTCTGACAGGAGGGAACACCTTCTTCAAGCCTTCCAAAAAATCCTTGACCACAGGAATCTGAAAGAAGGACGTCTGTGAAGGGCACTTCCTGTAAGCAGTCAAAGCAGCCAGATGAACCTTAATGGAATGGAAATTAAGGCCAGACTGCGCCAGATGCAAAAGGTATGGAAGGATGACATCTTCCTTACATGTTGTCGGATCAAAGTTCTTGGACTTACACCAGATACAGAACCTCTTCCACTTGTAAGCATAGGATGTCCTAGTGGAACGTCGCTTAGATTCCTTCAGAATGTCCATACAATCGTCTGGTAGATTCAGATGACCATATTGCACTATTTCAGGAGCCATGCCGCCAAACTCAAAGACGAGAGGTTGGGGTGCACCATCCGCCCCCCGAACTTCGTGAGAAGGTCCGGCCTGCATGGCAACCGTATGTGAGGAAGGAGAGACCGGTGAAGAAGGTCCGTGAACCACCACTGCCTGGGCCACTCCGGGGCGATCAGGATCATCCGCGCCCTGGACTGGGACAGCTTGATGAGCACCGCCGGAATCAGGGGAATGGGTGGAAAAGCGTACAGAAAGCTGTTCGACCAATCGATCCATAACGCATTCCCCAGCGTCCCCCGCTGGTAGTACCTGGATGCGAAGTCTCGGCATTTGCTGTTTTCGGCGGTGGCGAACAGATCTACGTCTGGAGTCCCCCACCTTGCGAAGACTTCTCCTAGTACTTCGTCGTTTATGACCCATTCGTGGTTTTCCTGAATCAGCCTGCTCAAGGCGTCCGCCTGAGCATTCTGCACCCCTGGCAGATGCGTGGCCGTGATCGTCAGTCCTCGGGCCAGCAGCCAGCGCCAGATCGCCTGCGCCTCCTGCGACAGAGTGCGCGATCTCGACCCCCCCTGCTTGTTGAGGTAATACATCGTGGTTGTATTGTCCGTCTGTATCAGCAGCGAGTTGGTCTGGAAGGACGGAAGGAAAGCCTTCAGTGCCAGGAAGACAGCTCTGAGTTCCAGGAAATTGATGTGGTACGTCGATTCCAAAGGAGACCACTTCCCTTGAATCTGCAGGTCCCCGGAATGCGCACCCCAGCCCTGGAGAGAAGCATCCGTCACCACATTCGTCGTGGGAATGTCCTTGTGGAAGGGAACCCCCTTGAGGAGGTTTTCCGCCGAACACCACAACTTCAGAGACTGACGAGCATGTAGAGACAGTCGGATCTTGTCGTCCCAAGAGCCTGTCTTCTGATCCCACTGATCCTCCAAGCACTCCTGCAGTGGTCGCATCTGTAGCCGTGCGTGCGGAGTGAGGAAGATACAGGAGGCCATCGATCCCAGTAGAGACGACACCTTCCTCACAGTCGTCGATGGAGCAGTCCTGAGGTCCTGAGCCTTCCGAAGGAGTGATAACCGTCTCTCCTCCGAAGGAGACACGCTTGCTGACCGCGTATCTATGGAGGCCCCCAGGTACTGTATGCACTGTACCGGAGATGGGACCGATTTGGACATGTTGACGTGTAACCCCAGCTTGTTCAAGAGCTCGCACGTCCAACGGAAGTGTTCTTGCGCTTCCTCGAAGGATGACGCCTTGATCAGCCAATCGTCCAGATACGGGTAGACAAACACCTTGTTCCTCCGCAGGTGTGCCGCCACCACCGCCATGCACTTCGAAAAAGTCCTGGGAGCAGACTTTAGCCCGAATGGCAGTACTGTGTATTGATAGTGATTGGCGCCGACTTGGAATCGCAGGAACTTCCTGTGCTTCTGTGCTATGGGCACATGGAAGTACGCATCCTGTAGATCTATGGCACAGAGCCAGTCTCCCCGTTGCAGCTGAGGGTAAATCTGGTGCAACGATAGCATGCGAAACTTCTCTCTGCGAATCCACTTGTTTGCTTGTCGCAAATCCAGAATGGGCCTGAACTCGTTCTTGTCCTTCTTGCGAACGAGGAAGAACCGAGAGTACAGACCTCTTCCCCTTTGAGACAAAGGTACTTCTTCTACCGCCTTTTTTCTCAACAAGATGTCTGCCTCCGCCTGGAGCTCCCTCAGCTGGAAGCGAGAGCTGACCGGCGGAATCGCTGGAGGCGGGCTGATGAACCGAAGACTGTATCCATTGCAAACAATATTCAGCACCCACTTGTCCTGAGTAATTTTTCTCCACTCTGCCGGAAAAAATCGAATGCTTCCCCCCACTGGAGTGGGTAACGGTTGAGGGGGAAGTAACAGCTCAGGGCCGAGACCCGGCCGGGCCCTTGTTTGTGGTAGTAGCCTGCTGGCCACCTCTACCCCTCTGGCGCTTCTGGAAGGGCTTGCGGAACTGCTGCTGTTGTGGCTGCTGCTGTCCCGAGCCCTGCCCACGCCCTCGGCCCGACGACCCGAACCTCCTCTGGAACGGTCGTTTCTTTTTCTCGGCCTTCTCTAACCCGACGGCCGTCAGGGTTTCCGCTTCAGCCTTCATGCGGGCCATTTCATCGTCCGCATGCTTCCCGAACAGGGTTTCCCCCGAGAAGGGCAGGTTGGCCACTCTCTGCTGCGCCTCCGGCTTGAGGGACGTCAGGCGCAACCAGGAATGGCGCCGCTGGTGGACGCCATGACAGTAGGCGTGGGCGGCCAATAGCGATATATCCGCTGCTGCGCTGATCGTTTGGTTAGAAACCAGCATGCCTTCGCGCACCGTCTCCAAGAAGTCCTCCTTCTTGTCTCGTGGCAGGAGGTCCGCATATTGCTGCAGGGATTCCCACAGGGCCCAGTCGTAACGGCCCAACAACGCCCCTGCACTCGCCGCCTTCATCGTGGTGGCGGCGGTACCACACACCTTCCTGCCCGCAGAGTCCAGCCAGCGGCTTTCCTTGTCCGGTGGCACCGTGGAGGCCGGGGCGGTCGCATGTTGTTTTCTCGCCGCCGTCACGATAACCGAATCCGGTTTCGGGTCCCCTCTTAAGAATGACGGATCCGACTCCGGGGCCCTATATTTCTTCATGAGCCTGGACGGAGCGGCCTTCGTTGTTGCGGGAGTGAGGAACAGTTCCAGAGCTGGTTCCACCAGTCCAGGCACGAGAGGCAGGAGGGGGCGAGACAAGTGTCTTTTATGAAGCGTCTCAAATATCACGGACGTCGTGGGTGTTGGAACCGTCACCGTGATATTCAGCTTCGCAGCCCCTCGCAACAGCACCTCCTGGAACGAGACCAAGTCGTCCACCGGCGACACCCTAGTCCCCGGGGAGTCCGACAGCGTCGGGGAAAGGTCCCTGTCCGAGGAGCGCGACCTGGACCTATACCTTCTGCGGCGTCGTCTAGAGTCTGACGAGGATCGCCCTCGGCTCCGCGATCGTCGCCTCCTGTGAGAGCGGGAGCGCGACCTCTTCGGCTTAGGCCTGTCCGCCGGTCTCGCTGGTCCAGGCGACCGTGGGCGTCGTGGCTTCGGGGTCCCTTGCGGCGGAGTCGGGTACCGTGGAAGGGAAACCGACCTCGGGGGGACCGGCGGCGGCACCGCAGGAGTGCTTGGCAGCAACAGAGGCCGGGGTGGCGGAGACAGAGTCCACGGTCGCGGAGGAGGCGGTGGAGGAGGTGGAGACGGTGGTGGAGGAGGTGGCGGTGGTGGTGGAGGCGGTGGCAGAGGTGGGAGAGGAGGAGGCGACGGAGACCTCCGAGGCGGGGTATACACCACCGAGTACACCGATCCCGGCGACTCTCTCTTCCTCGACGTCGACCTGTGCCTCGACGGCGATCTTCTCGGCGTCGATCTCTTCCTCGGCGTCGACTTATGTCTCGACGGCGACCTTCGCCTCGACGGCGATCTTCGCCTCGACGGCGACCTCCGCCTCGACGGCGACCTCCGCCTCGACGGCGACCTTCGCCTCGACGGCGATCTCCGCCTCGACGGTGATCTTCGCCTCGACGGCGACCTTCGCCTCGACGTCGATCTCCTTCTCTTCATCGACGGCGAGCTGCGATCCCTCGACGCCGAACGCCGACGCCGGGTCTTCTCTCGACGTCGACCGCTGGACGACGGCGTCGTCGCCGACGACGCCGATGTAGTCGACGGCGGCCTATTCAGGTCCCTCGACGGCGATCGTCGACGCCGTTTCTCCCCAGAGCCCTGGGGAGACGGCGAACAGACGGTGGTCATCCTCCTCGACGTCGCCGTCGACGCCCTCGACGTCGACGGGGAGCGGAAGCGCTTACTGGTCTTCCTGCCCCTGGGGAGCCCCCCAGAGGCCTCAGCATGGGCCAAATCAGCCCCTCCAGACCCACCTGGTGCCTTCAGTCTTCGCTCCTCCAGAGCTTGAAGCCTGCTCTTCATCCTGTCCCTCAGGGTTCTTGCTGAAAACGAGTGGCAGATGGTACAGCTTTCAGGCACGTGGGACTGGGGAAGGCAAGCTATGCACACCTCGTGTGGGTCAGTTTTAGCCTTCTTTCGACCACATTCCGGGCACTTGTCGAACAAGCCAGGCATGTTGACAGTACCAGCTACTAAACACAAGAAAAAGTGACAAAAATTGCCAAAATCTCAATGAAAACCTTGAAAAAGGTAGAGCTCAATGCTCCAGGGTCCTGCTAGCAGGAGCCAGAAAAAAGAACTGAAAGTAAATGGGACCTGCTGGGCATTCTGGGATACTGGGGAAAGTTCTGGAAAACTGGAAAGTTTTCTTAAAGGCACAGTATCCTGTTCCAAGCCACATAATGGCAGCCTATGGGGCTTGTCTGTCCACTCCTTCCTCTCTATCATTCCAGAGGCTTTTGCTGGTAGAGGCAGGGTTTTTTCCTATGTGGAGAAAAACTGGACAGGCAGTGCTGTTTGTGGTTTTTGGTGGAATTCTAGTTGAAGTACTGGACAGTGTAGCCTGTGGGTATAGGCTGCATTATCTGTCTTTAAATTAAATTCTCTCTTAAAGGTGTATGCAGGTCTGCATGATTTGTCACCTTTTAGAGATTATTTTTTATTGCTCCGGGGTCCGCGCACATGGGCGGGACTATTCACTAGATTATGACTATACACAGAGATCCCCTACTACAGAACTGGGCGCACCCGAAGCAACCCTAAACAAACTACAGAAAATCCAAAATGCTGCCGCCCGGATCCTCACGCACACCCCTGCCAGAGCTTCAGCCAAACCTGCTCTGAAGCTCCTTCACTGGCTTCCAGTAAGGGAACGAGTAATATTCAAAGCCTTAAGCCTGGCCCATAGACTACTGCAGAATCAGGGCCCCCCCATTCTGAGGAAATTTATACAACCGTATAAAGCCCCTAGATCCCTCCGATCGGACAAGGAGTCCCTCATCATTTTGCCGAGATTCAAGAGAGCCCGCACGGGTGGAAGGCGCTTCTCGATCCACACAGCTCGCCTATGGAACGCTCTCCCCCGAGACCTGAGGAAAGAACCGAACTACCTGCGATTCAGGAAACGACTCAAAACACACTTGTTCCCTTAATTTTTCTTAACCACATCTGTTTAAAATTGCTGTCCCCCCCCCTTTTTTTCTCAGCCCCGACCCCACAGGTGTAGGGATCCTTAGCGCTGGGATACCTCAGGGTGACTACGCGCTCTATAAAAATTTCTAATAATAATAATAATAACTCTCAGAGGCCAAGTTTAGTAGGGCTAAAGACATTGGACATCTTGAAATTACCTAACACATTGCATTTTGGAACTGTTTGTAGTAAGGCAAACTGTAACTACTGAAAACATAGGTAGGTCGAGGGCCTGGGAACATTTACCCCATTGGTTAGGGAGTGCCCAGGAGTCACCCCACACCTACTAACTAGTGCCAACCATAAATGTGGCATAACAAGGCACCCTTCTCAGAACACTTTCTGGACCTGCGGAAGATCAGAAGAGGACTGGACCTGGGGATTGTGACTTCAGAGGAGCCCTAAATAATTAGGCCTGCTCCCTCTTGTACCCAGGAGAAAGAAGTGGACTCCAAGGGTCAGTTGGTTGACATCCTGTGTAACTGCAGGACACAACAAGCTGCATGAGGACTATTCCCTGAAGTGTCCAGCTGATAAGTGGTAACTGGACCTGGACCCCTGCCCATTCAGGTCAACCTGTCAACCAAGGTGGTCTATTGTGTAGCTCCTGAAAGAATTTCACACCTCATTAAGATCAATGACTTGACTGACAGCTGGACCTAGACTGGACTTTGCTGTTGACCTCTGGCTGACACCCTGAGAGTCTTTAATTGCCCTCTCCTGGGTGCCTTGGAAGTGTACTCCTGTGGTTCTTTGGGCACCTGAAGAAACCTTTGAAAGATTTACCTTCAGAGTTTCAGCAGGACCTGCTGGGAAAACAATCCAACCACCAGTTTCACAATGGCACATTGAATTTCAGGTTCATCCCAATCAAAGATCTTTGTACCTCTGAAACAAATGTTAAAGTCCCATTCTGTGATGCAAAAGTAGAGTTAGAAACGTATCAGAGCAAAATCTCCAAAGCTTCAGAGCCTCTAGCAAGACCAACCCTGCTTCAGGTATCTGCTGTTCAGTTCCACGGCGGCAGCTACAGTTTCATCATCATCATCATCATAGTCTTTATTCGAATTAAAAAATAATTCATACAAGACACAAACAGATACAGAGTTATAAAATATCACAATCACTAGATAATATAAAATCTTCCAATAAATAAGTAAGTAAAATTTGTAGATAAGAGAAGAATTAAACATTGGAGCAGACAAGATGAAGTACATACACATCAGTAATAAAAACGATAAGTAAAACAAGGATATCTAGCAGATAATGGTGGATTTTAGGGCCCTACCTATATGCCTTTTCAGTGCACCGAAGGGCTTACGTCTGAGAGACCATGCCCACCCCAAGTATTTGGCTAGGACAATTGAATGGACTGGTAAAGTGCTTGTGTGTAGGATTCTGATAGCTACAACAGAGCTCCTTGTGCCCAGTAATTTACATAAAGGGGAAAGCCAGTGTCGTCTAGGAGTAGCGTATACAGGGCAAACGAAAAAAAAGTGGGCAATAGTTTCTTCTTTGGCACCACAAACAGGGCAGGTACATGTACTTGCACCAAACCACCCGCAAGTTAGGGACATCTTTGTATTTTACAGGAGGAATATATAATGAGGGCTGTGAACGAAGGAGCAAATGCAAAACAGAGGAAAAAACAAAAGGAGTATGAGTGGACCTGTTAGAAATGGGGGTCTCTAGTTGGCAATGGCTGGCCCCTATCCAAGTAGGGACCCTTCTTCCTAAGTCAGAGTAAGCAGACTACACCCTTTGATAACCCCTGCTCAACCCTGTGGTAACGTAGCACGAGCAGCTAGGCTTATCTCAGAGGCAGTGTGTGAAGCATTTATGACCATACACAGTAACACAGTGAAGAACACTACAAAGGGACGCCACACAGGTAGTTATAAAAAATAAGTATCTTTATATATAGACTTAACACAAGAGCAATAACAGTAAAAAGCCACAACACTAGAAAATAGGGTTACTCTAAAAAGGCAGCAAAAATAGTTCAAGGTGCACAAAGAGGTGTTCAATTCAAGGCAGTGGTCTCTGCGACCCTTTTACTCACAAGGTATCTGGATTCTGTAGCACAGCAACAAAAATGTCACTAAGGAGTTGTAGCGATGATTTTCCTCACGCTAACCAGCGATGCGTTGAATCCTTACCGCAAGGGAGGATGATGCGCTGGTTTGTGTGCAGGACAAAGCGACAAACTTCTGCACGCTGAGCCGGCGATGCGATAAAATCCTTGCCACGAACGGCGGATGATTGCGCCGAGCCTGTTGCGTGTGCGATCTTGTTGCGATAAAAGAAAATGGCGCTCCACGAGGGAGCAACAATCCTGATGCGATGAAAATGGCGTTAGCTCGGCGTCCGCTCTGCGATGTCGTGAAGCGATGAACTCGATGCGATGATCTTTGGTTAGCGAGCGTTTTGAGGCCCGCTAACATGCAATGCGATAATCTTCGGGTTAGCGAGCGTTTTCAGGCCCGCAGATAGGTGATGCGATGAACTTGGGTTAGCGAGCGTTTTGGGGCCCGCTACCATGCAATGGCGATAATCTTCGGGTTACCGAGCGTTTTCAGTCCTGCAGACAGGTGCTGCGATGATCTCCGGTAGCGAGCACTCGGCGGCAGCAGAGCGACGATTTTCCTTACGCTCTCCAGCTGCAGCGGCTCGCTAATGGGGGTTAGCGACGATTTTCAGCACTCTCTTCTCCACAGTATAACTAGAGGCCCTGGAACTCACAGGAGCCTCACCTGCAGATACAAATCCTCGCTGGGAGGAAACAGGAGGTTGGTGGTGGAGTCTAATGTGCCTGAGACTCCTGCAGAAGGCTAGCTCTCTTCTAGCCCTTGGGTGATTGCTGTAGCAAAAATAAAAGTTCCTTCAAAGTCCTTTTCCTCTTCTTCCAAGTCCAGTAGTAACCACTGCAGGCCAGTCCAAGAAACAGCACACAAGCAGGACAGTCCTTCTCCTTGCCAGGCACAGCCCTATTCAGGTCCAGGAGCTACCCCTCCCCATACTCCAATGCAGATCTCTCTAGTCAACCCAGGTCTGACTCAGCCTGCCCTGTCCCTCCAAAACCAATACACATAATAGAGCACACTGGAAGGCTTAGGCAAGAAAATACCTACTTTCTAAAAGTGGTATTTTCAAACACAGAATATAAAAATAAACTTCACTAAAAGATGTATTTTAATATTCTGAGCTCAGGCATACTAAATTCGTTTTTCTACCATGTTCTGTGGGTCAGTTAGGACTATAGAATGTAATAGCCAAACCTCCCATTCTGGCCTATGGAGAACAGGTAGCCTTACAGTAGTGAAAAACGAAATTGGGTGTAATTCACTACCAGGACATGCTACACACATCAGAGCACGTCCTACCTTACACATACAATGCACCCTACCATAGGGGTGGCTTACATGATGCCAAGGGAAGGTTCAGGGGCTGGGAAGGGGGTGCCCTGCACAGCCAAGATGGCAGTTCTGGACTGCACGCAGACTCTGCAGTGGCAGGTCTGAGACACACTTTACAAGCTGCTTCTGTGGGTGGCGCAAACCAGCGCTGCAGGCCCACCAGCAGCATTTGGTTTACCAGCCCTGGGCACACACAGGCCACGCTACTAGGGACTAACAGGTAAACCAAATAAGCCAATCATGGATGTACCAATTCACATGTCATCTTTACACAGGGAGCATTCACGCTGTGACACTGAATGGCAGTGGCACAGCGCCCAGAGCATCTAATACCAGCAAAACCAGAGGAGACACAGCGAAAAATGGAAGGGAGACTCACGCCAATGGTGCCAGGTCTAACACGCTTCCCCTCCAGCTGAAATGTGGGGAGAACTACCCACCCCCTTGGAAGTTATCATCACTAAGGTGGAAAAATCTGGACAGACCATCAGCATTGGCGTGTTCCGTACCAGGGCGATGTTCCACCGTGAAGTCCATACCCTGTAGGGAAATGGACCACCTTAACAACTTGGGATTCTCACCCCTCATCTGCATCAACCACCTGAGGGGCCTTTGGTCTGTCTGAACCCAGAAGTGAGTCCGAAACAGGTATGGTCTCAGCTTCTTCAGTGCCCAGACCACAGCAAATGCCTCACGCTCAATTGCACTCCACCTCTGTTCCAGTGGAAGTAACCTCCTACTGATGAAGGCTACAGGTTGGTCTAGTCCCTCCTTATTCAACTGTGACAGAACAGCCCCCACCCCATGCTCTGAAGCGTCTGTCTGGACAATAAATTCCTTAGCAAAGTTGGGCGCCTGGAGTACGGGTGCTGTACACATGGCAGCTTTGAGGACATCAAACGCTTTCTGACAGGTGTCAGTCCAGTTCACAATCTTTGGCCGCTTCTTGGAAGTCAGCTCAGTCAAGGGGGCAACGATGCTGCCATACCCCTTGACAAACCTCCTGTAATAACCTGTGATTCCTAAGAAGGCCGTCACCTGGGTCTGGGCCCTTGGGGG
The DNA here is from genome assembly GCF_964204655.1 of Triturus cristatus. NCBI lineage: Eukaryota > Metazoa > Chordata > Amphibia > Caudata > Salamandridae > Triturus > Triturus cristatus. The sequence goes on from NC_140581.1 coordinate 80,299,787, forward strand.
CTCCCAAGCCAGGATGGTTTCAATCATGGGCTGTAGGGGTGCCACCTGGCCACTCCCTACCTGGTGTCCTAAGTACACCACAGAACCCTGCCCAATCTGGCACTTACTGGCCTTGATTGTGAGGCCTGCTCTGCGCAGCGCCATCAACACTTCCCAGAGGTGGTACAAGTGGTCCTCCCAGGAGGAACTAAACACTGCAATGTCATCCAGGTAGGCGGCACTGAAATCCTCCAGCCCAGCCAACATCTGGTTGACCAACCTCTGAAAGGTGGCAGGGTCATTCTTCATTCCAAAGGGCATCACACGGAACTGGTAGTGCCCATCTGGTGTGGAGAATGCTGAACTCTCCTTTGCCCCATCAGTCAAGGCGATCTGCCAGTACCCAGACGTTAAATCAAACGTGCTGAGGTACCGGGCAGCCCCTAACCGATCTATGAGCTCATCAGCTCTGGGCATGGGATTCGCGTCGGTCCTCGTGACCGAATTAAGACCTCGGTAGTCTACACAGAACCTAACTTCTGGAGTGTCACCAGGCGCTGCAGCTTTTGGTACCATGACTGAAGAACTTGGCAAACCATCCCTTCTGCCAACCTCCAGGAAACCACTGCAGACATGGCAGTGCTCCGAACCACTCCGCCCAGTCCAAGAGTCATTACATGTAAATGGGATAGTTGGCCCAGTGATTTCTTTGCTATATATATATATATATATATATATTTTTTTTTTTTTTATAGAGTTTCATATAGCACGAACTTGACCCAACTCGTGTATCAGAGCGCTTTACATAGCACCAGTTACGTTACATGAGGACACACATTCATTTATATATACGTAAAATAAAACACACACAAAAAAAAACTAGCCTACTTCTCCAGGAGCCATTGGGTGATGCGTTGATATGATGATTAGTCCAGCAAAAGCAACTTAAAGATATATTTACGGACAGCTCTCATCGGCATCAGCAGCCACCTTATCACCCATGATTTTAGGTCTTGTGTAGCACTTGTGCCTTTTTAGGTCGAGCATTCGAGACCTCTTGTATATACTTTAGTATATACTTATATGTGTATTTACTTGTGGGCCCTGGAGATCAGCCCTAGGACTTGTCTGCTTCCGCTTAGGGACTTTTATTTCTGCTCAACTGCCTCTATTTAACTATCTTGATAGAAAACGACCAGCAGAGGTCCGAAAAATACAAGAATTACTTTCTGCTTAGGGACTTTATTTTTTTTTTTTTCTGGCAACTGCCTCTATTCAACTTTCTTGATAGAAAACAACCAGCAGAGGTCAGTAAAATACCAGAATCACTTTAGCATTGTCTAGATTCCAGTCCTTAGAAATTATCTTCCATGAGCACCCGTAGACAATAATATATTTTCAAATCTTGTATCTTCAGTGAAATGACCACCGAAGGCCCTGATTTTATATCGTAAACTGAGTTTTTCCCACTGAAAGGCAATATTTCTCCCCATGTGTTCCCATACCTGGCGTGTCACGCAGTTTGGTGTTTATTTTCTCACCATGTTAAAGAACAGTAGATGTTTCAGCACCCGGGCTAATGTGCTGCATAGCTAAATACATAAAAGGTCCCAAATGCGAGACTGATTGCATTGCAAATGCTTGTTCTGTGCTTGTACGGGCCATTGCATTGACGAGTGCGGGGGAGTTAACATGTCGGTTTATTGGGATGTTTCAAAAAGTTTATTGTAACAGGGCTCGAAATGGTATTTATTATGTGCAAGTATATGATGTATGAATATTGATGTTCTGAAACGACATAATTTCATAATACACTGTAAGCGCTATTGGGCTTCAATGTTAAAACAGAGCTACTTAAAACAAACATTTGCAATGCAATAGTTCCCGTATTTACGCACGTTTAACCTATTAGCATTGTAAGTGACAAGGCCTTTTATTAATGTTTTAAAAACCAAAACTAAAGGCATTGTCATTTACAACGCCAATAGCTCAAACTCGTATGTATGCGAGACCTACTGCATTGCAAATGCTTTTTTCACTCTGCTGTTTCACTTTAATAAGACACGTGAAATGTTAAATCCTAATTTTTGCCAGGAGATGGCAGCAAACGATCACATAACCGTAGCAGCATTCGCGTCTATTGGTTTCACACTTCTGCTTTACGGTGGGCGCACCGTCTATGGTGAGAGAAGTTTCACAGAAACGAGGGACAGAGAATGGCCCCTAGTGCGGAGCCAATGAGGAGTGGCTCATTGGAGGCAGGGGACTGTGGGTTCGTTTTACAATTGACCTCCCAGAGTCAGTATCCAACGATATGTGCAGTTCCCCTCAAGGGCATCTTTAGGATTTTGGGGTCCCTGTTCGGAATACCTTACATTCCTGATCCAGTTTCAGCTCTCTTGTGCCCTCTTTTGCTAGGTCCCTGGCAGTGCACGGGAACACTCGTCCAAATTCTGAATGTGTTTACATTTAACATTTAGGGATAGTAATGTGCGTTTTCAGTATTGTAACACAGTATTACTGCAAATAATCTCTGCAACACCCTCCCATTTCTCATATGTGAGGCCCTAATTTGCTCTACAATAAACATTTAGGATGTTGCATGAAATATAAACACAAGATTTCTCTGCAAAATGTCTGTACTGGACTCTCACACATCAGGTACATCACAAACAAGGAAAACAGTTTTTAAAACAATCAGGTTTAGAAATGTTGAGGGTCATTAGGCCAAGACTCTGTCGGGGGGGCCCCCTGAAAGGCTGGGGCCCAAGGCCAGAGCCCACTTTGCATTAACATTTCTCTGGTTCCCCTGTGTCCAAAGACGTAGCGGAGTGTTAAGGAGGTTGCCAGGCCGTGTGCACATTGGGGGAGTCAGACACCTGCTAGGAGTGCGCGGCAGGAAATATGCTGCCCGCGGGTTTGGAGTGCAGAGCCTGTCCTCCTAAGCAGAGTTGGGTGCCCCCCCCCCCCCCCAAGCAGGGTTGGGCGCCCCCCTCCCCCCGGCCTCCTAAACAAGGTTGGGTGCCCCCCTGGCCTCCTATGCAGGGTGGGGCGCCCTCTGGCCTCCTGGCCTCCTAAGCCGGGTTGGGCGCCCCCCCTGGCCTCCTAAGTACGATTGGGCGACCCTCTGGCCTCCTAAGCAGGGTTGGGCAACTCCCTGGCCTCCTAAGCAGGGTTGGGCACCCCCCTGGCCTCCTAAGCAGCGTTGGGTGCCCCCTGGCTTCCTAAGTAGGGTTGGGCGCCACCCCAGCCTCCTAAACAGGGTTGGGCGCCCCCTGGCCTCCTAAGCAGGGTTGGGCGCACCGTGGCCTCCTAAGCAGGGTGTGGGTGCCCACCTGGCCTCCTAAGCAGGGTTGGGCACCCCCGGCCTCCTAAACAGGGTTGGGCACCCCCTAGCCTCCTAAGCAGGGTTGGGCACCCCCTGGCCTCCTATGCAGGGAACCCCCCCTGGCCTCCTAAGCAGGGTTGGGCGACCCCCTGGCCTCTTAAGCAGGGTTGGGTGCCCCCCTGGCCTCCTAAGCAGGGTTGGGCGCCCCCCTGGCCACCTGAGCAGGGTTGGGCACTCCCTGGTCTCCTAAGCAGGGTTGGGCGCCCCCCTGGCCTCCTAAGCAGGGCACCCCCCTGGCCTCCTAAGCAGGGTTGGGCACCCCCTGGCCTCCAAAGCAGGGTTGGTCAACCCCCTGGCCTCCTAACCAGGGTTGGGCGCCCCCCTGGCCTCCTAACCAGGGTTGGGCGCCCCCTGGCCTCCTAAGCAGGGTTGGGCGACACCCTGGCCTCCTAAGCAGGGTTGGGCGACCCCCTGGCCTCCTAAGCAGGGTTGGGCACCCCCTTGGCCTCCTAAGCAGGGATGGGCGCCCCTTGGCCTCCTAAGCAGGGTTGGGCGCCCCCTGGCCTCCTAAGCAGGGTTGGGCGCCCCCCTGGCCTACTAAGCAGGGTTAGGCGCCCCCAGCCTCCTAAACAGGGTTGGGTGCACCATGGTCTCCTTAGCAGGGTTGGGCGCCCCCTGGCCTCCTAAGCAGGGCGCCCCCCTGGCATCCTAAGCAGGGCACTCCCCTGGCCTCTTAAGCAGGGTTGGGCACCCCCCTTAGCAGGGTTGGGCGCCCCCCTGGCCTCCTAAGCAGGGTTGGGCGCCCCCCTGGCCTCCTAAGCGGGGTTGGGCGCCCCCCTGGCCTCCTACGCAGGGTTGGGCGCCCCCCCCGCCTCCTAAGCAGGGTTGGGTGTCCCCCCCGGCCCTCTAAGCAGGGTTGTGAGCCCCCCTGGCGTCCTAAGCAGGGTTAGGCATCCCCCTGGCCTCCTAAGCAGGGTTGGGCGACCCCCTGGCCTCCTAAGCTGGGTTGGGCTCCCCCTGGCCTCCTAAGCAGGGTTGGGCGCCCCCCTGGCCTCCTAAGCAGGGTTGGGCGACCCCTGGCCTCCTAAGCAGGGTTGGGCGCCCCTGGCCTTCTAAGCAGGGCTGGGCGCCCCTCTGGCCTCCTAAGCAGGGTTGGGCAACCCCCTGGCCTCCTAAGCAGGGTTGGGCGACCCCCTGGCCTCCTAAGCAGGGTTGGGCGACCCCCTGGCCTCCTAAGCAGGGTTAGGCGCCCCCCTGGCCTCCTAAGCAGGGTTGGGCGCAGAGTATTGGGAGTAAATACAACAAAAAATGTCATTTGTTTCGTGTTATAAGAGTAACACAAGACTGTGCAAAGCGTGAGTAAATCTGGGCTTCTGATTGTTCACTTCACCACACTGTGGCAAGCGTTATTAAATTCACCTTTTAAACTATAGGTCATGATTTAGAGCTTGGCAGACACTAAACTCTGTTTCAAACGCAATAGCGTAAGCTGCTCGCCGAATCCTCAGACCACCTGACTCATTTAGAGATGGGCCAACCTTAGGTATTGCGCAGAGTCAGGGCTCCTGTTCATTCCACTGAAGAAATACTTCCTCCAACAGCCTGACAGAGTAGAGGTTGTCGGAAGAAGGGCATTGAACTCCATTCAGTAATGTTTTTTTCCCCCAGCAGGTCCCCACTAGGAAAAATATAGTGGTGAAGGACAGGGATAAAACAAAACCCCACACCCTGGCTGAAAACTCTCAAGGTGTGGGGTTATTAGATTTTGGTTTTTATAAAATAAACTCCGACCTTGGACCTTTGTTTTTGAAAAACAAACTTTTGAAAGTTTGATGACAGGCTGCAATGGCGGTTGGCACCTGTGAGAAATTGGGTTTTTGGTTGAATGGGGAAGGGGTGACCCATGTTCAAGCAACAACCATATTCCCTGTCATGGTGAACCACAAAAGTCACTAAGTTAATCTGTGCTTAACCTTTGGTAGCATGGCACAGAAAGCAGTCAGGCTTATCTTAGCACCAATGTGTTAAGTATGTAGCACACGAACAGCTATAGAGTGGATACACAACACAAGAAAAATCCCACCCAAACTTAAAATAGAGTACATTTTAATAAATTATTTGACACCAAAATGATAAAAATCCAACCAGCAGAACCAGAGATATGCAATTTTAAAGATTTCAGATAAGTAAAGCATCTAATAGCACAAAGCGCCACTCGTGGTAATCTGGTCGTGCAAGACCGGGTGAAGGTCACAAGTTCAAGTAGACTGGGATAGATTGTGGACTGGGTACAGTGACCAGGTTAGTCCTGCTCAAAGAGTTACCTTCAAAGTACAGCGAGAAGAGTGCCATTTGGGCAGCAATTACCAGGTTGAGCGCCGTGGATGTTCACTGATGTAGTGTGAACAGCAGGCCGGTCATCGCTGTAGTGCGAAGATCCTGTTGGGCGTTGCAGGCGGTCATTAATGAAGCATCGCGCCAATGGTCACTTCGAGCTTGGATTTGCAATACATATTTAGGAAAAGCAACTTTTAGAAAGTTCGCTTTTCCCTGCCCGAAGCTCCTGCAAGCGAATTGACATTAGCTATCCAGCAACTGTCAGTCAAGTCATAGACCTTAATGAGGTGTGGAATTCCTTTCAGGAGCAACACAACAGGCCACTTTGATTGACAGGTTGACCTGAATGGGCAGTGGTGACTATACTTAGCCCAGCTGGACATTCAGGGAGGGGATTGCTGCCCCTTCTTTTGACATCACAGAGTCAAATCTTTCCTGAAAGACCCATCTGAGGCATATGTTTAATGTGTGTACCCTTGAAAGGGATCAAAAAAAGACCAGAACGCAATTCTTGTGTATCCCCAGTCTGGTTCCTGAAGGAATGTGCTTTGTTTTACCAAACTTCTGTCTCATTGTGTGGTTCCAGGGCCTGTTTTAAAATGGATTTTAGTGTTACATGTTAGAGGACATCAGTACTTTTCATAGTACACTCCCCTACACATCAACTCTCAGAGGCCAAGTTTAGTAGGGCTAAAGACATTGGACATCTTGAAATTACCTAACACATTGCATTTTGGAACTGTTTGTAGTAAGGCAAACTGTAACTACTGAAAACATAGGTAGGTCGAGGGCCTGGGAACATTTACCCCATTGGTTAGGGAGTACCCAGGAGTCACCCCACACCTACTAACTAGTGCCAACCATAAATGTGGCATAACAAGGCACCCTTCTCAGAACACTTTCTGGACCTGCGGAAGATCAGAAGAGGACTGGACCTGGGGATTGTGACTTCAGAGGAGCCCTAAATAATTAGGCCTGCTCCCTCTTGTACCCAGGAGAAAGAAGTGGACTCCAAGGGTCAGTTGGTTGACATCCTGTGTAACTGCAGGACACAACAAGCTGCATGAGGACTATTCCCTGAAGTGTCCAGCTGATAAGTGGTAACTGGACCTGGACCCCTGCCCATTCAGGTCAACCTGTCAACCAAGGTGGTCTATTGTGTAGCTCCTGAAAGAATTTCACACCTCATTAAGATCAATGACTTGACTGACAGCTGGACCTAGACTGGACTTTGCTGTTGACCTCTGTCTGACACCCTGAGAGTCTTTAATTGCCCTCTCCTGGGTGCCTTGGAAGTGTACTCCTGTGGTTCTTTGGGCACCTGAAGAAACCTTTGAAAGATTTACCTTCAGAGTTTCAGCAGGACGTGCTGGGAAAACAATCCAACCACCAGTTTCACAATGGCACATTGAATTTCAGGTTCATCCCAATCAAAGATCTTTGTACCTCCGAAACAAATGTTAAAGTCCCAATCCGTGATGCAAAAGTAGAGTTAGAAACGTATCAGAGCAAAATCTCCAAAGCTTCAGAGCCTCTAGCAAGACCAACCCTGCTTCAGATATCTGCTGTTCAGTTCCACGGCGGCAGCTACAGTTTCAGCTGTGTCCTTCGCTAGGAGGATTTTTCTTCTCAAAAAGTGCGTTCGGACATTTTTCTTCAAGAAAGCGACAAAGCGCTTTCTGAAGTGGGACTTAGAAATATTTTGAACTTTTCGACGATCAGGCTGTCACAGGGTGTATCCGACCCAGGTTCCATCGCGTCAGCCTCAAATCATGCCGAGAGGAACCTCTGCCATCTTGTGGGATACCCTTTCAAGAATGTTATGTTTTCAAGTGCTTTATGATTTAAGAAGGAGGACATCTTTGTATTTTACAGGAGGAATATATAATGAGGGCTGTGAACGAAGGAGCAAATGCAAATCAGAGGAAAAAACAAAAGGAGTATGAGTGGACCTGTTAGAAATGGGGGTCTCTAGTTGGCAATGGCTGGCCCCTATCCAAGTAGGGACCCTTCTTCCTAAGTCAGAGTAAGCAGACTACACCCTTTGATAACCCCTGCTTAACCCTGTGGTAACGTAGCACGAGCAGCTAGGCTTATCTCAGAGGCAGTGTGTGAAGCATTTATGACCATACACAGTAACACAGTGAAGAACACTACAAAGGGACGCCACACAAGTAGTTATAAAAAATAAGTATCTTTATATATAGACTTAACACAAGAGCAATAACAGTAAAAAGCCACAACACTAGAAAATAGGGTTACTCTAAAAAGGCAGCAAAAATAGTTCAAGGTGCACAAAGAGGTGTTCAATTCAAGGCAGTGGTCTCTGCGACCCTTTTACTCACAAGGTATCTGGATTCTGTAGCACAGCAACAAAAATGTCACTAAGGAATTGTAGCGATGATTTTCCTCACGCTAACCAGCGATGCGTTGAATCCTTACCGCAAGGGAGGATGATGCGCTGGTTTGTGTGCAGGACAAAGCGACAAACTTCTGCACGCTGAGCCGGCGATGCGATAAAATCCTTGCCGCGAACGGCGGATGATTGCGCCGAGCCTGTTGCGTGTGCGATCTTGTTGCGATAAAAGAAAATGGCGCTCCGCGAGGGAGCGACAATCCTGATGCGATGAAAATGGCGTTAGCTCAGCGTCCGCTCTGCGATGTCGTAAAGCGATGAACTCGATGCGATGATCTTTGGTTAGCGAGCGTTTTGAGGCCCGCTAACATGCAATGCGATAATCTTCGGGTTACCGAGCGTTTTCAGTCCTGCAGACAGGTGCTGCGATGATCTCCGGTAGCGAGCACTCGGCGGCAGCAGAGCGACGATTTTCCTTACGCTCTCCAGCTGCAGCATAACTAGAGTTATCCACAGTATAACTAGAGGCCCTGGAACTCACAGGAGCCTCACCTGCAGATACAAATCCTCGCTGGGAGGAAACAGGAGGTTGGTGGTGGAGTCTGATGTGCCTGAGACTCCTGCAGAAGGCTAGCTCTCTTCTAGCCCTTGGGTGAATGCTGTAGCAAAAATAAAAGTTCCTTCAAAGTCCTTTTCCTCTTCTTCCAAGTCCAGTAGTAAGCACTGCAGGCCAGTCCAAGAAACAGCACACAAGCAGGACAGTCCTTCTCCTTGCCAGGCACAGCCCTATTCAGGTCCAGGAGCTACCCCTCCCCATACTCCAATGCAGATCTCTCTAGTCAACCCAGGTCTGACTCAGCCTGCCCTGTCCCTCCAAAACCAGACAGCTAATACACATAATAGCAGAGCACACTGGAAGGCTTAGGCAAGAAAATACCTACTTTCTAAAAGTGATATTTTCAAACACAGAATATAAAAATAAACTTCACTAAAAGATGTATTTTAATATTCTGAGCTCAGGCATACTAAATTCGTTTTTCTACCATGTTCTGTGGGTCAGTTAGGACTATAGAATGTAATAGCCAAACCTCCCATTCTGGCCTATGGAGAACAGTAGCCTTACAGTAGTGAAAAACGAAATTGGGTGTAATTCACTACCAGGACATGCTACCAGGACATGCTACACACATCATACCTTACACATACAATGCACCCTACCATAGGGGTGGCTTACATGATGCCAAGGGAAGGTTCAGGGGCTGGGAAGGGGGTGCCCTGCACAGCCAAGATGGCAGTTCTGGACTGCACGCAGACTCTGCAGTGGCAGGTCTGAGACACACTTTACAAGCTGCTTCTGTGGGTGGCGCAAACCAGCGCTGCAGGCCCACCAGCAGCATTTGGTTTACCAGCCCTGGGCACACACAGGCCACGCTACTAGGGACTAACAGGTAAACCAAATAAGCCAATCATGGATGTACCAATTCACATGTCATCTTTACACAGGGAGCATTCACGCTGTGACACTGAATGGCAGTGGCACAGCGCCCAGAGCATCTAATACCAGCAAAACCAGAGGAGACACAGCGAAAAATGGAAGGGAGACTCACGCCAATGGTGCCAGGTCTAACACGCTTCCCCTCCAGCTGAAATGTGGGGAGAACTACCCACCCCCTTGGAAGTTATCATCACTAAGGCGGAAAAATCTGGACAGACCATCAGCATTGGCGTGTTCCGTACCAGGGCGATGTTCCACCGTGAAGTCTATACCCTGTAGGGAAATGGACCACCTTAACAACTTGGGATTCTCACCCCTCATCTGCATCAACCACCTGAGGGGCCTTTGGTCTGTCTGAACCCAGAAGTGAGTCCGAAACAGGTATGGTCTCAGCTTCTTCAGTGCCCAGACCACAGCAAATGCCTCACGCTCAATTGCACTCCACCTCTGTTCCAGTGGAAGTAACCTCCTACTGATGAAGGCTACAGGTTGGTCTAGTCCCTCCTCATTCAACTGTGACAGAACAGCCCCCACCCCATGCTCTGAAGCGTCTGTCTGGACAATAAATTCCTTAGCAAAGTTGGGCGCCTGGAGTACGGGTGCTGTACACATGGCAGTCTTGAGGACATCAAACGCTTTCTGACAGGTGTCAGTCCAGTTCACAATCTTTGGCCGCTTCTTGGAAGTCAGCTCAGTCAAGGGTGCAACAATGTTGCCATACCCCTTGACAAACCTCCTGTAGTAACCCGTGATTCCTAAGAAGGCCGTCACCTGGGTCTGGGCCCTTGGGGGCTCCCAAGCCAGGATGGTTTCAATCTTGGGCTGTAGGGGTGCCACCTGGCCACTCCCTACCTGGTGTCCTAAGTACACCACAGAACCCTGCCCAATCTGGCACTTACTGGCCTTGATTGTGAGGCCTGCTCTGCGCAGCGCCATCAACACTTCCCAGAGGTGGTACAAGTGGTCCTCCCAGGAGGAACTAAACACTGCAATGTCATCCAGTTAGGCGGCACTGAAATCCTCCAGCCCAGCCAACATCTGGTTGACCAACCTCTGAAAGGTGGCAGGGTCATTCTTCATTCCAAAGGGCATCACACGGAACTGGTAGTGCCCATCTGGTGTGGAGAATGCTGAACTCTCCTTTGCCCCATCAGTCAAGGCGATCTGCCAGTACCCAGACGTTAAATCAAACGTGCTGAGGTACCGGGCAGCCCCTAACCGATCTATGAGCTCATCAGCTCTGGGCATGGGATTCGCGTCGGTCCTCGTGACCGAATTGAGACCTCGGTAGTCTACACAGAACCTAACTTCTGGAGTGTCACCAGGCGCTGCAGCTTTTGGTACCAAGACCACGGGTCTGGACCAGGGGCTGCTAGAGGACTCCATCACCCCTAGGGCAAACATTTTGGAGACCTCCTCCTTAATGTAGGCCCTGACCCTGTCAGTCACTCTGTAAGCCTTGTGCTTGACAGGAGGACTGTCCCTAGTGTCTACCTCATGGACGCACCAATCAGTGACACCAGGCATCAGGGAAAACAAATCAGAAAATTGCCCCAGCAGCTGGTGGCAATCTCTCTGCTGCTAAGGGGTCAGTGTGGTGGAGAGGACCACACCCTCCACAGACCCATCCTTTTCTCTTGCACACAGGAGGTCAGGAAGAGGCTCACTCTCCTCCTCCGTCCCTGCATCTGTGGCAAGAAGCATGCCCACTTCAGACCTCTCAAAGTGGGGCTTTAGGCGGTTCACATGCAGGACCGGCAAGGGGTTCCTGGGAGACTTAAAGCCCACCAAGTAGGTAACTGGACTTTTGCGCTCCACCACCTCAAATGGACCGGTCTACTTATCTTGGAGCGCCCAAGGCTCCACTGGGGCCAGGACCCAAACCTTCTGACCAGGTTGAAATTCGACCAGAGTGGCATTCTGGTCGTGCCTACATTTCATCTCCTCCTGGCTGGCTTCCAGATTTGCCTCAGCAATCTTTCTGAAACGCCGAGTCTGGTTCCTGAAGGCCAATATGTAGCTAAATACATCTTGGGGAGGTTTCTGGGAGATTGCTCCCAGCCTTCCTTGACCAGACTCAGAGACCCTCTTACCGGATGGCCATAGAGCAGTTCAGAGGGACTGAACCATAAGGACTTCTGTGGCACCTCACGGTATGCAAACAACAGGCAGGACAAGAGGACATCCCACTTACGCCTCAGGGGCGCTTCTAGGCCCATGATCATGCCCTTCAAGGTCCGGTTGAACCTTTCAACCAGACCGTTACCTTAGGGGTGGTAAGGAGTGGTGAGCTTGTAAGTTACCCCACACTCCTTCCACAGAGATTTCATATACTGGGAGATGAAGTTGGTCCCCCTGTCGCTCACCACCTCTCTGAGGAACCCCACACGGGAGAAGATCCCCATCAGTGCACGTCCCACCACGGGGGCCGTCACTGTCCTGAGCGGGATGGCTTCAGGGTACCGGGTGGCATGGTCCACCAAGACCAGGATGTACCTTTTGCCCATAGCTGTCTTAGGGTCCAGAGGCCCCACAATGTCAATGCCAACTCGCTCGAATGGGGTACTCACAACTGGAAAGGGCTGGAGTGGGGCTTTGATCTTCCCCCCACACTTCCCACTTGCCTAGCAAGTCTCACAGGTCCTACAATACGTATCTGAGCTCTTGCGCATCTGGGGCCAATAAAAGTGGGTGACCAGCCTCTCAAAGGTCTTAGTCTGCCCCAGATGTCCTGCCAATGGAATGTCATGAGCCAACCCCAGTAGAAAGGCTCTGAAGCACTCGGGTACCACCAGCACACGGGCTGACCCCGGCTCAGCACCCTTAAGCTCGCTATACAGGAGACTGTTCTCCCTATAAATCAGATGTGAACCAGACATGTCACCTGCTGCCTGGGCTGCAGCCTGTCGCCGCATACCCTCAAGAGAAGGGCAAACTCTTTGCTGCTCACAAAACTCCTCCCTGGTGGGCCCTCCTTCCTGCTGCCAATGGGTCAGCTCAGGCAGGTCCTCCAGGTCGGCACTCTGCTCCCCGGTAGGCTACAGGGCATCCCCCTCAGGGTCTGCTCCCTCCTGGGCCGTAGGAACCAAGGGGGCCGGCTTCCCGTGCCCCCTGCCCCTTCTCTCTAAGGCAGGGACCTGGGCCATACTCTCAGGCTCCAGGTCTTTCTCCACACCCTCTCTGGCTGCCATAGACCGAGTGGTAGCACACGCCCACTCAGGCAGACCCAACATCTCCAAGTGAGATTTCCTCTCCACTGTAGCCCACAGTAAGTTCTCTAAATCATTGCCCAACAGACAGTCTACAGGCATGGCGGGCCTCACAGCCACCTGAAAAGTTCCTGAGAACCCCCCCCCCCCACTCAAAGGGAACCTGAGCCACCTCACATTGGCTCTCTGAGTTGTCTGCGGACACTACTTGGTAGAATGCATGGGGAACAACCTGCTCTTTGGACACCAACCGGGAGCTGACAGCAGTTACACTGGCTCCTGTGTCCCTCAGAGCCTCCACTCTATGGCCATTGATGGTCACCCACTGCCTGTACTTTCTAGTGTTATCAGGCAGTGCAGGCTTAGGGACCATCTCAAAGTCTCCTAGTGAGACAAGGGTCAATTCTCCGGGATCCCATCCACCTTGGGCACCCATCTCCTCCCCTCCCAGGGCTACACTAGCAAGTTGGCAGGGTGGTGCACGGGGTGGTGCAGGAGCATCCCTTTGGGGATACTGTGGATCAAAGTACCTGTGGCCCACCTGGCCACACTTAAAACAAGTAAGGGGCCCCCTCTGAACAGGCCTACCTGTTGGGGGCTCTGGCTTCTTATCCGGGGGAGGCTGGGACACCACTGCTTGGTTCCCTTGGGAATTACTTTGGGGCCCTTTGTGGAACTACCTTGGTTTACCCCTGTCCCCCCTCCTCTCTGCTGGGGACCCTGCCCACCTTTGGCGAAGTCTCGCACTGGACCCTTGTGAACCCGGGTGCTCACCCAGCGGTCCGCCTCCTCAGCAAGCTTCCTAGGGTTAGTTAGCTTGCAATCTATCAGATGCTGGCGTAGCTCAGGAAAACAATAACTAGATAAATGCTCCCATGCAATCAAATCATACAGTTGCTCAAAAGTTTCTACTTTGCTACCTTTTACCCAGCGCTCCATTGCTCTGCAAAAAAAAGACACATATTCAACCCACGTGGTACCCTCTAACTTCTTGCAGGTTCTAAATCTCTGCCTGTACATTTCAGGGGTCAAACCATAGCGGGTAATCAAAGCTTCCTTCATGTAGGCATAAACCATCCTACTTTCTGGGGGCAGGTCCAACAAGGTATCCCTCCCCTCACTCACAAAGCGTCCCCAAAACCCCGCTCCCCAATACTTCACAGGGACCCAGTGGGACACCATAGCTAATTCATAAGCGGCAAACCATTGCCCAATATCTTCACTTTCATGGAAATCCTTAATAACCTCTTTAGGTATATACACTCGACTCTCAGTATGCACTACTGGTATGCTGCCACCAGAGGGGGAGATCTCTATACTCCTTGCTCTAATCTCCAACTCCCTCAAACTTCTCTCATGCTCAAGTTTCACTTTCATCATCTCAAATTCTAACTTATTCTCTAGGTCCCTCTGACCATCCAATTTAAGCTTAGCCATCTCCATATTATGCCACCTATCTCTCTCCCTGTCCTCCATCTCTTCTGGAGTCAGACCCCTTGAGGACACACTAGTGCCCGGGCTGGAAACTGCTTTATCCCCCACCAAATCTAGTACTTCATCCTGCTGCTCTCCTGCATTCTCTCCCCCCTCCACAGGCTCTTCCATATTCCTAGGGACATCCCTGGCTTCTAACCAGGCCTTCAGCGCCATGTAATACTCTTCCCTTCTAGTGAGACCTGTGATTGGGACTGTGAAGCGTTTGCAAAAAAATGTGAGCTGCTTGGCATTGTAGGTTTCTAATTTCTCTTCTTCCCAGGAGAGATCCTCAGAGGCATTGGAACTGAGCTTGCCCATTGTAGCAATAACAGGCAATAACAATAAAAATAGAACAAAAACCTCAAAAACATACGTGGTTATGTTATGGTCTGCACTCACTAGTAGAGTACACTATAATTACTGTATGCCATCATAAATGCAAGTCCAGATCCCACCGCTGAACACCAATGTTAGAAATGGATTCTCTGGTTGGCAATGGCTGGCCACTGTCGTAGGGACCCTTCTTCCTAAGTCAGAGTAAGCAGACAACACCCTTTGACAACCCCTGCTCAACCCTGTGGTAACGTAGCACGAGCAGCTAGGCTTATCTCAGAGGCAGTGTGTGAAGCATTTATGTCCATACACAGTAACACAGTGAAGAACACTCCAAAGGGACACCACACAGGTAGTTATAAAAAATAAGTATCTTTATATAGAGACTTAACACAAGACCAATAACAGTAAAAAGCCACAATACTAGAAAATAGGGTTACTCTAAAAAGGCTGCAAAAATAGTTCAAGGTGCACAAAGAGGTGTTCAGTTCAAGGCAGTGGTCTCTGCGACCCTTTTACTCACAAGGTACCTGGATTCTGTAGCAAAGCAACAAAAATGTCGCTTAGGAGTTGTAGCGATGATTTTCCTCACGCTAACCAGTGATGCGTTGAATCCTTACCGCAAGGGAGGATGATGCGCAGGTTTGTGTGCAGAACAAAGCGACAAACTTCTGCACGGTAAACCGGCGATGCGATAAAATCCTTGCTGCGAAGGGAGGATGATGCGCTGAGCCTGTTGCGTGTGCGATCTTGTTGCGATGAAAGAAAATGGCACTCCGCGAGGGAGCGACGATCCTGATGCGATGCGATGAAAATGGCGAACGCTCGGCGTCCGCGCTGCGATGTCGTGAAGCGATGAACTTGATGCGATGATCTTTGGTTAGCGAGTGTTTTGAGGCCCGCTAACATGCAATGCGATAATCTTCGGGTTAGCGAGCGTTTTCAGGCCCGCAGATAGGTGATGCGATGAACATGGGTTAGCGAGTGTTTGGGGCCCGCTAACATGCAATGCGATAATCTTCGGGTTAGCGAGCGTTTTCAGGCCCGCAGACAGGTGATGCGATGATCTACGGTAGCGAGCACTCGGCGGCAGCAGAGCAATGATTATCCTTGCGCTCTCCAGCTGCAGCGGCTCGTTAACGGGGGCTAGCGACGATTTTCAGCACTCTCTTCTCCACAGTAGAACTAGAGGCCCTGGAACTCACAGGAGCCTCACCTGCAGATAGAAATCCTTGCTGGGAGGAAACAGGAGGCTGGTGGTGGAGTCTGATGTGCCTGAGACTCCTGCAGGAGGCTAGCTCTCTTCTAGCCCTTGGGTGATTGCTGTAGCAAAAATAAAAGTTCCTTCAAAGTCCTTTTCCTCTTCTTTCAAGTCCAGTAGTAACCACTGCAGGCCAGTCCAAGAAACAGCACACAAGCACAAGGACAGTCCTTCTCCTGCAGATTCCTTCAGTTACACGGACAGAGGTTCTTCTTGTTGTCCAGGAGCAATACAAATTGTAGGGGTTTGGGCACAGATACTTATACCCCAAAAGTCTTTGTTCTCAGAAACTACTAGTCACTGAACCCAGCCAGAACCAGTTCTGCCCAGCCCTGGAGCACTTTGTTTACCAGGCTGCATCCTTCCTTTCAGAAAGGGAGGGTCTGCCATCAGACGCACAGTGGGAGGTGGAGCCAGCATTCACCTTGCCGGGCATAGCCCTATTCAAGTCCAGGAGCTACCCCTCCCCATACTCCAATGCAGATCTCTCTAGTCAATCCAGGTCTGACTCAGCCTGCCCTGTCCCTCCAAAACCAGACAGCCAATACACATAATAGCAGAGCACACTGGAAGGCTTAGGCAAGAAAATACCTACTTTCTAAAAGTGGTATTTTCAAACACAGAATATAAAAATAAACTTCACTAAAAGATGTATTTTAATATTCTGAGCTCAGGCATACTAAATTCGTTTTTCCACCATGTTCTGTGGGTCAGTTAGGACTATAGAATGTAATAGCCAAACCTCCCATTCTGATCTATGGAGAACAGGTAGCCTTACAGTAGTGAAAAACCAAATTGGGTGTAATTCACTACCAGGACATGCTACACACATCAAAGCATGTCCTACCTTACACATACAATGCACCCTACCCTAGGGGTGGCTTATATGATGCAAAGGGAGGTTCAGGGGCTGGGAAGGGGGTGTCCTTCACATCCAAGATGGCAGTTCTGGACTGCACGCAGACTCTGCAGTGGCAGGTCTGAGACACACTTTACAAGCTGCTTCTGTGGGTGGCGCAAACCAGCGCTGCAGGCCCACCAGCTGCATTTGGTTTACCATCCTGGGCACACACTAGCCACGCTACTAGGGACTAACAGGTAAATCAAAGAAGCCAATCATGGATGTACCAATTCACATGTCATCTTTACACAGGAAGCATTCGCGCTGTGGCACTGAATGGCAGTGGCACCGCACCCAGAGCATCTATAACCAGCAAAAACAGAGGAGACACAGCGAAAAATGGAAGGGAGACTCACGCCAATGGTGCCAGGTCTAACAGGACCTAAATGGATCAAGATGATAGAACGCTTGTTTGGAATCGAGCATGGAGAGGATGCTGGTTCTCAGATGGAAGGAAGATGGAGGAAGGTAAACAAGCAGAGAAGAGAATCAAGAGAAGTGAGAGGAGTCCTACAACTGAGGAGCAGGATGCGCTTAGTGTATGGCGCCCACTGCTCCTGCCTATAGGTGGTGATGGAAAGTGAAGGTGGGCAATGCCTGAACTGGGGAGAATGAGATCTGGCCAGCTCAGGAGGTACTTCGATGAGTGAGGGAGATGGATAGTCAGGCGACTGAGGACCATCCTCCTGTCATCGTCTGCGAGGGCCCACCATGGAGCCGTATGGGGTCTGAGGAGTGGTATAGGAAGGATGGGGTACAGTTACCATATGTATGAATGGATACATATGTGAGGACCGTAAAAGGTACATTGGATTGTTTCAACGGCCAAGTGAACGATTTATGGGGCTGGTGGGGGGCAAAAGAGACACCTCATGAACAGGACTTTTCGGGTGGTGGAGAAAGGACTAGAAAATAACATCAAGCTCATCTTAAATGTATGGAGTCAGCATGAGATTAGAATGTCAGCACAGCAGCTCTTGGCCGGGTGCGGGCGGGCTCACCAGGGCTGGTGGTTTCCCCGACGACAGGCCACAGGAAGGAGAGAGAGACGTAAGACTGAAGAGTACCATGTAGTATAGACGTGGTTAAGCCATAACCAAACCGGAAGTTGCAGAATGGAGTGTGAGAAGAGTTAGAGCCGAACAGGGCTTGGTCAATTAGTAAAGGGGGGGAGGGGGTGATAGGACAGGTGGGGTTAGTATGATGTTTAGGATTTCGTTATTTGCCTAGCAGTAGGGCAAAGCCAGTTTGTGGCAAACCTTGCCCTGTTTATAGGGTCACTGTAGGGTTTGTGCTGGGATCTGGAGGGGTATCTAAGTTCCATTCTATGTTGTGTATTTTATTTTGATTTAATATGAAGGTTTTCTGGTTTGCCAGTTGCTGCTGTGCTGTAAGCTGGCCGATGCGTGTGGACCAGCTCTGTCTTACCTGAATAATGCTCTCCTTGTCGTCACCTGGCTTCTGTTCGGTCACCTTTTTACAACGAGTGAGGTTTGACTTTACCATGCGGACTCCTGGAGTCAGACTCTGCTGGGTGTACCAAGGGATGGGGGTGCGGAGCACAGGACCCCAGGTCTCGCAGTCTAGGAGCACCACCCTGGAAACAAAGGACGCCCCCCAAAGAAACAACGCAGCCTCAGATCTGTCTAGCTGCACTCTGGCGGGAACATTCCTCCTCCCTAAGCCTATGAGCTTCAAGATAGGATCAAAGGATGACACGTGGTGATGCGCCCCACAACAAGAGGTTCCAGATGCTGACAGGTGGGGGCTTCAGTAGCAGCACTCTCGCAGTGAAGTCTGGACGTTGTTTATCTGTAAATAATGAATAATGGGAGGTGGGGACACTTTCTAAGGTGCTCAGTATTTGCTGTATGTGTTTCAGGAGGGGTGTGTTTTGATATTTAAGTTACTTAGGAACAGATTCACCGGCAAAGGAAGCATGAATCAAATGTGCGAGTCTCTAACAGAGAAACGTTGCTTCCATCAAGCTGCAGGGCAAGGTTCCACCGCCAGGCAGAGGCGTTGTGTTTCTTGAGGCAGGAGTCAGCACTGGGTAAACTTCTGCCAGTTTAAACCATGAGAGGAAGGCCAGAGGGAAAGTTGAGTTTATGAGGGATGTTGTGATGGCACCTAACTTCTGTCACTTGGGCTTGTATGTTTAAAGTTGTGGCCACGAAGACCCTAAACCGTTCCCCACAGTGCTGTTGAGACACCCAAGGGATTGTCTTAAGACTCCTTTGTTGGTCGCTTCCTGATTGATCTTGGGTTTGATTTGGTGGCTTGTTGACTTGTTTGGGGGTGTACGTTTCTTTTGATGTTGTATGGTATTAGGACAGCCTCTTTTGTGTCTCTTGCATCACCAACATTCCAACTAGTGGCATTTCCACGTTAGGGTGGCCTGTTTGGCTTGTCTGAGCCTGTTTTATAGTTGCATACAGGAAGACATTGTTGATGAAATCAGGTAAAGTGTCATGCAGACTAGTAAGCAGTACCAGTGGGCCAAGGTAATTTAGGACTCATTATTGACTCGTTAATATCAGGCATTAAAACCCTCTGCGCACCTTACCCTACAAAGACTAAGCAGAGTGACCTTGGAAACCATTCTACTATCTGACAAAGAGCTATAGATCATATCTGTGAGGCTGACCACCTTAAGTGAGGGATCTGGCCATATCTGAGGTTGTACCAGGAATGTGAGAAGTTGGCCTGGTAAATGCTGTCCACTAATTAAAGTGAGCACCTTGTACCAGTCCAAACAACCCCTTATTGATGATTAGGTTAAAGACAACCTTTATAGAAAGCTATCCTAGTGGTAGCTGTGAAAAGCAGCCTTCAGGCTAAGTCTCGAAGCAATGTAAAGCAGCTTGTTTTACCAGAACAGAACCTCCTGAATGACCAAGTGAAAGGAGAACCACACAAGAGATATATAAAATATATGTATTTATTACTAAACACTCTCTACTAACCACTTTATGAGAATAGAGCACGACGCACACAATATTAATTCAATAGAACGATAGTAAATAGCACAATACACAACGGGCTCCAGGGGGAGACCAAACCATATACTAACAACCATGACTTCACTAGACACAGTGCCTAGAGCAGGTAGAATCGCGGGGACCCTAAGAAACCACCCAAAGTAGTGACACAGGGGACCCATGGAGGACGGGTGCAGTGTGAGAACACAGACTCAAGCTCCGTACAACTCTATGGGAAAGTCGTGTTTGGAAATGTACAGTTTAAGGACGCTTCGGAGAGGACTCTAAGCAAACCCTTTGGAACATAGAAGGTTCTAAGGCCAGCACCCTTGTGAGTACCGAGGTACCCGTGTTACCTATCCCAGAGGAGCCGGGTGCATAGGGGTCAAGTGGTGTCGGAAACCCTTGTCGTTTTCGATGGCGTGATGCGAAGAAGTGCTGCTGCCGGGAAGATGAAAAATGTCCGGTGGGATCCAAGCCTGGATCCGAGATGAGAAGAACCTGAAAGCAGAGGGGACAGAGTCTGGGTCACTTCAGGGTGACCAGGGGCACGATAGACAAATGCCCACCGATTTCAGGTGTGAAGATGGGATGCTTGACTCTGCAGCCATGGGGACCAGGAGACGTCGATGATGACCCAAGTCCAGAGGTGAGCTGTCCCACAAAGGATATCGAGTGCTGGGGGGTCAGTGTCCGGATCGAACACCAACAAGCCTTGGAAACTGCAATCCACACGGGCATAGGAAACAAGCCACGGTGAGGACCAGCAAGGTCCTGGGGACTCCCCAAGCGATAGAGAGTCAGGGCACATCTGGAGCGACCAGGAATGCCCAAGGAAAGTCAAAGTTACCTTCACAGGGACCCACAGGCCAACGGACCAGGGATCGCGCAGGGACCTCGAGCTGAATCACGAAATACCAGCTCACAGAACACTTGTGGAGTATAGGCCAGAAATCTTCAGTGGAAATACTGCTCGGGGTCAGGACTACATGTAGCCCAAAGCACATCCTCAGGGATCACCAAAAATCATATGCCGCTGCAAAAGTACACCGTGCACAGGGGTTCAGGTTGCACGGTCCCCACGAGGGATACTGGTCTCAGAGTTGCTGGGAGGTCAAATCAACCTCAGGGATGCTCGGTAACCCACCTCCTGTGTTGCAGAAATCTTCGAAGTCCTCAGGAGCTCAGGAGATGCAAACCGGTCAGAAGTGTTAAGGTGCCTGCTGCTGCAGGGGAGTACCTCCTTTACTCCAAGGGAGATTCTTCTGTCGTCCAGCAAAGTGTAGACTATCGAAGTACTTGGTTTCTGTAGCAGAGTTTAGTCCAGGTAAAATCTAAAGTCCTAGAGTCAGGGTTCCTACTTTCTACCCAAGGAAGGGGTGGGAAATATTCTGGGAACCCACCTATGGGAGGGTCAGGACAGAGGGGTGGCTACACCCATATCCTTTGTCCAGTTTTGCGCCAGAGCAGGAGCAAATGGCTCCTACAACCGGTTTGAACTGGACTATGCACAGGGACACCAAAGGTGCCCCCAGTGCAACTTTCAAACACTCTCAGAGTGCACCCACCCAGCCCCAATACACTAAATCCTGTCTGGGAGGTGGTCACAGGAAACCTATTGTCAAGCCTTCCCCTGCTCGAGCTCAGCTCAGCAGCAGGAGGGCAGACTCGTGTCTGTGGCTGGCAGCATCCATTTTGTAATGCCCAGGTCGGGAAAGCTGGTACTGGGTGTACCGGTGTTTCACATAAGTCCCTCTAGAAGGGTGGAATCATACCTCACCCGCCAGAAACTGGCGGGGAGGTATGATTCCAAGCTGTTTGACACCAAACACAACATATTTCGAAGCAGCCGTTTTAAAGTTAGCGTTTACCGCAAGGTTATAATGCACTTAAATATATATGGTTGGCTGCATCACAGACAACCTCTGAGAATAGGTTACGAAGGCTGCAGAGGGGCTCTGCTCATGCAGGAGCACCCTCTCACATAAAACCAAGCACCCTGCCTTCAGGATGGATAAGGCCTGCCATAGGGGTGACTGATAGGTTTATATGTGTAGTGATTTAGAATAGATATAGTGAACCTATATTCAAGTAAGGAGTGCATGCAATACCTTACACAGGCTGCAGTAGCAGACCTGTGGTGCCATTTTGAATGGTCTCTCAGGGCTGGCACAATACATGCTGCAGTCCCTGGGAGGCCTCTGGGGTACCTATGCCCTTGGTATATAGTGTACCATATACTAGGGACTGATAAGGGTACCCCAGAATCCAATCTGTAGTGTACCTTAAGTACATGCAATCAATTTAGAGGAGAAAGCAGATAGACTGGGGTCCTGGATATCAGATTTCCAGTCAGTCTAAGTCGAAAACAGCGATACATCAACAAAATCTGGGGGTAACAATAAGAAGCAGATCCTACTCTCCTACACCGGGCCACTTGGGGTTTTGACATTGAACGTAAAAACTTAGCCTAGAGTGTGGCCTGTGGAGTGTGTGGGTCCACTGATAACTTTAGTTGAGCCCAGAAGTACTTCGGCTTTAAAGGCATCCAAAGCTGGTTTAGAGCAGGGTTCGGTCACCCAAAACTAGAAATCACATATTAAAAGTCGTTTCTGAGCTGTGAACTACATATATAAGGCTTGATCGATGATTCCTTTGCAGAAGGTAGGGTTATAACATGTGGGGTCAAACATCCCAGCTCTGTTGAAGAAGCTGCCTGATTAACACGACATCATGTATTCCAGCAATGAAATGATGCATATTTCAAGTGGGGTGTCTCTCTATGTAAGGTCTACAGACTTAATTGGTGCTACTCATGTTTGTGTGACCGGCAATTGTGGAGCTGTTTAATGTCAGGAGGAATCATGCCACCTAGAATGTTACTGAATATTTAGACTGACCTTGTGGAATCCCTTCTTGAATAGGAGTTCTGGTGTACCAAAGGTACAGTTATTGGCAAAACCTAATTGTATTGAATGATCATTGTCTGGATAGAAGATAGTGCTGAATGGTGACATGGGGTTGACTATGGCACCAGCCCAGGCTTAAGGTGTGATTGTGTTGTAATGTGACTCAGTGATGTGTTTTTCGGATTTCTTTGCAGAACAAGACCCAGAAATGGGCTCTCTAGACCCTCTGATACTAAGGACGAATCAATGCACCAACCTGAAACAAAATCCATGATAGACTGCAACCACCCCACAACCCACTGAGCATTTGTTTTTTTATTATTATTATATTCTTTTTGCAAAGGAGACAAACACAGAGAAAAAGGAGAACAATACAAAACATAACCTCTGACATACTTTTCTGTGTACATTTTAGTTACAAGGCGGAGAGAAAGAAAAAAGACATAATAAATAAAGACATTAGGAAATATTTAACAGTAAAAAAGAATACCACAAACTTAGAAAATCAATCCTGATTCATACCATGCCAAATAGCATTACATTTCCGGCAGTGCCTTTAAACCTCTAACCTTAGCCAAAGCCTTTTTCCATTCAAAGACCTCTATAAGAATACTCCACCATTCTGTTACAATAGATGGCCTTGGAGAAATCCATGCACGGGCTATAGCCAATCTAGCAGTAACTATTACTATGGCTATTAATGCACACCTCCCTCGATTAGGATCGATCCTGTTAGCCCAGCAGTATCTCTTTAATAGAATGGGCCATATCCAATCTAAGACAATTTTTTAAGACTAGCATGACCTCGCGCCAGAAGACCACTAACAGAGGACACATGGTGAACATATGGACAATATTAGCGCCATGCTCTCCAAATTTAGGACAGTTTGTCCTATTACTAGAAAAATGGATCATTGTTTGTCCCCATCTAGCTATCTTATCAGGTGTATAGTACTGCATATTGTTGAATTCTCAAATTATTATTAGTAGTAGTAATAAAATACTTTATTGCATTAATCATTTGATTACAATAAATAGAAAATAAGCAGGCATAAAAAATAAATAAAACAATCCTATATTTACCATGCGTAGTATCATAAAAAGAAGATATACATAGGTCGTAATACCTATCTTTACATCTATATACAGATCCAATAAAAAACCATATAGTCAATTAATGTTTTATAAGCCTGTTCTAAAACCTGTACCATCCTTCTGATTGCTCTTTCCCCTGTGAGCCTAAAACAATAACGTATAGCCTCTGTAGTTGTTCTTATTTTGGCATTATTAAACATGGGGCGTAAATATAACCTCCGTGTGGGCAATAGTCTCAGGCAAATGCATATTAAATGTTCAAGAATTTCCTTACCGGTTCCACAAAGCCAACATCCCTGAGTATCTTTAAGGGCTTTATTCCAATTCCCTACAAACTCCCTTATCGGAATATAGAATTGTCTGAACCTTACGTATTTCCATTTAGTGTAGCTGGTCAAGTTCCATCCCAAGTATTCTTGAGCCTGCAAGGTATATGTGTCAATTAATAGGTCAGTGTGTTTATATTTCCCAGCTTCTAGGCGATCTAAATTCCACTGTGTTAGCTTTAATGTTTTACCTATTATTTTTTTCCACACATCCCTGGTCATTCGTCCCATCTCCTGAGTATCAGGCAGTTCATAAGAGTCTATTTCCATCATTATAGTAGAAAGTTGCTCCGGAGTTCCGCTATTATTAGATATTTCAATGTACATGAATCGGCTTTAGCACAATCGATAATGTAGTTAACACAAACTATCTTGTGCAGCGTTTCTAGAGACTTTAGGCCAAATTCCAACCGTATCATACAATGCGGAGTAGCCTGTCGTAAATGGAGTATGGTGCGTAAGCATTTCATAAAACATTTTTCAAAATCAAAAATGACTTTCTTGTTCATGGCGGGAGATGCGTACAATAAAAACTGAATCATTTTCATCTGTAAAGCTTTTAGAGATGGGATAATTGCATTCCCTCCGCACAGTTTCATAAATCTCGCAATTGATTTTGTAATAGATATCGATTTTACACTTTTACAGACCGTATGGTTTAGCCATGATAACTTTTTGTCCAATATTATGCCAAAGTAGTTATATTGATCCACTACCTATATTGGATTATCTCCTAGAGTCCACCTTTTTGATTGTGTAGACCGTCCAAACTTAACAATTTTTGTTTTAGATAAGTTAGCTATCAGACCATTCACTTTGTTGTATGTGTTTAATTGGTTCAGTTGATGCTGTAATCCATTAGGAGTTAAGGATAAAATGACTAAATCATCGGCGTATGCTAGGTATGTTATTTTTTTCCCTCCCTATTTTAGGTGCCACATCCATATCTGAACTTAACACCGAATCGATATCTGCAATGTACAAGGAGATTAATAAAGGCGCAAGGACACAGCCTTGTCTAAGACCATTAGTGGTGTCCATTTTTGGAGATAGTGTATTATCATGAGCCAGCTTCACCCTGACCCATGTATCCGAGTGCAGGGCAATAATAAAGTTTAAAAGGTTCAAATCGACCTCCCATGCTGATAATTTATTCCACAACCTTTGCCTGATGACCTTGTCGAATGCTGTGGAATAATCCACAAATCAGGCGTATAATGTTATTTTCCACAAGCTTGCCTTTTTTCCCATCATGACCAGTGAAACAATGTTATCAAGGGTCGAACACGCTAAGCGAAATCCAGTTTGCGTTATTGGAATTAATGATTTTTCCTCCGCCCATGGCCTTAGTTTATTCTGCAGATGCTTCGCAAACAGTTTTCCTTCAAAGTCCAACAACGCTATTAATCTATAACTGGACAGATCATCTTTTGGGCCTCGCTTGTAAATCGGGTGTATAATCGCTCCTTTCCAGGAAGATGGTATCATTCCGCATTTTATTTCCTGTAGGAACAACTGTTTTAGCATTGCACTCCAAAATGTTATGTTACATTTTACCAAGCCAATAGGGATACCATTGGGTCCTGCTGCCTTGGATGATTAAGAACTCTCTATTAATTTGACAATTTCATCTTCAGTTATTTCTGCAAGTGAACAATTTCATCTTCAGTTATTTCTGAAAGTGAACCCTCCGCGTTAGTTGTCATATATTCACTTGTATCAGATGATTTGTATAAAGATTTAATATGATTTTCCCACTTGTGACAAAAAAATTATCTGGCTGTTTATGCGAATTTGTACCGTGTCCCACCAGGGACCAAAAAGCTCGCTCACTCCTGGTCAAAATAGCATGATATAATTTAGCATAAGCTGTATCTACACTATCACGCTTTATCTGTAAGTTCCTGTTCTTAAATACTTTCTTTATGTCTTGTATTTTCATATTCTTCTCATTCAATATTGGAAGTTTTAAGATATAACGCATCTCCTTATGATAGATTCTCTTTGATCGCTTTAATTTTGAATTCTTTGTTACATTAACATTTGATCCTGGCTCTTGAATATTTTCCACAAGACTGGATAATGTATTTTTTTAAATAGATCGCCAGGCATCCAACTAGTTATCTCCAGACTTTAATACAATCATGTCTTTCTCTGTACAGGCTGTCATGTTTGTTTTCAGTTTCGATGCCTTCATTTGTAGTTTGTTGTTCCAGATAAGTCTTTTCCCATTTACAGCGGTCAATCTCCAACTATTGGCCGTTGTGTGGGTCTCCCAATGATCGTGTTTAATGCTGATGACTAACCTTTGAGGATCATGGTCCCTCTCAGCTCTAGGTATTATGACATACTTTTTACATAAGTAACAAGCATTGGCATAGCCTATAGGTCTCGCCTTTGGGACCTTCTAGGTATTTAGTTATGCAGCAGGTTCCAAAGGCGAGACCTATTGGCTATGCCAATGCTTGTTACAACTTCTGTTCTGTGCATATTGCTTAGGGCTACAACAGTTTAAAAACTAAAAACTGGAACATTCCATAAACACAGACGCAGCACAGCAGTTTTGAATAGAACCAAGGTGCACAGAATAATGTAAATGGTGGTGCGCATGAACATAGAAAACAGACAACGATGCACAAAGGGGTCTTAAGCGAAATACGATAAATAAATAAAGCGCAATACGATCTGGGGTAACTACATTTCTTTCTACTCGGCCCATAGTGCAGTAGCAAACAAATTCATGCATCCACTTAATTTATGTGATTGTTATAAGCCAGCGATATCATCTGCACGTCCATTCTTTGCAAAGATGTCACGCGCATATAATGTGGTGTTATGTTGTGCTACATGTTTTAACACATAATCCACTCGTGATACGGGCCGCAGGCTGTGTCACGGCCGCGAGTCCGAACCTATCCGGGTTGCTTTCCCATCTAATGAAATTAGACAGCTCCTTACGCGGTCAGTATCATTTGTCATAGCAGCAGTGTCTGACCGATGCAAACCCGAGGGAGCTTTGCTTGGAGGAAAGAGGGGGGGGGGAGTGTGGGGGGTTAGTGAGGATCAGGGGCGGGAGAAAGTGCTCAGAGCCTACCACAAGAGCAGACTTGTTAGTCTTCTTCCTTTCCGCTATGTGCTGAAGCTACAGTCGCTCTGCATTCCCATAGACTACCTGCCTCCCATGAAAAGTTAGGGGGAGGTGCACTAAACCTAAAACCGGTTAGAATAGGGGAGCTGCATCAGTACATTTTTTGAACCGGAGTTTCTCATCACCCCCTCACAAAGAGAAGAAAAAACAAGGAATGCGGGTGAGAGAGAAGGGGAGCAGGAGGTGAGCCCGGGAGTGGCGCGTGCATGCGCAGTCTGCTCATTTTCAAGCACTGCGCTCTCGCAGGGTGGATGCCGCCACAAGCACGAGTGTGTGCTTGAAAATGAGCGGGTGAGTGGAGGCCTAGAAGCAGTCTTATAAATAACCCCGGGCGTAGCACTACGCTTCGCCCACGTAGTGTACGTAGCGCTGCCTGCTTCGCACTTTCCGAAGTAGGCGAAGCAGGGCAGCGCTACGCACACGCCGAGGGCGAAGCGTAGCTGCTTACCAACCGCCACCCACCTCCCGCCTGCCCTCCTTTTAATAATATCAGCAATGATAAATAAATTAAAGTAAAGCGGCTTACCGTAAGCGCGGCGTCTCCGGGGCTCCCTCTTTCTCGTTTCTAATTTCTTCTGGCAAATGCGCATGCGCGGACACCCGCGCATGTGCATTTCTTGCGAGAAATGCGCATGCGCGGGCGTCCGCGCATGCGCATTTGTCAGAAGAAATTAGAAACGAAGAAGAGGGAGCCCCGGAGACGCCGCGCTTACGGTAAGTCGCTTTACTTTAATTTATTTTACATTGCTGATATTATTTAAAAGGAGGGCGGGCGGGAGGTGGGTGGCACGTAGTGGGGCTACGCGAAGCGCATAGTGTGCGTAGATTTGGGCACACTACGTGCTGCTTCACGTAGCCCCACTACGCCCACTACGCCCACCCTTACTTATAAAGCAATATAACACTACTGCTTTAAAAAGTGAAACTTTTTTTTTCTTTCCAGATTCTGCAACAAATGTGAATGCATATTTGCTCTTAAACATCAAAAGCAATCGAGCAACTATATATATATATATATATATATATATATATATATATATATATATATATATATATATATTACCTACTGGCCGTCGCCAGTAGGTAGTTACAGTTAGGACCCTGTTTCCATAGGAAAACCGCAACATTCTATTTGGAATAACTTTGGCGCCGGTCGACGAATCCTCGCGAAATTTTCAAAATAGGTGGGGCGCTACGCTCCGCTCCTACCCTGAAAGTCTCGGGGGGATTCGTCAAGCGGGGGCTGAGAAAAAAGGGGGGTCCCAAAACGCGTTTTTCCCATGCATTTTTCCATAGGACCTTTAGACACAGCTACAGCCCGAACGGCTGAACAGAGTTACTTGAAATTTGGCAGACAGGTAGTCCTCAGGTCAAGGAAGTGCCTTTTGTAGGTATGGTGTAAATCTGTTCAGTAGTTCCTGAGAAAATAGCATTTAAATCAATATATATATCTGTGGCAGCTTACGGTAAGCTTACCGTACGCGTACGGTGCCGTGCGCGAGCGCGATTCTGATTGGCTGTTAGATCTTAGTAAACATTCGAATCGGTCGAAACCAGGAAGCGGCGGCCGCCATTTTCTCTCTCGCACTCTGAGGGGGGGTTGAAAAAGAAAGGCAAAAAACATGTAAAGGGGCTGTTTAAACAGCTCCTAACCACCTAGCCTTGATGAAGGTGTCCCCAAAGACCCCCCACGGGCAAAAAGTCAATTTTAATTTTTTTGAAAAATTCGCCGATTACGCTTACCGTACGCGTACGGTAAATAATTTTTTTTTTTAAAAAAATTATCCATATACTCCCCACCCCATGTGCAAATGGTCCTCGAAGGGCACCATATTTGCATGGCATATCTGATCAATAGAAAAGTAAAAAGATTACCTTTCATAACGAAGCGCATAATATGTCCTCCATGTGCGCACGGTGCGCGAAGCGCATCGTGCGTACATGGCCCATCTAGCGTAACGTGGGCACGCGGTGCGCTTAGCGCACCGCGTGCCCATCGTGCGTGCACGGCACTAACTGCGTAAAGTGGGCGCGCGGTGCGCAAAGCGCACCGCGTGCTCACTGTGCGCGCACGGTGCGCGCACGGAACGAACTGCGTTAAGTGGGCGCGCACGCCACGTATGGCGTAAAGTAACTTAGCATTTAAAAAACCGTACAAATTCACTGAAAAAACCATAGGTTTCACACACGTTATAGTTAGGAATTAGCATTTAAAAAACCTTGCAAATTCACTGAAAAAACCATAGGTTTCACACATGTTATAGTTAGCTGGACATTTTACTGATAAAAAACCATTGAAATTCCCCCGTTATAGTTAGTGCAGGCAACTATAACTCACGCGACCGCAATCCTCTGCTGATGACATATGTGTCTTTATGAAAAAAAAATATTTGTAATATATGTATAGCTAAAATTTAATGGAAGAAGACATGGGCAAATAAGTGTCTAAATACAGTATTAGCATCAGCAGAGGATTGCGGTCGCGTGAGTTATAGTTGCCTGCACTAACTATAACGGGGCAATTTCAATGGTTTTTTATCAGTAAAATGTCCAGCTAACTATAACATGTGTGAAACCTATGGTTTTTTCAGTGAATATATATATATATATATATATATATATATATCCTAATACAATAGTGAAATGATTTAAGATGCGGTTGCGAGTCTTTAGACTGATTTCTCTTACTCAACCACAATGGTCTCACGTCCTTATGAAACAGAAATGAAGATCTACTTCTGGGAGAATTGTGTACGATATATATGATAAAGAAAGATAAAGGATTAAGGTACGCAGAAGGGACAGTGGAAGTAAATAGGAAGGAAGGGTTTGCGGGAAGGAGGAATTGAGGAAGGGAGAAGTGATGGTTGAAGTAATGAGTGGGACAAGGAGGGAGGGTTAAGAACGAAGGAAGGTTGAAAGGAAGGAAGGAAGAAAGGGAAAGTAAGAGGGATTAAGGAGGCCAATAAGGAAGGGAGGAATGAGGGAATAAGAAGGAGAGAGAGAAAAAATGAAGGAAGGGTGGGTCTGACGGAATTATATAGGGAGGATGGGTGCATTCATTATATTTCTAGAGCACTCTTGTGGCTTTATTTGAAACAGGTGTGCACCTAGCGTCTGAGAAACATGGCAGCCGCCTTCCAGTAATGAAAACATATTCCAGAATACAGGCCGTGTTTTTTTTTTTAAAAGGGCTCTGTTTGTCCTATTCAACTGCTCTTAATGTTATGAATTTTCTGAACAAACAGGCAGCCATGATCATAATGAAACTTTTTGGTTTCCATTCAAGTTTTTTTTACACAACACATTTTGTGATCACGGCACAGGGTTGGGACTGAAGCATGCATGGCTGTTTAATACACCAGTCGCCCTCCAGCAAAAAGACAGAGATACTGTAGGCAACAGCGGTCCGGTGTAAAAAGCAATGGTGCGCACTCCATTCAGACTCACAAAGCATGAAATATGTTTCCAAAAGAAATCAAAGCTGTACTCGGAATTCAGATGTATTAATCCAAGCAGGGCGTTCCAACAAAATATGGCTGGCAAAGTAAATAAAATCACTGCATTATTCTAGACAAATTTTGTGAAGGTAGGCAAGACACAAACACATCCAGCACAAAGCGGCAGGAAGAAAAAAGTGTTTCCCTTACCTCATGCTCAGCTAAACCTGAAACTGTAAGAGCAAGTAAAGAATTGTGGAAAGAAACCGACAGTGGCATACCACGAGAGAGTGTCGGAAATGAAGATTTTTGGGAAGTGCGCAGGAAAAAGGTCGTGCTCAATGGAGATTAGAAGGCATTAGACAACCCGGACAGGTAGAAAGCTTCATGAGACTCCATAATTAAATATATGCATAAATAAAAAGAAAAGGAAGTGCCGTGTTGGTCAGGGGAGAGGGAGAATGAAACCAGAAAGCCACAGAATGGAAAGAATAGGAAACGCTTGGCAGGGCTCGGATCAGTATTTATGCCAGCAATCTCCGCACGCACTCGAGTGAAATGCACCCTACGTGAACTCAGCTCCAACTTGGCTCCTGCACGCAGCTCTTGAGCTCCCTACTAGGAACATGCACCACAGAGCGCTCCGCGCCATCCTAGTCTTTAAGTGCGTTGTACAAAGGTCCATCTAAGAATCCTTTACCCCGGTTAAACGCCTCGGAAATGCATAAGACAAACATTGGCTCACGGAGATCATCAAAGCGGCCGTGCGGCCAAGAAAGTGAAAGTGTCCGCGTTTGCGATCAAGCGTGGTGCGCGCCCGCGCCCATGCACTCAAGCGCTAGGCCGGCCATGGTAGCATTTTTTTAAGCCCCCACTAAAAGTATCACCAGACCAGCGCATGCGCTGGGTTAGGCGAGACCTAAAAATGGGCGTCATGGTTAATTGTAAAATCTATAATGGTAGACCCCATCGGCCCACGGAATGTAACGGAAGCTGGTTGATCGTCTTTTAATCTTGTGTTGAGAGCTCTATATCCTAGATCAGTCAGCAAAACATATGTGTCTCGAGAAGAGGTACCAATCTTTTCTACCTTATTTTGGGAAGGAAATACTACTTGCGGAATATTGTAAGCCATATCTGGTTCTTCCCCGGTTACTGGATCATCCGCCGGGGGCAACAGAGTCTGATTAAAATCTCCCATTAGTATGACTACCATGTGTTCATTCATTGCCATCATTTTTTCCAATTCGTTCAGTGTCGCTTGATAGCTACACCTATTTTTCACTAATTGAGGAGGGAAATAAATGTTAATTATCGAACAATTAGTAAGGTTTTGATGTGTTAAAACAACTGGCAATAATTATTTAGATGATGTTTTGAGTTTTTTACTTATCAGACATAATTTGGTACTTATTGAAACTGACAATCCTCCGCTTTCTTTTCCGAAGGCGTTTTTTTTGCCTAGATTTCGTGTGTAATAACATTTTGTATATTTAAATTCCCGGAATGCCAGGTTTCCTGTAAACATATTACACATTGATCTTGTAGAAAACTCATCATTTTACCCCAGCCTTTTTTAATTGGCGCTCATAACCCGCTATATTCCAGGACAATATTGAAAACTCACTTTGTTGGACTTTCCTTGTATAAGTTCTTTCAGGAATACTTCTTGGCCTCGTATAGATACTGCCTCTCCCCTAAACGTAGAGCATCAGCTGAAATTACATTATTAACCTGTTCTTTCCTTGTGGTGATTTGAAAGTTCTCAAATCTGGTGTTATCTTCAGCACCTTTGTATGGAAATCTGGTACTTAGTGTTGGTTTTTCGTATTTTTTTTCGTCTGTTGGCAATTCTCAAAATATGTGGATATTTACGTTTCTCCGGCCGTCTGATTATAATTCCCCAGTCGGTTAAGAAGTCTTTAATGTTTAATGTCTTTAGTACCACACTTTGAGATACCCATGTTGTTCTTGTAATTTTGTATTGTGTTGGCTTTATCATCTGAGACAAAGCAAATAGCCGCGAGTGATTTTGAGTTGAGTTCTTTCGAATTTTCAAAACAGTTCAATAATTTTAGTATGTTTTGCCGATTTAATAGGTCATGATAGCCTTCTGACTTATATGCAGGTATAAAGTCGATTATACAATTATCGTCACTACATAAAGATTCATTATATGGTGGCTGCATCTCTTGACATAGTTTCCCTTTGTTTGATCTTTGCAGTTCCTCCCTCTCTGTCTGTTTTATTCCCACAAAATATTCCTTTTGTAAATTTTCCAAATCAGTACAATTGTCCATAACCTCTGATCAAATTATTAGACCATACAGCATCTTTTACTATTGATAATGCATCATCTAGAGTTGCAGAAGTTATTTCCTCAGCAAGGATTGCGCTCCATTTTCCAGCTAGGTGTGGAAGAGGATCCAATTTATCCTGACTAAATAGCCGATACGCAGTGGATATTGGCCTTTTCTGAGAGGGTTCATGTAAAAAAGCCAATAGTTGCTGAGACTCCACCAATTTAAGCCCTTGTGATCTCACAAAATAATCCCTAAATTGAAAGTACTTATAATAATGTTGACGTGGTATCAAAAAAGAATCCTGCAAATCTTGAAAAGTACAAAAGCCATTACCATCATAGAGATCTGCTAGATTATCCACTCCAACACTAGCCCATAGTTTAGAGGTCCTATCTTCAAATACGTCTGGGAGAAGTGGATTATCCCACAGCGGAAACTTGGTAAAATAAATCGGTAGAGAAAACATAGTGACTATTTCCCGCCAATTGAACAATAGCCCACCTCCCCCTAGTATCAGCTAAAACACAGCCAACCTTATATACCAAAAATTTACTAGCTAGTATAGCCACACCCCTAACTGAAACTGTTTGAGATGAGCAGGCAACAATGTTATATCCAAGTTGATTGAGCAATGTTCGATCCTTGTACGCTATATGTGTTTCTGTTGAAAATGCTAAATGTGGGCGATACATCTTTAACTCTTCAAGTACAAGTTGACGCTTTCGAGCGGCATTTAACCCAGATACATTCCAGCATAAACATTTAATCACTCCCATGATATAACAAAAGTAACTAATTTAGCATAATTTTTCCTAAAATACATTCAAAAACCACTCCCAAGTGAAAAAAATATATTCATAGCTCCTTTGCTTTTACCCAGCGAGAATGCACCCTCCCCCACCCCCCTCTTTTCACCCACCCCGTGTCTAAAGAAAGGAATCACCCCCTCATTACTGTCCAATGAGACAGCATTTAAGGAGGATCGGATGCAGAGTACCTCCAAATTAAAAAGCAATTTCTCAGAACTGTAAGAAAAAGAGCATAGATAATAGGCAAAAGAAGAAGAGCACCAGAAAGAAAATACCTAGAAACAGGAGGAACCTATCCATAAACATAATAGCTATCGCTACAAATTATTTCTCAGTCCCCTGTCGCCAAGAGTCCATAACTTCCTGAGCCTCCTGCTCCATGAATACTAACTTGGAGTAACCATCCTTTATTATTTTTAAACAAGCATGCTCCTGGAGATAAACCTGCGCACCTGCCGCCTTCAAGGGATCGATAAATTGGTGTTGTTTCCATCGCCTGTCCATTGTATCCTTACAAACGTCAGACCTGACAAACATTGAGCGTGAGACCATACGATTAGGAGCAGTAGGCCTCGCCTTAGTTGAAATCGCTTGCCGTAATAAGAAATTTCCCAGACAAATTGAAATAGGCCTAGGAAAACGGGCAGGAGGTTTATTCGAAATTAATGGTAACCTGAGTGCCCGTTGGACTTGACTGTCCCAGTCCCAATCAGCTAAGTCTGGGAAAGATTTCTGAAATAGATTTACGATGTATGTCTGGCAGTCCGCACCTTCCAATCCTTCAGGTACCCCGAAAACTCACAAATTATTGTGTGGCTGCCGGTTCTCCAAGTCCTCAATCTTCTGTTGCATGGTTCTAAGTAGGCCTGGGCAGCGAACTTCGGAGCGTTTGCGGAGTTTGTGGAGTTTCCTGCACTCCGCAGAGCTCGCGGAGTGCAGAAAACTCCAGTTCGCGATCTGCAGTGGAGTTTTTTCCCCGCTCGCGATCGTGAACGGTAAGTTTGCGAACGGTAAGTTCGCGTGCTGCCGCTCGGGTAGAATTTCTACCAGTGCGGCAGGAATACCAGCACAAACTGCAGTTCGCACTGCACTCCGCCACTCGCGGAACTTTTCAGAGTTTTTTGGTAGCTTCGCAGAGTTCCGCAAAGCAAAACTCCGCGAACTACGCCCAGGCATAGTTCTGAGCTGAGTATTATGCACCTCTGTGAGCCTAACTGTTCTACTCATGTGGTCTTCTGTATCAGCTACCCTCTGCTGTAGTTCAGTGATATCAGATGTGAGAGAGGCTATTTGGCTTTTTACCTCTGAGAGAGTAAGTTTAATAGCAGAGCTGTTGACCCTAGCGTGGGCATAGTAATCTTGAGCCTCTACTCTCTGGGCTTGCATTGCCCGCAAAATTTTTAACAGCAATATCTGTTCGGATAACTGGCTATGTATTGGCGGTATATCAATTCAATCCCCTTGTATAGCCATAGTAGCAACTAAGGGAGTTGAAGAAGGGAGCGGCAAGGATCGTTTCTGACCATTAGTACCCCTGCCACTGGTACTGGTACTATCATTGCCTTGACCCCTGGTTGCAGCCAAATAATCTGAGAGAGTCTGAGTAAGTTGAAAAACTGGGTCTGAACCAGAGCCAGAAAGCCGTGAAATTATTCTCTTAACTTCTCCCTTCTTCGTAACCCATTTCCGAAGTGGGTTATAGGTTACAGCAGTTTTAGAAGAGCTGTCACATTGTTTGTCAAGAGCCTTCTTTTTGTGCTGTTTCTGAACTTTGGGTTTTGCAGCACCTTTGTTTTGCTTATTCGTTTAAGCCCCCTCCTTGTTATGCTCCATGAGGCCCTCCTCGCAACTGATGGTTATCCATCCATTACTAGCAATGTCCATGCTATGAGAGCCTTCCTTGGCCCCAGAACTATTTTCCAGCATGTTGACTTCCCTAGAAAATGTGGGGCTAATACTATGTTCCAATTGTTGGAGAGAAGCTGTCTTGGTATCCATGCCAGTTGTAACGGATGAAGTATCCCCACCCTCAAGCAATTCTGTAGGTTTCTCAGGGCACTCAAAGATACCGGCTTCGGAGGGATCCGCTGACACTAACTGATCCTGTAGAAACTGGCTGGCGTTAGAGTGCTCGGATCCTTGAATAGTAGACTGTGGGGCAACTACAGTCAAATCTTCCCTTAAACTATTGGTGTTAAGTGCTACACCCATATCTTCCGGAGATGTAGATATTTCCGCTCCCTGTAAGTCATTCCCAATATTAGCTATGCGTTGAGTACCTGATAGTAAACCCGGAGCTGTAGATGGGCTTGCATCCTCCTGTCGCTTTTCTCCCCCAGATGGCAGTACAGCCCCAATAAGTGCGCTCACCTTGTCAGTCTCTGGTGGATAAGCAGCTGACCTCCCCCGGATTAATTACTGCAGAGGCCTTTCCAGATTGCAGCACTTTCAAAAGAGAGCAACCTGCCCGTGAGGCAGAACACGTTGAGCCACTTCTTTCCACCAAGTGTGGAAACTCCTCTTCTCTCAAAGTGATAGCTACTTCCCAGCTCCAGCGCCAGACGCTACTGTAGCCGAGCGAGCTCCAGTACGTCCACCCTCGAGGGTGTGCCCCTTCGGCGGCCCCATTCCTTGTAGCTTACAGAAATTAAGTAGTCCGGTAAGCAGGTCACGAAAAAACCTGCAGCGGGAATCAGCAAGAACGCCCAGGACGCCCGGTAGCAAAGAGTAAAACCCGGAGCGGAACACGGGCAGCCGGCAGAATCATACGGACAAATCCAGAGTATCTCGCATCTGTAAGTTTTTAGCTAAAAAGGCTCCTTCCTTATTTCCTCATGTAGTTTGAAATCAGTAAAGACAGGAGCTGCTCCGCCGCTCTGCCGATCCGCCACGCCCGAAGCAGCCCCACAAGCAAGTCGCGGAGAGTCAGGAGCGGGAATCGATGAAAGGCCAAGTACCTCGCCTTCGTTAAATTCTGGGATGGAAAGTTCCCCATGCTTATTTTAACTAACCCTGGGCGTAGTTCGCGTAGTAGCGCTATGTGTAGCTATGCGAAGTGCACTTCGCACTACGCGAGATTCGCGTAGCACTACGCGAACTGCGTAGTGCGCTGTTCGCGATGATTGCACAGTGCCGAATGCGTGTACGCACTGTGCAATCATTGGAAAAGGCATCTTGCACAGTGCGAGCTGTCGTTTTCTGCTGCTCGAGTAGATTTTTACTCGAGCGGCAGCTTTCTCAACGCGGACTGGTAGTTTCTCATCGCGAGCGCTCGCGAGTATACGCGACCACTCGCAATGAGAAACCTGACCTCCCCGCGTTGAGAATCTCGCCGGGAGGTTTATTTTCCACGCTCGTGATTGGCAACTTGATGTTGCTGATCGCGAACGAGGAAAAAGTCTCGCTGGGATGTCATTTTGCTCGCCCGCGGTCGCCAACTTGACGTTGAGGACCGCGAGTGAGCAAAAAATGGCAACTATGCTACGCAATTTTGCACTGTGCTACGTGCAATTCGCGTAGCGTGAAGTAGCACAAACTATGCAAACTTCGCGAGCATAGCATAGTTGTCCGCCCAGGGTTAATTTTAACTATATCTGACACAGCGCTTTCGTCTCCGACTTTCCTCCTGTGATAGCGCTACCGCAAACCCCTGCATGCCTGGAGCCGGTAAGTGAAACAGGAGCAACTCTGCAAGCGACCTTCTAGCGGCGGAGTCAATCCACCATCTTCCTTTCCCCCGGCCCCAACCCACTGAGCATTACTTGATTGAGATGTGTTTTAGGAAATTATTAATCCTCCCAGATATATTAGGGATAGTTAATGTAATCTAAAACCTCTTCCATCTTCGAAAGGCACATTCAAGAACACTAGGAAACAGGAAAATATTTCAAGATTTATTTAAAATCAAAATTCTCTTAGTGCATACAATATGAAGATTATCGATTATCAAAGCAAACAAAATAGTGGTAATGATACAGGAGGGTGAATAATAAAAAATATTGTAACACTGCGATGCTATCATAAAGCTTCTTTATATCAGTATGTCCAATCTCACCTCCCTCACGGCTCACTAAGCTAAAGGTTCCTACTTTGAGTTGTAGAGATGGGTCTCATCCGTATACCTCTTCTGAACAACAGAACGACATTTAGCAATGCCTTTGCATCTGCTATGACGTCTGTGTCTACAGGCAGGCAGATAAGCCCACCACGTGAAGGCTGGATGTGCCTTCACCATACCCTTCAGTGAGGGAAGGAAGGTAATTACAGCCCTGTATGTCCCTCAGTCTTGACGAAGTTCTTCTCATTCCCCCTATACCCTTTTCTTAGTTTTTATATATTGTATCTGAGCATTTTCAGAAGAAACAGTTAGTGGTGAAGTTCTGGCAGCCATTCTCTTACATTCTGTGAAAACTTGTCTACTTTTTATAAACAATAAAGGACAAGGAATGATGTTGGTTTCAATGAAACATTGTTATTAAAAAACAATCACTGGAAAAAAATCAATCCATACAGAAAAAAACATGAATATATTCTAGTAGACTTAAAGTGTCACCACATTGCAAATAATAACACAAATAAATGTGCATTTATATTTGAAACATATACCAAAAAAACTCATATTTAATTCAAGAAAGGAGATGCCTAGAAGAGAAAATACCTGCTGATTATATAAACAGGAGAAGGTGAATGAGAGTGTGCTCAGCCATCCGATGGGAGGATGTTTTCCTTGAGAGAGAGGAATAGATCCCAAGCTTGAAGGAAAGAGGTGGCCGGTGGCTTCGATCCGAGCGGTTGAATGGCCACTCTGCGGTATCTTGGTTGAGGACGACTTATGGACTTTGACTGCTGTCTAGAAGGTAGGGAGGTGGCCGGTGGCTTCCATCCGAGCGGTTGAATGGCCGCTCTGCGGTATCTTGGTTGAGGACGACTTATGGACCTTGACTGCTGTCTAGAAGGGAGGGAGGTGGCCGGTGGCTTCCATCCGAGCGGTTGAATAGCCACTCTGCGGTATCTTGGTTGAGGACGACTTATGGACTTTGACTGCTGTCTAGAAGGGAGGGAGGTGGCCGGTGGCTTCCATCCGAGCGGTTGAATGGCCACTCTGCGGTATCTTGGTTGAGGACGACTTATGGACTTTGACTGCTGTCTAGAAGGGAGGGAGGTGGCCGGTGGCTTCCATCCGAGCGTTTGAATGACCACTCTGAGGTATCTTGGTTGAGAACGACTTATGGACTTTGACTGCTGTCTAGAAGGGAGGGAGGTGGCCGGTGGCTTCCATCCAAGCGGTTGAATGGTCACTCTGGGGTATCTTGGTTGAGGACGACTTATAGACTTTGACTGCTGTCTAGAAGGGAGGGAGGTGGTCGGTGGCTTCCATCCGAGCGGTTGAATGGCCACTCTGCGGTATCTTGGTTGAGGACGACTTATGGACTTTGACTGCTGTCTAGTCTTTGACCCGGTTTCTCTATGAAGGTAAGTGAAGGTGGAGATATAGGCTCATGTGAAATGATGCCATTTCTTTTTATTTTTGTAATGGACTGGGGAAAATCTCAAGGCACATCATGATCAGGTTCTGTTTAATTCAGATTGGACTCTATTAGAATTACCAGATCCATCAGAATGCCTTAAATCGCTTGTCTTGCACCCAAATACTTCACCCGGTAAGAGAACATTCCAGAAGTTCCATAAACAAAAAACATGTTTTCAAGTGCCAGTTTTCGACAATAGTTGTTACAAAAATGTTAAGCTATGTTAGGACAGACATGTTCATGGTATGTACAAGAGGGTTTCCCTGCACTGAGTGCCTGACTGTGTGTATATTGGGTATGTCAACTGTAGGAACCCTGTGTCAGGGGACCACGGGGCAGGCAGGGGTAACTGGGCCCAACCATGGAGTTGTTGCCTTTTACTCCTGGTGTACCAGGGCCGAAACAATTATTGGTCCTGAAAAGCTGGACATGTTCTATCGCTTCAGCACTTGATTCTCAGTGGTAGCATGGTTCGAGCAGCCCAAGGCTTCTTGGTCGGGAGGGGGGAGGTGCAAGGCATTCACCGACGCAAGATTCAAAGTATAAACAGAAACTCCATTAATTAGATTGTCCAGTCAAATACTAGCCTTTGTGAATAAAGTAGTATCTAATACAAGCACAACAAATATATCAACAGCACAGTAAATAATATTCACAGTTTCTTAGGATGAGCACACTGGCATCATCCTGAGCAGTGTCCTAGAGTTACCCCATCCCTTCTAATGGGGCTGGTATTTCCCCATTCGATGAGAGGCAACTTGAAGTGTAGCCTATGCTATTCAACACACAACAAAGTCAGGGTCTGGTCTTAAAAGTAATAGTTTGGCAGCGCTACACCCTAAATTCATGCATATCCCAGAACGGCCTGGTGGCCTAGAAGAGGGCAGTCAACGTGCTCAGGGAGGAGCGGAGTGCATCTCCATAGACTCCAGCGTCACGATGCAGGTGGGCCACGGCGTCTCATGGTCTCCTCCGAATGAGGTATCATGCCGCCACCGTCTCTCACAGCCTCTGTAGTGTCAGATGTCTCCTCCGCAGTTTCCTCAGTTTTTGGTAAGTGTTACCATGGTCGGTGGTCTCTGGGTCAGGTTTCTCCTGGATAATCCTTTGTCAGGCGTCCTGTTGGCTGGCATGATGTTCCAAGGCAATGATACTAAACTTTACCATGCCGCCACCTGCATACAGGGGTCATGATTTACTCCATCACAAGGACGACAGTCCTAATCTTTACAGTGGCCCACACCGGGCATACAGGGCTAGCTAACTTACTCTAGCAAGGGCAACAGCCTTAAACTTAATGCTAAAACCAAAGTAAATGATGGACGGAGTGTTGAACATTGCAAGCACTCGCCCCCAGTCAACTGATCTGGGTTTCATCCATCACCGTTCTTTAGCCCACTCTGCCACCCCAGTTCAGACATGGCCATATGCAAATCAGTCTGACCCTGTGCCTCATGGGAACAGTCCAGCCCGAACTGCCAAGCCATGTCTTACCTGGACCGGCAACAAGCTTCCTAGGACCAAACCCAGATCTATTGACTGGGTGTGAGTGTTTGATTGGTTCTGATGCTCCGTCCATCACCACCCCCTTTTGTACCGCTTTGTTCACCATAAGTTGGCAGGGTATGCTCAGACGTGAGTCCCTTGCTCACTTTGCCACTGGATTCAAGCAAGCCTGGCTGAAGACGGCTGAAATGCCAGAAACCGGTCCTAGGAAGCTTGTTTCCGGTCCAGGGAAGGCATGGCATGGCAGTTCGGGCTGGACTGTTCCCATGAGGCACAGGGTCAGACTGATTTGCATATGGCCATGTCTGAACTGGGGTGGCAGAGTGGGCTAAAGAACGGTGATGGATCAAACCCAGATCTGTTGACTGGGTGTGAGTGTTTGATTGGTTCTGATGCTCCGTCCATCACCACCCCCTTTTGTACCACTTTGTTCGCCATAAGTTGGCAGGGTATGCTCAGACGTGAGTCCCTTGCTCACTTTGCCACTGGATTCAAGCAAGCCTGGCTGAAGACGGCTGAAATGCCAGAAACCGGTCCTAGGAAGCGTGTTTCCGGTCCAGGGAAGGCATGGCTTGGCAGTTCGGGCTGGACTGTTCCCATGAGGCACAGGGTCAGACTGATTTGCATATGGCCATGTCTGAACTGGGGTGGCAGAGTGGGATAAAGAACGGTGATGGATCAAACCCAGATCTGTTGACTGGGTGTGAGTGTTTGATTGGTTCTGATGCTCCGTCCATCACCACCCCCTTTTGTACCGCTTAAACTTAATGCTAGCACCCAGCTAGCATATTGGGGGGGCAGGGGGAGGGGGAGGTGGGGGGAGGGGTTGCTGACTTTCAGCAGCTAGGGCAATGACCCTAAAGTTCATGGTGGCGCCCACCTGGCAGACGGACATCGGTGACCTTCCACGAGAGGGGCAGACAGCCTTCCCTCGTGCAACAGTTCTGTTTGGACCAGACATCTCATACTTTGCTCACTGGGATCCATTAAACAATATTCCCGCTGGGCCTCACTCCCTCTAGGCGGACTCCTTCTCACAGGGTGTGCAAGTCATTACAGGCAGGCAGAAGGCTGGTGCTCCAGACTCAGGGCAAGTTGTCTTGACATTCTGGGTGATGGCCCTCACCCAGCTGGGAGACAAGCAGACCTTCGTCTTCAGCCCCGGTTGCAGCAGTTTAAGTCTTGGTGATCTTTCCATGCTGACTAATAGATTGTGGGACTCATGCTCTCACTTTTATAGTCCATTTCCAGAGACATATGTGATTCTGGATCCTTTGAAATTCATGTTGTGGGTGTTGCGCCTTTGAAGAGCCCTCTCCTTTGCCCTGTCCTGTGTCAAAGGGACAGTCTGACATAAGATCATCTGCAGTTCTGATTGACCCGCATCACAAAGGGTATAACCGGGGATCATGCCTAGCTGTCCAACTCCACTGAAATATATATCACAAGGTTTCAAACACCTAAGCCTTACCTCCTATTAGGATTCCCCGGTCCTGCATTCCAAACTTATCAGACCCACCATCTCGCCTGGCAATGAGCCCAGGTCCCACTGACCATTCACTCTTCCTGGAATGAAAGAGCCCTTTGCTGGTCTCAGATGATGCTTTGTTCACCTCCCTCCGGAGGGGGTAATCCCACCCCCAGCCCTCTAGAATGTCAGCAATCAACATCTGTCTGTGGTTGCAGTCCTCACCTCCAACTAGTATTTACAGACCCTGGGACTCCAACATGGAACCCACAGGCCTCCATGTTATGTACCATGCACAGGCACACATACAACATAGCACGCACATGTCCCCCACTACACAGTCATCATGTAGGCCAAGGGTGAGTTAAATGCACAGCAGCAGAACTTTAGAAGAGTGGCTGATAGGCACCACCCCCCTGACACAGGTAAAAAGGCCTGTTCACGCCACTGACTCTTATGTAACACAAAATGCATATGCTGCCACCACCACACGTCATTAAACACCTAGAAAGGGTAGTAACACTCTATAACAACGATGATGGCTCTTGGTGGCCAGTGTGAGGTCAGTGCTTGGTGGACCCTCTGAGTCTAACATGTCCGCATTCCCATGAGAAAGGCCTAAGTTATGGCGCACACGCATGATCCCTGTTCTGAGACACTCAGGGTAGGAGTACACATCCGTCACCATGCAGTGGACATTTCTATCTCAGCACCAACGTTTTTTATTTTGGCCCTAGTGTGACACTACAGTAAGCATGGGCACAGAGGCCTAGGCCCTTACATTACAAGGTCTGATCTTTCCCTGATCACTGCTTCAGAGAGGATGATGACAGGCAGATGCAAAAATCGTACTCTTTATTTCCCCTGTGTTGTGGGTACTCCAGACTGGAGACAGTCCCAATGCTACCTGCTGTAAGAAGGATCAGTCTTCACAAAGACTGTGTCTGGAGAGCAGCCTTAGAAGGACAATTGAAGAGAACCCCTCCCCCCAAACCAGTTGTGAAGTTTGATACAATGGATCTGCAACCCACTTGGTTCTAGGTCCAAGTGGTTTAAAACCAAGAAGGTGAGTGCTCTGCAAAGTCCTTGAAGGATTGCTATGTGATCAGGGCTAGTGTCTGTCTGACAGCCAGTCTCCCCGAAATCAGAGGACTTCAACTGAAGTTTGTATATTCTGCTTAGAATCCTGCCTGCCCACAGAGAGGAAAGGAGTCTACATGGCCACAAAGAAGGAATGGCTGTCTAGGAGGGCGAGGCCCAGCATGTCACCAGGACCATGGAACATTCAGAAGGAGGCTACCTGAGTGTGAGCTAGGAGCGACCCATGCTGCAGAGTGTAGGAAGGTGGAATCTGACTACATGGTTGCCCCCACTTTTTTCCTGGTGTTTGGATGTTTGTTTTTTACTTAGTTTGGCTGGGAACCTGCTATTCAGGTCCCCAGCCTATCTGCGTTCTCTTATAAATTGATTCCATGTACATTAGGTACACCACAGGTTGGATTCTGGGGTGCCCTTATAAGTCCCTAGTATATGGTATACTATGTACCCAGGGCATAGGTACCCCAGAGGCCTACCAGGGTCTGAAGCATGTATTATGCCACTCCTGGGAAGCCCTCCAAAATAACACCACAGGTCTGCTAATGCAGCCTGGGTAAGGTGGTACATGCCCCCCTTACAGAGATATAGGCTCACGATATCTCACCTACCACTGCACATAGAAACCTATCAGTCACCCCTATGGCAGGCCTTATCAATCCTGAAGGTAGGGTGCTTGGTTATACGAGAGGGTGCCCAGGCATGAGCTGAGCCCCTCTGCAGCCTTCGGAATCTATCCTCCAGGGTTGTCAGTAGTGCAGCCTGACCATATACTCTTAAGTGCATTATAACTAAACGGTAAAGGCTAACTTTGGACTGGCTGCATGGAAACATGTTGTGTTTGGTGTCAAACACCTTGGAATCATACTCCCACACCAGTAACTGGTGTGGAAGTATGATCGCACCCTTCTAGAGGGAGAGACATGACAGCATCGGTATACCCGGTACCAGTTTAAGAGAGCCCTGGCATCACCAAATGGATGCTGCAGCCACAGACACAGACACGAGTCTGGCCTCCTGCTGCTGACCGAAACTCCGGCAGGTGAGGCCTGGACAATAGGTTTCCTGTCACAGGGAGGTATA
The DNA here is from genome assembly GCF_964204655.1 of Triturus cristatus. Classification (NCBI taxonomy): domain Eukaryota; kingdom Metazoa; phylum Chordata; class Amphibia; order Caudata; family Salamandridae; genus Triturus; species Triturus cristatus. The sequence continues at coordinate 80,344,153 of NC_140581.1, forward strand.
ACCACCTCCCAGACAGGCTTTAGTGTATTGGGGCTGGGTGGGAGCACTCCAAGAGTGCTTTGAAGTCTGCACTGGGGGCACGTTTGGTGTCCCTGTGCATAGTCCAGCTCAAACCGGTTGCAGGGGCTACCAGCCCCTGCTCTGGCGTGAAACTGGACAAAGGAAATGGGTGTAGCCACCCCTCTTTCCAAACCCTCCCATAGGTGGGTCCCCTGAGTTAGTGAGTTAGTCCAACCCCTTTCTTAGGTATAAGTAAGGAACCCCTGGCAACAGGACTTTAGATATTCCTGGACGAAACTCTGCAACTGATTCCTGGAACTTCGATGCTCTACTCAAGATTAGAGGACTGAAGAAATCTGCCTTGGGGTCAAGGAGTGACTCCCCTGCTTGGCAGGCACCAACAAAGCAATTGCTGGTCTGCATCTCCGAAGCTCCCGAAGGACTCTGAAGTATCTGCAGCCCAGGAAGAGGATTTCATGACTTCTCAGAGGCCGACCCAAGACCTTAGCAAAGCTGAGACACGCAGCTCTCGTGAGTGATGTGGAACCGGAACCCCTGGACAACATGCACATTTGCAAGTGCATTGACTTCTCAACGTCTCTTGAAGTTGTGCTTTGGGTTACTTGTAGCCCAAGCCCCGAGCACCTTTTGCACTGAAGATTGTGGGCCTACACTCCACAAGTGTTCCGTGAGCCCGCTTCTTCCATTTCCGCTTGAGGATCCTTTCCTATCCCTTGTCCTTCGACTGGTGGGTCCCTGTGAAGGCAACGCTGATTTTCCTTGGGCTTTACTGGTTGCTCCAGACGTGCCCTGACTCCCCACCACGTGGTGAGTCTCTCATACCTTGCTGGTCTGCACCGAAGCATCTTTCTCCTTTCTGCATGGGTTGCTGTTGCCAAGGCTTGTTGAGTCCCATCTGGGCACCGATGCCGCAGCACTCGACATCCTTCATGGGACAGCTCGAGTCAAGCTTCACCTTCTTCACCTGAAACACCCGACATCGGTGGGCATTCGTCTATCATGCCCCTGGTCACTGGCAAGTAACTCAGACACTGTCCCCTCTGCTTTCAGGTTCTTCACATCTTCGATCCAGGCTTAGATCTCTTCGGACACTTCGCATCTTCCCGGCAGCAGCACTTCTTCACCAGCTTTCATTGACAACAATGACGCGACCCAACACCATTTGACACCTATGCATCCGGCTTCCCTGGGTGAGGTAACTCAAGTACTCCGGTGCTCCCGTGGGTGTTGACCCTAGAACTGCCTAAGTCCAAGAGGGTTTGGTCCTAGTCCATTTCTAAGTGTCCCTAATCTTTAGAAATCTAACCGTAACTTTCCCCATTGAAGCTAACGGGAGCTCGTGGCTGTGTTCTCACACTGCACACGGCCCCCGTGGGTCCCCTGTGTCACTACCTTGGGTGGTGGTTCCTTGGGGTCCCAGCAAATCTACAGGCTCTAGGCCTTGTGTCTAGTTAAGTCGTGGTTCTTATACCATTATTTTAGATATGGTTTGGCTCGCCCCAGGGCCTGACGTGTATTTGTGCTATTTTACTGCAATATTTGAAGTGTAACTTATGTGCTTTTTGCTTCTAGCCTCATAGCCTCATAAAGAGACTAGAGGGGTGTGTTTAGTAATAAATACATATATTTTATATATATACGTGGTGTGGTTCCCTTTCATTTGGTCATTCAGGAGATTATAGACTGGTAAAACAAGCTGCTTTACATTCCTTCAAGACTTAGCCTTAAGGCTGCTCTCCATAGCTATCACTAGAATAGCTTTCAATAAAGGTTGTCTTTAACCCATCATCAATAAGGTGTTGTTTGGACTGGTGCAAGGTGCCCACTATACCTAGTGGACAGTATATACCAGGCCAACTTCTCACACAGACGGCCCCCATGGGCTCTCTAACCTAGTTTCTGGTGAGACCCGCTTGATATAACTCTCTATTCCAACCAAGACATGCTTGCATTGCATCCACCATGATGATGATATTGGCCCACCAATAGAGGTTACAACTTCATGTTCGGCCCGGTTTGGGTTGTATCTGCCATGTTGATGGCGCGAACGGGCTATAACCACCTGCTCCAGTCCAGTCAAGCTGTATCTTTTGTGTTGATGGCATTGGCCCTATCGAGGCTACAACTGCATGTTCCAGCCCTTTTTTGACTGCATCTACTGGACAGAGCCATCGAGACTGGCACATCCTTGTGGAGGATGAGACTTGATTTCCAGTTGAGCAGAGCCGCATGAGCCTGGGCCCCATCTACGCTGCACGCACCAATGGCGCCGCGTGCACCAATGGCTCCACACCATAGAGTTAGAGCCAGGGGGTGGGAAGCACGGAGACTCAGCCACACCAACTGGTCTCCAAAGTGACTTATCAACCTGTACTCGCTAGCTATGAACTCACTTGCTGGAAGATATACAAGGCTGCCAGAAATGCTCCGGGAGAGGGGGCAACAGAAACTTCTGCTTTACCCACTACACCACCAGCGGTTAGAAACTTTAAAAAAAAGTGAAATGAGTGTCCATTTGAGTAGTGGGGAACATTTGAGACTGAACCTGTGCCTGATTGAAGCTTTTGACATAGCTGATAGGATGAAGCTCCCGCATCAGGATTGCCTCTTCAGGGTTTAGCAAAAGGGTATTCAGCGGGTTTAGTGCCACAAGAAAGAAATGCCCCCAAGATCACTGGCTTGTGTCCTAAGCTGAATTGTGTAATATTTACTATTGCTGTGTGATAAAAAGTGCATTCTGAAAGACAAGCACTGTGCCGGACATTGAAATTATTGTGTCTATTGGTTGATAAGTGAGTTCTGTGCTCATGCACCTCACACCACCTCCCAGAAGCCTGTCTGCTCACCCTCTGTACCCTAAGAGTCAAGTGTGGCAGGGGTTGTACTTGAAATGTATACCCAAGCACACGTACATTTCAGCTGATAAATTCACAAGTTGGTCACACATGAAACACAATAAATCAATCTTTTGTTTCTTTCTTTTTTCTTCCTTCTTTTTAATTGGTCTTCAAGCTTGGAAACTACTTGCTAACGGAAAACTTCTGAATTCTGAATTTATCAGCTGAAATGTACGTGTGCGTGGGTATACATTTGATGATATTTTCTTGCTTTTGCCACAAATAACCCAGGGAGGCAGGTGGTTCTCTCTAACCCTTGAGCACCGTCACTAATAAGGTCCTTTACAGAATACCTAGTGAAATTACCTATAGGCGCCTTTAACCTATTACGTATACCACCGTATCTAGTGAAATTAAGGAGTTGTACTTGACCTAGTTTCATAAACCCTAATAGAATGGACCCCAAGACACCAAATGACCTCACCCATCATGTCATGAGCCCAGTAGCACCTGACTACCCTGTGGTCCCCTGACCAGAGTCTTATCTTTACTGACATGCATCACTTCAAGGGTGAGGTCATGAGCACTGCTTTTTGTATGCGAGTTATGGTTTGTAGAACTTGTGTAATTTACGGATTGTGGTTCTAACAATAACACACAAATTTCATTGATTTTTTACTGACTAGATAAATAGATAGTCAAGCAAATCCCAGGTCATGAATGCTTGCATTACACAGCTATTCAACCAGTTTCCAGGTCATGAAGGGTTGCCTAGCACGGATATTCAAGCAATTCTGCAGTTCATGAATGCTTGCATTACACAGCTATTCAACCAGTTTCCAGGTCATGAAGGGTTGCCTAGCACGGATATTCAAGCAATTCTGCAGGTCATGAATGCTTGCATAGCACTGATATTCAAGAAATTCCCAGGTCATGAATGCTTGCATTGCACAGATATTCAAGCAATTGTACAGGACCTGAATGCTTGCATAGAACAGATATTCAAGAACTTCCCAGGTCATGAATGCTTGCGTAGCATGGATATTCAAGCAATTCCCAGGTTCTCAATGTTTGCATAGCACAAATATTCAAGCAACTCCCAGGTCTTGAATGCTTGCATAGCACAAACATTTAAACAATTCCACAGTACCTGAATGCTTGCATAGCACGATATTAAAGCAATTCCCAGGTCCTGAATGCTTGCATAGGACGGTTATTCAAGCATTATCCAGGTCATGAATGCTTCCATAGGACGGAAATTCAAGCATTTCCCAGGTAATGAATGCTTACATAGCACGCATATTCAATCAATTCCCAAGTTATGATTGCTTGCATAGAACTGATTTAACTCCACAGGACCTGAATGATTGCATAGCATGGACATTCAAGCAATTACACAGGTCCCTAATGCTTGCATACGACGGATATTCAAGCAATTGCCAGGTCCTGAATGCTTGCATAGCACGGATATTCAAACAATTCCGAGGTCATGAATGTTGCACAGCACTGATATTCAAGCAATTCCACAGGACCTGAATGTTTGCATAGCAAGGATATTAAAGCAATTCCCAGGTCACGAATGCTTGCATTGTATGGATATTCAAGCAATTCCCAAGTCCTTGAATGAGTACAATGCATGGATATTCCAGAAATTCCACAGGACCTGATTGCTTGCATAGGACAGGTATTCAAGCAATTCCCAGGTCATGAATGCTTGCATAGCACTGATATTCAAGCAATTCTGCAGATCCTGAATGCTTGCATAGTACGGATATTCAAGCAATTCCCAGGTCATGAATGCTTGCCTAGCATAGATATTTAAGCAATTCTGCTGGTCCTGAATGCTTGCAAAGGACGGATATTCAAGCAATTCCCAGGTCATGAATGTGCTTGCATAGCCCTGATATTCAAGCAATTCCCAGGTCATGAATGCTTGCCTAGCATGGATATTTAAGTAATTCCACAGGACCTGAATGCTTGCATAGCACGGATATTTAAGCAATTCTACAGGACCTGAATGCTTGCATAGCACAGATATTCAAGCAATTCTCAGGTTCTCAATGTTTGCATAGCACGAATATTCAAGCACTTTTACAGGACCTGAAGGCTTGCGTAGGACGGATATTCAAGCAATTCCCAGGTCCTAAATGCTTGCATATCATGGATTTTAAAGCAACTCACAGGTCCGGAATGCTTGCATCCCACGGATATTTAAGCAATTCTGCAGGACCTGAATGCTTGCATAGGACGGCTATTCAAGCAATTCCGCAGGACCTGAATGTTACACAGCATGGACATTCTAGCATTACCCAGGTCATGAATGCTTACACAGAATGGATATTCAAGCAATGCCCAGGTCCTGAATGCTTACACAGAGCGGATATTCAAGCAATTCCCAGGTACTGAATGCTTACATAGCATGCATATTCAAGCAATTCCCAAGTCATGAACGCTTGCATAGAACGGATAATCAAGAAATTCCCAGGTCCTGAATGCTTGCATAGGACGGATATTCAAGCTTTACCCAGGTCATGAATGCTTACATAGCACACAAATTCAAGCAATTTCATTACAAGACCGGAGGCTAACATTATGCATAATCTTTATTAGGCTGCTCCTGATAGCATCCCCTGGAAAGAATACTTATATCAACAACAATCCAGAATTTGAATACTAAAAAACTAACATAAGTCTCTAACATGGAACTCTCTGCCTCTTTTAAATGCTGCTCCTGATAAGATAAGTAGCCTTAACATTTTAACAAACTAATGTATTTTAGAGATTTATGAATGAAAGTTTCTTTGTGTGTGAGAGGATGCTTCTAATTTTCAGAAGCAGATCGTTTGTTTGAATGAGTGATTATTTATTTATAAATATGTTTATTTGGGTTAATGTGATGTTTTAAAGTTAAGGAAACATTTGCTTAAATCGTTTGCCAGTAATATCTTAGACGCGATTACTGTTTATAAGTAAAATTAGTTGTGAGCATTTTGATAGTGTCGGTAGGAGTTGTAGGAATCTCTTACCATTATCAAGCGCAAGAAGGAGTGCGTATTTTAGTTTCTGCATGATTGTACGATCGCATGCAGGTCTTTTTAATCGAGTGGAGCGCGAGTGCTCGCACTAGCTCTCCCTTCGCCAGCTCTCTATCGTAAGACGTGTGCGCATCGGAGTAAAGAATTTTTGATTGGCTACTCATGGTCACGCAAGATCACAGTCGCCATATTGCTTTAGGAAAAAGGCAATGTAAGAGATAGAAAAGAGGGATAAAGTACGTTGCTAGGCAACAAATTATGCTTCGAGAGTATCGGTTAACAGTTTCTATTACCAATCACAGGATTTACGAGTGGGCGCTTTAGTTTTACTGTACTTATGAGAATTTTTAGTGAGTTTTGTTTTAAAAAGATTAAGGTAAATGAATTCAGAGGAAAATGTTGTAGTTCAGTCTCAGGTTGCAGAAGGTAGAGTTAGTGAGGATAGTCTAAGGAGGTTAATTTAGAATGCGGTGAAGTCTTCCATGAGTGAAGTTGTAGAGATTGTTTTAGACAATAAGAGATAGGGTAATAGGTCTGAGGAGGATTTCTGGTCATGTTCAGATGAAGAAAGGATGGATTTAACTCTATCACCAAGAGTGGTGTCCTTGGCGGCACAAAGAGAAAAGGTGTCCTTGGCGACATGCTGGATCTGTCTGATGAGGATGCTCAGATGGAAGAAGAGAACGATGTGATGGAAAGGATTTTATGACGAAGATGTGTTTGATATGGATTAGGATGACGATTTGAATGATGACTTGAAAGATGATGTTGCTAAATCAAGCAAGTCAGTCATCAGGGATCCTTTAGGAGCGGAGATGTTTAATCCTTTTGAGTTGTGTCATCCTAAGAGTGTTGACCGGTGGCCATTGGACCACGTCAGTAAATTCATTAACATTTTTATTAGAAAACCTCTTGAAAATTAGGTAAGGAATATATTTAAAGCAGAGTGTTCAAGACATCAAATTGAGAATAAGGTTTGTTACACGCCTGGACCCGGAGTTAATTGCTTATTTGTATAAGTTGGGTAGAGACCCTCGCAAGGGCCTGGAGCGCTGGTTAAAGCAGTGCCAAGATAAATTATTGGATACACTAGCTCCTCTGGAAAAAATTATGGACATGGCTGAGGAAGCTCATTTGAATGGTGAGCAGGTGGATGTAGAATTGCTTAGAGGTTGGAGTCAAAGGGCAATGGTGTTTTTAGGAAACGCTAATGCAAGTTTGTTGGCAGAGTGAAGGAAGTTAGTGTTAATGAAAATTAACCCTAAATTTGGTAAGGTGGCAGAGAAAGAATTGAGTAATGACCCAAAAAGATTACTTTTTTGTGAAGGTATGGTGAAAAGCTTAAGGAAGCATGTATCCACTTATATGGCCTTAGATAAGGCACAATACAATATGAGGAATGTGTTTGGAGGGGTTTTTGGAAGGGCCAGCAAAAGGGGATCTTATGCTGGCCACAGTTTCCAGAGATCCCAATACAACTTCTTGCACAGGGGAGCAGGAAGAGGTTATCAAGGCTCCTCTGGATTTTTCCCACAACATGGTCGTTTTGGAAGAGCAAGGAGTGGAAATCGTGGAAACAGACTGCAGGTTCAAGAGGTGAGTACGGAGATTTCTTTTTGGTTTTCCCAAGGAAAAGTAGGAGGTCGTTTACGACTATTTCAGGACAAATGGAAGAGAATCACATGGGGTCCTTGGGTTTTAAAGACAGTTCAGGGGTTCGAGATAGAGTTTGTAAAAAAACCAGAACAAACTATAGAACCAAAGGAGTTAAATTCATCATAAGAAAAGATGGGATTAGCAGACAAGGAAATAGATGCAATGTTTCAAAAGGGTGCCAAATGTATGGTAGAGGAAAGAATGAGAGGTTATGTAAGCACATTGTTTCTAGTGGAAAAGAAGGACAAAGGGTGGAGACAAGTTATAAATTTGAGGGGGCTAAACTAAAACTTAGTTGTAGGAGAGTAGGGTCTGCTATCCTATGGTCACCCCAAATTTTCGCTTTTTGCTTCACTGGTTTTTGACATATTGAGGCTGTGGGCCTGCCAATCAGACCCCCAGCCTGCTGTTCTCTCTACTAAATTAAAACTATGCACCCTAGGTGCATAACCAATTGGAAGTGGATCACCCTGTCAGCCCCTGTACCAGTGTACACTAGGTACCCAGGGCATTGGTGTACCCAAGGCCTGCCAAGGGCTGCAGCATGTATTATGCCACCCCAGGCTGGGCCTAACAATTTGACACAACTGGCTGATCACTCAGCTGGGGTAAGTTGGTGTAATCACCTCTTACTTAGGTGTAGTATACCTATACCTAACCTTAAATGGGGCACCTGGTAACCTATAAGTCACTCCTATGGCAGGCCTTAACAATCCTGAAGGCAGAGTGCTTGGTTCCAGGTGAGATGGTGCTCTGGCATGAGCTGAGCCTGTCTGCAGTGGTCGGAACAACTTCCTTCTACTGTTTCCAGATATCGTCATACCATATACTCTTAAGTGCATTATGAACCTCGCGGTTAAATGCTATCTTTGGTTTGGCTTTATCAAAACATGTCGAGTAAGGTGTCATACGAATTGGAATACTAACCCCTCGCCAATTCTGGCGACGGGGTTAGCATTCCACCCTTCTAGAGGGACACGACATGTACAGTACCTGAAACCCGGGTAAAATCAGACATAGCCTCAGCTCCACAAAATGGATGCTGCCACCACAGACACAAGTCTGCCCTCCTGCTGCTGGGAGTCCTTCCAGCTTGGGAGGTGTGGACAAAGGGTTTCCTGCCAGGGGAGGTGCGTGCACCACCCCAGACAGGATTTTGTGTATTGGTCAGGTAGGGCTTGAAAGAAACCAGACATGCCTGTGGCTCACAAGGAGCCTCGGTGCATATGCCAGTTCAAACCGGTCCTGGGGCACACCAGTCCCGGGCCTGGGGCGAGCTGGACAAAGGATTGGGGGTGTAACCACCCCCCTTCCTGGTCCCACCCATAGGGAGGGACCTAGCAGGTAGTCCGGCCCCTAGAATCCGCTTAAAGGTAGGAGCTGTGTCCTAAGACTTCAGACATCCTGGAATCAACTTAAAACTAAGAAGAAGACGGGAACTTCGACGCTCTGCTGCACAGAGGACTGAAGCCAATCTCCCCTGTGGTCAGGGAGTGACCACCTTGCTAACGCAAGCACCATCCAGCGAATCAACGTCTGCTTTGCCGCCGCCTCCCGCCGGAGCCCGAGCCCAGAGACTGACAAGACCTGGACCTCCAGACCTCTCACCGCCCGATCCACAGTCCCTGCAAAGAGGAGACCCGTGGAGGCACCGAGACACGTGGAGCCAGCCATCTTGAAACGACTACGACAAGCTGACCAGTGCAACAACCGAGGCTCCCTCCAAGTTGTGCTTTGGGTCCTGAGAAGCCCAACCCTCGAGCAGCATCTGCACCAAAGGTGAGCCCTCCAGCATCTCCACGATCTGCGTGGGGCCCTTCTGCATTTTGCCACTCGACGCGCCTAACCGGTTGCTGGCCCGCTGGCTAGTGGCCATCTTGGCGACGAAATCTACAACAAACACCGCTGGTCTGGTTGCTCCAGACTGGCCCTTGCTCCCCTCCAAAGGAGCAGTTCCTCTGACCTTGCTGGTCAGAACCATCAGCTTATCTCCTTGCCTACAACAATTGCTTTTGCCAAGGCTTGTTTGCTTCGATCAAGTCGCCGACACCGCCGACAGCGAGAGCCTGCGTGGGACAGCTCGTGACTCGACTCCTGGACGTCGTCGACCTTCAGGGACCACGTGGCTGCAGAGTCAAGCTACACCTTCCTTCCTGTTTGCACCCGACATCGCCTGGTACCCACCTGGTGCCACGCGGGTCACTGGCTAGTGACTGTGAACACTGTCCCCTCTGCTTACAGGTCTTCAACATCTCCGATCCACTCTTGGATCCACTGCATCTCTTCCCGACCGACCGCCTGCAGCACTTTTGTCTACAGGCCCCACGGAACCGATAGAAGAAACCCGACGCACTTCGAGGCCTATGCACCCGCTTCCTGTGGGTGAGGTAAAGCTGGCACTCCTGTGCCCAAGTGTAGTATTACATCTCTAGTGCCTGTGTTCCAAATCTTAAGTTCCTAGGTCATCCGGAAGATTCCTTTTGCAGTAACTTTGTACTTTTTACGCACCCATTGAAACCTATGGGAGCACGCGTGTGACTATTTGCTCTGCACACGCCACCCGTGGACCTCCTGGTCACTAACTGACGTTAGCTCCTTGTAGGCCCAGCGATTCTAGAGGCCCTAGGCCTTTTCCCTTTTCTGTTCGTGGTACTTATACCACTATTTTAGTATATGGTTCGAGTGGCCACCAGGGCCTATCCATATAAAGTGCAACTTCTGTGTATTCTGTGATAATCTTGTTTGACGATTTGTGCTCCTGTGCTCATAAAGAGACTAGGGGTTACTTTGAGAAATAAATACATATATATTTTGAATATATATCTGTGTGGTGTCCTTTCATTGGTATAAAAGGGGGTTACTATTGGTAAAACAGCTTGCTTAACACGCATCACGAGTTTAGCCTCAAAGACTGCTTAGCCTACGCTACCACTAGGGCAGCTAGTCCAAAAAGGTTGACTTACAACCACACCATAAGGGTTGCTTGGCATGGTACAAGGTGGTCACTAGAACTAGTGAACAGCATATACCAGGCCAACTTCTCACATTGGTGAGCAGCGGTTGGATTTGAGCTTGCTGTGTTTTACCATTGTAATCTCTTGGTTACCAATTGAAAGATCACATAGGTACCTGTAGGTACATATAAAACAAGATTAGATATACTTAAGTTCTACTGAACTTAGTTGTTGTAGAGCAAAGGGAGTAGCACACCCTGACTACAACTACTAGATAGGTTTAGTAGGTAAACCCAAGTGTAGGTAGATTGCAACACATCCACCCACACTTAAGAGCAATGGCTGGGGCAGAGGGGTCCACTGTACCCATCTCTGTTGAGAGTGACCCCCCGAGGGCACCATCCATCTTTGCTACCCTTAATCAGAATGAGCTCAGGCAGTTGGCAACTCTTAGAGGCCTTAAACAGCCCAAGAACCCTACCTCTGCTGTGCTCAGAGCACTCTTGCAAGATAATGAGGATCAAAGAGAGCTCAAGAGAGCTTCCCAGTTAGCCCCCTTAGGGACAGGAACAGGAGGCCCCCCTTCTGAAGATGCCACTGAGGTACCCCTTTCCAATAGCCATCCCTTAGATGAAAACCATACTACAGAGGAGGAAAGTGAGGGGGATACAGACAGTGGTGAGGATGAAGGGAGAACTAGCCCAGTGCCAAGTGTTATACTTGGCCCAGCTAAACCAAGGCTATTGGGGACTGACAGTGGGTTCACCCCACTGGATCTCCCCAGTGGACTTAACACAGGGCTTGGAAGGCAAAGGAATCGCTCAGGTGACTCCAATGCTTCCCATGGCTCTAGAGGCTCTCAAGGTCACTCCAGGAGAAGGATGACCACCCCTCAGAGGAGGGAACATGAGGCCAAGATGCAAGAAGCCCAGCTGAGGATCAGGAAGCAGGAGCTAGAAGTAGCCCTGATGGAAGAGAAACTGAGCAAGGCTAGACAGCATAAAGAGAGTGGGTCTATACCCACTGGTGGCAGCATTGTCCCTAAGGACAAAGATAGGGTTTTCGATAATAGAAACCTGTCTAAGGTTGTGCCCCACTACAAAAGTGGGGATGACATCCACAAGTGGATAACTGCTCTTGAGAGAGCCTGCAAAGTACAGCAGGTTCCTGAAGACCAGTGGGCAGCAATCCTCTGGCTCTCCTTTGAGGGAAGAGGCAGAGACAGACTCCTCACTGTTAGAGAAGAGGATGTCAGAAACTACAGAGTCCTGAAGAGTGTTCTAGTTGATGGGTTAGGCTTAACCACTGAGCAGTACAGGTTAATGTTCAGAGACACCCAAAAGACACAGACTCAGGACTGGTCTGAATACATTGAATGTGCCACTAAGGCTTTGGAGGGTTGGTTGCTGGGAAGTAAGGTATCTGATTTTACAGGATTGTATAATTTGATGATGAGAGAACAGATTTTAAATAACTGTCAAAACCAGCAACTGCATCAACACTTGGTTGACTCTGATCTGACCTCTCCCCAAGAATTGGGAAAGAAGGCAGACAAATGGGTCAGAACCAGGGTTAAGCAAAAGAACCAGAACCAGGGCCAAGGGGGTGATCAGAAGAAAACAGACCAAAAGGGTGGAGATCAGAAATCTAAAGACCAGAAGTCTTCAACAGGGCCCCAAACTACTGCTAAGGAGGGTGGGTCCCAACAACAGTCCAAAAAGAAGAAAGAAGGTCAAAAGAAACCCTGGTGCAATCATTGCAAAAATACAACTCACTGGACTAGTGATTGCAAAAAGGGTGGAGCCCCCAACACTGTTGCCCCTAAGGCACCTGCTCCCAGTACTACTGTTAGCAGTGTTGGTCCCCAGACAAAGGGTGTAGTGGGAATCACTATGGGAACTGAAGGAGATTCTGACTTAGACAGAACCCTGACACAGGCAGTCTTGATCTGTGATGGGGACATTGATTTGTCCCTGACTGTGAGCCCCAGTAACCTGGGCAAGTACAGACAGACTCCTTTAATTAATGACAAAGTGGCTCAAGCCTACAGGGACACATGTGCCAGTGTCACTATGGTGACACCTGGCTTTGTGGACCCTGGACAGTACATACCAGGTGAGAACTACCTGGTGACCAATGCCAGCAATGCCACTACTTCACATAGTGTGGCAGTTGTTAACTTCTCATGGGGAGGGGTAACTGGCCTCAAAAGGGTTGTGGTTAGTGCAGACCTCCCAGTAGAATGTTTGTTGGGCAATGACCTAGAGAGTTCTCTATGGTCAGAAGTGGAGTACAGGACTCATGCAGAGATGTTAGGTATATCATCACATGTCCTTGCTGTGACCAGGTCACAGGCCAAAAAGTGCCTCACTGAACCACAGGTCTTGGATCCTGGAACAATGGACCAAGCACCTACCAAGAAGAAGAACAGTAGGGTCAAGGCTGTGCCTTCCCCCCTGCCTCAGAGTGATGATCAGCCTTCCCAGGAAGCTGATCTAGAGGACCCTGAAGGAACTGTCCCTGAAGAGCTTGAACCTGACCAGGTTGAGTTTCTGGGGACAGGGGGACCTTCAAGGGCTGACTTGAGGCAGGCTCAGTTATCCTGTCCCTCTCTTGAACCCCTCAGACAGCTGGCTGCTGCTGAGGCTGCTGGGAATGCTCAAGGTACCCATAAAGTGTATTGGGATGAAGGGCTCCTTTATTCAGAGGCTAGAGACCCCAAGCCTGGTGCAACCAGGAGGTTGGTTATACCTCTGCAATTTAGGGGCTTCCTTCTTACCTTGGCCCATGATATTCCTTTAGCAGGACACTTAGGCCAGAACAAGACTTGGGACAGACTTGTCCCTCACTTTCACTGGCCTCACATGAATGAAGATACAAAGGAGTTTTGTCGCTCCTGTGTTACCTGCCAAGCCAGTGGCAAATCAGGTGGCACAACAAAGGCCCCCCTAATACCACTACCTGTGGTGGGGGTTCCCTTTGAAAGAGTGGGAATAGACATAGTGGGTCCCATGGATCCTCCCACTGCATCTGGGCACAGATTTATACTGGTGGTAGTGGATCATGCCACCAGGTATCCAGAAGCAATTCCCCTTAGGACCACTACAGCTCCTGTTGTGGCCAGGGCCCTGCTGGGAGTATTCTCCAGAGTGGGGTTTCCTAAGGAGGTAGTATCTGACAGAGGTACCAACTTTATGTCAGGGTACTTAACAGCTATGTGGAAGGAATGTGGTGTCAACTACAAGTTCACCACCCCTTATCACCCACAATGCAATGGGCTTGTTGAGAGATTCAACAAGACCCTAAAGGGTATGATCAAAGGATTACCTGAAAAGCTCAGGCGAAGATGGGACATCCTTCTACCCTGCCTTCTGTTTGCTTACAGAGAGGTCCCACAAAAAGGAGTTGGCTACAGCCCCTTTGAATTGTTGTTTGGGCACCCTGTGAGAGGCCCACTGTGTTTGGTGAAGGAAGGCTGGGAGTTACCTCTCAAAAAGCCTAAGCTAGACATAGTGGACTATGTACTTGGTCTCCGCTCCAGGATGGCTGAGTATATGGAGAAGGCATCCAAAAACCTTGAGGCAAGCCAGGCCTTACAGAAAGCTTGGCATGACCAAAAGGCTGTCTTGGTTGAGTTTCAGCCAGGACAGAAGGTATGGGTGTTGGAGCCAGTGGCCCCAGCAGCACTCCAAGACAAATGGTCTGGACCCCATACAATCCTGGAAAAGAAGGGAGAGGTCACCTACTTGGTCGACCTAGGAACTCCCAGGAGTCCCCACAGGGTACTCCATGTTAACAGGCTTAAAGCATATGTTGACAGGGCAGACATGGGCTTGCTCATGGCTACAGATGAGGGACAGGAGGAAGAGAGTGACCCTCTCCCAGACCTGTTGTCTCAGAACCCTGAAGATGGCTCAGTTGAAGGAGTGACCCTTGGAGGCAACCTCACTGCCCATCAGCAGACTGAATGTAGACAGGTTCTACAATCATTTTCACATATGTTTTCCTTGATACCTAGTCAAACTGACTGGTGTACCCATGTGGTGGACACTGGTGACAGTCTGCCTGTAAAGAACAAACTTTACAGACAACCTGACCACGTCAGGGACTGTATAAAGGCTGAGGTACATAAAATGCTGGAATTAGGTGTCATTGAACCCTCAGAGAGCCCCTGGGCTAGCCCAGTGGTTCTGGTCCCCAAACCTCACACCAAAGATGGCAAGAGAGAGATGAGGTTCTGTGTGGATTACAGAGGACTCAATGCTGTCACCAGGACAGATGCACACCCTATTCCAAGGGCAGATGAGCTCATAGACAAACTAGCTTCTGCAAAGTTTTTGAGCACATTTGACTTAACAGCTGGCTATTGGCAAATCAGATTAGCTGAGGAGTCTAAGGCCAAAACAGCATTCTCAACCCCAGGTGGGCACTACCAGTTTGTGGTGATGCCCTTTGGTCTGAAGAATGCACCAGCCACCTTCCAAAGGCTGGTGAACCAAGTCCTTACTGGGTTGGATGACTTTTGCGCAGCATATCTTGATGACATTGCTGTCTTTAGCTCCACCTGGGAGGATCACCTGATCCACCTGAAGAAGGCTCTTGAGGCTCTGCAAAGGGCAGGCCTCACTATCAAGGCTACAAAGTGCCAGATAGGGCAGAGTAAGGTTGTATATTTGGGCCACCTTGTAGGTGGAGGCCAAGTTCAACCACTGGAGAGTAAGATACAATCCATCAAGGACTGGTCCCCTCCAACCACCCAGACTCAAGTTCGAGCTTTCTTGGGCTTGACTGGGTACTACAGGAAGTTTGTTAAGAACTATGGGTCCATTGTGACTCCTCTTAATGATCTGACATCCAAGAAGATGCCCAAAAAGGTTCAGTGGACAGTAAGCTGTCAAAAGGCATTTGATGACCTGAAGGAGGCCATGTGCTCTGCACCTATCCTGAAAAGTCCTGACTACTCCAAAGAGTTTATTGTCCAAACAGATGCTTCTGAGTTGGGTGTGGGAGCTGTGCTGTCACAACTTAATGTAGATGGTCAAGACCAACCCATTGCTTTTATTAGCAGAAGGTTGACCCCCAGAGAGAAGAATTGGTCAGCTATTGAGAGGGAGGCCTTTGCTGTGGTGTGGGCCCTGAAGAAGCTGAGGCCATACTTGTTTGGCACTCACTTCAAGATTCAGACCGACCATAAGCCCCTCTTGTGGCTAAATCAGATGAAGGGTGAAAACCCCAAACTGCTTAGGTGGTCCATTTCCCTACAGGGGATGGACTTTACAGTGGAGCACCGGCCAGGTACTGACCATGGGAATGCAGATGGTCTCTCCAGGTACTTCCACTTAGGACATGAAGACGAGACTGGTCAAGGCTAGTTTAATGTCCCAGCGTTTGGGGGGGGGTTGTGTAGGAGAGTAGGGTCTGCTATCCTATGGTCACCCCAAATTTTCGCTTTTTGCTTCACTGGTTTTTGACATATTGAGGCTGTGGGCCTGCCAATCAGACCCCCAGCCTGCTGTTCTCTCTACTAAATTAAAACTATGCACCCTAGGTGCATAACCAATTGGAAGTGGATCACCCTGTCAGCCCCTGTACCAGTGTACACTAGGTACCCAGGGCATTGGTGTACCCAAGGCCTGCCAAGGGCTGCAGCATGTATTATGCCACCCCAGGCTGGGCCTAACAATTTGACACAACTGGCTGATCACTCAGCTGGGGTAAGTTGGTGTAATCACCTCTTACTTAGGTGTAGTATACCTATACCTAACCTTAAATGGGGCACCTGGTAACCTATAAGTCACTCCTATGGCAGGCCTTAACAATCCTGAAGGCAGAGTGCTTGGTTCCAGGTGAGATGGTGCTCTGGCATGAGCTGAGCCTGTCTGCAGTGGTCGGAACAACTTCCTTCTACTGTTTCCAGATATCGTCATACCATATACTCTTAAGTGCATTATGAACCTCGCGGTTAAATGCTATCTTTGGTTTGGCTTTATCAAAACATGTCGAGTAAGGTGTCATACGAATTGGAATACTAACCCCTCGCCAATTCTGGCGACGGGGTTAGCATTCCACCCTTCTAGAGGGACACGACATGTACAGTACATGAAACCCGGGTAAAATCAGACATAGCCTCAGCTCCACAAAATGGATGCTGCCACCACAGACACAAGTCTGCCCTCCTGCTGCTGGGAGTCCTTCCAGCTTGGGAGGTGTGGACAAAGGGTTTCCTGCCAGGGGAGGTGCGTGCACCACCCCAGACAGGATTTTGTGTATTGGTCAGGTAGGGCTTGAAAGAAACCAGACATGCCTGTGGCTCACAAGGAGCCTCGGTGCATATGCCAGTTCAAACCGGTCCTGGGGCACACCAGTCCCGGGCCTGGGGCGAGCTGGACAAAGGATTGGGGGTGTAACCACCCCCCTTCCTGGTCCCACCCATAGGGAGGGACCTAGCAGGTAGTCCGGCCCCTAGAATCCGCTTAAAAGTAGGAGCTGTGTCCTAAGACTTCAGACATCCTGGAATCAACTTAAAACTAAGAAGAAGACGGGAACTTCGACGCTCTGCTGCACAGAGGACTGAAGCCAATCTCCCCTGTGGTCAGGGAGTGACCACCTTGCTAACGCAAGCACCATCCAGCGAATCAACGTCTGCTTTGCCGCCGCCTCCCGCCGGAGCCCGAGCCCAGAGACTGACAAGACCTGGACCTCCAGACCTCTCACCGCCCGATCCACAGTCCCTGCAAAGAGGAGACCCGTGGAGGCACCGAGACACGTGGAGCCAGCCATCTTGAAACGACTACGACAAGCTGACCAGTGCAACAACCGAGGCTCCCTCCAAGTTGTGCTTTGGGTCCTGAGAAGCCCAACCCTCGAGCAGCATCTGCACCAAAGGTGAGCCCTCCAGCATCTCCACGATCTGCGTGGGGCCCTTCTGCATTTTGCCACTCGACGCGCCTAACCGGTTGCTGGCCCGCTGGCTAGTGGCCATCTTGGCGACGAAATCTACGACAAACACCGCTGGTCTGGTTGCTCCAGACTGGCCCTTGCTCCCCTCCAAAGGAGCAGTTCCTCTGACCTTGCTGGTCAGAACCATCAGCTTATCTCCTTGCCTACAACAATTGCTTTTGCCAAGGCTTGTTTGCTTCGATCAAGTCGCCGACACCGCCGACAGCGAGAGCCTGCGTGGGACAGCTCGTGAATCGACTTCTGGACGTCGTCGACCTTCAGGGACCACGTGGCTGCAGAGTCAAGCTACACCTTCCTTCCTGTTTGCACCCGACATCGCCTGGTACCCACCTGGTGCCACGCGGGTCACTGGCTAGTGACTGTGAACACTGTCCCCTCTGCTTACAGGTCTTCAACATCTCCGATCCACTCTTGGATCCACTGCATCTCTTCCCGACCGACCGCCTGCAGCACTTTTGTCTACAGGCCCCACGGAACCGATAGAAGAAACCCGACGCACTTCGAGGCCTATGCACCCGCTTCCTGTGGGTGAGGTAAAGCTGGCACTCCTGTGCCCAAGTGTAGTATTACATCTCTAGTGCCTGTGTTCCAAATCTTAAGTTCCTAGGTCATCCGGAAGATTCCTTTTGCAGTAACTTTGTACTTTTTACGCACCCATTGAAACCTATGGGAGCACGCGTGTGACTATTTGCTCTGCACACGCCACCCGTGGACCTCCTGGTCACTAACTGACGTTAGCTCCTTGTAGGCCCAGCGATTCTAGAGGCCCTAGGCCTTTTCCCTTTTCTGTTCGTGGTACTTATACCACTATTTTAGTATATGGTTCGAGTGGCCACCAGGGCCTATCCATATAAAGTGCAACTTCTGTGTATTCTGTGATAATCTTGTTTGACGATTTGTGCTCCTGTGCTCATAAAGAGACTAGGGGTTACTTTGAGAAATAAATACATATATATTTTGAATATATATCTGTGTGGTGTCCTTTCATTGGTATAAAAGGGGGTTACTATTGGTAAAACAGCTTGCTTAACACGCATCACGAGTTTAGCCTCAAAGACTGCTTAGCCTACGCTACCACTAGGGCAGCTAGTCCAAAAAGGTTGACTTACAACCACACCATAAGGGTTGCTTGGCATGGTACAAGGTGGTCACTAGAACTAGTGAACAGCATATACCAGGCCAACTTCTCACATTAGTTTACAGGCATTTCAAGATGGAGGGTATCCATCTTTTACGAGACATTTTGCAAAAAGGAGATTGGATGGTGAAGTTAGATTTGAAGGACGCATATTTTACATTCCGATGAAGGAGGAGAGTCAGAGTTTTTTGCAGTTCAGATGGAGAGGCAAATTATACCAATTTGTTTGCCTTCCTTTCGGCCTTTCTTCGGCCCGTGGTGTTTTACAAAGATGATGAGAGTTGTCATGGTAGTACAGGCTCTGAAAGATTACCGGCTGGACAGCACTGAGCAAGAGGACTGAGAGGGAAGGGCTCCATGAGGCCGGGAGGCTATAGGCGAATATCCGGTAGCAGTAGCAATAGTAAGCTAGATTTCATGATAGGGGCCCCCGTCAGCAGTATTGGGTGGGCGGGAGGGAGGGGGGGGAGTTTTCGGGGTGTGGTGCTGATATATTGACGGACAACCGGGGACTGAGGAGGATGGGAGAAAAGCAGCTGTTGCCATGGGAAATTTACCTGCTCGATGGGGTCAGTCTGGTTATGATATTCAGGGGCCAGTAATGTTGTGCCGCCCAGCCTCCGGGATGTGGGCTGAATGGCTGTGTAAAGTGTTACAAGGATGCGAGCCTTTGGGACACATTGTGGGCATGGGAAGTTATTATGGAGTTCTCACACTTAATTCTGCAATAAAAATACGTTTTCAAAAAAAAAAAATGAGAGTTGTCATGGCCTATTTAAGGTAGGGAGGTTGCAGGTTGATTGTTTACTTGGCCAATATTTTAATTATGTCACAAGATGCAGAGGTGTTGAAGATTCAGTTGAAGGATACGATCACACTTTTAGAGAACTTGGGCTTTTTAATCCACAGGGAGAAGTTTGTTTTGATTGCGTCACAGAGTATGGAGTTTTTGGCATTCAAGATAGATTCAGTAGAAGAGATATTGAAGTTACCAGTGAAGAAGGTGAGTATGATAAAGAATGAGGTTGTTTGTGTGTTGCGGAAAAATTCTTTATCCTTAAGGGACTTGGCAAGAGTTTTGGGTTTGTTTTCTTCCTCAAGCCAAACGATTTTTCCAGTTCATTTGCGTTATCGTGCATTGCAGAGAGTGAAGGTGGAAGCTTTGAGAAGAGGTTTATGGTATGGGAACCAAGTGAAGTTGGATTTGGAAGTGAAGGAGGAGTTAGATTGGAGGTTAAAGAACTTGGATACATGGAATGGAAGGGCGATTTTTGTCTGCATTCCGGATTTTGTTTTAGAGACAGATGCCAGTGGGTCTGGTTAGGGAGCACAATTGGGTATGAAGGAGACAGCTGGTGCATGGTCAGATTTGGAGAAGAAGATGCACATAAATTGCCTAGAATTAACAGCAGGTTTATTCGCATTGAGGAGTTTCAAGAAGGAGGTTCAGGGATGCACAGTGTTGTTAAAAATGGACATTATTTCAGCAGTATGTTACATAAACAGGCTGGGAGATTGCAGGTCAAAGGATGTTCCCGATATTACAAAGGAGTTTTTGAGCTTTTTTATGGAACACAAGATTGCATAAGAGCAGAGTACCTTCCAGGGAACATGAATGTAGTAGCAGGTTGGAACTCAAGAGATGTAAAAGATTACAGCGATTGGATGATGAATCAGGAATATTTTGCAAAGATAGAAGAGGGGTTTGGTCCATTAGAAGTGGATTTGTTTGCATCAAGGCTGATATGTCAGGTGGAAAGATATTTCAGTTGGTTGCCAGATCCAGGAGCGGAGGCAATAGATGCTTTTCAACAGAGTTGGACAGTTACGAAGGGGTATGCTTTCCCTCCCTTTTTAATGATTCAGAGGGTTCTTCTGAAGGTGAGTAAGGAGAGATGTCAGTTGGTTCTAATGACCCCTTTCTGGGTGTCTCAGGCGTGGTCTCCTGGAGTAATGGAATTAGCATGTGAGGTGCATTTGATGATTCCGTCATCGAAAGGTTTGTTGACCAACGAGGTAGGAGAGGAGCATCCTCTTGTATTGGAAGGAGTATTGAACCTTCTTGTTTGGAAGGTGTCAGGCATTCTGGAGCATTCAGAGGTCTTTCGCAGGGGGCTGCAGAGTTACTCAAGGAGTCATGTGCCCCATGTACTAGGAGAAGATATAAAGGAGTTTGGAGATTTTGGGCAAGTTGGTGCTTGGAGAGGAATTTGCATCCCGTGGAGGCTCCTGTGGTAGGAGTAGTGAATTTTCTAATGGAGAATTTTGAGAAAGGTTTAAGCTATAGGACTATATATTTGTATAGGTCTGCAATTTCTACAGGTCATTCAGTGGTTGGTGGTATGTCTGTTGGAATGTGAACTTGATTTTAAAAAGTTTTATGGATTGGCCTTCAAACAAGTATTTATCGAATAAGAATATTTCAGTTAAGTTAGTGACCTTGTTATGTTTAGTTTCATGTAAAAGGGTATCAGATGTTAACTGACTGGAGGTAAGTAATAGAGTGTTTAAGTCAGATGGTGTATTTTTTTAGATTAGGAAGAGATCTAAGACCATGACAAGTTCGATTTTTTTATCCTAGGTTTGAAGATTGTAAGAATCTTTGCGTGGTTGAGTGTTTTAGGGAGTATGAGTGCAGGATGCAGGAGAAGAGAGGTCAAGGTGTGCATCAGTTGTTAATTTATTTTGTTAAACCCTTTGGAGCGGTAAGTACGGCTACAATTTTGAGATGGTGAAGTTTGCAATGAAGGAGGCTGGAGTGAATGTAGAGAGATTTAAAGCACACTCAGTAAGGGGTGCTTTGGCAAATAAGGCTTGTTGGTCTGGTGTAAGTTTGGAAAGGATTTTGAAGGCAGCAGATTGGTGTAACATGGGCCCTTTTGCAAAGCACTACTTTAGACCAATAGAGCACATGTTGGATATTGTGTTGAAGGGCTTTCAACATGCATAATGTTAGCCTCCGGTCTTTCTCAGATTAAGATGACAGGAGAATCAGGATTTCATTATTAAGGATGCGGAGGCTAAAATTATCCCGCCCACCACTCCCTTGGAGTTTTAAAGCTTTTGATTTTGAAAAAGAAAAAAAATTAAGGCGAGGAAATGTAAGTTTGCAGAGTTTTTGGTTGGAATAAGAGGTTGCAAGATTTTAGAATTTAATGTTCTTTGTTTGCAGATGCACAAGTGTAAACAAGTGTAAACGTCAGGACTTGTGGATAAGTCGGATGGAGAAGAAGGAGTGTTTCGCATTTAAAGAGGCAGAGAGTTCCATGTTTAGAGACTTTTGTTCATTTTTTAGTATTCCAATTCTGGATTGTTGTTGATATAACTATTCTTTAAAGGGGTTGCTGTCAGGAGAGGCATAATAAAGATTATGTATAATGTTAGCCTCCGCGTCTTTAATGAAATCCTGATTCTCTTGTCTTGTTAATCTGAGAATCACCATTCCCAAGTCATGAATGCTTGCAAAGACCTGATATTGAAGCAATTACCAGGTCCTGAATGCTTGCGCAGCACAAACATTCAAGCAACTCCACTGGACCTGGTTGCTTGCATAGCATGGATATTCCAGCAACCCCACAGGTCCTGAATGCTTGCATAGCATAGATATTCAAGCAATTCAGAGGTCATGAATGCTGCATGGCACTGATATTCAAGCAATTCCACAGGACCTGAATGTTTGCATAACATGGATATTCAAGCAATTCCCAGGTCATGAATGCTTGCACAGCACGGCTATTCAAACAATTACAAGGTCCTGAATGCTTGCATAGCGCAGATATTCAAGCAATTCCCAGGTCCTGAATGCTTACATAGCACGGATATTCAAGCAATTCCACAGGACCTGAATATTTGCATAACATGGATATTCAAGCAATTCCACAGTACCTGAATGCTTGAAAAGGACGGATATTCAAGCAATCCCACAGGTCCTGAATGCTTGCATAGCACAGATATTCAAGAAATTCCCGGGTCTTGAATGCTTACATGGCACGGATACTCGAGCAATTCCACAGGTTCTGAATGCTTGCATAGGACGGATATTCAAGCAATTACAAGGCCCTGAATGCTTGCATAGCACGGATATTCAAGCAATTCCACAGGTTCTGAATTCTTGCATAGAACTGATATTCAAGCAATTCCCAGGTCCTGAATGCTTGCACAGCACAAACATTCAAGCAACTCCACAGTGTAGGAGAGTAGGATCTGCTTCACATGTGTACCCCCACTTTTTGCTGGTGTTTCACTGTTTTTCGACTTTAGTCTGGCTGGGACCCTGCTATTCAGAGCCCCAGCCTAGCCGCTTACTCTTTAAATTGATTGCATGTACTTTAGGTACACCACAGATTGAATCCTGAGGTACCCTTGTGAGTCCCTAGTATATGGTACGCTATGTACCCAGGGCATAGGTTCCCCAGAGGCCTACCAGGGGCTGAAGAATGTATTATGCCACCCCTGGAAAGCCACCCAAAATGACATCACAGGTCTGCTACTGTAGCCTGGGTAAGGTGGTGCATGCACCCCTTACTGTGATATAGGTTAACTATATAACTATATATACACACATATAAACCTATAAGTCACTCCTATGGCAGGCCTTATCAATCCTGAAGGCAAACTGCTTGGTTCTTATGTGAGAGGGTGCCCCTGCATGAGCAGAGCCCCTCTGCAGTGTTCAGAGACCCTGCTCTGATGCTGTTTGTAATGCAGCCTGACCATATACTTTTAAGTGCATTATAACCTCGCGGTAAATTCTACCTTTCTGATAGCTGCACAGAAACATGTCGTGTTTGGTGTCAAACACTTTGGAATCCTACACCCCCACCAGTTCTGACGGCGGGTGTAGAATTCCACCCTTCTAGAGGGAGAGACATGACAGTACCGGGTTACCCGGCAGAAACTTAACAGAGCCCTGGCATCACAAAATGGATGCTGCAGCCACAGACACGGGTCTAGCCTCCTGCTGCTGACCGAAACTCAGGCAGGGGAGGCCTGGACAATAGGTTTCCTGTCACAGGGAGGTGTAACCACCTCCCAGACAGCCTTATGTGTATTGGGGCTGGGTGGGAGCACTCTCTGAGTGCTTTGAAGTCCTGCACTGGGGGCACATTTGGTGTCCCTGTGCATAGTCCAGCTCAAACCGGTCCAGGGGCTTCCAGCCCCTACTCTGGCAAGAAACTGGACAAAGGAAATGGGTGTAGCCACCCCTCTTTCCAAATACTCCCATAGGTGGGTCCCCAGAGCTAGTCCATCCCCTTCCTTAGGTATAAGTAAGGAACCTCTGTAACCAGAACTTTAGATATCCCTGGACGAAACTCTGAAGCTGAATCCTGGAACTTCGACACTCTACTCAAGACTAGAGGACTAAAGAAATCTCCCTTGGGGTCAAGGAGTGACTCCCCTGCTTGGCAGGCACCAACAAAGCAATTTGCCAGTCTGCATTTCCGAAGCTCCCACCGGACTGCGAAGTATTTGCAGCCCAGGAAGAGGATTTCCGACCCGAGTCCCCAGCAAAGCTGAGACCGCAGCCCTCGTGAGTAGTGTGGAACTGGAACTCCAGGTCACAGTGCATTTCTGAAAGTGCATTGACTTCTCGACGTCTCTTAAAGTCGTGCTTGGGCTCATTTGTAGCCCCCACCTAAAGCACTGAATCCACCGAAGATTGTCGGCCTGGTCACTCCGAGTGACCCGTGGGCTGCCATTTTGTGTTTCGTCTTGAGAACCCTTCGCGATCCCTGGTCTGTTGACTGGTGGATCCCTGAAAGGGGTAACTTTGTATTTCCTTGGGCTTCCCTAGTTGCTCCAGACATGCCCTGACTCCCAACCAAGTAGTGAGTCCCTCAGACCTTGCTGGTCTGTACGAAGCATCTTTCTCGTTTCTGCGTGGGTTGCTGTTGCCAAGACTTGTTGTGTCCAATCCGGGCACCGACACTGCAGCACTCGACATCCTTCGTGGGATAGCTCCAATCCAGCTCCTGGTCATCCTTGAGGCCTCCTGGTCCTCGTGGTTGAAGAGTCAAACTTCACCTTCATCACCTGAAATCACCCGACATCGGTGGGCATCTGCCTATTGCATTCCTGGTCACTGGCTAGTGACCCAGACTCTGTCCCCTCTGCTTTCAGGTTCTTCTCATCTCCGATCCAGGCTTGGATCTCTTCAGACACTTCGCATCTTCCCGGCAGCAGCACTTCCTCGCCAGCTCCCATTGAAATCGACGACGCGACCCGACACCAAAAGACACCTATGTACCTGGCTTCCCTGGGTGAGGTAACACGAGTACTCCGGTGCTCCCGTGGATGCTAGCCCTAGAACTTCCTAAGTCCAAAAGGGTTTGGTCCTGACTCAATTCTAAGTGTCCTTAATCTTTAAAAATGTATCCGCGACTTTTCCCATAGAAGCTAACGGGAGCTTGCGACTGTGTTCTCACACAGCACATGGCCCCCGTGGGTCCCCTGTGTCACTACCTTGGGTGGTTCCTTGGGATCCCAGCAATTCTACAGGCTCTAGGCCTTGTGTCTAGTTAAGTTGTGGTTATTATACCCCTATTTTAGTATATGGTTTGGCTCGTCCTTAGGGTCTGACGTGTATTTGTGCTATTTTTCTGTTATATTTGAAGTGTAACTTATGTGTTTTGACCTCTAGTCTCACAAAGAGACTAGGAGGGTGTGTTTAGTAATAAATACATATATTTTATATATATATATATACCAGGTGTGGATATCTTTCATTTAGGAACTCAAGAGATTATAGACTGGTAAAAAAAACTGCTTTACATTCCTTCAAGACGTAGCCTGAAGGCTGCTCTCCATAGCTACCACTAGGATAGCTTTCAAAAAAGGTTGTCTTTAACCTATAACCAATAAGGGGTTGTTTGGACTGGTACAGGGTGCCCACTATAACTAGAGGACAGCATATACCAGGCCAACTTCTCACACACAGGACCCGATTGCTTGAATAGCATGGATATGCAAGCAATTCCCAGGTCCTGAATGCTTACATAGCACGGATACTCGAGGAATTCCACAGGTTCTGAATGCTTGCATAGGACGAATATTCAAGCAATTCCCAGGTCCTGATTGCTTGCATAGCGCGGATATTCAAGAAATTCCTAGGTCATGAATGCTGCATGGCACTGAAATTCAAGCAATTCCACAGGACCTGAATGTTTGCATAGCATGGATATTCAAGAAATTCCCAGGTCATAAATGCTTGCACAGCACGGATATTCAAGCAATTCCCAGGTCATGACTGCTTGCACAGCATGCATATTCAAACAATTCCCAGATCCTGAATGCTTGCATAGGATGGATATTCAAGTAATTCCCAGGTCCTGAATGAGTACATAGCACTGATGTTCAAGCAATTCCACAGGACTGTATTGCTTGCATAGGACGGATAGTCAGGCAATTCCCAGGTCCTCAATGCTTGCAAAGGACATCTATACAAGCAATTCTACAGGCCTGAATGCTTGCAAAGGACGGATATTCAACCAATTCCTAGATCCTGAGCGCTTCCACAGCACGGGTATTCAAGCAATTCCCAGGTCATGAATGCTTACATAGCACGCATATTCAGGCTATTTCCCAGGTCATGAATACTTGCATAGAACGAATATTGAAGCAATTCTCAGGTCCTGAATGTTTGCATAACACAGATATTCTAGCAATTCCCAGGTCATGAATGCTTACATAGCACGCATATTCAAGCAGTTCCCCAGTCATGAATGCTGCACAGCACAGATATCCATGCAATTCCCAGGTCTTGAATGCGTGCATAGCATGGATATTCAAGCAATTCCACAGGTCCTGAATGCTTGCATAGCACGGATAGTCAAGACATTCCACAAGTCCGAATGCTTCCATAGCACAGATATTCAAGCAATTCTACAGGACCTGATTGCTTGCATAAGACTGATATTCAAGCAATTCCAAGGTTCTGAGTGCTTGCATAGCACGGATATCCAAGCAATTCCACAGGCCCTGAATGCTTGCATAGCATGGATATTCAACCAATCGCTAGATCCTGAATGCTTGCATAGGACATTTATTCAAGCAATTACACAGGACCTGAATGCTTGCACAGCATGGACATTCAAGCAATTCCACAGGACTTGAATGTTTGCATGGCACAGATATTCAAGCAATTGCCAAGTCATGAATGCCTGCATAGCACGCATATTCAAGCAATGATTGCTTGCATAGCACCGATGTCCAAACAATTCCTTGGGCACTCTCATGCACACCCTCGCACATTGTGGCGCTAGGCCCAGCAGTCCTTTGGCACTCTGACTCTTGGTCCAGCACTCTCACGCACACTCTAGGGCCCGGTGACTCTTGGCTCAGCACTCTCACGATTCCCATGACAAGGAGCACGTCGGTAATCCAGTGCAGGCATTTTTTTCTCTGCGTTCCGAGACAAAAGGCAAGAATGTTATGACAGAACAACATGAGGACAGGTGGAACCTAAAATCCTTGACTGGGTGCGCTACTCGTGCATGGAGCAGGACCTCTGACCCTTCTAAGCCCTGCTGGCCGCAGCGTTCTCCTTCACATGCAGAGAAAACACAAGGAGATGATGGACGGAGTGCTGAAACTTTTCAGACACTCATCCCCAGTCACAGATCTGGGTTGAATCCATCATCGTTCTTTAGCTCACTTCCCCACCCCAGTTCAGACCCCTAAAAGCAGACCCCTAGTTCTCAGTTTACTGGGGATTTCCTGGTTCCCCATTTGGCCAGTCCAGGCTTGAGCAATGTGCAAGTGTTGAATGTCTCACAAATGGGCTAGCTACTTGACAAACCATACCCATCTACAGGGCGCCTTGTTTATGAGATTCATCATAGTTGTAAGCATGTTTACAATATAAATCTACTTTTTTATGAATGTTTTAAACTTATTGTTTCTTGTTTGCTTATTATCCACTTCTCCTGTTTGTTCTGCCTTTGGTAGCCATGCTTGCAGGTCGGAAACATTTGCAAGGTTACAATAAATTAACTCAAAGTAACATTTAAATGCCCACTTACAGCTGAGATGATTGTTTTTAGCTGCTGCTATATGTTTTCCTGCTTTTACACTTATGTTTAGTAAACAACACAAGCAGGGTGTTTTGAAGACTTAAGTAAAGCAGACGTGATCTGAAGTTGCGCCCCCAAAGTACAGCAAGCATTGCTAAGACAGAAGGTCTGGCTTATTACTGAAATGGAAGCCAGACCCTTTGCCCTTGACAATAAACTAGAGGATGAATTTGGAGAATGGTTATTCCATTTCTTAGGGCAAGGTATTTGAACCCATCTGTTCACAAACTGGTGTTCCACCACCACACATCAATCATGTCTTCTGAGCCTACCTCTCCCATAGGATAACTTTGTGTTACCTTATTAAATGTAATATGTGGTAACATTCAATTGGGAACAGGAAGGAATGTTGAGTTTGGTGTCTAAAGAATTGTAATTGAAAATCCTATGTAATGATAAAGTCAGATTTTAAGTCACAATTCAAAAAAGCCACTTTTAGACAGTAACTATTTTCTTGTCCTAAGCATTTTGTGCCTGCACCCTGAAACTTGGGTCACATAAGTAGGTGTTGTTGGCAGTTGGTCGTTGTGTATTACTCCCAGACAGTGAGTCAAATGAGGAATAGGTGTTGGCCGGATGGGCCATCTCTGACTTGAAAGAGGGAGGAGCTGTTATCTGCCACACCTAAACATCACAAAGGCTCTGCTTCAGCACACTCACATATTGTTTCACACCAGTCTGTTGTGCTCCCAGACAAGCTAGAGCCAGGCTAAGAAGGAAGGAATTTCTAAACATTGCTGGGGTTGAAACTGTTCTTACTTCAAATTGGAAGAGAAACACTGGGCCTAAGTCCTAGACACGAGGTGCACTACTGATGACCACTCAAAGAGTGTATACCAGATTATGTTCCACTGGTGAACTAGTTTAAACACTGTACATACCAAACTCAAAACAAAAGCAACATTATAATATACAAAAGTCCATCAATGAATCTTCCCTGAGACCCTAGATATGGCACTTTCAACATTTATTGTGAAAACGCAGATGCTTCATAGGAAATCCATTCCACATGACTTCAAATGGTGTTCAAAGAATTCTTGCATGGATTGCACAAGTCCCAATGCATTTCGGGCATACACAATAGTCCTTCATCAGGGGTTCTATGAGCAAATCATAGTAGTGATAAGAATACATCACTTTCAATTAATCAAAACAACAACTTCAAAATAATGGCCATTCCATCCACTGAGACGAACAACAAAGATGTTATAATTCTACATTCGTGAATATGTTTAAATGAAACACACTATAGACAGTCCTGCTTAGGAGAATAAAGAAAGAATGCAAAAAGGTCAGAAAAAATGAGAAGACGACATGAGAAAACAAAGAGACAGCATCAGCCAAATGTGTTTTTGTCTAAGAAAGGAATCACTGAAACCATCATCACCATGCTGAATACTAAATTAATATACCAAAAGTGAACACTGTGAACTCCAAAGCATACAAGTCCATCCCACCCAAACCCCCTGTCTCTTGAACCAATGTGCAACCCTTGTGGCTCTGAGCACCACAAGCCGGAGATACAACAGCGACAAGATATTCACTGTGTGCGTAGAAGTATCTTTAACTGTGATAACAATGAAACACAGCTACTCAAAGGTGACCCTGCTGTACATGAATCTGCTATGAATACTCGCCAAGTCAGGACTTCCCTGGACAGGAAACAAGCACCCTGGGGTCAGTTTTTGGGTAACACCCCTCATCTGCCAGGCACGCTTGAATCCTGTGGCAAAGTGAGCAAGGGACCCACATCTGGGCATACCCTGCCACCTTAAGGCGAACAAAGCAAATAGAAGGAGATGAGGGACAGAGCTCTGAAACTTTTCAGACACTCACCCTCAGTCACAAATCTGGGTTGAATCCATCATCGTTTTTTAGCTCACTTCGCCACCCCAGTTCAGACCCAGCTATATGCAAATCAGTCTTGACCCCTTGTCCCTCAGGGAAACAGTCCAGCCCAAGCTGCCAAGCCAGGTCCTCCCTGGACCAGAAACAAGCATCCTGGGACCAGGTCCCATGCTCGCTACGCCACCAGATTAAAGCTATCCTAGCTGATGAGGGGAGAAACCCCAAAAGTGGTCCTAGGAAGCTTGTTTCTGGTAAATTCTAACTATATGTATACTGGATGAGCAGCAGTGAAGAGGTCTCCATGGACACGTTGTTGGGACTGACAGAACAAGATCAATGAGAACAGGATATTAAACATTTATGTGAATTATGCTGCACCTTGATGGACACAACAGAGGAATTAACTGAGTCTTCTGACTGTATCGTGATATTGGGCCCTGATGATGCCCGTAGGAACGAAACGCGTTGGCTGGGTTGCGTTGACTGCTTTTGATGAAAAGCATTGATTGAATAAAATGTTTTGGCTCCATTAAGAAACACAATACTCTAGAGTGATTATTTTTTTAATGGACTGATGATAATTAAGGAATAAACAGTATTATTCTTTGAATTTTGGAAAGACAAATCAAGGATCGACTTTGACACGCACCTTCTCTTCGAAAACTGGATTTTGCATGAACGTGGTCCTGGGGCAGTGTGACCACTTAAAGTTGAGCGTGAGAGTTTGCTAATGGAATTGTCCTGATACTACACCAGTTCACCCTTGTTCTTAGCCCACACTGCTAGTTGCAGAATTTTGAAATGTGAAAAGGCAGTTGATGACATTATTGTAATTGTATTTACATAGAGTTTACTACCTGTAACAAGGTTTTGAAGCACTTTACAATGAGTAGCAGGCTAATCTGGAACCAAAGGTCATTGGTTAATCAAGGGGTTATTGCGATTAGTCATGTGCTCTCAAGAAACAACTGCATGTATCTACTCCAGATACATTCTGATAGATCACATTAACACAAGTTATTTGTGATCATAAATAGGGGCTATGTGGTTTCAGGTAAATGGTTGGGAGGATAGACAGGCTGGCAGAGCTTAGGTAATGTTAGGTTACAGGGACAGGGAAGAGCGGTTGTGATCTATGAAATGAAGCGTCCGCCAATGACAGAATTACAAGAAGGGAGTTTACAGCAGGAGGCAGGAGGCAGGAGCCTGAGAGGAAGCCATACTCAGAAATAGAAGGTATGTGGAGGATGGAAAACAAGAAGAATGTCACTCTGAAGAATGGAAGCAGAAGAATCAAGCTCCAGCTTGGCAAGGCCAATTTTTCATGCTGAGTTTTTAGGTCTCGACCTTGCTATCGCGTAAGTGATCGCAAAGCGAGACTATAGAGAGCGGGTTTGAAAAGTGCTCCCAAAAAGCGGATTGCATGGCTAGCACGCGCACAATCACGCGCATCGTGCCGCCATGCAATCTGCCTTTTGGGAGCACTTCAAAGGGTCCGCTCCCCCGCCTGGAATGCGCTCCCCCGCCCCCAAGCGCACTCGCGCCACGCTCCGCCGGGCTTGTCTTTTTTTTGTTGGTTTTTTTAACTTTAGGCGCGAGGCGCACGTGCGGCCAATGCTTGTTTGACAAAGTGAAAGAGTTACTGAGCGCAGCGTTGGCCTTCTCGAGTATTTGGCTTCCGCTCCCTCCGTGAATAAATAAAGAGTGCACCTGAGTAGTGGGGTTTGCTGTGGAGATTACCTCACGCTCACTACAGGCTGCAGGGGCTTCTGGCGCGAGGCGCGCGTGCGGCCAATGCATGTTTGACAAAGTGAAAGAGTTACTGAGCGCAGCGTTGGCCTTCTCGAGTATTTGGCTTCCGCTCCCTCCGTGAATAAATAAAGAGTGTACCTGAGTAGTGGGGTTTGCTGTGGAGATTACCTCACGCTCACTACAGGCGGCAGGGGCTTCTGGCGCGAGGCGCGCGTGCGGCCAATGCTTGTTTGACAAAGTGAAAGAGTTACTGAGCGCAGCGTTGGCCTTCGTGAGTATGTGGCTTCCGCTCCCTCCGTGAATAAATAAAGAGTGTACCTGAGTAGTGGGGTTTGCTGTGGAGATTACCTCACGCTCACTACAGGCTGCAGGGGCTTCTGGCGCGAGGCGCGCGTGCGGCCAATGCTTGTTTGACAAAGTGAAAGAGTTACTGAGCGCAGCGTTGGCCTTCCTGAGTATGTGGCTTCCGCTCCCTCCGTGAATAAATAAAGAGTGCACCTGAGTAGTGGGGTTTGCTGTGGAGATTACCTCACGCTCACTACAGGCTGCAGGGGCTTCTGGCGCGAGGCGCGCATGCGGCCAATGCTTGTTTGACAAAGTGAAAGAGTTACTGAGCGCAGCGTTGGCCTTCCTGAGTATTTGGCTTCCGCTCCCTCCGTGAATAAATAAAGAGTGTACCTGAGTAGTGGGGTTTGCTGTGGAGATTACCTCACGCTCACTACAGGCTGCAGGGGCTTCTGGCGCGAGGCGCGCGTGCGGCCAATGCTTGTTTGACAAAGTGAAAGAGTTACTGAGCGCAGCGTTGGCCTTCCTGAGTATTTGGCTTCCGCTCCCTCCGTGAATAAATAAAGAGTGTACCTGAGTAGTGGGGTTTGCTGTGGAGATTACCTCACGCTCACTACAGGCTGCAGGGGCTTCTGGCGCGAGGCGCGCGTGCGGCCAATGCATGTTTGACAAAGTGAAAGAGTTACTGAGCGCAGCGTTGGCCTTCTCGAGTATTTGGCTTCTTCTCCCTCCGTGAATAAATAAAGAGTGTACCTGAGTAGTGGGGTTTGCTGTGGAGATTACCTCACGCTCACTACAGGCGGCAGGGGCTTCTGGCGCGAGGCGCGCGTGCGGCCAATGCTTGTTTGACAAAGTGAAAGAGTTACTGAGCGCAGCGTTGGCCTTCCTGAGTATTTGGCTTCTTCTCCCTCCGTGAATAAATAAAGAGTGTACCTGAGTAGTGGGGTTTGCTGTGGAGATTCCCTCACGCTCACTACAGGCGGCAGGGGCTTCTGGCGCGAGGCGCGCGTGCGGCCAATGCTTGTTTGACAAAGTGAAAGAGTTACTGAGCGCAGCGTTGGCCTTCTCGAGTATTTGGCTTCCGCTCCCTCCGTGAATAAATAAAGAGTGTACCTGAGTAGTGGGGTTTGCTGTGGAGATTACCTCACGCTCACTACAGGCTGCAGGGGCTTCTGGCGCGAGGTGCGCGTGCGGTCAATGCTTGTTTGACAAAGTGAAAGAGTTACTGAGCGCAGCGTTGGCCTTCCTGAGTATGTGGCTTCCGCTCCCTCCGTGAATAAATAAAGAGTGTACCTGAGTAGTGGGGTTTGCTGTGGAGATTACCTCACGCTCACTACAGGCTGCAGGGGCTTCTGGCGCGAGGCGCGCGTGCGGTCAATGCTTGTTTGACAAAGTGAAAGAGTTACTGAGCGCAGCGTTGGCCTTCCTGAGTATGTGGCTTCCGCTCCCTCCGTGAATAAATAAAGAGTGTACCTGAGTAGTGGGGTTTGCTGTGGAGATTACCTCACGCTCACTACAGGCTGCAGGGGCTTCTGGCGCGAGGCGCGCGTGCGGTCAATGCTTGTTTGACAAAGTGAAAGAGTTACTGAGCGCAGCGTTGGCCTTCCTGAGTATTTGGCTTCCGCTCCCTCCGTGAATAAATAAAGAGTGTACCTGAGTAGTGGGGTTTGCTGTGGAGATTACCTCACGCTCACTACAGGCTGCAGGGGCTTCTGGCGCGAGGCGCGCATGCGGCCAATGCTTGTTTGACAAAGTGAAAGAGTTACTGAGCGCAGCGTTGGCCTTCTCGAGTATGTGGCTTCCGCTCCCTCCGTGAATAAATAAAGAGTGTACCTGAGTAGTGGGGTTTGCTGTGGAGATTACCTCACGCTCACTACAGGCTGCAGGGGCTTCTGGCGCGAGGCGCGCGTGCGGCCAATGCATGTTTGACAAAGTGAAAGAGTTACTGAGCGCAGCGTTGGCCTTCTCGAGTATTTGGCTTCTTCTCCCTCCGTGAATAAATAAAGAGTGTACCTGAGTAGTGGGGTTTGCTGTGGAGATTACCTCACGCTCACTACAGGTGGCAGGGGCTTCTGGCGCGAGGCGCGCGTGCGGCCAATACTTGTTTGACAAAGTGAAAGAGTTACTGAGCGCAGTGTTGGCCTTCCTGAGTATTTGGCTACCGCTCCCTCCGTGAATAAATAAAGAGTGTACCTGAGTAGTGGGGTTTGCTGTGGAGATTACCTCACGCTCACTACAGGCGGCAGGGGCTTCTGGCGCGAGGCGCGCGTGCGGCCAATGCTTGTTTGACAAAGTGAAAGAGTTACTGAGCGCAGCGTTGGCCTTCTCGAGTATTTGGCTTCCGCTCCCTCCGTGAATAAATAAAGAGTGTACCTGAGTAGTGGAGTTTACTGTGGAGATTACCTCACGCTCACTACAGGCTACAGGGGCTTCTGGCGCGAGGCGCGCGTGCGGCCAATGCATGTTTGACAAAGTGAAAGAGTTACTGAGCGCAGCGTTGGCCTTCGTGAGTATGTGGCTTCCGCTCCCTCCGTGAATAAATAAAGAGTGTACCTGAGTAGTGGGGTTTGCTGTGGAGATTACCTCACGCTCACTACAGGCTGCAGGGGCTTCTGGCGCGAGGCGCGCGTGCGGCCAATGCTTGTTTGACAAAGTGAAAGAGTTACTGAGCGCAGCGTTGGCCTTCCTGAGTATGTGGCTTCCGCTCCCTCCGTGAATAAATAAAGAGTGCACCTGAGTAGTGGGGTTTGCTGTGGAGATTACCTCACGCTCACTACAGGCTGCAGGGGCTTCTGGCGCGAGGCGCGCGTGCGGCCAATGCTTGTTTGACAAAGTGAAAGAGTTACTGAGCGCAGCGTTGGCCTTCCTGAGTATTTGGCTTCCGCTCCCTCCGTGAATAAATAAAGAGTGTACCTGAGTAGTGGGGTTTGCTGTGGAGATTACCTCACGCTCACTACAGGCTGCAGGGGCTTCTGGCGCGAGGCGCGCGTGCGGTCAATGCTTGTTTGACAAAGTGAAAGAGTTACTGAGCGCAGCGTTGGCCTTCGTGAGTATGTGGCTTCCGCTCCCTCCGTGAATAAATAAAGAGTGTACCTGAGTAGTGGGGTTTGCTGTCGAGATTACCTCACGCTCACTACAGGCGGCAGGGGCTTCTGGCGTGAGGCGCGCGTGCGGCCAATGCTGTTTGACAAAGTGAAAGAGTTACTGAGCGCAGCGTTGGCCTTCTCGAGTATTTGGCTTCTTCTCCCTCCGTGAATAAATAAAGAGTGTACCTGAGTAGTGGGGTTTGCTGTGGAGATTACCTCACGCTCACTACAGGCTGCAGGGGCTTCTGGCGCGAGGCGCGCGTGCGGCCAATGCATGTTTGACAAAGTGAAAGAGTTACTGAGCGCAGCGTTGGCCTTCCTGAGTATTTGGCTTCCGCTCCCTCCGTGAATAAATAAAGAGTGTACCTGAGTAGTGGGGTTTGCTGTGGAGATTACCTCACGCTCACTACAGGCTGCAGGGGCTTCTGGCGCGAGGCGCGCGTGCGGCCAATGCATGTTTGACAAAGTGAAAGAGTTACTGAGCGCAGCGTTGGCCTTCCTGAGTATTTGGCTTCCGCTCCCTCCGTGAATAAATAAAGAGTGTACCTGAGTAGTGGGGTTTGCTGTGGAGATTACCTCACGCTCACTACAGGCTGCAGGGGCTTCTGGCGCGAGGCGCGCGTGCGGCCAATGCATGTTTGACAAAGTGAAAGAGTTACTGAGCGCAGCGTTGGCCTTCGTGAGTATGTGGCTTCCGCTCCCTCCGTGAATAAATAAAGAGTGTACCTGAGTAGTGGGGTTTGCTGTGGAGATTACCTCACACTCAATACAGGCGGCAGGGGCTTCTGGCGCGAGGCGCACGTGCGGCCAATGCTTGTTTGACAAAGTGAAAGAGTTACTGAGCGCAGCGTTGGCCTTCCTGAGTATTTGGCTTCCGCTCCCTCCGTGAATAAATAAAGAGTGTACCTGAGTAGTGGGGTTTGCTGTGGAGATTACCTCACGCTCACTACAGGCTGCAGGGGCTTCTGGCGCGAGGCGCGCGTGCGGCCAATGCATGTTTGACAAAGTGAAAGAGTTACTGAGCGCAGCGTTGGCCTTCCTGAGTATTTGGCTTCCGCTCCCTCCGTGAATAAATAAAGAGTGTACCTGAGTAGTGGGGTTTGCTGTGGAGATTACCTCACACTCAATACAGGCGGCAGGGGCTTCTGGCGCGAGGCGCACGTGCGGCCAATGCTTGTTTGACAAAGTGAAAGAGTTACTGAGCGCAGCGTTGGCCTTCCTGAGTATTTGGCTTCCGCTCCCTCCGTGAATAAATAAAGAGTGTACCTGAGTAGTGGGGTTTGCTGTGGAGATTACCTCACGCTCGCTACAGGCGGCAGGGGCTTCTGTTGCACCACTGCACATGGTCGTAACACGTTGCTTCATAGCAGCGAGTTGTCTCGCTTTTATAATGTGCTGCTTTGCCATCAAGTGATTTCTTTTGCTCCGTTGCTGTTTTACGAAACAAAATGAAACACGCAGGATCCAGTTTGGAGATTCCAATTCCGTAGTTGCAAATACCCGGATGTGGCGCTGTTTCATTTCCCAGCAGAAAACGAAAAGAAGTTGTCCTGGTGAATTACTCAGGTCAGTTTACACCAATCTACACCATTACATACAAAGGGATATAACCTGCAGAGACTATGTCTGCGCGCTGGCAGTGAAAAACACATCTACCTCTAGAGGATTCGGAGAAAACTAGTGCAAATTGGTCCAAAAGAATTCATGCTAATATAGGCAGTGCGGGATGCGTATTATAAATTGTAATGCTCCCTTTAGCGCGTTTGTGTAATGCGAAGTTATCGTGCTACAAGATTTTTACCATTTTATCTCATTTTACTTTTTAATAACCATTTTACAGCCCTCTGTATTATGAGTGTTTTCATCAACTATTTCTGGACATCGAGCATTCGATTGTAAGAGATGTTCTTTAACGGGATACTTACTGCCTATTAAACGTGGCCATAATTCAACACAACATAAAAACAACAAAGTGCCTGAACTTTACTATTGAAACTATTTCAAATTACACTTTTTAAATTGTTGTTGTTAAGAAAGTATTTTAATTCCTGTAGCGAGCGGCTCGGTGCATCTTGTTTCGGGGAGAGCATCGGACTTTACAGAAGTTTATATTACAGGTACAGTGGTTCTCAGCTGCGCATGGCGTTTGCACCGCCCCTTCTTGCAAGCAAGCCTTTATGATTT
This sequence comes from Triturus cristatus, assembly GCF_964204655.1. Taxonomy (NCBI): domain Eukaryota; kingdom Metazoa; phylum Chordata; class Amphibia; order Caudata; family Salamandridae; genus Triturus; species Triturus cristatus. The sequence continues at coordinate 80,380,980 of NC_140581.1, forward strand.
AACTTTTTGAGCCTCTTCTCGTCCTATATTTGAGAAACAAGTTTCATACTTTCCGTGATTAGTAAAATGAACAAACAAGTTCAGAAAACATAAGCCCCTGGCGCCGTGCAAGGCAACAGCAGAAAGCCATATGTGTATCAGGCGCGCAACACCCATTGAGCTCAAAGGGCTTCAGCCCCCCCCCCCCCCACCCCCCGTCGTGTGTGGCAGCCCGGGATGAGACCGCTTCCAAAGCCGCGCCCGAGCACTTCACAGGTCTTTAAAAAGACCATTTGCATGTTAATGAGGCCTCGCTGTTGTTTCACCCCTTCTAAGAGCCCCTGCAGCTCCACTCTGCCTAGATTCACCCCCCCCACCCCCGAAATCAGCGCCACTCTGCCTACTGTTTAAAGATTCAGCCCCCCCCCCCCCCGAAATGTTTGCTTAGCCGCCCCCCGAAATTTGGCTCTAGTTGCGCCTCTGATGTGTATGTATATATGTTGTTGCATATCTGCAGTGGATATAAAAAGGGGTAACAATAGACACCAAAATATATTATAAATCTATTTGTCTTTCAAACTGCTTCACACTGTTTGGTTGTTGTAGGCACACTCGTTTCTTTAGTCTGTAGATAAACAGAGTGGGTCTGTGCTCCCTTGACGTCTGGCCGTGTCACAAGGCGAGTAATTGTGGTCCATCACTGATATTTCCTGATTTCTCGTCAGTCCGCAGAGTTATAGTTCCTTTTGGTGTCTGACGTCATGTCAGGTTGAGTAGTTGCTCGCTGACGGTGCCTTACTTTACGCCAGGTCGTGTTACAAGCTGTAATTGCTGTCATAGGTAGTGCCTGAATTCTCATCCGCCTGTGGAGTTGTAGAGTTCCTGGTAGGGTCTGCCTTCACGTCAGGCCATGCATGGAGGTATGGTCCCCGTTAGTGGGTTACTTCATGTCACGCAAGCCGGTAAGTTGTGTCTGTTGTTGCCTGGCTTCACTTCAGGTCGCGTCACTTGCAGTGTGGACATATTTTACTTGCCCATATTATTCACCCAAAGTCGAGGTTTACAAAAAGGCGATGCGGTGCTTTCAGCATTTCAGGGCGCTCTGTCCTCGTGGTGTTTGCTGCCCAGAGAACTAGGCTCTGCCCTCCCTTCATACAGGTCTGTGAGAAGGAAAGGTATGGTCACTGGCCACATCCCAAACACCTCTCCACGCGGTGAGGTGCAAAATGCAGCACACATAGAAAGAGGAAACAAGCATTTGCAATTAGCTAGGTCACGCAATTGTGAGATTTTGAGCTATTGGCATTGTAAATGACAATGCCTTTTATTTATGTGTTTAAAAACCCTGCAATAATAAAAGGCATTTTCATTACAATACCAATAGGTCAAAGTTTCTAAAATGCGAGACCTATTGCATTGCAAATGCTTGTTAGAATTTAGTGGGAGAAGGCTTTCTGAGATAGCCTGCAATCTGAGGATGCAATCTGTAGAAAGAACAGTATACATCATGCTCCATACCTCGGGCCGACAGCATAAACATGCGAGTCAGAGTGTATGCATCATTTAAACATTTAACGCCCTACTCTGCTGCGTGCCAATCCTAGGACAGCTCTTTTAAACACAGTCTGGAGTATCCCAACCTTAGTACGAGTTGGCTTAGAAAACGAACTGTCTCATTTAAATATATTCCCTCACTATAGTGTAATAAGGGTTTTTATCACTCATTAGAAAGGAATTATTTGCAGGGTCACTAGAATTATGCAGCAGGGGAAGGCCACATTATGCGGCAAGGTCGAGTACATTATGTTGCAAGAAAAGGAAAATTATGCGGTGTAATGTGGCACATTTTGTGATACCATTACTACATTAGTTTGTAATTTTTAAACTTGTTAACAGTGCCTAGTCATTGGTTGCACATCATTAGTATCAGGTTAACACCTAAATATAGAAATAAGCAACAGAAAGGTGACCAGTCAACCTTTGCACAGGGCTTTCTACTGCACAGCAACACATGTCGCTGTATATTTAGTAACTTTTGAAAAGTTTGAGCAAGAATTATTTTTTGGGGTTAAAATTTGCAGATTATGCAGCAGATAATGGATTATGTGGCACATCTATAATCAAGCGAAATATGCAGCAGCTGCTCAATTGCATAATTCAACTGGCCCTGGTTATTTGGAACCGAGTGTCTCTCCAATGCGCAGTGAGAATTGAATCTTGTTTTGTTGCCTATTACCATTCTAGGTTGTGTCTACAGTACAGCAAATCAACCGCTGGTATGACGTTATCTACAGTTAACTTCCCAAGTGTGTGCTTGTGCGTGTTTGTGTATGTGGCCAGTGTATTATATGTATTGTAGGTATAAGTGAAGCAGAGTAATTGAGGCCTGTGGGTTCCATTTTTGAAGTCCTTGGCCTGATCCTGCATAAAATGGGAGAGAGGCTATTTTCCCAGACTGTAGAAGTGTAAGATTATCAGGAGGAACGGAGGAGAGAGGACGCCTTTACACTGAAGTGGGGACAAAGGAGACAAGGCTCCTATAGAAAATCTATGAGGTCTTTTTGCTGAGGGACTGCTGATTAGTCTACCTGTAGCATTGCCATTCCAGGAGGGGGCAGTGCAGTCTCTATTAGGGTCCCTTTTTCCTCTCTCCTGATCGGTCTTCCCTGCTGTTCATAGCAGAGTGCAGATCATTCACACCTCTTTGTGCCTCTGTTGTGGGTGCCCCAGGCAGGGTCTACCCTGCTGTGAAGAGCATTACTCTGATCAGAGGCTGTCTGCAAAACAGCCTTAAGAGGCATTTGAAAAAGAAAAGCCTCCCCAACCCAGGTCAGTGAATCTGCCTTTCTTTAGGTGGGAGGGGTTGTAGGAGAGTAGGATCTGCTTCACATGGGTACCCCCACTTGTTGCTGGTGTTTCACTGTTTTTCGACCTATGTCTGGCTGTGGCCCTGCTAATCAGGCCCACAGCCTAGCTGCTTCCTCTCTAAAATGGTTTGCATGTACATTAGGTACATATCTAATTGGATTCTGGAGTGCCTTATAAGCCCCTAGTATATGGTATACTATGTAACTAGGGCATAGGTACCTCAGAGGCCTACCAGGGGCTGCAGCATGTATTATGCCCCCCTGGGCAGCACTCCAAAATGGCACCACAGGTCTGCTACTGCAGCCTGGGTAAGTGTGTGCTTGCACCCCTTACAGAGGTATAGGCTACCTATATCCACCCATATATACAGACACATATAAACCTATAAGCCACTCCTATGGCAGGCCTTGACAATCCTGAAGGCAGAGTGCTTGGTTTTATGTGAGAGGGTGCCCAAGCATGAGCTGAGCCCCTCTGCAGCTTTCGGAAATACTTCCTTATGGCTGTTCTGTGATACAGCCATACCATATACTCTTAAGTGCATTATAACCTCGCGGTAAATGCTAACTTTGGAATGGCTGCATCAAAACATGTTGTGTTTGGTGTCAAACGCTTTGGAAAACTACGCCCCCGCCAGTTCTGGGGGCGGGGGTTGCATTCCACCCTTCTAGAGGGAAAGACATGTTCACACTGGTCAAACCCGGTAGGACTTTCCTGAGCCCTAGCATCACAAAATGGATGCCTCTTCCACAGACACGGGTCTGGCCTCCTGCTGCTGACCGAAACGCCGGCAGGGGAGGCCTGGACAATAGGTTTCCTGTCGAAGGGAGGTGTGACCACCTCCCCAGACAGGCAGATGTGTACTGGGGCTGGGCGGGAGCACTCCCTGGTGCTTGGAAGTCCTGCACTGGGGGCACGTTTGCTGTCCCTGTGCATAGCCCAGTTCAAATCGGTTGCAGGGGGTATCTGCCCCTGCTCTGGTGCGAAACTGGACAAAGGAAATGGGTGTAACCATCCCTCTTTCCAGGCCCATCCATAGGTGGGCCTTAGAGTTAGTCGATCCCCTAAACTTGGTATAAGTATAGGAACCCAGTCCCGAGGACTTTAGATTACCCTGGACAAAACTATGCAATGTACATCCTGGACCTTCAACGTTCTATCCTGACTAGAAGACTGAAGAAATCTCCATTGGGGTCAAGGAGTGACTCCCCTGGTTGGCAGGCACCAAAGAAGCAACTGACCGGTCTGCATCGCTGAAGCTGCCGCCGGATGCTGAAGTCTTTGCATCAACAGAGGTGGATTTCTATACTTCCCTGAGGCTACCCTGAGTCCACAGCAAAGCTTAGGTCCATGGCTATCGTGGGCGACGTGGAACCATGACCCCTGGACACTGTAAATTTTTGCAGCAACACTATCTTCCTGGTCCTTCTCGAAGTTGTGCTTTGGGCTCCGAGTAGCCCCAGCCTTGAGCACCTCCTGCACCGAAGATTGTTGGCATCCACTCCACGAGTGACCCGTGGGCCAGCTTCAAGTGCGACCACTTGAGGCTCCTTCGCGATCACTAGCCCGTTGGCTAGCAGGTCCCCACGAAGGCAACTCCTTTTCTAATTGAGCTTTCTTGGTTGCTCCAGACATGCCCTGACTTACCCTCGCTGGGTGAGTCCCTCAGACCTTGCTGGTCTGCACTGCAGTCCTTTCTCTGAATTCCAGTGACTTGCCATTGCCAAGGCTTGTTGGGTCCATTCTGGTTGCCGACACCGCAGCACTCGACAGACTTCGTGGGACAGCTCGAATCCAGCTCATGGACTTTGTCGACGCCTCCTGGACCTCGTGGCTGAAGAGTCAAGACACCCATCAACTCACCTGAAGCACCCGACATCTGTGGGCATTGGTCCATCCTGCACTTGGTCACTGGCTGTGACCCAGACTCTGTCCCCTCTGCTTTCAGGTTCCTTCCATTCTAGATCTAGGCTTGGATCTCTTCGTACACTTCTCCTCTTCATGGCAGCAGCAGTTCTTTGCAGGCTCCCATTGAAATAGACGACGCGACCCGTCACCAAAAGATACCTATGCACCCGGCTTCCCTGGGTGAGGTAACTCGAGTACTCCGGTGCTCTCGTGGGTGCTAGCCCTAGAACTTCTTAAGTCCAAAATGGTTTGGTCCTGACTCAATTAGAAGTGTCCCTAATCTTTAAATTTCCAACCGCAACATTGCCCATAGAAGCTAACGGGAACCCGCGGCTGTGTTTACACACTGCATACAGTCCCCGTGGGTCCCCTGTGTCACTACCTTAGGTGGTTCCTTGGGGTCCCAGTGATTCTACAGGCTCTAGGCCTAGTGTCTATTCAAGTCGTGGTTCTTATACCACTTTTTTGGTATATGGATTGGTACGCCCCAGGACCCAAACGTGTATTTGTGCTATTACTGATTATTGCCAACTTGTAAACAAAGTACTTCGAACTCCAGTCTCATAAAGAGACTAGAGGGGTGTGTTTTATACTAAATACATATATTTTAAATATATACCTGGTGTGGTTGTCTTTTCATTTGATCATTCAAGAGATTATAGACTGGTAAAACAAGCTGCTTTACATTCCTTCAAGACTTAGCCTGAAGGCTGCTCTCCATAGCGACCACTAGGATAGCTTTCAATAAAGGTTGTCTTTAACCATTCACCATAAGGGGTTGTTTGGACTGATACAGGGCGCCCACTAGAACTAGTGGACAGCATATATCAGGCCACCTTCTCATAGGTTGGGAACATGTATAAGATTAATGTGAAGGTTCCTGCCCCTAGATTGGCATTGGTGCTTCTGGAGTTGATTCCCAGGGACCAGAAGGGATTTGTCAGGAGTCAACAAACAAAAACATGGAGCATAATTCAACTCGGTCGAAAGAATCGACCGGGAAAAACACCCCATGGCTTTCATATCTCTAGATGCAGAAAGGACTTTTGACAGGGTGAACTGGTCCTTTATGAAGGAATATACGAGATTTGGAGAAAGGTTTGTCCAGAGGACTGTGGCGTCCTATCAAGCACCCACAACAACAATGTTTGTAAATGGAGTCTTCTCAGATGGTTCTCGCTGGGGAGGGGTAGAAGCCAAAGGTACCCCTTGTCCCCGATCCAATTCATTCCAGCATTTGACCCTTAGGCAAATCAGTAAGGGCCTTGGAACAGATCAAAGCAGTGACCTTCGGAGGGAGGGACACTGAATTACACTATGTGCAGTCAACACCATTAGACACCAAGATCTACTCTAAAGCCATTCTCTTCTGCAAGAGAATGGTATTTTGGGCACCTACTGAGCTGTTAATGATTCCTGGGGAAACTGTGGTGGTGGCATTGGATACTTCTTCCAGTGACTCAGCATTACGTCTAGTCTCTTGAACGGCTTGTCCTACAACATCGTGGGAAACAGAATAGAAAAGAATCTGATGGTTTTGGAAATCTTGTGGCATCTGCTTTGCAGAGGATTAACAGCAGAATGTCTGACAGTGGGGATGAGGTAATCCAGTGCAGTGACCCCAGGCCACTCCTGACCCAGTGGAAAGACCCCGGGCCACTCCTGGCCCAGTGGAGTGCTCCCGGGCCACTCCTGACCCAGTGGAGTGACTCCAGGTCACTCCTGGAACCCAAGCCACTCCTGACCCAGTGCAGTGACCCCAGGCCACGTCTGACCCAGTGCAGTTACCCCAAGCCACACATGACCCAGGTCAGTGATTCCAGGCCACTCCAGCCCAGTGCAGTGACCCCAGGTCACTCCTGATCCAGTGGAGTGCTCCCGGGCCACTCCGACCCAGTGGAGTGACCCCAGGCCACTCCTCTCTCAGTAGAGTGACTCCGGGCCACTCCTGACCCAGTGGAGTGACCCCAGGTCACTCATGGAACCCAAGCCACTCCTGACCCAGTGCAGTGACCCCAGGCCACTTCCGACCCAGTGGAGTGACCCCAGCTCACTCCTGGACCCCAGGTCACTCCTGACCCAGTGCAGTGACCCCAGTCCACTCTTGACCCAGTGCAGTGAACCCAGGCCACTCCTGACCCAGTGGAGGCACCCAGGCCACCCCTGACCCAATGCACTGACCCCAGGCCACTCCTGACCCAGTGCAGTGACCCCAGGCCACTCCTGACCCAGTGCAGTGACCCCAGGCCACTTCCGACCCAGTGGATTGACCCCAGGCCACTCCTGACTCAATGCAGTGACCCCAGTCCACTCTTGACCCAGTGTAGTGACCCCAAGCTACTCCTGACCCAGTGTAGTGTCCCCAGGCAACTCCTGACGTGATGGAATGACCCCAGGCCACTCCTGGACTCCAGGCCAATACTTACCCAGTGCAGTGACTCCGGGCCACACCTGACCCAGTGGAGTGACCCCAAGCCACTCCTGACCCAGTGCCGTGGCCCCAGGCCACTCCTAGCCCAGTGTAGTGACCCCAGACCACTTCTGACCCAGTGTAGTGACCCACAGGCCACTCCTAACCCAGTGGAGTGTATAAGCTACCTCTGACCCAGTGGAGTGACCCCGGGCCACTCCTGACCAGTGGAGTGACCCCGCGCCACTCCGACCCAGTGGAGTGAGCCCAGGACACTCCGACCCAGTGGAGTGACCCCAGGCCACTCCTGAAACCCAGGCCACTCCTGATCCAGTGGAGTGACCCCAGGCCACTCCTGACTCAATGCAGTGACCCCAGTCCACTCTTGACCCAGTGTAGTGACCCCAAGCCACTCCTGACCCAGTGTAGTGTCCCCAGGCAACTCCTGACGTGATGGAATGACCCCAGGCCACTCCTGGACTCCAGGCCAATACTTACCCAGTGCAGTGACTCCGGGCCCCACCTGACCCAGTGGAGTGACCCCAAGCCACTCCTGACCCAGTGCCGTGGCCCCAGGCCACTGCTAGCCCAGTGTAGTGACCCCAGGCCACTTCTGACCCAGTGTAGTGACCCACAGGCCACTCCTAACCCAGTGGAGTGTATAAGCTACCTCTGACCCAGTGGAGTGACCCCGTGCCACTCCTGACCAGTGGAGTGAGCCCAGGACACTCCAACCCAGTGGAGAGACCCCAGGCCACTCCTGGAACCCAGGCCACTCCTGATCCAGTGGAGTGACCCCAGGCCACTCCTGAAACAGTGCAGTTACCCCGAGGCCACTCCTGGCCCAGTGAAGTGTATAGGCCACCTCTGTGAGACGTTGGCCTGGCATATGCTTTCCACTAGTTGTAGTGGGCAACATGCACCAGTCCAAACAACCCTTATTGATGATAGGTTTAAAGACAACCTTTATTGAATGCTATCCTAGTGGTAGCAATGGAGAGCAGCCTTCAGGCTAAGTCTTGAAGGTTTGTAAAGCATCTTGGTTTACCAGATTATAACCTCTTGAATAACTACATGAAAGGAGAACCACACAAGCTTTTTATTTCTAAACACTCTACTAATCCCTTTATGAGATTAAAGAGCAAGGCACACAATAATACAGTTCTAAAACGACAGTAAATAGCACAATATACAATAGGCCCTAGGGGAGGACCAAACCATATATTAGGAAAGTGGTATAAGAACCACGAGTTGACTAGACACAGTGCCTAGAGTACGTAGAATCTCTTGGACCCCAAGGAACCACTCAAGGTAGTGACACAGGAGACCCACGGGGGACGTGTGCAGTGAGAGAACACAGCCACAAGCCCAGTACTATTCTATGGGAAAGTCGCAGTTGGAATTTTAGAAGTTAAGGACACTTAGGAGAGGACTTTGAGCAAACCCCTTTAGACTTAGGGGTTTCTAGGGCCAGCACCCACAGGAGCACCGGAGTACTCGAGTTACCTCACCCAGGGAAGCCGGGTGCATAGGTGTCAAATGGTGTCGGAAATTGTCTTTGATTTCAATGGCGATCTGCTGCAAAGTGCTACTTTCGGGAAGGAGAGAAGTGTCCGGTGTGATCCAAGCCAGGATCGAAGATCAGAAGAACCTGAAAGCAGAGGGGACCTCATCGCCGTCACAGACGACATCACAACGGCGGTCCTCATCCTCCTGGACCTCTCCGCCGCCTTCGACACTGTCTGCCACCAAACACTATGCACACGCCTCCACGACGCAGGGATCCGAGACAAAGCCCTGGATTGGACCACCTCCTTCCTCTCCGGCAGAACCCAGAGCGCCCGCCTCCCCCCATTTTGATCCGAAGCCTCCGAGATCATCTGCGGCGTACCCCAGGGATCTTCCCTCAGCCAGACACTGTTCAACATCTACATGGCTCCACTCGCACGCATCGCCTGACAGCACGACCTCAACATAATCTCCTATGCCGACGACACTCAACTGATCCTTTCCCTCACCAAGGACCCCCTCACGCCAAATCCAACCTACACGAAGTAATGAAAGCCATCGCCGACTGGCCGACTGGATGAAGTGCAGCCAATTTAAGCTGAACACAGACAAGACGGAGATCCTCATCCTCGGCACCAACCCATCAGCCTGGGACGACTCCTGGTGGCCCTCATCACTAGGGGCACCCCCGACACCAACAGACCACGCACGCAACCTGGGAGTCATCCTCGACTCAACGCTCACCATGACCAAGCAACTCAATGCAGTTTCCTCCTCCTGCTTCAAAACCCTCCGCATGCTCCGCAAGATCTACAGGTGGATCCCGACAGACACAAGAAGAACTGTCACCCAGGCCCTCGTCAGCAGCAGACTCGACTACGGAAACGCCCTCTATGCAGGAGCCCCGACCAAGCTCATCAAATGACTGCAAAGAATCCAAAACGCCTCTGCACGCCTGATCCTCGACATTCCACGCCACAGCCACATCACCCCCACTGAAAAACCTGCACTGCCTCCCCGTCGACAAGAGAATCTCCTTAAAACTCTTGATCCACGCACACAAGGCACTCCACAAGACCGGCCCAGCCTACCTCAACAGTCGACTCTCCTTCTACGTTCCCAACAGTCACCTCCGCTCCCCCGACCTCTCCCTGGCCACCGTCCCGCACATCCGGAGAACCACCACCGGAGGCAGATCCTTCTCACACCGCGCCGCCAAGATATGGAACTCCCTTCCCCTCAACCTACGACAGACCCAAGACCTGCTGACCTTCAGGAGACGACTCAAGACCTGGCTATTCGACCAGTAGCGGCAACCACCCCCCTCCTCTCCCTCAGCGCCTTGAGACCCTCGCGGGTAAGTAGTGCGCTTTACAAATCTTGTGATTGATTGATTGACAGTGTCTGGGTCGCTTGCCAGTGACCAGGGGCACGATAGACAAATGCCTACCGATGTTGGGTGTTTCAGGTGCGAAGAGGTGAAGCTTGACTCTGCAGCCACGAGGACCAGGAGGTGTTGACAACAAGCAGGAGCTAGATTTGAGCTGTCCCACAAAGGATGTCGAGTGCTGCGGTGTCGGTGCCCGGATTGGACCCAACAAGCCTTGGAAACAGCAACCCACGCAGGAAGAGAAAATATGTTTTGGTGCGGACAGGCAAGGTCCTGGGGACTCCCCAAGCGATGGAGAGTCAGGGTACATCTGGAGGAACCAGGTAAGCCCAATTAAAGTTAAAGTTAAATTCACAGGGACCCACCAGTCGGCGGACCAGGGATCGCGAAGGAACCTCAAGAGAAAACACAGAGGGCCAGTTCACGGAACACTCGTGGAGTGTAGGCGGGCAATCTTCGGGGCAAATGCTTCTCGGGGTCAGGGCTACAAGTAACCCAAAGCTCAGCCGTAGGAGTCGTTGGAAAGCTGATGCTTCTACAAATGGTCGCGGTGTCCAGGGGTTTGGGTTGCACGGTCTTCCACGAGTGATACAGGCCTCAGAATTGTGAGTGCACAGATCAACCTCAGAGACCAAGGAAACCCACCTCCTGTGTTGCTAAATTTTTCGGAGTCCAGCGGGAGCTTCGGAGATGCAAACCGGACTGATGCATCTTTGGTGCATACCAAGCAGGGGAGTAACTCCTTTACTCTCCAAGAGAGATTCTTCAGTCATCTAGTTCAGTGTAGATCGTCGAAGTTCCAGGATTCCGTATCAGCGGACATCCAGGTGTAATCTAAAGTTATATAGCCAGGGGTTACTTTCTTATTCCCAAGGAAGGGGTTGGATAAACTCTAGGGACCCACCTATGGGAGGGTAAGGAAAGAGGGGTGGCTACACCCATTTCCTTTGTCCAATGTTGCACCAGAGGAGGGGCTGGTAGCCCCTGCAACCAGTTTGAACTGGACTATGCACAGGGACACCAAATGTGCCACCAGTGCTGAACTTCAAAGCACTCTTGGAGTGCACCCACCCAGCCCTAATACACTAAAGCCTTTCTGGGAGGTGGTGACACCTACCTGTGACACGGCACCTATTGTCTAGGCCTCCCCTGCCGGAGTTTCATCCAGCAGCAGGAGGGCAGACTCAGGTCTGTGGCTGGCAGCATCCATTTTGTGATGCCAGGGCTCTGTTAGCTGGTACCGGGTATACCGGTGCTGTCATGTCTCTCCCTCTAGAAGGGTGGGATCATAGTCCCACACCAGTTACTGGTGTGGGACTATGGTTCCAAGGTGTTTGATACCAAACACGACATGTTTCCGTGCAGCCATCCCAAAGTTAGCATTTACCGTTTGGTTATAATGCACTTAAGAGTATATGGTTTGGCTGCATCACAAACAACCCTAGAAAAAAGGTTCCGAAGGCTGCACAGGGGCTCGGCTCATGCATGGGCACCCTCTCACATAAAGCCCAGCACCCTGCCTTCAGGATTAGTAAGGCCTGCCATAGGGGTGACTGATAGGTTTATATGTGCAGTGATATGGAGAGATATAGTGAACCTATACCTCAGTAAGGGGTGCATGCACCACCTTACCCAAGCTGCAGTAGCAGTCCTGTGGTGTCATTTTGGAAGGCCTCCCAGGGGTGGCATAATACATGCTGCAGCCCCTGGTAGGCCTCTGGGGTACCTATGCCCTGGGTACATAGTATGCCATATACTAGGGACTTATAAGGGTACCCCCAGAACGCAATCTGGAGTGTACCTAAAGAGGCAGAGTAAAGCTGAGACCCGCAGCCCTCGTGAGTAGCGTAGAACCGGAACTCCTGGTCACCGTGCACTTTTGCAAGTGCATTGACTTCTCAACGTCTCTTGAAGTCGTGCTTGGGGTTACTTGTAGCCCCCACCTCGAGCAGAGAATCCACCAAAGATTGTCGGCCTAGTCACCCCGAGTGACCCGTGGGCCGCCATTTTGTGTTTCCTCTCAAGGTTCCTTTGTGATCCTTGGTCCGTTGACTGGTGGGTCCCTGAGAAGGCAACTTTGATTTTCCTTGGGCTTCCCTGGTTGCTCCAGACGTGCCCTGACTCCCCACCAAGTGGTTAGTCCCTCAGACCTTGGTGGTCTGCAGCAAAGCATCTTTCTCCTTTCTGAGTGGGTTGCTGTTGCCAAGGCTTGTTGTGTCCAATACGGGCACCGACGCTGCAGCACTCGACATCCTTCATGAGACAGCTCGAATCCAGCTCCTGGTTGTCCTCGACGCCTCCTGGTGCTCATGTGGAAGAGTCAAGCTTCATCTTCTTCACCTGAAATCTCCCGACATCGGTGGGCATCCGCCTATCATCCTTCTGGACACTGGCAAGTGACCCAGACTCTGTCCCCTCTGCTTTCAGGTTCTTCTCGACTTTGATCCAGGCTTCGATCTCTTTGGACACTTAGCATCCTCCCGGCAGCAGCACTTCTTTGCCAGCTCCGATTGAAATAGATGACGCAACCCAACACCATTTGACACCTATGCACCCGGCTTTCCTGAGTGAGGTAACACAAGTACTCCGGTGCTCCCATGGGCGTTGACCGTAGAACTTCCTAAGTCCCAGAGAGTTTGGTCCTGACTCATTTCTAAGTGTCCCTAATCTTAAAAAATCTAACCGCGACTTTCCCCATAGAAGCTAACGGGAGCTCACGCCTTTGTTCTCACACTGCACACGGCCCCCGTGGGTCCCCTGTGTCACTACCTTGGGTGGTTCTTTGGGGTCCCAGCGATTCCACAGGCTCTAGGCCTTGTGTCTTGTTAAGTCGTGGTTCTTATATCATTATTTTAGTATATGGTTTGGCTCACCCCTAGGGTCTGACATGTATTTGTGCTATTTTACTGTACTATTTGACGTGTAACTTTTGTGTTTTGACCTCTAGTCTCATAAAGAGACTAGGAGGGTGTGTTTAGAAATAAATACATATATTTTATATATATACCGGGTGTCGGTATCTTTCATTCAGCCATTCAAGAGATTATAGACTGGTAAAACAAGCTGCTTTACATTCCTTCAAGACTTAGCCTAAAGGCTGCACTCCATAGCTACCACTAGGATAGCTTTCAATAAAGGTTGTCTTTAACCTATCATCAAGAAGGGCTTGTTTGGACTGATACAAGGTGCCCACTATACCTAGTGGACAGCATATACCTGGCCAACTTCTCACATTGGTGTGCAGCGAGTGTGATTCCAGCTTGCTATTGGTTTACCAGATAATCTAAATTGAGTGACTAAATGAAAACCACTAAAGGTACCCTAGGTACATATAATACAAGCTTTAGAATACAGTACGTTCTACTGAACTTGGAGTTGTGTATTAAGGGCTTAGCACACCCTTTCTACAACTCAAGAGTTTAGTAGGCCACACTAGAGTAGGTAGTGCAATACACCACACCTCACTTGTAATGTCTTCAAGGCCAGGAACCAGTGGGTCCCTGCCAGAAGCCAATGGGCTTCTTGTCTCCAAGTATGATTACCTCCCATTCATGGAACTGAGAGCATTATGCACTACTAGGAAACTGAGGACAGGCAAAAGTCCAACCACCCAGCATCTCATAGAGGTACTCAGGCTGGATGATCTCAGAAGACCTGCTGGGTCTGAAGGGGCAGGCAGAGTGGGTGGGACAGCACATGAGGAAGGGCGTAGGGGTGAAATTACCCATGACCCGACCTCTAATGCTGACCAGAAGGATGACAATAATCTTGACCTGGAAAATCCAGCTCCCCTGGAAGATGAGGGGGAGGGCCACAATAGCCCCATCTTTGTCCCTCCAGGAAGAGTTGGTGGTGGGCCTAGAAGGTCTAGATCTCCCTCAGTGGAGTCTATCCATTCTGGTTCATCTACAGGGACCTCTATTTCTTCTCATAGGAGGGAAACCTCACAGGAGAGGAGAGAGAGACTGCTGATGTATGAGGAAGCACAGCTCAAAATCAGAAAGCAGCAGGTAGCCCTAGATAAGGAGGCCCTAGAGCTCTACAGAGCTAGAAAAAAGATGGGACTAGAGTCACATGGTGGCAGCAACTTCCCTAGAGATAGGAAGAGGTCTCATGACCATAGAAACCTGAATAAGATCGTCCCTTTTTTTTACCAGAGTGGGGATGACATCCACAAATGGATAACTGCATTGGAAAGGGCCTGTAAAGTTCAAAGGGTCCCCCAGAAGCAGTGGGCAGCAATCTTATGGCTCTGCTTTGCAGACAAGGGTAGAGATAAACTCCTCACTGTTAAAGAGGAGGAGGCAGATGATTATAACAGTCTGAAAAGTGCATTGATTGAAGGGTTTGGCCTAACCACTGAACAATACAGGTTAAAGTTCAGAGATACCCAAAAGGCACAGAATCAAGACTGGGTAGAATTTGTAGCTTGTGCTACTAAGGCTCTGGAGGGTTGGTTACTTGGCAGCAAAGTGCATGACTTCCAAGGATTGTACAATTTGATTATGAGGGAGCAGATCCTTAATAACTGCCAAAATCAGCTGTTGCACCAGTACCTGGTGAACTCAAATCTGACCTCTCCCCAAGAATTGGGAAAGAAGGCAGACAAGTGGGTCAGAACCAGGGTGAGGCAAAAGGTACAGAACCAAGGTGGTGAATCAAAGAAGCAAGATCCTAAAAAACTCTGACAAGGGTGGGGAGAAAGGTAAAGACCAGAAATCTTCACAATGTCCCCAATAATCTTCTTCAGGGGGGGATTCCCAGTCAGGAAACGGAAAAGGCTAAGGAAAATACTCCAACCACCACCAATGCCCCTAAGGCACCTGTTCCCCCTAGTACAGTTACAATTGGTGGTGGGAATACACAGAATAAGGGTAAAGTAGGGTTGTCCCTGGTTTCTGAGATGGACTCTGGCCTACTCAGAGTTCCAACTCAGGCTGTGCTAGTCAGTGATGGGTGCATGGATATGTCCCCCTTTGTGAGCCCCAGTAACCTGGGCAAATACAGACAGCAGCCTTGAATTCATGGAGTAGAAGCTTGGGCATTCAGGGACACAGGAGCAAGTGTCACTATGGTGACAAAATATCTTGTGGATCCTGGGCAGATTATACTTGGTGAAATGTACCAAGTGACCAATGCTAGCAATGTCAGAACAGACCATTCTCTGGCAGTTGTTAACTTCTCCTGGGAAGGGGTAACTGGCCTTAAGAAGGTTGTGGTAAGTGCAGACCTACCAGTACAGCGCTTGCTTGGCAATGATCTGGAAACTTCAGCTTGGGCTGAAGTGGAGCTCAGGACACATTCATAAATGTTAGGGATCCCTGCACATGTCTTTGCTGTGACCAGGTCACAGGCAAAAATGTCAAAAGCTGGACAGGCCCTGGATTCTGGAATAATGGACCAGGTGCCTCACAAGAGGAGGAGCAGTAGGGTTATGGCAGAGCCTTCCCACCTGACTCAGAATGCTGATCAGTCTCCTCATGGAGATGATCTTGAGCCTGAAGCAGGAACTGTCCCAGAGGAGCTTGAACCTGACCAGGTTGAGTTTTTTGGGACAGGGGGCCCTTCCAGGTCTGACCTGAGCCAGGAGAAGAAAACCTGCCCCTCTCTTGTCACCCTCAGACAGCAAGCTGCTGATGAGGCTGCTGGGAATGCTAGTGGCACCCATAAAGGTTATTGGGATGATGGACTCCTTTACTCAGAGAGTAGAGACCCCAAGCCTGGTGCATCCAGGAGGTTGGTTTTACCTCTGGAGTTTAGGGATTTCCTATTGACACTAGCCCATGATATTCCCCTAGCAGGACACTTAGGACAGAACAATTGTTCCTTACATTCACTGGCCACACACGTCTGAAGACACAAAGGAGTTAAGTCGCTCCTGTGTAACCTACCAAGCCAGTGGCAAAGCTGGTGGCACTACAAAGGCCCCCCTGATACCACTACCTGTGGTGGGGGTTCCCTTTGAGAGGATTGGGATTGACATTGTTGGTCCCATGGATCCTCAAACAGCATCTGGGCAAAGGTGGATCATGCCACCAGGTATCCAGAAGCTATTCCCCTAAGGACCAAGGCAAGAGCTCTCTTGAGTGTGTTCTCAAGAGTAGGTTTTCCTACGGAGGTAGTATCTGACAGACGCAAACTTTATGTCAAGTTACTTAACTTCAATGTGGAAGGAGTGTGGAGTGAATTACAAATTCACCACACCCTATCACCCACAATGCAACTGTTTAGTTGAAAGGTTCAACAAAACCTTAAAGGGCATGATCAAAGGACTCCCAGAGAAGCTTAGGCGAAAATGGGACCTTCTCTTGCCCTGCTTTTTATTTGGATACAGGGAGGTGCCTCAGAAGGGGGTTGGCTACAGCCCTTTTGAACTTCTGTTTGGTCACCCTGTCAGGGGTCCATTGTGTTTGGTGAAGGAAGGATGGGAGTTATCTCTCAAGCCCCCAAAGCAAGTCATAGTGGACTATGTACTTGGTCTCCACTCCAGGATGGCTGAGTACATGAAAAAGGCAAACAAAAACCTTGAGGCTAGCCAGGAACTGCAAAAAGGCTGGCATGACCAAAAGGCTGTACTGACTGTTTACCAGCCAGGACAGAAAGTGTGGGAGTTGGAGCCTGTGGCCCCAGCAGCTCTCCAGGACAAGTGTAGTGGACCCCACACTATTGTTTAACAGAAAGGGGAGGTTACCCACTTGGTCGACCTTGGAACCCCTAGGAGTCCCCATAGGGTTCTCCATTTCAACAGGCTGAAGCCATATGTGGACAGGGCTGACATGGGCTTGCTCATGGCAACTGACGAGGGACAGGAGGAAGAGAGTGACCCACTCCCTGACCTCCTCTCACAGAACCCTGATGATGGGTCAGTTGATGGTGTAGCCTTGGCAGGCAGCCTCACTGCCCAGCAGCAAACGGATTGCAGACAGGTTCTCAATCAGTTCAGACACATGTTTTCACTGACTCCAAGTCAGACTACCTGGTGCACTCATGAAGTGGACACTGGGGACAGTCTGCCTATTAGAAATAAGATTTATAGGCAACCTGGCCATGTCAGGGACTGTATCAGGACAGAAGTCCAGAACATGTTGGATCTGGGTGTGATTGAGCCCTGAGATAGCCCTTGGGCTAGTCCAGTAGTCCTTGTGCCAAAACCTCACACCAGGGGTGGAAAAAGAGAGATGAGGTTGTGTGTGGACTACAGGGGTCTCAATGCAGTCACTAGGACTGATGCCCATCCAATACCAAGGGAAGATGAGCTTATAGATACTTTGGCCTCGGCCAAGTACCTTAGCACATTTGACTTGACAGCTGGCTACTGGCAGATCAGACTAGCTGATGACGCAAAGCCAAAAACAGCATTTTCTACCCCTAGTGGGCATAATCAATTTCTGGTAATGCCCTTTGGTTTGAAGAATGCACCTGCCGCTTTCCAAAGGTTGGTGAATACAGTTCTCACAGGCCTGGAAGCCTTTAGTGCAACATATCTAGATGATATTGCTGTCTTTAGCTCCACCTGGGAGGATCACCTGGACCACCTAAGGAATGTTTTAGAGGCCCTGCAAAAAGCAGGCCTGACTATCAAGGCTACCAAGTGCCAGATAGAGTCAGGTTGTGTACCTGGGCCACCTTGTAGGTGGAGGCCAGGTTCAACCATTGCAGAGGAAGATCCAGACCATAATGGAACGGACTGCTCCAACTACCCAGACTCAAGTGAGAGCGTTTTTAGGCCTGACTGGGTACTATAGGAGATTTGTCAAAGGGTATGGATCGATAGTGACACCCTTGAATGACTTAACTTCCATGAAAATGCCCAAAAAGGTTCAGTGGACAGCTAGCTGTCAAAAGGCATTTGATAACCTGAAGCAGGCCATGTGTACTGCTCCCATTCTGCAGAGTCCTGACTACTCCAAAAAATTCATTGTTCAAACTGATGCATCTGAATTGGGGGTTGGGGCTGTACTGTCACAATTGAATGAAGAAGGTCAGGATCAGCCAGTAGCTTTCATATGCAGAAGGCTGACACCAAGAGAGAAACGTTGATCAGCCATTGAGAGGGAGGCCTTTGCTGTGGTTTGGGCTCTGAAGAAGTTGAAGCCATACTTGTTTGGTACTCATTTCCTTGTTCAGACAGACCATAAGCCCCTCTTATGGCTAAAACAAATGAAGGGTGAAAACCCCAAACTGCTTAGGTGGTCCATTTCCCTACAGGGGATGGACTTTACAGTGGAACATAGACCTGGTAGAAACCATGCCAATGCAGATGGACTCTCTAGGTCTTTCCACTTAGAACATGAAGACTCAACTGGTCAAGGTTAGTTTAATGTCCCTGCGTTTGGGGGGGGGGAGGGGGGTTGCGTAGGAGAGTAGGATCTGCTTCACATGGGTACCTCCACTTTTTGCTGGTGTTTCACTGTTTTTCGACCTTAGTCTGGCTGTGGCCTTGCTAATCAGGACCACAGCCTAGCTGCTTCCTCTCTAAAATGGTTCCAATGTACATTAGGTACAGATCTAATTGGATTCTGGGGTGCCTTATAAGCCCCTAGTATATGGTATACTATGCACCTAGGGCATAGGTACCTCAGAGGCCTACCAAGGGCTGCAGCATGTATTATGCCACCCCTGGGAAGCACTCCAAAGTGACACCACAGGTCTGCTACTGCAGCCTGGGTATGGGTGTGATTGCACCCCTTACTGGGGTATAGGCTACCTATATCACTACCCTATATAGAAACATATAAACCTATAAGCCAATCCTACAGCAGGCCTTGACAATCCTGAAGGCAGAGTGCTTGGTTTTATGTGAGAGGGTGCCCAAGCATGAGCTGAGCCCCTCTGCAGCTTTCGGAAATACTTCCGTATGGCTGTTCTGTGATACAAAACTTGTCGTGTTTGGTGTCAAACGCTTTGGAATACTACCCCCCCCCCCCCCCCGCCAGTGCTGGCGGCGGGGGTAGCATTCCACCCTTCTAGAGGGAGAGACATGTTCACACTGGCTTAACCCGGTTAAAACTTTCCAAAGCCCTGGCATCACAAAATGGATGCCTCTGCCACAGACTCGGTTCTGGCCTCCTGCTGCTGACTGAAACTCCGGCAGGGGAGGACTGGACAATAGGTTTCTTGTCGAGGGGAGGTGTGACCACCTCCCCAGACAGGCAGATGTGTATTGGGGCAGGGTGAGTGCATTCAGAGAATGCTTTTGAGACACAGCCTGGGGCACACAAGGTGTCCCTGTGCATAGCCCAGTTCAAACCGGTTGCAGGGGCACTCAGCCCCGGCTCTGGCGCAAAACTGGACAAAGGGGAAGGGGTGTAACCACCCCCACCCCAGGCCCACCCATAGGTGGGGCCTTAGAGTTAGTCCATCCCCTAAACTTAGTATAAGTATAAGAATCCAGTCCCTAGGACTTTAGATTACCCTGGACAAACCTCTGCAACATATATCCTGGACCTTTGACTTTCTATCACGACTAGAAGACGGAAGAAATCTCCCTTAGGGTCAAGGAGTGACTCCCAGGCTTGGCAGGCACCAAAGAAGCAACTGACCGGTCTGCAATTCTGAAGCTCCCGCCGGACGCCGAAGTCTCTGCATCCCCAGAGGTAGATTTCTGGACTTCCCCGAGGCTACCCTGAGTCCACAGCAAAGCTGAGGCCCGTGGCCATCATGGGTAACATGGAACCGTGACCCCTGGACACTGTGAACTTTTGCAGCAACACTACCTTCCTGGTCATCCTTGAAGTTGTGCTTTGGGCTCCGAGTAGCCCAAGCCTTGAGCACCGAAGATTGTTGACCTCCACTCCACGAGTGACCCGTGGGCCAGCTTCAAGTGCGACCGCTCAATACTCCTTCGCCATCACTAGCCCGTTGGCTAGCAGGTCCCCACGAAGGCAACTCCACTTCTGCTTGGGCTTTTCCAGTTGCTCCAGACTTGCTCTTACTTACCCTTGTTGGGTGATTCCATCAGACCTTGCTGGTCTGCACCGCAGTCCTTTCTCTGATTTCCTATGACTTGCCGTTGCCAAGGCTTGTTGGGTCCTTTCTGGTCACCGACACCGCAGCACTCGACAGACTTCGTGGGGCAGCTTGAATACGGCTTGTGGACTTCCTTGACGCCTCCTGGACCTCGTGGCTGAAGAGTCAAGACACCCATCAAGTCACCTGAAGCACCCGACATCTGTGGGCATTGGTCCATTCTGCCCTCGGTCACTGGCAAGTGACCCAGACTCTGTCCCCTCTGCTTTCAGGTTCCTTACATCCTAGATCAAGGCTTGGATCCCTCTGGACACTTCTCCTCTTCACGGCAGCAGCAGTTCTTTGCAGGCTTCCATTGGAATCGACGACGCGACCCGACACCAAAAGACACCTATGCACCCGGCTTCCCTGGGTGAGGTAACTCGAGTACTCCGGTGCTCTCGTGGGTGTTAACCCTAGAACTGTCTAAGTCCAAAAGGGTTTGGTCCTGAATCGATTAGAAGTGTCACTAATCTTTAAAATTCCAACCGCGACATTCCCCATAGAAGATAACAGGACACTGCATACGGCTCCCGTGGGTCCCCTGTGTCACTACCTTGGGTGGTTCCTTGGGGTCCCAGCGATTCTAGAGGCAATAGGCATACTGCCTATTTCAGTCGTGGTACTTAGACCACTTTTTTAGTATATGGTTTGGCATGCCCCTAGGGCCCAAACGTGTATTTGTGCTTTTACTGATGCTTAAACACTTGTAACTAAAGTACTTCGAACTCCAGTCTCATAAAGAGACTAGAGGGGTGTGTGTTATATTAAATACATATATTTTAAATATATACCTGGTGTGGTTGTCTTTTCATTTGAACATTCAAGAGATTATAGACTGGTAAAACAAGCTGCTTTACATTCCTTCAAGACTTAGCGTGAAGGCTGCTCTCCATAGCTCCCACTAGGATAGCTTTCATATAAGGTTGTCTTTAACCTATCACCATAAGGGGTTGATTGGACTGATATAAGGTGCCCACTAGAACTAGTGGACAGCATATATCAGGCCACCCTCTCACAGTGGTGGACCATGCCACTAGATACCCAGAGGCAATCCCACTTAGGACCACTACAGCACCTGTGGTGGCAAGAGCTCTCTTGGGTGTATTCTCAAGAGTAGGCTTCCCTAAGGAGGTAGTATCTGACAGAGATGCAAACTTCATGTCTAGTTACTTGACTGCAATGTGGAAGGAGTGTGGAGTGAACTACAAGTTCACCACACCCTATCACCCGCAATGCAATGGTTTAGTTGAAAGATTCAACAAAACCTTAAAGGGCATGATCAAAGGTCTCCCAGAAAAGCTTAGGCGAAGATGAGACATCCTTTTGCCCTGACTTTTGTTTGCCTACAGGGAGGTGCCACAAAAGGGGGTTGGTTACAGCCCTTTTCAAACTTTTGTTTGGCCATCCTGTTAGAGGTCCTTTGTGTATGGTGAAGGAGGGATAGCAGTTACCTCTCAAACCCTCTAAACAGGACATAGTGGGCTATGTACTTGGTCTCCGCTCCAGGATGGCTGAGTATATGAAAAAGGCAACTAAAAACATTGAGGCTAGCCAGGAGTTACAAAAGGCCTGGCATGACCAAAAGGCTGTACTGACTGTTTACCAGCCAGGACAGAAAGTGTGGGTATTGGAGCCTGTGGCCCCAGCAGCCCTCCAGGACATATGGAGTTGACCCCATACAATAGTTGAACAGAAAGGAGAGGTCACCTACTTGGTAGACCTTAGCACCCCTAGGAGTCTCCACAGGGTACTTCATGTCAACAGACTAAAACCATATGTTGACAGAGCAGACATGGGCTTGCTCATGGCAACTGATGAGGGACAGGAGGAAGAGAGTGACCCACTCCCTGACCTACTCTCTCAGAACCCTGATGATGGAGTAGATGGTGTAGCCTTGGCAGGTAGCCTCACTGTCCAGCAACAAACGGACAGCAGAAAACTTCTCAGCCAGTACAGACATATGTTTTCTCTGACTCCAAGTCAGACTACCTGGTGCACTCATGAAGTGGACACTGGGGACAGTCTGCCTGTGAAGAATAAGATCTACAGGCAACCGGACCATGTCAGGGACTGTATGAGGACAGAAGTCCAAAGATGTTGGATGTGAAAGTCATTGAACCCTCAGATAGCCCTTGGGCTAGTCCAGTAGTCCTAGTACTTAAACCTCACACCAAAGATGGCAAGAGAGAGATGAGGTGTTGTGTGGATTACAGGGGTCTCAATGCAGTCACTGGGACTGATGCCGTTCCCATCCCAAGGGTAGATGAGCTAATAGATACTTTGGCCTCAGCCAAGTTTCTAAGCACATTTGACTTGACAGCTGGCTACTGGCTAATCAGACTAGCTGATGATGCAAAGCCAAGGACAGCATTTTCTACCCCTAGCGGGCACTATCAATTTGTGGTAATGCCCTTTGGTTTGAAGAATGCACCTGCCACTTTCCAAAGGTTGGTGAATCAAGTCCTTACAGGCCTGGAAGACTATAGTGCAGCATATTTAGATGATATTGCTGTCTTTAGCTCCACCTGGGAGGATCACCTGGTCCACCTGAGGAATGTTTGAGGCCCTGCAAAAAGCAGGCCTAACTATCAAGGCTTCTAAGTGCCAGATAGGGCAGAGTCAGGTTGTGTACCTGGGAGACCTTGTAGGTGGAGGCCAGGTTCAACCATTGCAGAGCAAAATCCAGGCCATAATGGACTGGGTTGCTCCAACTACCCAGACTCAGGTGAGAGCCTTCTTAGGCCTGACTGGGTATTACAGAAGATTTGTCAAGGGGTATGGCTCAATAGTGACACCCCGGAATGACTTATTCTCTAAGAAAATCTCCAAAAAGGGTCAGTGGACAGTTAGCTGTCAAAAGCCATTTGATGCCCTGAAGCAGGCCATGTGCACTGCTCCCATTCTGCAAAGTCCTGATTACTGCAAAAAGTTCAATGTGCAAACAGATGCATCTGAGTTGGGGGTAGGGGCTGTACTGTCACAGTTGAATGATGAAGGTCAGGATCAACCAGTAGCTTTCATAAGCAGAAGGTTGAGCCCCAGAGAGAGACGTTGGTCAGCCATTGAGAGGGAGGCCATTGCTGTGGTTTGTGCTCTGAATAAGTTGAGGCCATACTTGTTTGCTACTCACTTCATTGTTCAGACATACAATAAGCCCCTCTTATCGCTAAAACAAATGAAGGGTGAAAACCCCAAACTTCTCAGGTGGTCCATTTCCCTACAGGGGTGGACTATACAGTGCAAGTGTAGACCTGGGAGTAACCATGCCAATGCAGATGGACTCTCCAGATATTTCCACTTACAACATGAAGACACAATTGGTCAAGGTTAGATTAATGTCCCTGGTTGGGGGGGGGGGGGGGGGTTGTGTATGAGAGTAGGATCTGCCTCTTATGGTTACTCCCACTTTTTTCTGGTGTTTCACTGTTTTTCGACTTTCGTCTGGCTGGGACCCTGCTGTTCAGGGCCCCAGCCTAGCTGCTTCCTCTCTAAATTGATTGCATGTACTTTAGGTACACTTCACATTGGACTCTGGGGTACCCTTGTGAGTCCCTAGTATATGGTATACTATGTACCTAGGGCATAGGTACCCCAAAGGCCTACCAGGGGCTGAAGCATGTATTGTGCCACCCCGGAAAGCCCTCCAAAATGACACCATAGGTTTGCTACTGCAGCCTGGGTAAGGTGGTGCATGCACCCCTTACTGAGGTATAGGTTCACTATACCTCACCTATCACTGCACATAGTAACCTATCAGTCATCCCTATGGCAGGCCTTATCAATCCTGAAGGCAGGGTGCTTGGTTATATGTGAGAGGGTGCCCAGGCATGAGCTGAGCCCCTCTGCAGCCTTCGGAATCTCTTCTCTGGGGTTGGCAGTGGTCCAGCCTGACCATATACTCTTAAGTGCATTAGATCGTAAATGGTTAATGCTAACTTTGGACTGGCTGCACGGACACATGTCATGTTTGGTGTCAAATACATCCCACATCAATTCCTGATGTGAGGATATGATCCCACCCTTCTAGAGGGAGAGACATGGCAGTACTGGTATACCCGGTAGAAACTTAACAGAGCCCTGGCATTACAAAATGTATTCTGCAGCCACAGACACGGGTCTAGCCTCCTGCTGCTGACCGAAACTCCGGCAGGGGAGGCCTGGATGATAGGCTTCCTGTCACAGGGAGGTGTAACCACCTCCCACACAGGCTTATGTGTATTGGGGCTGGGTGGGAGCACTCTGAGTGCTTTGAAGTCCTACATTGGGGGCACATTTGGTGTCCCTGTGCATAGTCCAGCTCAAACCGGTTTAGGGGCTTCCAGCCCCTGCTCTGGCGCAAAACTGGACAAAGGAAATGGGTGTAGCCACCCCTCTTTCCAAACCCTCCCATAGGTTGGTCCCCAGAGCTAGTCCAACCCCTTCCTTGGGTATAAGTATGGAACCTCTGTAACCGGAACTTTAGATATCCCTGGAGGAAACTCTGAAGCTGAATCCTGGAACTTCGACGCTCTACTAAAGACTAGAGGATTGAAGAAATCTCCCTTGGGGTCAAGGAGTGACTCCCCTGCTTGGCAGGCACCAACGAAGCATTTTGCCGGTCTGCATCGCCAAAGCTCCCGCCGGACTCCTAAGTATTTGCAGCCCAGGAAGAGGATTTCCTGACATCTCAGAGGCCGATCCAAGTCCCCAGCAAAGCTGAGACCCGCAGCCCTTGTGAGTAGTGTGAAACCGGAACTCCTGGTTGCCGTGCACTTTTGCAAGTACATTGACTTCTCGACGTCTCTTGAAGTCGTTCTTGGGGTTACTTCTAGCCCCCACCTCGAGCAGCGAATACACCGAAGATTGACCCGTAGGCCGCCATTTTGTGTCTCCTCTCGAGGCTCCTTCGCAATCCCTGGTTCGTCGACTGGTGGGTCCCTGAGAAGGCAACTTTGATTTTCCTTAGGCTTCCCTGGTTGTTCCAGACGTGCCCTGACTCCCCACGAAGTGGTGAGTCCCTCAGACCTTGCTGTTCTGCACCGAAGCATCTTTCTCCTTTCTGCGTGGGTTGCTGTTGCCAAGGCTTGTTGTGTCCAATCCGGGCACCGACACTGCAGCACTCGACATCCTTTGGGGGACATCTCGAATCCAGCTCCTGGTTGTCCTCGACGCCTCCTGGTCCTCGTGGCTGAAGAGTCAAGCTTCACCTTCTTCACTTGAAACCTCCTGACATTGGTGGGCAACCATCTATCGTCCTCCTGGACACTGGCAAGTGACACAGACTCTGTCCCCTCTGCTTTCAGTTTCTTCTCAACTTTGATCCAGGCTTGGATCTCTTCGGACACTTTGCATCTTCCCGGTAGCAGCTCTTCTTTACCAGCTCCCATTGAAATTGACGAAGCGACCAGACACCATTTGACACCTATGCACCCGGCTTCCCTGGGTGAGGTAACACAAGTACTCCGGTGCACCCGTGGGTGTTGACCCTGGAACTTCCTAAGTCCCAAATGGTTTGGTCCTGACTCATTTCTAAGTGTCCCTTACCTTTAAAAATCTAACCACGACTTTCCCCATAGAAGCTAACGGGAGCTCGCGGCTGTGTTCTCACACTGCACATGGCCCCCGTGGATCCCCTGTGTCGCTACTTTGGGTGGCTCCTTGGGCGTCCCTGCGATTCTACAGGCTCTGGGCATTGTGTCTAGTTAAGTCGTGGTTCTTATACCACTAGTTTTGTATATGGTTTGGCTCGCCCCTAGGGCCTGACGTGTATTTGTGCTATTTTACTGTACTACTTGAAGAGTAACTTATGTGTTTTGACCTCTAGACTCAAAGAGACTAGGAGGGTGTGTTTAGAAATAAATACATATATTTTATTTATATACCTGGTGTGGTTGTCTTTCATTTAGCCATTCAAGAGATTATAGACTGGTAAAACAAGCTGCTTACACATTCCTTCAAGACTTAGCCTGAAGGCTGCTCTCCATAGCTACCACTAGGATAGCTTTAAAAAAAAAAAAAAGGTTGTCTTTAACTTATCATCAATAAGGGGTTGTTTGGACTGGTACAAGGTGCCCACTATAACTAGTGGACAGCATATACCAGGCCAACTTCTCAAATTCTTCATGTACTCAGCCATCCTGGAGCGGAGACCAAGTACATAGTCCACAATATCCGGTTTAGGGGGTTTGAGAGGTAACTCCCATCCCTCCTTCACCAGACACAAGGGACCCCTAAGTGGATGTCCAAACAGAAGCTCAAATAGGCTGTAACCAACCACCTTCTATGGAACTTCCCTGTAGGCAAATAGAAGGCAAGGCAAAAGTATGTCCCTTCTACGCCTAAGCTTTTCTGGGAGACCTTTAATCATGCCCTTTAGGGTTTTGTAGAACCTTTCAACTAACCCATTGCATTGTGGGTGATAAGGGGTGGTCAATTTGTAATGTACTCCACACAAGTAGGGCCCTTGCCACCACAGGAGCTGTAGTTGTCCTAAGGGGAATGGCTTCTGGGTACCTAGTGGCATGATCCACCACCACCAGTATAAATCTGTGCCCAGATGCTGTCTGAGGATCCATGGGCCCAACTATGTCAATCCCAACCCTCTAAAAGGGAATCCCTACCACAGGTAGTGTTATCAGGGGGGCCTTTGTTGTACCACCTGCCTTACCACTGGCTTGACAGGTGACACAGAAGCGCCAAAACTCCTTGGTGTCTTCAGACATGTGGGGCCAATGCAAGTGAGGGACAATTCTGTCCCAAGTCTTGTTTTGGCCCAGGTGTCCTGCTAAGGGAATATCATGGGCTAGTGTCAATAGGAAGCCCCTGAACTTTAGAGGTATAACCAACCTCCTGGAGGCACCAGGCTTGTGGTTTCTACTCTCCGAGTACAGGAGTCCATCATTCCAATATATCTTATGGGTTCCACTAGCATTCCCAGCAGCCTCATCAGCAGCTTGCTTTCTGAGGGGTTCAAGATAAGTGCAGCTCAGCTGCTCCTGACTCAGATCTGCCCTGGAAGGGCCCCCTGTCCTCAGGAACTCAACCTGGTCAGGATCAAGCTCATCGGGGACAGCTCCTTCTTCAGGCTTGAGATCATCTCTCTCAAGAGACTGATCTGCTTCCTGAGCCAGGGGGAAAGACACTGCCTTGCCCCTGCTGCTCCTTTTCTTGGGAGGCGCCTGGTCCATTCTTCCAGGATCCAGTGCCTGTTCAGCTTTTGACATTTTTGACTGTGACCTGGTCACAGCAAACACATGTGCAGGGATTCCCAACATTTCTGCACGAGGCCTGAGCTCCACTTCAGCCCAAGCTGAAGTTTCCAAATCATTGCCAAGCAAGCATTCAACAGGGAGGTCTGCACTTACCACAACTTTCTCCCCAGGAGAAATTAACAACTGCCATGGAATGGTCTGTCCTGACATGGCTAGCATTGGTCACTTGGTACAATGCTACATTACAGTATGATCTGCTCAGGAGCCACAAGATCTTTTGTCACCATTGTGACACTTGCTCCTGTGTCCCTGAATGCCAAAGCCTCTTTTCCATTGATTAAAGGCTGCTGTCTGTATGTGCCCAGATTACTGGGGCTCACAAAGAAGGACATACCCATGCCTCCATCACAGATCAGTACAGCCTGAGTTGGAACTCTGAATATGTCAGAGTCCACCTCAGAACCCAGGGTTAACCCTACTACACCCTTATTCTGAGTACCACCACTTGGAGCTGAACTAGGGGGATCAGTCACCTTAGGGTCAATGGTGGCTGGAGCAGAGTCTTTGAACTTGGTACAATCACTTGTCCAATGGGTTTTCGGTTTACAGATTTTACACCATGGTTTCTTTTGGCCTTTTCAGTTATTAGATTGGGACTCCCCACCACACGCAGATTTGTGGGGCCGTTGAGAAGACTTCTGGTCTTTACCCTTGTCCCCACCCTTGTTTGAGTTTTTGGAATTCTGCTTCTTGGAGTCACCACCTTGGTTCTGAACCTAATGCCTCACCCTGGTTCTGACCCATTTGTCTGCCTTCTGACCCAATTCTTGAGGAGAAGTCAGATCAGAGTCCACCAGGTACTAATGCAACAGCTGATTTTGACAATTATTAAGGATCTGCTCCCTCATAATCAAATTGTATAATCCTTTAAAATCACACACTTTACTGCCAAGTAACCAGCCCTCCAGAGCCATAGTAGCACAATCTACAAAGTCAACCCAGTCTTCAGTCTGTGCCTTTTGGGTATCTCTGTACTTCAACCTGCACTGTTCAGTGTTGTAGGCAAAACCCATCTATCAGTGCACTCTTCAAGACTGTGTAATTGTCAGCATCCTCTTCTCTTACAGTGAGGAGCTGGTCTCTACCTTTGCCTACAAAGGAGATCCTTAAGATTGCTGCCCACTGCTCCGGAGGGATCCTCTGTACTTTACAGGCCCTTTCCAGTTTAGTTATCCATTTGTGGATGTCATCCCCACTCTGGTAGGGAGGGAAAATCTTGTTCAGGTTCCTATGGTCACAAGTATGATCTCTACCTCTTGGGACACTGTTGCTGCCACCATTGGGCTCTAGCCCCATCCATGTGAAGCTGTCTGGAGCTCCAGGGATTCCCTGTCCAATGCCAACAGTTCCCTCTTGATCCTAAGCTTAGCTTCTTCAAACTGGACCAGTCTGCATTTTCTCTCGAGAGGACTCCCTCTTCTGGGGGAAAATGGTGATTTGAGAGACAGAGGTCCCACCAGATGCACCAGAACCAGGGAAGGAGATTTTGATCTTCTTGGCACACCACCAACCCTTCCAGGTGGGGGTATAGAGAGGCCTTCTTCCTCACCTTCAGGATGGATTGGATTTTCCAGGTTAGAATCATCTTGATCCTCCTGGTCAGCGACAGAGTCCTGGTTATCAGTGTGGTCACCTCTTGGCCTTTCCTCTTCTGCTGCCCCACCCACTCTGCCTACCTCATCAGACCCTGGGGTCTTTCTGAGGTCATCTGCCAGCAACATCTTTATGAGATGTTGTGTGGTTGGGTTTTTCCCGGTCTTCAATTTCCTTCAGGCACAAACAGTCCACAATTCTTGATATGTAGCATGGTCATATTTAGTTGGACGAGGTCCACTAGCATCTGTCCTTGAAGACAAGACTAGTGTGGTGTATGTACCTACCTACTCTAGTGAGGCCTACTAAAATCTCTTGAGTTGTAGAAAGGGTGTGCTAAGCCCTTGACACAACTCTAAGTTCAGTAGAACTTACTGTATTCTAAACTTGATTTATATGTACCTATGTACCTATAGTGGTTTTCAGTTAGTCACTCAAAGAGATTTTCTGGTAAAGCAATAGCACGCTTGAATCCCACAGCTGCACACCAATGTGAGAAGTTGACCTGGCATATGCTGTCCACTAGTTATAGTGGGCACCTTGCACCAGTCTAAACAACCCTTATTGATGATAGGTTTAAAGACAACCTTGATTGAAAGCTATCCTAGTTGTAGCTATGGAGAGCAGCCTTCAGGCTAAGTCTTGTGGGACTGTAAAGCAGCTTGGTTTACCAGATTATAACCTCTCGAATAACTAAATGGAAGGAGAACCACACAAGGTATATATATATATATATAATATATATATTTATTTCTAAACACTCTCTACTAATCCCTTTATGAGATTAGAGAGCAAGGGACACAATAATACAGTTCTAAAACGACAGTAAATAGCACAATATACAATAGGCCCAAGGGGCAGACCAAATCATATATTAAGAAAGTGGTATAAGAACCACGACTTGACTAGACAGTGCCTAGAGCACGTAGAATCGTTGGGACCCCAAGGAACCACCCAAGGTACTGACACAGGAGACCCACAGGGGACGTGTGCAGTGTGAGAACACAGCCATGAGCCCCGTACTATTCTATGGAAAAATCGCGTTGGAATTTTAGAAGTTAAGTTTTAGGAGAGGACTTTGAGCAAACCCCTTTAGATTTTGTGGGTTCTAGGGCCAGCACCCACTGGAACACCGGAGTACTCGAGTTACCTCACCCAGGTAAGCCGGGTGCATAGGTGTCAAATGGTGTCAGGAATCGTCGTTGATTTCAGTGGCGATCTGCTGCAAAGTGCTGCTGCCGGGAATGAGAGAAGTGTCCGGTGTGATCCAAGCCTGGATCGAAGATTAGAAGAATCTGAAGGCAGAGGGGACAGAGTCTGGGTCGCTTGCCAGTGACCAGGGGCACGATAGATGAATGCCCACCGATGTCGGGTGTTTCAGGTGCGAAGAGGTGAAGCTTGACTCTGCAGCCACGAGGAACAGGAGGCGTAAAGGACAACCAGGAGCTGGATTTGAGCTGACCCACAAAGGATGTCGAGTGCTGCAGTGTCAGTGCTTGGATTGGACCCAACAAGCCTTGGCAACAGCAACCCATGCAGGAAGAGAAAAGATGCTTTTGTGTGGACCAGCAAGGTCCTGGGGACTCCCCAAGCAATGGAGAGGCAGGGCACGTCTGGAGGAACCAGGTAAGAACAATTGAAGTTAAAGTTACCTTCACAGGGACCCACCAGTCGACGGACCAGGGATCGCGCAGGGACCTCGAGAGAAAACACAAAGGGCCAGCTCACGGAACACTCGTGGAGTGTAGGCGGGCAATCTTTGGTGCAAATGCTGCTCAGGGTCAGGGCTACAAGTAACCCAAAGCTCAGGTGTAGGAGTCGTAGGACAGCTGATGCTTCTGCAAATGGTCGCGGTGCCCAGGGTTTCGGGTTGCACGGTCTTCTACGAGGCATACAGGCCTCAGAAATGCTGAGTGCACAGATCGATCTCAGAGAACACGGAAACCCACCTCCTGTGTTGCAAAATTCTTCAGAGTCCGGCAGGAGCTTCGGAGATGCAAACCGGACAGATGCATCTTTGGTGCCTGCCAAGCAGGGGAGTAACTTCTTTCCAACAAGGGAGTCAGCAGAGGAGTAACTCCTTTCCTCCAAGGGAGTCAGGGGGTTCAGGCATCTAGTTCAGTGTCGATCATAAAGTCCTGTAGGCAGGGGGTCCTTCTTTATACCCAAGGAAGGGGTTGGACATACTCTGGGGACCCACCTATGGGACGGTCAGGTAAGAGGGGTGGCCACACCCATTTCCTTTGTCCAGTTTCATGCCAGAGCAGGGGCTGGTAGCCCCTGCAACCAGTTTGAACTGGACTATGCACATGGACACCAAATGTGCCCCCGTGCTAAACTTCAAAGCACTCCTGGAGTGCACCCACCCAGCCCCAATACACTAAAGCCAGTTCGGGAGGTGGTGACACCTCCCTGTGATAGGAAACCTATTGTCCAGGCCTTCCCTGCCGGAGTTTTGTCCAGCAGCAAGAGGGCAGACTCTTGTCTGTGGCTGGCAGCATCCATTTAGTGATGACAGGGCTCTGTTAGCTGGTACCGGGTATACCGGTGCTGTCATGTCTCTCTTTCTAGAAGGGTGGGATCATATTCCCACACCGGTTACTGGTGTGGGGGTATGATTCCAAGGTGTTTGACACCAAACATGACATGTTTCAGAGCAGCCATCCTAAAGTTAGCATTTACAGTTTGGTTATAATGCACTTAAGAGTATATGGTTTGGCTGTATCACAAACAACCCCGGAAAAAAGGTTCCGAAGGCTGCAGAGGGGCTCTGCTCATGCATTGGCACCCTCTCACATAAAACCCAGCACCCTGCCTTCAGGATTAGTAAGGCCTGCCATAGGGTTGACTGATAGGTTTATATGTGCAGTGATGTGGAGAGATATAGTGAACCTATATCTCAGTAAGGGGTGCATGCACCACCTTATTCCGGCTGCAGTAACAGTCCTGTGGTGTCATTTTGGAAGGCTTCCCAGGGGTGGCATAATACATGCTGCAGCCCCTGGCAGGCCTCTGGGTTACCTATGTCCTGGGTACATAGTATACCATATACTAGGGACTTATAAGGGTACCCCAGAATCGAATCTATGGTGTACCTAAAGTACTGGTAATCAATTTAGAGAGGAAGCAGCTAGGCTGGAGTCCAGGATAGTAGGGCCCCAGCCAGACTAAAGTCGAAAAACAGTCAAACATCAGCAAAAAGTGGGGGTAACTATAAGAAGCAGATCCAGTAACTGGTGTGGGAATATGATCCCACCCTTCTAGAGAGAAAGACATGACAGCACCGGTATACCCGGTACCAGCTAACAGAGCCCTGGCATCACAAAATGGATTCTGCCAGCCACAGACACGAGTCTGCCCTCCTGCTGCTTGACGAAACATATTTTCTCTTCCTGCATGGGTTGCTGTTGCCAAGGCTTGTTGGGTACAATCCGGGCACCGACATCGCAGCACTAGACATCTTTTCTGGGACAGCTCGAATCCAGCTCCTGGTCATCGTCGACGCCTCCTGGTCCTCGTGGCTGCAGAGTCAAGCTTCACCTTTTCGCACCTGAATCACCCGACATCGGTGGGCATTCGTCTATCGCGCCCCTGGTCACTGGCAAGTGACCCAGACTCTGTCCACTCTGCTTTCAGGTTCTTCTGATCTTCGATCCAGGCTTGGATCCCACCAGACACTTCTTTCCTTTCCGGCAGCAGCACTGCAAAGAGGTGAAGCTCGACTCTGCAGCCATGAGGATCAGGAGACGTCTATGACAACCAGGAGCTGGATTCGAGCTGTCCCACGAAGGATGTGGAGTGCTGCGGTGTCGGTGCCCAGATTGGACCCAACAAGCCTTGGCAACAGCAACCCACGCAGGAGGAGAAAAGATGCTTCGGTGTGGACCAGCAAGGTCCTGGGGTCTCCCCAAGCAATGGAGAGTAAGGGCATGTCTGGAGCAACCAGGTAAGCCCAATTAAACTTAAAGTTGCCTTCACAGAGACCCACCAGTCGACGGACCAGGGATCGTGAAGGGACCTCAAGAGAAAACACAAAGGGCCAGGTCACGGAACACTCCTGGAGTGTAAGCGGGCAATCTTCGGTACAAATGC
Source organism: Triturus cristatus (assembly GCF_964204655.1). Classification (NCBI taxonomy): domain Eukaryota; kingdom Metazoa; phylum Chordata; class Amphibia; order Caudata; family Salamandridae; genus Triturus; species Triturus cristatus. The sequence continues at coordinate 80,413,990 of NC_140581.1, forward strand.
TGCTCGGGGTCAGGGCTACAAGTAACCCAAAGCTCAGCTGCAGGAGCCGTTAGAAAGCTGATGCTTCTGCAAAGTGACATGGTGTCCAGGGGTTCGGGTTGCACAGTTGCCACGAGGTATACTGGCCTCTGACTTGCTGTGGGCACTGATCGACCTCTTAGACCACGAAACCCACCTCCTGTGTTGCAAAATTCTTCGGAGTCCGGCAGGAGCTTCGCAGATGCAAACCAGTCAGGTGCGTCTTTGGTGCCTGCTTTGTAGGGGAGTAACTCCTTTTACGACCCTTGACCTCCTGGTAGGTCGCTCCCCCCCTGCTGCAGCTCCGCCTGCACCCCCGCTGTCGCTGATCGCTGCTGTTGCCACTGCCGGTGAATTCGAGGCCCTCCTCCACCCGCAGGCTTCCACCTGCGCCTCCTCCCTGGTGGCCAGTGTTGGCCTTTAGGTTCGTTTTTCACTGTTTCGTTTTTGCACGGTTTCCTTTTGCTGCCGTTGCCTTGTTCCTGCATCTGTCTGTGCCCCCTGCCCCCACACGCCGCTCTGCTTTGTGCCCCCTGTATTTTATATTCTGATCGCCGCTTTGCTCTGTGCCCCCCGCCCCCCGCTCGCCGCTCTGCTTTGTGCCCCTTATACTTTGCATTCTGTATCCTGATCGCCGCTCTGCTTTGTGCCCCTGTATTCTGTAATCTGATCGCCGCCTGCTCTGTGCCCCTTTGCTTTTTGTTCACCTTTCGCTCCTCTGTGCCCCGCGCCGGTCTCCCGTCCCTGCCGCTGCATCCCCTGTGGCCCCGCCCCCTCTGTGCCCATTCGCCACACCTGTCCCTCGCCTCCCGCCTCCCAGCTGGTCCTCCCTCCCCACCTCCCCAAATATGGCAGCCGCTGCGCGGTGAGGAGAGCGACCCTCCCCCCCCCCCCCCGCTGCAGCCGGTGAATTCGAGGCCCTCCTCCACCCGCAGGCTTCCACCTGCGCCTCATCCCTGGCGGCCAGTGGTGGCCTTTAGGTTCGTTTTTCACTGTTTTGTTTTTGCACTGTTTGCTTTTGCTCGCCACACCCGTCCCTCGCCTCCCAGCTGCTCCTCCCTCCCCACCTATGGCGGCCGCAGTGTGGCCACATGCAGCGGCCGCGCCGCTGGCGCACCAAAGGCAAGCCCGTCCGCGCCTGGACCGCGCCCAGCGCCAGAACCCCTGGTACTCGCACCTGCCTGGTCGACCACCTCCGCTACGACACCAAGACCATCATCGCTCTCAACTCAGGAAGAAATCACATCTGCTGCAAGGCCGCCCGAGGCGAATCCACGGCCCCTTCACCTGCCGGAACTGCAGGTTTCCTGCCACGAAAGCACCAAAACACCCACCACAACGGAAGCCAACCAGCTTAGATGCATCCTCATCAACACCCGCTCCGCACACAAACAAGCCGTCCAAATCTGGGACCTACTCGACACCACATCACCGGACGTCGCCTTCCTGACCGAGACCTGGATGAACGAAACCTCCTCGCCAGACATCGCCATAGCCATCCCAGACAGGTACAAGATCACCCGCAGAGACCGCACCAACAGGGCCGGAGGAGGAATCGCCGTCGTCCACAAAAACACCATCAAGATCTCAACAAACACCAACAACACCCTCAGCACCGCCGAACATATGCACTTCCAGATCCACACGAACCCAAAGACCACCCTAAGAGGCACCCTCGTCTACAGACCTCCAGGACCCCGGCCTCAATTCTGCGACTCCATCGCCGACCTCATCAGCACGCACGCGCTGACCTCCACCGACTACATTCTCCTCGGAGACCTCAACTTTCACCTGGAAAACGACAGCAACTCCTCCACCCTGATCGACAACCTCGGACTGAAACAGCTCGTCACGACGCCAACCCACAACGCCGGCCACACGCTAGATGTCATCTTCTCAAGCCCCCACGTCACCTTCAACCACGCCTCCGAACTCACCTGGACAGACCACCACTGCATCTACTTCTCCTTCCGTAAACCGCCCACACACCACCGCACCCTACAGACCCCCCGCCGCCGCTGGGGCAAAATCACTGGAGATCAACTACAAACAAACCTCGCACACAACCCCCCGACGACCCCAACCAACCCGGATGAAGGGGCACTCGCCCTCGAACGCTGGATGAACGACTGCGCCAACACCGTCGCTCCACTGAAAAACCCCACCAACACAGACACCAGCAGAAGAGTCAGCTGGTTCACCCCGGAACTCCTCAACTCCAAACGCACCTGCCGGAAAACATATGGCACGACGACAAGACGCCAGACAGCCGCGCTGCCCACAAAGACGCCATCCGCAACCACCACCACCTCATCAGGACCGCCAAAAGAACCTCCTTCACAGACCGCCTTGACAACAACGCACACAACAGCAAGGAGCTCTTCACCATCGTGAATGAACTCTCCAACCCCCAGCTCCAACACCAACGACATCCCACCATCGCAAGCCCTGTGCGACTCCCTAACCACCTTCTTTCACCGGAAAATCACCGACCTCCATGACAGCTTCAGACCCCGGACGACCCCTGATGACCACACAGCACCGAACTCACCGCACCCCACCGCCCACGCCACCCTGACAACCTGGGCCAACGTAAGCATCGAGGACACAATCAAGACCATGGGAACAATCCACTCCAGATCCCCATCTGACCCTCTCCCGCACCACATCTTCAACAAAGCTAGAGAGTCCACCGCTCCCCACCTGCACAAAATCATCAACCTGTCCTTCGAGACCGCCACCTTCCCTAAGATCTGGAAACATGCAGAGATCAACGCCCTACTGAAGAAACCGAAGGCGGACTCAAGCGACCTCAAAAACTTCAGGCCCATCTCCCTGCTTCCGTTCCCAGCTAACGTCATCAAGAAGATAGTAAACACCCAGCTCACCCGGCACCTCGAAGACAACAACATCCTAGACCCGTCCCAATCAGGATTCCGCAGCAACCACAGCACCGAGACCGCCCTCATCGCCGCCACAGACAACATCAGGATCCTGCTATACAACGGCGAGACGGTTGCCCTCATCCTCCTAGACCTCTCCGCCGCCTTAGACACAGTCTGCCACCTCACACTACGCACGCGCCTCCACGATGCAGGGATCCGTAACAAGGCCCTGGACGGGACCACCTCCTTCCTCTCCGGCAGAACGCAGAGAGTCCGCCCCCCACCGTTCCGTTCTGAGGCCTCCAAGATCATCTGTGGCGTCCCTCAAGGATCCTCCCTCAGCCCGACACTGTTCAACGTCTACATGGCACCACTAGCACGCATCGCCGGACAGCACGACCCCAACATAATCTCATACACCGACGACACTCAGCTGATCCTCTCCCTCACAAAGGACCACCTCACCGCCAAATCCAACCTCCACCAGGGAATGCAGGCCGTCGCCGACTGGATGGAGGACAGCCGCCTCAAACTGAACACAGACAGAAAGGAAATCCTCATCCTCTGATCCAACCCCTCCGCATGGGACGACTCTTGGTGGCCCACTTCACTGAGGTACCCCCCCGGCCCCCACCGACCACGCACGCAACCTGGGAGTCATCCTCGAAACTCTCCATGACCAAACAAGTCAACGCAGTCTCCTCCACCTGTTTCAACACCCTCCGCATGCTCCGCAAGATCTACAGATGGATTCCGACCAACACTAGGAAAAGTCACCCAGGCCCTAGTCAGCAGCAGACTCGACTACGGAAACGCCCTCTACGCCGGAGCCCCGTCCAAGCTCATCAGCAGACTACAGAGAATCCAGAATGCCTCCGCACGCCTGATCCTCGACGTCCCGCGCCACGACCACATCACTCCCCACCTGAGGAACCTGCACTGGCTCCCCGTTGACAAAAGAATCTCCTTCAAACTCTTGACCCACGTACACAAAGCACTCCACAAAACCCAGCCTATCTCAACAGTCGACTCTCCTTCTACGTACCCAACAGGAACCTCCGCTCCGCTGACCACGCCCTGGCCACGGTCCCACGCATCCGGAGAACCACTTCCAGAGGCAGGTCCTTCTCCCATCGCGCCGCCAAGACCTGGAACACCCTCCCCCTCGACCTGCGACAAACCAAAGACCTGCTGTCTTTCAGGAGACAACTCAAGACCTGACTCTTCTCCCAGTAACAGCACCTCCCCCCCCCCCCCCTCTCCCCACCCTCCCCCCGCCCAGCGCCTTGAAACCCTACCGGGTATGTAGTGCGCTTTACAAATTATGTGATTGATTGATTTTACTCCAAGGGAGATTCTTCAGTCATCAAGTTCAATGTAGATCATCGAATTTCCAGGATTCAATATTAGAGTTTCATCCAGGTGTCATCTGAAGTCTTGTTGCCATGGGTTCCTATCTTAAACCCAAGGAAGGGGTTGGACAAACTCTAGGGACCTACCTATGGGAGGGTCAGGAAAGAGGGGTGGCTGCACCCATTTCCTTTGTCCAGTTTCGCGCCAGAGCAGGGGCTGGTAGCCCCTGCAACTGGTTTGAGCTGGACTATGCACAGGGACACCAAATGTGGCCCCAGTGCAGACTTCAAAGCACTCTTGGAGTGCACCCTCCCAGCCCCAATACACTAAAGCCTGCCTGGGAGGTGGTGACACCTTGTTACACACAAATGGGGCCGCTCCTATTGGAATGACCTAAAAAGTGCTGAGTAGTGTTATGTGAATGTGAGTGTTGACATCTCACAAAAAGTTACGGACTGGCCTCACACGCCACCTGGTGTCAAGCTTCATCATTGGCCAGTCCTCGCCCTCTAAAAACTCGGTTTGATAGAGGGCGGGCATACACCTGACGACAGGGATGCACTTCTACCTAAGTGGGGCCCAAAGTAAGTGAGTGAAGTTAAAAGCCATTATAGTAACCTCATTTCCTTTTTAATGATCTAGGAGACTATATGGTATATAAAAACAAGTGCACGGCGAAATTGGGAGAGTTATTATCCCCTCGCCGTATGAAATTGGGTCTGAAATTGGGTCGACATATTTATGCCTTATGTCAACAGAGGTACTCGGCATTCATCAGGACCTTAGTACTTAAACAAATACAGGGTTCCACTCTTACCAACACTGTGGTTAGAGGAAATCAGCGGCGGAGTGACCTTAGTTGCTCTCTGCTGTTTAAATGGGTCAAAAGTACCCTGCAAGAAAGAAAAATAAACAACACATACTCAGCAACCGTTAGGTATGGGTGACACCTCCCTGTGACTGGAAACCTATTGTCCAGGCCTCCCCTGCCGGAGTTGCGTCCAGCAGCAAGAGAGCAGACTCGTGTCTGTGGCTGGCAGCATCCATTTTGTGATGCCAGGCCTCTGTTAGCTGGTACTAGGTGTAGGAGAGTAGGATCTGCTTTACATGGGTACCCCCACTTTTTTCTGGTGTTTCACTGTTTTTCTGGCTGGGGCCCTGCTAATCAGGAACACAGCCTAGCTGCTTCCTCTCTAAAATGGTTTCCATGTACATTAGGTACATATCTAATTGGACTCTGGAGTGTCTTATAAGCCCCTAGTATATGGTATACTATGTACCTAGGGCATAGGTACCTCAGAGGCCTACCAGGGGCTGCAGCATATATTATGCCACCCCTGGGAAGCACTTCAAAATGGCACCACAGGTCTGCTACTGCAGCCTGGGTGTGCTTGCACCCCTTACTTTGGTATAGGCTAACTATATCACTACCCTATACAGACACATATAAACCTATAAGCCACTCCTATGGCAGGCCTTGACAATCCTGAAGGCAGAGTGCTTGGTTATATGTGAGAGGGTGCCCAAGCATGAGCTGAGCCCCTCTGCAGCTTTCGGAAATACTTCCGTATGGCTCTTCTGTGATACAGCCATACCATATACTCTTAAGTGCATTATAACCTCGCGGTAAATGCTAACTTTAGAATGGCTGCATCAAAACATGTTGTGTTTGGTGTCAAACGCTTGGGAATACTACCTCCCCCCCGCCAGTTCTGGTAGAGGGGTCTCAATGCAGTCACTAGGACTGATGTCCATCCAATACCCAGGGCAGATGAGCTTATAGATACTTTGGCCTCAGCCAAGTACCTTAGCACATTTGACTTGACAGATGGCTACGAACAGATCAGAGTAGCTGATGATGCAAAGCCAAAGACAGCATTTTCTACCCCTAGTGGGCACTATCAATTTGTGGTAATGCCCTTTGGTTTGAAGAATGCACCTGCCACTTTCCAAAGGTTGGAGAATACAGTTCTCACAGGCCTGGAAGCCTTTCGTGCAGCAGATCTAGATGATATTGCTGACTTTAGCTCCACCTGGGAGGATCACCTGGTCCACCTAAGGAATGTTTTGGAGGCCCTGCAAAAAGCAGGCCTAACTATCAAGGCTACTAAGTGCCAGATAGGGCAGAGTCAGGTTGTGTACCTGGCCCACCTTGTCGGTGGAGGCCAAGTTCAACCATTGCAGAGCAAACTCCAGACCATAATGGACTGTGTTGCTCCAACTACCCAGACTCAGGTGAGAGCCTTCTTAGGCCTGACTGGGTACTATAGGAGATTTGTCAAAGGGTATGGATCAATAGTGACACCCTTGAATTACTTAAATGCCCAAAAAGGTTCAGTGGACAGCTAGCTGTCAAAAGGCATTTGATTACCTGAAGCAGGCCATGTGTACTGCTCCCATTCTGCAGAGTCCTGACTACTCCAAGAAGTTCATTGTTCAAACTGATGCATCTGAATTGGGGGTTGGGGCTGTACTGTCACAATTGAATGAAGAAGGTCAAGATCAGCCAGTAGCTTTCATAAGCAGAAGGCTGACCCCTAGAGAGAAACGTTGGTCAGCCATTGAGAGGAAGGCCTTTGCTGTGGTTTGAGCTCTGAAGAAGTTGAGGCCATACTTGTTTGGTACTCACTTCCTTGTTCCGACAGACCACAAGCCCCTCTTATGGCTAAAACAAATGAAGGGTGAAACCCCAAACTGCTTAGGTGGTCCATTTCCCTACAGGGGATGGACTTTACAGTGGAACATAGACCTGGGAGAAACCATGGCAATGCAGATGGACTCTCTAGGGATTTCCACTTAGAACATGAAGACTCAACTGGTCAAGGTTAGTTTAATGTCCCATGCTAAACAAGTATGGCCTCAAATTCTTCAGAGCCCAAACCACAGCAAAGGCCTCCCTCTCAATGGCTGAACAACGTTTCTCTCTGGGGGTCAGCCTTCTGCTAATAAAAGCTACTGGCTGATCCGGACCATCATTCAATTGTGATAAAACAGCCCCAACTCAGATGCATCTGTTTGAACAATGAATTCTTTGGAGCAGTTAGGACTTTGCAGAATGGCAGCAGTGTACATGGCCTGCTTTAGGTCATCAAATGCCTTTTGACAGCTGACTGTCCATTGAATTTTCTTGAGCATTTTCTTAGAAGTTATGTCATTCAAGGGAATCACTATGGATCCATAACCTTTTACAAATCTTCTATAGTACCCAGTCAGGCCCAAGAAAGCTTGGACCTGAGTCTGGGTGGTTGGAGCAACCCAGTCCATTATGGTCAGGATTTTGCTCTGCAATGGCTGAACCTGGCCTCCACCCACAAGGTGGCCCAGGTACACAACCTCACTCTGCCCTATCTGGTACTTAGTGGCGTTAATAGTTAGGCCTGCTTTTTGCAGTGCCTCCAAAACATTCCTCAGGTGGACCAGGTGATCCTCCCAGGTGGAGCTAAAGACAGCAATATCATCTAGATATGCTGCACTATAGGCTTCCAGACCTGCAAGGACTTTATTCACCAACCTTTGGTGGCAGGTGCATTTTTCAAACCAAAGGGCATCATCACAAATTGGTAATCCCCACTAGGGGTAAAAAATGCTGTCTTTGGCTTTGCATCATCAGCTAGTCTGATCTACCAGTAGCCAGCCGTCAAGTCGAATTTGCTCAGAAACTTGTCTAAGGCCAAAGTATCTATAAGCTCTGCCCTGGGAATTGGATGGGCATCAGTCCTAGTGACTGCATTGAGATCCCTGTAGTCTACACAAAACCTCATCTCTCTCTTGCCATCTTTGGTGTGAGGTTTGGGCACTAAGACCACTGGACTAGCCCAAGGGTTATCTGAGGGTTCAATGACTCCCAAATCCAACATCTTCTGGACTTTAGCCCTGATACAGTCCCTGACATGATCAGGTTGCCTGTAAATCTTATTTTTAACAGGCAGACTGTCCCCAGTGTCCACTTCATGAGTGCACCAGGTGGTCTGACTTGGAATCAGTGAGAACATATGTCTAAACTAGCTGAGAACCTTTCTGCAGTCAGTTTGTCGCTGGACAGTGGGGCTGCCTGTCAAGGCTACACCATCCACTGATCCATCATCAGGGTTCTGAGAGAGCAGGTCCGAGAGTGGGTCACTCTCTTCCTCCTGTCCCTCATCAGTTGCCATGAGCAAGCCCCGTTCAGCCCTGTCGACATATGGCTTGAGCCCGTTAACATGGAGCACCCTATGGGGGCTCCTGGGAGTTCCTAGCTCCACCAGGTAGGTAACCTCTCCCTTCTGCTCAAGTATTGTATGGGGGCCACTCCACTTGTCTTGAAGGGTAGCTGGGGCCACAGGCTCCAACACCCATACGTTCTGCCCTGGCTGGTAAACAGGCAGCAAAGCCTTTTGGTCATGCAAGGCCTTTTGTAATTCCTGGCTAGCCTCAAGTTTTTTAGTTGCCTTCTTCATGTACTCAGCCATCCTGGAGCAGAGACCAAGTACATAGTCCACAATATCTTGTTTAGGGGGTTTGAGAGGTAACTCTCATCTCTCCTTCACCAGACACAATGGACCCCTAAGTGGATGTCCAAACAGAAGCTCAAATGGGCTGTAACCAACCCCCTTCTGTGGAACTTCCCTGTAGGCAAATAGAAGGCAGGGCAAAAGTATGTCCCATCTACGTCTAAGCTTTTTTGGGAGACCTTTAATCATGCCCTTTAGGATTTTGTTGAACCTTTCAACTAACCCATTGCATTGTGGGTGATAAGGAGTGGTAAATTTGTAATTTATTCCACACTCCTTCCACATTGCTGTTAAGTAATTAGACATAAAGTTTACACCACTGTCTGATGCCTCCTTAGGGAAACCCACTCTGGAAAAGACTCCAAGTAGGGCCCTTGCCACCACAGGAGCTGTAGTGGTCCTAAGGGGAATGGCTTCTGGGTACCTAGTGGCATGATCCTCCACCACCACCAGTATAAATCTGTGCCCAGATGCTGTCTGAGGATCCATGGGACTATGTCAATCCCAACCCTCTCAAAGGGAACCCCCACCACAGGTAGTGGGGGCCTTTGTTGTTCCAACTTACTACTGGCTTGCAGGTGACACAGAAGCGCCAAAACTCCTTGGTGTCTTCAGACATGTGGGGCCAATGAAAGTGAGGGACAATTCTGTCCCAAGTCTTGTTTTGGCCCAGGTGTCCTGCTAAGGGAATATCATGGGCTAGTGTCAATAGGAAGCCCCTGAACTTTAGAGGTATAACCAACCTCCTGGAGGCACCAGGCTTGGGGTCTCTACTCTCCGAGTACAGGAGTCCATCATCCCAATATATCTTATGGGTTCCACTAGCATTCCCAGCAGCCTCATCAGCAGCTTGCTTTCTGAGGGGTTCAAGAGAAGGGCAGCTCAGCTGCTCCTGGCTCAGATCTGCCCTGGAAGGGCCCCCTGTCCCCAAGAACTCAACCTGGTCAGGTTCAAGCTCATCTGGGACAGTTCCATCTTCAGGTCTGCGATCATCTCCCTCAAGGGACTATTTTGTTTCCTGAGCCAGGGGGGAAGACACTGCCTTGCCCCTGCTGCTCATTTTCTTGGGAGGCACCTGGTCCATTCTTCCAGGCTCCAGGGCCTGTTCAGCTTTTGACATTTTTGACTGTGACCTGGTCACAGCAAACACAGGTGCAGGGATTCCCAACATTTCTGCATGAGCCCTGAGCTCCACTTCAGCCCAAGCGGAAGTTTTCAAATCATTGCCAAGCAAGCATTCTACAGGGAGGTCTGCACTTACCACAACTTTCTTAAGGCCAGTTAACCCTCCCCAGGAAAAATTAACAACTGCCAAGGAATGGTCTGTCCAGACATTGCTAGCATTGGTCACTCTGTACATTTCACAAAGTATGATCTGCCCAGGAGCCACAAGATCTTTTGTCACAATTGTGACAATTGCTCCTGTGTCCCTGAATGCCAAAGCCTCTTTTCCACAAGAACACCATCCGCATCACGACCAACACCGACGACCCCCTCACAGCCGCCGAACACCTGCACTTCCAGATCCACACCGACCCCAAGACCACCCTCAGAGGCACCCTCATCTACAGACCACCGGGACCACGCACACAATTCAGCAAAGACATCGCCGACTTCATAAGCCCGCAGGCCCTCCCCTCCGCTGACTACATCCTCCTCGGGGACCTCAACTTCCACCTGGAGAACAACAATGACCGCAACACCACCACCCTGCTGGACAACCTCGCCAACCTCGGACTCAAGCAGCTGGTGACCACCCCCACCCACTACGCCGGCCACACGCTTGACCCCGTCTTCTCCTCCAGTATGGACATCTCCTTCAGCCACGCCACCGGACTCCACTGGACGGACCACAGCTGCGTCCACTTCAGCTTCAGAAAGAACACAATCCACCACCACCAGCAACAGGTTGCACGCAGAAGCTGGAACAAGATCACAGCCGACCAGCTCGCCGCATCCCTGAGCCAGGACCCTCCCGCCAGCTCAGCGAACCCCAGCCATGCCGCCAACAACCTCTCGAAGTGGATCAGCAACTGCGCAGACGACCTCGCCCCTCTCAGGACCCCGCCCAGCAGAACCGGATGTAAGAAAGCACCCTGGTTTACCGACGTACTCAAGAGCTCCAAGAAGAACTGCCGAGCCCTCGAGAGAGCCTGGCGCAGAGACCCGACACCAGACAACATGACCACCCCCAAGCTCGCCACTCGAAAACACCACCAACTGATCCACACCACCAAGATAACAGCATTCAAGGAACGGCTGGACAACAACACCCACAACAGCAAGGAACTCTTCAACATCGTCAAAGAGCTCTCCAACCCCAGCGCCGGAAACAACTACATCACCCAATCGCAAGACCTCTGCAACTCCCTCGCCTTGTACTTCCACAACAAGATCGCAGACATACACAACAGCTTTAGCACACAGCCGACGCACCCTACGATCGCACCAGCGCCCCCCACCACCACCCTCCGCGCCTGGACCCCGATCAACACTGAAGAAACCATACGCACGATGAACTCCATCCACTCCGGATCTCCAACCGACCCCTGCCCCCACCACGTCTTCAAAAAGGCCGACTCCGTCATCGCTCCCCATCTACGAGACATCATCAACGCTTCCTTCGACACCGCAACCTTCCCGGAGAGCTGGAAGCACGCCGAACTCAGCGCCCTCCTGAAGAAACCTTCAGCCGACCCCACCAACCTCAAAAACTACCGCCCCATCTCGCTCCTCCCGTTTCCTGCTAAAGTCATCGAGAAGACCGTCAACAGACAGCTGGCCGCCTTCCTAGAGACGAATGGCTCCCTCGACCTCTCGCAGTCCGGTTTCCGAGCCAACCACAGCACCGAGACCGCCCTCCTCGCAGCCACTGATGACATCCGAGCCCTGCTCGACAACGGGGAAACAGCGGCCCTCATCCTCCTGGACTTCTCCGCGGCGTTCGACACTGTCTGCCACCGCACCCTAGTGCAGCGCCTCAGCAACGTCGGAATCCAAGAGAAGGCACTGGAGTGGATCATCTCCTTCCTCGCCGGAAGGACACAGAGTCCGCCTCCCCCCGTTCAGATCCGAGGCCACCGAAGTCATCTGCGGCGTACCACAGGGATCATCGCTCAGCCCCACCCTCTTCAACGTCTACATGAGCCCCCTCGCAGCCATCGCACGCCAACACAACCTCAATATCATCTCCTACGCCGACGACACCCAGCTGATCCTCTCCCTCACCGACCCCGCCACCGCCAGGGCCAACCTACACGAAGGGATGAAAGACGTAGCCGAGTGGATGATGAACAGCCGCCTGAAACTGAACTCAGATAAGATGGAAGTCCTCATCCTGGGATCGTCGCCCTCTGCCTGGGACGACTCCTGGTGGCCCCCTGCCCTGGGCAACGCACCCAAACCGACGGACCACGCACGCAACCTGGGCTTCATCCTGGACTCCTCCCTTTCCATGACCAGACAAGTCAACGCCGTCTCCTCGTCATGCTTCAACATCCTACGCATGCTACGGAAGATCTTCCGGTGGATCCCCACCGAAACCAGGAAGACGGTCACCCAGGCCCTCGTCACCAGCCGATTGGACTACGGCAACTCCCTCTACGCCGGAACCACTGCAAAACTCCAGAAAAGACTCCAGCGGATTCAGAACACCTCAGCTCGACTCATCCTGGACATTCCCCGACACAGCCACATCTCCGCACACCTAAGAAACCTGCACTGGCTCCCCGTCAACAAGAGAATCACGTTTCGACTCCTCACCCACGCACACAAAGCCCTCCACAACCAAGGCCCAAGATACCTCAACGACCGCCTCAACTTCTACACTCCCACACGCGACCAGTCACGCCCTCGCCGCCGTCCCCCGCATCCGAAGAGCCACAACGGGAGGAAGATCCTTCACCTACCTGGCCGCCAAGACGTGGAACTCCCTCCCCACCCACCTCCGCCTGACCCAAGACCACCTCGCCTTCAGGAAGCAACTCAAGACCTGGCGTTCGAGCAGTAGCGGACCCCCCCTCCCCAAGGGCCTTGAGACCCTCCGGGTGAGTAGCGCGCTATACAAATGCCTTGATTGATTGATTGATTGATTGATTTTCCATTGATTAAAGGCTGCTATCTGTATTTGCCCAGATTACTGGGGCTCACAAAGGAGGACATATCCATGCCTCCATCACATATCAGTACAGCCTGAGTTGGAACTCTGACTAGTCCAGAGTCCACCTCAGATCCTAGGGTTAACCCTACTACACCCTTATTCTGAGTACCACCACTTGGAGCTGAACTAGGGGGAACAGTTGCCTTCGTGTCAATGGTGGCTGGAGTTGAGTCTTTGGACTTGGTACAATCACTTGTCCAATGGGTTTTCTGTTTACAGATTTTACACCATCGTTTCTGTTGGCCTTTTCCTTTATGAGATTGGGACTCTCCACCAGATGCAGATTTTTGGGACCCTTGAGAAGACTTCTGGTCTTTACCCTTGTCCCCACCCTTGTTTGAGTTTTTGGAATCCTGCTTCTTGGAGTCACCACCTTGGTTATGAACCTTCTGCCTCACCCTGGTTTTGACCCACTTGTCTGCCTTCTGACCCAATTCTTGGGGAGAGGTCAGATCAGAGTCCACCAGGTACTAATGCAACAACTGATTTTGACAATTATTAAGGATCTTCTACCTCATAATCAAATTGTATAATCCTTTAAAATCACACACTTTACTGCAAAGTAACCAGCCCTCCAGAGCCTTAGTAGCACAATCTACAAAGTCAACCCAGTCTTCAGTCTGTGTCTTTTGGGTATCTCTGAACTTCAACCTGCACTGTTCAGTGGCTAGGCAAAACCCATCTATCAGTGCACTCTTCAAGACTGTGTAATTGTCAGCATCCTCTTCTCTAACAGTGAGGAGCTTATCTCTACCTTTGTCTGCAAAGGAGAGCCACATGATTGCTGCCCACTGCTCCCGAGGGACCCTCTGTACTTTACAGGCCCTTTCCAGAGCAGTTATCCATTTGTGGATGTCATCCCCACTCTGGTAGGAAGGGACAATCTTGTTCAGGTTCCTATGGTCATGAGTATGATCTCTACCTCTAGGGACACTGTTGCTGCCACCATGGGGCTCTAGCCCCATTCTATGTGAAGCTCTCTGTAGCTCCAGGGATTCCCTGTCCAATGAAAACTGTTTCCTCTTGATCCTAAGCATTAGCTTCATCAAACTGGATCAGTCTGCATTTTCTCTCATATGAGGACTCCCTCTTCTGGGGGAAAATGGTCCTTTGAGAGACAGAGGTCCCCCCAGATGCACCAGAGTGATTAGACTCCAGTGAAGATCTTGATCTTCTTGGCACACCACCAACCCTTCCAGGTGGGGTATAGAGGGTCACTGAGGCCTTCTTCCTCATCTTCAGGATGGATTGGATTTTCCAGGTTAGAATCATCTTGATCCTCCTGGTCAGCGTCAGAGTCCTGGTCGTAGGTGTGGTCACTTCATGGCTTTCCTCTTCTGCTGCCCCATCCACTTTGCCTACCTCATCAGACCCTGGGGTCTTTCTGAGGTCATCTGCAAGTAACATCTTTATGAGATGTGTGGTTGGGCTTTTCCCGGTCTCCAATTTGCTTGAGGCACACATAGTCCTTAAATCTTGATATGTAGCATTGTCATATTTAGTTGGGAGAGGCCCACTGGTTTCTGCCCTTGAAGGCATGACTAGTGTGGTGTGGTGTATGCACCTATATACTCTAGTGGGGCCTACTAAACTCTCTTGAGTTGTAGAAAGGGTGTGCTAAGCCCTTGACACAAAACTCTAAGTTCAGTAGAACTTACTGAATTCTAAACTTGATTTATATATACCTATGTACCTATAGTAGTTTTCAGTTAGTCACTTAAAGAGATTATCTGGTAAAGCAATAGCAAGTTTGAATCCCACCACTGCCACCAATGTGAGAAGTTGGCCTGGCATATGCTGTCCACTAATTATAGTGGGCACCTTGCACCAGTCCAAACAACCCTTATTGATGATAGGTTTAAAGACAACCTTTATTGAAAGCTATCCTAGTGGTAGCTGTAGGAGAGTAGGATCTGCTTCTTATAGTTATCTCCACTTTTTGCTGATGTTTCACTGTTTTTAGGTCTCGCCTGAGTTAGCGCATGCGCTAGCTCAAGCGAGACCTTTAGAGAGGGCTGCAGAAAATGCCACCAGTGTGGCCTACAGCTTGCGTGCATGTGCGCGGGCTTCCGTCATGGCTCATTAAGTGCATCGCGCATGGGTACCCTTCCAGCCCGCGATCACTTTCACTTTGACGGCTGCGTCACACGTGCGCACACAACTCCCGGGCTTGTCTTGTTTCTCACAATGCAAGTAAGTGGCCAATTGCTGCTATGTCTTTGGGCATCCGTTTTTTTAACCATAAATGAATTTTGCACTTATGCTCCTGTTCTAATTATTTATTTGTCAGTCTGCAAGCTTATGAAGCAGCTCCATGGAACTCGGAGGGGCCCATCAATTTTTAAATAATCGGTGAACAGTTCTTAGTTTTGTTCTCATTATTCCCTGATGATACAGATGAGCTCAGCCTCAAATAAAGTTAGTGCTGTAGTGTCTGATCAGTCTAGAGATGAATTGATTGTCCAACATGGAAATCAAAACATTTTTTACCAGAAATCTGTAAATCCTATTAATCTCCAATATAGTAGGAATGACCAGGCTGATCAACCCTGTATTCAGGACCAAAAGTCATTAGAGCCTACTGAATTAAACCATTTAACAGTTTCTGTCTTGGCACCTACTAGTGGGAAAAGGGTATTAGTTGACTCTAGAGATAAGGATGATATAGAGTCTTTTGATCTGTTGTTTGAAAAAAGGAAGTTAGTATTTTGTCCCCAATATTCTACGAGAGGCACTTATGATATTATGAATCGTGGAAATATTTTGAAATTATTAAATGCAATTCCAGATGTTAAGGATGTAGTACCAGATGATTTGGAATGTGTAGGGTTTAAGAAAGATTGTGAAAACATTTATAGGGAGATTACGATTACAACCTGGCAAAGTGATGATATTGTTAGTAAAATAATTGCTAATTCCAATAAATTTGAGAAATGGGGTATCAGAGTATGGAGATTGCAAGGTTTGCAGTATCCAACTCCGTTAATCCCAATTAAGTCATCAGGTTGCCCGATTTTAAAGAAAGATGAAACAAAAATAACCAGGGCATCACATGTTAGAGTATTGAAAGGTGCTTCAGGTCCATCAATAGAGTTAAATGTGTCGCGCGGTATTACGATCAGGAGCTGTCAGCCAGGTTCACGAATTTGTGAAGAGTTAAAGAAAGCCACCAATCTGGTTGAGGATTGGAGTTGGCTTCCGTCAATATTAACAAAAGTAAACTCTGTGAAGATAGATTGATGCAGGCCTTTTCAAAATAGAGCACTAAACTCTTTTAAAATTTGTTCCTGGAATACGAACGGTTTTAAAACACTCCTTGAGGATTCGAATGTTCAAGGCTTTTTAAAATCTTTTGATATTCTAATTTTGCAAGAAACATGGAATATGTGTAGTGAACATCTGATTGGTTATTTTGAATATTTGAACGTGGCAACACGTGAGGCCTCTAGGGGCCGTCCAAGTGGTGGTCTCTCTATTTATGATTCTTTGAGTCTTGATGTTAAACATTTTGAGATTGACTTTCAAGTAAAATGGATACATTAATTGCTAGACAATCACTTATATTTTTAAAATGTTTATTTGAGTTCGAAAAAAAAGCTTAGATCCACGCAACTTACCTATTTATGGGAAATGATGAAAGTGTTATATTTTGATCACTTGGATTCAATGATCATCATTTCCGGGGATTTTAATATGCATCTTGTTTCGTATAAAAATCGGGCAATTCATTCAGGAGTTTTATCCCAATGGATAACTTGTGAGTTTATAAAATATAACTTAAAGATTATGCAGGATGGAGATCATATACCGACATTTAATTAAATGAGTAGTACCTCAATAATCTATTATACAATAATTTAAGAGGAACTTTTTAATTTAGTCCAAAGTTATGAGATAGTTCCCAGGATTGAGAGTGATCACAATCCCCAAATTATCTCTTTCAATTTTCCCTTAGATTATCTGCCTGAAAACAGAATATTTAAAAATGTTTCTACCCCTTTTAATCTTAAAAGGCTGATATGGAATGATAAAAACTGAGAAGGAAATTTTAGAAGTTCTTTCTCGTTTAATTCTGGATGTTAAGGTTGCTAATGTTGAAGGAAAATCTATGGTTGCTCTTTGGCCTGGTTTATGTGATGCGCTTTTGGTTAAATTTTCGAACCAGAAACCTTCTGGGGGTTTAATTTTAAATCCTAAGAATCCAGGGTGGTTTTCTAATCACTTATTACACCTTAAAAGAAGCCTTAATAAAACAATAAGATTACTATATAGGAAAGCAAAAGGGTCATCATATTTTTTGATATCCTTACAAATTAGAGATCTGAAAAAGGGTTAAAAAAACAAAATTTGGAAGGCTAAACAGGCATATTATGAAGAAACTTGGTCTAAATTACATTGTGCATGCAAATCTAATGATTCAGGGCTATTTTGGGGTATTATTAATAACCTTAAAAATGGTAATTATAGAAGTAATAGTGCCAATATTGATGAATTAAGTTGGGTAAACTTTAACAATTTGAAAACTGTTTCTCAATGCCCACAGTGCGATGAAGGTAAATGTAACCTACATCATTGCCAATCTGAGATAGTAGATGGGGGGGTCACATTCCAGTGCTTATGATTCACTAAGTTTTATTGATATTGAGCCATGATCTGTTGATAAAGTAAAGAAAATAATAAATAAGATTAGATCTAGTGGAGCGCCTGGACCGAACGGTATTCCAAATGCCATTTATAAAGAACTGGCCAGAGTTATTAACGCTCCTGTTTAATGATGTGCTTAAAACAGGCCTTATTCCGGAATCATGGCAGGGAATTATCATCCAACCTATTTATAAAAGTGGCCCCCAGGATAATCCCGCAAACTATCGCCTAATAACATTAACAGATGTAGATGCGAAAATATTTGCTAGTTGTCTGCTGGATGAATTGGAATCATGGGCTACAACAGAGGATTTGAATCCAAATCTACAAACTGGTTTTAGAAAGGGAGAATCAACTTATACCAATTTGATTTTATTGACATTATTAGGCGAAAGAGCCAAGTGTAGGAAACAAAAATTGTATATTTGTTTCATAGATTTAAAAGCCGCTTTTGATTCTGTGCCCCGAATTGTTCTTTGGTTTAAGTTAATTAATTGGGGTATATCTGAAACACTTTTAAAAATGATTAAATTATTATACTCCGATACTTGGGTACAGATCAAAGTTGGCGACGGAAGACATACGACCCGGCGCCTGGAAGCGAATGTAGGCTTAAAACAAGGATGTGTCTTGGCTCCTTGCCTTTTTAACCCTTTTATGTCCGATCTCCCAGCCTATTTTAATAATGTTAACTCTCATTCCCCTTTTGTGTCGGATAAAGCGATAAAATATTTACAATATGCAGATGACACCATTTTATTAAGCCAAACTGTTATAGGGCTGAAAAGATTAATCGATTCTTTTTTTTTTGTAAATTCTTTTTTATTGAACAGCTTGCACAGTATGACAATCTCTTTACACCTTTTCATCACACGAACTGCATTGTTACATCTTCAATATTAACATTCCCGTGTGTCTTAGCTTTTCCTCCTTTCCTTCCTTGTTTGTTAGTCTTACAGTCTAATCATCTCAATCCCCCTGATGCGCGACCCATCTACATTGCTGAGTCACTATCCGTTGAGTCTAGGTCATCAGAGTCAGGGGGTTCACATATGTTTCCTCGGTACTTATTCCATCCCCCCCAGACCATATCCCACTTTTTGGGGCATCTCCGAAGGATATACACTGACTTTTCCGCCACCATTGCCATATCCATGTCTTTACACCAGTGAGCCAATGTGGGGCAGATACTGGATCCCCACCGTTGGGCAATGTTACGCTTAGCGATCGTCATGCCCAGCGTCACCCAATCTTGAGCCATCGCGTTCAGATCAGTTGAGTCCCATATATTAAGCAGGCAGCACCTCGGACTTGGAAGTGTCCCAATACACGTGACCTGGGACAGCGTACGCATTACCGCGGCCCAGAACCGCACTATTACAGGGCAGAGCCAAATGGTGTGGTAAAATGTGCATACCTCTCCGCACTGCCGGAGACAGAGTGGTGTGTCAGCCCTGCGTATTTTATGTAGAAGCTGTCTAGGGTAATAGGTACGATGTAGGATTTTTAGTTGGACTAGCCTCAATCTCGATGGGATTGCCGCCTCTCTAGGGGAGGCTAGTGCCTCCCTCCAGTCCGCCTCATCAATCTCCCCCACTTCGCGCTCCCATTTCACTTTGAGCGCAGCCATAAGATCCTTTCGGTTATTCACTATTTTCTTATATGTCAGTGAGATCGCTCTCCTGTGTAGGTGGTCCGTCAAAAGTCTGTCTTCTAGCGGAGAGGCCTCTTCGAGCCTCGTGCCTCGCGGTATCAGGGACTGCAGCGCATGCCTGACCTGCAGATACCGGTAAAATTCGGTCTTTGCCATATCGTATGTCTCCTGAAGATGAGCAAAGGAGACCACCTCACCCCTCCGCCACAGATCCCCCACTTTGGAGATGCCGATTAGATCCCAGCCACGGAATCCCTTCGTCCTTCCCAACCTCCCCAGTCGCTTGGTCTCCCATAATGGCATCGCCAGTGTGACAACCCCGTCCCATCCTAGTGTGCGTTGCGCCTCGTACCATATTTGCAGTGTGTGCCGTGTGGGCCCTGTACTGTTCCTCTGCACCTTTTTATTGTACAGGGCACCCATCAATCCAGATGGTTCTAGCAGGTGTCTGTCTAGCCTAAATGAGGGATAATCCCATGGGGTATGCAGCCACTGATTGACCGCGACCAGCTGAGAGGCCCAATAATAGATCTTCAGGTCAGGGAGGGCTATTCCGCCATCGTACCAACAGCTGGTGAGTTTCTGTTGAGCTATTCGAGGCGTTTTCCCGTCCCATAGCAGTGATGTCACCTCCGCCTGTATGGTCGTGAAGTAAGCATCCGGAACCCGAAATGGCGTATTTTGCAAAGCGTATAAGAACCGGGGGAGCGCCATCATTTTAAATAGGGCCGCACGTCCCAGGAGCGTCAAGGGTAGGGTGCGCCAAAACTTGACGTCTTTTTTGAACCGCTCCAGGGGCTGGTTCAGATTCCTTTCCATGAAAAGCGCACGGTCATGTGTCACATACACTCCCAAATACTTAAAGCCTTTCGAAACTATTTGTAGTGGGCAGCCCCTCGGGAGCCGAGGCGGAGGGCCGTGAAGTATATATAGCAAAGACTTACCCCAATTAATGGTGTACCCTGACATCCGGCCGTACGCGGCACAGATATCTAATAGACAGTTGATGGACCAAGCAGGGGACGTTAAGTAGAGCAGTATATCGTCCGCATATAGCGAAATGCGATCCTCCCAAACAGCGGCCCACCGCAACCCTCGTACTGAGAGGTCCTGCCTAATCCACGCCGCCAGAGGCTCCAAGACTATCGCAAACAGGAGCGGTGAGAGTGGGCATCCCTGCCTGGTGCCTCTCCCCAATGGGAATTCATCCGATAAGTGGCAGTTGACTACAACTTGTGCCACCGGCTGTGTGTACAGCAAGCGTATCCAGGCGCAGAGTTTGGGCCCGAACCCCATATGTTTGAGGACTGCAAATAGGAAGGGCCATTCTACCAGGTCAAAGGCCATCTGCGCATCTAACGATAGTATGACCGCGTCTTCTTCTATCGTTGCCTTACGTTCTATCACTCCATGTACCCTTCTAAGATTCAATGCTGTATTACGGTTGGGCATAAATCCTGATTGGTCTGGATGAATTATTACCTCTAGATAGGGCTGTATCCTGGATGCCAGAGTCTTGGCAAGTATCTTCGCCTCCGCATTAAGGAGGGAGATTGGTCTGTATGAGCCGCATTTGTGCGGTGGTTTCCCTGCCTTAGGTATCGCCACTATAGTGGCAAGCCGTTGCTCTTTGGGCAGTATTCCTCTATCCAGGCTTTCAGTGTACATGGCGAGGAGGTGAGATAACTGTGTACTTGCTAGCTTATAGAATTCCACTGGAATTCCATTGGGCCCTAACGCCTTTCCTGCATGAAGTGCCCTAATGGCTTGCGTCAGTTCCTCTGTCGTAATATCGGCCTCAAGTACAGCTATGGCAGCATCATCTAGCGATGGCATGCGTATGTCTCGTAGGAATGCTAAGTGGTCTGCCTCTCTGTCCGTGGCCATCGGTGTATAGATTGCCTCAAAATGTTGCGCGAGTGCCTCTGCTATGAGACTTGGTGCCGTCACTAAAGCCCCATCCCTGGCTTCGATCTGGGTTATCCAGTTGCTCGCTCTTTCCCGCTTCCCAAGCCAGGCCACGAGGCGTCCCGCCTTGTCCCCTGCTCATAGATTGAGGGCTGCGTCCTTGTCAGTTTGGTTATAGCCTCCTCTCGCGTGTACGCCCTGTATTCCGTCTGCGCCATATGCAAGTCATGCAGCGTAGCATCTGTAGTGTCCGCCGCCAGGGCCGCCTCCGCCCGCAACAATTCTCCCTCTAAGTCATCTGCGTGTTTTCGGTGGTCCCTCCGCTGCCCAACTATGCGTGACATGGCCTGCCCGCGAACCACAGTCTTGAACGCCTCCCACAACGTTACTGGGGAGGCGACCGAACCTGAATTTTTTAATCGATTCTTTTAATATATATGTTACACAAAACGGATTAACAATAAATACAAAATAAACTAAAATAATGACAGTGGGAAAAGGCAAATTGGGAGTAAAAGAATGGAATATTAATGGTTTGGTTATTGAAAGTGTAAAGTCATACAAATATTTGGGAATCACATTTGATGATGGTTTATCATTTAGGCAGCATTTTAATAACCTTGAAGCAAAGGGTACTTCGCTCGCATTTGCCTTTAGAAAATTGAGGGATAAGTTAGTACGCCCTAATTATGATCACTTTGCTGAAGGTCATGAGGGCAAAGTTAATTCCATCTTTGGACTACGGTTCTACTATCTTTCGGGGCAAGGATGCAAAACTGCTCGATGACAGAAGTAAGGACGTATAAATCTGTTTCCAGGGTTCCCAGATATATTAGTCGTGCTAATTTAAAACTCGAATTTGGTCTAAAAAAACAGTTATTGGCTCGACGAACAAGTTACTTACCTTCGGTAACGATGTATCTGTAAGAAACATTAGTTAGTTAGATTCCTCACCTTAGAATATCCCCAGGCGTCAGACTGGATCCGGAAGATTTTTCGTCAGCAATACCCCTTGCGCGTCGCTAGGCGTCTTCTGCGGCTCCGCGTCCGTCGTCTGCGTCGTGCGCCGGAATGACGTCGTCGTAGTACTTAGACGCCGCCCTCGCGCGCTGACGTCAGTTCTTGTACATAGCTTTCCGCGCCAGGAACGCAGAGCCATGCAAAGACCGACACTGGTGCCAAAAAGAAAATCTAGGGGCCTGAAAAGGATAACCTTAACCCTAGATGTCAGTTCGCAGAACGGGGAGGATGGGTGGGTCGGTGAGGAATCTAACTAACTAATGTTTCTTACAGATACATCGTTACCGAAGGTAAGTAACTTGTTCATCTGAAAGAAACACGTTAGTTAGATTCCTCACCTTAGAATAGATACCCAAGCAATACCATCCCCGGTGGTGGGTCTGCGAACCAAGATCACACCAGAAAGTCCTGGAGGACAGAACGGCCAAAGAAGCCATCCCTCCGGACTTGGCTGTCAAGGCAATAATGCCTGGCAAACGTGTGTAGCGAAGCCCACGTCGCCGCCTGACAGATGTCCTGCAAAGGGACACTCCGTCCCAAAGCAGTAGTAGCCGCTGTGGCCCGAGTGGAGTGGGCGCGCAGCCCAACAGGAGGGTCCTTTTTTGCCAAGGAGTAGCAAATTTTGATGCACAAAACGACCCACCGAGAGATGGTCCGTTTGTGCACCGCTTTCCCCTTCTTAGCACCCACGTATCCAACAAAAAGTTGGTCGTCCACCCGGAACTGCTTTGTGCGGTCCAAATAAAAGGAGAGCGCACGTTTTGGGTCCAGACGGTGGAGTCTCTCTTCCTCTTTGGAAGGATGCGGAGGCGGAAAGAAGGTGGGCAAGGTGACAGACTGCCCAAGATGAAATGGAGTCACCACTTTCGGAAGAAAGGAGGGACGAGGCCGAAGGACAACCTTGTCCGGATGAACAGACAGAAAAGGAGGCTTTGAAGATAAAGCCTGGAGCTCACTCACCTGTCTAGCCGAGGTGATGGCTACCAGAAAAGCAGTCTTAAGCGTCAGCAGACGAAGAGGACAATTATGAAGAGGCTCAAAGGGAGCGCACATTAGAAATGTGAGAACAAGATTCAAGTCCCACTGAGGCATTACAAAAGGGACAGGAGGGAACGTGTGAGTAATGCCTTTTAGAAAGCGTGTAACCACAGGGGACTTGAAAAGAGAAGGCTGATCAGGAAGCCGCAAGAAGGCAGAGATGGCAGCAAGATAACCTTTCAGGGTGCCCAGGGCAGAGCCCTGCCGGGCCAAAGAAAGAAGGAAGAGGAGAACCTCAGAAAGAGGGGCGGAAAGGGGATCCACAGCCTTTGCTGTGCACCATGCCACAAATTTGTTCCACCGGCAGGCGTATACCGACTTTGTGGAGGGACGCCTGGCTGCCAGAATGATATCACAGACTTCAGGAGGCAAGTCAAATGGCATCAACTGCCGCCGCTCAATCTCCACGCATGGAGGTGGAGGCTGGACAGGTTCGGGTGGAGGACCGTCCCCTGCTGCTGCGACAGAAGATCCTCCCGAAGGGGCAGACGTATCGGAGGATCGGTCAACACACTGAGTAGCTCGGGATACCAGTACCTTCGTGCCCAATCCGGAGCCACCAAGATGACTTGGGCCCGGTCGTGCCTGATCTTCTTCAGCACTCTGGGCAGAAGTGGTATAGGCGGAAAGGCGTACAACAGACCGCAACTCCACTCGTGACGAAAAGCGTCGCCAAGCGAGTGCCGCCTTGGAAATTCCAACGCGCAGAACTGCTGACATTGCGCGTTCTCTTCGGTGGCGAATAGATCTAACCAAGGCTCTCCCCACTGCTGAAAGAGACCTTGCGCCACTTCGGAGTTCAGACGCCATTCGTGATCCATCATGCACCGGCGGCTGAGTTAGTCTGCTCTGGCGTTCAGAGAGCCCGCCAGATGTTGAACCACCAGGGTGACGCCCTGGTGTTCCAGCCACGTCCAGAGGCGCAGGGCCTCCTGACAAAGGGTCCACGACCCCACCCCGCCCTGTTTGTTGCAATACCACATGGCGGTGGTGTTGTCCGTGAACACCTGCACGACACTTCCCCGGACAGAGAGAAGGAAGGCTTTCAGTGCAAGTCGGATCGCTCTCAACTCCAACAGGTTGATGTGGAGACGAGACTCCGCCGGAGACCAGAGGCCTCTGATCTCCGCCTCTCCCATATGGCCACCCCATCCCAGGAGGGACGCATCCGTCACTACGACATGCTCCGGTTGGGAAAGGGAGAGGCTTCTGCCCATGACCCAATCGCGGTCCGTGAGCCACCACTGCAACTGCTGTGCAGTGCCCTCCGAGATCAAGACATGGTCGGACAGGTTGCCGTGATGCTGGGCCCACTGAAACTTCAGGTCCCACTGCAGAGCCCGCATGCGCCGCCTGGCGTGATGCACTAGTAGGATGCAGGAGGCCATCAGCCCCAGAAGCCGCAACACTAGCCTGACCGAAACCCAGGATAGAGGCCGAAAGATGGGAATCAGGGCCTGTATATCCCGGACCCGCTGTTCCGGTGGATAGACCCGGAACTGCGCCGAATCGAGAACCGCTCCGATGAAGAGGAGCTTCCGAGAGGGACTCAGGTGTGACTTCGGCACGTTGATGGAAAACCCCAGCAAATGCAGGAGATCCGCCGTAGTCTGGAGGTGGGAGGAGACTGCCTGGGGCGAGCCCGCCTTCAACAACCAGTCGTCGAGATAGGGGAAGACTGGAACCCCTGATCTGCGCAGATGAGCTGCGACCACCGCCATCACTTTCGTGAACACCCGAGGGGCACTGGTGAGGCCGAAGGGGAGCACGGTAAACTGAAAGTGCTCTTGGCCCACGGTGAACCGCAGGTAACGCCGGTGGGCCGGCAGGACGGGGATGTGGAAATATGCGTCCTGCAAGTCCAACGCTACCATCCAGTCTCCGGGGTCTAGGGCAGCTAGAACCTGAGCCAAAGTCAACATCTTGAACCTTTCCTTCCGGAGGAAGGCATTGACGTTCCGGAGGTCCAAGATAGGGCGTAGGCCCCCTTTGCCCTTCTTGGGAACCAGAAAGTAGTGGGAATAACAACCACGACCTACTTCTGGACTCGGAACGTGCTCGACGGCCCCCTTGGCCAAGAGGGCCGAAACTTCCTCGTGGAGAAGATTCAAATGATCCCCCGAGATACGGTGGTGCTGCGGTGGCATGGCTGGAGGGGTCGTCTCGAAGGGGAGGGAGTAGCCCCTTCGGACGATTTGCAGCACCCACCTGTCCGATGTGATGGACCGCCAGTGGAGCAGGTGATGGCGAACTCTGCCGCCCACTGGCGTGGAATGGGCCTGAAAACTCGGACTAGGAAGGTTTTGAGGCGGATGCTGCCGGGGTGGATGTGGACTGACCTCGTCGTCCTCCAGAACCGCCTCGGCGGAAACCACGTCCGCGACCGCGCGCAGGTTGGTTCTGCGGCTGGTGGCTAGGCGTACGTGAGGAGGCACCCCTTCCTTGGCCACGAAAGGGGCGAAAGGCGGAAGATTGCGACCGCGGGGCCGAGAGGCCCAAGGACTTGGCCGTAGCCCGGGAGTCCTTAAAGCGATTCAGCGCACTGTCCGCTTTCTCGCCAAAAAGGCGAGTGCCATCAAAGGGCATGTCCATGAGAGAGCTCTGGACATCACCCAAAAATGACGTGGACCGCAGCCAGGCGTGACGTCGAAGCGCCACTGAGGTAGAAATGGCCCTACCCAGCGAGTCCGTGGTGTCAAGCCCACATCTTATAGCATGTCGCGCGGCATCCCTCCCATCGGCCAGAGCCTGGGTAAGTCGTGTCCGGACCTCCTCCGGACACAGGGGCAGCGCGTCCTCCACCGCATCCCACAGAGAGTGGGAATAACGGTCCAAGATACAAGCGGTGTTCAAAGACCGCAGGCCCAAACTAAGGGAAGAGAACAGCTTCTTGCCAAACTGCTCTAGTCTCTTGGAATCCCGGTCCGGCGGGGCGGTCGGGAAAGAGGATTGGGAGGTGGAGGCCTGGATAACCAGGCTCTCAGGGGTAGGGTGTTGGGACAGAAAACTGGGGTCGCCCGGAGCAGGGCGGTGGCGCCTGGCGACGTTCCTGTCCACAGGAGGAACTGTGGAGGGCTTGGGCCAGGTGCCCTGTAGAACGTCAGTGAGGGCCTCATTGAACGGCTGCAGTCTGAAGCACCTCAGTGAGGACGTTCGTCCTCACAGTCACGGCAGGTAGCTCGAGCCCAAGGGCTGCGGCTGCCTTGCGCAGCACCACGGAGAAAGCAGCACCCTCCTCCGACGCCACAGTCGGAGGAGAGATGAATCCAGTGTCTGGCGAGGTATCCAGACCACTGGCCTCCCCCAGTTCATCTGCCCAGTCCTGGGACAGTTGGGCCTGAGCGGCCATAGGATCCTCGGATCCCTCCCAGTAGTCCCCATCATCCGACTCCTGGTGTAGAGGAGAAAGTAACGGAGCCGGGCGGTAGACAAAATGTGTCTCTAGCGGCGTCGATCTCGGCGTCCATCGACGCCGGACCGGCGCCGGGCCCGGAGCGGGACTGAACTGGGGCACGACGTCGAGCGGAGTCGACGTCGGCGTCGGGGGTGGTACCGGTGTCGATGCCGGCGGAGGAGGCGTGACGAGGTCAACCGGCGTCGACGGGGACACGAGAACGGGTCCCTCGGGCGCTTGCGGCGTCTAGGCCGGAGCCGTCAACGGCGCCGGGGCCGGAGCCACCGGCAGGCAAGGCAGCCCAGTCGGGTCCGCGGGGCCCGAAGGCGCACCAGCGGGCGCCGACGGCGGAGCCAGGTTCCTCATGGCCGAGAGGAAGGCACTGACCTCCGCCGGCGTCGCGTCAGTCCCAGGGACCGGAGGGTATGGGGACGTGCGCGGCGCCTGCCGCTCCGCCGGAGCCGCGGGGGTGGAACCACCCTGACCCTCGGCCGAGTCGCGCGACCGGCGAGGGGAGTCCGAAGAGCGATGTCGCCTCTTGGACTTCTTGGAATGCTTCGACTTACCCGAAGACTTGGATCCCGACGACCGATTGTGACGTCGGCTGCGGCTCCGCGACCGATCCTTGGACCTCCTCCTGGACCGGGATCGAGCGACGCGCGGAGCCAAGTGGCGGATCTCGAGAAGCTTACGGGACCGCTCCCGTCTAGCCTTCGAGGTCAGGGCCTTGCAGTCGGAACACGACTCCGTGTCGTGGTCGAGGCCCAAGCAGTACAGGCACCGGCGGTGATGGTCCGTAACCGACATCAGGCGGTCACAGTCAGCACAGGCTTTAAAACCAGGCATCCTACCGGCACCGGAGTCGATTGACAGGATCAAAAAGGATAAAAAAACTAGTCAAAAATTGACTAAAGGGGTAGCTCTCCCGGATCTGCGCTTACTGGCGCGGAAAAAAGAAGAACTGACGTCAGCGCGCGAGGGCGGCGTCTAAGTACTCCGACGACGTCATTCCGGCGGACGACGCCGACGACGGACGCGGAGCCGCAGACGACGCCTAGCGACGCGCAAGGGGTATTGCTGACGAAAAATCTTCCGGATCCAGTCTGACGCCTGGGGATATTCTAAGGTGAGGAATCTAACTAACGTGTTTCTTTCAGATAATCTGCATATTTAAAGTCTTTACTTTCACTATCTCGAGCTGAAGAGGGCTCGCTAGCTAATCTGCTGGCTTGAGATTTCGAAAGGTGAATATTCGAGTAGTTGGCAAGTTTATTTAAATGAGTGTTTATGCAATTTTGAATGCCCAAACTTAGTAAATGAAGTGAGGAGCAAAATGGTTTATAAAAAAATCAATTAACCAAACAGCAGCCTTATTGTCTACTATAACAGATAAAGATGAATTAAGGAAAAAAAAAATCCCTTATGGTCAATAGTTAATTCTTTTAGCAAATTGTCGCCCAACCGTATTTGCTCTTTCATTTAAAACCTCTGATTCAAAATAAATTCATGTTATTAAGGTTTGAGATATACCCAACTAAAGATAGAACCCCAAAATGGGAGAATAAATGGCCGTCGAGTATTTGTAGGCTATGTGGGTTGTGTGACAAAACCTTACTGCACATAGTAACTATGTCCAAATTTGTTAGAAGAGCGGAAGATCGTTCTGAAGCCTATTTGTAAGGAATTGGGGGTTAGATCATGTAGGACTGCAATTATTTTATGTCTAAGAGGTGTTAACATTCATATTATTTACCAATTTGTTAAGTTTGTTTTTATGGCTGAAAAGAAACTTTGTAAAGCAGACATTTTATGTAAATGAAATACTTGTTATGAAAGTTAATAGAAAAATGGTAATGATATAATGTTCTTAAGTGTCTTTTAGGGAGTATGTGGGCTATTTTAATGTGTTTTTATTTTGATTATGTGTAATTATTGTTGTTTGTACAACTTCTTTTAATGCTGTAGTTTACCCCCTGGAATGTTGCAACTTTTTGCTGCTAGCATAAGTTCTGGAGCTGAAATTATATTGCACGTTTTTTTTTGTTGCTAACTGTTATTGGCAAATTGTTAAAATTGGTTATATTTGCTGCTATTACAAGGCACTTTAGTTTTGGTGCTGTAAGTACACGGCTCTCTATATTCTGTTGCTAACAGTTATTTGCAACTTGTGTTAGGGATCTGTTGTAGATCTTACCCTGATACAGATGAGAGCCCCAGGGCTTGCAGTGTGCAGATAAAGTGCCGATTTAAGCACCAGTGTTTGAGTTACGCAGATGACGTTCTGGGTCACAAGTCTGCATGATCGCAGCACTCTTTTGGCTATTTTGTGAGCGTGCATACATACGATTGTTTGTATCAAATTTTTTGTCGGTTTCTCTGCCTTTTTCCTGCAGGTCGGACAGATTCCTGTTCTCCAATGTGTGACTTTTTTTCCTAAATTTGTATGCTCTATAAATCTTGCACTTAATCACTATAATAGTGAAACCACATAGGAGTATTTTTCAAACACACACACATGAATGTATTCCTAAAGTAGATTTCGGCACAGAACCCGGTCCTGATGAATTGCCATTGACCCATAGGATCAGATAAAGCATACATCATACTGATCCCATTTTTAAGAACCTAATGCCCATTGTTTCCCTAGGTCTCGCTTTTGGGACCTTATAAGTATTTAGTTATGCAGCACAATATCCTTGGTACAACAACATCAACTGTTGCATGGCTAAACACTTATAAGGTACAAGGTTTAGCCATGCAACAGCTGATGTTGTTGCACCAAGGATATTGTGCTGCATAACTAAATACTTATAAGGTCCCAAAAGCGAGCCTTATTGGCTATGACAATTTTCGTTTTTACTTTATTTTGACTGGGGCCCTGCTAATCAGGACCCCACCCTAGCTGCTTCCTCTCTAAAATGATTCCCAGTACTTTAGGTACACTCCAGATTGGATTCTGGGGTACCCTTATAAGTCCCTAGTATATGGTATACTATGCACCCAGGGTATAGGTACCCCAGAGGCCTACCAGGGGCTGCAGCATGTATTATGCCACCCCTGGGAAGCCTTCCAAAATGACACCACAGGACTGCTACTGCAGCTTGGGTACGGTGGTGCATGCACCCCTTACTGAGATATAGGTTCACTATATCTCTCAATATCACTGCACATATAAATTTATCAGTCACCCCTATGGCAGGCCTTACTAATCCTGAAGGCAGGGTGCTAGGTTTTAAGTGAGAGGGTGCGCCCATGCAGAGCCCTTCTGCGGCCTTCGGAACTTTTATTCCGGGGTTGTTTGTGATGCAGCCAAACCATATACTCTTAAGTGCATTATAACCAAACGGTAAATACTAACTTTGGGATGGCTGCACGGAAACATGTCGTGTTTGGTGTCAAACACCTTGGAATCATACCCCCACACCAGTAACTGGTGTGGGGGTATGTTCCCATCCTTCTAGAGGGAGAGACATGACAGCACCGGTAAACCCGGTACCAGCTAACAGAGCCCTGGCATCACAAAATGGATGCTGCCAGCCACAGACACGAGTCTGCCCTCCTGCTGCTGGCCGAAACTCCGGCACGGGAGACCTGGAAAATAGGTTTCCTGTCACAGGGAGGTGTGACCACCTCCCAGACAGGCTTTAGTGTATTGGGGCTGGGTGGGTACACTCCAAGAGTGCTTTGAAGTTCAGCACTGGGGGCACATTTGGTGTCCCTGTGCATAGTCCAGTTGAAACCGGTTGCAGGGGCTACCAGTCCCTGCTCTGGTGCGAAACTGGACAAAGGAAATGGGTGTAGCCACCCCTCTTTCCTGACCCTCACATAGGATGGTCACCAAGTATGTCCAACTCATTCCTTGGAGGTGGGTTTCCGTGGTCTCCGAGGTCGATCTCTGCACTCAGCAATTCTGAGGCCTGTATCCTCGTGGAAGACCGTGCAACCAGAACTACTGGAAACCGCAACCATTTGCAGAAGCATCAGCTTTCCAGCGATTCCTGCAGTTGAGCTTTGGATTACTAGTAGCCCTGACCCCGAGCAGCATTTGCACTGAAGATTGCCCGCTTACACTCCAGGAGTGTTCCGTGACCTGGCCCATTGTGTTTTCTCTCGAGGTCCCTTCGCGAACCCTAGTCCGTCGACTGGTGGGTCTCTGCGAAGGCAACTTTACTTCTAAATGGGCTTACCTGGTTGCTCCAGTCGTGCCCTGACTCTCCATCGCTTGGGGAGTTCCCAGGACCTTGCTGGTCCACACCGAAGCATCTTTTCTCTTCCTGCGTGGGTTGCTGTAGCCAAAGCTTGTTGGATCCAATCCGGGCACCGACACCGCAGCACTCTACATCCTTCGAGGGACAGCTCGAATCCAGCTCCTGGTGATCATGGACGCCTCCTGGTCCTCGTGACTGGAGAGTCAAGCTTCACCTCTTCACACCTGAAACACCCGACATCGATGGGCATTCGTCTATCGTGCCCCTGGTCACTGGCAAGTGACCCAGACTCTGTCCCC
Source organism: Triturus cristatus (assembly GCF_964204655.1). Lineage (NCBI taxonomy): Eukaryota > Metazoa > Chordata > Amphibia > Caudata > Salamandridae > Triturus > Triturus cristatus. Next base: position 80,445,060 of record NC_140581.1, read on the forward strand.
TCTGCTTTCAGGTTCTTCTGATCTTCGATCCAGGCTTGGATCACACCGGACACTTCTCTCCTTCCTGGCAGCAGCACTTTGCAGCAGATCGCCATTGAAATCTACGACGATTCCCGACACCATTTGACACCTATGCACCCGGCTTCCCTGGGTGAGGTAACTCGAGTACTCCGGTGCTCTCGTGGGTGCTGGCCCTAGAACCCCCAAGTCTAAAGGGGTTTGCTCAAAGTCCTCTCCTAAGTGTCTTTAACTTCTAAAATTCCAACCGAGACTTTCCCATAGAATAGTACGGGGCTTGCGCCGGTGTTCTCACACTGCACGCGTCCCCCGTGGGTCTGCTGTGTCACTAACTTTGGTGGTTCCTTGGGGTCACAGCGATTCTACGTGCTCTAGGCACTGTGTCTAGTCAAGTCGTGGTTCTTATTCCACTTTCTTAATATATGGTTTGGTCCGCCCCTAGGGCCCATTGTATATTGTGCTATTTACTGTCATTTTAGAACTGTATTATTGTGTGCCTTGTTCTCTAACTTCATAAAGAGGTTAGTAAAGAGTGTTTAGAAATAAATAAATATTTTATATATATACCTTGTGTGGTTCTCCTTTCATTTATTAATTCAAGAGATTATAATCTGGTAAACCAAGCTGCTTTACACTCCTTCAAGACTTAGCGTAAAGGCTGCTCTCCATAGCTACCACTAGGATAGCTTTCAATAAAGGTTGTCTTTAAACCTATCATCAATAATGGTTGTTTGGACTGGTGCAAGGTGCCCACCATAACTAGTGGACAGCATATGCCAGGCCAACTTCTCACAAAGTGGAGTTGCCCCAGGCCACTCCTGACTCAGTGGAGTGGCCTGCACTCCTGACCCAGTGCAGTGACCCCAGGCTATTCTTGGCCCAGTGTAGCGACTCCAGGCCACTCTTGGCCCAGTGCAGTGACCCCCAGGCCACTCCTGACCCAGTAGAGTGTATAAGGCTCCTCTGGCCCAGTGGAGTGACCCCAGGGCGCTCCTGACCCAGTGCAGTGACCCTAGGCCACTCCTGACCCTGTGCAGTGACCCAAGGCTACTGCTGACCCAGTGAAGTGATCCCGGGCCACTCCGACCCACTGTAGTGACCTCAGGCCACTCCTGACCCAGTGTAGTGACCCCAGGCCATTCCTGGCTCAGTGTAGTGACCCCCAGGCCACTCCTGACCCAGTGGACTGTATAAGCCTCCTCTGCCCAGTGAAGTGACCGCAGGCCACTCCTGACCCAGTGCAGTGACCTCAGGCTACTCCTGACCCAGTTGAGTGATCCCAGGCCACTCCTGACCCAGTGGAGTGACCCCAGGCCACTCCTTGAACCCCAGGCCACTCCTTGAACCCCCGCCACTCCTGGCCCAGTGGAGTGACCCCAGGCCACTCCTTGAACCCCCGCCACTCCTGGCCCAGTGCAGTGACCCCAGGCCACTCCTGGCCCTGTGCAGTGACCCCCAGGCCACTGCTGACCTAGTGCAGTGACCCCAGGCCACTCCTGGCCCAGTGGAGTGACCCCAGGCCACTCCTGACCCAGTGGAGTGACCCCAGGCCCCGCCTGACCCAGTGCAGGGACCCCCAAGGCCACGTCTGACCCAGTGCAGGGACCCCCAGGCCACTCCTGGCCAAGTGGAGAGACCCCAGGCCACTCCTGGCCCAGTGGAGTGACCCCAGGCCACTCCTGGCCCAGTGGAGTGACCCCAGGCCACTCCTGACCCAGTGCAGTGACCCCAGGCCACTCCTGACCCAGTGGAGCTACCCCATGCCACCCCTGACCCAGTGGAGCTACCCCATGCCACCCCTGACCCAGTGGAGCGACCCCCAGACCACTCCTGGCCCAGTGGAGTGCCACCCAGGCCACTCCTGACCCAGTGGCGTGTATAGGCCACCTCTGACCTAGTGGAGTAACCTCAGGCCACTCCTGACCCAATGCAGTGATCCCAGGCCACTCCTGACCCAGTGGAGTGACCCCAGGCCACTCCTGACCCAGTGCAGTGACCCCAGGCCACTCCTGACACAGTGCAGTGACCCCAGGCCACTCATGACCCAGTGCAGTGACCCCAGGCTACTCCTGACCCCGTGTAGTGGCCCCTGGCCTCTCCTGGAACCAAGGCCACTCCTGACCCACTGCACTGAACCCAGGCCACCCCTGGCCCAGTGCGGTGACCCCAGGCCACTCCTGCCCCAGTGCAGTGACTCCAGGCCACTCCTGATCCAGTGGAGTGACCCCAGGCCACTCGACCCTGTGGAGTGAACCCAGGCCACTCCTGACCCAGTGCAGAGACCCCAGGCCACTCTTGGACCCGTGTAGTGAACCCAAGCCACTCTTGACCCTGTGGAGTGAACCCAAGCCACTCCTGACCCAGTGTAGTGCCCCCAGGCCACTCCTGGCCCAGTGCAGTGACCCCCAGGCCACTCCTGGCCCAGTGCAGTGACCCCAGGCCACTCCTGGCCCAGTGCAGTGACCCAGGCCACTCCTGACCCAGTGCAGTGACCCAGGCCACTCCTGACCCAGTGCAGTGACACCAGGCTACTCCAGACCCCGTGTAGTGGTGCCTGGCCTCTCCTGGAACCGAGGCCACTCCTGACCCACTGCACTGACCCCAGGCCCCTCCTGGCCCAGTGCAGTGACCCCAGGCCACTCCTGCCCCAGTGCAGTGACTCCAGGCCACTCTGCCCCAGTGGAGTGACCCCAGGCCACTCGACCCTGTGGAGTGAACCCAGGCCACAACTGACCCAGTGCAGAGACCCCAGGCCATTCTTGGACCTGTGTAGTGACCCCAGGACACCCTTGCTCCAGTGCAGGGATCCCAAGTCATTCCTGACCCAGTGGAGAGACCCCAGGGCACTCTTGACCCAGTGCAGTGTCCCCAGGCCACTCTTGACCCTGTGGAGTGAACCCAGGCCACTCCTGACCCAGTGCAGTGACCCCAGGCCACTCCTGACCCAGTGCAGTGACCCCAGGCCACTCCTGACCCAGTGCAGTGCACCAGGCCACTCCTGACCCAGTGCAGTGGCCCCTGGCCTCTCCTGGAACCGAGGCCACCCCTGACCCACTGCACTGACCCCATGCCCCTCCTGACCCAGTGTAGTGACCCCAGGCCACTCCTGACCCAGTGTAGTGACCCCAGGCCACTCTGACCCAGTGTAGTGACCCCAGGCCACTCCTGACCCAGTGTAGTGACCCCAGGCCACTCCTGACCCAGTGTAGTGACCCCAAGCCACTCCTGACCCAGTGTAGTGACCCCAGGCCACACCTGACCCAGTGCAGTGCACCAGGCCACTCCTGACCAAGTGCAGTGGCCCCTGGCCTCTCCTGGAAACGAGGCCACTCCTGACTCACTGCACTGTCCCCAGGCCACTCCTGGCCCACTGCACTGTCCCCAGGCCACTCCTGGCCCACTGCACTGACCCCAGGACACTCCTGGCCCAGTGCAGTGACTCCAGGACACTCCTGGCCCAGTGCAGTGACTCCAGGACACTCCTGATCCAGTGGAGTGACCCCAAGCCACTCGACCCAGTGCAGTGACCCCAGGCCACTCCTGGACCCGTGTAGGGAACCCAGGCCTCTCCTGAACCAAGGCCACTTGCTGGAGCTGGATTTGTCTGTACCATGGAGGATGTCGAGTGCTACGGTGCCGGTGCTCAGATTGAACCCAACAAGCCTTGGCATCTGCAACTCGCGGAGGAAGAGAAAAGATGCTTTGGTGCGGACCAGCAAGGTCCTGGGGACTCCCCAAGCGATGGAGAGTCAGGGCACGTCTGGAGCAACCAGGTAAGCCCAATTAGAGTTAGAGTTGCCTTCACAGGGACCCAGCAGTCGACAGGCCAGGGATCGCGAAGGGACCTCGAGAGGAGTCACACAATACCAGCCCACGGGTCACTCGGTGAGCGTAGGCCAGTAATCTTCGGTGGAGACACTGCTTGCGGTGTGGACTACAAGTAGCCCAAAGCACAGCCTCAAGGATCGACGAAAAGCATATGCACTTGCAAATGTGCACGTGTCCAGGGGTTCCGGTTCCACGTCCCCACGAGGGCTATGGGTCTCAGCTTTGCTGGGAGCTCGGGTCGGCCTCTGGGAAGTCTGGGAACCCACCTCCTGTGTTGTAAATTCTTCAGAATCCGGCGGGAGCTTCGGAGATGCAAACCGGTAAGATGCATCTTAGGTGCCTGCCTTGCAGGGGAGTAACTCCTTTACTCCAAGGGAGATTCTTCAGTCATCTAGCGCCTTGTAGATTGTCGAGGTTCCAGGATTATGTATCAGAGTTTCGTCCAGGTAAAACTAAAGTCCTGTAGCCAGGGGTTTCTATCTTATACCCAAGGAAGGGGTGGGACAAATTCTAGGGACCCACCTATGGAAGGGTCAGGAAAGAGGGGTGGCTACATCCATTTCCTTTGGACAGTTTTGCGCCAGAGCAGGGGCTGGTAGCCACTGCAACCGGTTTGAGCTGGACTATGCACAGGGACACCAAATGTGCCCCCAGTGCAGACGTCAAAGCACTCTTGGAGTGCACCCACGCAGCCCCAATACACTAAAGCCTGTCTGGGAGGTGGCAGGAATCTTATTGTCCAGGCCTCCCCTGCTGGGGTTTCGTCCAGCAGCAGGAGGGCAGACTCGTGTCTGTGGCTGGCAGCATCCAATTTGTGATGCCAGGGTCTGTTAAGCTGGTACCGGGTATACCGGTGCTGTCAGGTTTCTCCCTCTAGAAGGGTGGGATCATACTGCCACACCAGTTACTGGTGTGGGGTTATGATCCCAAGGTGTTTCTAAGCAGCTATCCCAAAGTTAGCATTTACTGCGCGGTTATAATGCACTTAAGAGTATATGGTTTGGCTGCATCGCAAACAACCCCGGAATAAAGGTTCTGAAAGCTGCAGCGGGGCTCTGCTGAAACCTAGCACCCTGCCTTCAGGATATTGTCACGTCCTGCATAGGGGTGACTGATCGGTTTAACACGTGCAGTGATATGGAGAGATATAGGTAACATATCTCAGTAAGGGGTGCATACACCACCTTACCCAGGCTGCAGTAGCAGACCTGTGGTGTCATTTTGGAAGGCTTCCCAGGTGTGGCACAATACACGCTGCAGCCCCTGGTAGGCCTCTGGGGTACCTAATGTCCTGGGTACATAGTATACCATATACTAGGGACTTATAAGGGTACCCCTGAATCCAATCTGGAGTGTACCTAAAGTACTGGTAATCGATTTAAAGGGGAAAGCAGATAGGCTGGGGTCCTGAATAGCAGGATCCCAGCCAAACTAATTCAAAAACCAGCAAAACACCAGGAAAAAAGTGGGGGCAACCATGCAGTCAGATTCCACCTTCCTACACTGCCTTGCAGTGCAATGTGTTCTAGAAGCTAGGGCTGCTGACTTTGGAACCTGAAGAGCCAGGTTTGAAACCTAGCACGTGGTTCAACATCCTGTGGTTCAGGGCAAATTACTTAATCTCCCTGTGCCTAAAAATGTGGAATGGAATGTGTGTGAAATGTATTTGCTGTATGTGATTTTGTAGATCTCCACACATCCCCCACCCTTCCATGCACAGTGTGTTGTTCCTTCCTAGCCAGAATTGCCCCGGATAAATGCCAATCCATACAATGCATCTGTGAACAGAGACTGCATTAGGTAGCATCATCTTTACCTAAAGACTATAAGTAGCTGGAGTGAGAGTGTCATCATAAGAGTGGGCAGCAGCACACTAGAGCTTAACACAAGGAGACATTTGACAAGACTGCACCAAAACACTGAAGTACAGAAGAAAAACACTGAGGAAACCTGGGATGCACCAAAACTCTGAAGCACAGAAGAAAAACACTGAGGAAACCTGGGATGCACCAAAATACTGAAGCACAGAAGAAAAACACAGAAGAAACCTGGGATGCACCAAAACACTGAAGCACAGAAGAAAAACACTGAGGAAACCTGGGATGCACCAAAACACTGAAGTACAGAAGAAAAACACTGATGAAACCTGGGATTCACAAAAATACTGAAGCACAGAAGAAAAACACGGAAGAAACCTGGGATGCACCAAAACACTGAAGTGCGGAAGAAAAACACTGAGGAAACCTGGGATGCTCCGAATCACGTCTTGTGGAGGACTGGAAAAAAAAGCTGACATTGTAGGTATGTCTGGCGCCTTAAATTAATTCCATATGTCCTTTCCTGTGAAAGCTGTTGGTGGCATCAGGTGGCACCACCAGAGATAGAACATTACACAGAACTGTCCAGGTCCAGTAGGGCTCAGATATCTAACAAATAATATGCATCAATAAAGAAAAAAATACACAACATCCCTTAGTTATTCTCGTTGAATACCAGGGATTATTAAAATATTTTCGATTCACGGGGATTGAGTCAACAGGGACTGCACTTATCTCAACGTAGGGATGGTCAGAGCTAATCTTTGGTGCACACAACCGGATGTTCAATACCCCTAAACTTCCTGGGTTTAAACAACACTAACATATAGATTCGCAAATCTGGTCCGGCACTCATCATTATATCATACACATGATTTAATTTTCAATGGAGTTCAGCAAAACAGCAATTTAGATGATGTATCAAATTCATCCTTATCATTATACATGACACCAATCAGACATATTTATTTTATTTTCCTTTATTCATGATTCTTCATCTTCACAAGCGGTTAAAACACATAGCCAACGCGTTTCGTCCTCTCGGACTTCTTTAGGGCATTTGATATAATCTCTCCTACCTTGACTACACGATTTATATAACAGTTCTCTTTTGCACCCGTATGGTTTTAACCTCATAAGTTGAAACATGTCCACATAATGATAAGTCAGAGAAGGGAGTTCACGCAGAAATAGGCGTTTCAGTCAACATATACAGAATGGGCATTTCACTACAGTTGGAGTCCCATAATTCCAGAAATAGGGCTGGCTATAAGTACACACACAGGGTTTCCGCAATCGTGTAAGGCGCCTTACGAAGAATCATGAATAAAGGATCATAACATAAATATGTCTGAATGGTGTCATGTATAATGATAACGAAGAATTTATGATACATCATCTAAACTGCTGTTTTGCTGAACTCCATTGAAAATTAAATCATGTGTATGTTATAATGATGGGTGCTGGACCAAATTAGTGAATATACCTGGGATTATTAAAGTGTAACTAAACATGGATCTGTTGTTAACATCATACACCGAGTTCCACCATAATAAATGTGAAATTACACGTGCTGTGATGGATAAACTACGTGACTGCTCCTCTATATGTTTCATAACCTCCAATGGAAAGGACCAATGCTATCTTTTCTATGTCAAACGTATGATACAAAAGTTACTCAATAAACATCGTGTTACATTCATTTTTATTGAAATATCTTAAATAAGCTTTATATATATTACTAGCAATATTCTTTTCTGTAGCATTTAAAAAAACAACAAAAAGGTTTGCGTTCACCAGTGCATTATATAAGTTGTTTTTTTACAGATTCTTTTTTTCCCAAGAAACTTTATTTACAACTTTTAGAATTAAAGAAAACAAACCAGCAGCCATATTGGAAAAGGGACAAACCTTAATTCTCTTTTGGATTGCCTAAAATTACATTTCACCTGCTTCAGACTATGATGGGCTCTTTATGACCAGGAAGGGCTCAAATTGTCCACTGGAACTCATTGAACATGGTGCACTGATCCGTCATTCTGTAACTGTACAGATGCTAGTTTAACTTGCCTGACCTAAATCTCAAGTCCTGTATTAGCGGTAGACCTAATGTGGTTTCCAGTATTTCTAATATACTTTTTACCCGATGCAATCTACAGTAACATGAAAAAACATGAAACACTTTTAATGGTCCTCTCTAGGACATGGGTAGAGTGACACTTGGACTTGCTGTATACAAAACAGAAAAAAATATAATAAAACATAAAAAAAACACAGAAATAACCTTGGTAGGTTAAACAAACACCAAAACAGTGAAAGGAAAAGAACACCTCAAAAATAGATCGCAATCACTTGCTCAATAAATGATGCCACACGTGGTCTTTTTTAGTGGCATCTCTAGGGCGCTGAAAGGGTTTTCTGGAATCAGTTGCACGTTTATGGACTGGATTTCTACACTCTGCAAGAGATGGTGCTGTGCTACGATGGGAATTCCAGTCGGGAGCCTGTTTTAATGTGCACTTTATGCGACAATGCAGGCGGTAGGCTAAAGGGTACAACCTATGCTCAAATTACTGCATATGCATGGTAACTTTCCTTGTAACAGGAATAAGCACACAGTTTGCAGGTACCCATGAGTGGCCGAATGTGGGTTCCCAAGCAAAGATAAAGTGCTTGCTGGTACTGGATTAGTAAAAGAGAACCAATGAGACTGGGTTGACTCCTTAGATTCTTCTGTTTGAAGATTGGCAAAGCACAAACTACAAAGCACAGTCATTACCCAAGACAACATGGAGTCAGTGGAAAGGGCGGCTCCCGCCTTTACTGCTAGTGACTGGAATGAGTGGTTTACGAATGCCCGACTGTAGACCTCGATTCAGAACAGGCGCAGCAGGCCATCCTCTACTTCGAGGCGCAATTAGTGGGTAAAGCTAGTCGGCAATAGGCTTCTCTTCTTAACAAGAAATGAGATGGCTCAAGGTAAACATGCTGAGTGACTTTGAAGGTCTTCTCCTTTGTTACCCTGTATGGGTTATACTTCCAGTGCGCTTACAGTTCCTAACTTCTAAGCCTAGTGCCAATCATCTAGTGCAATTTACTTAGCCGTGCATTCCGTCTATGCGTAACCGCACAAAGGAGCCCTTCCATAGTTTCACAGTTAAATACAGGCACATAAATTATGCTATGCATGTAGCCATGGTATAATTGTATGTCTATAAATGTCTCACTTGGGCACAGTGGATAGAAAATTGTGTAAGTTAATTGCAAACTTCCTGGCCCCTTGCTAACATAGGGTCGATGGTCCCACAATCTTCACCACATACTGACACCCCCCCACTGCACCACACACCAGATTCGCAAACCCCGCATCCGAGATCCAGAAAACGATCAACTCTATAGAGTACTCTGCACATTTCCTCAATCCACCCGCGTTTCCATACTATTCCAGGTGCAATCGATGAATTTATTAGGGTCTCGTATTGGCATGTGGCAGCTGCCAAACAACAGACCACGCACTCCTGTGAGCACTTTGCATCCCAGTTCACAGTTAGACATACTATGAGATTAACTGGACATTTGTTCATTCAGCCGGTGGATCGCAGAGTACACCACATGAACACAGACTTTGGTTGTGAGCGGGATGGCGGCACACAATGCTGTTGCATCAGTAACTTGCTGGTGAATATTGGTATTATCTTTGCGGCATTCCCTTCCAAGAGTAGAAGCGCTCACACCACTCTGACAAAGGACGCGACCCCACTGCACTGCATGCAACACATGCATCAGAGGAGACAGAAATGGCTGTAAAATGCACATGAGCAGAGCGCCTCTGAGATTCTGAAACAAAACCAAATTATTGTTCTAATGTATTCGGCTTCTGTTTGGTGATTAATCCCCACATTCCATCCATGGAAGTGGATAGATACAAATATCAGATTTATCGGGAAGAAACCTAGATCCAACTCACGTAGATTGTGATTAAAGCTTGTCACATTTCTTTGTGTTATTACCGATAATAACAGCTTGAAAGATGGGAACTCTACTTATTTCAAATGTTACCTCTGAATACCCAAATTAAGCAGTACATTACCCTGGTGTCATCAGCCTACTGCAGCCTCAAGACAAGCCCAGATGTGTCCCACAGCTCCCCAATGAGTGAGACACCACGCACAGGAGGAAGCAGTCACACATACTGCAATGCTCTGAGTGCATGGATGAGGAACAAGCCATCCTTAGAAATAGGCAGTGCTATCTGGCAGGCAGGGAATGGTTGTGACATTCAATTATCAGCTTTAGGATCACAGTGTGGTTGTACAATCTAGCACCACCTGGTGGTGCAGCAGAACAAAGTCACAGACAAATAGTGTGGACAGTGGAGGAGGCCCAACATCTGTAAAGTTTAACAAACCCCAATATGAGGTAGCCATAGAACCGCAAGTGAAGGGATGGTCATGTGAACCAAGGCCACTGCTGTGCCACATGGCTACATGGGTTCCACTGAGAAGCGAGCACGAAAGAAGTGTCTACGAAACGTGGGAACTAAATGGCAGTGTGATCCCGGGCCTATTGCAGAAGGTCCACCTGGTCCTGTGGCACAAAGTCTGCCTGTGGCCCATGCAGGTTCAATTTTTAAGTTGATTTATGGTGGCATAAGTAATGAGCATGTTAAAATAAATCTGCTCCCTCAAAGATCTCCTGTGACTGACTCTGTAGTGAGCTGTGCTTATTCATAAGAAAAAGAGAGAACGAGAGACAAAGACTGTGTGAAAGACAGAACCAGCAAGGAAGAGAAAGCAAAACCCAATTGTTTTCCTAACCGTCTAGGTCTAGTGCTACAAACATGACTCTCTGAAGGTAGAAAATGTTGGTGCTGTTTTTGTTACCCTGGGATTTATTGCACTTTCCACTGAATCTAATGTGATTTGAAAAGGTTCTTTCGGAAGTCTCATAACTTTCTCCAACTAATTAGAACACAGTGGCAAACCGATTATTTTATCTTCTCATCCTACTCCTCAGGGAGTTCAAGAATCCCAAAGGCAGATCACCAAGCACCAAGGCTGAAACCACAGCATGACAGTAACACCGACGAGTTCTCCGCCTCCTCATGCAGATCATCAAAGCTGTGATGCAATATCTTCAGGCTGGTGACCTGGCGCCGGGCACCAGGAACTGAGGGCAAGAGTAGAACCCTATCCTGTCAATGGGGAAAACACCAGTTTACAAACCTCTGGAAAAGAAGTAAAGTGAACTTTTTTTACAAGAAAAGGAAAGCAGGCCATTCCCCTTTCCGGAAATAAAAGCAACACCTCAAACATTAGGAGCGGTAACCAAGTAGAAGTACCATGCACCAGGGTTGGACCACCTCTCCATCTTTGGCTTCACCTCCAGAGACCCTCCCTACTCACACCAAAGTAACTTCTGGTAAGGCTCCCATATCATTGAGTCTGTTCCTTTTCATTAAAGCAAAATAAATCTCAAGCAGAAGGTGGTCAATGCACTGCCGCTCTCCCTAGGACTGTGCCTCGGGCAGCTTCAGACTGGACTCTGCAAGGGGCCTGCTGGCTTTGGAGTCCAGACTCTTGTCCGTGCAGATCAGGCTCTTGGACTCACAGTTTAGATTTTGGTACCGGGAAGGGTTGGGAGAGGGCCGATGACACACAGACATGAAGCTGAAGCTGCCCAGGCAGCAGCCCGGGCACGTGATGACCTCGTCTTGGTCCAGCACGGAGGAGGAGGCATTGAGGGGGACAGTGCTGGAGTTCTCTGTCCGCTCAAACACTACTGAATTGGGGATACTGATTTCTGAGAAGCTACAATCCAGCCCGCCAACACCCGGCCTCGGATAAGGGAAGCCACCCCACTTATGTGGTTTGCTGACAATGACATTGTTATTGTTGTACATCAATCCATTGGGAGGAACGACCTCTGGCTGCCACCGATTGGTGGCAGAGGAGGAAGTAGTGATGAACGCTCCATTCGTCAGAGGCTGCAATGGACCATCCAAGAAAACATTTCCCTCCACACTGTCGGGGCTGCTAGAGCAGTCCATTGGTTCCACATCTGCCAGTCCCCTGGGAGTCATGGAGTCCTCTGCTGTCCCAAAAGAGCTGGAGTCTAGGAGGCTTCCAGATTCAAAGTGCAAGCCGTCTTCCTCCTGGCGTCCACTCCGCGGAGGGAGGGTCTGCCGCCAGTCATTATTTGGTGGTCCAGGCTCTATTAATAGATTTGCCTTTCGAGGAAGCTCGGGAGAGGACGGCAGCGAGTGGCACCTTCGCGGAGTGAAATTCGGCTGGGAGAAGTCACACTGTGTTTCCATCATTGGCTCTGGGGTCACCGGACTACTGATCTGGTAGGACGGAGGCTGGGGCAGGTCAAAGGTCAGCGAAATCACTGATTTGCTAGGTGTATCAAAGAGTTTAATCCTGCCTCCATTCAGATCTTCACGCTGGGAGAAAGGGTTGAAGCGTGCTGGGGTGTCGATGTTCATCCCAATGCCCTGGTACGGATATCCCATCCGTAAGAGGGCCGGTGACTTCGGAGGGAACATGTCAGACTGGCTTCGGGACAGGCGCTGATCAGGCTGCAAGTGCGGAGAGCACAGGCTGCTTTTCCATTTATGACCAACTGGCGTTCCCTCGTTGTCGGTCTCGCCTGTTCACAAAAAAAGCAAAGAAGAATACATTCAGCAGGTATTGCGATAAGTTATAGCTATATTGTAATCTCTTACAAATATTAAGAAATGCTTTTACTGTGACAATGTATAATATGGCATCCTACAGACTGGTGTCTGTGCATGGAAACACCAGACAGACACTTTTACTGAGTAATGCTCTTTTCAGTGTAACATTTAGTTGGAGCGCATGGCCCTAGTGCCTCCGGCAGCGAACTGGCAAATGATGACCCGGCTGGCAGTGGGGCAGATGTCCCAGGACTAGCGATCAGCAAACTGCCGAATGACAGAGGGCCCCTGGCACCATTACCAGCAGAGAGCAGTCTGTCTTCACCCTTTTCCACATGCAGAGTCGAAAAGTTAGGAAGATTAATATTTCTGGCACTCATCACTGATTTCTAATCAGTTTGTTACACACAGTGCTACTTTCCGCATGAAGTATCCTCTCTAATTTTAGATGACCTTTGAGTTCTAAGAGACCATCAAACTCTAAAAGAAAATTAAAAGAGAATTAAATGTTTACACATGTGATGATGGATCTGCAGATATGGAGAAAAACTTTGGACACTATTTAAGGCACTGGCTTTAGAAAAAACACATAGTTCAATGTAACACGCTTAGTGATGGGCGGTGAAAGAATATCAACTGAGATGTTTCAATACACAAATAAGCCATTTTTTCAACTCCTTTATTCCCCTGATTCGGCTAAAAACCTCAGATACAAAGAAAGCCCCCTTCCTGTCCCTGGAGTAGAATTTATTCAACACTGAGGTACAGCGCACCACGCTCAGTGGCAGGATATGTATGCAGTAGGCAAACAAAATCACCAATGAATAGATAAAATAATAAGCTCTACTGACTCCCACAGTGAGAAGGGTGACGTCAGTCCTGGAGTCAGCAAAGATGCCACTATATACTGGTTCCTTGCGCTTTCTGTTTCTGGTACCGGATATCTACGGTGACGCTTAGCTGCAAGGAACAGCTGCTGCCCTGTGAAGTCCCCTGAAAGGGGGCGGATGAATCAAAGAAAGCAAAGACAGACTGTGGCAGAGACAGACGCCCAGCACTGGACCATACCACCGCTTTGTGTGTGTGGATCTGCCCATTGGAGGAGTGCGCCAGCGGTCCTGTACGACCAATTCCTGCAGCTCCTGCTTTAGTAGCCGCAAACTCTACACACTCCCTACTATCACTAGCCTGAGAAGAAGTGGGACAAGCACTAGAGTGGCTAGTTTTGTTCCACAAGGACCTCCTGCTGAGTGAGGAAGTGTTGATCTTCCAGTTAGCTGAAGTGAGGAGACTGACTGGGGCCCGGTGTCTGATGATCCCGCCCCCCTACTCTGCACAGTGAAATAATCTTGCAACATTGTTATAAGTTGGAAGGTATCACCTGCTCATGAGGGAGAGGAGCGTGACTCGATAGCAGGAGGCAATGCTTACCCTGATCAACGGCGGCATCGATATGTAGCAATGATGATTTTAAATTACTCCAGTTGCCAGGTGTGAATCCTGAACTTCATTATTTATCAGTAAAATACTTTAGTAGCCTCTTGAAATTATGCCTGCCCTCCATGATACTAGAGGTTATCGGAACCTCATCGCCAAGCGCCATCACGTAGTCTACTTAGTAAAACAGAAGAGACTGTAATGAAAGCAGTGGAGGGATGCGAAGGATTAAAGGAGCATCTCTGGAGGACAGCAATGCTGCAGAACTATTTATTGAAGCAGAGTGGCCTTTTTCATCACTTCTCGCTAGCGCAGGAACTTCTGTACATTCACGTGCTTGGAGTTCCTATAAACCGCACACCAGCCAATACAAGTATGCGGTCTACTTAAGGTACAGCTCCAAAAATAACATACAGGCAAATGCACATGGAAGGTTGAAAATTCTTGAGGGTATATCTTTAGGGTTTACAGATTTCTGAAAGGTTCACGTGGCCAGCGGTCACTACCAGAGGCTGCCGGTTGGGCGGTGGGAGAGGGAAGTGGGGGTGTCTGGTGAGCGAAAACAATTTGTAGAACGTCCTGCTACCCCCAAGGAGGTGTCCTACCACTAATGAAGGTGGGAATGCAAGACAATGTGAAGGAAGAAACAGAAAATCCAGGTTTTCATGTGTGGTCTCAAGCGACAACAGTTAGATTTCCCAGAGAAAATGGGAGCTCAGTATCTGGAGGTCAATTAATTAAAGGAACGACCAACCACCTATCCTGTCTTTCTAAACAGGAGGGATTCTGCCTAAAACAAATGATAAGACAGACTCTAGCTGCAAGGTAAAGCTGATTTCTTTTCCAGTAACATAGCAGACGCAAAGAAAATTGAAGCCGGAATGTTACAAAATAGACATCAGCACTAGATGGCAAGGGGACTGGAGTTGCATCAATGGGTCAAAAACCAAATTACAAGTTAAGCCTTTGAGCTTGAATCCGCTGCAGTCATTTCAGCAAATAGTTCGACAACCCTAGATATAAAGAGTTTCCATAATACAATCTAGAGAGAATGCTAAATTTCACTAAGATTTTGCGGAGGTCCCAAAGAAGAAAAGGAAAGATCTTCCAATGTTTCAAATTATATCAGCCAGAGGACGTGACTTTTTACACCGTATGTTTAAGGGAGAAAGTCAAGTCAAAGAAGACTCCCAGGTTCCTGACAGAATTACAGTGTGGAGAAGTGTGGCTCAATGGTTGGAGCGGCAGACCCTGATGCAGAGATCTAGCCCAGGACCAGGGTTCAATTCCCCGCCTCGGCGGGTCTTGGGCTCAAAAATTCCACGGACCTGATAATTCTCGCCTCGGTGCCTATTCCAATCATGGAGTCCCACTCTTCAACTCTGGGCAATAGCTTGCTTAATCTCCACAACGGCCCCACAACGCTAAGGATGCCTGGCCTCCACCTTGGGGGTGCCCAGGAGTGGACGCCTCACAGGGAAAGCCAGGATGGGTTCCACAGCGGTATTCGTACAAGCGCCTTGAGACCCTTGCGGGTGAGTAGTGCGCTATACAAGTATAAAATTTACATTTACAGGGTCGAAGAGCAGTGCCAAACTCTGAAGCCACCAGTCTGGAGTCCAGAGGGGAGGTGGCCTCCAAATGTGTGATCGCAGTCTTGTTTCAAGTAAGCGTGAGGATATTCTCTCTCCTCCAGGAGGTGACACGAGTCCGACAGAAATGATTCTGGAGTTGTCCTGTGCCGTCGCTGAAATGACAACCTGGGTGTGGTGTACATACGACAAGTGAGAATCCAAAGCTTGGAATCAGAGCGGCTGAGTGCATAATGTAGAGACTGTAAATCAAGGAAGGACTCCTCTGGTAAATGAATGAGGTTAATTGAAAGGGCAGGAGAGAGACTTCCACACCTCTATCAACCAAAGACGACGATCCTATTTAGTGCTCAGTCTTTGATTCCAAAGCTAGGAAGGCAATGATCGGTGAGGAATGAGACGTAGTGCGAGGCCAGCAATGAGGCTTGCTAACAGAAAACTGATGCCCTGC
This sequence comes from Triturus cristatus, assembly GCF_964204655.1. Taxonomy (NCBI): domain Eukaryota; kingdom Metazoa; phylum Chordata; class Amphibia; order Caudata; family Salamandridae; genus Triturus; species Triturus cristatus. Next base: position 80,460,882 of record NC_140581.1, read on the forward strand.
CTGCAGAGTCTGGGCACATGGTGTGATGAAGGCAGAAACGCTGGAAATGTTGGAATAGCGAAAGGCTACACAAATATTACACATGCAAGGAAACACATCTACGACAAAGTTCACAAGGGCAGGACTCTGCCCTCTTAGTTGGGGACAGCAATGTTCGCTCTGTAGACTACTGCATCGCATTCTGCTATGGCTGCAGTGCATGAGTTGTTGGTGGATCTAGTGAGTCAACCTTGCTTGCTGACAATAATGATAACAGGTGACTGAATTTTAAGTTAGTTGGAAATAGTACTAGCAAACGTAACAGGACTCACTGCTGGGCCACAACCTTCTTTTCCACAAGCTACACAAGGGTGTTCCCCTCCAGGCGTGTAGGCAGTCCAAGGAGCAGGTTATGCCGGTATCTGATCGGACTGATTGTTAGGCTTCGGTAGACCAAATAGCAGAAGTAATATAGTTTTCTTCTATTTCTCACTTGTGATAGGTGAAGGAAAGCAGAGCACTACTCATGCCCACTCCAATGGGCAACAGTTTAACCTGGGAGTTGGCTGGATGCACGGCTAAGTCTATGATGAACAATGAGGCCATCTCTTTTTTTTATTGCTTCAATATGTAGGATGACTTCCACTTCCGCTCTACTATCCTCAAGTTTCAAGTCCAGGAAGGCAGAGATGCCACTCCACATTAGGTGATCACGTCACCCACGGATAGTGCAGGAATTTAAGGGTTTTACTTGAAGGAATTGAAAAATCTCCCCTGCATGCATAGGAGCATAGAGCATGGAGAGGCTTATTTGCTGTATGCACTTTGGATGGAGACCAGTCAATGTGGAGGATACCAACAAGAACCTGGCAGACGACAAAGTCCTTAACAGTGTAGCAACTGAAGGGAGCGTCTTTAACAATATGGTGGCAGTTGTTGCACCAGGATCCCACTGACTATGAAGCCCGTGTCGATAAGGCACTTATCAAGAGCACAGAAAGGTAGTTTTAAATGCTGCAAGATGTTTGGTGCCTTTCTGAGTAACCACTGACTTTGACAACAAGGAAGGGTGCTCTGAAAAGTTGGTCAGAAATTCCAAGGCAGGCATCTGAGTCAGGTCAGCATTTTGTTAGGAATCGTTTGAATCCATTTGTCATACTGATCATCCACAAAGAGGCAACATGTGTTGCGAGCCTTCAGATGGTCTCCAGACTTGGCAGAGCTACTAAAAGGTAGAAAAACAGGCTTTGTCCTCGCCTGCAGTCCGGAGATAGATCCTGAAGAAGCCCTTAAAGGCTGCAGCTGGGAGAAGGAAGACCACAGAGCAAAGACACCTATGGCAGAAGAAGAGGACAAGCTGCAACAGTTGTTGTGCTTGTCCAACGCCCGCAAACAATGCATGGTCGCAATGTAAGGTAAACGACCTCCAGAGGCACTGGAATTGTAATCCCCCACCTCGCGGGCTGCCAGCTGAACCAACACTACTACCTTCAATTTATGTTCAATATTTATGTAAGTCTATACCAGTGGTTCCTGGACTTCAAAGCATTTCAGTTTATGAAGGATCTAATGATGGACAATTTGTGCCTTTCCTAACAATGTAAGTCCCTAACTTCATTAAGGAACCATGCAGCGTAAAATACTTTGATTATTTACAGTTAAAGCGATTCATTTTTAGGTGTCAATTAATGATTATTTGCAAGCTTATTTCTGATGGCTCACATTCTTCTACCAACAGTGTACACGTGAATCTTAATTTACCCTTATCCGTCGCCACAGCAGTAGTCATCCCCTCTCCTGCATCACTGATTCCGAGGTCTATGTCTGCACCCTTGGTATAGCGCTCAAGGATCACTTCCAACCGCTGGACAACGTCACAGAAGGAGGGTCGTGCTTTCTGGTCCATCTGGGATAAGGGAAAATCAGATCAGATGTATTAATGCAGTCCTTTTTCTAATAGGTATCTTGTATTTAATCCAGCTTTATCAATCACACAGATTAATTTGGTTGATTATTGCTAGAGTGTTTTTTCATTACACAATTACCTTTTATTTTAATTAAGATAATTAACCAGGGAGAGCCCATTGCCTCTCCATCCCTTCACACTTATCCCCATGTTTTCTTCTCCATTTTATATTAACTAAATCCTTTCAGCTTTTCTATCCACATGCCTAATCAATTTTATTTTCAAACTCACCACTACTTTTATTTTATGTTTTACACTATTATCCTTCATTCCTAATCCCCCAATAACTGCCTATATATTTTCTCTTTTTATGTTTGGAGTGTTTTACCCCAAAGTGTTGGTATCCTGAGGAGAATGCCCTGGCAGAACACATCAAACAATCTCTTCTCAATGATGAGGTCAAGGGGTAGAGGAGAAGGGACAAAAGTACAGTATCCCTCTCTGGTCATACTTTTACTAACTTCGACGTACCAAGCCTTTGTTGCATTTACCCCTACTCGAAAGCCTCAGCAAAATAAACTCATCCAAATACTTTTTCTAGCTTCTTTCTGTAACTTATCAACAGTCCTCACTGGTTTTCTTCCTGGTCTTCCTGTGCACTTCATGCTCAACCACCAAATCACGCTATTGTATTCTATGCACACCTGCAGCATGCACTGACACCTTTAAGAGTTCCGCCAACAGCCACAGATAGACACGTTGCACTGTGATTTAGTGCCAGCAGCGTGTTCAGTGCTGAAAAATCAGCATGAGCTGCGCAGCAAATCAAATTGATTTTGTTGCTGCTCAAGTAGATTTTCTACTTGAGTGGCAGCCAACTGACCGCAAACAGTTGTGACCGCCTAATTAGAAAAATCTCACTGGATGTCCTCCTACTGACCTGAAATCATGCTGGGGACACCAAATCTCACTCGCCTATTTACCTATTTGGAGCCACGCACAAGTAAGAATTCTGCAGAGCGGAGATTGGTGGAATTTGGTCTGAAATACATGTTACAAGAGTAACGCGGAGTCGACAAAATTCCTCAGGCGTGATAGAATATTCCACCCATCCCCAGACACAAGGTATCAAGTGTTGCGGATGCCACATTTGAACTTTGCACCCAATTTAAAGGCCAGGTATGTAAAGCCACTATAGGCAAAATGTACTCCTCTCTGCTGCCCATTGTTTCAGAGCAGCCAGTCGTGGATAAAGCTTATTTGGCCATTAAGCTCCCGCAATGAGTCTCTTCATCACTTCTGTTCCCAGGCAATGGGACTACACCCACGGTGGAGGTTTGAACAATAAAGAAAGGGAAGTATAGAGGAAAAGCTCTGCTGTAAAGGCCTAGAAGAGCAGAACACTATGGAGCTTGTTATTAAACTGGGTTTAAGGATAGATACCAATTGTTGGAAAATGGCCCTCTCTGCAGGGTCACCCCCAAACCTTTCTCCTTCCTCCTCCATTTTTTACTGAATTTGTTTTAGTTGGCTTTAGGACTCTGCTAACCAGTGCTAAAGTGCATGGGCGCTCTCCTCTAAACATGGTAACATTGGCTCATACCCAATTGGAATATTTAATTTACTCATTGGCCTCTAGTGATGTGCCCAGCACCTGAAAATTAAATGCTACTATTTGGCCTGCAGCACTGCTTGTGCCACCCACTTAAGAAGCCCTCTAGCCATGTCTCAGGTCTGCCATTGCAGAGCCTGTATGTGCAGTTTACAGTGCCATTTCGACCTGGCAAGATAAACTTCTTGCCAGGCCTAAACCTTCCCTTTTTATATAAGGTAGGCCCTGGATAACCCAGAGGGCAGGGTGTAATGTATGTAAAAAGTAGGGCATGCACTATTTAAGTTGTGCATGCACTGATAATGAAAAACTCTTAAATTCGTTTTTCATTACTGCAAGGCATATCTCTCCCATAGGATAACATTTGGCTTACCTTATTACATTTTTAAGTGTAATTCCCAAATGTGAAGAGATCGACTTTTCAAGTTTGGGGTGTCTGAACTCACAATTTAGAATCACAACTTGTGCTGCAGTTGGATTTTAAATTGCAGTTCTAAAAGTGCAATTTTTAGAAAGTTACCATTTTCTTACTTTAGCCATTTGGTGCCTGCTGTCTGTCTCGGATACACGCCTGGGGAGGGTAATAGCTGGGGTTTGTGTATTTTCCCCCAGGCAGCCTCAAAGAAATTGAACCTAGGCGTGACTTGATAGGCCATCCACATCCTGATGGGATATCCTGGGCAGGATGGGAGGGAGGAGCAGGACATATCCTCACACTTACAACTGAATAGGCTGTGTCTTGTCCCCACACAAGGGGCTGCATACCCCCTGTAATGAGTCTGAAGCCAGGGGAGGAAGGGAGTACCTCTGTGTACTTCAAAGACCACACTTCAAAGGTACAACTGGATATAAGTACTGGACCTCTGACACCACCACTTCAGTACACTTGTGGATCTGTAAAGACTCTGCAAGGAAGAAGAACTGCTGTACTGCAGAAGGACTGATACTCTGCTGTACTGCTGCTATGCTGGACTCCAGTCTTGCTGTGCTTCCCCTCTGCCTGCTGTTGGATGAGAACGACCAGACCTGTGTCAATTTAACCCAGAGTAACTCCAAGGGCTTGTCTCCTGAGCTGAAGTCTCAGGGACATAAACGACTTCCATCCCTCCTGCATCTACACCGGGGCTCTGCAAGCGGTGGGTCTGCCCTGCCAAGTGGTGCCACCCTAGTCCTAGACCCTTGAAAGTGGGCCTAAGGTGTTTGCGCTATCGGAACCGATGCATCCTCTGCTTCATAAACAGAATCAACGCACCGACTCAAAGATCTTGGACAGGTTGGATAAAATACCTAGCCTCCTAAGAAAAATAAATTATTATACACGGAGGGGCCAAAAGCTTAAACCTTCATCAGCTTCGTAGTGGAACCCGAACACAACCCAGAGCAAGCAAGAAAATGGGCCTCTTCTCAACCGGTTCCTTGATTTATGAAGGGCTATTACTGGGTTACAATGGACCACTGACAACCATCTGGAATGGTGTAACTGTACCTGCTGCACTTGTAAATCTGTCAATTGTATAAGTTATGGTAAATAATAGAGTGATATCTTTGCAGGATTTGTAATAATACATACTTTTTCCTGGTGGGAGGAGGGCCATCTATCTTGCAACACAAGTGGTGCAAGGGATTTCCTTTAATTCCCCCTCTATGGCTACAGCCCTATGTCTAGCTGGTGAACTTGAGAAGTGGAGACAGGAACACAAAGGAAAGTTCCCATAAATCTGAGTTTGTTTTTAAGTCGAGCCTACTAGACACTACATTTGCGGACTGTTGCGAGGCATATTGTTGCTTACAATGAACACAGAGGGGCTTGGAGCTGGCCCACCGCTTACCAATGGTTGGCTTTTATAATTACTCTCATTTGTCTGCTTCTTATTCGTGTCCAAGCATATCAATCTCATGTCCCTCCCATGGAGCACTGCCTGTTTTCTGTGTGTGTCTGCCTAGTTTCTGTGCTAAATGTCAGGGAACTACATTATTCTTTTCATGTAAGCAATCACAGAGAGTGCATGTGTGTTCGTGTACTTCTCTACCCTGTCGTGCTGCTGCATGTCCCTGTCAGCTTCTCCCACACCCTCTGTGCTGTCCTAAACCTGTGTGCTTTTCTGTATTGCATTCGCTGCCTGAACTCCCAAGTGTTGCTGCTGTGTCCCCAGCCCTCCCCGTGGTAACTGTGTCCTCCTGCCATCCCTTGTGTTGCTTCCAACCACACTGTTGCTTCCACAAACACCCTGCCCACTTAAAAAAACAAAAAACACTTGAGCTTTTTTTTGTTTTTAGTCACCAATTCAACTTGACTTATAGGCGGAACAGTCATTTTGTAGTATTGTGTGCATTGAGGATTCTATGTAGAGTGGCTAAGAACCATTGGCAATGCCAACAGCATCGGCGGCCCTTCTGCAATGGCGAAGTAGCATCGCCCCACTGGCTTAGAGGCAGCAGCTAAATAACAATATCTTACTATCGTTTTATTTTTTAGCTGCTGGCTCTGAGCCAGCGTGTGCGGGGCGGGCCATGGGAGGTGGGAGGATTGGTATGTGCACTTGTAAGCCATTATGTCAGTTTGGCCGGCCGTCTCAGGCCGTCCAAACTGACATGCGCACTTTGTTTTCTCCAACCTGGCTGTACTATACACTTATTGGCTTTGCCAATGCTAGTTTTCCTCCAGTACCCCCATGCACCCCCTTCCTATAAGGGCCACGTGAGGGGCTTCGCTGATGCCACTCTGAAGAGCACCGCTCAGTCACACTTACATTGCAGCAGTGGAAAGCCAGCAGCAGGAAGGCGGGCGGGCAGTCGGCGTTCACCATGTTCCGGAAGGTCTGCACGTCCAGGCCGAAGTCCTAAGAGACAAGGGAGGCAGAAGCAGAGAGATAAGGGGGCAGAAGCAGAGAGATAAGTGGGCAGAACTGCTGAACAGGTGTAACACTTTAGAGCTCTGTCATACACAAGCGAAGCTAGAACTAGGCCTGGGCGGCAAATTCCGTTCCGCTCGCGAAATTTGCGTAATTTCGCGTTCCGCGGAGAACGCGAAATTGCTCAAAAGTCTGCTTTCCGTGATTTCGCGAAATTTTTGCTTGTTCGCGTTCTCAAAATGCATGTTCGCGAGATATTTCTCCTCGAGCACGCAAACAGCAATTGCGAACAGGAAAAAAGCACCGCGAACAAGCAATTCCGCGTGTTCGCGGAATTTCTGCGTGTTCGCGGAGATTTTTTACCGTTTCGCGGAGATTTGCGTAACGCGATTACGCAAATTCCGCCCACCCCTAGCTAGAACAGCACAGGGCTCTCTCGAAGAAAGACTCTCGCGGCAGTGCTGGATCTTCATTAGCAGGTGGCGATAAAGGCATACAAGTGCACTCGATGGAGACACACGGCATCTTGGATTCCTCGTGTTTACACTTCAAATGCACAGAGGTATGCTACATCTAGAGCCCTATACACGAGCAGGGATGGTGGATATCCCATAGTGCATGCCTTTCCTAATAGGCACCAAGCTCTGGACTCTTTTACGGGGGAAAAGGCACTCTTCATGAAACAAGCACTGGCAATGATAATGCAAGCAAATGCTGTCAGCATGCACTAGCATATAAAAGCCACACCTGCAGGCCTCTGCCGCATACTTCCAGGCCAGGCCCAGCTCTCCGGTGCTGCGGCACCACTCTGCTTCCTCCTGTTTTACGGAGTGCTCTATCCTGCTTTTGCCTCGTTTTTAACAGCTTTCTCCTGAAGCATCTAGCAACTCCATCAGTTTGAGACCCTCACGAGTGATTTATGGCACTTCATACATCCTGCTCGATTAACTGAAAGTGATGCAGTTTGCTTCAGGATTTTTCTCTCACATTTTAAACTGGAGTGTAGAAATGCTATTCCTGTTGCTGTCTGTCAATGCAAGCATTGTCAAAGCCAATAGATCTGGCTTTAATGCGCTAACACACGATAAAAAGGAAACGCAAAATGCTATTCGCATATTAAAGGCAGAACATTTGCTTCGAAGAGGCCAGGCAGTGAAACAGCAGATCCAGGTCTCATTGGCAAGCTTGAATCATGAGTAATATGGGTTCCAGAATGTCTCTTAGTGCAACGATTGCAGGACGGGTTTTAAACTCCTGTGGCCTCATCATTCACTGTGTGGCACCTTCCCTGTGACAACGCGTGCATACTCATATCATTCACTGTGTCGCACCTTCCCTGTGACAACGCGTGCAACCACTCATCATACACTGTGTCGCACCTTCCCTGTGACAAGGCGTGCATACACTCATCATTCACTGTGTGGCACCTTCCCTGTGACAAGGCGTGCATACACTCATCATTCACTGTGCGGCACCTTCCCTGTGACAACGCGTGCATACACATTCATGCACAAGTGCTGTTAGCGTGGTTTAGTAGAATAAAGCCAGACCTAAAGCTCTACCAATGCTTGCTTTACTACTAATACACACGTCTCACAGAGGCTTACATTATACTCCTCTCACACACACAGCTATGTACATTCACTGTGACAACGCGTGCATACACATTCATGCACAAGTGCTGTTAGCGTGGTTGTTGGAAAACAAAGTAGCATCTGTGAAGCCTGCACAAATAACATGACTACATTTGTCCTTCACTTGGAACCAAACACCCAATTGTAGCTCCTGACTCTCAGAGGGTAGCGTTGCAGAGCAGTCGGAGGCTTACTCAAGGGAGGTGGTGTGGGCTAGTAATCGCCATTTGCAGGTGCACAAAAATAACACTCAATAATTGATTGGCCAGTCTGTACTTTGCTTTATAAAAGTAAGAGTACATTTATTAAACACACACACCACTCAATACTATGCACCAATTTACAAATATACATAAGCTGTTAGAATGACTTTGTGACATTGCATAACATCTCCACCCCTCCCGCGAGGGGGGTGGGGTCTAGTACCACCACTCCCATGTATGTACATCAACTTGCCCCCAATGCAGTTAGATGAACATAACCTGCCTTGGTGACACATGACCCTGACTGAGCATCTCCTACTGACCATAGAGTATGCACCTCTATATCTTAAGGGCTCGCAGTCTGGGATCTTCACCTAAGCGCAGCAGCAAGAATCCATGTTTACGCACACTTTAGAACGACAGTACTCATCACCTTGGTTGATCATTTGAATGCATTGCAATTACAGCCCCTAAGGGCATCACAGATGGAATCACAGGATTGCGCATATACAGCCAGACACCCTAGCAGGACTGTCTGGCAACATAACCCCACTTGGCTTATGACATCTCCTTACACATGTGACTTACAGTCCCTTCAAAAGAAGTACTCCTGGCAACTACACTTCTCCTGCAGGGTGCCTCTTCACTTTAAAAGGAATCCCAGGTAAAAGCATGGGATTACGTAAATACAGCCAGACCCCCTAGCAGGAGGGTCCAGCAACATAACTCCATTTAGCTTAACATTACCTTACACAGGTACTTCACTTTACACATATGACTTTCAGTCCACCTAGAAAGAAATAACCAATAGTAAATGCATTTCGGTGCAATTACACCACTTCACCTCCAGGGGATGCCCTTCTCCAGACATCCCCAACTCAGCCCTTCACTCCGTGATGCACTTCATAGTACACCCTCAGCTGTAGAACATAAGTTCCAGCCTAGAAGGTGTTAAAGGCTGGCTGAGACCTTGAGAGGTTATTCTTTCAGATGCCCCGTGAAACTTAGGGGTGGACTGTTCTTCTTTATGCTGGGGGAGACTGCGGTGCTCCTGCAGCCCCCTGCACCCCTTTTCACACGTGAGGGTGACCCCCTCCTCTGGGGGCCACCAGGCACCACAATGGCAGATTTCTTTGTGCTGGGGGGGGGGGGAGGGGGGGGGGGAGACTGGGCCTCTCCAGCAGCTCCCCCAGCACCTTTTCACAAGTGAGGGTGACCCCCCTCCTATGGGGGCCACAAAGCACCAAAACGGCAGATTTCCAAATGCCTGGCGAGGCATTATGGGGCGCTTCATGCTCCTCTTTACCAGCCCCCGCCACTGGGAACACTCTCCTCTGCCCTCTGGGACTCAGAGAGTAGATTCAGCAGTGTGCTGTCTTCACTGGCTCCCTGCGCCAGCCTTTTGCCAGGCTCTCCTTCTAGGCCTTTCTTCTCCCTGCGCAGAGACCCCTGCTTCTGTGCACCAGTCCTGGGCTCTTCTTCTGGTGCTGATAGGGTCCTGGGGGCAGTCAGGGGGTCTCTCCTTCCAACTGCCCATTGCACCAGGCTCCAGCACCTTCAGCCTCAGCCGACCACACCCCAGAGAGAGCTTCTCTTCCTGTGCAAGCACTTTTTAAAAGTTGAGTAGGGGGCTGGCAGGAAGTCTCTGTTGGTCCTATCAAACAGCGACACATCACGTCCCTGCTCCCTCCTTCTTGCCCAGCCTCTGAGCTTGTTCAAAATGGTGTCGTCCATGGTTTCTGGCCACAGGTCTGAAGCCTCATCCCCCACGCTGCCTTCCCTCCTTGGTGCAGCCTGGTGCCTGGCACCCAGTGACAGCTGCTAATTGATGAGCCTGTAGCCCCTCCCATCTTCTCTTCATGGAGAGGAGGCCCTAGCTTGTGGAAGAAAGGTTATCAATCCATCCAGCTGAGGTCAGCCCTCAGCCTGGGTCTGGTCCTGGCTGGCTCACAGAAATATGACAGTTCAGGATGACCCAAAAGCAGTACAAATATGACTTTGGACTCTGCAGAATACTTCTTTTCACCTCCAATACAATGGACTTTAGTGCATGTCTGGAAACTGTAGTGTGGGATCCTGGTTGTCATAGCAATGTCTAGCTTATGTCATCTGGGTTCTCTAGCTTGTCTTTATGATGTAGGTATGCTCAGACTGTTACCTTGGTTTTAGAATGTGTTGATTTAAAGGTGGGTTCTGGGACCAGGGACGGTTGGGAGAAAGCAACTGAATTGCTGTTGAGTTGGATGTGAGATTGGATGGGTCCTCTTACTTGGATTAAACCTGCAATTGTTTCATGGAACTTCTGTGTCCAAGCATCTTATTACGTCTAAGGGAGGTTCCTACATTGGCGTAGTCGGCAGAAGAACCAAGAAAGGACCCAACATCTGCAACGCTCTGCTTGTAATTTAAGTAAGGTCCTCTGTTCATTAATCATTGGGCTGGGAGCTGTCGCCGTGAAGGACTTACTTGTAGCTAATTAATCGTCACGGGCTCGCCCTTTGTTTTGCTAAATTCTGTTCATATGCTGTTTTTAAAAGGGTCCTCTGTTCATATATCATTGGGCTGGGAGCTGTCGCCGTGAAGGTTTAATTTGGTGCCAATTACTCGTCACGGGCTCGCCCTTTTGATTTAAATTCCTTTGGTGTTTTGCTGACAAAGGAAGAGAAATAACAGGAAAAAAGGTGTTGCGAGAGCCCTTACACTGTATTTCGCTGCGTGGCTTACCTCGTGTTTGCTGCGGTGCTTCGTGGTGTTTTGGGGGAGTTTTTGTCTTCTACTAGTCTCTGCGAGTGGAGTTGCGATCTAACGGCTTTTTCAGTATCTGCCTCCGGAGAAGCTCTTCACTCGGTGGCTGTCTCTTGCTTATGGTGACGTAATGGAATCCTGCAAGGGGATTCGGTGATTCATCAACGTCATCATTAGCTTCTCCTTCAGAACCTTGGCAACGGAATCTCAAGAAGTATCTGTGAGTTGCTAGAAGCAGTTTCGTCGCGCGTGTGAGCAAGCGAAGGCATGGACACCTTCTTGACCCGGGGAAACATGGAAAGTAAGTGACTGGTGGTGATCGATTCAAGCAGCAAGTTTGTCACAGGAGCTCTGATTTAATTTTCCTTTACTGACGTGATGACTTTATGAGCTGAACATCGCTCCATTGTTTTTTATCGTTTGGGTCGGGGACCTTGGCACTGTCTGTCTACAGCAACGGAGAACAAAGCTTCTGTTTGGGAAAGCACAGAGGGTGGTTTTACTCTGTTCTTAATTTATTTCCATCGTTTTGAAGGACATTTCGAAATGCTTTTAGTTAGGCCTTGTTCATGAACAGTTTAGTATTTCTTTAGGTAATACTGCCATCTACTGTCCTTTTGCTGTATTGTTTTTTTCATATATTTTACACCTGATTATTGGCTTTGGATAGAAAAGAGTAATTTTTCAATAGAGTGGGTAGTAATGTTATTTAAGTGATTAGTGTTAAGTTTTGCTTGTGCTGTTTTTCTTTAGCAAGCTGAAAACATGCAGAATGTTACTGCTCCTCCCTTCTTTTTATCAGATCCTGGTGAACCTATGATCAGGTGGAAGAAGTGGAAGAAGGTATTCGAACGGTATGCCAAAGTCTGTGGTAATAACCTTGGTGCGGAGAGAAAAACTGCTCTTCTCTTACATTGTCTGGGTTCGGAGGGGCAAGATGTTTTTGATCATCTAGCCGAACTCTCGGCAGCTGAAAGCAGGGGGTTAAATGAATTTGAAGTATGTATTAAAAAATTAGATAATCATTACCTCCCTAAAGTCAGTACAATTTTAGAGCGTTTTCAGTTTACCAAGAGACTGCAAAATGAAGGGGAGTCTGTAGAGGTATATGTAACTCAATTAAGGAAGCTTGCTTCTTCCTGTAGGTTTGAACAGCTCTTGGAGGAAAGAATAAGGGATCAGTTTATGCTAGGGTGCAACCTAGAGAAGGTTCGTGACGAGCTATGGTTAAGAGATGAACCCTCTTTAGATGAGGTATTACAGGTTGCGAAAAGAATCGAACATTCTTTGAAGTGTGTAGACACCTTGAAGAATGATATGAAAGTCTCTGTTCAGGTTGTAAAAGAAGGGAATGGTACTAAGGACATTTCTAAAGCTGCAGAAGCTGTTAAGAGTAAAACAAAACCTTTTGTCCCTAGATGTTTTAGATGTGATAAACTTGGTCATTTTGCAAATGATAAAAAATGTCCGGCATTGAAGGCAACTTGTTCGAAATGCAAGCGCAAGGGTCATCTTGCTGTTGTTTGCAAAACAAAGAGTCCTTCTAACAGTGTCAGAACTGTTGAGTCTGGATTACAGGAGGAAGACTTTGTGTGTGGTCAAATTGTAGTACAAGTTCAAGCTGATGTACAAGAAAATAACTCTGGAGCATGTAAATCTTCTCCTTTGGATATCATTCAGGTTGAGGGGGAGAAGACAAAAGTGTTGTTTGATTCTGGGGCGAAAATTACTATTGTCTCAAAAACATTTTATCAGGAGAAACTTGCTGGGAAGGTAAAGTTACTTAAACCAGATATACGTCCGTTAGCTTATGGAGGTGAACCAATACCACTTTGTGGGTATTTTGTTGGTTTGATTGAGTATGGTGGTAGATATCTGTCTGGGAAGGTGTATGTCTCCAAGAAGGGCGATAGCATTATCAGCTGGTTTCATCAGGCTGATTTAGGGGTTATGTTGGATCCAGGGAGCACGAATCCTATCATTCTTAAAAAGAACATCCAAAATGTTCATGTTGTTTCTGAAGGTGGTGTTCTCTGTGCCATTAAAAATAAATTTCCCAAGGTGTTTAGGGAAGAGTTGGGTTGTCTAAAAGACTTTAAATTGAATATACCTTTACGTCCTAACTCTCAACCTTCTACGTGTAAAGTTAGGAGTGTCCCTTTAGCGGTGAGAGATGAGATGAAGAAGGAGTTGGAAAAACTTAAAATTGGGGGTATAATTGAAGAAGTCTCTAGCACAGAGTGGCTTGCTCCGGTTGTCGCTGCTCGCAAGGCCAATGGGTCTCTTCGTTTATGTGTGGACTTGAGACAACTAAACAAATGTGTGGTTGTTGATAAATATCCACTACCTAATATCTCTGAGTTACTCATGTTGTTAGGGGGTGCTAAAGTTTTTAGCACCATTGACTTGGCATCGGCATATCATCAGATTGAGTTAGACAGGCCTTCCAGGGATCTGACTTCATTTGTCACACCTTTTGGCACGTTCAGATTTGTTAGGATGCCTTTTGGCTTAATATCGGCGGCATCTGTCTTTCAGCGCGCAATGGAAAAAGTACTTGAAGGTTGTGATGGTGTGTGTGTTTATCAGGATGACATTCTGGTGTTTGCGAAGGATCATAAGGAGCATAGGAAGGTGCTTTTTGATGTTTTGAGTAGACTGGAGGATGCAAATTTAACTATAAAGCTTGAGAAATGTCATTTTGAGACCTCATCCATTCATTATTTGGGGCACACGATTTCTGGTGCGGGTATCTCTCCGAAGCCTGATTTAGTTGATACGATTTCACGCATGCCGCCTCCCGCTTCAAGAGAAGAATTGTTGAAGTTTTTTGGGATGGCAGAGTACTATAACAAGTTTGTAGAGGGGTTTGCTGAACATTGCTCAAACATGAGAGCACTGTTGAAGAGAGGTGTAGAATTCAATTGGTCTCGGGAGTGTGATGAGGAATTTCTTGGGATAAAGGAAAAACTGAATAATGCGCCTAATCTTAAAGGGTTTTGTTCATCCAGAGCATCTGTGGTAACTACTGATGCTAGTGTAAAAGGGTTGGGTGCGGTGTTGCAGCAGGAGGGTGAGAATGGTTTGGAAACAGTGACTTTTATTTCGAGAGGCCTTAAGGATGCGGAATCACGTTATTCTGTTATTGAGCGTGAAGCGCTTGCGGTTTTTTGGGCTATCAGGAAATTGAAGAAGTTTTTATGGGGAACCAAATTTATTGTTAAATCGGATCATAAGCCACTGTGTGAGATTTTTGATAAGAAGGGTATTGACCAAGTTTCTGGGAGAATCAGTAAGTGGGTCATAGCTCTTCAGGAGTATGACTTTCAGATTAGATACATTCCTGGTGTTGATAACACAGTGGCAGATGCTCTTTCTAGGCTGGTTGGTGGTTGTAGTGATGAGGAAGAAACTGATGATTGGGCTGAGGGAGATTCACATGTCTGTCTGGTCAATGATGGTATTATAGATGAAGCTCAATGGCGGGAGAGTTTAACTCGGGATCCTGTTCTAGCTGAAGTGATGGATTTGATTCAGAGAGGGTGGTGTAAAAAAAAAAACTGGGTCAGTTGAAGCTTTGAAGTTTTGGGGTGTGAAGGATGAATTGAGTGTGACTAATGGTATTTTGCTACGTGGCACACGGTTAGTACCTCCTTTGGAATTAAGGAAAATGTTGGTTGATATGGCACATGAGTTGCATTCAGGCATGTCTAGGATCAAGGAGCGTCTTCGCTCTTCTTATTGGTGGCCCGGTATGGATTTGCTCATTGAGAGAGTTGTTAGAGATTGTTCGGTGTGTGCTGCGGGTGGAAAGTCAAAAGTTGTTAGAGTTCAGCCCATGGTTATAAGGGAGCTACCTAGTGGTCCGTGGAAGGAGGTGGCTCTGGATATTGTGGGTCCCATTCATTACAATGGTCAACAGAATTATATTTTTGTGTTATTGGACTTATTTTCAAGGTGGCCTGAAATACAGTTCACGTCAGGAATAGAGACTGTCCATGTGATTCGGTTTCTTGAAAATCTCATGGGTAGAGAGGGATTCCCTGAGTCAATTCTAACTGATAATGGGGTTCAACTGGTTTCTAGAGAAATGGAGAAGTTTCTTAAGGAAAGAGGCATTGCACACAAGAAATGTTCATTGTATCACCCGGAAACCAATGGGATGGTTGAGAGGTTTAATAGGGTGATTAAGGAGACGATCTCTTTAGCTAAAAGCTCTGGGAAAAACTGGAAGGAACAGGTTTTAAAGAAGATTGAGGAGTAGAGTGATGACCCCACACAGTTCAACGGGTCAGTCTCCTTTTGTTCTTTTTAAGGGAAGGGATCCTTGCACCCAGGTTGAACCTTCTTGGGTTCGACGGTTGGGAGTTTCGGTGTGTGGTTCTTCTGTTGTAAAGAACAAGGAAGAGTGGAGAGTAAGAGAGGAGAACAAGTGTCGTTACAGGAAGGAAAACTTTGATTTGAGAAAATCCACCAAGCATACGAAGGTTAAGGTTGGGGATGTTGTTGTTGTTAGGCTTCCAGGTTCTAAAGTAAGTTTCTCCAAACCTTTGCATGTTGTTAAGGTTTTCAATAATGCTGTTCGAACTAATGACCATAGGATTTGGAACTTGGGTAGAGTTTGTGTGTGCTCTGATTTGTATGTGAATTCAGAGAAAACTTTAAGAAAGGACATTGATTTCTCTGAGTCCTCACGCAGATCTTCTAGGGTTCTAAAAAAACCTGATTACTTAAAAGACTACGTTTCCTAAGGTGTTGGGTTTCTTGTTGGGAAATGTTTTGAAGCTCTTGCAAATTTATGTTTTCTTTTGTTTTTTTTTGTTTTGTTTTATCGGAGGGAGGTGTGTGGGATCCTGGTTGTCATAGCAATGTCTAGCTTATGTCATCTGGGTTCTCTAGCTTGTCTTTATGATGTAGGTATGCTCAGACTGTTACCTTGGTTTTAGAATGTGTTGATTTAAAGGTGGGTTCTGGGACCAGGGACGGTTGGGAGAAAGCAACTGAATTGCTGTTGAGTTGGATGTGAGATTGGATGGGTCCTCTTACTTGGATTAAACCTGCAATTGTTTCATGGAACTTCTGTGTCTAAGCATCTTATTACGTCTAAGGGAGGTTCCTACATGTAGGCCTTGTGGAAGTTAATTTAGCCATGGGCCCCACACTCCCTTAGGGAAATAATGAAGTGAAAACACAGTAAAACACAATGACTTTCCCTGGCATGTTTCTTTCCAGCCTATAAAGCCTATTCCATATCACCACCCAATACTGCATAAGTCCTGCCACACCATTCACTTTGTAGCTTCTCCTGGACTGCGCACGCTAGGAATCTTCCCTGCACAGCCCGTACACGTGTGAACATGCATGTACACGTGTCTGCATGTAACCAGCCCAGTGTCCCTTACTCCAGCTGCTGCGCAGTGGCCTGGTCAAGCCAGGGGAACACCAGTAAAATCCCCATGCAGTCTCTTACATCCTGAGTTCACTGTGGGTGAGTCCCAACTTATGAGGCTTCCCCCACAGTAAAAGCTCAACAATTAGGTGCTCAAAAATCAAAAAATCCGGGCGGCCCATAGTGTCAGAACCACCTTCTAACAGTGGTTTAGTAGAATAAAGCCAGACCTAAAGCTCTACCAATGCTTGCTTTACTACTGATAATACACACAACGTCTCACACAGAGGCTTACATTATACTCTCCTCACACACACACACACACACACACACACACACACACACACACACACACACACCACGTGTTACCATCCTTGTGGGGACTATGTGTAAATACCTGCCTTGTGGGGACTAACCTTTCCAAATGTTTTTAAAACACACTAATAACAGAAAAATGTTAAGAAAAAATTCATTATACAGGATCCTGCTTCAAATTTGCAAATATATTGTTATTTAATCGTGCGCACAGCACCATCCTTGTGGGGACTTGAACATGTGCTACCATCCTTGTGGGGACCTAGTCCGTAACACTATTTGTGATTGAATACAGTCAAAGGCACATGGCTAAATGTTTATTTTATCAACAATATACACAAGCAACATTATAATCTATTCATATATGAATTGCTGCATATATACTAGGGTATACATTAAAGACAGATTATGTTAATGTGCCACAAAATATCATATCATATGCTTAAAGAACCACACTTAAAGCTGCATTTAACCTATGTATTACTGCTGAAAATCTTAGGAGATAAGGGAACTAACACATAAAGAAATTAACATATGGAACCAAGGAATATGGTCAAGTGGTGTTTAAGTCCCCACAGAGATAGTGTGTTATTATAGCGATGTTCAAGTCCCCACAGAGATAGTGTGTTATCATAGCGATGTTCAAGTCCCCTCAGAGATAGTGTGTTATCATAGCGATGTTTAAGTCCCCACAGAGATAGTGTGTTATTATAGCGATGTTCAAGTCCCCACAGAGATAGTGTGTTATCATAGCGATGTTCAAGTCCCCTCAGAGATAGTGTGTTATCATAGCGATGTTTAAGTCCCCACAGAGATAGTGTGTTATCATAGCGATGTTTAAGTCCCCACAGAGATAGTGTGTTATCATAACGATGTTCAAGTCCCCACAGAGATGGTGTGTTATTATAGAGATGTTCAAGTCTCCACAAAGATAATGTTTTATTGTAGTTTTTTTCAAACCCACACAAAGATAGTGTGTTATAGCGATGTTTGAGTCCCCACAGATATAGTGCATGAATGTGCTTGTGTTTAAGTCCTCATTAAAATAGGGCCCGATTCACAAAGGTAAACTTAGACAAAAAGTCTAACTTTACTACTTTTCAGTATTCACAAAACCCCATAAAGAGAATGTGAAGTTAATGATGTTCAAGTCGAAGCAAACACAAGGAGATGATGGACGGAGTGGTGAAATCTTTCAGTCACTCACTGCCAGTCACAGATCTCGGTTGAAGCGATCATCGTTCTTTAGCTCACTTCACCACCCCAGTTCAGACCCAGCTATATGCAAATCAGTCTTGACCCTGTGCCTCATGGGAACAGTCCAGCCCAACTGCCAAGCCAGGTCTTCCCTGGACCGGAAACAAGCAGTCTGGGACCGGTTCCGGGATAACAGCCCCTCATCAGCCAGGCTAGCTTGAATCCAGTGGCAAAATGAGCAAGGGGCCCACGTCTGGGTCCCAATTTAGGGCGAACAAAGCAAACACAAGGAGATGATGGACTGAGTGCTGAAACTTTTCAGTCACTCACCCCCAGTAACCGATCTGGGTTGAATCCATCAGCTCACTTCGCCACGCCAGTTGAGACCCAGCTATATGCAAATCAGTCTTGACCCTGTGCCTCATGGCACCCCCTGGTGCTTCAAGTCGAAACAGAGCTTGCGTTTATTGACAGGAATGCTCAAGTCAACACAGAGATAGTATGTTTTTATGATGATGTTCAAGTCCCCACAAAGATAGTGTTTTATCGTAGTTTTTTTTCAAGCCCACACAAAGATAGTGTGTTATTATAGCGATGTTTAAGTCCCCACAGAGATAGTGCATGAAGATGATTGTGTTTGAGTCCTCATTAAAATAGGGCCCGATTCACAATGGTGAACTTAGACAAAAAATCTAACTTTTGTACTTTTCAGTTTCAACAATCTAAACTTAGACCAAAAGTCTAACTTTACTACTTTTCAGTATTCACAAAGCCCTATACAGAGAATGCAAAGCTGATGATGCTCAAGCCAAAACAGAGCTTGTGTGTAATTACAGGAATGCTCAAGTCCCCACAGAGATGGTGTGTGACTATAGTATTACCACGGTCGCCAAAGCGAATGTGTGTGATTATAGACATGCCCAGGTCCCCACAGAGATAGTGTGTGACTATAGACATGCCCAGGTCCCCACAGAGATGTGTGATTATAGAGATGTTATGGACCCCACAGAGATGGTGTGTGACTATAGTATTACCACAGTCGCCAAAGCGAATGTATGTGATTATAGACATGCCCAGGTCCCCACAGAGATAGTGTGTGACTATAGACATGCCCAGGTCCCCACAGAGATAGTGTATGATTATAGAGATGTCATGGACCCCACAGAGATGGTGTGTGACTATAGTATTACCACAGTCGCCAAAGCGAATGTATGTGATTATAGACATGCCCAGGTCCTCACAGAGATAGTGTGTGATTATAGAAATGCCCAGGTCCCCACAGAGATAGTGTGTGATTAATGGGATGCACAGGGATAACTGTTGGACCTGGCCCTTTTTGCATGGTCATCCCTAAACTTTTTGCCTTCCTCCTATATTTTTTCTGACCTGTTGTTGGCTGTTTTATGACTCTGGGCACCTTACCACTGCTGATCAGTGCTAAGGTGCATATGCTCTCCCTATGGTAAAATGTTTTTTTTTTTTAAATTTTTTTTTATTATTGAATCATCATCAATCTTAACAACTATAATAATACATATTTCAAGACTTGGATCAATCATATA
This sequence comes from Triturus cristatus, assembly GCF_964204655.1. Classification (NCBI taxonomy): domain Eukaryota; kingdom Metazoa; phylum Chordata; class Amphibia; order Caudata; family Salamandridae; genus Triturus; species Triturus cristatus. The sequence continues at coordinate 80,480,276 of NC_140581.1, forward strand.
ACACAGAAAAAGGTAAATGAAGGAGAGAAAACAAAAACGCAGATGAAAGTGAAGGATACCGAAGCATAGCACATATAAAAAAAAAAAAAATGAAAATTCAACCCAGTCTTGATGATGATATCAGTATACCAATCTTTCAATCCATCAGGTATCGTTTATCATTCCATCTTTGACTGCCATTCAGCTATTGGTGCCCAGATTTGATTTCCCAATTTTTTTAACTTCCTTCCCCTTTTATCATAGAGTGCTTTTTCTAAAGTATATATAGCCAGGATGCGCGATAGCCACTGATGAAACGTAGGTGGATTTGGATCTTTCGAAAGAGATGCTATACACAGTCGACTTACAGTCATAGCCAGAAATAAAAATTCATAACATGCTGCGTCAGTGCCGTCTTTAACCACCCCTAATACCATGAATTCATTTGTTAATCTGATAGAGATCCCAAGTGCCCTATCCATGAATTGTTCTATCAGTTGTTTATACAGATCTAGCTTAGGGCATGCAGAAAACATATGGATAGTGTCAGCCTGCGTACTCTGACATCTTGGACAGGTTATACCACTTGTCCCACCCCAGCAAGCTATTCTATAAGGGGTATGATATAATTCAAAAAAGGTCTTGTAATATTGAGTTTGCAAGTTTGCTACTCTTAAAATTGTTAGCAAGTTTTAACGATTTTTCAGGTTCGGTCTTTTCTAAATTTAACTTTCTTCTCCATTTCTCACAAGTGTTTACTTGATCATCCTTTTTATACAGACAGATTACTTTATATAACTGAGTTATTGTGCAGCTCCCTTCGCTTCTGATCAGCTCCATTATTTCTTCTTTCTTAAAATGCATATTACCTGCTTGTTTTTTAGATAATACTGATCTAATCTGCAAGTATTTGAAGAAGTCTTTACTCTCTATTTTATATTCTCGTTGTATTTTTTCAAAAGCCATCATACCCGTACTATCGATGAGATCTCCGATAGCTTTGGCCCCTAGATTATCCCAGCGTTTCATTACTGGGTCGTGGAACACTCCTGGCATAGCCGGATTCTTATAGAGAGGGGTATAAAAATTCATTCTTCCCATAGCTATCTTTTTCCGGACCATCGACCATACTGACCAAGCTCCCCCCAGAGTCTTAAACCTGTTTTTTTTATAATAGTTTGGGTCATAGCACAATAACGATCCTTTGGATCCCTCCAGTATCAATTCGTAGATATCTGGGATATCACCATTATCTCTCCACCTGTCTTTTATACTCCCTCCCAATAATCCCTTTATGTACTGCAGAGTTGCAGCTAGATAATAAGCCTTGAAGTCCGGGGTTGCTAACCCTCCCCTTTCTCTTGATAGGGAGAGAAATGTAATAGCCCTGCGTGTTTTGCCTTTTGCCCATATAAATTGATTAGAAATCCCATCGAGTTCTTTAAACCATATATTACCAAATTTTAAAGGGATAGTGCGAAATAAATACAATACTTTAGGCAGAAAATTCATTTTTATTACGTTGGATCGGCCTATCGTTGTTAAGTGTAAATTATTTATCTTGTCTAAACTTTCCTTAGCTTTCTTTATCACAGGGCCTAGATTTTCTTCCACTATCTTAGTTATTTCTGCTGTTATGGTGATTCCAAGGTAGGTTGCACCCTCTGTTACTCTACTGTCAGTTGACACAGCATATTCGTTTACCACTATCTGGGTCTTCCCTGCGTTTAATTTATACCCCGATAAGGACCCGAAAGACCTTGCTTCCCTCTCTATTTCTCCTAATGCTGTTGTAGGATCAGATGTAGTGATGGCAAGATCATCCGCATACCCCAATATTTTAGTGACATATCCATTTAAAATTATCGGAGGAATGCTTCTATTTAGCTCTATTCTTCTTATAAATGGATCTATATAAAAGGCAAAAAGTAGTGGAGAGCAGGGGCAGCCTTATCTCGTCCCTCGTTTGATCTTTATTAAATCGCTCTCTACCCCCATTACTCTAAGCCTGATAGTGGGTTTTTTATATAGAACTTTCAATGCCTCGATGCAGCCACTTCCCAATTTTGCTTTATGAAGTACTGTCCATAGGAAATCCCACGAGACCCTATCAAACGCTTTCTCAGCATCTAGTAGTATCAAGGCCATAGGGTCCCGTGAGACTGCCGTACCATCGAACAAAGTGCAGACTCTCCTTATATGATCTGCCGTTCCTCTCCCGGGTATAAATCCATGTTGTCGAGGGAGACGATCTTGCCGACAATCATACTCAGCCTATTAGCTAAAATCTTAGAGTAGATTTTAGAATCACTATTCAAGAGGCTTATTGGCCTATACGACCCAGGGTCTTCAGAGGGTTTATTTTTCTTAAGAAAAACTACCATAGTTGCCTCCCCCCAAGTGCTAGGTGGTGTTGCCCCCCCTTGTACAGCGGCCATTAGCTTGAAGATATCTGACTGTAAAATATGAAGAAATTTTTTATAAAACTCCATTGGGATTGAATCCGGTCCGACTGCTTTTCCGGCGGGGAGTTCTTTGACCGCTGTCTGTATTTCTTCTACAGTAAAGCCTAATTCTAAATCATTTTTATCCTCTATTGACAGTCCCTCAACTAGGGCTGACTCTAAGTAACGCGCTATCTCTGCATCGTCAGGTTTAAGATCATTGGAGTATATCGCTTGATAAAAATCGTGCATGACTGTACAAATCTCTTTAGGCGTTGTAGCGATAGCACCAGTGTTAGATATCAATTTTTTTATATCTCCTTTCGTGACGTCACACAGGGATCCTGGTCACACAGGGATCCAGGTCACACAGGGATACATTTGTGAATAGAGGGTGTGTCAGGGAAGCAAGATGGCGTCTGGCTAGCAGCGGCTGAAGATCACTCCCTATCCCATCCGCATAACGCCCGAAATAAGCCCCTGGACACCCGACCCCGACCCCGATGTACCTTGAATGGATTTGGCCCTGGGAGCTGGTCTGGATGTCTGGAGCGTGGTCAGGAGCCTGGCGGCAGCCCTTAAACTTGAAGCGGTGAGGTTCGTGGAGGAGCTGCAGACTCGGCGGCATCGGCGGTTGCATCGGCGATCCCGCGGTAAAGCTTCGGACGCTGCGGATGATGCGGACGATACGGACGATACGGACCAAGCCGGAAGCAAAAGCAGACTGAACTGCGGAGCTCAGAGAGCTCGATCCTGCAGTCCGCTTCACAGCAATGCATGGGGGAAGCCTATTCCCATTGCACTGCGTCCCCCATATGCCTGCTATGAGGCAGGCGTAAGGTTGTGATGCAGTAGCGTCCTAGAATCTGATAGATTTCACTGTGCCACTTCTACAAGGCTTTTTGCGGGGGAATACCCACCTTACATACATTATACCTGACGCAGGTATAATGTGGCGCAGGGCTTTATAAAGTGACGCATCTGCTTAGAAGCGTCACTTTGTAAATATGGTGCAACATGGCGCATTATTTATGCTTTTGCAGCCTCACAAAAAGTGATGCAACAGCGGGGCAAAAGTGTAACAAGGGGCTCATAAATAATCTCCTCATTTTGCAATTATGTTTGTGGTACCTTTGTGCCGAAGTAGAGAAAATGACTAATAGTTCTGTAACTACTCTTTTCATGAGAAAAGGGACATTTTCAAAATGGGTACATGTTAAATATGGTGAATGAAACAAATATTGATTCCAAAATATCATGTGACATAAATATGTTGTCAAAAATATCACCACTATAGGGGAACAGAATATCAAATATCAGAAGGCAGGTTTTATTGTATAGAATATGGTAATGAAGACAATTGTAATTAATATTGTGTACTTTAGTATACTTGTAATAAACATTGCTTTTATTAAATAAATATATATATATATATATATATACTCACTTAAAAAACCATAGGTTTCACACACGTTATAGTTAGGAATTAGCATTTAAAAAACCTTGCAAATTCACTTAAAAAACAATAGGTTTCACACAGGTTATAGTTGGGTGGACATTTCACTCGTAAAAAACCAATGAAATTCCCCCGTTATAGTTAGTTCAGATAACTATAACTCGCGCGCCCGCAATCCACGGCTCATGACGTCACATATTACATCACTCATGACATGGTCAGTGGCATCACTCATGACATCACTGATGACATCATCCTTGTGATAGAGTGGCGGTATCATTTTAAGCTGTTGATTGTTTTGTTTTTATATTATGATGAATTTGATCTGCACTTTTATGGTATTTTTTATATATATATATATATATATATATATATATATATATATATATATATATATATATATATATATATATATAGATATATATAGATATATATACTTTATTCCCCAGAGACTGTTGATCTCTGCCCATGTGTCTATCTGCAGTGGTTGAATAGAAAACATCAGCAAAAGGAAGCTTTCCGGCGTTGCATGATTTTTGTCTTCAATGAAGCGCAGACCTATAATTTTCAGGAAAATCAGGACAATATACAGGAAACACTTTTATTTTGGCAGGAGCATCTCAAATATGAGGTGCTGCACACAATAAAATGTGTACAGCACCAGTAGTGACTATTACAGAAACAAGGATGTGATAGGAACTTGCAGAACATAAGGACAGTCACCAATGGAGATAAAGTGACTTCCTCAGATCTGCAAAATGTTTTTTGTCTGGCACTGTTAAAAGCAAATGGGGCACATTTATGTGAGGCTTGCATTGTGTTTGGACAACACAACATGGTACATGCATGACACAAACCTCTAAGTCAGATTTTTGAAGCAAAGTGGCTTTGCATGGCTCTGGGTGGTTCCAAAAATCTGGAGTAACGCAACGCAAATTGCAAATAGCTGCATTGCGTTACTCTGCCCTGGGAAGGAGTTGCATGGATGTTTCCATGCAACTCCCATGGTTTTTGATGCATCACCAGATTTACCAAAACTGGTAAACCTGGGAATGCACCAAAACATTATGCCTTTCCAGGGGAGGCACAGTAAGGGCAAATATCTATATTAAATAGGGGACGGGGGGAATGAAGCGCATCTGGGAGGCAGTAGCGGGAAAACTGGTAGGGGAGAGGGGCCGTGGGGGCAGCAGCGGCGGGCGGGAAAATCTGGCACGCAAGCGGTATTGGAACAACCAGCAAACAGGGAGAGAGGCACAAAAAGTTGAAGGCACAATAACAGGGGCAATAACAAAATCAAAAATGAAGGCACAGTACCAGGACACTTACAAAAATGGAATGCACAAATAGACAATTACAAAAATGAAAAGCACAAATACCAGGACAATAACGGTACAATACCAGGACACAGACAGGTCTTGCACACAAAACGGGCACTAGCAGTGAGGCAGGCAGTGGAGACGTGGGGTTGGCGGTGGAGGCTCAACAGCAGAGCTGCTGAGTGAGAGAATGGGTCCCTGGCTGGGAAGTCAGGTGTCCTGCTCCATGGTGCAAGGGTGCCTGCATTGGTGTTAGACTGCCAAAAGAGGGGCAATGCAGGGGAAAGGACAGGAATGCACCGTATTGGATTAAATATGGCCGTTCCTGCCCTTTCCCTGTCACTCAGTGCAGTGTAGCAAGGTGACTTGCTGCACTGTGTCACTTTCTCGTAAATGAGCCCCAAAGTGTTGTGGTTCAAAACAATTAACTTACATTTTCCAAACAAAATTAATAAATCACCCATCACCATCTATATTTCCAGCTTTGAATGCTTAGTTTTACTGGACTATTTAAAGACATATAGAATTGCAAATTAATTCACTTGTTTTTGCTAAATCATTACATATGCTACACTTGCAACTGATCTGATATGGGTTTATGAAATTAAAATTGCTGCTGTCATCGCCCATCAGTAGATCAATAAACATTTTACTACTTTATGATATTTATTGTAAAATTTAAAGTTTGATAGCAGCGGCTTGCAAACTCAAAGCCTTTTACATGTGGAGAAAGAGTGCTAACGTTTGTCACAAGACAGAAAAACATCATATAGTATTGTAATACCTGTGAACACCTCCCCTCCTCTCCTTGAACATTTATGTCTGAAGTCCGCATATTATTTTCTAATAATAAAAGTTTAAAGATTTGAAGAGATGTAGTTCTGAAAATGTTCGTTTTTTTACTAAAAAGCATGCTGTAAACTAGTTAAAAGCCAATATTTTGTCTGCTAAGCTCCTCTACAGACAGGTTTGTTTGAGAGGCAGAAATCAGCACAACACATCAGCCCCACTGGCTCTCCTCCGCACTGCCACAACCCCGTGCTGCAGGTGTACCCCAGGAATGCTCACTCTGTATCTGTGTAGGCGCTGGTGCCAGGGTGTGAACAGGCCTGAAAGGAGCGGAGAGCGTCAAGCGCTCGGCCCTTTGTTATGCTGAACTTGGGTCAGAGGCATTCGCACCTAACCCTGGGCCATCGTCATGACAACAAAGGGCCGAGGAGAGGCTCCCACCTTGCATATGACAGGTGAGCAGGGAGGGCTGATGCAATGAATACGCGCCTGCATATTTCAGGTTAGGAGAGTTAGCCAGGAATGAAGAGCAGGGAACCTACATTCCTGGGCGTTTCAGTAACTTAATGGCTTGACTTGTAAACCCAACGCAAAATTCTACTGTACGAAAATGTCAAGGATATAATGAAATTCCCATATAAAAATTAATTGCCTATCCTGAGTGAAAGAAACATTTTATATTAAATTCCCTACACAGTTCTCCAAAAACAAATCTATTCATGCACTAACGCAGCAGTATTTTTTAAATGCACTCAATGTAAAGTACTTTATGTGAGTTTGAACTTTTTACATAAGTTTAATTTTATAAGTAAAATGTGTGTGATTTTCCATCTTCTGCTGCAGGCATAACTTCTCTGCATTGGCTTAGAGTAGCATATAAACGCGTCTGGAAATTGTATTTTTGTTTTTTCATTTCACACATAGGATTACAAGAGCCAAAATGCGAGAAACCCCCCCCCCCCAAAAAAAACAAGCACTAACAAAACAAGTTTTTTGGGTTGCCTGTTTGACAGCTGATTAAAATAGACTTATTTTCAAATATGCAAAACAATCTCAGATAAGCAGTTTCTGAGAGTAGTCCGCCTTGGTCAGTTATAACAAAGCGAGTTCAGATGCACCCCATTGGAAAAACCTTTACCGTTGTGTATACAGCAACAGTGTTATGGTACATGGAGCTGGTTCAAGACATCTGTGAGGTGAGGTCTCCCGGTTCTGGTGACCTCGGGGGCAACCACACAACCTTTGGAACTGCAGAAACCAGACTACTGCAAGATCACTGAAATATCTTGGGCCACATTTATGAAAAGTGACGCATCGCTGCATCAAAACAGCGACGCGTCACTTTTCATTGCGCCCTCCTTGCAACACCAATGATGCATCATATTTACAGTATGACTCAACATGTCGCAAGGAGTTACAGATATGTCAGTATTTCTGACGCATCTGTAGTATCTGTAGGCGCAAAAATGACGCATTGCTGGAGTGTGTCCCAAAAGTGACGCAACTTCAGCAATGGGTCATTACACATGGGCAAGCCCCATGTTGATAGTGCCTGCGTCAGTCTTATGCCTGCCATGAGGCGGGCGTAAGATATTGACGCATTTGTGTCAAAGAAATGGCACAGTGAAATCTTATAGATTTCACTGCGTCACTTCTACGACCCTTTCTTGCATCAAAAGGCCCCCTTGGATACATTATACCTGGCGCAGGTATAATGTGGTGCAGGGGTTTACAAAGTGACACATCTACCTAGATGCATCACTTTGTAAATATGACACAACAAGGCACATTTTTTACGCCACTGGTGGTGCAAAAGTGACGCAAGGGCTCATAAATAAGGCCCCTTGTGTTTAGGATTTTGACTTTCAAGGGGTACCAAGGTCAACCAGCAAAGGCTAATTCCTGAATAATGGTTTCAGCGAAGAATGATTAGGCTCAGCTAACAAGGTAGCACTTTCAATAATTAGAATGCTCATTTAGTGTTATGGCATTTATAAAGAGACCTTCCCTATATCAAATAAAAATGCTTAGTAAGATTTTGTATTTGAGGTCACATTAGAATTGCCACTTAAGAGTCTGTGGATAAACTATATCTATACTTTGTTCGAGGTCGACAAGCGTTTCTGAAGGGGCTATGTAGCTCTTGAGAGCAAAAATCAAAACAGGTCAAAGTGCTGTGTCTGGTTTCCTATGGGCAGACGATTTCATAGTACAGTCTTAGATCGTCTTTCTAACTGACTTAAGGTGTTTGGAGATAAGTACTGCACAATATAAAACAAAGCAGGGCTTGTTATTTACTAAGTTGGAAAATTATCTCCTACTACAAGTTTCGCCCTCCAAAATCATCAGGCAATACGTGTGGATTATGAAGCTTAATCCACCCAAAATGCCACATGTCCCAATGCTAATCACGAATAATTTTACCCCTGTTAAATTCCTGTTGGTTCGACCTGTTGGAACGTCTCCAGGGGATAGAGAGTTTTTTACTCCTGGTAATAATGGGATGAGTTTGGGTTGGGAAGGGGCGGGCGTGGAGTAGACAGATAGACGGACTCTCACAGTTTGGGCAGCTGAAGTCACAGCAAGAAGATGGTACACCAGTGGGATGAATGTCTGAAGGCTCACAGGCCTTCACAAAGTGGGTCGACACCTCCAACAGAGCGGTTTCTCTTTCCTGCGCAGTCAGTGAAGCAATTTTTTAAGCGAAGGTCACAGTCCTTGGGATTTAGTCAGCAGCAACACACTCATGGTATGGCACATGGATGTAGGAGAAGGTGAGAGGGGAGATGCACATCTTTAGATATTAACTCTTATGTTGATCCTGTAAGATTTTGTGATTTCAAGATCTGCAAAAAAGAAAAAGAAAATTCCCCAACCTCTCTGATGTCTGCCATTCTGTGACCACCCTCTCTCTGTGACACACGTCTGCTTGCCCCTCCCTCTCCTTACTTCACCTTTACTTGTTTTCCACACCCCAACCCCCACCAGTCATTCTTTTGCCTGCCTTCCCTGTGGCACCTGTTTTCCTGCCTCCCTCCTCCACTGTACCTGCTTTCTTGGACCTTCTGTCTGCCAAGCTGCCCCATCTCCCATGATCACCCCAGACCTTTGACACAGCCGCTCCCCACATACTTTTGTAGGCATACACCTACAAAACGAAGCAGGTGCTATTTTTTATGTTCTCATGCAGAACCATGTTGAATTTGTAGCTAAATAGAAAACAAACGTACAAAAGTAATTTTTTAAGTGGGTAGGGGCGCAACACAGGACAGAGGAAGCAATATGGGAGGGCTGGAGCAATACAAGGGCACAGGTGAGGGAATAAGAAGCAATCGGCAAGAGACCAACATGGAGTGGGCGAGAGAGAAGCATACAGGCCAGAAGCCAATGGGAGAGTACAGGGGTGGAAAGGAAAATAAAAGAGCAAGAGAGGATGGCGTGGGGAAGCAACACCGAGTCCAAAGTTGGGAAGTAGGAGCAACAAGCAATACAACAACATGGAGTGGTTGGGGGAGAAGCACATGGGTGACAAAGCAACAGAGCGAAGTACACAAGGGTGAGCATAACCAGAAGGGGATAGGAAGAATCACACGGACGACAGAGAGCAACATAGATTGCAAGGGGGAAAGAAGTACACAAAGGTGCATAGATGCAACACACAGGAAGAAGCAACATCCAAAACTACCAGGTAAACTGGGTGTCCAGTAACTTCTGTACAAAGCACTGTAATCTAGAACATTAGTGCAAATGTTTGAACTGAATTTCATTCACTGCATCTGCCAGCATGCACTAGCTTATTGAATTAATGCTTCAGATAGGAATGCAGCAACGCCCCTGACACCATACCAACCTGGCTCAATGACTTGAACCTTGACAGCTTTGAGCTCAACCTTTCAACGAATGCCAAGTCACTTTGAATTGAAATGAAATGAAAATGGGTATTTAGTAGAGCACACAGCTACTCAAACAAGAGTGTCCTGGCGCTTGCGCGGCGATAAGGGAGGAGTGAAGGAGCCAATATTTTAAACAACCATCTCTTTAAGCTCTTTCTAAAAGAAAGTAAGTTAGGGTCAAACCTCAAGGATTCCGGCAGGCTGTTCCATAATTGTGCACCCAGAAAACCAAAGGATCTGCTGCCAGTACGAGTAAGATGTATTTTGGGCAGAGTGGCCAAATTAGTATTGGAGGACCGCAAGGGTCTGGACGTTAAATAACGGTTGACACATTTATTAAAGTACTCAGCACCAACCTTGTGGAAAGCTTTAAAAAAGATGGTCACAGCCTGATACGGAGCCAGTGCAAAGATTTAAGAACCGGGGTCATGCAGGTTCTAGGACTAGATCGTGTGATGACTGGCAGCTGCATTTTGGACCACTTGCACACGCTGGGTCAGAGATTTAGGGATACCAAGGTATAGACAATTGACATAGTTGAGCTTAGATGTCACACGAGATCCTTCTGCTCTCCATTGGTAGGAGCGGCAAACTTATTTTCAACATTCGGAGTAAACAGAAGCAAACGCCTGAGAGGTGCTGAATCTGAGGACGCATAGACAATGATTTGTCAATGATTATTTCTATATTTTTTACTTTCTCTTTTTCAACGGGCCGAGGTGGCAAATCCTTGGGCCACCAAGAGCTCCAGTCAGGTGTCTCATGACCACCAAAGAAAACCACTTCCGTCTTGTCCGGATTGCATTTCAGCTGGTTTACCTTGAGCCAATTAAAAACCTTCGAGAGGCAGGAATTAATCATTGCCCCATCAAAGTCAGAGCCTTTAAAACACGAGAAGATAAGCTGCATGTCATCAGCATAAGAGACAATTTTGCCGCTCGCTTCCTCCACCAAGAATGCTAAGGGAGAGAGGTAGATATTAAAAAGGGTTGGGCTAAGAATAGAGCCTTGAGGGACGCCAACATTGATAGCAGGGACTGGAGAGGAGAAGGGTGAAAGCCAGATGTCCTGAGATCTATTTTCCAAATAGGAAGACATCCACTTGAGGACGGTCCCACCGAGGCCAATGTTCTTAAGTCTATTTAAAAGCCTCTCATGTGGAACCGCATCAAAGGCCGCTGACAGATCAAGCAGTATCAGAACGGCCTTGCCTCCCGCATCCAGTGTACCCCTGATAAACTCAGTAACTTCCAACAACGCAGACTCAGTGCTGAAGTTGGCCCTGAATCCAGACTGGGATTCATGGAGAAGCTTCCCTTCTTCAATATGTTCTTGCAAAACTTTGTTTACAAACTTCTCCAAGACCTTTGAAAGGGCCGGAAGCAAGGAAATTGGCCTATAATTACTAGGATCTGTTGGATCCGCGTTAGTCTTCTTTAGCAAGGGCACAATCTTAGCATGCTTCCATGATTTAGGCATTATGCCAGTGGAAAGGGAAGTATTAAAAAGCTGATAAGCAATTGGATTGATTGTAAAAGCGATCTGAGACTGAATATTAGTTGGACAGGGATCAGAAGGGGAGCCTGACTTGATACTTTGAAGAAGAGACAAAGATTCTTCTAGCCGAAACTCAGGGAAAATGGAAAAGAGTGGACGATCAGAAATGTGGGAGTTACAGTTAGCATTATTGTAGAAGTTCAACTCATCCTCAGTTATGTTAGAGAGTGCAAGTTGGATCAGGGAAGCTTTCCCATGAAAAAATTCGGCAATCTTCTTTTCCCATTCCTCTGTGCGAGGCCCTGTCGTAGCACAGGCTTTTGGAGAAGTAATGGATTTAACTATCCTAAAAATGTCTTTGCTCCTATTTTGGGCATTATCAATTCTTAGTTTATAAAAGTCGGTCTTGGCCCTTTTAACCATAGTATGATAAGATTTTAGGCTATCTTTATACGCCTTTGTGTCCTCGGGAAGGTAATTTTTTCACCACTGCCGTTCCATTATCCTACAGTTCCTTTTACTATCTCCAAGGCGATTACAATACCGGGAAGCCGGAGAGGTTGACCTTTTTGGAGAACGGGTAGTATCCGGGGCAGAGGCCTCGATGTTGGAACAAAGCCACCAATCAAATTGGAGAGCATCCTGGTCAGCCGTGTACATCAGCCTAGGTAAGGAACAATTAAGGGCTTCTGCTAATGCAGGAATAGAAATCTTATGAAAGGCCCTGTTATGGAGGATATTTGCACCGAAGTTGCCGGGGAAGCAACAGCAGCGAGGGGGATGTCAAAGTTAAGCAGAGCGTGGTCAGACCAGGTGATAGGAAGGGGAGAACTGACTGTTAAATTGAAATTATGAAAAATTTGGTCCAAGGTGTGGCCCTTCACACGAGTAGCCAAGGAAATAACTGCAACATTACCATTAAAAGTTTAACATGGGGATCTTTATCGTGATCCATGTGTATGTTAAAGTCCCCTAAAATAAGACAGTTATTGTATTTTATGGCCAACGAAGGGGTGGCTGAATTAAGTGAAGGAATAAAATTACTGATGGCACCCGGGGGCCTACAGATCAAAAACCCAGCGATGCTCTGGTGAGGGGAAATGATACAGCGAAAACCTAGAAACTCTGTAGACAATAGTTTCAGTAGAGATTTGGGAACAATCTAAGTCATGCCTGAAAATTGCCACGCCCCCCCTTCCCCAAACGATCTGTCTTTGCAAAGAATCTTATAGCCTGTAGGGACAGGCCTAGCAATAGTGGGGTTAGAGACATCGAAAAGTCAGATTTCAGTAGGCACTTTGATTCACCTTGCACACCAACCACATCCTCAAGGAACACATTACCAAAAAAAGTGGCCTGGTTCTAGCTCTCTCTTCCGAAAAAAGGGAATCTGTTTCTTCCTGAAAGCAACTTCAAAACTGCTGTTGAAGTCTTCTTAATCTTGCATGAATATGGTGACGCCATGGCCTCCTGGACTCCCCACTGGCACCCTTTAAGAGCATCCTACACACCATAGCACACCATAGCACATCCTATCCAGGGCCTGAAGAAATATGATCACATCACTTTCATCCTAATGGAATCACATTGGGTGCCATTGCTGGCCTGCACCATCTTCAAAACCAGCTGTGTCTTTTACAAAGTTCACTATCTCTGGAGGTTTTTAGTACATGTACAGCCAGGATACCATCAGACTGCAGAATAAGGAATGTAATTAAGAAAAGGCATAAGGCATTATGCCTTTTCCAAGTATACTCCCCAGGATTTGGAACAACATCCCTATATCCTTCAGAAACGCACCAACGCTACTTCAATTTTGTAAAGAGTTGAAGCCTCACCTCTTTACGAAACACTACATCGCACTGCTTTAACTGTTCACAACCCAGCTGTCTCTCCTATGAGTGGTTGACTTTGCTCCTGACTTAGATCTTGGTGGAGGGTAATACTCTGTCACAAACATGACGGATATCCCATCCGCCGTATTACGATCCCATTATATGCTATTGAGATCATAATAATGAGGATGGGATATCCGTCATGTTTTTGATGGAACATTCCATCCGCCGAGATCTAAATCAGGCCCTCTATGCTTGTCATCGACCCTGTACATTACCATATACATGCATACATATAAATTATTACATAGCCAACAAAAAATGATGAATGCTGGAAAGGGAAGGCAATCAATTTTAAATTACCCCTTTCCTAGGTCATCCTACCCCTTCCCAAATCCAGCCTGAGTTTTATCATTCTCAAAATTTATTTTTACTTAATTCACAGCTCTATCCTTTTCATAGGGGACAACTCCATATATTTAAACTGATGATATTTGATACCTTTATGGACGTTTTCACTCTGGGATGTTTTCTCTCTCTCACACTTAAAAAGTCACTATTGGGTTGATTACAAGTCAAGTGGTTTGTTATCCACAGGGAGATACCACCCCATCTAATTTCAATTTTACCAGGTGCACAAATGCACTCAGTAAAACCACATTTCCATGCATGTTTCATTCCTGCTCAAAGCAGAGCAAAATGGGCATGGAAACTGGCCCAGAATCAGGACTTATCTGCAAGTTAAAAATGGATTGATAATTACGGTCCATGCATTTAGTTCCTGTTCGGGACCTAAGAACAGGGGAGGAAAAAACAAGCCAGAAATGGTCATTCTGGTACAGTATTTCTGAACTCCCTGGACCACACTACCCGTAATCAGGTCTTCAATATGCAGTTCCGTTTGATAATACATCTCCTTCTTAACTCTCTAATCTCCCTCTTGGGTGTTTGCAAATGTTAGATGTAAGGTGCCTCTTCTCCTTAAACAATCACCCAAAGCTCCCCATCTGAATCACCTTACATATTTCCCATGCCATTCTTGTAATTCTCTCCCTGATTCAGCCCTTTCACTCCCTGCTTTCACGGCTCTTTCTACTTCCTATGTGCACTCATCCAGTTCCATACACTTCCCAGATTTTCTCCTCGTCCTATCGCACTCCCCAACATCCCATGTTGTCTTCTGTCATGTCGCTCCATGATCTCCACCTAATATTTTCAGGTTCCTCATCTGGTCATTCTTTCCTTCCCCAAATATCTCCATTTTATTGCAAATTGTGTAAGATGTCAGCAGTTTATAAAAACGCAATACAGTAAATATTGGTGTTCACCTTGTGGAGGTCTCTATGAGACATTAAAGCCTTTCCCTTTGCACAAGCTACGAAAAATCTGCAGTTCATTTACTAAAAATATAAGAAAGTGCATAGTAAAATAAGCCCTTCCATTTGAATTGAACACTTTGCTTAATTGTTGCTATTATAAAACAGCAGAGGGATCAAATCTGTGTTCAGACACAGCCTTTGTTTGAACGCCTCAGCCCTATCCTTGTTGCCAACAGGGTCTTAAGTCAATGTCCTCCTATGTGGCCTCCCAGGAACCCAGGAAGGTTTTTTGTTAGCCGCAAGCTCCATCCCCCCGTCTGGGAAGGTGCCAGACTTCTAGGATTAAGAGCACACAGGTCTCTTGTGATGCTAATGGCCCTATTGTTATGTGCAAGGATGCATTTGCATCTCGTGCCTGTCCCGCTGAAGTTAGTGAACTCTGAATCAGAATTTGTGCTGCATTGCAGCAATTCTCCAGAAGCTCTGACACAAAATGTTGTGTAAATTAACGTGCGTAGAGTCAGATAACTGAGAGATGGTTGTATGACGTTACAACGCATGTCATTACCCCGCATGCCGTTGCAGCGCAAATCTTTACCTCGACTCGCTAAACCCTAAAAATTCCTTGTGACCCTAACCCCAAAAATTCCCTTGCCACCCAAAAACCCATACCTACCCTACCCTTAAAAAATCCCTCACCTCCTAAAATCCCTTACCCACCCTAACCCCATAAAAAGTCACTGGCCGCCCAAAAAACCATACCCAACCTAAGCCCGCAAAGTACTTACAACCCAAAAACACACATCCACTCTAATCCCTAAAAATTCACTTATCATCCAAAAACCCATACCCACCCAAAACCATGAATTTACCTTGCCCCCCCAAAAAATCCCACCCACTCTAAACATTAAAAATTTGTTTGCCACTTAAAAACCGACACCCATCCTAAATGCAGAAAATTCCCTTGCCACCCAAAAACCTATACCCACACTAAACCCAAAAAATTCCCTTGCACCTAAAAACCCATACCCATCCTAAACCGTAAAATGTCACTTGCCACCCAAAAATCCACACCCACCCTAAATATTCACTTGCCAACCAAAAAAACATACCCACCCTATACCCTAAAAAGCCCTTATCACCTAAAAACCTATACCTCACCCTAAAAGTGCCCTTGCTGCAAAAAAGCCCACACCAACCCTAAACCCTAAAAATCCCCTAGTGACTCAAAAACCCATGCACACCATAAAGCCTACAAAATTCCTTGCCACCAAAAATACCACACCCATACTAAATGCAAAAAATTCATTTGAAACCCATAAAACACATTCCCCCCTAAACCCTAAAAATCCCTTACCACTCAAAAACTTATACCCACCTAAAGCCCAAAAATTAACTTGCCACCCAAAAACCTATACCCACCATAAAAAATCCTGTGACCCAAATACCTATACAAACAATCAACCTTAAATGATTCATTACCACATAAAAAACCCATACCAGCCCTATACCCTAAATGTTCTCTTGACACCAAAAACCCATGTCCACCCTCAACCCTAAAAAATCCCTTTCCACCCAAATACCCACACACACCTTAAACCTTAAAAATTCCCTTGCAAACCAAAGGCCCATACACACTGTAAAATCTACAATATCCCTTGACACCACAAATCTCACGCCCACCCTAAAAACTAAAAATTCCCTTGCAACCCATACCCACCCTAAATCCTAAAAAACTCTTACCATTCGAAAACCTACACCCACCCTAAACCCTAAAAATTCACTTGCCTCCTCAAAAACCCATACCCACCCTGAAGAATCCCTTGTCACCCAAAAACCCATACAAACACTACACCTAAACGATTCATTACCACCCAAAACACATACCCAGCCTAAACCCTAAGAAATGTATTACCACCCAAAAATCCATACCCAACCTAAACCCTAAAAATTCCCTTATCACCCAAAAACCCATACCCACCCGAAACCATAACATTTCCCTTGCCCCCAAAATTTCACACCCACCCTAAACCTTAAATTCCCTTTCCACCCGAGAAACCATACCCAACCTAAACCCTAAAAAATCGCTTGCCAATCAGAAACCCATACCCACCCTAACCCCATAAAAATTCACTGGCCCCCCAAAGAACTATACCCAACCTAAACCCGAAAAAGTACCTTACCACCCAAAAACACACACCCACTCTAATCCTTAAAAATTCCTTTATCAACCAAAAACCCATACCCACCCTAAACCATAAATTTCCCTTGCCCCCCAAAAATCCACATTACACTCTATCCAAACACGGCTTTCAGATGTGCAAATGAAGCAGTGCCTGAATCAAGAGGAAGGACCAGGTTATCTACCATCATCTTCATCTATTTACAACAAAAAAGTGCACTTGAATTGAGTTTGAATCAGATAAAAAAAAAAGTCATGTTTTTTCTGCATTGAATGCTTAGTCATAAGCTTTGCTTTTACCAGGAAACAAATCTCTTTTACAAAAGACTGAGGACCAGATTCATGAAAGTGTCATCCAACAGAGTGCAACAGCCAAAAATGCTGTGCTGCGCTGCGTGACAGGGAGAAAGCAGGAGTGTGCCATTTCTACAGAGATATGGCACTCTCCTTCCCTCTTTATAATGCAGGCGCAAAATATTGCTGCCTAGCACCACACACACACACCGTTGCTCCATAGTGCAAGGGTGTATGCGTGAGTCTAGCATGGATTTTATACAGCAAAGGGTTCTTTCCATTACCAAATACTATGCTTGGACTTACTTTGAAACTTTTCCTACTCCTTGTTAGTGTGTTGTACTCTGCAGCACACATGCAAAGTAAATGAAAACATTTCTCCTTTTAACGCCTGCTTTAAAGTGGTGTTAATTTTTGATGCAAAACCCTGTCTGCTTCCGATAGTAGATAGGGTTTTGCATCAAAAAGCATGGTTGGTTGCATGGGAATGCCTATGTAGCA
Source organism: Triturus cristatus (assembly GCF_964204655.1). Classification (NCBI taxonomy): domain Eukaryota; kingdom Metazoa; phylum Chordata; class Amphibia; order Caudata; family Salamandridae; genus Triturus; species Triturus cristatus. The sequence continues at coordinate 80,497,784 of NC_140581.1, forward strand.
CCTATGTAATGTTCTGTTGATGCAGTGCTTCATGCTGCTTTGCGTTACATTTAGGCAACTATCATGTGCAAAACAAGTTTTACGCTAGAAAATAAATAACAAATGTATAATCCTTTGTTGGGAAAGCCTCAGATTTATTTTGCTGCTGAAACTGGCTTCACAACCAGCATGTGGTCTGGGTGGCTACGATGCCCACCTGTGTACTGAGCACAGGGGCCACAGAAATACCTCCTCACCAAACAGCTAGCATACAAACTGAAGAAGTGTTGTTTTCCTCCAAAGGTACACCACCAAGTTAGTTCCACGATGTAACACCTCCTAGGAAAAGAAGAACTCCTTTTTTCCACCATATGTAGCAGTCCTAGTACACTGAAGCCCAGTAGTAGCAGTGTTTAGACAGCTGCCTAACCAGATTGGACAGACATTCACGTGCTGAGTCTGATGTATGCACTGTAACTGTAGGAGGCATTGAAGCATGCATGTGCAGGAAACTGAAAACATGGCCTCTCGTAGCTTCACAGGGCTGGGAAGGGCTCTTGAATAACCAGGCACACCTCTGAGTCTTATTGAGTCAGGCTACTGATAGGCTGCTTATATGAAATATATTTCAGGTACCCATCATGTCTTCACCATCACTGCACTCTCCTCAGCTGGGATGCATAACATTTTATGAAGCAACGTCAACACTTCTCATTGCTGGTGCTATACTTTTGCCAGTACTAACAGTTCTTAGCAGTACTACCAAATAAGTAATGATGCAGGACAAACTTTTGTCACCAGGTGAGAACAGATATTCTCTGACTAAAATCTCCTGCTTATAAAGGAGTATAAAAAATATGATAAACTAACAGATTTTCAATCGTAAGACATCTTATAATACTTATGTTAGTACATAATTGTAAAGGTAATTTGATTAATTTAAGGGTCAACAAACACTTGTGGATATATATGAGTTGTTAAGCTATAATGACTTAATGTCCTTGGGTCAGCCTTTGAAGATACTCTGTGCATTTCATTAAACTATCGTAATGAAGCCTATTTTAATGTAAAACCATTGATATAGAAATATTTAAACTGATTTCATTTAAGATTTAGGAATACTGAAGGGAATATTGCAATGTGTATTCTAAACGCAGTATTGGAATTTTAGCATTATTGGTTCAGGAGGATGAAAGACAACTCTGCACTGGCATTCAATAATTTGTCAGCAAGTCAGTTGCAATTTCATATTTAGTACAAACACTTTTCAGTAAGGCTGAGCCTCCCATAAGTTTATTGAATAATACTGAAATGTCTTAAAAGTGGTGCTGCTGTACTTTTCGTGAAAAATACCAGTAGTTCTAGCCAGAGCTGCAGTACCTTCAATGGCACATCTTAAACATTTTTCAGTGTGTCTACTGATTTTGCATTTTACATTACCAAGTCGTTATTGCTGGAATGAAATATATTTAATGGGAAAACCTCCAAAACCCCTACCCTGCAGTGTTTTTAAACTTTTAGTGGACTGTACCAACATTTCTTTGCTTTTGATCAACCAGATACTTATTCGGCATGGTTAGGAATAATTGTAAGTTATGTTACATTAAATGGTATTTGAAAAGCAAATGCCTCCCATATTCATGTCTTTCTGATTTCGTGGCTCCCTTTGGTCCATTCTATCTTCACTTGATTGCCCACTGCATGATCTCCCCTGGTCTTCATGTGTCTGTGTCTTGCTTTTCATGTCTCTCTAAATTAGTGTATGCCTTCGTCTGTGACTTCCCCTACCTATGTGATCTAGGTTTTCCCTTGTAATTTTTCCCTATCTTCCTGTCTGCTTTCCTGTCTCCCTGTGTTGGTGTATATCTGTGTCTGCCCACATTCACCCATTTTCAGTCTTTCTATGTCTATGTTCTCCTGTCTCATGTCTGTGAATTCCTCTGTCCATGATGCTTATGTTCCCATCTTCTGAGTATGAATGCTATCCATTAGCAAAATCAAGTTCTATTATCAGATATTTCTTAGTGTTCAATTAAGTGCAAACATGTAGGGGTCTATTACGATGGTGAGCGGACTTTGTCCGCCCGCCATCGCCCCAGGAAATGGGACCACCCACTATGTGTGCGGCGGTCCGGCATTTGCAATTAGGATGTGCGCGCAACACTGGCAGGCGCATTCCGCATTTTTTGCATTGCGGCGGCCGGTCCTGTCAGCAGCACCCGCTGCAATGCAAAAAAGGCATTTGTGCATTTGCATGCACAACGTGGCAGGCACTGCGCGGTGCCTGCCACTTGGTACATGCAAATGCAGGAGGGTACCATAGGTACCACCCATGTGCCCCCCCAGCCCCTCAACATCCTGGTGGCCCGCAAAGGGCCCCCAACTGAGGAATCTGCATGCCTTTCCTGCTGCTTTCCGCTGCCATTGTAATATGGATGGCGGTATCTAACAGACACCGCCTCCATATTCATCCCTTTTACGCCGGGTCGACTCGTCGACTGGGTGGCAAAGTGGCGGACGGTCTTCCCGTCCTCCGTGGTACCCCCGCCATCATGAAAGGGCAGGGGGGAAATGGGAGGCGGGTGGGAGATGATGTCGGGTGGATCGCCACCGCCGTGCGAGTGGTGGCGGTCCGCCCGACATCGTAATAGACCTCATAATGTCCAGGAACAGTGGAATGCTGTGCAGAGAACACTTGTATTGTATTAGAAGCTTCTCAAACAAAAATAGGTGCAAGACCAGTAGTGACTGGATTAGAAAAACAAAGGGGCATATTATCAAGCAGGGCGTTAAAATTATCGCCGCTTTAGCGGCAGAAAACTGCTGCTAAAGCGGCGATAATGGGCTTGATAATATGCCCGTGAGAATTCCAATAGAAGCCCATGTTGACACCAGAACATGGGCTTCTACTGGAATTCTAAAGGGCATATTATCAAGCCCATTATCGCCGCTTTAGCGGCAGTTTTCTGCCGCTAAAGCGGCGATAACTTTAACACCGTTTCTTGATAATATGCCCCAAAATGTGTTAGGAAATTGGAGAATAGCAGCACAGTTAAGAGGGGAGATAAAGAGGTTTGCTCTGACTGCAAATTTATGTGCAGAAGTGACTTTAAAACCCAGGGGTCCAGGTGCAAAAGTCAGCAGCACTTTACAGACATTTAGCATTGTATATAAATAAATCGTTTTTTGTTTAAAATACTAATGATTCTATGCGTCTGAATGCACAGACCTCTTGTAACACCCTGTTTAAGTTTATCACATTCATAATTGATTTTTTTATACCCTTAAATATTTTCCATTTTCATCTGGGTTCAGTATTAATGACTAGAAGTTGGCAACATCACAGACTGTGGAGAAAGACGGTTTCGATTGAAAAATGTAATTTGTTATCAAGCAAAGAAATAGGCTTCACAAGGTGCTTTAAATAGTGTGCTTGCTGTCCACTTGTTGAACACCTGTCTATGAATTACTCTGACTGTTTTTGAAAAGTAGAAGAAAGTTAAAGAAATACTTTGCTACTGCAGTTTATGGAAAGCGTGTTTTACGTACTAACTGCTCCTACTGGCAACTTCATTTGGAGGAAGCACATTTCAGCCTGAAACATCAGTTGAGTTCTCTTCGATCTCCTCTCCCCACAGTTACATTTCCATAAAGCCTTGAGTAGCTTGCGCCCTGGCGAACACTTACTGCTGCCGGGGTGTGAAGCAGACCGAGATGGAGCTGGGAGGGTCAGTCTCTCGGGCCTTTGTTATGCTGAACCTGGGAGAGGCCCATTCACACCTGATTCTCAGCCGTGGCCATGACAACGGAGGCTCTCATCACCCCCTGCCTACATCAACCTGTGTTTGGGGGAGGGCTGCCACAGTGCATGGGGCACTGAACGGGTTCTTATCTTTCAAAGAAAAAGGCCTCTGTGATGGTACACAAAATGTATGTGTTCTTCTCATATTAGGACAATCCTGAAGTACTACATGATTTAATACAAATCCTGCGCGCAAGAAAATTGTCCTAGAAATCTACTGTTTGCTTTTTAAAAAAAATTAGTGTTCCCACGATCATTATTTTAAAATTATTTAACAACCTAATTTAGTTGTTTCTGTTATTCTGGGAAAGAACAGCTGTGGGAAGTTGAGAATACGAGCAACTGCGAACTGATTTTCCATAGGATATTTCCATAACCACAATGCTTTGGACATTGTGAAGGCGGAGACATGTGGCCGTCGAATTAACTGCTCATCCTAATACTCCAGGGCAGAAAAGAAAAAGTTTTCTTTGTTACAGAGTGGAAGGAACACCTATTTGCAGTAAGTGGAAGGGGGAGTGCTGTGGTAAAGGAACAAAACAAATATTTTGAAATGTATTTACACAATGTGCGAAAAAAGCGTGATATTGCATTTTAATAAAGTATATTTCGCCTTGTGCTTTAACGTATGACCACTCGGTGGTGGAACGTACACCTAACAGCCAATAGCTGCGATTGACAAAGTTGCACAGCAGTGGCTGAGGAAGGCTTACCCGAAGTCCACTCAGTGCACAAAACTGGGACTTGCCCTAGAAACAGAACAAAAACCACGCTTTTGTCCTGACTGCATCTCTGGCATTTCCCCACCTGTTAATTTTACTGTTCAGAATATGAAAATGTGTGAAACTTTCCCCTATAATACCTCCGTTCAAGATTTGGTGGGTGGGGTAGAAGTGCTTTGTGCACAACAGGAATACAAATCTACACATATTTAAATGCAGGAAAAACCCAGACAAGGGAAGGCATCTTTAGCAAAAAACGGCTTTAACAATACAAGACTGCACCAAATAGAGTCTGTCTGAAAATAAGCTTCAAAGCCCTCGGTGTATAAAAAAAATAGACAGGGCAAGCATTATTTTGATCAGCAGGTGTTTTTTCGTGCATTTTTCTGCACTGCTTTTTTACTGTGCCATCTCTCTTCTGTAGAAAATGTAAGTCATATTTCTGATTACTGACTGGGAAGAGGGTAGTTAAAGTCAGGGTCAGAACACATTAGGCATGATATTACAGTTCAAGAAGAACAGGTTTCACATATGATGATGATGCATTGATTGCTCTAGCTGTGGACTTAGGGGGCAGGCAATTTCTGGAATGTTATCAGGTTTATCAAGCCACTATGGCAGTGAATATACACCAGTGAAGTCATCTTCCTAGAGCACTAATGTGGAACTGACCATCTGTAGGTGAGATGCAATTTGGCTCAGTGAGTTAAACACTTTTTACTGACATCTGTGAACTACAGGTCACATGTTTGAACCTCTGCAAGACCAACATTACCATCCATCCTTACAATGTTGGTAATGTTTCGTTTTAAACCAAGCTCTTAATATTTCAGTTAGAACAACGTTATATCAAAGTCTTTAATAAATATATATGTAAATATAATTTTTTTAAATAACAAAATGTTATTACATTTGTGTATTACACAGCTACATCCACATATAAGTACAATAATGAATTAACTTTCCACTGGGTCTGATACAGGGGCACTGGCAGTTCCCCAACCACAATATAGCATTACAAAAGCAGTCCGTAATGAGCACACCATTTTCCCCATTTCTATTTATGCTTTTGAGGGCAATCACAGGCCTTGTAGATGGGCGCACACACCAGTCGACACCCCTCTGCCACACATCCAGGCGCCTCCGGTAGTGGGCTATATCTCTTTTCGCCACCAGTGACACCACCCCAATGAATCTCCTCTCAGCCCGTAACTCACCGATTCCCTCCAATAATTCCAGTAATACCTCTCAGGGGCCCAGTTCAATGTTATGCTGCAGGACCACAGAAATCTCCAGTGTCACTCCCTAACAGAAGGGCTTGAGGCACGGAGAGGACCATGTCTTGTGACGGAAGTCTGCTTTTGGGGCTTGACAGCATGTACAACTAGCCCGCTTCTCCCAGCCATCCACTGCATGCGAGACGTGCATCATAATTGTCACAAATACCATACTTTCCATGTGGAAGTGGGCAAAGTGAAAACATGAACTGTTTCCTTAGAACGCCATAAACATTGTGCAAAGAATATTTTGCCATAAAATCATAAGAGTCTTCAATGTAGCATACTAATATGTAAAAAAATTACTTCATTTAAAAGTTTCCAAATTCCCACTACTAAAATTTAAATACAAAGTGAACAGCAATTCCCTCTACTTAACTACAAAAACATAAGGACAGAAGTTACGTTGTGTTGTAAAATATGTGACAGACATGTTTCAGTTCCATTAAATGATTAAACTGCAATCAGTAATTGCTTTATCACATGAAACAGTAAATCTAACATGTACTGTTAATGCAAGAAACTAGATGAAATTGGTTAGTATAATGCTCTAAAAGCAGCTAAAAAAACATTCTTAAATGCAGAAAATACAAAGTCATGGCTTTCATTTTAATTGTACAGTATTTTAATAAACAGAGAGATGGTCACAAGATCATTGTTTTCAGCAAAATGTAACCTTTAAAACGATTCTTCTTTCTGCTGATAGAGAAAGTGTGTTTAATATGCTAAGTGTGTTTGAGGCTGCAGTACCACCACCAGTCTACAGGGGCAGAGCTGAGCAAAGAAATAAACACACATGGTGAAACACAGGTCCCCACAAGGCAATTTTTTTTAAAGTTGTAAAAATTGGCACAGATGTTTCTGAAGTCATTTCCAATCATTTAGTAGACTTTACCTTGTGGGGACTTGGGTTCAGGTACCCACAGTGCAATCAAGTCCCCACAGCGTGAGTGTGTTATCATACTCAAGTCCCCACAAGGATAGTAACACAAACCCACACACACACACACACACACACACACACCCACACATATATATACACAACACTATCAAACACGCAATGCTCTACATCAGAGTGCTGGTAGTAGTGTTAGTCGGGACGGTGCTGGTAGGATGTTAAAGGTGATAATCGGGGCAGTGGCAGCGGAGTTAGTGGTCGGAATTGTGTCGGTGGAACGTTAATGGTGGTGATCGTGGTGACGGGAGCAGTGTTAGCTGGGACAGTGGGGGTGTTAGGTTAATGGTGGTAATCGTGGTGGTGGGAGCAGTGATAGTCGGGACAGTGGGCGTGATACTTTAATGGTGGTGGTGGGAGCGTTGTTAGTTGGGATGGTGGTGGTGGAACATTAATGGTGATAATCGTGATGGTGGGAGCAGTGATAGGACAGTGGGGGTGTTAGGTTATTGGTGATAATAGTGATGGTGGCAGCAGTGTTAGTTGGGATGGTGGAGGTGAAATGTTAATGGGGATAATCGTGGTGATGGGAGCGGTGATAGTCGGGACAGTGGGCGTGATACTTTAATGGTGGTGGTGGGCGCGTTGTTAGTTGGGATGGTGGTGGTGGAACATTAATGGTGATAATCGTGATGGTGGGAGCAGTGATAGGACAGTGGGGATGTTAGGTTAATGGTAATAATCGTGATGTGGGAGCAGTGTTAGTTGTGACAGTGGCGGGGTTATGTTAGTGGTGATAATGGGAACAATGGTGGCTGCAGTAGTAATGGTAGTGTTGTGGAAACGGTGGTGGTGGTAACTACTGTTCACTATTGCCCCACTCATTGGTGCACACACTGACCTTATAAGTCCTGTGTAGATATTGACCTTTTGCCTAATGTACTCAAACAATTTCAACAGATTCTTTATCAGTTCTTACTTTATTGTTCCAACAATTAGGAGATGCATTGTGTATCTGTGAACGTAAAATGATATTTAATCACTAATTACTTGTTCGATTTCACTCTGATATAACCAACTGACTTGTGTCATTTTGAAATACAGCGATTTATACAAATGTTCACATTATTAAGAGATGCATTGCTATGGTTCTAATGTAATGTGGGGTTTATTCACTGATTGGATTTTAACATGTAATACGTATATCAAAGTCCGCCACTGTGCGTTATTCCTGGGATAAGCCAAGTGATCGCTGTCTTCTATTAATAACAGTGACAATGCTTTGCTAAACACACTGAAGTACACACAACTAAGACGAACTGTAGTGCGCGAAACGAGAGGCGCACACCTGTAACAACACAGACACTAGGGCCTCACATCGTTCCTTTCACTTCCCGGTGACGCGTATCCAAACCGCATGTGACAGGTTGCTTAGCAACGGAATGCAGATGCATGGATTGCTCCCATGTTCTACGCTCCACGGCTCGGTCCGCCGGTTCACACCGCATTGCCGAGAGATCCTTAAATACCGCGTCCTGACCCCCAATCGCTGTCATTGCACCGGACAGAGAGACGGATGCTCTTCTGGTCCCAGTAACTTGCGGGGATCCGAGACACCATCATCGCCGGGCTAAAGGTAAAGACGATCCCTCGTATTTCTGTACATTGCTTGACAGAGGCAAATTAGATACCTCTATACTCATGCCCGTTTGTATTCCCTTGCAGCGCATCTGTGACCATATACAGAGTTAGAGCCGTTATCAGGCCTACCTGGTTCTATTAAAATAAACCCCCAGCCTCCCCGCATCCAGAGCGCCAAGATGCGCTTAATGGCTAACTAATATTGAACACCACAATCTTTGATTGATACGGAGATCCACTCCGATTCTCCCATTTGACTGCCTGATACCACCCTCACAAGGGGTAAGTGATTTTCATTTCTACAAACATCAGTTGTGTACCCAGACATGAAAAGCCTTTTTCATTAATGATACCTGAATTTTTGTTCACAGCACCCGACTGGGTACTCTGTGAGTTCATTTCTTTCAGTACTCACACGGTGTCACTGTCTCTATATATTAGGCAGCGCAGACCATCGTTCAGGTACATTTGCACAAAAAGAGCCTTTGCCTATCTAATTCTCTAAATAGGACCCCGCCCTGATGGTATCATTCCTTGTTCCATAGGTGTCCCAAAATGTTAAGGTCCTGAAGAGACCCTTTATCCCAAACAGGGTTGAAACGCCGTCGACAGTAAACAAGGGCGAATCATTATTCAACACTTATGACTAATAAGTGCCCTGAATTGTATTGTTTTATTCCTTATGGTCGCCTTTTTGTTTGATAATTGAAACCTTGTACACATGTTATGTCACTTTTAGCTTAGGTTAAATCACTTTTTCACTGGGATACCTTTTATGACTGCTAATTCTTTGATTGCACTAAATTCTGTTATGTATTTCTACACTGCTTATTTGTTGCCAATCAAAAATACAAACAATATTATTATATATTGACTTTTCGATGTGTATAGACAATTTTCTTTGACTCCATTTCAAACCCTATATACTGCCATTGTGCTTTTTTCTATCATACAGTTGTTTATCATTTCGCAGGAGCCATTGTTTCCTATTTAGATATGCTCGTATTTAGGCACTTTCAGCCCAGCCCTGGCTCGGCTCGCCCACCTCTAACGGCAGGGTGGGAGGGGGATAAGGGGGTCCCTCGAGTCAGGGGAAATGTTTTCCTCCGTACCTGCAGGGATGTCATCCAATAAAAAATAAATACATAATTTTCCCACACCATCGTAGAGTATAATCCGCTCAACCCAGAGCTCCCTTACCACGGACAACGCAGCAGCATGGCCAGCGCTGTCTGGTAGGACAGCGCTGCTTCTGGGAGCTATGATCACCTCTGTGGCTGCAGTGGCATCAATAGGTGGGTGTGGGGGGTGCGGACCGCACCGGGTGACACCGTCACATGGGGTGACACCACCAGTGCTGTCTGCACGTCATATGGCAGGCAATCTGAATGTGGGTAGACAGGAGACTACTTTAGTAGTCAGTATATGAAATTTTATTAAATTAACGCAGGCAGGCAGGCTCAGACTCCGCGCGCGCAGACTCTCAAACTCATTTTATTTATTTATTTTAATGACGATGCGCATTTAACATTTGCGTTCGGCGGCAGGGGGCGGGCTGCAGCCCTTCAGTGTTGCTTCGATGGGCAGGCCCGGCTGGGAGACACTGATTGGGTAGGGGGCTGGATTTGGTTCTCCAAGGGAAGGTCTGTGGTATGAAGCAGGCAGCGTGCGTAGATTTTTTTTTCAAAGTGCCACGCCCCGGCACACCAGCACGCACCGTCCCGCCAACTACCCCGACGAGTGGAGGCAGCAGCAGCAGGCCTCCATTGTCTTCCACAGTGTGATACTGGCTCTTCATCGGGAGACCGTGTGAAGAAAGCCCATCTCGTGAGACAAAGATGGGACCTTGTGAGTGTTTGGTTACTTCCGCACATTTTCTGTACGTACACGCCGTGATTCGTGCATGTGCATTTCACACGTGTGGTTTTGCTGCATGCAATTTACAGCAGTTACTATTTTGTGCATTTTTTTTTACATCATTTTTCAACTTGTCGTAAATACCTGTAATGCGCCGTGTGCTGTGTACCAGGTGCAATATTCCCACCCAATTCCAAGTTTTTCTGCTCCGAAAGTGAACTAATCTGTGGTCTCAGATTTGTGAGTACCCGATAGCACAGGCTTTCCTTCTTTTACCCTTTCACATGTTTCCAGGTTTTCTATCGACACGTGAAAGCTCGAAACTTTGGATGTACCGACGGTGGCTGCATCTCTCAGCACAGTTTAACACCAGTGACCATGTGGCCGTAACCAACAGGGCAGCAACTGCGCGGAGGAGCTTAGGGGGCACTAACAAAGGAGGGTCTGCACAATGTAGTAACACACAAAGGACACGTGCTGTTAACTTTTCTAAGTCACAGATGGTTGTCCCATACAAGCACCACAGCAGGAAAAGGGATGCAGCAGATAGAGTTTAGGGCCGAACGTTCGGGTTTGAGAAGTGATGAATAACTCGGACCCCTCGAAAAACTCGGAAACTAACTCTAGAAACGCCTTTAGGTCTCGCTCTGGCTGCCAGGGCTGAGCGATTTGCTTTCCAGATGCTTTTTGCTGCTGCTGTTCAGCATCGGCAAAAAGAACAGCTTTTTCTCTTTATGTAATGCGTCATCCTGCATGGACACGCAAGTGTCATAACGCGACAGAAACTCAGTGATGACGAATGCATCAGCACGTATGCACACACATGCCATAAAGCGGCAACCATGTTTTATTTACAAGATGGTGGAAACAAATCTTGGCACAGTATGTTGTAGCTTGGAAGTTGTAATATAATGCTGCACGCACTCGTTGCTATGCTTTGTTATATGGGGGCACCATATATTCTATGCATTGCAGTATTTTTATATGTGCGCCTTCTGAGCGCCGCTCCAAGTTCTGTTCTCCTGCGTGCTGCCTTACCGTTGTCGGTTCGGCCAGTAAGTTGCAGGACAGCAGATTTGGAGGAACAATGGAGTCAGGGCACGAGTCGGGGGTACACGCGGGTGGACGGCGTCCACTCACTGTGTTCACAGGATGAACTGGTCCCGGAGTAATTTCCAAACACTGGGACACTTTCAGCAGCGCCTGCACGTTGACTGCTTTCCATCCCCAACAAGCAACAACGTACAGGGGAAACGGGACTTTCTTATATAAGATTCCTGCTGGGCCCATAACAAAGGCCGAATTTGAGGGGTCATCAGGCCTCCTTTTGTGAGTCTCTTGGCTGGGAGCAGTCAGGAGCCTTACACCTGATGCAAATGAAGAGGAGGGGAAACAAAGGCTCACACCTTGTTAGCACTTCACACATGCTTGAGAGGCAGCTTTTCACTTTGTTCAGTCCCTGTTTAGGAGACATGCAAGCACTGTAAGAATGTCAGATGTGTTGGTCTTTCCCACTATTTACACAAAGCAAACTGCATTTATATAGAATTTTCTACACCTGAGGAGGCGGTGTAATAATTGAAGTACCACTATTTTTTCTTGTATAGCCCTACTTATCCCAATGCTAGGTATCAGAGCGCTTTAAATCAACACATGCATATTACATGTACAATAAATTAAATAAGTTTGTAAATGAATGTACAGGATGTGTTACATAAAACTGGGGGATGGCAAGGGGTAGAAGTCACATCATCTTCCATAGCTCACTGTACTATTATCCTCGCAATGCGCTCAAACGTACACATGATAGACCTGCTAAACATATATGTGAGGGCTTTAGGTCTGATGCCACTTCCTGTAAAGTCATGGCTTGTGATGCCACTTTCTATGATGTCAATTCCTGTGATACCATGTGTGACTAATCACCACCCCCTTTTTCCCAAATCGTTTTTATCCACACTCTGTGTGGGAGGGTATGCTCAGACGTGAGTCCCTTGCTCATTGCACCATCAGGATTCAGGCAAGCCGGGCCGACGAAGGCTGTGATGCCAGAAACCGGTCCCCGGAAGCTTGTTTCCTTCCCAGTATAAGAATTGGCTTGGTAGTTTGGTTTGCCCTGTTCCCATCATGCACTGGGACAGGTTCAGACTAATTTGCATGTAGCCTGGTTCTGAGCTGGGATGGTGCAGTGAGCTAAAAAACGGTGATGGATTAAAACCATGATCTCTTGACTTGGTAAGAGTATTCTGCATCATTCAGAAACTCTGTCCATCACCACCCCCTTTTTCCCAAATCGTTTTTATCCACACTCTGTGTGGGAGGGTATGCTCAGACGTGAGTCCCTTGCTCATTGCACCATCAGGATTCAGGCAAGCCGGGCCGACGAAGGCTGTGATGCCAGAAACCGGTCCCCGGAAGCTTGTTTCCTTCCCAGTATAAGAATTGGCTTGGTAGTTTGGTTTGCCCTGTTCCCATCATGCACTGGGACAGGTTCAGACTAATTTGCATGTAGCCTGGTTCTGAGCTGGGATGGTGCAGTGAGCTAAAAAACGGTGATGGATTAAAACCATGATCTCTTGACTTGGTAAGAGTATTCTGCATCATTCAGAAACTCTGTCCATCACCACCCCCTTTTTCCCAAATCGTTTTTATCCACACTCTGTGTGGGAGGGTATGCTCAGACGTGAGTCCCTTGCTCATTGCACCATCAGGATTCAGGCAAGCCGGGCCGACGAAGGCTGTGATGCCAGAAACCGGTCCCCGGAAGCTTGTTTCCTTCCCAGTATAAGAATTGGCTTGGTAGTTTGGTTTGCCCTGTTCCCATCATGCACTGGGACAGGTTCAGACTAATTTGCATGTAGCCTGGTTCTGAGCTGGGATGGTGCAGTGAGCTAAAAAACGGTGATGGATTAAAACCATGATCTCTTGACTTGGTAAGAGTATTCTGCATCATTCAGAAACTCTGTCCATCACCACCCCCTTTTTCCCAAATAAAACTGGGGGATGGCAAGGGGTAGAAGTCACATCATCTTCCATAGCTCACTGTACTATTATCCTCGCAATGCGCTCAAACGTACACATGATAGACCTGCTAAACATATATGTGAGGGCTTTAGGTCTGATGCCACTTCCTGTAAAGTCATGGCTTGTGATGCCACTTTCTATGATGTCAATTCCTGTGATACCATGTGTGATGTTGTGCGCCGTGATGTCACTTGCATACTGCCTAATTAGGTTAGTCCCACCCCCCCACTTCTTTTTTTAGGACTTGTGCCCGGCGATGGAGGATGGGCTTTTCGATTGAACCTTAAAAAGAATACATTTCTCTGTGGATTATTTTTACCTTAGATCTGCTTCAATTATTCCCAAAGTATTTGCTACATATGTGGCGACAAGGAGGGATTTGGCTCTTCTCTGAGCGTCGGGAGCTCTCCGTCTGTAGTTCCCCGGGCGTTGCTGGATTATCTTTGTGAATCGTTCAGCCGCCAAGCAGGATTTCGGCTGCTGTATTTGGCGTACACTTAAGCCAAATAAAAGATCTGAAATTTCAATTGTTGGTGTCTGCGGTGGCGACACCAGTTGGGATCGGCCTATCTGTTCTAGGCCAATCGGAGTGCAGCATTCTGTTGACATGTCATTCAGGCACGTGTCCCTGGATATGCTGCCTTGGCCACTTGGTCAACACGCTGTACATTTCAGTACGTATATGGCAAGCATGCCGCCATATTGATATCTGCAAACACAACAGTTGATGGACAGAATGCAGAACAATGTCATACATTCACCCCAGTACAGAGATCTGGGGCTAAATCCATAGTTTTTTTGCTCACCATGCCATTCCAGTTTGAACCCAGCCATCTGCAAATCAGTCTTGACCCTGTGCCTCATGGGAACAGTCCAGCCCGAACTGCCAAGCCAGGTCCTCCCTGGACTGGAAACAAGCATCCTAGGACCGGTTTCCGGGTTTCACCCCTCTTATGCCAGCATAGCTTGTTTCCAGTGGCATGGAGACCACGGGACCCCCGTCTGGGCATACCCATCCCACTTGGGGTGACAAATGCAAAAACAACAGTTGATGGGCAGAATGAAGAACAATGTCATACATTAACCCCAGTACAGAGATCTGGGGCTAAATCCATCGTTTTTTTTCTCACCATGCCATTACAGTTTGAACCCAGCCATATGTAAATGAGTCTTGACCCTGTGCCTCATGGGAACAGTCCAGCCCGAACTGCCAAGCCAGGTCCTTCCTGGACTGGAAACAAGCATCCTAGGACCGGCTGATTAGCCAGAAACCGGTCCCAGGATGCTTGTTTCCGGTCCAGGGAAGACATGGCTTGGCAGTTCGGGCTGGACTGTTCCCATGAGGCACAGGGTCAGACTGATTTGCATATGGCCATGTCTGAACTGGGGTGGCAGAGTGAGCTAAAGAATGATGATGGATTAAACCCAAATCAATTGACTGGGGGTGAGTGCTTGCAATGTTCAGCACTCCGTCCATCATCCCCTTTGGTTTTGCCATATTGATATCAGCTGTTCTGACATGGAGGTACGAGTGAGTACGCATGAAGTTTGCGGCGTGCCAGGGGATGTACGGTATTTTCTGCAGTCTATTGCTCGCTGAAGCATCAGCCAGAGGATTTGAGCCAATTACTCTAAATGTTGACAAATTTAAAGTATTGTTTGGATCGTTTGTCTAACATTGTATAGCAGTTTTTGGACCATATCATTCTGAAGCTACCATTCTATTTTTTTTCTCTTTGTTGGGCATTTAGTAGGAAAATAAACTGTAATAAATTTAAATGTCAGATGGTAGCAGTGGAAACATGCAACAACCTCCACATTTCCTAGACATTCCTGTAAAAACCCATGTTAGAATGGAAACATTGGGTACGGGTTTTTAAGAATTACTTGGTGGCTATTGATGAAGTGGGTTATAGCCATGCAAATACATTTGCAATTTTGTACAACTGTTTGGGTACCTAGGGGCAGGAAGGTTGGACAACCTACCGGAAGCTCAAGCTCCTGGGGAGGATGCTGGAGATGCATGGAACGTGTGTATAGAGGCTGAAAAAAAGACTAGCACAGCACTTTTCAGAAGAACCTACTGTTGCTTTTAAAACGGTTTAATTTTTATATTAGGCAGCAGTGTCCTCTGAGGAGAACATTGATCAGTATGTTGCTGCCCTTCAAGTCCTACCTAGCACGTGTTGTGTTGACAATGCAAAAATAAACAATGCTTGCGGGATCAAATAGAGTTGAATGACCATTTTAAAAAGTGCAGGAGCATCTACTCTGTTGTACTAATCCCACATTGGAGGAAGCAGTCAAAATTGCTAAGGGTAATGAGCAATCGGCTCTTTCATGAACAGTGTTAGTTGGTGTGTCTAGCGGTGTGTCCGGTGCTGTGGACAACACCAGTGTGAATGCTGTATAGAATGTGAAGAGCGGTAGAGTCATAAAATGAAATAAGTGCGGGTGATACAGCCATGTGGGTCATAGTCCAAGTTTTCCTGCACAAGGAAGAAAGTGCAGTAAATGTAAAAAAAAAGTTGGCCTTTTTTTTTTTTTTGAAAGTGTGCAAAATACCAGTGCTGTTAAGATCAACTGTGTACCTGATGTTGAACAACAGTATCTACCGGAGGATGAGGAGAGCATTAATAATGTGAGCATACTAACCTTGGATATGGATTACTCTCACAATTGTATGCCAACTGTTGGTTGCGATACTGGTCTTATTACTAAAAAGAATGCGCCGTTCTGTATAGTTGGAATAGACTGTGTGGATTTACAAATCATGGTGGATTCAGGGCCACCAGTAACCATGCTGTCGGAGAAAACATGTAATTGCATTGGAATACAGCTTTGCTTATACCACCAGGTATCAGAACTGTAGCGTGCGGAGATTCAGAAATAGTTACTAAAGGGATGTTTTGACATTTTTTGTAGATTATACTAACTAAGATATATGTGGTAGTTAATGACAGTAACATAATGGGCTAGGTGGATCAAGGAAGATTAGGCATAGTGTAGAGACCAGGGACCACCGTTCCTGTCGCGTGGGCATTTTACAGAAGAATCCCACCGTGGTTTCCAATTGTATGGGCACGGTCAAACAATTTGAGCATGAAATAATTTTAAAGCCAAGTGCTGTGCCTGTGAGGTACAAAGTTAAGAATGTTCCACTCTCCGTCAAGGGTGATTTGAGGAAGCGATTAGATCCACTTTGTGCGGATAAAGTAATTGAACCTATTAATGCAGCTGAGGGGTCAGATCTGTTCGGATTTACTATCTTTGAACAGACACATTTTCATGGACTGTCGACCTCTTCCAAAGATTGAGTTATCTACTTCGGCAGGGGCGAAAGTATTTAGTAATATTGATCTAAAGGCAGCCTACCAGTACCATCAAATTCTGCTTAAAAAAAAAAAGTCTCAGTCCCTTTGTGCATTCATTACTCCGTTTGGAGCTTTTAAGTATCTATGCTTGCTGTTTGGTCCTACATCAGCGGCAAACATATTTCAAAACTCATGTTCAAGATATTTAAGGATTAGCTGGGTGCTAGCATTCCAGAACGATATCCTGATTTTAATCCCCGATTTTCAAAGTGAACGATGGCGCCAACGACACGCAGGCCGGGAGGCTCACGGCAGTCCCTGGCAGCTGAGGCCCGCAGCAGCCCGCCCCGCAGCTCTAGACTGCCAGCAAGTGCCATGAGCGAGGAGCGAGGCAGGGGAAAAGGCGCAAGGAGTGTTGAGGACACGAGCCTTGGAAAACTGCAGCCCCAACTCCGGCGACCCTAGCCCCACCCACGCTCCACGCCTGACCTTGAGCAACGGGAGGCGGGCAAGAGAGGGAGTGAGGTACCATGGGTGGCCCCCAGCAGTGCGGCGGAAGCATTCCTGTTAATCCTGGTCAGATCCGGGTGCAGCCCTGGAGGGGTTCTATCCTGCTACTTGCCACGCAGTTGGGTGGAGTGGAGCTGAGCGCAGTGAGGAGGGTAACTAAAAATAATGAATTAAAAATCACCAACCCACAGTCCACAGTTGAAAGAACAAAGGGTGAGATAGAAGGAGAGCTACAACTACTGACACAAACAGATACAGCTAGACACAACCAGATACAAGCATGGTTGTCAAGTAGTTGCTTAGCACAAAGCCAATTTCACAAAGTTCGAGAGGAGACTCACTCACAGACCAAATGGGGGAAAGATAAATAAAAAAAAGCCACAATGCGTTCAGGTCGAAACAGAGGGAATATATCCCAGGGCAAAAAGAGAAATTAAGAGAGCTCGCCAAGAGTCTTATAGATCTGACTCCACATTCGAATCAAAGAAGTCCGAAAGACAGGGATAAATGAAACCAACTCCATTGCGAACACCAGCAACAAAAGGGAGATTGACAACTGAAATTAAAACAGAAATAGTAACAAAAAAGTAGGAGGGGTACAAAATAACTGATTTTTTTTTTTATATCAAAGCATCCAGTTCCATCAACATCCAATCCCCAGACAATCAAACAAACAGCAGAGTCGGAAGTAGTCAGTCAGTCACACACAGGAAGTGAAAGCACCCCCGCTCAAAAGAACAAAAGCAAGACGAAGCACCTGAGGGACACGACATACAGGAGCCACACCAACAAATAGAGTAACAGTACAAGCAGAGATACATAGTGCAGCAATACTAGAGACACTTCCACTTTCATATCCAAAAAGCTGGGACAGTTCAACCCCAAACGACCTAAAGGAAGATCACTGGACACGAACAGGAACATTGGATACAGGAACAACCATTTGCAGAACTCCTTGAAACATCATCCCACACAGAAGAGGCCAGTCAATTAAAGACTAACATATCAGAGGGCTTGATATTAAAATCTCTCGGGGAGGTCACGAGACAGAAGGATAAAGCCGCAATCAGGCAAAGCCATTTGTGACAGTTAGAGGAAGCCTACAGGCAAATAAGCGATTTACACCTGAAAAAATTACCACTGCTCAAGAACAGCGATCAAAAGGTACAGGTGGTCGCAGGCACCAGTAGAGCCTCCCCTACAGGGGACAAAGATAACCAGGATCGGGCTGAGAAGGACCGAAACAAAACCTGGGGGGCTCTCCTGACAACCATGGATGCAATGTCAACAGCAATATTCCATCAAGCAGATAAACAGGATCTTCAGGTAGACTTGTTAAACATTTTGGCAGTACACATAGTGGGCATTGGCAAAAAACTACAAGCATTAAACTACCTGGTTGAGAGAGCCCAAAAACATTATTATATTCAGCAAGTAAAACGCCGTTGTGAAACCCTAGGAGACATGCCCGAAAGCTTGATATCACTTCTTACTGACATATTGACCAAATTAAGGGTACAAGCAGGAAGAGTGCAAATGAGACAAATTGTTCAAGAACACCTGACAGACCTCCTGAGGCGGAAGCCGGGAGTTAGAACTGCCGCTTATTTGTTTATTAAAAATTGTGAATTACTGCATATTTTTAAAACCCCACTTTCCCCTCTTCCCTTCCTTCACGTTTTCAGGGCACTTACCTGCCTGGGGAGACGCCGCGCAGCCGATCTGAACGCTGCCGCGGTCCAAACACCTAAGGGAATCTTGCCGCCATTACCTGCTCGATCGCGGAGGCCACGCCCCCTTGAGGCCACGCCCACCCCGAACCAGCATTTAAAGCGCTGACTACTAGCGTTTTATCCACACCTGACAGACCTCCTGAGGCGGAAGCCGGGAGTAAGAACTGCCGCTCATTTGTTTATTAAAAATTGTGAATTGCTGCATTTTTTTTAAAACCCCACTTTCCCCTCTTCCCTTCCTTCACGTTTTCAGGGCACTTACCTGCCTGGGGAGACGCCGCGCAGCCGATCTGAACGCTGCCGCGGTCCAAACACCTAAGGGAATCTTGCCACCATTGCCTGCTCGATCGCGGAGGCCACGCCCCCCTGGAGGCCACGCCCACCCCGAACCAGCATTTAAAGCGCCGACTACTAGCGTTTTATCCACACCTGACAGACCTCCTGAGGCGGAAGCCGGAGTTAGAACTGCCGCTCATTTGTTTATTAAAAATTGTTAATTGCTGCATATTTTTAAAACCCCACTTTCCCCTCTTCCCTTCCTTCACGTTTTCAGGGTACTTACCTGCCTGGGGAGACGCCGCGCAGCCGATCTGAACGCTGCCGCGGTCCAAACACCTAAGGGAATCTTGCCGCCATTGCCTGCTCGATCGCGGAGGCCACGCCCCCTTGAGGCCACGCCCACCCCGAACCAGCATTTAAAGCGCTGACTACTAGCGTTTTATCCACACCTGACAGACCTCCTGAGGCGGAAGCCGGGAGTTAGAACTGCCGCTCATTTGTTTATTAAAAATTGTGAATTGCTGCATTTTTTTCAAACCCCACTTTCCCCTCTTCCCTTCCTTCACGTTTTCAGGGCACTTACCTGCCTGGGGAGACACCACGCAGCTGATCTGAACGCTGCCGCGGTCCAAACACCTAGGGGAATCTTGCCGCCATTGCCTGCTCGATCGCGGAGGCCACGCCCCCTTGAGGCCACGCCCACCCCGAACCAGCATTTAAAGCGCTGACTACTAGCGTTTTATCCACACCTGACAGACCTCCTGAGGCGGAAGCCGGGAGTTAGAACTGCCGCTCATTTGTTTATTAAAAATTGTGAATTGCTGCATTTTTTTCAAACCCCACTTTCCCCTCTTCACTTCCTTCACGTTTTCAGGGCACTTACCTGCCTGGGGAGACGCCGCGCAGCCGATCTGAACGCTGACGCGGTCCAAACACCTAAGGGAATCTTGCCGCCATTGCCTGCTCGATCGCGGAGGCCACGCCTCACCCCCCTGGACGCTAGTCACAGCCTTATAAAAATGTGCCTTCCTTGGAAGCGCAGCGGACGCGACGATTGTGCGCCGTAGGCGCGCCTAAGGCAAGCCCGTCTGCGCCCGTCCGCGCCAAGGTAGGGCCATGGGCCCAATTTGCTGCCGGTTTCGACCCTTTTTATCAGGATCAGCTTCCGTCAGGGCCTCCATACTCCAGAGAGGTGCTTATCCAAATAGGTAAGCAATTTGCCGACAAAGGAATACTGTCTTTATCACCCTCCTCTTGCCCCCGAGCTGATGTACTTTGTGATGATGTTCTGTATTGTGGGCTTTTAAACGTCAGGTCTCTGCCCAAACACTGCACAGAGATCCAGCTTCTGATTGACTCACATGTACCTAACATCCTCTTCATGACAGAAACCTGGACGCGTCCAGACTGTCTGGTCGATCCGGGATTCGCCTGCCCCTCCGGGTTTAAATTTATTCACATCCCTAGGCCCATTGGCAGAGGCGGAGGCGTGGGAGTCATTTTCAGAGCCTCTTGCAACATTAAAATCCTTACTCTTGACCCTATTCTGGGCACCAAGCTATTATGACTCTCAATTAAGACCGACGCCGGAAACATCGTCACAGGGATTTTGTGCTATCGTCCACCAGGGGCTTTCAGCCTTCAGCAGCAACAAGCACTCATCACTACCCTAACCAATATCGCCCTATCTCATCAGAAGCTGTTGATACTAGGTGATTTCAATTTATGGCAAAACGGTATCCTTGATTTAGCTCTCAAGAACCTACTTTCTACCTGTGACAGCTTTGGCCTCTCTCAGCTGACCCCCAAGGCCACCCATAGAGCAGGGCATCAGCTTGACCTGTTATTTGCGGCAACTGACTTGGTGGTAATGGGTGAAATTCTTCCAATGGATTGGACTGATCATTCATTGGTTAAATTCTTTCTCCACAAATCGATTGACCCTTTCAAGGCCCCGACTCCGGCCAAGGAAATTAAATGCAGAAACTGGAGGGCTCTCTCATGTGCTCATCCGTCTGGTGAATTGTTCCATTTGCAACACCTTTTTGATGTGAGCAAAAGTACAGATAACAATTACCAGTCCCTTGTCTCTAGGATCTCTAGGGTGGTCGACATCCACGCCCCCCTTAAAATCCGGACCTGTAGGGGCAAAGACTCTGCCCCTTGGTTCAATGCCGAACTAAAACTGCTAAAACTGCAATGTAAACAAGCAGAGAGAAGGTGGAGACGTGATTACAATAAAACTTGCAAAGACACGTGGAAAACCAAGGTCCACGCGTAAAAAACTCTCATCAAAAAATCTAAAGCTGACCACTACGCCTCCCTGATCTGTAACACTACCAACAATGCCAGGAGCATTTTCAGCATCCTAAACAGCATCACTAATCCGGAGTCTTGTAAAAATGCGATCATCCCGTCCCAAGATCTCTGTGACAATCTGGCCATATTCTTCAGGGAGAAAATTGAACTTATCCTTAAGGATCTGGATACTCCTCTTAATGCTGGAAACCCCCTTTCCTCGAACACTGTCACTCTGGAGAATCCAGCACCTTACTTAGAAGTGTCTCCAGAAGAATTCCTTTGCAAGTTTCCACCGCTAACACTCGAACTTTTCACCAAGATAGCTAGAGGGATCGTGTCTGGGTCTCCACTGGACCCGGTACCCCCAAAAATCTGGAAAGTATTCGAAACAGAACTTTTCCCCCCCGCTCCATCTAATTTGTCAGCAATCCTTGATGACCGGCTCTGTCCCTATCCACTGGAAATGAGCGCTAGTCTCCCCTCTGCTGAAGAAACCTTCTCTGGACCCTGACTGCTCAAAAAGTTACAGGCCCATTTCATTGCTGCCGTTCCCTGCTAAGATAGTGGAACGGGTGGTCAGTAACACCCTTTCCAACTACCTGGAACATCATACACTATTGGATGGGGCCCAATTCGGTTTCCGGCCTGCTCATGGTACCGAAACTGCCCTTATTATTGCCATGAACGAACTTCAAAGGCGAGCAGACAGAAGTCAGGCATCATTTTTGATACTGCTCGATATGTCTGCCGCCTTTGACACGGTGAACCACAAGATCTTACTGAGTCGCCTCTGGGAAGCGGGAGTGAGGGAAACGGCACTGCAGTGGTTCCACTTTTTTTGCAGGACTGGCAACAAGCAGTATCTCTACCTCCTTTCCAATCTACTTTCTCCCCGGTAACGCACGGAGTCCCTCAGGGCTCGGCCATTAGTCCTATACTTTTTAATATTTACCTTAGGCCACTTATTCTGCTGATCAAAAGTTTCGGCATCCAAACCCTTAATTACGCTGACGACACGCAGATGATCCTCTCCTTGGAAGGAGAGGACTCTATCTCCATAGAGACCCTACACAATTGCCTGCGGGAGACATCAAGGTGGCTGAAGATGAATTCACTTCAGTTTAACGCAGGGAAAACTGAGGTGCTTTTTAACAGTGGCTCGAGGACTCCCTGTCCGTTCCCCAGCAACTTCTGGCCTCCGGAAACTGCTTCTAAGGTACAGCCTGCAGACTCTGTCCGCAATCTAGGGGTCATGCTTGACCACCAGCTCAGCATGGAGACCCATGTTCAGAAAACCTCTGCCTGTTGTTATGCCATTCTGCGCTCTTTAAGGAAAGTTCTACCCCTCCTACCCACCCAGGCTCGCGCTCAAGTAGTCAGATGCACTATCCTGAGCAGGTTGGACTACTGCAATGCCCTCCTGCTCGGGGCCCCGGAGTATCTATTAGACAGGCTACAAAGAGTCCAATCTGCGGCTGCAAAACTTGCCTTGGCGCTCCCGTCAAGATCCCATGGACCATCCGCCTTGGCACAACTGCACTGGCTTCCCCTTAGACAGAGAGTGCAATTTAAGGCCCTCTGTATTGTCTTTAGGGCTCTCCACGGAACTGGTCCTGCCCCCTTTCATTCCAAGTTTGTGTGGTACGTTCCTACCAGAAAACTCCGCTCCTCGGATGCCAAACTGGTGGTCACCCCCAGATTCAAGAAAGTCAGATCTGAAGGTAGATCCTTTGAGGTGACGGCCGCTAGACTCTGGAACTCCCTCCCCGCCGATATTAGACATACCGATGACCTTCTACCTTTTAGAAAAAAGGTTAAAACATGGCTCTTCCCGGGCAAGCCCTAGTCTCCCTGTTCCTCCCCTCCCATCCTCCTCAGACTCTGTCAGCGCCAGGATGCCTGCGACGGCGACAGTTTGCGCTTTACAAATTCCTAAAATAAATAAATAAATAAACATGAATCAGAAGATTCATAAGTCTCAGTAAGGACAAATGAAAGTCACACGCTTCAGAGAAGTCAGCACACAACAGAAGAGTATTTATCTCCCAGACAAAAAACTGGGAAAGTTTAGCAAAGTATTTAAAGGACAAGTCGTTTGATCTCTAAAGGACATCTAATATTGGTCAGCAAATTAAGGAGAGTGAAGAGATAGGAGCAGAGGAACCTGTACAAAATATTACAAAAAGGGATAAAAAAAAAAAAGACAAAGAAAACCAAGAAAGAAGGGAAAATGGATACAACAAAAAAACTTGGGGCAATTTTTCAATCAACATACAATCAGAAATCGAAGGTGGAGACAACAAAAAATGCAGACGACGACACCTGAAAAACAACGCAGGTACCCAGGCCTGAGGCACTACCTTCTACAAAGAATGAACAACAAAGAATCTGCACAGAGGGGACTCATAAAGAAGATCTGGATCTGGGCCCAGCATTAAAAATAAAGGTTCATCGATCTGGAGTAAAAGCATGGCAGCAATCAAAGGAGAAAAGATATAAAGACCTAAATCTGCAAAGTTTGGAAGAAATTAAAGATAAAGATGAACGGATAGTAACAACTTATAAGGACAAACAAAATTTAACAGCTCGTAACAAAATGCAAAGCGCAGAGCTGAATCAGACTAGTACAAGCAACAAATGAACATGGAAGAGAGACGAACCAACAATGCATAAAAGGCGGCCAGGGGAAAGAACGTAGAGCACCACACCGCTATTCATCATTAACCATGACAAAGGCCCTAACAGTCAATAGTAATCCGGAGAGGCAAAATACAGAAAGGGAAGTAACCGAAAATATGTTGCTACTAATCCCACATTATATGTCATGAGGCCCAATCAACAACTTGAATAGAAGCACAATTTTAAAATTAACAAAGGAAATAAGTGAACTCACTCAGATTAAATCTTCGGATTTGATATCAGTGGAATTTGTGCCTTACCCCCTCAGAAACAACAGAGAGGCGACAATGACGAATTGGGCTTCAAAGGAAATAGAGCAAGTTAAGAATAACCAAGGTATCTTTAGGGCATGGGGGATAGAGTTACAGCCAATCGAACACCCTCGTTATCCAGGGCCACTATTGCTCGAATTTGAAAGAGGATTTTCAATCCTGAGGGAAACTGCAGGAGCAGGTGCAAATTGGGACACCTTTGAAAATTTAAGGATTATGAAGTATTCCAGCAATGAAAAGGTGAAGGAGGTACACCTGGAGAATTATAACACATCAAGGGCGGCAAACCTGGAAGGATCCTGGGCACACATTAGTAGAGCAACAACCCAGTCCTGACAACATCAAAATATGATTAATATTGGAACAAGATAGGCTGAACATTTGCTCCTGGAACGTTCATGGGCTTGAGAATCTCCTACAGCAGCAAGAAGTTATAGAATTTTTACAACAGTATGCCCTCATCCTGATGCAGGAAACGTGGTGCACAGAGTCACTCCAAATAACTGGTTATATAGGCTATCAAATCTTGGCAGAGAAAACGTCAACATTTGGACATTGTAAAGGCGGATTAGCACTCTTCTGCTTGACAAAGATCAGATGGCAAATAGATCAGTTAGAAATCGGGACAAACTGGGTCCAGGCATTAAGAATAGTAAGAGAGAATGCCAGCGGTGAACCGCCAGCATTCATATTAATGAACCTCTACATCCATCCTAGAAAAGACCAAAAAGAGAAGCATATTTAATTCCTGTACGAAATATTCAAAACTATTCGGAGACAATACAAACAGGCAATGCTTATAATATCGGGCGATTTTAATAAATTTAAGTAAAATCATGAAGAATCAGTGGCAAAAGGGAACACTTATAAACCCAAGTTGGAAAAGCTTGGATTAAGACTCCTGAATGGGAACTCAAAAGACCACACACCAGCCGCCATCACATTTACAAGTGGGAATAAGTGCTCCACAATAGATCACACTCTAGTCAATGAATCCGCAATACAACAGGTACGTCACTTTCAAATTAGCCCAAGGATGGAGAGTAATCATGTTCCACAAATCATTGGAATAAAATACAAGGCAGAGCTGACTCAACAGTCCAACGACCTATTGCCGCTACCGTAACACAATCTAAAAAGTCTGAAGAGGGGAACAGGGATTGAAAACCTGCTGAGTGAAGTAGATCTGCAAGCTGGTTCGTTGGACCCAATAAAAAAAACAGACAAAATAAGAGGGAAAAGATCAAATAAAAGATGAGGCTCCACAAACAGCACGGGAACGATTAAAAAATAAATTACTGTAAAGAGGGAGAAAATGGCATAAAGTTACCTGTACTGCCTTAGATACCTTTTTCTCATATCAACCAGACTCACTGTCTAAGGATATTGACGCTAGCGTGGCTCAGCTCAATTCTGCTCTACTGCTTGCCATCGACGCCATCGCACCCCTACAACTTATCACCTCCGCTAGATCTCGACCTTCTGCCCCGTGGTTCTCCCCTGCCCTACGTGAGGAAAAGAGTCGCTGCAAAAAATTAGAACGTAAATGGCGGCAAACTTATGATCTAGAGGCTAAAACTATCTACAAGTCTGCTTTAAAAAACTTTTTAAAATTAAAAAAATCCACGATGAGAGATTTCTTTGCTCTACAAATCAAGAATGCAGATAACTCCTCTAAAACTCTCTTCAATATTGTAAAGGACTTTGTTAAGCCCCCCGCTATGGTGCCTCAGAATTCCTCTAGCCAGGCTTTATGTAATGGTTTGTCGGTGTACTTTCAAGACAAAATTGACATTACGTCTTCTTTTCCTACTGTGCTGACCTCCCATATCTCCTGTGCCAGTGACCCTGCGAGATCGTCATTGGTGGCTTTTAAAGAGCTTACTACTGAGTCTGCACTTAATCTGCTTACCCAGTGCAAGTCTGGCTCCCCTCTAGACCCGGTCCCTGCTAAGGTCATGGGCAACCTGGCTCCCTTGTTGGTCAGACCATTCCTCTTTATTTGGAATTCATCATTGCGCACAGGCCAGTTCCCGACTGTTTGGAATGAGGCCATGTTAGTCCCCTTTCTGAAGAAAGTGGATGCGGACCTGGCGCAATTTTGCAATTATCGCCCCATCTCTCTCCTCCCCAAACCGGCGAAAGTCCTGGAAAAGGCTGTGCAGTTACAATTGGCAGATTATTTAGAAGCCAATTCACTGCTTCATGACTCACAGTCAGGATTTAGAACTGGTTTTAGTACTGAGACTGCTCTATTAGAGGTCTCTGAGAAGATCCGCGAGTGTGTGGATACGGGCGAGGAGGCCATGTTGGTCCTCCTCGACCTATCCGCCGCTTTTGATACGGTGTCCCACGAAATTCTATTGGATCGTCTGAGGCAGATTGGATTGGGTGGCGCCGCTCTATCTTGGATTGCCTCCTTTCTTACAGGACAAACTCAGAAGGTTCTTCTCAAACCGTTCGAATCAGAGGGTAAACCCCTCCTCTGTGGTGTGCCTCAGGGCTCTGCGCTGAGCCCTCTGTTTTTCAACGTGTATCTTGCCCCTTTGGCTGAGGTGGTGGAGTCCTGGGGGGTCAGAGTGATCTCTTATGCTGATGATACTCAGCTTATGTTTTCCTTTAGAGATCACTCTGACTCCAGCTTCGCCAGTTTTCGCCACTGTCTTGGCAATATATGCTCCTGGATGACTTCTAATCATCTCAGGCTCAACACCGATAAGACAGAGGTCTTATTTTTTAATCAGAAAACTACTCTACCTGCCACTCTGTGGTGGCCGACTGTGCTTAACCCCTCTCCCACTCCTGTCCAAACAGCTCGTAATCTGGGCTTTCAATTAGACAACGCTCTTTCCTGTAAAGCTCAAATTAATAAGGTCACGGCAGCCTGCTTCGGGAAACTGCGTATGATTAGAAAGATCTTTCCGTACCTTCCTTTGGATGCCCGTAGAACTGTCATCCACGCCCTGATTACGTCACATCTGGATTATGCCAACAGTCTCTATGCCGGTGCCCCCTTGTACCAAATTGAACTTCTTCAGATCGTTCAGAATGCGGCGGCGAGACTGATAAGTAATATCCCCTACCGTCAGTCGGTTGCATCCTACCGTAAGAAGTTACACTGGCTTCCCATCTCCCGTCGCATTCAGTTCAAGATGCTGACTCTCGCTTTTCGGGCCCTTAATGGGTCAGGCCCGGGTTACTTGAGAAAGAGACTTGTGCTATCCCAATCGGTCAGATCCTTGCGGTCGAACAACCTACGTCTCCTTACTGTTCCTCGCTTTCGCCGCTCCAGAATGGGCGGTAGAGCATTCACCGTAATGACGGCTAAACTCTGGAACAGCCTACCACTAGATCTTAGGTTTATTCCCTCAGAATCTCTTTTTCGTAATAAATTGAAAACCTGGCTGTTCACCATCCCTTAAAATTGCTTCTCTTTCAAAGTCTTTAGTTTACAGCGCCGGTACACCCCCTCTGGGGGTAGCCGTGCGCTTTACAAACTTCATAAATAATAATAATAATAAATATTTACAACAAATAGTCAGAGTTGCAGGTCCAATTCTATGCGAAACCTAAATGGGGGAACCAGAAATCAAACATGGTACAGCAGGAAACTGCGTAATGAAAACAAATTCCGCGTGAAAACCGATTATTAATGAAACAGGCAAAGCAAAGTAGAAGAAGTGATAAAAACAGACTACGAGCACTGAGAACACAGTACAAGAAAAACTGTTGGGAGGCCAAAAAAAGATATAAGAGGAACCGTGGAATGGATTACTCATTGCAAGCCGACAACAGAATAGCAAAAAATTCTCGCAATTGATAAACGGCTTGGGTATAGGGCACACACGACATCAAAACTCAGGTATAAATGCAACCATGTGGGAAAAACACGTGCACGAAATGTACACAGAAACAGCGTCAGGAGAACTGCCGAACCGCATGGAGGGAGACTGCAAAATGTGTATCTGCTGTGTATCATCAAGTCTGGCAGCATTTATCAATGACAAAAGGGACAAAGAATATAACAGACAGCTACGAGGATCTTTCATCGGTCGTGGATACGGAACAACTTAGAAAAAAACAAAGAATTTAAAATGAGATGGAGCAGCCGGGCCAAACGGTCTACCCAATCCTCTCTTAAAAGGAAATCCACCTTATTGGGCAGAGTATTTTACACCATTATTTAACGAGGTATATCTAACAACCTCCGTCCCGGATTCCTGGAAAGGCATAATTTTCCAGACAATCTTTAAAAGTGGAAACCTGTCCGTACCAACAAGCTATAGACTTATAGCATTAATTAACGTGGAGGCGAAGCTTCATACAACCAGTTTGCTTCAGCATCTTACCCCGGTTACAAACAGGTTCAGGGCGGGTATGGGCACTCTAACAGCCCTGACATTATTAGCAGAAAAGGCCAAAAAAAAAAAGAAAACGCAGCTCTTCGCCTGCTTTGTAGACCTCAAGTCTGCCTTTGATCGAGTTCCAGGTAGGGCTTGTGGAAAAAAGTGGACACTAGGGGCTGTACCAAACAGCCTATTGAAGGCAATAAGTTATACACAGGAACCTGGGGCCAGGTCAAAATAGGAGACGGCAAGAATGTAAGGAACAAAGTATTTACAAATAAAGGATTAAAACAGGGGTGCGTACTTGCTCCATGCCTATTCGACATATATCTAGCAGACTTGGTACAAGCCGTACAGAAAATCAACTCTCATCCGCCTATATTGGCTCAAGAAGAGATATTATATTTACATTACGCAGACAATATAGTTTTTTTAAGCCAAACTCCAATTGGACTTCAGCGAAACATGGACGTCTTAAAAACTTACACGGACATCCTTGGGTTAGAATTAAACTTGTAGAAAAGCACAGTGTTCCGCTTGGTAGATCAAACAAAAAAGAATCATTCTTGGTTCTTGGAAGGGAAAAAACTTGAGGAAGTCAAGTCTTATAAATATTTAGGATTTAAAGTGGTGTATCAAATGAAAGGCAAACAACACAGAGGAGATGCAGATAAAAGCGCAATCCTTGACCTACAGCTTCAAAATGTTGAGAACAAAACTATGCTGTCCCTCATTCAGACCTCTTTTAACTGTGATTAGTGCTCAGCTAATGCCAAAAGTGACCTATTGAATGGAAACGCTTATAGGGCGAGACAAAGGCATTTTAAATAAAATCCAAACGAGTTTATAAATCGGTGTTTGATCTAACGAAAACAGCATCCCCAGCACAGGTGCGCCTAGAGTTCGGATTGTTGAATCAAAAATATCAATGCAAAGGAGCCTTTATAAAACTGAATTGGAGATTACGCTTCTCTGAAAGAGGGTCAATTAATAATAATATGTGCTGGCAGGAAATGGAGGAGCAAATAAAAAAAAAAAAAGATTCCTGGGGGCTACATTTAAAACAGGCTATAGAGGAACTGGGATTACAAGAGGTCGTGAGCGCAAGTATTGGGAAACAGGCCTTTTATAAGACAATAAAAGTCACAAATAAGCACCTCTCATATTTAACAGATCAGACCAACCTGGCACTCAGAAGGCACGGTGATTAATTCCTACAAAAATTACAGCCCCAGGAATACCTAGCAGCACACTTTTCACTAAAAATAAAACATCAGTTCATGCAGTAGCGCTTCGGAAAATGGGAGACATAAGATCTAAGGCCATCCTGGAAGGACCAGACATCGAATAAGTAATGCCGCCTACGCAAATACAAGGAAGAAAGTATAACTCATATTTTTAGTGTTTGACCAAGGTATCTGAATGAAAGGAAACAAATGCTGAAAGGAATTTTTAGAGAGCTAGAAATTCGTACATGTAGGCAAGCGATAATGTCTAGGCTGGGTGGTACGTCCATCCCACTTAAATGTCGGGGAGTAAAATTTGCAATTTTAAATACAAGTGCAATGCAACAATCAATATGAGTCACTTGTACTATAGGAAATGAATCACTAATGGAAAGCATTAAAGTAAAACAGAAAATTTGCACAAGGCATCAGCACTTTAACTCTATGAAACGTACAAGAGAAGAACAAAAACCTCCCGGGACTATAAAACTGAAGCTTCATCAACTGAACGGAAATGCCCATCAACATAAGAACACCTCACATTTTAATGGATGACCCCATTTAGTTAAAAAAAATATTATATTTCAATATGGAGTTGTAAGATTTTATGGCTTTAGGGCAATATTAGGCAATGGTCAATTTGCATAAAGTTCCTGCACTTTAAAATATGGGGACAATATTAAGAATAACAGAAAATGGTAATCAAGTGAGTCAAGGACTTGCAAGACTTGTACTAAAAAATTTTCAAAAGTTATATACCATCTTTTATGGTGTAAATTAAGGAATGTGCTGTGTAATGATTTTTATTGATTATATACCCAAACAAATACAAAATGCAAAAGACACCCTGATTTTTGTGAAAAAGGTCACTGAGCATAATTGTATATTGGATCAAGTTCTGGACATTTTGTGTACGCATGGTATGACTGTAAGAACAAATGCACGTTTTTAACAGACTACATTGAATATTTGGATCAAACCAAAGAAGGATCTTGTTAGAGCTCTGAGATAAGTGCCCGCTCCTAGTATCAAGGACGAATTAAGATCGTTCCTGGAACAAAGAGATTACTACTCCAGGTTTGTTTGTGGGTATGCTACTCTTATGGAGCCCCCTTCAGAGGATGTTACGCAAAAAGGAGACATTTTGCTCAGCTACAGTTGAGCGAAAAGGTTTTCCTTGACATTAATAATATTTTGTCCAATGTCCCTGCGCTAAAAACGTATGTCAGCGGTCAGAAATGCACTATAACAGTAGGTGGCAGTGCTGTAGGTTTGGGTGCTGTTTTGTGTCGGAGAGGGGGTGATACAGAAGTTACAGTGGCTTTTGTTTACAGAGTTATATCATCCACTGAGAGAAAATATAGTACAATTGACAAGGAGGTACTTCCCTGTGTGTGGGCCATAGAAAGGTTTTGGACTTCTGTATGGGGCAAACATTTCACCTTGTGTACTGACCATAAGCCCTTCATGTATTTGCTGGGTGGTTGGGGTACCTCATCTGCTTCTTCAAGGCTTATCAGGGTCATATCTATGTTGCAAGAGTGCAATTTTGAGGTGATGAACATACCTGGGAGCACAAACACAAGGGCATATTGTTTGTCCAGACTTCCCATTAAGGATAAGGAGTTGGGGTCCGAGGAGGAAATGTTTGATAGTGAGTGTGTATTTGCCAATACGGATGTTGTGAACAGGTGCTGTGGTACTGTGACCGAATCAGAATGGAATGCTGCCTGTGGTCATGCCAATATTTCAGAGGAAGTCAAACAGTTTGTTCAAAAAGGATGGCCCCCTGTTAAAAATTTCAAGGGGGCATTATATGTGTTTTGTCAATTGACTGATCAGCTCTCTATTGAAAATGATATTCTTCTGAGGGCTGGGAAATTAGTAGTTGCCAGTGGGTTGAGACCTAAAGGTATGGACTTGGCAAAGAAGAGGCATTTAGGATCCACGTCCACACAAAAAAAAAACAAAAAAAAAAAACTTAGATGCTATTTTTGGTGGCCCCATGGATAAGTTAGTCAATGGCTGTCAGGAGTGTATTGTCTAACAAACACTGGAAGTCACAGGACACCCTGATGATTGCCACACCGTTGCCTCGAGGGCCGTGGGGCACATTGCCGTTGGATTTGCTGGGCCAATTGCAGCTTTACAGAACAGAGCTAAATATTTGGTAGTAACGTTTGATTATTTCTCACAGTTGTTATACTATGATTTTGTGGATAACAATTCCACTCAAGATGCTATCCAAATTCTTGGCTAGAGTTTTTGCTTAAGAGGGGTAACCTGAAGAACTGATCACCGATAATGGGGTTCAACTTGTGTCTGAAACTATGGAATCGTTTTTGAGGAACAAAGGTAATAAACCGTATAATGTGGCATTATATTCACCTCAATCAAATGGCGCTGTCGAGAGGGCTAACTGGCTGCTCAAAGAAGGTATTCAAACGGCTTTAGCATGAGGGGTTAACGTGGAGACATTTGTTCAGGACAACATTTGGGCACACTGTAATACTCCTTGCACCGTTACAGGTGTGCTACCATTCTCCTTGTTAAGGGGCAGACAGTCCAGCAGAGGATTATGTCCCACCTACTTAAGTGAAAAGTCCTCTGGTAAATTTGGGGAAGCGGGGGATTTAAAGAAAAAGTAAGATATAAAGTCAAGAAAACCCAGTAACAAATGATAACTTACAATGATAAGGTGAGGTGCACGAGTATGAAGGATGGCTGAGTGGGGTCTTGGGTCCTATTGAAACACATGAGACCTAAAAGGTCTAAATTGGAATTCAATTTTAATAGGCCTTGGTCAGTGGTGGGCGAGAAGGAATATTGTGCAATTAAATGAGTTTCAAAGCACTGTTGTAAGGGACAAATTGCAACAGCAGAAACCTGGTGAGTTATTTCTTCCATCCATGAACACAACAGCTGTTGATGTGGGCCAGTCACAACCTTGTATTGCTGGTGATGACCAGCTACAGCTAAGCGCTGCTGGTGGTGACCAGTCACAGGTGAGTGATGTGGGCAATTGTCCTAATATCTGCCATGGGGAAACTGTTGGGGACAGTCCCATTGTGAATTCATGTACTGGAGATGTTGCGGTCTGTAATGATGAAGTTACCACAAGGAGCGGCAGTGTTAAAAAAAAAAAACTATCTATTTGCAGGATTTTTTTAAACGGATTTTGAATGGTTTTTTTGGTAAAAGGGGAAGATTTGTTGCAGCTTGGAAGTTGTAATATGATGCTGCACGCGCTCGTTGTCGTGGTTTCTTGTATGCTGCGCCATGTATTCTATGCCTTGCAGCATTTGTATATGTGCATGTTCTGAGCGCCGTTCCAAGTTCTGTTCTCATGCGTACCTACTTATCGTTGCAGGTTTAGCCAGTCGGTTGCAGGACAACAGAGTTGGAGGGACGCTGGGGGATGGGCTCTTCGATTGAACCTCAAAAAGAATAAACTTCTCTGTGGATTATTTTTACCTGGGATATACTTCAATTATTCCCGACTTATCTGCTACACAGTAAATAAAGACGAGCATTGGCATAGCCAATAGGTCTCGCCTTTGGGACTTTTGTAAGTGTTTAGCGAGAGCTATTGCCATTTTTGTTACCTTATATATAATTAGGATTATATTATGTGTAATTGAACACCTGTATTAAAAAGGAAATAACATAAAAAATGCTACAACGCTTGTCTACCATGAAGACAAACCTTGTGGGATGTTTCCGGGTTATGTGCACTTGTGTCAGTGCTGGGGCACCTTGAAAGCAAATGGCAGTGATGATATACTCAAGCTTTAAGTCCCTTGCATGTGAATAACAAACAAGCTCCCATTAGGAGCATTACCATGCGCCATCGAGAAACGGAAAATGGCATTGTGTAACATCGTGTCATTGCTGTTATGTTATTTATATGAAATACCGATAAGATATCAAAATAAATAAGATTGATGTTTGAGCATTTAAATTCACGATTGGCAAACTTGCATTACATGCCGTGCTGTCACTGAATTAGTAAAAGTCTTTAGGGATCCATTCCAAATTAATCACAGAGGGGTTTATTTTTGCACAAATATTTCGAGCATTAATGATCTAATAAAAACAAAGCTGCTCTTGCTATGTAGCTATATATTCATTCATCTTACAGGGAAAAGCTAATAAAAACTGCACTACAGCCAAAATGGGACAGGAGCTCAAAACGCCTGATCTTAAGAGGGGCCCCATCGCACACTCTTTATTATAGACTATACAGTACAGTACAGCATCAGAGTAGTTAGAGTTCAGCTCTATGGGCCAGAGGGATTATAAGTGACACGTACTTTGTTTGCCCTGAGGAGACCGATACACACTGGCCGAAACGTGTCAACATTTACGCACAGCTTTAGGTGGGCTGAGTCCTGTTGGAGCTCAGCACCGACAGATCTAAAAAGAAGGTACTGAGACGGCTCACTTTCGGGCTCTCAATTAACCCCTTGGGTGCAGGTTTATTTCCCGCGCTGTGCGGGAGAAATAAACGGTGGGCGGGATTACGACGGCTCCCGGCCGTCGTGCGCACACGCTCACCGTGATGCACGACGGCCGGGAGTCGTCGTGCGCACACAAGGGGTTAATGCCCTCACCCTCTGAGTGGAAAAAAAAATCTTAACTTGGCAGCAGTACCACCCTGAACTGTCTTGATGCATATTTAAAGGGGCTTGATACAGTTCTTTCAGAGTCTAATTTCAGAACTGGAGCATTTTAACTATTTTATGCAAATATTCCATTGTTGTTGCTTATTTATCGTATGCAACCAACAACCATTGACAAAGCCAATAGTCCTGGCTTGCTGTAGGTGTAGTGTTACTTGTTGTATTATAGATCTGGATGCAAACACAGAAAGAAGCAAAAAAATACCAGTTGGGCGGCAAATAATGCTAAGCAGAGATTTCTAACTTACGTGTTTTAAGCCACACCTTTAATTATATCTGCCACGCCCCTTTGAGAGACCCCCAGTTTTTCATCCCACTTAAAGCACTGCATTGGCGCACACCCAAAAATAAGAAATTCCACAAGGACTTGTATCCGGAGGAGATCACTCTTGGAATGTATCTTGTTGCAGGGGCATTTCTGGGAGTGGTAAGGTATGGAACAAGACACCCCAGAGGACAAGAAATGCATAGGCTCTTTGAGGCCAATATTATGCACCTTGACAACAGCAATTCAAAAAGGCAAACACTTTATTGGACCTACCCTGTACAAGAGCCAGTCAACCAACTCACTGCCGCATGAAACATTCCCACAAGCCACCCAAAACAAAGACATGTTCCACATTTCACGGAAATAAATTAGGTAACCGTGGTACCCTAATGACAAAGGAGGGAGATGATATAAAAAGGGGCGAACTGAACAGCATACTTTTTTTACCTCATCTTTCACAAGAATTTGACACTGTGACCTCAGTCAACAAACAATCACCTTGAAATGCTTATATTAATATCGAATGACGGTGGAATGTGTTAAATTTACTAACATGTCATTGATACGCTTTGTATTTAATCACAAAATACAATGGCTAGCTTACCCGAAAACCCAGCGCTCTCCACAGACTCTTCCATTTTTTTTAAAACCCCCGCCTTGATCGTGTGGCTTTCAATTGCGAATGGCACGACAGGCCACTATGCGAGGAAATAATTAAATACACCATCGCCCAAGCAGCACCTTACGTTGACAGCGAGTGCAGAAGTTCCCAAGTAAACTTCTAATTTGGGGATATCGCAAGAGGTAGGAAGCACTGTCGAAACTGATAACGGACTGGGCTGTTTATAAAGAAATAGAAAGAGGGCTGCACACTAAGCGGCGCTATGACGTCAAAAATTACTTTAGGGACGTGTATATGCCACTAGACACGTCGAAATTGAATGATTTAGTTAAAACTGCAGTTTTCCACTACACATTAGTGTCCTCTCTAAGATGGCTCTGAATTTGACGAAAAGCCAGGCTGTCCTCGCCTCGTTCAGAGTCCCTCCGCTCTCAGTTACTCAGGCTGCATTGTTAGACCCCTACGTCAAGGTAATCTATACTACTCTGTAAATTATGAAGAGTATCCGATTGGTATAGGTACACTTTGCAGTGAAAAGAAAATACCGTTATTGACAGTCAAAATGTTTAGTGTGGGACGGCTTATAGGTATATAAGCTTGAAATGTTTACGTGCAGCAACTCTGTTACAAGCGTGCCCCGGTGAGCCTCACATACAGGAAGGGGAGTGGCCACGTTTAGAAAGAGGGGGAGCAGGAGGTGAACCCGCGAGTGGCGCGCGCTGGGGAGAGCAGTCTGCTCATTTTCGAGGCCTGCACTCGTGCTTGTGGCACGCCGCTGCACGCTCCCGCAAGGTGGAAGACGCCACAAGCACGAGTGCAGTGCTTGAAAATGAGCGTAGCGACGGCTAAAGTCCCTTCTATGCCGCGCATGCGCGCTGTGTAGGCGAGACCTAAAAATTTGTTTGAAAGTGCATTTTTAAAAAGGAGTGACCAGGCAGCAAATTTATGCTGCTGAGTCCTCCACAAAATTTCAGAGAAATCTATTTTTTTTTTTTAAATAACACGACTGAGCACTCCAAAGGGAGAGCCAGAAACAGAGCAGAGGGTGGGTTGCAGTGCACACAGAAAAGGAGGGCAATGTCAAGTAAGAGAGAAGGAGTTACGGAGGAGGACAAAAAAAGCCAAAAAAGGGAAGGCAGAAAAGAATGGAGAATGCAACTGACAAGCTGGGAAAGAGAAGGAGGGTGCCACATGGAGCGTGCGGTTGGTGGGGGTATTTGAGGGGGGAAGTGAGGAAGAAAACTCATACGCCGCCAAAAAGTGCTGAAATCAATGCAAAACCCCTTGAATGCAAGCAGTGGAAGCACCAAAGTCATCACAACAAAGTACAGAAGGGGGCAGGAGAAAATGATTTGGGAGGAAACAGGAAAATTAGATACACAAGAAAGCCCCTCAATGAAGAGCAAGGGGCTGATACAAAGCCCACAATGTGTATAGATTTGAATATATCCGCATTAAACAAGAAGCAAATAAAGCTGCCTGTACGCCACACCTAAAAACAATTGCTCGAGTCAAAGATAGCAGTTACTTGGAGGTAAAAGATTCCGATCGAGGATATCTGGAGTCGAAGCTGAACACAGCTCCTATTGTATTGTACGTATGGTCGCGAGCTCTTGCATCGATGGATGTTGGCTCATTTAATTGTTATATAGGAATGAGACCACTATATTAAGAGAAGGAAATAGATTTTAAAAATGATAACCTATGCTACCTTATTCTCCACAAACTTCCATCTTTCCTTCCACCACTACCACAAAGCTGGATGGCTTTCTGCCAATTCAAGGGTTGAAGCCCTCACCTTAGATGTATGGCCTGACCACCCCACACTGAGGCGCCCACATGCCCATCCCATCCACCCAGCCAGCCACCCACCATCCCCCGGGTCACAACTGTGCTCTAGTAAACATCGCTTCCTGATCATCTCAAAACCTCTTGAGCAGCTCCTGCTTGCGAAGACTCCACCCACTAGGACCCATAGATGGAAAAGCAAATATCTGTATTCAAGACCACCCTAAAAACCCGGAAGCACCACATACTCCGCTTCTCCAGTCTACCCGGAGCCGATTACAAATGTAATCAAGTGACACTGTGAATAACCTCCAGGAAATGTGGTAACAACAACCCCCCAGATTCCCTATTACACGGCCTTCGAACAGAGACCGTAACTATGCAGATACCTCCACCGCTTTGCACGCTCTGTCTTTGGTAACATCCATTCCTTGAAGCATGTGCCCTTCTTTCCGTAACCATGCGCACTGCCTATGGTCCACAATAAGCTGCCATGTAAAGCCTTTCCGATCCAATGATATTTCACAAAACCAACTAATAACCAATCCTGGTGTACATCAAACGGCGCCAGCAGAGTGCCAGGAGGAAAGGCAGGAGGACTCTCCAGCAGGAGGGTGGGAACAGAAGGGCACAAAGGGGACATCTAAACTTGGAAGAGGTGGGTGGGTGGTTCTTCATTAAACAGATTTTTTAAATCAATTACAATAAAACATCTAAAACAGATTCGAAAAAAATGAAAATAAACATTAAACCCATATTTAAACAAGTCGGGCTACATACCCAGAAATTAACCCCTTCAGTGCCCATGACGAGATAGTCTCGTCATGGAGCGCGGTTGCGCTGTGCCCATGACGAGACTATCTCGTCATGAACCCCGCCCGCTAATGAAACGCCCAGCACAGGGCGTGGAAAGGGCGGGGCACTGAAGAGGTTAAGACAACCACATCTCAATAAATATTGATATGATTCATAAAAACAATTGAATACATAATAGGAACCTCTGACAATCCATCACGTGATCATGGTATTTCTTAAATGATTTGGAACTGCATCAAAATATTTCTTAACACATCCTGTGGATTTGAGCGATACACCTTTCATAACTGCCAAGTTTTCAGATTCCTTATGAGAGACATTTCCAAGGGTTCAGTGTACTTATGAGTGACATTCACCTTCCAAATGTGTGACACTTTCTCGTGAGTAAAACCAAGCAATGAAGTGCATCAAAAGAGAGACAATATCAGAAATGACACCCCTAAGAGCAACGAGAAGCTCTGAAAAGAACTTGAACCTGCTACGATACCCCTGAAATGGAAGGTCACAAATTCTACTGCCCCTTCCTAAGATGATAGGACTGTAAAATAATCGTGTCACCGGCTTGCTTCATAAACTTGTTTTATATACAACTGGATTATTTCGCAGAGTGAGGGATGACCGCTGGTATTGTATTAGTATGTACTGTGACGGAGTTCCATTGTTTGAACTTAAGAGGATGAAAGGTTGACATGTTCTTGGCATTATTCGAACCTGTTAACTATTGGTCATACAGATGCTGAAGGAGAGGTTTTAACTCGCTGAGCTACCTCAGAGACTACCTTACCAATTATGATCATAAGGAGGTTCCCTTGAACTGTTCTACGCACAATTGTACGTTCAATAAGCCTGCCTTGCAGAATGGTAAAAAGTCATTCAACAGAGGCAATCCTGATCATTAATCGAATAGGCTGAATGTAGAGCACGCCTCAACCAATAATATACTTTACGAACTAAAGACAGCCGTCTTTACTCTGCAGCAGTGGGTCCCAGACTTTTTAAAACCACGGCCCACTTTTTAGAACAACAAACTTTGCGACCCACCTATGTTCAATGGACATGAGGCGGCGATTTTTCAATGTAACTAAAGCATTGTGCGGCAGCCACAAGTCATTTAAAGACGGCACATTTCCCATTGATATGTCCACTAAATTTGCACTGACATGCAGTTTTTCAGATAAAACTACATAGCGCACAAATGCTAATGGTTTCTGTGAATAGCGTTTGTGCATAAACAAGGAAGTGTCTTGATTTGTTTTGATTGTATTAAAATCTCTTTTCCCAGCACACTTCAGAAATACACCAGAAGCGCTTTATTTTTGTCGTCCTAACGGCTGGATGCATAATGTTCATTTACAGGTATGTTGTTCAGTATTGCAGAAAGCGACCTCCCACAATGTAGAACTTTAAAAAACTCCTCTCACTTTGCAGCCAGAGAAGGAACAGTAAACACTAATCCCATGGTAAAAGAATGAAGGAACCGGACATTTGACCTCTGCCTCTGAACACCTGGCAAATGTGACAAGTCAAAGAACCGAATTTAAAGTGCTCTTTATTTACTGCTCTCACTTTCCCCATCCAACAAACATCAGCTGGAGACCCACAGTTTGGTGAACACTGCTCAGGAGGAAGGGCCCTTTAAGCACACTTCTGTATTCACACTGTTCCCACGGTGCTAGAGGAGAACTCAAAGGTCGGATGTCTGCAAGGACATGCTCCTCAACCAACGTTTACACTGTTGTGATAGGGAGGGAGGCAGACAGACAGATACACACAAACACCACCCCTTCCTTCCTTAAATTCACCCCCCCAGCGCAAGGATAACCTAGTTGTACAAAAGCCCTGAACCTGAGCGATGGGCCCGAGCGGCGGGCAAGGGCTTCCAACGAAGGAAAGGGCCTTCACCAACCAGGAGAGCCAAAGCACGAAGGGCTCTGGGCTGTTAGAAGATTCCACCCACTGAGGGCAGATTATCCGAAATGAAAATGCCATCGTGCAATAAAACAGCTCAAATCCGGCATTAGGGAACAATTCAACTGCACCTTGAGAGAGACGAATATCTTCGAGCTACATCACAGCGTTTGCACACTAGGGACAAACCAGTAATGGTAAGCCACATGAAGCAGCGCGGCCAATGAGGAAGAGGTGAGCAATCACCGGCGGCCGCCGTGGGCACGGGGCCGGCAGGGAGCACGGGAGAGGCAGCGCCGCTGGGGGGAGTGCGTGAGTGGAGGTAAGTGATCAGAGGGCCCCAAATGTCCACTGGACGGGACCTGGCGGGCAGTAAGTCCCAGAACTCCGATAAAAGAGTCCGACACCTAGAGGCATCCTCCAGCCAGCTCTTGGCCTTAGGAACAGGCCTGCGGCCCCAGCACATCGCCACCCTACGTCTGGTCAAGACCATTAGCATCACAATTAGGCGTCGGGAAGCATCAGGGCAGAATTTAACGAAGCCAAGAAAGCACAGGGGGGTCCGGGTTCACAACAGCACCGGTAATGTCTGAAACTATGGAGCACACTGTCTGCCAAAATTCAGAAACTTTAGGGCATAGCCACGCTAACTGTGCGAAGACCGCCGCGTGGGCTGCACAGCGCATACACGTGTCAGTCGGGATGAGCCCTAGCTTGTGTAGCTGAGCAGGGGTGCGGTATAGCCTGTGCAGGAACTTGAAATGTATCAGACGGAGCCGATAATTTGGCGACAGCTTCTTTGTCTGGTTACAGCAGTATAGCCAGTCCATCAGCGCAATGTCCATGCCCAGATCCACACCCCAGGCTTCGCGCGCACAATCCGTAGAAATAGAGGTGGACGTTAGAGTAAACGCATAAAGTTTGGTGACTAGTTTGTGTGGGGACAGGGATGTATACATAAAGTCAAGAGCCTGCATAGTGGGCGGAGGCTGAGGAAATGTGGAGTGCAGCTTCCGACAGATAGCACGTAGCTGATAATACAGAAGCGTGTCCAACGGGCCTGAGGAGGTGGGAGGGGAATAAAAAGTGTTGCCAGGGTAGAGGTCCGCAAAAGTCTGCAATAACAAACGCGCCACGTGTTTAGACATACCTGAGGACTGGAGCGGGGGAAAATCGGTGTGGTTCACTATTGGCACCGCATTGGCATTGGCAGAAAGAAGGGGAAGATTTGAGATTCGGCGAAGGCCAGACCAGGCCCATCGCAAGGTCTGGACTGTGTCCACCTCCGCCCACAGGCGCACCGCAGGCGCGAACAATGCCGTGGACAAAGGCCAAGGGGAAGCAACGTCCGTCTCAACGGCCACATGTGGTTGATAAGGGTTGGGATGTATCCAGAAGTGGAGGAATCTGGCCTGAGCGCACAGGGCATAGATCTTGAAATCAGGAGCCCCCTTCCCCCCCCCCCGACAGCATTGGGAGAGTAAGGACATCGTATGCCACTCTTGGCTGTTTGCCTGCCCAGACAAGCGAAATCATGAGGGAGCGCAATTTGCGAAAGAATTGAGTGGTAAGAGGAATCGGAATGTTCAGAAACAGGTACAGAAATTTCGGCAGAACCACCATCTTGGCGATTGCGATCTGGCCTGCCAGAGAAAGCGGAAGCCGGCTCCAGATCGGGATCTTAGATTCCAACCAATCGACTGCACAGCCGAAGTTGGATCTCCATACTTCGTCCAGATCCCTACTTAGCCAGATGCCAAGATAGCGTGTGGGGCCAGAGGCCCACAGAAACGGGAAGTCAGGAGTGAACGGCGCGGTGGCATCGGTCAGGGGGAATAACACCGACTTACTCCAGCTTACTTGAATCCCAGAAAGTCCACCAAAGCAAATTATTCGAGAGGGCTAATGTTTTCCTGAGGGTTACGGACATATAAGGGGACGTCGCCCGCATACATAAAAACGAAAAGAGAACGGGCCGAGAAACCAATTCCCCTGTGGGTGTGGTGCTGACGGAGTCTGGCGGCCAGGGGCTCCATCGCAACAGCAAAATGCATTGGCGATAGTGGGCATCCCTGCCGGGTGCCCCGATTGATACTAATAGGGTCAGAAACCTGGCCATTAATACGGAGACGCGCCGAAGGATTGGTGTAGAGAAGCTTGATCTTTCGTATGAACATCGCGCTGAAGCCCATGTGGGGCAAGAGGTAGAAGAGGAAAGGCCATTCCAGTGTGTCAAACGCCTTTGTTGCGTCCAGCAAGGCCGCCACTGCAGGGAGGCCAGGATTGATCTGGTGGAGGACTGAAAAAATTGTACGGAGATTGTGCGAGGTAGCTCTACCAGGAATAAATCCAGACTGGTCTGGAAGAGCAATGAGTGGCATGAGTATGAATATGCTACTTACCAGTATGCATCTGTTCTTGGCATGTGGGGCTGCTGACATTCATATCTGTGCATAGATCGCCGCCTAGTGTTGGGTCCGGATGTTTGCACGTTGTTGTCCTGGAAGAGTCTTCGAAGTATCCTTGGATAGGTGACTCCTCCCATGGACTACAGTGCGCATGGGCATCCTCTCCATCCTCAGATTGTTTTTCGCCATTGTGGCAGTGATGGAGTAGATACAGAAAGTGATGACCATGCTTGCAATAATTCTGAGAGCTGCAGCTGCGACAGGCGCCGGGGAGGAGGGAGGGCGATATGAATGTCAGCAGCCCCACATGCCAAGAACAGATGCATACTGGTAAGTAGCATATTCAGTTCGAGGCATGTGGGCTGCTGAATTCATATCTGTGCATAGAATACATAGCAGTGCCCTCTATTGGCGGCGGCTACCCGTGCCAGCTGCAGCGGTCTGAAAAAGTGTTTTGAGAACAGCCTGTCCTACAGCTGCCTGCTGTTTTGACTGCACATCTACGCAATAGTGTTTTGTAAATGTGTGTGTAGTGGACCATGTGGCTGCTCTGCATATATCATGCAGGGGAATATTTCCTAGGAAGGCCATGGAAGCCCCCAACTTGCGTGTTGAGTGGGCTCGTGGTGGAATAGTTAATGTGCGTTTTGCCTTTTGATAACAGATTTGAATACACTTAACTATCCATCTGGCTATCCCTGCTTTGGAGATGGCGTTACCTTTGTGGTGTGGGGCAAAGGCAACGAATAGTTGTTTTGTCTTCCTGAAGGGTTTAGTCCTGTCGATGTAGTACATGAGGGCCCTCCGTACATCTAGTGTATGTAATGCCCGCTCTGCAACAGTTTGTGGGTTTTGGAAGAAAACGGGCAGTTCAATAGTCTGGTTC
This sequence comes from Triturus cristatus, assembly GCF_964204655.1. Lineage (NCBI taxonomy): Eukaryota > Metazoa > Chordata > Amphibia > Caudata > Salamandridae > Triturus > Triturus cristatus. The sequence continues at coordinate 80,541,019 of NC_140581.1, forward strand.
ATGTGGAACTGCGATATTACTTTGGGCATGAATTTGGGGTTGGTACGTAGTACGACCCTGTTGGCGTGAACCTGAATAAATGGCTCTTGAACGGTTAGTGCCTGGAGTTCACTAACTCTTCTTAGGGAAGTGATCGCTACCAGGAAGGCTACTTTCCAGGTAAGGAATTGAATCTCGCATGAGTGTAGAGGTTCAAAGGGTGGACCCATCAGGCGTGTGAGGACCAAGTTGAGGTTCCACATTGGAGCCGGTGGGTGACTAGGTGGAATGACTCGTTTGAGTCCTTCCAAGAATGCTTTGATGGCAGGCACTCTGAATAGAGAGAGGTGCTGCCTGGTTTGCAGATAGGCTGATATTGCGGTCAAATGGACACGTATAGAGGTGTACGCCAGATTGCATCGGTATAGGTGTAAGAGGTAACATATGATGTCGTGGATGGATGCGTCCAGCGGGTTAATGTCATTATTACCGCAATAAATGACGAACCTTTTCCATTTGGCTGCATAGCAAGCTCTTGTAGTAGGTCTCCTGGCCTCCTTGATGATGTCCATGCAGTCAGGTGGCAGATTGAGATAGCCAAACTCTAGGACTTCAGGAGCCAGATCGCCAGGTTCAGCTGTTGCGGATCTGGGTGCTGAACCTCTCCATGGTTCTGCGTCAAATGCGCGGGTTTGATCCGCAGCCTTTGATGCGGTACCACGGAAAGTTCGAGGAAGGTGGTGTACCACGGCTGGCGTGCCCACGTGGGAGCAACTAGGACGAGTGTCAGGGAGTGTTGTCGGAGTTTGCGAGCCACCAGCGGTATCAACGGTGCTGGGGGAAAAGCGTACGCAAATCTGCCGGACCAGTTCATCCATATCGCATTGCCCTGCGACTGCGGATGTGGGAATCTGGCGGCGAAGCTTTGGCATTTTGCGTTTTCGCTTGTCGCGAATAGGTCTATCTCTGGGTGACCCCACTGCTGGAAGTACGGTTGGAGTACTGATGGGTGTAACTCCCACTCGTGCATCTGGTGGCTGTGTCTGCTGAGCAGATCCGCCATCTGGTTGTCCTTGCCGGGGAGGTGTTCTGCCATGAGGAACATGTTCCTCTGAATGGCCCACTTCCACATGCTCTGAGCCAGATGAGACAACTGTGGAGAGTGTGTCCCTCCCTGTTTCTGTATGTAGTACATTGCGGTCATGTTGTCCGTCCGGATCAACACGACCTTGTTGCACAGATGTACTTTGAAAGCCTTCATGGCCAGGAAGATTGCCATCAGTTCCAGAAGGTTGATGTGCATCTTCTTCTGTTGTGTCGTCCATAGTCCCTGCACTGTGTAGTGTAGTACATGAGCTCCCCATCCCTGGAGAGACGCGTCCGCTGTCAGTACTATTTGTGGAACAGGCTCTTGGAACGGTCGCCCCTTGCAAAGGTTTTGTGGATTCCACCAATGCAGAGAGTTGTATGCCCGACCGCTCACCAACACTAGGTCTTTCAACTGTCCTTGAGCCTGATTCCACTGACGTGCTAGGCACTCCTGAAGTGGGCGCATATGTAATCTCGCGTGCGGGACTATGAAGATGCAGGAGGCCATCATGCCTATCAACTGCATAAACACTCGCGCTGGAAGCGAGTGATTGTGTTTGAACTTGGAGATCAGCAGTTGTATGCTGTTGATCCTCACTAAACTTGGCTGAGCTGAGGCCGCCAGAGTGTCTATAGTCGCGCCCAGGTACTGTTGTACGTGTGCGGGCTGGAGATGGGACTTTGGGTAATTTAGTGAGAATCCCAGACTGTGAAGAAGGTGAATGGTGCGGGACATATGGCTTGCACATTGCTGGGCCGACTTCGCTTGAACGAGCCAGTCGTCTAGGTAGGGGTAGACGTGTATATGCTGCCTCCGTAAGTGTGCTGCCACCGTAGCTAGGCACTTCGTGAAAACCCTGGGCGCTGTTGTCACGCCGAAGGGAAGGACTTTGAACTGATAGTGCTGCCCCTGAACAGTAAACCTGAGGTATTTTTTGTGTGAGGGGTGGATGGGTATGTGGAAGTACGCATCCTTGAGGTCCAGTGATGCTAGGAAGTCTCCCTGCTTGAGAAGCGGAAGGACTTGCTGTAGAGTGAGCATGTGAAAGTGCTCTGAAAGAATGTACTGGTTCAGGGGTCTCAGGTCTAATATAGGCCTGAGCGACCCGTCCTTTTTTGGAATTAAGAAGTAGAGGGAGTAAACCCCCGTGCCCTGCTCGTGGATGGGTACGAGCTCGATAGCGCCTTTTAGAAGCATACTTTCTACCTCTTGCTGTAAGAGCGTTAAGTGCTCTGAGGACATAGGACGGTTTCTTGGTGGTATTGTGGGTGGAGTGGAAGTTAACTCCAGACAGTAACCGTGTTTTATAATATCTTTGACCCACCTGTCCGTGGTGATGGAGTTCCACGTGGACAGGAACCGTTGTAGCCTTCCCCCGACAGGTGTTATGTGGTCGGGAGGAAGGGAGAGGGCGTCACTGCTTGTTCTTGGGGGAGGACCTGGTGTTGCCGTAGCCACGTCCTCTGCCCTTGGTACTGGAGCCACGATAGCCACCTCGGGTGTTCTTATCGTAGGTGGTCTGCGTATTACCCTTGTTATATGTTTGTTGTGACCCCTGTCCTCTACCTGCCCCCTTGTTTCCGGGGCGACGAAAGGAGCCGCTCCGAAAGGACTGAGTTTGTAGGGCGCCCATGGACTTTGCAGTGTCCGTGTCCTTTTTTATCTTCTCGAGGGTGGTGTCAACCTCAGGTCCGAACAAAAAGTCGGGGTTGACGGGCTGATTAAGTATATTGTTTTGTACCTCAGGCTTGAATCCTGAGATACGTAGCCAGGCGTGACGTCGTAGGATGACGCTAGTGTTGATGGCCCTGGCAGCCGTGTCTGCAGCGTCTAGTGCACATTTAATGGCAGCATTTGTGAGTAGCTGTCCCTCTCTGATAAGGATTTCTGCACCTTCTTTGTAGGGGTCAGGGAGGTGCTGAAGAAGTTGCTCCAGTGTGTCATAGTGCGCTCTATCGTAGCGAGCGAGGAGCGCTTGAGTGTTAGCTATGCGCCATATGTTTGCAGCTTGTGCGGCAACTCGCTTGCCGGAGGTCTCTAGCACCTTGGACTCTTTGTCCGGGGGAGGAGCGTCACCCGTTGTCTGCGAGTGTGCCCTCTTGCGGGCATTCGCCACAACGATGGAGTCGAGTGGTAATTGGCCTCTGATGTAAGTAGGATCCCCAGGTGCTGATCTGTATTTTTTATCGATCCTGGGGTTTATCACTCGTGCCCTGGTGGGTTCCTTGAAAATGTCAGTGGCTGGCTTGAGGACCCCCTTCAACATTGGCAGAGTCTTTACATGTCTTTCTGAGGATGCAAAGGTGTCCATTAGAAAGTCATCTTCGATGATATCAGAGTGAAGCTGTACATCATGGTTGTTTGCCGCACGTTCAATCAGAGCGTTGAACGCCGCAGTATCCTCTGTGGGTGATGTTTTTGGCCCATATAGTTGTGTGTCCTGTGCATCAAGAGGTGCACTGGGGTCTGCAGGGTCGCCCCAAGTTTGGTCAGGGTCCTGCTGGTCATCAGGGTCCGTGTCCACATGGTAGGGGACTTGTTCATCCAAGTAGTCCCCCAATGCATCCGTGTCGGAGCGTGTGGGGGAGGCCCGGTGTGGATCCTGGTAGGGTGAATAGAAGGGTTCATACAGGAGAGGTTCTGAGTCCACAGGCAGCTTCCTCTTTATCGGGATCCTGAAAGGCTCCAATGGCGGTTCCGAAGTTATCCTTCGGCCGTGGAGAATCATCCTGCCAGTGTCGGCGTCGATGACGTGTGACGGAGACGGCTCGACAGGTGTAACCGCAGTTTTGGTGACCTGTGTCCTGAGTTGAAACGCCTTCGGGATTGTGGGTGGAGGCAAGCCGAAGGTAATGCTGGTCGGCACCGACGAAACCGCCGGAGCCGAACCGGAACCCGACGGGTCCTGGAGGGCGTCCTTGGATCTGCAGCCTGGCATCGCGCCAGGCCGTACTCGGGGCGCCTTAGAGGTCGTGGCCCCCGCCAGGGTCGTCGAGGCGGCTGCAGATATCTTCTGCGCCCGTGGCGCATCGAGTCGAGGTGCGGAGATCACCGTCGACGTCTTCGACACGTGAGGTTTTGGTGTCGTCGAGGGAGTGCTGCGAGGCGTAGCAGGCGGGACGGCCCTCGGTGTCGGTGGCGTCGACGCCGGTAACCGGGCAGGTTTGTCGGCGCCGATGACCTTCTTCCGTTTGTCGACTCCCATGTCGCCCGTCTCGAGTTCGGCACCGAAGTCTCTCTTGGTGCGGTCGGTGCCGACCCGGTGCGCTGGCGTCGAAGGTGTTGAAGGCCTCGATCCGACTAGCGCCACTTTCAGTTTCGGTTTCGTAGGAACCTGAGCAGCTTTCGGTTTCGGTTTCGTGGAAGGGAAACCAGCTGGCTTAAGCGGTAATGGCTGCCGCTGAACGTCCGAGGCCGGGCCCGAGGGCGGGGCCGAAGGACTGCGTGATAGGTCTCGGGTAAGGCCCGAAGGCGATCCCTCGACCGGAGCCATAGTCTGTGGCGCTGGTGAAATTTCGGTCTGAACAGGTAGGCCTTGTTCATCATCGGAGCTACTCTCTTCGGCTCCTAAGGCCTCCTCGTCGTCTCCTACCTCGGTGTCGTCTTCACCTCTGTGGAAGAGTGACTCGTCGGCCTCGTCCGATCCGGGTTCGTGTTCGTGTTCGGAAACGGGACTGGAGGGTAAGACTTCTACTTCTTCGACGTCGTCAGCCTCGTCGAAGATGTCAGCTGGGGCCGGTGCCGCGTGCTGCGCTTCGAGCCTCGCCGCTCGACGATTCCGCAGAGTCTTCTTTGAACGGAACCGGGCACAGGCCATACATGTCGATTCGTCGTGGTCCGGCGAAAGGCATTTGTTGCACACCGGATGGACGTCGATGTGTGGGTACTTCGCATTGCATACCGGACACCTTTTGAATGGCGTCCTGGATTCCATCGTCGAAGTAGAGTCGATGGACAGGCAAATGCGAACAAAGTCGGTGCTGAAAGTTAGTAAACTAACAAAAAGTATCGAAACCCGATCGATAAACAGTACCGACGCGAACTAAAGGCCTTGTGGCCTCGACAAAAGTTTTTCCTAACTTGAGCTAAGATAGCACATCCGAACCCAATGGCGGAAAAAAACAATCTGAGGATGGAGAGGATGCCCATGCGCACTGTAGTCCATGGGAGGAGTCACCTATCCAAGGATACTTCGAAGACTCTTCCAGGACAACAACGTGCAAACATCCGGACCCAACACTAGGCGGCGATCTATGCACAGATATGAATTCAGCAGCCCACATGCCTCGAACACAAGAGTCGGGAGGCGATCAATTTAGCAAAGATTTTGTTATCGATATTTATTAAAGAAAGGAGGCGGTAGGAATCGCGACCGTCAGCCGGTTTGTCAGGTTTCAAGAGCAGTGTTATCATGGCTTCACGGAGAGACTGGGGGAAAGCACAGTATCAAAGGACTCGTTGTACATAGCCGCCAAGTGTGGTACTAGGAGGTCCGCGTAAGTTTTGTAGAATGAGGCAGGTAAGCCATCAAGGCCAGGGGCCTTTTCACCAGGAAGGCCGCTGACGGCGGCTAGTATTTCCTCCCTGGTGAAAGGCACGTCCAGAAATTTCCTGTGATAGTCTGCGAGCCAGACCAACAAGATAGACTCGAAATATTGATCGAAGTCTTCCTGCGACGGGGAGGTGCCAGCAGAATATAACTGTGAATAAAAGTCAAGAAAGCGGGTGTTAATTTCCTCTGGGGAAGTGGTTCTGGAGGAACCCCCATCACTTACAGCCGTGACACGTGGAGGGCGAAGGAGATTAGCTAAAGTATGTCCCGGACGGTCACCCTCACCGAAACGACGGGCCCGACCCTCCCTACCCAAGAAGGAGAGCTCACGGTTCGACTCCTCCGAGAACTCCGTGTGTTTTTGACGTATTTGGGCTAGCTTATCAGGACTGGGGTGCGCCACTTGAGTGGCATACAGGTCTCCGATATCCTTCTCGAGCTTGGATAATGTGGAGCGCCTGCTTAGAAATACATTCACCCCATATGACGAACTTAAAACCTTCCCAGAGGACGGACGCGGAGTTGACGGATCCCGTATTTAAATCAAAGTAATTAGTGATGGCAGTGTGAATGTCCGCACAGAAGACAGTGTCCCGAAGGGTGTTTGGGGGGAGACGCCAAGTAAAAGCCCGGTGCGGAGAATGAGGAAGGCGGATACACAGACGGACTGGCACGTGATCAGAAAAGGTACGCGCCATATGAGCAGCATCGATAAGCCAAGTCAAGACATTCGGAGAGGTCAGCCAGAAATCAATGCGTGACCAGCAGCCCCTCGCACTTGAGACACAGGTTCCCTCACGTGTATCCGGGCGAAGGTGACGCCAGGCGTCGTACAGAGAATTATCCGTTAGAATAGACAGGAGAGACGAAGTGGCAGGCGGGTGAGACATGTTCGAACCAGACCGATCAAGTGATGCAGAGAGGGTGACGTTGAAGTCCCCTCCCCAGACTACAGCCACAGGTCCACAAGCGGAGACAAGGTGCCACACGTGATGAAAAAAATCTGGGTCGTCGGAATTCGGGCCATATACCGCGGCGATCGTGACGGACTGTGCCAGCAGAGAACCATGAAGTATCACATACCGGCCTCCGGGATCGATGTGTACCTGCGCAGTGTGCCAAGGAAGCCCTCTTCGTATTAAAATGGAGACGCCCCGTGCGTAAGAGGGGTAGGTGGAGGAGTGGGACTCTCCCCCAGTAACGTGTCCGGAGTCGAGTGAGGGAGTTTGGCATCAGGTACGTCGCCTGTAGAAGACAAATGTCAACTTTGTGTCGCTGTAAGTGGGAATGAATCAATCAAGCCTAATGTAATCATTAAGACCCCAAACATTCCAAGTCCAGCACACAGTGCCAGTCATAAGGATGCGGTCCCAGTCGTAGCAAGATGTGGAACAGGTGGGGGCGCCGAAGCGGGTGTAGTGAGTACATCGGGGACGTCCCCCAGAAGAGCCATGCAGCAGGGAGCGCGCCAACGTTAGACAGACGGAAATGGCTCTGAGGTGTTGCGCGCACCGGACAGCAGAGGCAGCTCCCACAGCACCCCAACCCGGTGCGTACACCCAGCAAGCAGGGAGACGGATCAAAGGAGCAGCACAAGCATAGAATGTGAATAACAGTAGACTTGAGTCGAAACGAGACGTGAAGCACAGTGCAATGTCAAGATCAAGACCTGTGAAAGCAAAACATAGCAAGCATAGAGTGGCAAAATAAAGCCACCGACCCAATAAAGGAACAAGAAACCCCAGGTAGAACCCTCCCACCTCGTCCCAGCCCAACCAACCCAAACCAAGAAACCCCCCCAAGCCCACACCCACTCCAACCCCCCAAATAGGCTGAGCAACCCACCCGCCCCACCCCAGGGACCCACAACTGGGAAAGGGAGGAACATCAAGAGACAAGGGAATCATCCTGTGAGGGCATGGCAGGGCTAGGCGAACACCCCCACTATGAAGCAGGGTGGCCAAGCTTACATCAGTTCAGGAATCACTTCAGAAAAGAAAAAATTAATGAAACAATAAGGACTGCACAATCAATCATTGTCACTAAGGCGGTCAGCGTAGTCAATCAGATTTAGAAGGGGAGGAGCGGGCCCCCTTGTCCAATTTCTTGGCGAAGGCCAGGGCAGCTCCCGGATCAGAAAAGACAAGCGTTTTGACGTCCTGTCAGACTCTTAGTTTTGCGGGATAGGCTAGGGAGTATGAAACTTCATGCTTCTGCAGGATGCGCTTGCCAGGGAGGAATTCTCTTTGGGCGGCCTGAACAGTGAGGGTGTAGTCCGGGAAAAAGGAGTGTGTTGCCTTGGTGGTTGATGGTGCCCTTGTTTCGTGCAGCACGAAGAATAGCGTCCCTGTCCCGGTAATTCAGAATTTTTGCAATGATGGGGCGTGGAGGAAGCCCGAGACAGGGAAGTGGACCCAGGGATCGGCGCGCCCGCTCGACGATGAACACCGGGAAGAGGACGTCACCGAAGAGCTCCCTGGCCAACTGCTCAACAAAGTCCTCCATCCTGGAAATGTTGGTGGACTCCGGAAGACCCGCGATGCGGAGGTTATTCCTGCGGGAGCGAGCCTCCAAATCCTTGATTTTTTCCCGGATCACCGCTAGGAGCTTATCCGTCTTGAGTAGTTTGACGGTCCTGGTTGGCCGCATCCTCAGCGTCTGACACCCTGGCCTCGACGTGGAGCAACCTATTGTCGTGGGAGTCCACACAGGCCTGGACCGTGTCCAGCCGGGCAGAGAGCTGGTCCAACTGAGTCGCAATACCAGTTACTGTAGACTTAACGTCCAGCATGATTGCCTTGAGGTCATCCTCTCAAATCGGGGGGCGTCCATAGTGGCAGCAGAGCCGCCACCTTCCGATCCAGCAACGTCGTGCCTAGCAGACCTTCCGAGATCGAAAGTAATCTTGGGCTGCTTTGGATCTGTTTTCCCCATGATGAGGGGCCCAGTCGGAAGGAGAGAGACCCGCGCGGAGCAGGAGGCAGTCAAACCAGATCAGCAGTCCCCAGCCGTCAACCGCTGACAGTATAAGGCAGTGAGGGTTCAGCCGGGATCCCCACACTCAAGTCCGCCGGAACCCGCGGAGGGACTCCCCCAGCAATTAAGGCGGCCGTGGGCTATCTAGAAGAAGATGACGGAGGGGCCAGCCGAGTCGCCGCAGTAGTGGGCAGATGGGATAGGCAAGCGGAGCACCTGGCAGGTACCAAAGATGCAGTCCACAGACGGAGCCCCAGGCCAGAGCAGTCGCGGAGGCGAAGGTTGAGGAGGATGCAGCCAGACAGGCAAACAACCCAGCTGACGGCAGAATCCTAAAAGGCCTCTCCGCCCGCTTCAAGACACAATCCCAGGCCCCAGCGAGCAGGAATGGCGCCGGGCGCACCACAGTCCACGAGGGGCCAATGCAACCAAGGCCGGGAAGGAGCCACCAGTCGTCGAAGCAGGAGCGCCCTGGGGTTACAGGTCCCCCCCAGAGCTCAGAAGAGCCCCAGTGCCAAGCAGCATTAAGGGAGGGGCGCCACAGTGAGCAGCACGCCTACAGAGGCCAAAGTAGTGGTGTTGACGCAGTGGCGGGACCCCCGGCACCCGCGGTGCCCACCAGAGCACTATGAGGCCACAATGTCCGGCAATGATATGACCAGGGCGCCACCAGGAGCGCTCCACCTATGCGGCCCCCACAGCGGCGACGCCCAGATGATGTGGGTGCGGGGGCATGCGCTCCAGGCCCCCACGGCGTTCCCTCAGGCAAGAGCAGACAGGCGGAGGTCGGCGGCTGGGCCCAGTCACTCAGGGCCCGGTGTCAGCAATGCGGTCGCGAGTCAAAGCAGCAGCGGAGGGGAGCGCGCCTGCCAGACAGGGGCCAAGCCGGCAGGGAGTCGCGGGGGGTCCGCTGCTCACCTCGCCAGGCCCAGGTGCTTGTGCCAGCAACAGCTAACAGGTCCGGGGGCGCCACAGCGTCGGCGTGCCCAATGCGGCACTTCGGGCCAGGCGGAACAGCAAGCGGGCCCCCAACCCAGCCGGCAGAACCAGGGAGGCAGCGCGACTCACCCGGAGTCCAAAGATGTCACCACCAGAGCAGGACACGGCCGTGGGCGGCAGCAGAGAGCCTCCGCAGTCGGCAGAGAGGAAGGCCGAGCCCAGAGACGTGGGTCGGGCGTCCGCACCGGGTGGGCGGTCTCCTTCAGGAAGACGAGCTGAAGGGCAGCAGAGCTAACAATCTGCGCCTCGCCTCATGGGGATCACAGGGGCAGCATGGATGCGCAGATCAGGTAGGGATTCCTGCAGGATAATTCCGGATTGTCGAGCTTGACCGGCAGAGCCCACTCAAAGTGCGGCCATCTTGCAGCCGGCCAAGCCACGCCCCCCAGTACCAACCATTACTTGATTGTCTTCAATTGAGCTCTCAACATTCTACTTAAGTATTACGGTCTCCACTTGCAGGCAATAACGGCTGTTAATTACCCTCCTTCAATTAAATAACGAGGGCAAGTTAATTAGGTAGGAAAACGTTTGTTTGCATTTTTCTACTTCATTGTGGCTGATTAGGCTTTCCTCTCAGCAAGGGGTGGAGCCCTTTGCTGAGAAGCACCACAGGAGAATGGACCATTTCATCATGGGATGAGACCGCTCCTGCGGCGCTCGTAGCATCCACAGCACCCCGGAAGAACATTGGGAGCTGGCAGCGCAGAACGCTATGTCTGCGGGCAGTCGCTAGAGCCCAGAAAGGGAGGATTCTGACCCGAAAATGTGGTGCTAACTTTATTCTTTACAAACACTCCGTTTTTTATGTCACATCTAAAACCCTCTGGAGATTCTCAAATACAGCTGAGAGTTGTGAAATGAGACATTCAGTTGACTCAGAAGTGAGCTCAGAGGACACATGTAAATGTTGAAGAGGGCAGGAGAGTGGGTGGACATGTGATATCTTTCCTGGATGGAGGGACGGGGATCAGAGAAGAAGTAAGATCGAGCTGTCGGCATGTAAGAAACAGACGAGAAGAGAGTTGTTAATCCGCATTCTCTCATGTAGTGTTTTGCAGAGAGTGAGATGGTCGACTGTGATTTACCACTGACAGTTCGACAACAGAACAGAGCTGCCCCAAGATGAGAGCGTCAACTTCTATAGCGCAGCTGCCACCCAACGGGTATCCGGGCGCTGGATATTCCGGTGCTAGACTTTAGAATTACCGGTTCTGATCCTGAACCTAAAGTGGATATAGACATCTCTTCCGTTTTTTTCGAAATGTCAACAGATCTGACACAGTACGTAGATTCTGGGGGCGGTTGTTCTAATGAGTGGAGGCCAAAAAGTTAAAAGAACAGCCACCCATTTGAGATTTTTCCATCCTTCTGCAGGATATTAGAGCCTTGTTGGCTGACCGGAGGTTCCTTGTGGGTTTGTGGAAGTGGCCGGTTCTGTAAAGGTCTCTGTGCGTATTGCACATTAGCTTGAAAATAGTTTGTTTGCGGACCAGAAGCCAATGGAACTGGTCGGGGCAGGACGATGCTGAACTGCTATTGCTTTCATTACAAATGCACTTCGCAGCTGTGTTTTGAATAGTCTGGAGCCGGGTGAAGAGGCACTCAGCCACGCCCACATGCACAGGCTAGATTCCATAATCAAGCCTGCTCAGAACTAAGGCTTGGATTATGTTCCTTCTTCACACTACAAGAATCCATCGGAATAATTTCTGAAGGATATGTAGCAGCCCAAAACAAATCCCACGAACCCAGATTACTTGTTCTTGCAGGGACAGGGCAGTGTCAGTAAAGATTGCAATTTCCGTCCTGCAGCCACTCCTGAAGCCTGACTGGTGATTTTCAAGGAGATTTTTTCCCTCAATGAATTCTCCAACTTGAGGAACACTCTATTCTAGAACTACAGACAGGAGGGGTAGGTTGAAAAACGGCAAAGTGATAGCGTAATCTAGGTTAGATCCCTTTTTTTAAATGCATTTCCATTAGTTTTTAGCAAAGGCATAACCTGGTCCGTTTTTAGCTCATCAGAGATTATACCTTGGAAGCTTTATTTAGAATGGTCCAGAAGGGCAGAATTGAGAAAAGAGGCTGGAAAAAGAGTTACTGAGAGAGAGGAAGGCTATAGTCTTCAGATGGTGCTGGAGATTTCAGACAGTTGCCTTCTTGATCCGGGACCAGGTGTAAGTCGGTATTGGGGTGGTTGTAGAGCAGGTCGGCTTGTCTTAAGGATTCAGTGGAACTTCAATACTTTTTCTTTGTTGTGATTCAACACCGTATCCCACCACACACTCATCAAGAGACTACACCACCTCAGGGACCAGGGAGACGACCTCAAGTGGATTGGATCCTTCCTCACAGGACAAACCCAGAGAATCTGCCTACCACCTTCATTTCAGAACGCCAGAGCCCATCTGCGGTGTCCCTCAAGGTTCATCCCTTAGCCCTACCCTGTTCAACACTTCCATGATGCCTCTGGCCAACATCATCAGAACCCATGGCCTCAACATCATATCCTACGCAGACTATATCCAGCTCATCCTCTCACTCGCAGAAGACCCCTCCACCACTAGGACCACCTTTCACAACTGCATGATGACCCACTGCCTGAGGATCAAAACACAGATAAGACGGTAGTGCTGATTTTTGGGAACCACACCTCTCTGTGGAACGACACCTAGTGGCACTCCTAACTCGGACCCACACCGATAGACCACGCCCTCAACCTTATCATCATACTGGACAGCAAACTCACCATGATATGCCAGATCAACGTAGTCTCCTCCACCTGCTTCCACACCCTCCGCATTCTACCAAAGATCTACACATGGCTCCCCGTCAGCACCAGGAAAACGGTAATTCAAGCCCTAGTCACCAGCCGGCTGGACTACAGTAAATGCACTCTATGCAGGAATCACCACTCAATTCCTAAAGAGACTCCAGATGATTGAGAACTCAGCTGCCAGGCTCATCCTTCAGCTTCCCAAACACACCCACATCTTCCTCCACCACAGGAACCTCCACTGTCTACCCATCCAGAAAAGATGCCAATTCAAGATGCGCAAACAAGCCTACAAGGCCCTCCATGCCCAAGGACCTGCATAAATCAACCACTACCTGCGCTCCACCTCCAGCTCTCCACCTCCCACGCACACACTCCCAGCATCAGCAGGAGCTACAGTGGACATTGTTTCTTCTCCTACTCCGCCGCCAAATCCTAGAACGACCTTCCCCTTCATCTCCGAACTTCATCCTCTCTAGCATTGAGAAAGGGAATCCAGACCTGCCTCTTCGACTGATCCCGGCAGGAACCTAGCCCATGGATACACTTGTGGGTGAGTAGCTGCGCTTTATGTATCAGAGTTGATTGATTGTTTTCTATGTCTTAAAAATATTTAGAGAACCTCTCAGTTTTAAGGTGGTTATGTTAATCAAGGTTGGTCGCTTGGGAGAGAGGTGGGGGTCTGCTTCACTGTTTCAAATGGTCTTTTGAGACTGATATCCGATCTTATAACGGTGGCTATAATCCTAAAGATTTGTTTTTTTATCTTTTGTTTTGACTTTAGACATTATCTAGAATATAAGACAAGGCGGTTAGTGTCGCAGTTGTGGGGATGCTAGTGTCAACGGACAAACCCACACCTTTTCTTTTTTACTTCTGTGTGCGTTGATTTTCTTGTACCAGGAGCAATGTAGTCCCTATACGGACTTTGGTGCTCCCCGATGGACCAGTCTCTCCTGTAATAGAAGTTCAGTGGTACCTTATCTCTTAATCAAATTGAAGTTTTAAGAACGACAGCTGTGAAGGTCTTAAGTTTGGAGTCAAAGTACAAAGACACAATGTGCAATTGGTCAAATAGAAATTCACTGAAATTCAGTCAAGGTGCGAAGCCCAAAGTACAAAGAATCATGACCTCATCAAGAGAGTTTAAAGACAAAATTGAGAGATATTCTCCTTCTTAGGGGGGCGGGGAGGACACTTCCTAGACTATGTAAAATCACACACTTTTAAAGGATTTTAAACAAAAGGTTAATATATTCATTACAGTAGTACATGGTCCTCGGGCTCAAAACTAATAGAAGCATTTGCAACAGAATACATTCAAGGATGTTCACTTCTCACCATTATACTACCTGGGATTCTGTGCTCACAGCGTCGGGTACTTGGGAGACAACTTATGTATTATGTTATTCAGTCTGGGACAGCTAAACTAAGCCTTACATGTCATTCAGAACATTCAGTAAAGTCTTTAGCTTGCTCTGTGATGCACAGTCATTCTTTAGTCCACCAGAGAATGAAACCGTAAAGTTAATCAAGCTGCGTGGCATGCAATCCTGCTAAAGGTGGACGACAGAGGCCAAGTTCACACGTTTCACTTAAAGCACAATTTTTAAGGTTACCAACATTAAACTTCTGCACATTAGCATTCACTAGTTCATCTACAATCTGCTTCATGGTTGAGAACGGTGTGGTGAGGGATGGTGTCCTGGTCATGAGACCAATCCCACCTGGGACGGGTGGGTTGGTGTGGAGTACATCCTCAGCTGAGATCACAAGACCAAGTATGGATCCTTCCAGATAGGTGGGTGCCGAGTAGCCTTGCGTGAAGTTATTACAGCTTTATCCTGAGCCAACCCACAATGCAAGTAGGAGGATGTTGTCTGATTTTTATACTATTTGTTCTGTTATCTTTAGGAGTCAGTCAACCAATAGCAGGTTGTCTACAGGAGGATAATGTATTAAGTTGAATGGGTTGTGCTTTCATCAAGGGCTTTCAGTTTGAACGACAAACATTTAAAGGAATATTGGTCAGTTTTTCAGGTTGCTTGCATTGGAAACGCTACACCCATTTCTGTATGCAGCGCAGGCAAATGATTGAGTATTAAGAGGCAGGAGTAGGTCAGTAACCTGTTGGGAGGGGTCATGCCCTGCTTCCTGGATGAAGAATTCAAGGAGGTGCAGGGAAGTGGTCAGGGTTGATAGTTCCACTCTATATTCCACTGTTGATCTGCAGCTATCCCGTAGGTACTTAAGATAGGAGCACACCAAGATGGACGTCAAAGGTATTGGGTTCACAATTAGGTTGGCCAGATCAGCTATCCTCCAAGTCAGTTTAGACTGGCTTTTTTAGGAACGTCTGAGACATCCGTGGGGATGTGCAATAAAGTGTCCGAGCTGTCTTGGCGGAGGAAGTCTTCAATATCTGTATCAGACAAACGGGAGGAGGCTTCGGCGTTTCTCGGCTCTTTGTTACACCAGGGTCTTGCATCACTATTTGTCTGTGGTTTGCTTTTGAATGAAGGGGTCAAATTTAGTACATGGGACCAGCATGGAAATTGCAAAGTAAAAAAGTGTTTTACTGGCTGGGATAGCTGCCTAGTTTTCACCTCAAGGGAGTAGAGGTTGGAGGATAATGTGAAGAAGTGTGAGAATAGGATATCCAAGTCAGGAGGACTTAAGCGTTGTAGACGAAGGAGGGGGCTTAAGTCCTCTAGTGTAGGAGAGCATTTGGGGTTCAGAGAATCTTTAGTCAAAAAACATTCATATTGAGAGGTTAAAGAGAGCATGAACTGGCGTGGAGCTCCTGTGCAGTGTTTGCATTAACAGTCTGTAGGCACCTCCTATGTGTGTTCAATATCAACTTCAGGATGGGGTGAGAGGTTTCTCTACAGTGGAAGGGTAATAGGCAGGTGGAGGGCGTAGTACCCGAACCAACTATGCGATTTAGCCTCGCTGCTTATAACATTTCCAGTGGTAGTCAGAGTTGTGCACGAGCTTGGCGGGTGGACTCTTGCCATTTGTGTGAGGGAGGGCCTCGGGATTGAGGGAGATAGTGAGCGGTGCTGTGGCGCCGATGAGCGGAGCTGTGGCGCCGATGAGCGGTGCTGTGGCGCCGATGAGCGGTGCTGTGGCGCCGATGAGCGGTGCTGTGGCGCCGATGAGCGGTGCTGTGGCCCCGATGAGCGGTGCTGTGGCCCCGATGAGCGGTGCGGTGCTGTGGCCCCGATGAGCGGTGCGGTGCTGTGGCCCCGATGAGCGGTGCTGTGGCCCCGATGAGCGGTGCTGTGGCCCCGATGAGCGGTGCTGTGGCCCCGATGAGCGGTGCTGTGGCCCCGATGAGCGGTGATGTGGCCCCGATGAGGGGTGATGTGGCCCCGATGAGGGGTGATGAGGGGTGATGTGGCGCCGATGAGGGGTGATGTGGCGCCGATGAGGGGTGATGTGGCGCCGATGAGGGGTGATGTGGCGCCGATGAGGGGTGATGTGGCGCCGATGAGGGGTGATGTGGCGCCGATGAGGGGTGATGTGGCGCCGATGAGGGGTGATGTGGCGCCGATGAGGGGTGATGTGGCGCCGATGAGGGGTGATGTGGCGCCGATGAGGGGTGATGTGGTTATACATCTGAGAAGTGCAGAAGGGTTCAGTGCACTTTCTACTTTGTGATCATCATCCATCTTGGGTGAGAGGTTGTGTGCTGTTGGGATTTCAGAATTGTTCCGATCATTTGGGCTGAATTTGTGGGTTGTAGGAATACTCTTTCTTGTTAGTGTTTTCCTGTTGTTCTAACCATTGGGAACTGCACATATAAATGTTTTATGGCCACATCTGATGCTTAGACCAGGATGTGCCCCTGGTTATAGATTGACGTGGGGCACAAACTCCCAAGGACCACCCAGCTGTCACGTGGTCAGACATGTTGTAGGAAAGTAGGATCTGCACCTTATGTTGCCCCCACTTTTTTTCTGATGTTTACACTGGTTTCTGGCTATAGTCTGGCTGGGAACCTGCTAATCAGGGCCCCAGCCTCTCTGTTCTCTCTAAACAACTTGGAGTGCATATTAAATGCACTAGTGATTGGATACTGTGGTACCTTATGAGCCCCTAGTATATGGTACCTTCCGTACCAAGGGCATAGGTACTTCACAGGCCTACCAGCGGCTGAAACATGTATTATGCCACCCCTGGGAAGCAGACTAAATATGACACCACAGGCCTGCTACTGCAGCCTGGGTGAGGTAGTGTTACCACTCCTCACTGAGATATAAGTACACTATATCTCTACCTGCACACACATATAAACCTATCAGTCACCCCTAAGGCAGGCCCTATCAATCCTGAGGGTAGGGTGTTGGTTTCCATGTGAGGGGGTGTCTCTGCCTGAGCAGGGCCCCTCTGCAGCTCTCAGAGTCTATTCTCTGTAGCTGTTTGTGGATGCAGTTAAACCATATTCTCTTAAGTGCATTATAACCTCGCGGTTAATGCTAACTTTGGGATGGCTGCATTAAAACATGTCGTGTTTGGTGTCAAACATTTTGGAATCATACCCCCACACCAGTAACTGGTGTTGGAGTATGATCTCACCCTTCCAGAGGAGAAGACATGTACCCACTGTGCAAAATCTGAAAGAGCCTAGCATCACAAAATGGATGCCACCAGCACAGACACTGGGCTGCCCTCCTGCTGCTGACTGAAACTCGCAGTGGAGGAGGCCCAACAGTAGGCATCCTGTCACAGGGAGGTGTCACCACCTTCCAGACAGGATTTAGTGTATTGGGGCTGGGTGGGTGCACTCCTAGAGTGCTTTGAAGTCCTGCACTGGGGGAGCAGTAGGCTCCTCTGTGCATATGCCAGCTCAAACTGGTTCAGGGGCTACCTGCCCCTGTTCTGGCACGAAACTGGACAAAGGGAAGTGGGTGTAACCACCCACTCCCCTGACCCTCCCATAGGAGGGGTCATAGAGCTAGCTCCTCCCTTCCTTGTAGAATAAGTTAGGGAACTCTTGCCATTGCAAACTAGATATCCCTGGACGACGCTCTGAAGAAGAATCCTGGACCTTCGACGTTCCACTACCTCTGGAAGACGGAAGAATCTCCCTTGGAGTCAAGGAGTGACTCCCCTGCTTGGCAGGCACGAAAACATTGCATCAACTGTCACAAACGTTCCCGCTACCGCCGGAGTCCGAAGTCCCTGCAGCCCCGGAAGTGGATTTCCTGACTTCTCCAAGGCCATCGTGAGTCCCCACGAAGCTGAGGCAAGTGGACCCCACGAGTGACGAGGAACCACAATACCTGGGTACCGTGCACTATTTTTGAGTGCAACCCCTTCACAACGTTCTATGAACTTGTGCATTGGACCACGTGTGGTCCAAGCCTCCAGCAGGATTTCCACCGAAGATCAGAGGCCTACCTCGTCTCGAGTGACCGTGGGCTCCTGTTGAGTGAATCCTCCCGAGGCGTCATCGCGATCCCTTGCCGGTTGGCTTGTGGGTCCCCTGAAAACTTTTCTACAAATCCAAAGGGCTCCCCTGGTTGCTCCAGGCCTCCTTGACTTACCCTCGCTGGGTGAGTCTCTCAGACCTTGCTGGTCTGCACCGCTGACTTTTTACACTTTCCACGAGACTTGCTGTTACCAAGGCTTGTTGGCTCCAATCTGGTCGCCGGCACCGCAGTAAGCTGCAGACTTCGTGGGACACGCCGAATCCAGCTCCTGGTCGTCGTCGACACCTCCTGGACCTTGTGGCTGAAGAGTCAAGACACCAGTGATCACCTGAAATCACCCGACGGCTGTAGGCATCCAGCTTCCTTGCCCCGGGTCACTGCCAAGTGACTTTGAACACTGTCCCTTCTGCTTTCAGGTCTTCTTTCTTCGGAATCCAGCTTTGGATTCCACCGGACACTTCTGCTACCTTCACAAGCAGCAAATCTTCTTTGGCTCCCATTGAAAACGACGCCGCGACACGACACCAAAAGACACCTATGCCCCCGGCTTCCCTGGGTGAGGTAACTCCAGCACTACGGTGCTCCTGTATGTGTTGGCTCTAGAACTACTTACCCTGTAAGCGACTTGCTTGTAGACTCTCCCGAAGTATCCTAAAACTTTAAAATTCCAACCACGACTTGCTCCATTGAAGTCTATTGGGATCCGTGGCTGTGTTCTCACACTGCATGCGTCTCCCGTGGGTCCTTTACTTACCTGCCTTGGGTGGATTAGTGAGTCCCCAGCGCTTCTGAAGGCCCCAGGCCTTGTCCCCTCCAAAGTCGATATTTCTAAGTCTCTTTTTTAGTATATGGTCTGGTACGCCCCTAGGGCCCCAGCCATATTTGTGCTTAATTTATTGTGAAACGTTGATATTTGAATCTGGTTCTGACTTCTAATCTCATAAAGAGATTAGCAGAGTGTGTCTAGTAATAAATACATATATATTTGATATATATACCTGTGTGGTGCCCTTTCATTTAGTAATTCAAGAGATTATAAGGTAAAACAAGCTGCTTTACATTCCTCTAAAGACTTAGTCTGAAGGCTGCTCTCCACAGCTACCACTAGGATAGCTTTCTTTAAAGGTTGTCTCAAACCTATCTACCATGAGAGTCGAATTGCACTGGTGCAAGGTGGCCACTATAACTAGTGAACAGCATATGCCAGGCCAACTTCTCACACATGTCATTAACAGTATCCTGATGGATGGGTGGACAGCAGGATTTCAACACCGAGCTGGCTTGCAGTCCAATGATGGATGGGGCACGTGTACTGATATTTCTCAACTTGTCAAAGCTTGCTCCCTTCCTTGAAGAGTGCTCCAATGATGTGAAAAAACGAGCAAACGCGGCTGAAAGACAGGATTACTAGAGATGAATGGAGCTGTAAAGGTGGATGTTTTCCTTGGCTCAGACCAGCGTTTTCCACCCCGCCCTCAGTGCTGCCAGTGTGCGGGTGACATTCTGTACAGTCGATCAGAGTAACGGCACTTCTTCACTGCTAAGGAGAGTACCGGTACTCATTGGAGGTATATTAATTGGTGTTATTGCTGCGGAGCTCAAGTCAGTCAGACGGGAGCAGATATGTACGGCACTCTGACAGCCAATGCCTCTCTAGCTCGTAGGTGAGTAACTGCTGAACCATTCAGCAGCGACTCGTGCGTTTTGCAAAGGATGTCCCTGTTTTGGGATTTTCACGCCCTGCTGTGTTTGATAGAGAAGGGCCCATTAAAGCCCTTCTCTGTCAATCACATTCACACTGTGCTTGCTGTGCCTGTGCCGTAACAATCCCAAGTGTAGTGTGTGTGTACGTGTGTGTGTGCACCAGAGGCGCAACTAGAGCCAAATTTCAGGGGGAGGGGGGGCTAATTCTTCCACCAATAGGCAAAGTGGAGATGCAGGGGCTCTTAAAAGGGGTGAAAAAAACAACAAAGCCTCATGAACATGCAAATGGTCTATTAAAGACCTGTGAAGTACTCGGGTGCGGCTGTGTGTGTGCCAGGGAAGCTGTCTCGGCCTGGGCTGACACCCACGATGGAGGGGAGTGGCGGGGGGGGCTGCAGCCCTTTGAGCCCAATGGGCGTTGCGCACCTGGTGTGCGCGCCTGCTTCCGTGTATGTTTCAGTGTGAGAAAAAAAGTGAGCTCAGAGAGGAAAAGAATGTGGACAATCTCAGGAGGTAGTTTTAAAGA
The DNA here is from genome assembly GCF_964204655.1 of Triturus cristatus. Classification (NCBI taxonomy): domain Eukaryota; kingdom Metazoa; phylum Chordata; class Amphibia; order Caudata; family Salamandridae; genus Triturus; species Triturus cristatus. Next base: position 80,561,062 of record NC_140581.1, read on the forward strand.
AATGCGTCGAATGCTTTTGTGTGTACATGGTCTGCTTGTTTCTGTGTGTATTTGAAGTACTGTGCCAATAGCAACCAAGTAGGAACAGTATGACAGTGAGAAGCTGCAAATATTGCAAGACAAGGAAACCTTAACATATTGTGTTAGGTCTTTATTTTGTGTAATGAGTTAACACGTTTTTTTGTTTATATTGATACTTTTCTCACATGTTTTGGTATGTCCTGCAACTGGCGTAGTACTCATTATTAATGCTGGTATTCCAAAATCTCTTTTATTCTGAGGCACACTGATAATTAGCGTGAATAGTGCTGTTGATGGCTTGAATGCATTGATTTAACCCCTTCCCCGCTCATGACGGAACCACTCCGTCATGAGCCACGGGTGCCGTGTGCTCATGACGGAGTGGTTCCGTCATGCTGCGGCCGTTGGCCGCCGCTCCGCCCACGCGGCGCTAATTCCCCGCCTGTGCGGGCGATCAGCGCAGTGGGCGGAGTCATGACGGAGCCACTCCGTCATGAGCACAGCTCAACCGTGACTCATGACGGAGTGGCTCCGTCATGAGCACAGCGCCACCGCGCTGCCCCCAAACCCCCCCAGCGCGGCGGCGGAATTCCTGCCGCAGCCAAGGGGTTAAAAGCTCCTTCTATTATGATTTAGGGCCTGCTCCTAGCAGGTATTTACACCACTCTATTATCATATGCAGCTGTTAATTTGCATATATGGGAAGTTTAAAGCTACTATCAAAGGAAATGCACGGGCAAAATGAATACCCTATAGAAATGTCCTAGTGTCATCATGTCTCGCCCCGCCTCTAACCCCGCCCACTAGTCACGCCCCTAGCTCAATTTAATGAGTACCTACACTTATTTTTTCCCATTTAAAGCACTGTGTACAGTCAATTAAATTACCACCGCGGGTCAGGCATTGAAGGGAATCCCGAAATCGGACTCATTCACTGGATACGGTAATCATGTTTGGAAGGCGTGCCAGCGCGTGGCCCTGAGAAAGAAAGGCGGGCTGGGTGCACTGAAGCATGGGGCAGGCGCCGCAGCTAAACTGGGAGAGGATTAGGCAGCAGCCTGCGAGGGAGCCAGGCCCGTGGAGCCGGCAGGGAGGTGGGGACGGGAGGCTGCACTTCTGGAGGCCGGGCCTTGAAAAGAGAGGCAATGGGGAGCATTGAGGCATGGGGCGGCACCCTAGGGTGGTACCACGCTCCCTGAGAGAGGGGGCAGCGCTGTGAGACTGCACACTACTAGTGAATGAACAGTAGTGGTACTCCAGCCCTGGCTCTTTACAAGAATGGAAGCCTGGGAGCACTGAAGCATGGGGCGGCACCCTAGGATGGAACCACGCTCCCTGAGAGAGGGGGCGGGGGCAGTGAGACTGCACACTACTAGTGCATGAACAGTAGTGGTACTCCAGCCCTGGCCCTTTACAAGAACGGAAGCCTGGGTGCACTGAAGCATGGGGCGGCACCCTAGGATGGAACCACGCTCCCTGAGAGAGGGGGCAGTGAGACTGCACACTACTAGTGCATGAACAGTAGTGGTACTCCAGCCCTGGCCCTTTACAAGAACGGAAGCTTGGGTGCACTGAAGCATGGGGCGGCACCCTAGGGTGGAACCACGCTCCCTGAGAGAAGGGGCAGGGAGACTGCACACTACCAGTGAATGAACAGTAGTGGTACTCCAGCCCTGGCCCTTTACAAGAACGGAAGCCTGGGTGCACTGAAGCATGGGGTGGCACCCTAGGATGGAACCACGCTCCCTGAGAGAGGGGGCGGGGGCAGTGAGACTGCACACTACTAGTGCATGAACAGTAGTGGTACTCTAGCCCTGGCCCTTTACAAGAACGGAAGCCTGGGAGCACTGAAGCATGGGGTGGCACCCTAGGATGGAACCACGCTCCCTGAGAGAGGGGGCAGTGAGACTGCACACTACTAGTGAATGAACAGTAGTAGTACTCCAGCCCTGGCCCTTTACAAGAACGGAAGCCTGGGAGCACTGAAGCATGGGGCGGCACCCTAGGGTGGAACCACGCTCCCTGAGAGAGGGGGAGGGGCAGTGAGACTGCACACTACTAGTGAATGAACAGTAGTGGTACTCCAGCCCTGGCCCTTGTACAGAACGGAAGCCTGGGTGCACTGAAGCATGGGGCGGCACCCTAGGATGGAACCACGCTCCCTGAGAGAGGGGGCGGGGGCAGTGAGACTGCACACTACTAGTGAATGAACAGTAGTGGTACTCTAGCCCTGGCCCTTTACAAGAATGGAAGCCTGGGTGCACTGAAGCATGGGGTGGCACCCTAGGGTGGAACCACGCTCCCTGAGAGAGGGGGAGGGGCAGTGAGACTGCACACTACTAGTGAATGAACAGTAGTGGTACTCCAGCCCTGGCCCTTGTACAGAACGGAAGCCTGGGTGCACTGAAGCATGGGGCGGCACCCTAGGGTGGAACCATGCTCCCTGAGAGAGGGGGCGGGGGCAGTGAGACTGCACACTACTAGTGAATGCCCCGATTACTTACCGGTAATCTTCATTACTCCGAGTATAGTCTTCCTCGCCACATGACTAACACAGTGAGCTTCAGCTCCACAACAGAACCCTCCAAAGCAAAAAAGTCAGCATCCCATGCCTCCCATCCCTTCCCAATATGGCCGACCCATTACACCCATGACCCCTATAAGAGGCGGGCCGGCCCAACCCAACAGCCTGAAACTACCAAGCACCACATGAAGCCGATAGCCAGACAGGGAGGGAGGGATGGGAACTCATGTGGCGAGGAAGACTATACTCGGAGTAATGAAGATTACCGGTAAGTAATCGGGGCATTACCTCCTCGTTAGTCTTCCTCGCCACATGACTAACACAGTGAGCACATACCAAAGCCCAACGGCTTCATGGAACTCACAAGAAACCAACAGACCAGAAGGGAATGCCCACGAACGAGGGCCAAACCCAACAGGCCAGAACGAGCGGAAGGACCACCCAGGGGAGAGGCAACCACGAGCAGGAAGAACCAGCCCGGGACCTAAAGACACCGGGAAGGACGGACAAAAACCCGGACCCCAGAGACACGAAGTGCCGGCAGGAACCATGCCGAAAGCAAAGGCCCAAACGGGACAGAGAAAAACTCCGGACCAGACCGCACGGAGCCAAAGGCCACAGAAAACAGAGCCCAGAGATCAAGCCGGCCAACACCGGCCAACGGACATCCCGAAAGAGGGCAACAAAAAACCCCCCTTAAAAAAGGGAAACCGAACGAACAGAGGGCAACCCCACCACAGCGACCCACCAAAAAAGGCACAGCAGAAAGGGAGAAGCCGAATGACAAACACAGCAACCCCGCAATGGAGAACACCACTCGCGAGTAGCAAGAAAGGAAAAGGGGCGCAGAAGAGAACAGAAGGGTAAAGAAACCCCAGTCACACAAAGGACCCCCCGGAAGGGACCGCGACCCCAAGGAGAGAACCCAGGCAGGAATAAGGGAACAAACAGACCCAGGAAGGTGACAGAATGACACCGAAGAGACCCGGCCACCAAGGGGACTCAACCAGGCCACCGCAGAAAGCGGAGAACCCACAAGACCACCCATGCACAGAAGGCAGGGAAAAGCCGCACCACGGACCGAGCCCGCCCCACACAGGGACCAAGCGAGTCGCCCAAACGAGCACCCACCAAAGGCGAGAAGGGCAGAGTGATCCAGAAATTCCGGCAGAAAAAGGAGGAGAAGGCCGAAGAGCCAACACCGGAGACCCAAAGGGAGCAAACAGCACCAAAGGGACCCAGAACAACACCGCCACACAGGCTGCCACAAACAGGGGCGAACCTAGCAAACACCCGGGAGCACAAGGCAGGGTCAGCAAGGCAGGGGAAAACCCCAGAGCCACCAAGGAACGGCAAACAGAAGCCAGACTGGAAAACACCCAGAGTGAAAACCACAGTACAAAAAAGCTCACGACAACCAATATGGGAAACGGAGAGCAGCGGCCTACAATGCAACAACCACAAACGGAGGAGCGGCAAAGGGGACACAACAGGAACAGCACCCGCGACCAAGAAACCGAACCCAGGCCCCTGTAGGAGACGCAGTAGTCCAAAGCAGCACCAATACCTCCCAGCCGTACCAGGACAGAAGCGGGAAGAGGCCGGGCAAACCGGACCAAGGAAGGACCAGAGGCACCGAGACCAACCGCAAGGAGAAAAAACAGCCAGGCAACAAGACTGCAAGGAACGGCACACGAAAACGCGTGGAAACAGAGTGTAGGGGACATGCGAAAAGCACCGAAACGTACCAGGCGGAGCACACCAGCCGCCGAAGCGAGCACCCAAAACACCATACGAGGAAGGCCCCAACCAAGTCAGACAACCTCATAAGAGAACGACAGTGTGCCAACACAGGACACAAAGACAGCATGCGCGTGACACGAACCCATGGCCAGCGAGAACCAAATGGAACGCCTCACGAACGTTGCGTGTCAACCTTGCGCAGGGGCCATGCCAATCTCCTCTGAATCGTACCAAATAAAGAAGAGTAAGAAAGAAATGCCAACTAATGCCCCCAAGACAGCGAGTGCGGGACACAAACCCATGTCCCGTGAGAGCCTCGATAACCAGAGGCACAAGACCTACCATCGAGCCCTAGCACCTGGTTGAGCCACAGCACCTGGCCCAACAGAAAAAGGGGGGCAAGAACCAACCGCCGAGACAGGGAGCACGAAGAGGAGGGAGCGGCACAGCCGCAGACCCGAACACGCCAGGGAGAGCCCAAAAAGGACCCCAAAGCCCACAGCACCCGGAAGACCCAGGCGGTCCCCCAACCTGGCACAAACCAGGCCCGACCCTGCACAACCGCAGAAAGCAGACCGGGCCATGCGAAACCAGGGCGGAAAGGCACGAAAGAACCGAGGGCACAGAGCGGGCACTGCCGGCAAGCCGAAAGCCAACCGAGCCCCGCGCCCCCTACAGACAGAGGAGGCCGAGGGACACACACGCACCCAGGCGCAACATTTGGAAAAATATAGAAGCCCACAGCCGCCCCCACAGAGAGGGGCAGCCAAACGCCAAAACCCAAACCCCAGAGCCCGCTAAAGCAGGGCCTCAAGCACAAGGCGGCGGTGAGAGGGGGGAGCGCAGGGCAGGACCGCGACGGCCAGCAGGAGGAGGAACCAGCAAGAGAACCCGACATAGCAGGGCCCCCACCCGGGATCCCCGAACCAACCGGGGCAGAGCAGTAGGAGTGGGAAGGCAACACAGCGCCAGCGCTCAGGAAGGATGACAGCGAAGCAAAAAGACAATCGCCTACAACCTCCATCGCCCGCATCCGAAGGGAAGGCAGGCGGCACAACCCACCCCCACACAGCCCTCCAAGAGGAAGAAACAGAGGCGCCTGAAGCGGACGCAACAGATGACCAAGCCACCAGGCCAACGGCACACAACAACGCACCCAACGGGGCGACAAGTCCCGTAAGGCACAGGAGCCAAGAGAGGTAAAAACAGAACCGGTGGAGGAAGAGTCAAGCACCCAGCCAGCACCCCCAACCACCAGGACAGAACACGCTTACCGGAAAAGTGCAGCAAAATAAAGCAGAGAAATGAAACTCCGCCAACTCACGACACCTCGACAGCGATCAGCAGGACTCGACCACAGAATGATCACAAAAAAGCGAGACGACCGGCGTCTCAGAGGAGGAAGGGTGGTCAGCTGACATCAAACACCTACCACAAAAGAAGAGTCAGAAAGAGAAGCCAACACATGCCACTCCGACAGCGAGTGCGTGACCCGAACCCTCGTCTTGTGAGAGCCCCGAAAACCAGAGGCACAAGAAACACCAGTGAGCCATAGCACCTGAATGAAAAAAAGAGGAAGAAAGGCAGCAGACGCACGACAATCCAAAGAATATTACGAATGTGTAAACATCAGTCCAGGACAGTGACCGTGTAGGACACTCACAGAACCAGGGAAGACGCAAAGCGCCCGTTCACCACTACAGGAATGCGGGCGCCGAAGAACAGATGTGTTGGTGAAACCCAACCCAATGGCACTATCGGACCGACCTCAGATAGATGAAAGGCTGAGCGGACCCGCCGGGAACCGAACCCGTGACCAAGAGGACGAACACAGGCTCCTGCAGCAGACGCATAAGTCCACTGAATCAACAGACCCCGGCAGAAGAAAGAATGAGACCAGGGAGAGCCGAACCAAACCCCGCCCCCGGGACAACGAGACGGCCCAGAGCGGGAAACAAGCCATCTCCAAACCAATACTATCGACCACAGTAAGAACTAAGAGCGATCGTGGATCCTGGCAAGCAGCTAAAACGAGTGTCTACTCACAGAGCCGCTGACACCAACAGCGTCCAGGGAGCAACGCCAACACGGAGTCCCGGAACAGCAACGGCATGGAGAGAAACCGAATGGCCCAAACCACGCTCAGACCGACCCTGAAAGGCAGCAGAGCGCTGTACATCAAACCAGTGGGGAAACACCAAGACACGAACCCCAAACCGTAAGCAAGACCCCCCAGCCCCCGCCCGACATGGCCCCTGGACGGGAAAGCGGGAGGAAGCAGCCAGCACACAACGGGGCCGTAAAATCGGAACAGGTGGTGGGACGCCACGTTGCAGCCCCGGAGGGGTGTCCCGGGAAAACCAGCCCCTCCGCACCAAAGACAAATGACACAGCAAAGAAGTAACAGCCATTGGCGTGAATCGCTGGGAAACCGAAACCCCCGCCAGTATCAGTGACCCGGGGGAGGAAGCAGAGAAGAACGAGGGAGCTATGCCAAACCCCGCCCCCGGAAAAGCGAGCAGGAAAGTGACCGAAACCCGGCAAGGGGAGCTCAATCAGGAAGGACCCGGGCAGAGCGACGCCGAGACCAACCACACCCCCAAAACCGGAGAAAACACCCGCAAGGCAGGTAAGTCAGGTTCCCCAGCCGCCACCCGCCACAGCACCCGAAGAGGAAGGCGGGTGGCGGCGCAAGCAAACACGGAAGCGGCGGACCCGGGGAGAAACCCCGTAGAGACGCCACACGCCCCCGCGCTGAAGCGGGAGGCGGAATGACACAGCCAGAGTCCGGCGGGATGGGAAAACCCCCCGGACATCGCCGTCAGGAGAGCCGCCGCCTCCCCCAACGCCACGAGGGGCAGGCGAATACGCGGCTCGGGCAGGGGGCGACAACAGGGACAGAGAAATGCAAAGCACCCGCCCGCAACTCTTGCAAGTAACTGCTGCCGCCCGCAGAATACAAACGAAAGGCGGGCGGCGAAGGGAATGCCACAAACAAGGGAACCGGAAAGACCGGGCCCCACGCAAACCACCCCCTTACCTGAAAACCCACGGCTCGCTAAGGCAGAGCCTCACCGGCACCAGCACAGCAACCGACACACACACCGGGGGTAACAAGTAGGGGATTCAAAACAAGGTCCATGCCCCTAGGGTCCGCTAGAGCAGGACCTCCAACCCTGGACCCACGCACCTGCTACAGCAGGCACCACTCACCTGATGCGCTCTGGAGAGAGTGCAGAACAAAAAAAACAGGCTGTTGGGTTGGGCCGGCCCGCCTCTTATAGGAGTCATGGGTCGGCCATATTGGGAAGGGATGGGAGGCATGGGATGCTGACTTTTTTGCTTTGGAGGGTTCTGTTGTGGAGCTGAAGCTCACTGTGTTAGTCATGTGGCGAGGAAGACTAACGAGGAGGTAATGAACAGTAGTGGTACTCCAGCCCTGGCCCTTTACAAGAACGGAAGCCTGGGAGCACTGTAGCATGGGGCGGCACCCTAGGATAGAACCACGCTTCCTGAGAGAGGGGGAGGGGCAGTGAGACTGCACACTACTAGTGCATGAACACAAGTGGTACTCCAGCCCTGGCCCATTACAAGAACGGAAGCCTGGGTGCACTGAAGCATGGGGCGGCACCCTAGGGTGGAACCACGCTCCCTGAGAGAAGGGGCAGGGAGACTGCACATTACTAGTGCATGAACAGTAGTGGTACTCCAGTCCTGGCCCTTGTACAGAACAAGTACCAAGAGATGCGGGCACGAGCACCGAGAGATGCGGGCACGAGCACCGAGAGATGCGGGCACGAGCACCGAGAGAAGCGCGCACAATTATTTAGAGATGCACGCACGAGTACCGAGAGATGCGACGAGCACGGACTGACCCCGAGGAGTACTGCGCGGTTTTATAGGAGTATGCGGAGGAGGTGGTGCGGGGCAGAGGTGGTGCGGGGCAGAGGTGGTGCGGGGCAGCAGCGGAACGGCGTACGCTTCTCCGCTGCCCGCGTTCACTTTCTCAGAAGTCATCAGTGTGTAAGGGAGAGCGTCAGTCACTCCCTCCCACACACTGACGCCTCCAGCCCTCCGTGACTCATTCCACCGACGGATGCAGCCGCACAGCACCGCTCGGTGAGCACACGTGTGTCCTTCTCAGGTGGGCGCCTAAACTCCCTGCAGAGCCCATCACTCACCGAGGAGCTACATTACTGCATTCACCCCGCCTCGGCCTCTCCCTGTAGGGCCCCTCCTGCGGCCGCACCGATCCTGGGGCAGGTGGACACCCCTCGGCGAGTACAGGCTGCGAGGTACCGAGGGCTCCTGGGCAGCCGAGCAGGGACAGCACTAGTGCCGTGGGGCCCTCTCCGCAGCTTACACACAGGCCGTGGAAAATGTACGGTTAGCCGGAGATTCAACTAGTGTGCGTCCAGTAAACAGGTGCATCCAAAGGGTGGCGAGCCAACAGACTTACAGCGAGAGCCGAGCCAAGAGCCCGGGACGAGCCGAGCTCGGCACACGTCGGCTATGCAAATCACACCGAAACCATCACGTAAAATATGATAAACCGCTTCAAAATTTAAGAAAATGTATTTCCTTAACCGGTGAAACTTTTACATTAATAAATCGCATTCGGGCCAGGACCACTGGAGTTATGCGGCACGGGAGGGTCAAATTATAAGCCGGGCTGAGTAAATTATGCAGCCAGAAAAGTCAAATTATGCGGTGAAGTGCGCCATATTACTTCATTATGTTGTCATTTTGGCACGTATTAACACTGTCTGGACATCGGTTGCACCCCATTAGTATCAGTTAACACCCAAACAGAGTGATCAGCAGCAGAAAGGGAGCCAGTCAACCCTGACAAAGGGCCTTCCGCGGGGGCACGCGCCGCTGCACTGCTGCGAACTTTAGAAACAAACACCTTTTGGGGGGTAAGTTCCACATCATTCTAGTGGCCCCAATTATAGCACTGCACTGGGTTCTTATTAAAAGTGATCGTTTTTAAACATGAATCATTAATGAACAAAGGCGGCAAAACAGTTGTCACATGAACACTGTACACGACGCGGGTTAGTAGAGCGGAATTGTAGTCTATTGAATCAAGTACATTAGGTTTTTGTACAACTGGTATTCTGAACTCACATATTTGAAAGTGTTTTCCTACGCATTAATGGAGAAAAAGGATTGGTGCCATAAAATATTTGTCTAAGATCACACAATTTAAGAGGGGAAGCTGTGATTCATCCAGGATTTCTGGTTTCGCTTTGTAGAAATCAGCCAGGACATGGAGATCTATTTTTCTTTCTTTAGGTAAAGGCTTTGTCTTTACCTCTTTGTGCATTTTTGCGAAATGTTTATAGTGTGAACTGGAACCCAAAGGTGTTGGGGCGCTTTTCATGAACGTTCGGTGCATTACAGAAGGTCACGTTCATTGTTTACGAGACACGTTAGTGTGTCGGGTGTCGTGTGTAGGTGTGTCGCGAGACACGGTCTAGGCATCATGCGCATGCTACAGATGCATGACCTGTTCCTGCGGCGGGCGGGCAGCCGTGGTTGGATGTGGAGCATCGCTGCTGCTGCCCCCCTGCAGGCCCGTTGAAGCATCCGGCTGCGGCAAGACTGCGGCACCCACAGCCGGCGGCTCCGGCAGTCCGGGCTTGTTGCCGCCACCCCCCGCAGACCACTGCCAGGATTGTCCTGGTGGCTGTGAATGCCAGTGACATCGCAGGGCGGCAAGGCCCATGATCCAGCCCTCTGTGAGCCAGTCCTCCCCGTGCCCACCGCACCCTCCGTCAGCCCTCAAGCTTCTGAAAGCCATGCACCCCCCCCCCCCCCCCCTAGGCCTTAAATGGAATCTAGGTATGTCAAGAGGGCGCGGATTACTGAAGGCGGGGTCTTCTCACGAACCAGGAGAAAGTGTGGAAAGATATACAGGGCTAGAAATGAACATTTCCGGTGGCAGACTCATGCGTAAGCAGCAGGTTCCGCCCAAACTCATACATACATACACACACATACATACATACATAATGTTGTTAACTGACGACCCAAGGAAACTACTTTTAGCCTCCCGGATACTTCCCAGCCACCGTAAACCCATGAAAGCAGCATTGATTGTGTTGCAAACGAATACGAAAAGTGCAGTACAAACATGCAGAGAAGTGCTGTGCGGAAGAGTAAGGAAGGGGGTACCTCTGTGCGGGGGAGGTAGTCCGGGTCCGCAGGAATCCTGGCGATCATCTCACACAGGATGATTCCGAATGCGAAGACATCCGCCTGGTGACGACAAACCGAGGGTCAGTACGACATGCACAGTATGGACCAGCGCTTTCAATGGGGACAAAGAGGTGCAGGTGCTCATTACAATGAGCTAGAGGTGTGATGAGGGGGCGGGGCTAAGGGCGAGACATGATGAAACTTAACAGCTTCTATATTAGTTGCAGCACACACCAAAACACATGAGAAATGTGTTTATATAAACAAAGCAGGTTAACTCATTACACAAAATGAAAGAGAAATGCGATAACATGTTAACATTTCCTTTTGTTACAATAGTTGCACCTTCTTAATGTCATACTGGTAGTTGCTGGTTGGCACAATACTATATATTATTGAGCACGCGAGTAGAAAGAGACTGAAAATACCCCCACGTCGCACCGAAGCTCTTATGGCACCGCGCAAATGAAACAACTCATCATGACCCTCCCAGAAGATATCTCTTGTCTCTTCCATCAATCTATCCATTCATCCTTTCATTTACCTGCTGATGTCCACCATTTAACCTTTACCTTCTATTGTTTATTCAGTGTTTCATCATTCAGTTTTTCACCATTCCGTCTATCCACCCTTCATATCTAAACCTATCCATCCATCTCCAAACCTATCCATTCCTCCTTTCACTCATCCATCAATCCCTACGCTCATCCATCAACCCTTTCACTCCTTTATGCCATCCACCCTTTCACTCAATCATTTTCACTCATCCATCACCCACCCTTTCATCCATCCTCCCTACCTTTCATTCATCCATCCAATCTTTCACTTATCCACCCATCATCCACTCTTTTATCCAATAATCCACCTTCTTTCACCATGCATGCTTTCACTCATCCATCTATCTATCTATTCATCCACCCTTGCTCACTCATCCATCCACTCACCCATCAACCCACCAACCCTCCCTTTTACGTTATTTATGAATCTTTGTCACCGATCAGACATGTACAAACAAAGTGCCACACTTTCTTTAAAATACCTCCTGAGAGGGTCTTGATTCTCTCTTTCTCTTTTCTCTTACAAAAACAGGCATCCAAAAGCAGGCGTACACACAAACATAAGCAGACATACAAAAGACTCTGGTATGATGAAAGCCATGTTATACTCTTCACCTTTGCCACCAGGGCCGGACTGGCCATAGCCTGATGGCCACTGCCAGGGGACTGACATGATTCCCGTGTTTGCACAAATGCCCAGGATAGTGTAAATGTGATTGACAGTGTAAAGAGGACGTTCTCCCACAAGGAAAATCGCACCCTCCCGGCACTCCGCTGTAGCTTTCTTCATAATTCTTTCAATCACAGTTTTGGCCAATTTGTATTATATTCTGTTACAAATTTCATTTAAATCATCCTGTGGTTATGCAGCACTAATGTGGACTTCACATTGTACTTCGCATACATCTTCACATTGCTTTAGCACAACCCCCAGCCTTAATGTCACAATCACGCCTTCAAGTTCCTGACCACGTGGAATGATGTTCAGAATACGAGCGGCTCAGCAGCCCCAAGGGTGACCGAAGAAAAATAACGGGTGTCTGGCACAAGAATGTGTCTGCTTAAATGTGACGCCGAACTTAAATAAGTGCTCGTGACATAGATCAGAATCCAAGTGAATGAGAACCCGGTGCAACCCGGAATTTAATAAAGCGAACTCCGCTTCACCTAAAATAGAAGAGTCCGCAATGCCGGGACGTGGGGTCAATTACATGGAATAAAAGAACGGGTAACGTGACGAAGAATTGAAAGGAAACACCCTAAACATAAGGACAGGGACAGCTTCATGCATTAACCCCTTCAGTGCCACGCCCTTTCCCCCTCCTGTGCCGGGCGTTGCATTAGTGGGTGGGGTTCATGACGAGATAGTCTCGTCATGGGCACAGAAGAGGTTAAGTTGGTTTATACTTGGAGTGCGATCGCAACCTTCGTGTTTGCAATGTGATTGACAGCGCAGGGCCTGAACGGACAGCGTGGTGGCGAGCACCGGACATTATTCACATGAGCCCTGCTGAATAGCTCCGCTGGGGCTCAGATCGGGTCTACAGAAGCGGCGCCTTGGCCTCCAGAGACACGTTCACTCCATCGCAGCCAGCGAGCCTACCTCTTCATGAGTACCGGTACTCTCAAGGGCTGTAGAGAAGTGCCGGGACTCAGTGATAATTCGAAGAAGTGCCGGTGAGTACCGGCCCATTTAAAGCACCATTTACTGGACTGTAAGACGCACTCACTTCGATTCCTACATCTATGCCGCACTAGAAGAGGCCGACGACAGTGCAAGCACGCGCGTCACTTCCTGCAATGCACAGACTGTCGCCGACAGACCTATTGTGTGCGGCTTCTAATAGAAGATTGTGCGGCTGAAGGAGAGCGCTTCCAGACTGAGCCCCGCTGTATATATTGGCGGGAATCATTCATGATGGAGTATGCTTCCCGCCAATACAACGGTCTGCGGCTGACCTTTGATGTGACCATGGCCCTCTGCCATGGCTATACCCCACCCCCCTCACCATGGTTGGCCTCTATGAACGCCAGGAAAACCCTGGGGAAGGGGCAGTGACGTGCCTAACGCCCCCCTCACCTTGGGCGGTAACTACCATGCTGAAGCAGGGGACTGTGTGTGTCTTTTTCTTTTCAACAATGCAAAGTTCCGAACCATTCACGGACCCGCCCTGACGGCAGTTCCTGTAACTGGGAGAAACGTCCGCCGGGTTGGCGGACATTTCTCCATTTGGCAGGCGGGTACCCCGCCACCCTATCAGAGTCCCACCAGCCCCACACATCAGACCCTTGGCTCCTCAATGCAAAGAAAGGAGCCCGTCCCCAAGCTCAAAAGTGAGGCTCTTCCACTCTCGCTCTACACGTCTATTTGTGCGGAGTTTTGAGATTAACCGCATCAGCGTCTACAGCTCAATGATGCACGAACAGGTTATAGATTCATTCAGCGCAGGATCAATGTTTTCTGTTCTCACCAATGATGTCTTCGTGCTAAATTCCATCTGTTTAATTTATTTATTTTTCCAAGAAACAGTGCTTCATCCCCCAAGGTCAGCACCACGTCTTCCAGTGGGAACTTGATATCACAGCGCACATGCCCTGCTCACTCATCCCCTCAGCACCAACACAGCGACGCCGAACAGACTCCCGTATTCTCGCTGCGTGCTCCCTTCTCGCTGCTATGCTCTCTTCTCGCTGCATGCTCTCTTCTCGCTGCATGCTCTCTTCTCGCTGCATGCTCTCTTCTCGCTGCATGCTCTCTCCTCGCTGCATGCTCTCTCCTCGCCGCATGCTCTCTCCTCGCCGCATGCTCTCTTCTCCCTGCATGGCATGCTCTCTTCTCGCCGCATGCTCTCTCCTCGCCGCATGCTCTCTCCTCGCCGCATGCTCTCTCCTCGCCGCATGCTCTCTCCTCGCCGCATGCTCTCTTCTCGTTGCTGTGCCGTGTTATCGCTGCATGCTACCTTCACGCTGCTGTGCCGTGTTCTCGCTGCATGCTCTCTTCTCGCTGCATGCTCTCTTCTCGTTGCTGTGCTGAGTTCTCGCTTCATGCTCTCTTCTCCCTGCATGCTCTCTTCTCCCTGCATGCTCTCTTCTTGCTGCTGTGCCATGTTCTCGCTGTTGTGCCGTGTTTTCGCAGCATGCTCTCTTCTCGCTGCTGTGCCGTGTTCTCGCTGCATGCTACCTTCACGCTGCTGTGCCATGTTCTCGCTGCATGCTCTCTTCTCGCTGCATGCTCTCTTCTCGCTGCATGCTCTCTTCTCGCTGCATGCTCTCTTCTCGCTGCTGTGCCGTGTTCTCGCTGCATGCTACCTTCACGCTGCTGTGCCATGTTCTCGCTGCATGCTCTCTTCTCGCTGCATGCTCTCTTCTCGCTGCATGCTCTCTTCTCGCTGCATGCTCTCTTCTCGCTGTTGTGCCACTGCAGATGTCATCAGCCCAGGACATGCAGTGGAAAAGGGCGTCACGAGCAGCAGGTTGCGGATAATTCACCAGTTAAGCACTGAAATGATTGAATCGATCCTAAGCTTTTGTAGCATCCCATAGCAGAGGCTAGAACATGGCTGGGTCATTTTGGGCCGTCTATGTCTACTGTATGAAACCGGATTATTTGAGGACACTAAATGAACCCCTGCTCACCCCCCTGATAGATGTAGCACAGGGGGAAGGTCTCACCGGAGTCGGATCAGCGTTCCGCGTGGTCTCGCTCAAGCAGTTTATTTTCGCAGGAAAAGCTTCGGGGTGGGGGTGTGGGAGTCAAATGTTCTCACCCGGGCTGGTGTCGCCTTACTCACATACTGTCACAGCGCCTTCACCCGGTGGAGATGTCCAACTTGGGACTCAGTCTGTGAAACCGGGGGCGGGGCGGGGCGGGAGGCTGTCTGTGAAACCGGGGGCGGGGCGGGGCGGGAGGCTGTCTGTGAAACCGGGGGCGGGGCGGGGCGGGAGGCTGTCTGTGAAACCGGGGGCGGGGCGGGGCGGGAGGCTGTCTGTGAAACCGGGGGCGGGGCGGGGCGGGAGGCTGTCTGTGAAACCGGGGGCGGGGCGGGGCGGGAGGCTGTCTGTGAAACCGGGGGCGGGGCGGGGCGGGAGGCTGTCTGTGAAACCGGGGGCGGGGCGGGGCGGGAGGCTGTCTGTGAAACCGGGGGCGGGGCGGGGCGGGAGGCTGTCTGTGAAACCGGGGGCGGGGCGGGGCGGGAGGCTGTCTGTGAAACCGGGGGCGGGGCGGGGCGGGAGGCTGTCTGTGAAACCGGGGGCGGGGCGGGGCGGGAGGCTGTCTGTGAAACCGGGGGCGGGGCGGGGCGGGAGGCTGTCTGTGAAACCGGGGGCGGGGCGGGGCGGGAGGCTGTCTGTGAAACCGGGGGCGGGGCGGGAGGCTGTCTGTGAAACCGGGGGCGGGGCGGGAGGCTGTCTGTGAAACCGGGGGCGGGGCGGGGCGGGAGGCTGTCTGTGAAACCGGGGGCGGGGCGGGGCGGGAGGCTGTCTGTGAAACCGAGGGCGGGGCGGGAGGCTGTCTGTGAAACCGAGGGCGGGGCGGGAGGCTGTCTGTGAAACCGAGGGCGGGGCGGGAGGCTGTCTGTGAAACCGAGGGCGGGGCGGGAGGCTGTCTGTGAAACCGAGGGCGGGGCGGGAGGCTGTCTGTGAAACCGAGGGCGGGGCGGGAGGCTGTCTGTGAAACCGAGGGCGGGGCGGGAGGCTGTCTGTGAAACCGAGGGCGGGGCGGGAGGCTGTCTGTGAAACCGAGGGCGGGGCGGGAGGCTGTCTGTGAAACCGAGGGCGGGGCGGGAGGCTGTCTGTGAAACCGAGGGCGGGGCGGGAGGCTGTCTGTGAAACCGAGGGCGGGGCGGGAGGCTGTCTGTGAAACCGAGGGCGGGGCGGGAGGCTGTCTGTGAAACCGAGGGCGGGGCGGGAGGCTGTCTGTGAAACCGAGGGCGGGGCGGGAGGCTGTCTGTGAAACCGAGGGCGGGGCGGGAGGCTGTCTGTGAAACCGAGGGCGGGGCGGGAGGCTGTCTGTGAAACCGAGGGCGGGGCGGGAGGCTGTCTGTGAAACCGAGGGCGGGGCGGGAGGCTGTCTGTGAAACCGAGGGCGGGGCGGGAGGCTGTCTGTGAAACCGAGGGCGGGGCGGGAGGCTGTCTGTGAAACCGAGGGCGGGGCGGGAGGCTGTCTGTGAAACCGAGGGCGGGGCGGGAGGCTGTCTGTGAAACCGAGGGCGGGGCGGGAGGCTGTCTGTGAAACCGAGGGCGGGGCGGGAGGCTGTCTGTGAAACCGAGGGCGGGGCGGGAGGCTGTCTGTGAAACCGAGGGCGGGGCGGGAGGCTGTCTGTGAAACCGAGGGCGGGGCGGGAGGCTGTCTGTGAAACCGAGGGCGGGGCGGGAGGCTGTCTGTGAAACCGAGGGCGGGGCGGGAGGCTGTCTGTGAAACCGAGGGCGGGGCGGGAGGCTGTCTGTGAAACCGAGGGCGGGGCGGGAGGCTGTCTGTGAAACCGAGGGCGGGGCGGGAGGCTGTCTGTGAAACCGAGGGCGGGGCGGGAGGCTGTCTGTGAAACCGAGGGCGGGGCGGGAGGCTGTCTGTGAAACCGAGGGCGGGGCGGGAGGCTGTCTGTGAAACCGAGGGCGGGGCGGGAGGCTGTCTGTGAAACCGAGGGCGGGGCGGGAGGCTGTCTGTGAAACCGAGGGCGGGGCGGGAGGCTGTCTGTGAAACCGAGGGCGGGGCGGGAGGCTGTCTGTGAAACCGAGGGCGGGGCGGGAGGCTGTCTGTGAAACCGAGGGCGGGGCGGGAGGCTGTCTGTGAAACCGAGGGCGGGGCGGGAGGCTGTCTGTGAAACCGAGGGCGGGGCGGGAGGCTGTCTGTGAAACCGAGGGCGGGGCGGGAGGCTGTCTGTGAAACCGAGGGCGGGGCGGGAGGCTGTCTGTGAAGGCGGGGCGGGAGGCTGTCTGTGAAACCCGGGGCGGGAGGCTGTCTGTGAAACCGAGGGCGGGGCGGGAGGCTGTCTGTGAAACCCGGGGCGGGAGGCTGTCTGTGAAACCGAGGGCGGGGCGGGAGGCTGTCTGTGAAACCGAGGGCGGGGCGGGAGGCTGTCTGTGAAACCGGGGGCGGGGCGGGAGGCTGTCTGTGAAACCGAGGGCGGGGCGGGGGGCTGTCTGTGAAACCGAGGGCGGGGCGGGGGGCTGTCTGTGAAACCGAGGGCGGGGCGGGGCGGGAGGCTGTCTGTGAAACCGAGGGCGGGGCGGGGGGCTGTCTGTGAAACCGAGGGCGGGGCGGGGCGGGAGGCTGTCTGTGAAACCGAGGGCGGGGCGGGGCGGGAGGCTGTCTGTGAAACCGAGGGCGGGGCGGGAGGCTGTCTGTGAAACCGAGGGCGGGGCGGGGCGGGAGGCTGTCTGTGAAACCGAGGGCGGGGCGGGGCGGGAGGCTGTCTGTGAAACCGAGGGCGGGGCGGGGCGGGAGGCTGTCTGTGAAACCGAGGGCGGGGCGGGGCGGGAGGCTGTCTGTGAAACCGAGGGCGGGGCGGGAGGCTGTCTGTGAAACCGAGGGCGGGGCGGGGCGGGAGGCTGTCTGTGAAACCGAGGGCGGGGCGGGGCGGGAGGCTGTCTGTGAAACCGAGGGCGGGGCGGGGCGGGAGGCTGTCTGTGAAACCGAGGGCGGGGCGGGAGGCTGTCTGTGAAACCGAGGGCGGGGCGGGAGGCTGTCTGTGAAACCGAGGGCGGGGCGGGAGGCTGTCTGTGAAACCGGGGGCGGGGCGGGGGGCTGTCTGTGAAACCGAGGGCGGGGCGGGGGGCTGTCTGTGAAACCGAGGGCGGGGCGGGGCGGGAGGCTGTCTGTGAAACCGGGGCGGGAGGCTGTCTGTGAAACCGAGGGCGGGGCGGGGGGCTGTCTGTGAAACCGAGGGCGGGGCGGGGGGGCTGTCTGTGAAACCGAGGGCGGGGCGGGGGGCTGTCTGTGAAACCGAGGGCGGGGCGGGGGGCTGTCTGTGAAACCGAGGGCGGGGCGGGGGGCTGTCTGTGAAACCGAGGGCGGGGCGGGGGGCTGTCTGTGAAACCGAGGGCGGGGCGGGAGGCTGTCTGTGAAACCGAGGGCGGGGCGGGAGGCTGTCTGTGAAACCGAGGGCGGGGCGGGAGGCTGTCTGTGAAACCGGGGGCGGGGCGGGGCGGGAGGCTGTCTGTGAAACCCGGGGCGGGGCGGGGCGGGAGGCTGTCTGTGAAACCCGGGGCGGGGCGGGGCGGGAGGCTGTCTGTGAAACCCGGGGCGGGGCGGGGCGGGAGGCTGTCTGTGAAACCCGGGGCGGGGCGGGGCGGGAGGCTGTCTGTGAAACCCGGGGCGGGGCGGGGCGGGAGGCTGTCTGTGAAACCCGGGGCGGGGCGGGGCGGGAGGCTGTCTGTGAAACCCGGGGCGGGGCGGGGCGGGAGGCTGTCTGTGAAACCCGGGGCGGGGCGGGGCGGGAGGCTGTCTGTGAAACCCGGGGCGGGGCGGGGCGGGAGGCTGTCTGTGAAACCCGGGGCGGGGCGGGGCGGGAGGCTGTCTGTGAAACCGAGGGCGGGGGGCTGTCTGTGAAACCGAGGGCGGGGCGGGGGGCTGTCTGTGAAACCGAGGGCGGGGCGGGGGGCTGTCTGTGAAACCGAGGGCGGGGCGGGGGGCTGTCTGTGAAACCGAGGGCGGGGCGGGGGGCTGTCTGTGAAACCGAGGGCGGGGCGGGGGGCTGTCTGTGAAACCGAGGGCGGGGCGGGGGGCTGTCTGTGAAACCGAGGGCGGGGCGGGGGGCTGTCTGTGAAACCGAGGGCGGGGCGGGGGGCTGTCTGTGAAACCGAGGGCGGGGGGCTGTCTGTGAAACCGAGGGCGGGGCGGGGGGCTGTCTGTGAAACCGAGGGCGGGGCGGGGGGCTGTCTGTGAAACCGAGGGCGGGGGGCTGTCTGTGAAACCGGGGGCGGGGGGCTGTCTGTGAAACCGAGGGCGGGGCGGGAGGCTGTCTGTGAAACCGAGGGCGGGGCGGGAGGCTGTCTGTGAAACCGAGGGCGGGGCGGGAGGCTGTCTGTGAAACCGGGGGCGGGAGGCTGTCTGTGAAACCGGGGGCGGGGGGCTGTCTGTGAAACCGGGGGCGGGGGGCTGTCTGTGAAACCGAGGGCGGGGCGGGGGGCTGTCTGTGAAACCGAGGGCGGGGCGGGGCGGGAGGCTGTCTGTGAAACCGAGGGCGGGGCGGGAGGCTGTCTGTGAAACCGAGCGCGGGGCGGGGCGGGAGGCTGTCTGTGAAACCGAGCGCGGGGCGGGGCGGGAGGCTGTCTGTGAAACCGAGCGCGGGGCGGGGCGGGAGGCTGTCTGTGAAACCGAGCGCGGGGCGGGGCGGGAGGCTGTCTGTGAAACCGAGCGCGGGGCGGGGCGGGAGGCTGTCTGTGAAACCGAGCGCGGGGCGGGGCGGGAGGCTGTCTGTGAAACCGAGCGCGGGGCGGGGCGGGAGGCTGTCTGTGAAACCGAGCGCGGGGCGGGGCGGGAGGCTGTCTGTGAAACCGAGCGCGGGGCGGGGCGGGAGGCTGTCTGTGAAACCGAGCGCGGGGCGGGGCGGGAGGCTGTCTGTGAAACCGAGCGCGGGGCGGGGCGGGAGGCTGTCTGTGAAACCGAGCACGGGGCGGGGCGGGAGGCTGTCTGTGAAACCGAGCACGGGGCGGGGCGGGAGGCTGTCTGTGAAACCGAGCACGGGGCGGGGCGGGAGGCTGTCTGTGAAACCGAGCACGGGGCGGGGCGGGAGGCTGTCTGTGAAACCGAGCACGGGGCGGGGCGGGAGGCTGTCTGTGAAACCGAGCACGGGGCGGGGCGGGAGGCTGTCTGTGAAACCGAGCACGGGGCGGGGCGGGAGGCTGTCTGTGAAACCGAGCACGGGGCGGGGCGGGAGGCTGTCTGTGAAACCGAGCACGGGGCGGGGCGGGAGGCTGTCTGTGAAACCGAGCACGGGGCGGGGCGGGAGGCTGTCTGTGAAACCGAGCACGGGGCGGGGCGGGAGGCTGTCTGTGAAACCGAGCACGGGGCGGGGCGGGAGGCTGTCTGTGAAACCGAGCACGGGGCGGGGCGGGAGGCTGTCTGTGAAACCGAGCACGGGGCGGGGCGGGAGGCTGTCTGTGAAACCGAGCACGGGGCGGGGCGGGAGGCTGTCTGTGAAACCGAGCACGGGGCGGGGCGGGAGGCTGTCTGTGAAACCGAGCACGGGGCGGGGCGGGAGGCTGTCTGTGAAACCGAGCACGGGGCGGGGCGGGAGGCTGTCTGTGAAACCGAGCACGGGGCGGGGCGGGAGGCTGTCTGTGAAACCGAGCACGGGGCGGGGCGGGAGGCTGTCTGTGAAACCGAGCACGGGGCGGGGCGGGAGGCTGTCTGTGAAACCGAGCACGGGGCGGGGCGGGAGGCTGTCTGTGAAACCGAGCACGGGGCGGGGCGGGAGGCTGTCTGTGAAACCGAGCACGGGGCGGGGCGGGAGGCTGTCTGTGAAACCGAGCACGGGGCGGGGCGGGAGGCTGTCTGTGAAACCGAGCACGGGGCGGGGCGGGAGGCTGTCTGTGAAACCGAGCACGGGGCGGGGCGGGAGGCTGTCTGTGAAACCGAGCACGGGGCGGGGCGGGAGGCTGTCTGTGAAACCGAGCACGGGGCGGGGCGGGAGGCTGTCTGTGAAACCGAGCACGGGGCGGGGCGGGAGGCTGTCTGTGAAACCGAGCACGGGGCGGGGCGGGAGGCTGTCTGTGAAACCGAGCACGGGGCGGGGCGGGAGGCTGTCTGTGAAACCGAGCACGGGGCGGGGCGGGAGGCTGTCTGTGAAACCGAGCACGGGGCGGGGCGGGAGGCTGTCTGTGAAACCGAGCACGGGGCGGGGCGGGAGGCTGTCTGTGAAACCGAGCACGGGGCGGGGCGGGAGGCTGTCTGTGAAACCGAGCACGGGGCGGGGCGGGAGGCTGTCTGTGAAACCGAGCACGGGGCGGGGCGGGAGGCTGTCTGTGAAACCGAGCACGGGGCGGGGCGGGAGGCTGTCTGTGAAACCGAGCACGGGGCGGGGCGGGAGGCTGTCTGTGAAACCGAGCACGGGGCGGGGCGGGAGGCTGTCTGTGAAACCGAGCACGGGGCGGGGCGGGAGGCTGTCTGTGAAACCGAGCACGGGGCGGGGCGGGAGGCTGTCTGTGAAACCGAGCACGGGGCGGGGCGGGAGGCTGTCTGTGAAACCGAGCACGGGGCGGGGCGGGAGGCTGTCTGTGAAACCGAGCACGGGGCGGGGCGGGAGGCTGTCTGTGAAACCGAGCACGGGGCGGGGCGGGAGGCTGTCTGTGAAACCGAGCACGGGGCGGGGCGGGAGGCTGTCTGTGAAACCGAGCACGGGGCGGGGCGGGAGGCTGTCTGTGAAACCGAGCACGGGGCGGGGCGGGAGGCTGTCTGTGAAACCGAGCACGGGGCGGGGCGGGAGGCTGTCTGTGAAACCGAGCACGGGGCGGGGCGGGAGGCTGTCTGTGAAACCGAGCACGGGGCGGGGCGGGAGGCTGTCTGTGAAACCGAGCACGGGGCGGGGCGGGAGGCTGTCTGTGAAACCGAGCACGGGGCGGGGCGGGAGGCTGTCTGTGAAACCGAGCACGGGGCGGGGCGGGAGGCTGTCTGTGAAACCGAGCACGGGGCGGGGCGGGAGGCTGTCTGTGAAACCGAGCACGGGGCGGGGCGGGAGGCTGTCTGTGAAACCGAGCACGGGGCGGGGCGGGAGGCTGTCTGTGAAACCGAGCACGGGGCGGGGCGGGAGGCTGTCTGTGAAACCGAGCACGGGGCGGGGCGGGAGGCTGTCTGTGAAACCGAGCACGGGGCGGGGCGGGAGGCTGTCTGTGAAACCGAGCACGGGGCGGGGCGGGAGGCTGTCTGTGAAACCGAGCACGGGGCGGGGCGGGAGGCTGTCTGTGAAACCGAGCACGGGGCGGGGCGGGAGGCTGTCTGTGAAACCGAGCACGGGGCGGGGCGGGAGGCTGTCTGTGAAACCGAGCACGGGGCGGGGCGGGAGGCTGTCTGTGAAACCGAGCACGGGGCGGGGCGGGAGGCTGTCTGTGAAACCGAGCACGGGGCGGGGCGGGAGGCTGTCTGTGAAACCGAGCACGGGGCGGGGCGGGAGGCTGTCTGTGAAACCGAGCACGGGGCGGGGCGGGAGGCTGTCTGTGAAACCGAGCACGGGGCGGGGCGGGAGGCTGTCTGTGAAACCGAGCACGGGGCGGGGCGGGAGGCTGTCTGTGAAACCGAGCACGGGGCGGGGCGGGAGGCTGTCTGTGAAACCGAGCACGGGGCGGGGCGGGAGGCTGTCTGTGAAACCGAGCACGGGGCGGGGCGGGAGGCTGTCTGTGAAACCGAGCACGGGGCGGGGCGGGAGGCTGTCTGTGAAACCGAGCACGGGGCGGGGCGGGAGGCTGTCTGTGAAACCGAGCACGGGGCGGGGCGGGAGGCTGTCTGTGAAACCGAGCACGGGGCGGGGCGGGAGGCTGTCTGTGAAACCGAGCACGGGGCGGGGCGGGAGGCTGTCTGTGAAACCGAGCACGGGGCGGGGCGGGAGGCTGTCTGTGAAACCGAGCACGGGGCGGGGCGGGAGGCTGTCTGTGAAACCGAGCACGGGGCGGGGCGGGAGGCTGTCTGTGAAACCGAGCACGGGGCGGGGCGGGAGGCTGTCTGTGAAACCGAGCACGGGGCGGGGCGGGAGGCTGTCTGTGAAACCGAGCACGGGGCGGGGCGGGAGGCTGTCTGTGAAACCGAGCACGGGGCGGGGCGGGAGGCTGTCTGTGAAACCGAGCACGGGGCGGGGCGGGAGGCTGTCTGTGAAACCGAGCACGGGGCGGGGCGGGAGGCTGTCTGTGAAACCGAGCACGGGGCGGGGCGGGAGGCTGTCTGTGAAACCGAGCACGGGGCGGGGCGGGAGGCTGTCTGTGAAACCGAGCACGGGGCGGGAGGCTGTCTGTGAAACCGAGCACGCGGGCGGGAGGCTGTCTGTGAAACCGAGCACGGGGGCGGGAGGCTGTCTGTGAAACCGAGCACGGGGCGGGAGGCTGTCTGTGAAACCGAGCACGGGGCGGGAGGCTGTCTGTGAAACCGAGCACGGGGCGGGAGGCTGTCTGTGAAACCGAGCACGGGGCGGGAGGCTGTCTGTGAAACCGAGCACGGGGCGGGAGGCTGTCTGTGAAACCGAGCACGGGGCGGGAGGCTGTCTGTGAAACCGAGCACGGGGCGGGGCGGGAGGCTGTCTGTGAAACCGAGCACGGGGCGGGGCGGGAGGCTGTCTGTGAAACCGAGCACGGGGCGGGGCGGGAGGCTGTCTGTGAAACCGAGCACGGGGCGGGGCGGGAGGCTGTCTGTGAAACCGAGCACGGGGCGGGGCGGGAGGCTGTCTGTGAAACCGAGCACGGGGCGGGGCGGGAGGCTGTCTGTGAAACCGAGCACGGGGCGGGGCGGGAGGCTGTCTGTGAAACCGAGCACGGGGCGGGGCGGGAGGCTGTCTGTGAAACCGAGCACGGGGCGGGGCGGGAGGCTGTCTGTGAAACCGAGCACGGGGCGGGGCGGGAGGCTGTCTGTGAAACCGAGCACGGGGCGGGGCGGGAGGCTGTCTGTGAAACCGAGCACGGGGCGGGGCGGGAGGCTGTCTGTGAAACCGAGCACGGGGCGGGGCGGGAGGCTGTCTGTGAAACCGAGCACGGGGCGGGGCGGGAGGCTGTCTGTGAAACCGAGCACGGGGCGGGGCGGGAGGCTGTCTGTGAAACCGAGCACGGGGCGGGGCGGGAGGCTGTCTGTGAAACCGAGCACGGGGCGGGGCGGGAGGCTGTCTGTGAAACCGAGCACGGGGCGGGGCGGGAGGCTGTCTGTGAAACCGAGCACGGGGCGGGGCGGGAGGCTGTCTGTGAAACCGAGCACGGGGCGGGGCGGGAGGCTGTCTGTGAAACCGAGCACGGGGCGGGGCGGGAGGCTGTCTGTGAAACCGAGCACGGGGCGGGGCGGGAGGCTGTCTGTGAAACCGAGCACGGGGCGGGGCGGGAGGCTGTCTGTGAAACCGAGCACGGGGCGGGGCGGGAGGCTGTCTGTGAAACCGAGCACGGGGCGGGGCGGGAGGCTGTCTGTGAAACCGAGCACGGGGCGGGGCGGGAGGCTGTCTGTGAAACCGAGCACGGGGCGGGGCGGGAGGCTGTCTGTGAAACCGAGCACGGGGCGGGGCGGGAGGCTGTCTGTGAAACCGAGCACGGGGCGGGGCGGGAGGCTGTCTGTGAAACCGAGCACGGGGCGGGGCGGGAGGCTGTCTGTGAAACCGAGCACGGGGCGGGGCGGGAGGCTGTCTGTGAAACCGAGCACGGGGCGGGGCGGGAGGCTGTCTGTGAAACCGAGCACGGGGCGGGGCGGGAGGCTGTCTGTGAAACCGAGCACGGGGCGGGGCGGGAGGCTGTCTGTGAAACCGAGCACGGGGCGGGGCGGGAGGCTGTCTGTGAAACCGAGCACGGGGCGGGGCGGGAGGCTGTCTGTGAAACCGAGCACGGGGCGGGGCGGGAGGCTGTCTGTGAAACCGAGCACGGGGCGGGGCGGGAGGCTGTCTGTGAAACCGAGCACGGGGCGGGGCGGGAGGCTGTCTGTGAAACCGAGCACGGGGCGGGGCGGGAGGCTGTCTGTGAAACCGAGCACGGGGCGGGGCGGGAGGCTGTCTGTGAAACCGAGCACGGGGCGGGGCGGGAGGCTGTCTGTGAAACCGAGCACGGGGCGGGGCGGGAGGCTGTCTGTGAAACCGAGCACGGGGCGGGGCGGGAGGCTGTCTGTGAAACCGAGCACGGGGCGGGGCGGGAGGCTGTCTGTGAAACCGAGCACGGGGCGGGGCGGGAGGCTGTCTGTGAAACCGAGCACGGGGCGGGGCGGGAGGCTGTCTGTGAAACCGAGCACGGGGCGGGGCGGGAGGCTGTCTGTGAAACCGAGCACGGGGCGGGGCGGGAGGCTGTCTGTGAAACCGAGCACGGGGCGGGGCGGGAGGCTGTCTGTGAAACCGAGCACGGGGCGGGGCGGGAGGCTGTCTGTGAAACCGAGCACGGGGCGGGAGGCTGTCTGTGAAACCGAGCACGGGGCGGGAGGCTGTCTGTGAAACCGAGCACGGGGCGGGAGGCTGTCTGTGAAACCGAGCACGGGGCGGGAGGCTGTCTGTGAAACCGAGCACGGGGCGGGAGGCTGTCTGTGAAACCGAGCACGGGGCGGGAGGCTGTCTGTGAAACCGAGCACGGGGCGGGAGGCTGTCTGTGAAACCGAGCACGGGGCGGGAGGCTGTCTGTGAAACCGAGCACGGGGCGGGAGGCTGTCTGTGAAACCGAGCACGGGGCGGGAGGCTGTCTGTGAAACCGAGCACGGGGCGGGAGGCTGTCTGTGAAACCGAGCACGGGGCGGGAGGCTGTCTGTGAAACCGAGCACGGGGCGGGAGGCTGTCTGTGAAACCGAGCACGGGGCGGGAGGCTGTCTGTGAAACCGAGCACGGGGCGGGAGGCTGTCTGTGAAACCGAGCACGGGGCGGGAGGCTGTCTGTGAAACCGAGCACGGGGCGGGAGGCTGTCTGTGAAACCGAGCACGGGGCGGGAGGCTGTCTGTGAAACCGAGCACGGGGCGGGAGGCTGTCTGTGAAACCGAGCACGGGGCGGGAGGCTGTCTGTGAAACCGAGCACGGGGCGGGGCGGGAGGCTGTCTGTGAAACCGAGCACGGGGCGGGGCGGGAGGCTGTCTGTGAAACCGAGCACGGGGCGGGGCGGGAGGCTGTCTGTGAAACCGAGCACGGGGCGGGGCGGGAGGCTGTCTGTGAAACCGAGCACGGGGCGGGGCGGGAGGCTGTCTGTGAAACCGAGCACGGGGCGGGGCGGGAGGCTGTCTGTGAAACCGAGCACGGGGCGGGGCGGGAGGCTGTCTGTGAAACCGAGCACGGGGCGGGGCGGGAGGCTGTCTGTGAAACCGAGCACGGGGCGGGGCGGGAGGCTGTCTGTGAAACCGAGCACGGGGCGGGGCGGGAGGCTGTCTGTGAAACCGAGCACGGGGCGGGGCGGGAGGCTGTCTGTGAAACCGAGCACGGGGCGGGGCGGGAGGCTGTCTGTGAAACCGAGCACGGGGCGGGGCGGGAGGCTGTCTGTGAAACCGAGCACGGGGCGGGGCGGGAGGCTGTCTGTGAAACCGAGCACGGGGCGGGGCGGGAGGCTGTCTGTGAAACCGAGCACGGGGCGGGGCGGGAGGCTGTCTGTGAAACCGAGCACGGGGCGGGGCGGGAGGCTGTCTGTGAAACCGAGCACGGGGCGGGGCGGGAGGCTGTCTGTGAAACCGAGCACGGGGCGGGGCGGGAGGCTGTCTGTGAAACCGAGCACGGGGCGGGGCGGGAGGCTGTCTGTGAAACCGAGCACGGGGCGGGGCGGGAGGCTGTCTGTGAAACCGAGCACGGGGCGGGGCGGGAGGCTGTCTGTGAAACCGAGCACGGGGCGGGGCGGGAGGCTGTCTGTGAAACCGAGCACGGGGCGGGGCGGGAGGCTGTCTGTGAAACCGAGCACGGGGCGGGGCGGGAGGCTGTCTGTGAAACCGAGCACGGGGCGGGGCGGGAGGCTGTCTGTGAAACCGAGCACGGGGCGGGAGGCTGTCTGTGAAACCGAGCACGGGGCGGGAGGCTGTCTGTGAAACCGAGCACGGGGCGGGAGGCTGTCTGTGAAACCGAGCACGGGGCGGGAGGCTGTCTGTGAAACCGAGCACGGGGCGGGAGGCTGTCTGTGAAACCGAGCACGGGGCGGGAGGCTGTCTGTGAAACCGAGCACGGGGCGGGAGGCTGTCTGTGAAACCGAGCACGGGGCGGGAGGCTGTCTGTGAAACCGAGCACGGGGCGGGAGGCTGTCTGTGAAACCGAGCACGGGGCGGGAGGCTGTCTGTGAAACCGAGCACGGGGCGGGAGGCTGTCTGTGAAACCGAGCACGGGGCGGGAGGCTGTCTGTGAAACCGAGCACGGGGCGGGAGGCTGTCTGTGAAACCGAGCACGGGGCGGGAGGCTGTCTGTGAAACCGAGCACGGGGCGGGAGGCTGTCTGTGAAACCGAGCACGGGGCGGGAGGCTGTCTGTGAAACCGAGCACGGGGCGGGAGGCTGTCTGTGAAACCGAGCACGGGGCGGGAGGCTGTCTGTGAAACCGAGCACGGGGCGGGAGGCTGTCTGTGAAACCGAGCACGGGGCGGGAGGCTGTCTGTGAAACCGAGCACGGGGCGGGAGGCTGTCTGTGAAACCGAGCACGGGGCGGGAGGCTGTCTGTGAAACCGAGCACGGGGCGGGAGGCTGTCTGTGAAACCGAGCACGGGGCGGGAGGCTGTCTGTGAAACCGAGCACGGGGCGGGAGGCTGTCTGTGAAACCGAGCACGGGGCGGGAGGCTGTCTGTGAAACCGAGCACGGGGCGGGAGGCTGTCTGTGAAACCGAGCACGGGGCGGGAGGCTGTCTGTGAAACCGAGCACGGGGCGGGAGGCTGTCTGTGAAACCGAGCACGGGGCGGGAGGCTGTCTGTGAAACCGAGCACGGGGCGGGAGGCTGTCTGTGAAACCGAGGACGGGGCGGGAGGCGGCTGTCTGTGAAACCGAGGACGGGGCGGGAGGCGGCTGTCTGTGAAACCGAGGACGGGGCGGGAGGCGGCTGTCTGTGAAACCGAGGACGGGGCGGGAGGCGGCTGTCTGTGAAACCGAGGACGGGGCGGGAGGCTGTCTGTGAAACAGAGGACGGGGCGGGAGGCTGTCTCTGAAGAGGGGGTCGGAACCACTGAGCGGGAGCTGCTGCTGCGGAGAAGCTCCAAGCGGACAGACCTGTTTCTTCCGCCAAGTCTGTATCTGGCATTGCTAGAGTGCCAGCCTTGCAGGAGGCATCGGAGTGCTGTACATGGGCAGAGGCAAACTTGAAGTCTGAAAGAACTGAGCAGGCAGAGCTGTGGACGGTGAACGCGCTGTGAGGAGTTACATTTCCAGCTCTTTCCTAAAGTGGAGCCGCACTGGGGCATAATGCGTGTGTAGGGCTATGGCTCAGCAACAGCCTGGAGAACCCTGCCAGTGAAGAGAGCTTGGGGGGGGAGGGGGTTCATCCGGGGAGGAACATTGTTAGACGGACCGGGAGGGTCGGCCGAGGACAAGGGGAGAGGTCTCCGGGGAGAGCCGTCTCCAGCGATCGTACAGATGCGTAACTTCCCCCTCACAGATATACACCACACAAGGATAGGATTTAACGTTCTTTATAAGCGATTTCTTAAGGTACGATGGAATGGTACAAGGAGGTCTGGACTCAGGGGTCCCCTCGATTCTAGTCTCTTGGTTTGGGAAAGGGGGTAGCGGGACAGTCTGGTTACCAATCTGGTAGCTGAGATGGTCTGATGGATAGCTCACAATCCTCGAGCTCGATGTTCTAGCTTTGGACGGGCCGCGGCAGCGCCAGCAGGTCCCGGTGAAGGTGGTCGTTACACGGTCCGCGGCAGCGCCAGCAGGTCCCGATGAAGGTGGTCGTTACACGGTCCGCGGCAGCGCCAGCAGGTCCCGATGAAGGTGGTCGTTACACGGTCCGCGGCAGCGCCAGCAGGTCCCGACGAGGATGGAGGATGCAGAAGGCCGCGGCAGCGCCAGCAGGCAGGCAGGACGATAGTTCACAAGGCAGGGCTACGGCAGCGCCGGTAGTCCGTCAAGGCTGAGTTCTCTCGGTGTCTCTCGACTCCAGGATACAACTGCCTTCCTGCTCTGGAGCTGCCCTAGTTATAGGTCTGGCGCCCTTTGATATCCGGACCCTCGCGCTTGGAGGTCGGAAGGTCCGGGATGAGGGAGTCCAGACACCCAGCAGGGGGGTGGAGCCAGCGCCCGGGGGAGCTGGAGGGCGATCGGCACCTGGCGGGGGAGAGCCATCGACAGCCCTTTCTCCCATTGACCTGCCAAGTGGTCCGTTCACCTCCTGGGTGGATGGTGGTGCCGGGATGTCGGGGCCTGGCCAGGCCCAGGGTTAGGGTCGAGCTGAGGCCACGCGGCCTCGTGGTGCAGTGTCCAAGATGGCGGCTGATCCGGCCGGGGGAGCCGGTAGTGGTTCGGCCCCATGATACATGGATGTCCGGGGGCAGGAGTTCCGTCGGGAGATGGGGTGCGGGTTGCTCTTGTGGGTAACACCTGGGGGTCCGGGGCTTGGGCCCTGTCATGCGGGGAGGGAGCAAGCCCTTCATGTGGCCTGTCCAACATGCGTCCCCCCCAGCTGAAGGCGGGGAGAGTCACCCATCCTCTTGGGGACTCTCCTCGTCGAGGCGGAAAAAGCGTGACAGGCCATCTGCGTTGGCGTGGTCTTGGCCCGGTCGATGTTCCACAGTGAAGTCCATCCCCTGCAGGGAGATGGACCAGCGCAATAGTTTTGGGTTTTCCCCCCGCATCTGCATTAGCCACTGCAGGGGTCGATGATCGGTTTGCACCCGGAAGTGGGTACCGAAGAGATGGGGCCGGAGCTTTTTGAGGGCCCACACCACTGCGAAGGCCTCCCTCTCGATTGTGCTCCAGCGCTGTTCTCGGGCCAGGAGGCGTCTGCTGATGAAGGCCACCGGCTGGTCAAGACCCTCGGGGTTCAGCTGGGAGAGAACCGCCCCGATGCCGTGGTCGGAGGCGTCCGTTTGCACAATGAATTCCCGACTGTAATCGGGGGCCTGGAGCACAGGGGCAGTGCACAGGGCGGCTTTCAGTTTCTCGAAGGCCGCTTGACAGTCGGGGGTCCAGTTAATCTTCTTCGGGTGGTTTTTGGACGTGAGACCCGTGAGGGGCCCGACAATGCTGCCATAGTCCCTCACGAACCGCCGGTAGTAGCTGGTGAGTCCCAAGAAGGCTCGGACCTCGGTCTGCGTGACTGGGGGTTGCCAGGACTGGATGGCAGCGATTTTGAGTTGCAGAGGGGCCACCAGACCGCTTCCCACCTGGTGTCCGAGGTAGGTCACAGACCCCTGACCAATTTGGCACTTGCCGGCCTTGATTGTGAGGCCGGCCCGCTGGAGGGCCTGCAGGACCTCTCGGAGGTGGTGGAGGTGGTCGGACCAGTGGCGGCTGTACACAGCGATATCGTCCAGGTAGGCGGCGCTGAACTCTTCGAGCCCCGCCAAGACCTGGTTCACTAGTCGCTGAAAAGTAGCGGGGGCATTCTTCATGCCGAAGGGCATGACCTTGAAGTGGTAGTGGCCATCGGGGGTAGAAAAGGCGGACCGCTCTTGGGCTCGGGGTGTGAGACCGATCTGCCAGTAGCCCGCTGTCAGGTCGAAGATGCTGAGGTAGCGGGCAGCCCCCATGCGGTCGATCAATTCATCCGCTCGGGGGATGGGATGAGCGTCGGTCCTGGTGACAGCATTCAAGCCCCGATAGTCGACGCAGAATCGGAGTTCAGGAGTGGTGCCGGGGGCAGCAGCTTTGGGGACCAGCACGACCGGGCTGGCCCAGGGGCTGTCCGAGGGCTCGATGACCCCGAGCGTGAGCATCTTGGACACTTCCTCTTGGATGCAGGCCCGCACCCGATCTGGTACGCGGTATGCCCGGTGTCTGATAGGGGGACTGTCCCCAGTGTCCACGTCGTGCAAGCACCAGGGGGTGACCCCTGGGGTGAGGGAAAACAAAGTAGCAAACTGCAGCAGGAGGTCCCGGCAGCCTTGGCGCTGCTCTGGGGTGAGGGCCTCGGAGAGCCGGACCCCGTCCACGGAACCATCTTTCTCCTGAGTCTTCAGGAGATCAGGGAGAGGCTCGGAGTCTTCTTCCGCCCCACTGTCTGTAGCCATCAGGAGGCTGAGTTCCGAGCGCACAAAGTGGGGTTTGAGTCTGTTGGTGTGGAGGACCCGGAGGGGGTTCCGGGGAGACTCCATATCTATGAGATAGGTGACGGGGCTCTTGCGTTCGACCACTTTGAAGGGCCCCGTCCACTTGTCCTGCAAGGCACATGGTTCGGTGGGGGACATCACCCACACTTGTTGACCAGGTTCGAATTCGACCGAGGAGGCATTTTGATCGTACCATTTTTTCATGTCCTCCTGACTGGCCTCAAGATTCGCTTTTGCCATTTCCCTGAATCGCCGGGTCTGATTGCGTAGTGCCAGGAGGTACTTGAAGACGTCTGGAGGGGTCTTTAGGGGGGCCATCTCCCAACCTTCTTTGACTAGGCTGAGGGGCCCTCGCACAGGGTGCCCGTACAAGAGTTCGAAAGGGCTAAAACCGAGGGACTTCTGGGGAACTTCTCGATAGGCGAAGAGGAGGCACGGAAGTAGTACATCCCACTGGCGACGGAGGGGCTCTTCCAATCCCCCAATCATTCCCTTGAGCGTGCGGTTGAATCGCTCAACTAGTCCGTTTCCTTGAGGATGATAGGGGGTCGTGAATCGGTAGGTGACCCCGCACTGTTGCCAGAGGGACTTCATATATTTCGAAATAAAGTTTGTGCCTCGGTCGCTGACGACTTCTCGGGGGAAGCCCACCCGGGAGAAGATCCCCATTAAGGCCCGGCCGACCACCGGAGCTGTTACAGTTCGCAGGGGCACAGCCTCGGGGTAGCGGGTGGCGTGGTCCACCAGTACCAGGATGAACCGATGTCCTTGTGCTGTGCGGGGGTCCAGGGGCCCCACAATGTCTATTCCCACCCTCTCGAACGGGGTGGTGACAACTGGGAAGGGTTGCAGAGGTGCTTTGAGCTTGCGGCCGCTCTTCCCGCTGGCCTGGCACGTGGGGCAGGACCGGCAGTGGTTGAGGACGTCGTTTCGCATCTTCGGCCAGAAAAAGTGGGTCACCAGGCGACTGTAGGTTTTGTCCTGGCCCAGGTGTCCAGCCAGAGGGACATCGTGGGCCAAATTCAACAGGAAGTCTCTGAAACGGAGGGGCACCACCAGCACTCGACTGGCCCCTAACTCCGCGATTCTCTGTTCACTGTATAACAGGTCGTTATCCCAATAGACCCAATGGGCTCCGGTGGTGTCCCCTGCGCTCTGGGCGATGGCTTGCTGGCGGAGTCCCTCGAGGGAGGGACAGGTCTTCTGCTCTTGGCGGAACTGTTCCTGGGTGGGCCCCCCTTCTTGACGCCACTGAGCCAGGCCGGGAAGGTCCTGGGGCTGGGCGACCCCTTTGGGGGTTTGTTCTGGGAGGTCGGTATAGTCGGTGTCCTCTACTGGAGCGATCGGGGGAGGAGGTGCAGGCCATTCTGGTTCTTCTGGTCGGGGGATGGCACGGGCGGCCATGGACCGGGTGGTTACGCACGCCCAGTCCGGGAGGCCCAGCATCCCCAGGTGCTCTCTTCTTTCGACGGCGGCCCACGGGGAACTCTCAAGATCATTCCCCAGGAGACAGTCCACGGGGGCATCATCCCGGACCGTCACCTTCAACATGCCGGAGACCCCTCCCCATTCGAAGGGGACGCAGGCCATCCGACATAGACTCTCGGAATTGTCGGCTGAGCGGACGGGGCAGAGAATGTTCGGCAGGATCTGCTCTGGTTTTACCAGGTGACAGCGGACGGCCGTCACACTGGCCCCTGTGTCACGTAGGGCTTCGGCCCGGCGCCCATTAATGTTCACCCACTGGCTATATTTTCTGGTGTTGGCGGGTAGGGGGGCCCGCGGGACCATGTCTTTTCCCCCTAGGCACGCTAGAACCATGGCGGCCGGTTCCCACTCTTGTTGTGCCTGCTCGTATTCTTCTTGTTCTTCGGAGATTTGTTCTCCCCCCAGGGCGGCGGCAGCTACCTGGCGGGGTTTTGGAGTTTGGTTCTGTGGACAGTTCGGGTCATTGGCGTAGTGGCCGACTCGCTGGTATCGGTGACACGTGACGTTGGCTCGGAACCCCGGGCGCATCGGGGGGTTCCCCCGGCTGGCCGGGGGCGGGGTGCTGGCAGTGGGAGCGGCCGGGACGGTGTCTCTCCCTCGCCCCTGGCCTCCTCCTCCTCCTCGGGGACGGTGCTGACCTTGGTTGTTCCGGTTCTGCTCGTGTGGCCCTCTCCGGCCCACTCGGGTGCTTTCCCACCGGTCAGCTTCGGCGGCGAGTTGCCGTGGGTCAGTCAATTTACTGTCGAGGAGGTGCTGCCTGAGCTCGACGAAGCAGTTGTTAGATAGGTGCTCCCACACCATGAGATTGAAAAGTTGCTCGTAGGTCGTCACGTGGCTTCCCTTGATCCAACCCTCGAAGGCTCGGCTGAAATAGTTGACATATTCCACCCAAGTTGTACCCGGGATCCGGGTGCAGTCCCGAAACCTCTGGCGGTACATTTCAGGTGTGAGCCCATATCGGGTGAGGAGGGCAGCCTTCATGTGGTCATAGGATGACATCTGATGGTCTGGGAGCTGTAGCAGGGCATCGCGGCCTTCGTCGACGAACCTCCCCCATAGGCCGGCTCCCCAGTCACTTCGATCGATCCGGTGAGAGGTCATGGCGATCTCGTAGGCCTTGAACCACTGTTGTATGTCGTCCTCTCGGACATACTCTCGGACGACATCCTTGGGGATGTGGACTTTCTTTTCTGTCGCTCCCGGGGTGCGCGGTCGCTCGGGCACCTCCGGTTCTTTGTTCTGCTTCCGTAGTTCTATTTCTGCCAGTTTGCGCTCGTGTTCGTATGCTAATCTTTTTTCTTCGAGCTCTCTCTGCCTCTGTTTTTCTTCCCGTTCTTCTCGGAGCCGCAGATGTTCTAGGTTCAGTTTTTGCTCGGCTAATTTTAGTTCACCGTCCATTTTGAGTCGTGCCATTTCTAACTCATGCAGTCTGTTTTTTTTTCTTTCTTGGATCTCTTCCTGCGAGAGGCCCGTTCCTCGCTCCTCGGGAGCCGTGGCGTTCCTCTCCGATGCTGCACCGTTTCGGTCTGGGGATCTGGCGACCCCGGTTTCTGCCCACGACTCAATGGCGTGCTTAAAATCGTCTTTGGTACTCAGGCCGGTGGTAGCAATGCCTAGTTCCATGAAGAATTGTTTCAATTCACGATGGCTGTACTCTTCCAATTTATCCATCTGGAATTTCTCGGTGGATCCGCTCTCTTTGGTTGACATCGTGGTTTTGTCGTGGGGTGAGCTACTCTCTGTACGATTACGCGTTGATTCGGATCGCGCCGCTGGCCACCAATGTTAGACGGACCGGGAGGGTCGGCCGAGGACAAGGGGAGAGGTCTCCGGGGAGAGCCGTCTCCAGCGATCGTACAGATGCGTAACTTCCCCCCCACAGATATACACCACACAAGGATAGGATTTAACGTTCTTTATAAGCGATTTCTTAAGGTACGATGGAATGGTACAAGGAGGTCTGGACTCAGGGGTCCCCTCGATTCTAGTCTCTTGGTTTGGGAAAGGGGGTAGCGGGACAGTCTGGTTACCAATCTGGTAGCTGAGATGGTCTGATGGATAGCTCACAATCCTCGAGCTCGATGTTCTAGCTTTGGACGGGCCGCGGCAGCGCCAGCAGGTCCCGGTGAAGGTGGTCGTTACACGGTCCGCGGCAGCGCCAGCAGGTCCCGATGAAGGTGGTCGTTACACGGTCCGCGGCAGCAGGTCCCGATAAAGGTGGTCGTTACACGGTCCGCGGCAGCGCCAGCAGGTCCCGATGAAGGTGGTCGTTACACGGTCCGCGGCAGCGCCAGCAGGTCCCGACGAGGATGGAGGATGCAGAAGGCCGCGGCAGCGCCAGCAGGCAGGACGATAGTTCACAAGGCAGGGCTACGGCAGCGCCGGTAGTCCGTCAAGGCTGAGTTCTCTCGGTGTCTCTCGACTCCAGGATACAACTGCCTTCCTGCTCTGGAGCTGCCCTAGATATAGGTCTGGCGCCCTTTGATGTCCGGACCCTCGCGCTTGGAGGTCGGAAGGTCCGGGATGAGGGAGTCCAGACACCCAGCAGGGGGGTGGATCCAGCGCCCGGGGGAGCTGGAGGGCGATCGGCACCTGGCGGGGGAGAGCCATCGACAGCCCTTTCTCCCATTGACCTGCCAAGTGGTCCGTTCACCTCCTGGGTGGATGGTGGTGCCGGGATGTCGGGGCCTGGCCAGGCCCAGGGTTAGGGTCGAGCTGAGGCCACGCGGCCTCGTGGTGCAGTGTCCAAGATGGCGGCTGATCCGGCCGGGGGAGCCGGTAGTGGTTCGGCCCCATGATACATGGATGTCCGGGGGCAGGAGTTCCGTCGGGAGACGGGGTGCGGGTTGCTCTTGTGGGTAACACCTGGGGGTCCGGGGCTTGGGCCCTGTCATGTGGGGAGGGAGCAAGCCCTTCATGTGGCCTGTCCAACAAACATCACAGCTTTAACTTCGCACATGTTACACTTTCAAATAAAAGGCACTCAACCTTGTGGGCAACAAGATGTACTTAGGGGGCAATTACTAATCTTGAAATCCGGGCTTCTCACCAGTCCCCACCTGTAGAAGAGGGATATTTTGACAGGTTTGACAGCAATCAGGCTAACCGTGGTAGGCTAGACGCCATGCGTCACAGGCCCACTCTGCGGATGGCACAGTATGTGCGGCAGTCCACAGGTGGCATTAAACGTCCAGGCCCTGGGTCCATTTCCTACACCATCTACAAAGGACTTGTAGGCAAGTTAAATATGTTAATCGGAGTCAAGCCAATTACACTATTCTTAAAGGAGGAAGCACAGATACTTTACTCCTATCTAGCAGAGGTAAAAGTACACAGAGTTCTAAGGCCAGCAAAATAGAGTCAAGAAAAAGGTGAAAAATCTTGGGTGACCATGCAGAAAAGGCAGAGTTGCTACACCGGGTCTTTAGGATAACCTACAATCGCTTATATGAAGTTTAACGTTATGTATGCGCATCACCATACGTGAGCCTCAACTCGCGCCAAGTGTAGACTCCTAAGGATTACTAGGTGAGGAGTTCTGCTTGGGCACAAATCCACTCAGTGCATTGAAACAGGTTAGCCAGAAAGTATTTTTGTGTCAAAGGCCATTGTGTGGTTCGCTCTGGACACATTTCTGGGTTACAGAGAAGCAGTCGCACACCAAAAATCCTGAAAGTGACGTATAATAAACAGTCCAAGTACAGGTGGGATCTCATCGGAACGACATCGCTTCTCAGGAGTGCGCCTTGGCTTGAAGATCGCCTGTGGCTTCATTCAGTCGTCCGTCATATAAGAATGCATGTTTTAAAAAATGTTATAGGATAGATCATGTATGCCGTCCAGGACAGGTATGTGAATGCAACGCCGTCTCAAAGAGTTGAGGTAAAGGTGAGAAAGCTTTTTAGGTCTCTTTACCTGCCCGCTGGTTCAATGGATTTATCGCCATGACAGGTGAAGCCATAAGCAACAGCCTATGCGCAGAAATCACCCTGTTAGGGCATCAAAATGCCTGTAGACACTAAGTCTGCCTATTTCTTTCGTGTCTGATGCTATGACCAAACGCCTACCCTTGATTTACACAAAAACTGCAAAGTGCTCACGTCCTGCCCCTTACTGCCTAAGTCTACACAGTAAAGTTCAAGGATTGCGTTCTGTTTCTATGGCCCAATCATGACTTCCCTCAGTGAGAGACCGTTTCAGGATGCATGTCCTGACTTACATACATGGGAACGCCAAAGGGCATGTCTGGGGTAAACAGGTTAATGGCGTGCATATTCTTCGGTACAAACAGGATCCGAGATCACTAAGCGACTGTGCCCACCTCATCGCACAGGCCTACAAGCCGCCTGCAATATGATCACCACCAGCTGTACCTGCTAAGACAGCCAGCAACCTCTATAAGCCCAGCATGCCAAACGCGTATACTTGAATGTATGTTCTGTAACCCTCTGTAATATCAGTAGATGATCGCGAATGAAGAACCTGTCCTGAAACATCTCCTGCATTACTCGCTCGCCTGCACTAGGCCAGTGTACCTGCTTCATCTCACCCCCACTATACTCCTTGCCCCGACTCCCATCATCTTTACACGCAGCATGGCCCTTGTTGGTATAGCGCAAAACCAACGAGAAAGGCAGCGGCGCACTGTGCCCTAACCATACCCACTCACATCACTCCCTATTCATCAGAAGCCGTCGGCATTATCAGCCCGTTACCGCCCCCCATCATCTCCATGCCTCGGCCCTCACCAGTTCACACGAACTCGCATCCTCACCAGAGGTCAGCGCCTTCCAAGGCTCTTTGCAGCAGGAAAGGAACTTAGTGTTTAGTCTACTTTGTCGAATAAAAAAAGGACTTCCAGAGATTTTACAGTCTTTGATGCACAAAACAAGGTAAGAAAAAATCTGATACAATTTAAGCAAAAGAAAAAAAGCGAAACTCAGGAAATGTCCAGCGAGAAGGGCCTGACTGTCTGAGTGTACCTTATATGACTAGAGACACGTCCCCCTCATACCCACAGACAGGCGGAGAACTTCACACATATGGTTCCTTCACTGCCCAACCACCCTGCTTGGAGTACTTACCTTTTCATCATACAACTCCCCTCGGAGAACTTCAGGGGCCATCCAGTATGGAGAACCGACCACCGACAAGGGCTCCTTCTCACTGCCTTCACTGGAAAGAGAGAGAACAAGAGTTACAGCAGACACCTTATGGAACGAACGAACGCACGCACGCACACACACACACACACACGCACGCGCACGCACACCCTTCCAGTCACTCTAACCTGGCTTTCAACAAACATCAACAGGAAAGTACACAATTGTTAGGCCTGCAAACTGCACCTTTGCGGGTCGGCTATGCCCACTCTCTTTCATAGCTCTGCGAGGATCAGCTGAGCCCATTACCCTGGCTCCCAGGGAGAGCTGCCTTGTTCCCCTCATATTTCACTCTAGATCTCTCTTGCTTCAGGTCTCTAGAGGAGCGCCAGCATCCTCCACAGACCCCTAACCAACGCTTTGATTAAAACGAGCGCAGTATTAATCAGACCACGCCCGTCGCATTGTTGATTCAACTGTAGGTGTGCACAGGTTTGAAATGAACAGCAGCTGCGAAGAGGCTTACTATATCTGTACACACTGCAGCTCTTTGGGGTCAGAGTGAATGGAAACAACGGTCCCCCAACAAGTATCCAAGGGCGGACAAGCACAAGCCCTCAGAAGCAAAGCTGCACAGACCGTTTCTAATGTTAAACCTGCTTTGAGTCCTATTCAAATCAAATTTACAACATATAAGCGACTAGACCACCGATGGAAGCGGGGCTTTCCTTTGAAGCCTTCTGGGAGTAATGAACAAGTTACCTACCTTGGGTATCGCTCTTCCTGGCGAATAGTCTACCTGCAGATTCCTCGCGTCAGAGTCTGGAGGGGCAGCAAGAGTGCAGCGGGCTGCTGCCAGCAGGACAAATGGGTGCCCATCCACTTGGTGGACAATAAAATACAGACCTAATGGAGGTGCAGTGAGCCCCCTAGCACCCCAAGGTGCCACTGAACCTGCAGCACTATTCATCGTCATGCCCCGGACTGGATCCAGCAAACGTTTCTGCAGCAATGCTTGTGCACACCCGTAACCGCATACCAGCACCACCACTACACGCTGAAGTCAGGCTCTTGCTTCTCTCTTTCCATGCCCTCAGCCGTGGAGCATGAGCAATTGTTAGTGCCAGTGTGCAGATTCCTAACTTGGGAACTTCTTTAGATGTTAAAAAGAACCCACCCACAGAACGGAGCAGTGGGAGGGCAGTCAGATCGAGTAACCTCCAGAAAGAGCATCACCGAAGACAAGTCACTTGTTTTTCTGATGGCT
Source organism: Triturus cristatus (assembly GCF_964204655.1). Lineage (NCBI taxonomy): Eukaryota > Metazoa > Chordata > Amphibia > Caudata > Salamandridae > Triturus > Triturus cristatus. The sequence goes on from NC_140581.1 coordinate 80,599,774, forward strand.
ACTTCTACCTGCAGATTCCTGACCTTAGACTAGATACCAAAGGTGGAGGGTCTATGTAGTGGACTCACCACCACTAAGTCGTGCAGAACCGAGGGGGTGAAATGTCCTTCCCATCAGCCCTGGCTGTCAAGGCAGTACAAATGCATGGATGCCCACGTCGCAGCCTGGCAGGTGTCAACGGCAGACACTCCATGTGCCGAAGTAAGGGTCAGAATTGTGGTGGAATGGACTCTCTGGCCCTCCGGTGGCTGCTTATTAGCCAAAGCATAGCGGATCCTAATGCCAAGGACTGTCCACCTCAACGGGGTCCTCTTCTGCACAGACTTCCCTTTTTTTACCACAAACTGCTGTTCACCTAGACGGTGTTTCTTGGCAAGATAAATATGAAAGCTTAAAGACTTCTTAAGATAAGAAGGCCACTCGAGCTCTCAATGATGGTCTGGATAAAAGGTGCTGGGCGGGTCCACCAGGAGCACCAGAAGCTCAAACATGCAACGTAATTGCAATGAGGAAAGACAGGCTTCAAAAGTCAAAACAAGCAGCAAGCGGCCATGGATCGGCCTGAAGAGGGTGCACTTTAGAAATGCTAGGACCAAATTAAGGTCCCACTGTGGGCATCACAAAATGTTTTGGATGAATAGTGTGTCAAACCTCATCACAACAGGTGATTTAAACAAGGACCGTTGGTCCGATAAACACAAAAGACCAAAAGGGCACACAAATAATCTTTAGGAGTGACCCAGTAAGGCCTTGGTGGGCCAAAGACAAAAACAAAAGAACATCCTACAGCTTGGATTGTATCAATCTTATCAAAGGTCATTTTTGCAGTTACCACACAGAGCCACAAACCTGTCCCATTGCCCGGCTCAAATGGGCTTTGTGGAAGGGTGTATGGTGGGAAGAAAGACATTTACCACTTCCAGCAGTAGAACAAACGGAGTCAACCACCACCGCCACCCAATCTGCACGCACAGAGGTGTAGGTTGCATAGATTCAGATGGAGAGACCTGCCCTGTTGCTGAGTCAGGAAGTACTCCTGACATGGCAGTCAGATCAGAAGACGCGCTCATGCCCAGAAGTGTAGGGTACCAAGCTGTCCTGGCCAAATCTGGAGCCATTACAACGACTTGTACTGGGTCATTCCTGATCTTTTTTAGAACTTGCAGCAGGAGGGCAGAGGCAGGAAAGCATACCGCAGTCTCAAGTTCCATTCCCGTTGGAACGCATCTCTTAGTGAGTGTTCTTGTGGAAACTAAATGAACACCACGTTTGGCACTGCGTGTTCTAGCCAGGATTCTGCCCACTGCCAGAAGATGCCCTGTGCCACCTCTGGATATAGTCGTTATTCGTGATCTGCCAGACACCATCTGTTGAGCATGTCAGCGCTGGCATTCAAGAACCCTGCAGGTGGTTCACAATCAGGAAGATGCCGTAAAGCGCCAACCGATTTCAGAGGCACAGAACCTCTTGGCACAGCGCCGTGGCCCCGTCTGCTCCAATTCCACATGGCAGTGGTGTTGTCCATGAGAATCTGCACCAGCCTTCCATTGATGGACAGGAAGAAGGCCTTCATGACCAAGCAAATGGCTTGTACCTCCAGCAGTCTGATATGGAGTCAGGCTTCCACTGGAAACCAGAGTCCTCTGATCTCTACCCCCCAGGTGACCTCCTCAACCCAAGTGTCACTACTGTAAGCTCTGGCTGGAATAGGGAGAGGTGCTTTTCACAAGTACAACTGTGGTCAAGCAGCCACCACCGCAAATTGTGAGCAGTTTTCTTCGAATTCGGAACGGTATACAAAAGATTTTCCCAGTGCTGGATCCACTAGAACTTCAGTCTCTATAAAAGGCCAAGAATCGTCAGTGCTGCTCTCACCGAGATCCAGGAGGAGACTGAAATACAAGGATCCTAGCTGGAAAGTCCAGGACTCGTACCAACAGAGGAGCGACCTTAAACTGTACCATATCCAGGACAGTTCCAATTAAAGGATGCCTCTGCAAAGTAGTTATGTGCGACTTCGACTAATTGATTGTGAACCCCAACAATTTTAGGAGGTTCACTGCCATCTAGTGGTGGTCTACGACTGACTGGAGAGTAATCCTCAACAACCAGTCGTTGAAGCAAGAGAAAACTGGCATCCCCCCTCTGAAGATGGTCAGAGACTCCTTCCTTCCACCACACTTAACACAACTTTGGGTTGTCTACCGAGTCCAAGCACCAGACACACGTATTGTGGGTGTGTGACCGACATGGGTTTCATATAGTTGCTGCATGGTATGAAACCTGTAGTCTTGGGGGGGCATCATTCAGCTAGTCACCTTACAGGTCACAGATTACTCAACGGTGTCAAATGGACAGCAACAAGGGATGGTGAGAAGAAGAAAATAAATGGTGCAAGTAAATGAAAGCATGAAGGCGAGAGGAAAATAAATAATGTCACTGCTAGGGCGAAGCCGAGAGCGAAAAGCAGGATGACATTCAGAAGTGATTGTGAAAAGGCAATTAGAAATAGTATTATAAAGGACAGAAGAAATGAAGAATGGAAAACGATTTGAGAACTATGTTTGTATGCAGAAGGGGTACAACAATCCTAAAAGACCAAGATCAGGCAGCAAATGGAAGAGGACCGAGCCATGGGAGACATACTAGAGGAGAAAAGGAATCGGGACGAGAGATAGACCCAAGAGAGGGAGGAAGGGCACCACGAAAGAACAGAACTTTATAGAAAAAAAGGAAGACATGCCAGTCAGAATATGAAGATTAACAGAACCAAACGCCACTAAAAGGCCCAGGAGAATGAAGTGAGAAGAATCCAACTCACTGAATGATCAATGGCAACAGTCACCAGCTAAGACCACGAAAAGTAAGTAAAGATGGCACCAGTCACTGCCAAGACACTGAAGGAGCAAAGAATCCAACTCACTGAACGACTGATGGCAACAGTCACCAGCTAAGACCACGAAAAGGAAGTAAAGATGGCACCAGTCACTGCCAAGACACTGAAGGAGCAAAGAATCCAACTCACTGAACGACTGATGGCAACAGTCACCAGCTAAGACCACGAAAAGGAAGTAAAGATGGCACCAGTCACTGCCATGACACTGAAGGAGCAAAGAATCCAACTCACTGAACGACTGATGGCAACAGTCACCAGCTAAGACCACGAAAAGGAAGTAAAGATGGCACCGGTCACTGCCAAGACACTGAAGGAGCAAAGAATCCAACTCACTGAACGACTGATGGCAACAGTCACCAGCTAAGACCACGAAAAGGAAGTAAAGATGGCACCGGTCACTGCCATGACACTGAAGGAGCAAAGAATCCAACTCACTGAACGATTGATGGCAACAGTCACCAGCTACGACCACGAAAAGGAAGTAAAGATGGCACCGGTCACTGCCATGACACTGAAGGAGCAAAGAATCCAACTCACTGAACGACTGATGGCAACAGTCACCAGCTAAGACCACGAAAAGGAAGTAAAGATGGCACCGGTCACTGCCAAGACACTGAAGGAGCAAAGAATCCAACTCACTGAACGACTGATGGCAACAGTCACCAGCTAAGACCACGAAAAGGAAGTAAAGATGGCACCGGTCACTGCCAAGACACTGAAGGAGCAAAGAATCCAACTCACTGAACGACTGATGGCAACAGTCACCAGCTAAGACCACGAAAAGGAAGTAAAGATGGCACCGGTCACTGCCAAGACACTGAAGGAGCAAAGAATCCAACTCACTGAACGATTGATGGCAACAGTCACCAGCTACGACCACGAAAAGGAAGTAAAGATGGCACCGGTCACTGCCATGACACTGAAGGAGCAAAGAATCCAACTCACTGAACGACTGATGGCAACAGTCACCAGCTAAGACCACGAAAAGGAAGTAAAGATGGCACCGGTCACTGCCAAGACACTGAAGGAGCAAAGAATCCAACTCACTGAACGATTGATGGCAACAGTCACCAGCTACGACCACGAAAAGGAAGTAAAGATGGCACCGGTCACTGCCAAGACACTGAAGGAGCAAAGAATCCAACTCACTGAACGATTGATGGCAACAATCACCAGCTAAGACCACGAAGAGGCAATAAAGAGGACACCGGTCATCATCACATGGCCACGGTGGCCTTTCAGTAATGAAGGGGTGACCCGCCAGCCTCCCGGTCCATTGACCCGATCAGGGGGGACATACATAAAGGCGTATTGGCATTTCTCCTCGCTTCCTTCCAGGCAATAAAGCCCCTCTTCTTAATAAACAGACTTCCCGGAGGAGACGTTTTAATGAGAGCTGTAAAACGCAATGGCCTTTCACAACAGCAGGGTGGCAGAAGCGAACACTGAATGCTGGGAAGGAGGCGATGCAGGGAGGGAGCAAGGGAGACACCAAGCAGGGTTAAGAGCCGAGCACTGCGGTGGCATGGAGAGAAAGAATCCAGGGTACGGAGAGGAAGGAACAACGATAAAGGGGGGAAGTAGGGAGTGTCCAGTTACAACCATGAGCTGCATTCTATCAGCCCTGCGGCCAAGGTGGGCGAGTCCAAGTACCTCGAGGAAGGAGCACGAATAGTGTTAACCAGAACCTGAACTTCTGCCAACATTCACGCTACCACCCAGAATGGCTCCCTGCCACCCCCCCCATCTTGTAGCAATACACACTCACCTCTGCTGGAACAGGGGTGCCTTGGCTTTGAGGAGATGGGAGGTGTTCATGAAGGCTTTTCCTTTGCAGGTGTGTTGGGCCCTCTAGCTTTGAATGGCAGTGCCCACGGACCTCAGTGTGACTGGTGGCAGTGTGCGGATACTGCTTGGAAACCACCCCACGCCTGACTGAGTGGACACTGAAGTCCTGGCAATAAACCTGTAAGCAGGATGTCTCTGCTGCACAGTGTGAGGGTGCTATGGACCTTTATGGAGCCCTGATGTTAAAGACATTCTCTGGCTGGTACCTCAGCCTCCTTCAGTCAGTACCACCACCCCTCCCCACTACCGAGACCACCGCCCAGCATTCCTAGCTCCTCTGCGGTATGCCTTCAGATGAAGCACAGAGCACGTGTCTGTTAATCGAAGAAGATTTTAGTCAGGAACATCTCAAATGTGTCCCGGGTTATAGTCCTTATCATGCCTTCTACAGGTGCCAGCACTAGGTGTAGAGTCTTTACCTGCTCCTGCCAGAGCTGCGTCTGTTCCATGTCAAGGACACCTACAATGAGGGCATCTTTCACTGCTGCGGCACATGTTTGGTGCCCAGTCTGCCTGTGAAGGAAGCTTGAAATGATGAGGGTATGGGATTGGGACTGAGCAAGAGAAAATTGGATTGCCCTGCTGCTGTCTGAGCTGCACGTGTTCTGACTCATGGAAGCTTCTAAGGGTCTTTATCAGAGAAGCTTGTGCTGCTGCTGTACAGGCTCAGTGAATGTTCGCCCTGTGACGGAAGCTTGTGCTGCTGCTGTAAAGGCTCAGTGCATGTTCCCCCTGTGAGGGAAGATTTTGCTGCTGCTGTACAGGCTCAGCGCGTGTTCTGCCTGAGAAGGAAGCTTGCACTGGTGCTGTGCAGGCTCAGTGCATGTTCGCCCTGTGAGGGAAGCTTGTGCTGCTGCTGTATAGGCTCAGCGCGTGTTCTGCCTGAGAAGGAAGCTTGCACTGCTGCTGTACAGGTTCAGTGCGTTTTCTGCCAGTGAGTGAAGCTGGAGCTGCTGCTGTACAGGCTCAGTCTGTAACTGCCCTGTGAGGGAAGCTTGCACTGCTGCTGTGCAGGCTCAGTACGTGTTCTGCTTGAGAGGGAAGCTTGCGCTGCTGCTGAACAGGGTCTGAACAAGTTCTGCCTGAGAGGGAAGCTTTTTCTGCTGCTGTACAGGCCCGGTGCATGTTCTGCCTGAAAGGGAAGCGTGCCCTGCTGCTGTACAGGCTCAGGGCATGTTAGTCCTTTGAGGGAAGCTCGTGCTGCTGTACAGGCTAAGCGCGTGTTCGCCCTGTGAGGAAAGCTTGCACTGCTGCTGAACAGGCTCAGTGCATGTTTGTTCTGTGAGGAAAACTTGCGGTGCTGCTGTACACTCAGAGCATGTTCTGCCTGAGAGGGAAGTTTGCGCTGCTGCTGAAGAGGTTAAGTGCGTGTTCTACCTATGAGGGAAGCTTGCACTACGGCTGTACAGGCTCAGTGCATGTTCGCCCAGTGAGGGAAGCTTGGGCTGCTGCTGTACAAGTTCATTGTGTTTTCAGCCTGAAAGGGAAGTTTGCGCTGCTGCTGTACAGGCTCAGTGCGTGTTTGTCCTGTGAGGGAAGCTTGGGCTGCTGCTGTAGAGGTTCAGTGCGTTTTCGGCCTGAGAGGGAAGTTTGCGCTGCTGCTGTACAGGCTCAGTGCGTGTTCTGCCTGAGAAGGAAGCTTGCGCTGCTGCTTTAAAGGCTCAGTGCATGTTCGCCCTGTGAGGGAAGCTTGGGATGCTGCTGTACAGGTTCAGTGCGTTTTCTGCCACTGAGGGAAGCTTGCACTGCTGCTGTACAGGCTCAGTGCATGTTCTGCCTGTGAGGAAAGCTTGCACTGCTGCTGTAAAGGCTCAGTGGGTGTTCGCCCTGTGACGGAAGCTTGTGCTGCTGCTGAACAGGCTCAGCATGTGTTCTGCCTGAGAGGGAAGCTTGCGCTGCTGCTGTACAGGTTCAGTGCGTTTTCTGCTAGTGAGGGAAGCTTGCACTGCTGCTGTACAGGTTTAGTGCATGTTCTGCCTGTGAGGGAAGCTTGCTAATGTACAGGCTCAGTTCATGAAAGAACATTAGGTGACCCCCCCTTTCCCCCCCACCCATAGGCTTCCATGAAGGACATCCGTTGACTCCCCCCCAGCTTTGCTAGTCGTTTGAAGCTTCCCTATTGGAGTGGCCTTGCCCCACTCATACACTGCTGGCATGCACACACTGTGGCACCTCTGATGTAGGCCTAACAGGCCCGGTTTCTATCCGCTCACCCAGGGCAAGGCCTGGTCGGAATACCCATCTAGAGCAGCCCAACTTCAGCATCATGACTTTTATCCAACCAGCCTTCCTCGTCTGAGCCACTGCGCGGCATACGTGGCTCTTCAGACTCAAACTTCGCATCATCACAAGCCGGGCATGTCCACATGATCTTTGTGGCAGGGTTATTTACCGGATACCAAAATCCTTCACAACTCAGAGTTCTTTTCCAACACAACCGCTTAAATCCTGCAGCCAGTCTGTCCAAGACTTCTCAGGGGCGTTCTTGAGCTTAGCTTCCGTCTGCCTGTGAGGGGCTGAACACATCACCGACCAGCCCTTGCGTCCCTCTGCTTTAAGTGTTCTGGATAAAGGCCACACTCTGTTGGGGAGGGGCTGTGCGCTGCGACCCTCCAGTGTTCCTACCAGCTTTCTTAGGCACATGCAAGGCCCTGGTGAGGCAGAGCCCCCACGCCCCTTCACACTCCCCCGGCCCTTCACACTTCCTTGGCCCTCCACACACCTCCCGGCCCCTCGCCCCTCCACACACCTCCCGGCCCCTCGCCCCTCCACACACCTCCCGGCCCCTCGCCCCTCCACACACCTCCCGGCCCCTCGCCCCTCCACACACCTCCCGGCCCCTCGCCCCTCCACACACCTCCCGGCCCCTCGCGCCTCCACACACCTCCCGGCCCCTCGCGCCTCCACACTCCCCCGCCCCTCGCGCCTCCACACTCCCCCGCCCCGCCACTTAGTGTACTCCCCCCAGCCCCTAGCTGCGCCACACTCCCCTGGCCCCTCGCCCCGCCACACTCCCCCGGCCCCTCGCCCCGCCATACTCCCCAGGCCCCTCGCCCCGCCATACTCCCCCGGCCCCTCCACACTCTTCCGTCCCTTCACACTTCCCGTCTATTTACCCTTCACACTCACTCCCGGGCCCCAATCCCCTTCACACTCACTCCCGGGCCCCAATCCCCTTCACAGTCACTCACGGGCCCCAATCCCCTTCACAGTCACTCACGGGCCCCAATCCCCTACACACTCACTCCCGGCCCTTAGCCCCTACACACTCCCGGCCCTTAGCCCCTACACACTCCTGGGCCCCAGCCCCTACACACTCCCGGGCCCCAGCCCCTACACACTCCCAGGCCCCAGACCCTAAACACTCCCGGGCCCTAGGCCCTAAACACTCACTCCCAGGCCCTAGCCCCATCACACTCACTCCCGGGCCCTAGCCCCATCACACTCACTCCCGGGCCCTAGCCCCTTCACACTCACTCCCGGGCCCTAGCCCCTTCACACTCACTCCCGGGCCCTAGCCCCTTCACACTCACGGGCCCTAGCCCCTTCACACTCACGGGCCCTAGCCCCTTCACACTCACGGGCCCTAGCCCCTTCACACTCACTCCCCGGCCCCCGCCCCTTCACCCTCCCCGGCCCTAACCGCTGCACACTCCCAACCCCACGCCCCTTTACACTCCACGACCCTTCACACTCTGCCCTTCACACTCCCCACCCCCCTACACACTTCCCGCCCGCGCCTCTTCACGCACTCCGCCCCTCGCCCCTTCACAAACTCTGCCCCTTCACATAGTGCCCGCCACTCTTCCCTTCACAGTCTCCGCCACTCGGCCCTCACCCCTTCCTTGTTCCTGGTACTTTTCACACTTCCTCTGTCCCCCAGATGAAGTCTGGGCTGTGGAGGTTACCGGACCGGGTGAGTGGGGAGACTGCTCTACTGGCTGCTCGTCCATTCCCACGGATTGTAGGGAAGCTAGAGCGGCGCACCTCTGCACTACTGGGCACTACAGGCTCCAAAGCCCCACTACTGCTGCCATAGTGAAGGTGCGCAGGCCGCAGAACAAACACCAACAGGAGCATCAGGGGCCGCCAATGAGCAGCAGGTGCAGGCCATGGGTCAGTGGATGGCTGGAGTACAACCTGTGAACAGTGCAGCCAATGAGCAGCAAATGTAGCCTCAGGATTGGTGAGCACGTGGTGCACGGCGCAGCCAATGATCAGCACACGTAGCCCAGCCATACTCTACACACTGCATGGCTCACCCCGTCACCGCTAAGGTGAAGACTCTTGTCACGCTGCATGGCTCACCAATCCTTGCTCAGGTGGCAGACTCGGGTCACACTGCATGGCTCTCCCATCCATGGTAAGGTGGGATACGCCTTGTCACACTGCATGGCTCTCCCATCCAGACTCAAGTAGCAGACCCATGTCACACAGCATGGCTCTCCCATCCATGCTCAGGTGGCAGACTCGACACACTGCATGGCTCTCCCATCAATGCTCAGGTGGCAGACGCATGTCACACTGCATGGCTCTCCTGTCCATGCTAAGGTGGGAGACGCCTACTCACACTGCACGGCTCGCCCTTCCATGCTCAGGTGGCAGACGCATGTCTCAATGCATGGTTCTCCCATCCATGCACATTTGGCAGGCTCATGTCACACTGCATAGGTCTCCCGTCCTTCCTCTGATGGCAGACTCATGTCACTACATGGATCACCCGTCCATGCTTAGGTGGCAGACTCCTGTCACACTGCATGGCTCTCCCGTCCATGCTAAGATGGGAGACGCCTTGTCACACTGCATGGCTCACTCATCCATGCTAAGATGGGAGACGCCTTGTCACACTGCATGGCTCACTCATCCATGCTAAGATGGGAGATGCCTTGTCACACTGCATGGCTCACTCATCCATGCTAAGATGGGAGACGCCTTGTCACACTGCATGGCTCACTCATCCATGCTAAGATGGGAGACGCCTTGTCACACTGCATGGCTCACTCATCCATGCTAAGGTGGGAGACACCTTGGAACACTGTATGGCTCCATGGTCCATGCTAAGATGGGAGACGCCTTGTCACCCTGCGTGGCTCACCCATCCATGTGAAGGTGGGAGACTCATGTCATACTGCATGGCTCACCCAACTATGCTCAGGTGCAGACATGTCACAATGCATGGCTGTCCTGTCCATGCTATGGTGGCAGACTTCTATCACACTGCATGGCTCACACATCCATGCTCAGGTGCAGACATGTCACACTGCACGGCTCTCCCATCCATGCTCTGGTGGCAGATTCATATCAGACTGCACGGCTCTCCCGTCCATGCCCAGGTGCAGACTCATGTCACACTGCATGGCTCTCCCATCCATGCTCTGGTGGCAGATTCATATCAGACTGCACGGCTCTCCCGTCCATGCTCAGGTGCAGACATGTCACACTGCATGGCTCTCCTGTCCATGCTATGGTGGCAGACTTCTGTCACACTGCATGGCTCACACATCCATGCTCAGGTGCAGACATGTCACACTGCATGGCTCTCCTGTCCATGCTATGGTGGCAGATTCATATCAGACTGCACGGCTATCCCGTACATGCCCAGGTGCAGACATGTGACACTGCATGGCTCTCCTGTCCATGCTATGGTGGCAGACTTCTGTCACACTGCATGGCTCACACATCCATGCTCAGGTGCAGACATATCACACTGCATGGCTCTCCTGTCCATGCTATGGTGGCAGACTTCTGTCACACTGCATGGCTCTCCCATCCATGCTCTGGTGGCAGATTCATATCAGACTGCACGGCTCTCCCGTCCATGCTCAGGTGCAGACATGTCACACTGCATGGCTCTCCTGTCCATGCTATGGTGGCAGACTTCTGTCACACTGCATGGCTCACACATCCATGCTCAGGTGCAGACATGTCACACTGCATGGCTCTCCTGTCCATGCTATGGTGGCAGACTTCTGTCACACTGCATGGCTCTCCCATCCATGCTCTGGTGGCAGATTCATATCCGACTGCACGGCTCTCCCGTCCATGCCCAGGTGCAGACTTATGTCACACTGCATGGCCCTCCCATCCATGTTCCGGTGTCACTGCGTACAAAAGATGAAAGGCAGGCCCGGGGACGGCTCAAGCTGGTTTTCTGCACAGATGAACACAGTCTCCACTCCGCTCTTCAATAATTCAGGGATGGCATTTCAGTTCAACTCCCTCCATGCGTCACCGCTGCGCTGCCTTTCACAGCCTGAGAGGCAGACAGCTCCTGCATTACGTAGAGCTGTGGATGGTTAACAGGGTGGCACAAGCTCCAGCTAGCTCACCTTTGCGTGGTCAGCTCTTATTAGTGATAACCTACAGCTGTACGGGCTGCTACTGCAATGGAGGATCCACACGCACATCAAGAGAGGATCTACGGCTTACGAGTAAAACGCCAAAGGATGTCACTAGCATCCTCGTCAATACCCAGTGGGTGTCGTGGAGCTGAAGCACAGTGCGGAAGTGTTCAGCGGAAGAGTGATGCTAGTCTGAGAGCCGGAAGGTCTTCAGAAGTTCTGAGACTCTGAAGGTAAGATCTGAAGTGAAGAGATACCAGTAGGAAGCTCCAGATCTGCGCCACCGCAGAGAAAGGTCTGGTCACCCCCCGTGATTCTCTGCACCTCTGGCCGGGCTAACAAACAAGCACAGCAAAGGGAGTGCATTGGTGATAGAGCCACAAGATCTAGCAAAGTCGCCACAAGTCTTTATATGGCCATTCTCCTGAATACAACGCAAAGGATGTTTCCCAACTTCAGCAGTGCAGCTTCATTGATCACTGAAGGTGAGGCCTCGACTGAAGTCACCAAGGCAGCCAGAACCCAACACAGAGACCCAGCAGTCAGTGAAAGACACAGCTGAGGATCTACCAGTCATCAAGAACCCAATCTTGTCTGAACTGAGCTTTAGGAACCGGCTCCTCATCAAAGTAGAAATCTTGGCCAGACAGGAAGGTGTCTGTCGAGTCGAAAAATAACCTGGTCATCATCTGTGTAAATCATGACCTGCAGGGCACATGCTCTCACAATCTTAGCCAGTGGAGCTGCGTAGATGTTAAAAGGGGCTCAAAGAGGAACCCTAAGCGACCACACCCTCAAGCGCACTGGATTAGGAGGTAAACAAGGCAAATCAAGACTGTTTGGACATGTCCTTGAAAAAATGACGATATCCAGAAAAAAACGGTGCCTCCGACAAAGATCTCATGAGCCAGTAAAGCAAACGAGGCGCATTGGTTAGAGCTGCAGGGACGTCCAGAACTCAGCAAGCTCGGTGTCATGGCCAGCACAGGAACCGGCCTGGGCTGCATTCGAAACCAAGTACTGTTCTAACAAGGCAGACACCTGCCTGTTAGCTATCCTTTAGTAACTGCGCCTGTTCGCTCCTCCTCTGGACAATGACTGTTAGGAGAGCAAGGCCAGGGCCATGGCCGGTAGTGAAAAGTGCCTGCGCCTCTTCCAAACACCCAGATAACTGCTGGTTAACTCCCTTTTCAGTCATGTCGGCCATTACGGCTAGCAGAGATATGGCCCTAAGATTGCAGAGGGCAGGTAGTTTGGCGTTTGGTTTGTTCTAGCAATTGAATCACAATAGCATGTTTCCAACAGTCAGGTACCAACTATGTTGAAAGAGAAGCGCTGGTAATACCTGCGACGATGGACTCTAAAGCGTCAATGACTAGGTGAAATAACATAGCAGGACACAGGTCCAGAAGAAAACCAGACCTGATAGTCGTTGCCATTTCCGAGGCATCAACTGGTGGAAACTCATCAGTCTGAAGTCATTCTTCTCCAGGCAGCAAAGGTGTCAAAAATGAGTTTAATTTTTAGAAGAAAAATAGTCCTGGAAAGAGTGAAGGAAATAGAAGAACCTACAAAATCTATTTCCTTCCTACTTTTAAATTCTTCCTTCCTGTGGTGGTCCAATGAGTGAATGCACGAGGCATGAAAGCATGATAATAAGCACAGTAGCCCGGTACTTATTTATTGTACTACTTAAGGGCAAGCTTATATCAAACCTTACTAGACAGATCAAAGACTACACCAAGCACCTTCAATGCCTACTCGATGCACATCTGTATCCCATGCAGCAGGAGTATTCCTGCAGGACTTTACAATCTTTAACATGCCAGTAATCCAAATGTTGATCTCTCTGATAAGATCTTCCAAGTCATTATCCGAAGAAGGGGTCCCCAATGCACATTACAGGACACACGCTAGACCCCATCTTCACAGCCAGCACCAGAATCAACACCACACCACCGACCTCACCTGGTCAGACCACACCATCGTCAACTTCACCTACATACTAGCCCCCGGAACAACCAGCACCATTCACTGCAGATCGAACAGAATATCAAATAGCCAATGGACCGACGTCTTAAAACCCCACCCCACCCCACCCGGCCATTCCTCAATACCTCCTTAGACATCCAACAAGCCGTCAAAAACTTCACCTCCTGGATCTCCAATACCGCCGAGAATGGCCCCAAGCAAAACCCACAAATCCAACAGACATGCTAAAGAAGCTAGCTATTACACCACTGAACAAAGGATCTCAAAACGCAACTGCAAACAACTGGAAAGGAGATTGTGCCCCACCATGGAGCCCACCGACTGAACTCTGCAAGAACTTTCTCAGCTGGCACAACAGACTCCTAAAAGAAACCAAAAGGGACACCATAGCCAACCGCATCCAAGCCAGCTCCGCCCACAGCAAGGAACTCTTCAGCAATGTCAAGGAATTCTCCAATCTCTCAGTGTTGGAAAATAGTCTCACCCCTTCCAAGACCTCTGAGACACCCTTGCCAACTACTACCACGAAAAGATATCCAACGAGTACAGAAACTTTGCACCCCAACCTTCCACCAATGACAGACTCCTTGCCCCCACAGGCACCCCCGGAAGCCACAAGATAACCGGATGGACCCAGCTCCCCACCCAAAACGCCACCAACATGCGCTCCACCCACTCAGAATCTCCTACGGACCCCTGCCCTCACCACATGTTCAAACACATCAGCAGCAAACTCACCAACATCTTCAACACATCCATCACTTCAGCTACCTACCTGGACGACTGGCTGGAAACATGCTGGAATCAAACCCCCCCTCAAGGAATCCTCTGCTGACCCCAACAAGCTCAAAAACTACTGACCAATCTCCCAACTCCCACTTACTGAAAAAGTCCTCGAGATAGCGGTTAACCAGCAACTCATGGAGTACCTAGAGAACAACAATCTTCTGGACACTCCCCAAACAAGCTTCCTCTCCAACCACAGAACATAAACAGCCCTCATCTCCGCCACTGACAATAACAGATCCCTCCTGGACCAAGGAGAATCAGCTGCCCTCATCCTCTTTGACCTCTCAGCAGCTTTTAACACCATATCTCACCACACCTTAATAAAGAGGCTCCACCAGATCGGCATCCAAGACAATGCCCTTGAATGGATGGCATCTTTCCTATCCGACAGAACCCAAAGAGCCCTCCTACCTCCATTCTCATTTAAAACCCATCTGCGGCATCCCTCAAGGCTCATCTGTCAGCCCCACCCTCTTCAACGCCTACATGACCCCCGTTGACCAACATCGTCAGGAACCACAGACTCAACTTCATCTCATAAGGCGATGACACCAAAATCATCCTCTCGCTATCCAAAGCCCCATACACCGCAAAGGCCAACTTCCACCTCTGCATGACAAGCATCGCCAACCGGATGCAAGACAACTGCCTCAGACTAAACACAGAGAACATTGAAGTCATGATCTTCAGAAGCACCACCTCACCATGGGACTTCTCCTGGTGGCCCACCACCCTGAGGCCCCCCCCCCCCTCAATCCCAGGGTTCAAACCAGAATCCTTGGCATTATCCTGGACAACACACACACCAAGGAGAGTCAGATCAACACAATCTCCTGGGTGAGTTTGTGGCAAGATCTTCAAGTGACTCCCGATTTCCACTAGGTGCACGGTCACACAAGCCTTCGTTACCAGTCGCCTGGACTATGGCAACGCTCAGTACGCCGTAATCACAAACCTCACTAAGTGGCTACAAATGATACAGTACTCAGTGGCTAGACTCATCCAGATTCACCTAAGGAAACACCACTGGCTCCCTGTATACAAAAGATGCCAATTCAAGATGGTGCCCCACGCCTACAAAGCCTTTCACTATCAAGGACCAGCATACCTCAACCACTGCCTCAGCTTCCACCTCCCCTCCAGACTCCTGTGCTCCGCCTCTCTCTCCCTCACCCCTGCATCCACCGCTGCAAGTGTGAAGGCCACTCATTCTCTTACCTTGCTGAGAAATCCTGGAACAACCTCCCCATCCACCTCAAAACAGCACCGAACCCTCCAGAAAATCAGAAGGGGGCTCCTTGACTGAATCACCAATCAGCTGGACCCAGCGCCAGGATACTCTTACAGGTGATTAGCAAGCTATACAAATCCTCATTGATTGATGGATGCAGTAAACTTATACATGGGGAGCCCTAGAAAAGTTCCTTTTATGACTGCTACCAGGCTTTTATGTGGGGGCTGACCGCCCCAATCAAAGAACGTTAAACATAATTAGATGATGGTCAGTTCAACATCGAGGTTTATTAGTCAAAAGAGCAACAAAATAGAAATTAATAAAAAATAGTAAATCTATACCTATAATTGGAAATGTGATCAGGTGAGATAACCCTAAGCTATTACAATATTCAATAAGACTGAGTTTCAGAGACAGAAAAATTGTTAGAAATGGGGATCTCTAGTTGGCAGTGGCTGGTGCCTATGTCCAAATGGGGACCCTTCTTCCTTCGTCAGCGTAAGGGGGCTACACCCTTTCATAGCCACTGCTCAACCCTGTGGTAACGTAGCACGAGCAGACAGGCCTATCTCAGAGGCAGTGTGTGAAGCATTTATGACCATACACAATAACGCAGTGAAGACACTACAAAGGGACACCACACAAGTAGTTACAGAAAAATAAGTATCTTTATAGCTTAACACAAGGCTCAAAAGCGATCAAGAAGCCACAATGCACGTAAATATAGATTCACTTGAAAAGCAATCAAAAGCGTGTGAAACGAACTTAGTTCGAGGCCGGGGTCTACGCGACTCGGTGATGCACAATGTACCTGAAGTTTAAAGGGGCACGGCACGCAGCTTCGTGAGGAAGCCGTGATGATGACAGGCGGACTCGCAGCGGCCACAGCCCTCAGCTACAGCGGTCCGCGGCGTGCACTCACGATGATCCTGAGACGGTGATTAAAGGCGGGCACTCTGCGGCACAGCTCCTCAGCTGCAGCGGTCCACAATAGCGATAGCGCGGATTCTCGTAGCACAGGCAAATGCGGGCTCTCAGCGGCAACAGCTCCTCAGCTGCAGCGGCCCACAATAGCGATAACGATGATTCTCGTAGCAGACAGATGCGGGCTCTCAGCGGCAACAGCTCCTCAGCTGCGGCGGCCCACAATAGTGATAGCAAGGATTCTCGTAGCACAGGCAAATGCGGGCTCTCGGTGGCAACAGCTCCTCAGCTGCGGTGGCCCACAATAGCGATAGCGCTGATTCTTGTAGCACAGTCAGATGCGGGCTCTCAGCGGCAACAGCTCCTCAGCTGCAGCGGCCCGCGATAGCAATGATTCTCAGCCTGTGTTCCCCGCAGTAGACCCAGAGGCTCTGGACTTCTCGACGGAAGCCTCACCTGCGAGTAGAATCCCCCTCAATAGGAACTCGGAAGGCTGATGGGTGAAGTCTAATTTCCCTGAGACTTCAGCAGGAGGCAAGCTCAAATCAGGCCCTTGGGTAGTTGCTTCAGCAAGATGGATAGAAGTTTCAAAGTCCTTTCCCTCTAGTTACACGGACAGAGGTTTGTCTTAACATCCAGAAGTAACACACCCTGTAGGGGTTTTTGCACAGATATTTATACCCCAAAAGTCTTTGTTCTCCTAAGTCACAAGTCACTGACCCCAGCCAGAACCAGTTCGGTGTGGTCCTGGAGCACTTTGTTTACAAGGCGGCATCCTGCCTTTCAGGAAGGGGGGGGGGGGGGAGGTCTGCCATCAGACGCACAGTGGGAGGTGGAGCCATCATTCACCTTGCCAGGCACAGCCCTGCTCAGATCAAAGGGTCACCCCTCCCCATACTACAACTGCAGATCTCTCTGTTCAATCCTGGTCGGGCTCAGCCTGCCCTGTCCCTCCAAATCCAGACAGCCAATACACATAACAGCAGAGCACACTGGAAGACTCGGGCAAGAAAATACACACTTTACAAAAGTGGTATTCTCAAACACAGGATATAAAAATAATCCTCCCCAACAGATGCACTCTAATATTCTGAGCTCAGGCATACTAAATTCGACTTTCCAAACATGTTCCTTGGGTCAGCTAGGATTATGGGGAATACCATTTCATGCAGTCATTTTACAATAGGGAGCATTCGTGCTGTGGCACTGGATGGCAGTGGCATTGCGCCCAGAGCCTCTAACACCAGCAAACACAGAGGAGCCAAAAGCGAAAAGTGGAAGGGAGACCCACGCCAATGGTGCCAGGTCTAACACAAATCATCTACCTTGACGATGAAATCACCCACAATTAACACATTTGAAGCTGAAAGAACAAATAGGGCTAAATGTTCAGTGAAATCCGAACTGAAAGGAGCCAGAGGACCCTGCAGCTGACAGATTATCAGCTACTACGGATAAAGTGGTGGTTAAGTGAATGATGACGGCAAAAACATATGCCTGAATACCTTACGATGGTGTTGAAAAATGACAGCTAGTCACCCGTCCCCTTGTCAGTGTGGTCCACTAACAAGTTTGCAATTCCCAACTAGATAAATTACTATGCAAAATTAAAATTATTAAAACCCTCTCAAATAATCTAAATAGACAAAAAAAGACGCACACAGAATAATCACTGTTAACTGAAGTTCACCCTCAGTTTGCGTCCTTGCCTTCCCCATCAGAACGCATTTAAATAACAAAGGCAGATAACAGTCCCAAATGCCCAACTCAGCAGACAATAACTTTTCATTAGTCACAGCTATTCACAAGAGCAAGCAGACAACCAAAAGAAGGTAGCCAAAGAGGTGAACAAGGGCAGACGTGAAGGCTAGCACGCAAAATGGATGTGCCTAGAGCCAGGACCCGGTGTGTGGCAGGTAAGTGCTAGGTGGCGGCCTGGGGAATCCTGCAGCGGTCAGGAGTACCAATGCCAGGGAGAGGAAAACGATCTATAGCAGCCAGAAACGCTGCAATGACCTCATGCCACTCACATGGCATTCAAGTGCTGTACCAAAATTGTGTCAGGCCCCATCGTTAGCCATGAGATGCACTAGTACACAAAACTTCAACTAATTGTGCGACACTCATACTTTCCCTTGTGCTCTTCCTCAATCGTATGCGTTACACTTTGTAAAAGTGTTTACCTGGATAGTGGAAATGTGTCTGATTTTACCAATGTATAAATGATTACAATGCCCCTTGGATTTTAACAATAAATAACCCAGATCTATCACATGCAGCTCCACTAACAACTAACAGGTAAGCAGGCTAGTTACGCCCAGTCTCTGAAAAGGGGATACACTCTGCTGTACGAATTGATGGAAGAGGGTCCGGGGAGGGTAAGAGGCCATGGATCATGAACGAGTGAGGATAGTGCGATGCCATCATGTACTGCTGGTAACCAAACATGGACCAAGACTGGATCAAAAGCCTTAGACGAGGGCAGAAGATTGTCAGCACGAACAAAGATTCCTACATTCATCACTTACATTCTGGCACCACTGGATCATTTGATTCCTGGATTCATCGCTTACATTCTGGCACTACTGTATAATTAGATTCCTGGAATCATCGCTTACATTCTGGCACTATAGTATAATTCGATCCCTGGATTAATCGCTTACATTCTGGCACTACAGTATCATTCGATTCCTGGATTCATCGCTTACATTCTGGCACTACAGGATCATTCGATTCCTGGATTCATCGCTTACTTTCTGGCACTACAGTATCATTCGATTCCTGGATTCATCGCTTACATTCTGGCACTACAGGATCATTCGATTCCTGGATTCATCGCTTACATTCTGGCACTACTGGATCATTTGATTCTTGGAATCATCGCTTACATTATTGCACTACTGGCTCATTAGATTCATCGCTTACATTCTTCAGCCAGAACCAATCAATAGGTTACACAATATCCAGTTTATGCTGAACTTGATAAAGCCAGAGCTCAAGTACGATTACTTTGTTTGCAAAATTACAGACCTGGGAATTACAAAACAAAAAATACCTCTGGTTGAACAGCTTCCCTAGGTAACTACTGGTAAAGATAGTGTATTAAACAATTCAAACAACCACTGCTTTTGTACTGATGCAACAGACGAGCTACAGGGAATTGTGCCAAGAAGCTATACCACTAGCGCAAATGTACAACAAGCAGGATCGACTTTCATAACGTGTGCACAGACAGTGAAAAAAAGTTTACAAAAAATTCAGCCCTCAGGAACTCTAGCTATAGTAACATTAATGGTCGACTTCATCGAACCTAGACCACTAGCCAGGAGAGAGGTCTCTTCCTCTCAAACCTCCTACAGGCAAGAACCTTAATGCTATCTTCTCAGGGGAGCTACAGACCACATGAGCAAACCAGCTGAGAATGTTCAGCCCTTCATCGCAGTTGCTGGCACTAAACACTAGGTATTAGAGATAGCAATTCAGATAATTCACCTTAGTAATTCCTGAAACTGGGAGAAGCTGAATCCCTTCTGCTGCTGCCATGTACCATAGATCACTAACTGATGATGTCCTTTTGGTAAGGTTATGCGGCAAAAAGAGACCATTATTCTCATCTCCCAGAACCTCTGCACACCGGAGTAGGACAGAGGTCTTAAAATGGAAAACCAAACAAGATCACCAGGGGCCTAGAAACAACTCTCCCTGGACCTCTGACATCTCCAGCCAGCCACCTAATTCAGCTCTCATGAGGTGCCAAAACCATTGGGCAACTCAAGACATGAATGTAACAAAAAAGCAACAAGAGGCCCATCCCAAGCTCCCCCCACGCACATACCCAGTTTATCTACACGAGATTCAGAGTGAGTTGGGTCTTCTACAGAACATCTCCACAGTTATAAATGCCCCAAAAATGGATGTAAGTTAAGTGGGTAACTCTCCCACGCGTAAAGCCCAATATCAGTAGCCCTCGTTGATGGACCCACATTAAGTTCTTCTAAAAAGACTGACCAAAGAGTAAACTACTATTTGCACGACAAGTAGGACTACGCTAATGGGACCCTCAAGCTAGGAGAAGAAACTAGTATCTATTAGGTGACTGCCCCAGTCTACCCCAACTGGGTGTTTACGATACGTATGCTGTGGAGCTCAATACAGCCACTTTTTTGGGCATTTGTGAGAAGAATGCCAGAATAAGTAAATGCTCACACTTCCTACTTCTGTGAAACGCCTACCCTGTGAGGACCACTCTAATAGACACGAAAAAGGGCTTCCTAAAGCTGTGTTCTAAAGGTTTGTGTAATTAGTACTGCATGTGTTATGTTGTGTCTTGATACAGTATACGACTAATCCCTAGAGGGACATCTCGGCGCTTGAAAGACTAGCACTGGCGTGAGGTGGAATTAAAACTGCCAGGTTTGAAGTTGTTTATTTAATTCAGGTAGACTTGGACTTGCACAGATGAACAAAGGCAGTTTGTTCCAGTGAAGTGGGCCAAGATGGGAAAAGGCTCTGCCTCCATGTTTAGCAGTGCAATAGCGCCATGGACATAACAGCAACTGATTGCAACTTCCTATTTGCGGTATAAAAAGTGAGTCTATTCTGAAGGCTTTGTGAGTCAGGCAAGGCAGTCTGTATACCGCTCTCTTGCAGATGGGTATCCAGTGTAGGGCTCTGAGTGTAGGGGCTGAAGGGGTTCTCGGCGGCAGGTTGTGTACTATACAGTCAGCAGTGTTTTGGACCACTTGCAGTTTTGATAGGAGATAATCATTTGAGTTACAGAACATGGCATTTCCATAGTCTAGGTGACTAATGACTAGGGCCTGTATGAGAGTTTTACGCGCGCTCAACAGAAGACACCAAAAAAGTTTCTTCAGAAGACGCATGGTGCCAAAGCAGGTACCACATATGGAGGAAATATGGTTCCGCATAGATAGTTGGTCATCTAGGAGTATGCATAGGCCACCAATCCTCCGTCTAGTAGAGCTGAGCTTTGGCAAACAATAGAATCTCTGCCTTGCCCCCATTAAGTTGGAGGCAATTGAGTGCACACCATGCACAAACACCTACACACACCCATTTCTATTTCAGCGTGGTAAAGCACCAGAGGCAGATCCCTTGTTCTTCTAATTAGTGCAAACAATGGCTGTTTCGCTTGCGGATCTGTGACTCTGCACTGGGGAGTGCCCAGGCCTGACTCTTCTTTGACTGTGGATCTGTGATTCTGCACTGAGGGGAATCCATGTCGGGACTCTTCTTTGAGTTAGTTTTTAATTCTTCTTCCTTCTCCTTCAGATCAGTGGCCTTGGCCAAAATGCTTTGGGTTGAAGCGAAGTGGGTACTACTGCAAGCAATTTACATCAGCTAACCCACATTCCTTCTGTGCTGCTAGCTGTAGTAACAATGATTCAGTGCACACTTGCATTCTGTGTGTGACCAGAGGGACAAGGACTCTAAAGAGCCACCTGGTAATCTTGCAGAGCCAAGGCCTCCTCATATCGCACTAGACATTCGATTTCATTACCATGGAAGTAAGACTAGGGCTTTGAAAACCAGGTACAGTACCAAGCACCTCGTCAGTCTGTTACGAAGCAAGGGTGCCCTGTCCAAGACGATCTGTCCCCTTTGTACATGGACAAAGGCAAGACAAGAAAGTAACCCCTAGGTAAGTGAGAACATGAAGCTGCATGGCCATTTTTTCCCAGTGTCAAATCATGTATTGGGCTGCATCTAGTTATCGAGTTTCATGCAAGATGTGTCAGTGCCCAGAAGGTGGTCTACTATGGACCAAAACTTCAATAGCTGCGGAGACGCTGCTATGTAATGGGGTTGAGTTCCCTTGGTAACCATATACATATTTAAAGAGCTTCCAAATCAGGTTAATGGGTGTAGAAAGCATGTTGCTGGTGGTGGAACGTGAGGGGGTCAAATTCTTTCACTACCGTTTTATTTTTTCATTTAGAGTGTTTTATAAAGCACGTACATGAACCAAGGGTATCAGAGCGCTGTACATAGTGAGGAAATATGAATTTTGTGATCAGTTATGTCCCCTATCGTAGACCCCAACGGCTCCATGTGCATGCTATAAGTACATGTATGTTCCCTCCAGTTCCAGTTTTGAAGACGCAAATACATGTGCGTCCACCGTCAACATGTCCTCTTTCAGATCCACCATGAATGGGTCAGATATTCCATTCCTAAGTATGAAAGGCCACCGACTTTATGTGGTTCACTTTCCACATTTTACAGATTCAGGCGAGTAGGCCCTGAATTCTACCATCAAGCCTTTTTCTGCCTTTTGCCTCTGAAAGCTCCAGTCTGAGCCCGCATCTGTATCCATGAACTTTGTCCTACTCCCTGCGCGGCTAACGGTGCCTGATCCAGCCTGTTGCCTGCCAAAAACTGTATTTCACCTTCAAGATTATCTGCTCCGCTCCTCATCCGATGCATTCCTGTCTAGTAGTTTAGGTAAACATTCTTCCAGCTACCGTGCAAAGGGCCAGGCCTCACTGTCCTCATGCAAGTAATTCATAGCCCCTGTTACCATGGAAGATTCCTGCCCCCTCGCATCTCATGTAGACACTTAGACGCTTGTACACACACTAACAGTCAGTATAGAATAGATTCCGTCCGAGAGACCTTTCCTTTTGGATAACACAGTTCTTTAAACATAGGATATTAGATATGATTTGGGATTAGGTTGACATGACCCCCCAGACTTCTGTCTCCACATGTAGAGCTAAATGTCAAATCCCCTTCACCCTCTAGTTGCACGTCAATCACACGTCATGCGGCTGCGCGCGCATCTCTGCCAAATATTTCTGCTGACATTGTAGGATTCTCTTATGGATCCACCCACTTGTGACATCATGTATAATGACGTTTTATAAGTTACGCCTATATGTCCGCCTTTTTTAGTTACGTATGCATATTTTATCTGTATTATCAGCTGTTACGCCTCTTGCATCTGTCTTAATGTAATGCTTTCCATATAAATACCATTACCTGTCAATAATGTATTGCCTTCCTTCCTGAACTTTCGTGGTGATGGAATTTGAAGCCTGCAATTCGAATTGTATAGAGGAATAAAGCCTTTTAGAACCTCTAATACCACGGATTCTGCCTCTTATATTTACTGAGTTATTCTTACTAGACTTTACCGCATAAAAAATAGTACCGGTAATGAAATATTTACCACATAAATTGCACCCGAACAGGGACACTTTCTCATCTCACGCGCCGGAGGTGCGTTGCAGGCCCGGTCTCCTGCCACAGCTGAACGGACAAAAACGCGTACCAGCAGGATTTCCTGTATCTCCCTCCGGCCAAGCGGGGGCGACTGAGGCTGCGATCAACACCCAGACGAGGCGGTGAGAAGTGCGAAGTATCCCGACCAGAGCCTAGCTGAGAGAGCAAGATCCGAGGTATACAGAGGCCCACCAGGTTCCGAAGTTCCGAGTCCAGTCGAGTCGAGTCCAGTCCGGTCCAGTTTCAGTTCAGTTCCGAGGCCTTCCGTTCCGAGCTACCCAGTGAGTACCATTGCCGGGGAGGCATTTAACGTGCACATAGTCTGTGCCGGTCAAGACGGGTTTGGGTACACAAATCCGGTCTGCACTGTTTCAGCAGTGTATCTGTACTGTTTAGCAGTATATCTAGTATGTCTTGCATATAAATTAGTATTATCTAGTATCAGTATTATGTCAGTAACTAGTTTCCTATTAGTTATCATTATTCGTTAAATGTTAAATGTTAAATGTTTTAATACGTTCTATACATTGTGGTGTGAATGACTGTTCATTATTGTGTTTATTGTATAAAGTGTGTTCTAGTAATAAGGTCTAAAAATGCCGCTCTTTTCGAAATTAAGACAGATCAAAACTAGAAAAGGGGTACTCGAAGAAGCTGTTCCCATCCCACCTAGGGACACTCCAGGATACTTTATGTACCATAAACATGGCCTAGATGCCGTATTATTTCTTGATTTATGGGTGGACTACACCAAGGATTTGCCAGAAAGTCAGAGATGGCCCGCAGCGGGGACCTGGGATGCAGATTGCATCATGAGAGTAGAAGAAGAATTATGGAAAAAGAAAGCCAGACAGTCACAGAAAGATGCCATTGAATTATGGCGTAAAGAATCATATAGACGTACAGAAAAAGCGCTCAGACAGGAAGAGAAAGGTAGAGAGAATTCAAATAAAGCCCGAGAAAATCTATTAATTGAGGAAGGTACCCGAGTAAAATCAGAACAAGTAGATAGACAAAGAAACACTCTTATGAATGGTATGTATCCTCTTCTGGCCGAAGGGTTACCTAAGGCTACCCCGGAAATACCAAAAGACTTGACTCCTCCATTGCTCCCGATAAAAGCGCATCCCAAAACACATCCTAAAACAGCAAAGGACGTTTTCCTTTCCTCCTATTTAGATGACGTAGCTCCCGAGTATGCTAATTCCACCCCACACACACCGCTTGCCGATGGTGTTCAACACCAAGAGCATCCGTCTGTATCCCCGCAACAACAAACTCCTACACAAGTTCCAACAGGTCCGTCCGTTTCTACTGTTTTTCCCGCATCTACAATTTCTATCTTACGCCCAACGAATCCTTTCTTGCCCAGCACCTCAGATGGTGCTACAGGAGGTACGACAGACATGTTTGCCACACCGCCGCGAAATAAACAGACCCTTAGAGATTTAGCACTCCAACGTACACCCCAACTAGCAACATCCGACATGTTTAAAGAACAGCTTGTGGATTGTAGATACGATCCAGTGCCAGGTAAACAGGACAGATTGCTCATATCATCACTACGTATACGACGAGCTACATTGTATTTAATGACGATACCAGGAATGGTTGAACACCTAGACAATATATATCACTTTGTCCAAACAGGGCGAGGTCCAGAAAGTATTAACGAAGCTATGGAATACCAGAAAGTGGATGTACAAAGACAACTACTACGTTTTTTCATAAACTGCGTGATTAGGAACCAAGACAGGCCTGGGGCAGATCATGATACCATGCAAAAACTTGCCAAATGGGGTCAGAACATATCAGACGAGAAACATGATAAACAGGCGTGTATAATCGCCATGTATCGAAAGATCCGCAAGGAAGTAGAACGAATACATAAAGAAAGACGAGAAGCAGACAGAATTGAATCAGAGGAAGAGGAGGAGCAAGAATCAGAACAATTAGAAACGATAGCTTACGTAGGTAGAGGAAGACCCCATAATAATACTAGAGGCTTTAATGATCCGATACGTCCGATACGTCCAGAATGTAATAGACATTTTCAAACCCCTATGTTAAATACAAGATCCCCTGAACACCTATTCCAAGCCGCTGATAAATTGCTCCGAGATCGAAGGGGGTACCATATGCTCGATTCCATGGACGAACAAGAATTAGCCAGGTCAGCAGTACAATGGGCTGACAGTCCCAGTAAATACCGTGATGATGCACTAGCACACACGTTTCTGAATCTTGCCCCATACGAACAGCGGTTAGCTAGTATATACATGATTCAACACCTCCTTATATTATATAAAAGCCAACACTCCGATCCTGGACCCTTACCTGACATATTGACAGAACTACTCACGAATACATGGAGAGGGTCAGGTACTGATTTGATTAAAGAAATTCTAGAATTTCGAAACCAGTATATAGCTTTCGTGTGCCCAGAACACGTCCCGGTTCCCATTATGGGAAGAAAAATGTATCACATAGATAGACAGAATCCGTTACGCGAAGTACACCCAATCAGAGGTGAAGGTAATAACTTTACACGCGTGTTTGTGTACACGCCTATAACTAAAATTGAATTATTAGAAATGAAGAAAGTAGTACCCAGCCATGACAAGGATCCAGCAGGTTTCCACCGTGAGATAAAAGACATGTTACTCATGGGAGAGTATACCTATCCCGACATCATGAAAATATTGAAAGTGTTAATGCCTGCCGGTGTTTACGAGAAACTCAAAGAAAAGGAATGGGAGGTGGGAGACCAAAAGATAGATTGGACAGCATTAGAAAACGAAGAAAAGGCCCGAGCTGCAGGTTCAGGGCTTGGGGAAAAGACTACAGCATTACCAGGATTACTAGTGCAGGTACTGCCACGCTTATTAACTACGAAAAAGGAGGACTGGGGTGCAATATCAGCCTGTAAACAAAAACAAGATGAAGACACTAGTGATTTCTATTCCCGATTTGAAAAATGTTTTGGTATTAATAGTGGCATAAAAGCAAGTAGCGAGTCATACCCACATCTGTTTGTGACAAAATTAGTTGAAAATTCCCTACCGCAAGTTAAGAATAGAGTATTGAAATTTGAGAGTACCTGGCAAGGTAACACCCCGTCACAGATGTTACAGATGTTACAATATCACCACAATAGAATTAGAGAAGAACAAGAACATGAACAAAGACGTATGAAAGATACGAAAATGAAAATGCTTGTTGCTCAGTCAGTTCCAGCTGATGGTCATCAAAAGGGTGACTCAACAGGTTCAGTTAAAGGGACATGCAACTATTGTAAACAACAAGGTCATTATATACACGATTGTCCAGTCTTGAAACATAATATTGCTACAGGTAGAACTCAGGAAAGACCACGTCCACCTAGACAGGATCAGAATCAACAACAAATCCCTCAGCATGCACAACCTATGTCAGCTCCGCAACAACTAGCTCCGCAACAGGAAGCTCCACAACAGACCGTAGCACCACCACAAGCGCAGCCTATTGCTGCAACACAAGCAACAACACAACAGATGTATCAGTATGCACAAGCAGATTATCCCGATTATCAGCGATACACATGAAATAGCCTAGAGAGGGAAGTTGGCTTACCCCTTATTGAGGTTCCTGTAGATCAAGAGGGACCTTATGTACATAGTGAACTATTAGGGGAAGACAGAAAGTTTTTACTTGATACAGGGGCAAGCAGAACAACTATACGACGCAGTGAAGTTCCAGGGGCACCCCTCTCAGGCTCACAAAATATTTCCCTTGGATTCTCAGGAAAACCTATAATTTTTTTTTTTTTTTTTTTTTTTTTTTTGGAAAACCTTTATTTAACAGTATGTGCAGTCAAATACGGGCCTACAACCCTCAGGCCGGCCTCGACAATAAAGGGCACATCAGCAAGCAATTATACGACTCAGCAGCATATCAGTACAGGCACGAATAGACCAGATTACGTTATACACAATTGTGCCGCCGAGCGCCAGGATGATGAGGTTTAAGTTTTATAAAGTTTTGAAATAAGTCCATAGCAACAGGTCTGGAAGGATCCGAATCAGAGCAATGCAGTTAGGACTATAGTGGGCAACGATCATCAGAAGAGTCAGCAAGCATTATCCGTAAGGTAATCAATCGCACTCAATGAAATCAGGATAGAAAAGAAGCATATCACATGACGATCCCCAAGCACTACCCACAAGTTCCCAATCCTCCCCTCGACCCAAGAAATAAGAAAGGAAAGAGCAAACGAGGAAGGTAAAGAGTAGAAAGGGAGAAGAGAAAGAGAGAAAAGAAAGAAAGAAAAAGGAGGCCCATAGAAAAAAAAAAAAACCAACAAGGAAATATACCCCCCACCCTACACGCATGCAGAGGCTACGGCCTACCCCCCCTAGCAGTGTGTCTGTCGCCCCAAAAGAGTACCCGAAATGCAGGAGAAGAGAAAGAGAAGAAAAAGAAAAAGAATGTCACGGTTAATCGGAGGAGGGCCAAGGATCTATTTAATACAAGCAAAATCGTTACCCGCGGTCACCCAACCCCAGGCCCCGACCTAACACCCTGCTACATGTACCTCCAACAGTCACAAGTCCCAGTCCCAGCCATATACGTATCAATGTGCAACAAGAAAAACCCCCTTCCTCAGCCTTGGCCCCTTCGAATCTGCAGTCCAACAGAATCCAATTGCAGTACAGCCAACCTGGACGGGATGGGCCACCATGGAGTCCGCTGCAGCAATCGAGGGGTAAGAGACAAGTCAAACTGGAGCGAAGCTCGATAGTAAAGGACCACAGAATGCGCCACTGCTATGCGGTGGCTAGTACAACAGGGAGCAGGACGATGCATAAGTCCCAGAGTAGCGGCCGGCCGATGTACAGGAAGCAAGTCCAGGAGGACGCTCAGAAACGTGGCACCAAAGGACAAAGGAGATGGGCAAAACGGCGGCTGAGGCACAAGCTCCGGCCATACCAAGGGAGCAGGATTGTCAGACTCCTCCAGGGCAGAGCCGAGGAGTACCGCAGCGGGCACTGGGACACGTCCCCCCGTCACTGCCACATACCTCAACTCGGGTGATCCACCGACAGTCGACTGAAGATGTGGCTTAACCTGCCGCACTGGAGAATCATCATGGCCAGCTGAAAAAGTCCGATCAAACCGGTCCTCCAAACCAGTGGCAGAGTCGCGGAAGGCCAACCACAGGTCCTCCAGTGCTGCCAGGATGTCGCGAAGCCCCAGCGGTGGATCAAGGATGGAGGGTGCTGTTGCGTCCGCCATCTTAGGCAAGCAACCATCGAGCGCCCCGGGAAGCAAGCCCCCCTCACCAGCCATCGGTATCTGGAAAGTGATGAGCTCTCTGCGGGGCCCCGGTGGTGCAGGAAGCGTGGAGGCAGCCGGTCGTGGAAAGGCTTCAAGGACAGGGGAATCTGTGGTGCAGGGAAACCCACCGGCGAGACCAGGGCTTCCGATGCGGAAGATGGCGTCCGCTGCTGTAGGCTGCAACAAAGAAGCGATCTCGGCCCTCTCCCAGCTGGGCCGGGATGCAGTATACGGGAGCTGGATACAATGTTGCGAGCGGGGCGCGCTGGGCAGCCGAGCATGGAAAAGGCTGCTGTGAGAATCCCAGCGCCGCGCTCCCGGTCCGGTGCACCGGCTCCTCCCTCTCCACAGCGGCCGCTGCTATCGTTGTCGCCGCCGGCCGTCCCCACTAAACAATGGCCCGGCTGCGACCTCTTGGAAGGCCGGAATGGAAACCCGGGCTCAACTCCGCCGGGGCAGCTCCGTTTTCGACCGGAGTCAAAGTATCGTGGTCAGGAACGTGGCGCAGGTAAGCGTAGGGCTCGGAGGCGCAGGATTCTTGCCAGGATATCGACGAAGGGCGGAAGGGTCGGCGGAGCCGAAGAGCTAGGCGGCCATCTCGACTGCAGGCTAGGCTCCTCCAGGAAAACCTATAATTAATGACGTAACACAACCTCTTCCACTCACGGTTGGTCCATTGACACGAACTACAGATCTATTACTTACTAAATCATGTCCAGAAAACTTGTTAGGTATAAAAACATTGAAAGCTCTAGGAGCCATAATATGTTGTTCTCCGGAAGGAGTACGACTATTTTTACGTGACTTCAAAGGTCACTACGTGTCCAGAGACATGGATCACCGGCTGCAGAGTTTACCTACGCATTTATGGGCACAAGGCCCAACTGATGTTGGTTGCATGAACATTACACCATATCGTGTCACACTAAAAACAGGAGTAGTACTACCACGAATGCGACAATACAAGTTACCACCAGATGCTGTTGTGGCTTTGCTGCAAATCATTGACGAGCTCATTGCCCAAGGAGTGGTTGTAGAAACCGACTCCAATGTATGTAATTCCCCGATAATTCCGATTCTTAAAAGAACGGATCCAAAAGCACCACCAGTATATCGATTAGTTATTGATCTGCGCGAATTAAATAAATGTATTGTACCACAATACCCTGTGGTCCCAGATATCTCTTCATTGCTAACAGCTATTGACTCAGAAGCAACGTTCTTCACTGTAATTGATCTCAAGAATGCTTTCTTTAGCGTCCCAATAGATCCGGAAAGTCAATATCTGTTCGGATTCAGTTTAAATGGACGAAGTTTTAAATTCACACGCGCACCTCAAGGATTTACAGAAAGCCCCAGCATCTATAGCCAAGCACTGAAACGAGAACTTGACAGTATCCACATGCCAGTTAACACTGCCTTGCTTCAATATGTCGACGATCTGCTGATCACCGCCCGAAGCGAACCTGAATGTGAAAAAGCGTCACTGACGGTTTTAAAATTTTTGGCCGACAAGGGGCACAAGGTGTCCCCTTCTAAGCTGCAATTCTGTGTCCAGCGAGTTGTTTACCTTGGGCACTCGCTGTCCAAGGAGGGAAGACAGCTTACACCTGATCGCATCCAGTTAATCGCTAACATGCCACCACCCAAGACACAAAAGGAGGTGCGGGCTTTTATAGGTCTCACTTCATACTGTACGCAGTGGATCCCTCAATATGCATTTCTAGCAAAACCACTCATCCAGTTGACAACACAGGAGGCAGCCACATCGACTGTTCTCCCTTGGACTCAAGAACATACACATGCCTTTGAAAGCTTAAAGAAAGCTTTATGCCAAGCACCTGTTTTAGCAACACCATGTTACAGTAAACAGTTTACACTCTTTGTTACAGAACGCGACGGTACTGCCTTGTCAGTACTCACTCAGGAACAAGCAGGATCACACAAACCATGTGCTTATTTCTCTAGTACATTAGATCCAGTAGCTCAGGCTCTTCCTGCGTGCCTGAAATCGGTGGCAGCAACAGCTTTAGCAATCAGACAAAGCGATGCCATAGTGTTAGGACATCAATTGACAGTACAAGTACCACACGCAGTAGAGGTTCTCTTGAACCGCACACAAACACAACACTTGACTATAGCGAGACTCACCGGTTACGAATTGACATTGTTTCAGCCACACATAGAAATCAGACGTTGTAATACGTTAAATCCTGCCACACTTTTGCCAGTAAATGGAACAGATCCATTAACACATGATTGTATTGAAGTTATTACTATCACAACGAAACCCAGACAAGACTTGACAGATATCCCTTTATCAGATCCAGACTTGACATTGTATGTAGATGGTTCATGTATGAGAACAAGTACAGGAGAGTTAGTGGCCGCTTACGCAGTCACAACAGACACTGAAGTCATTGAAACAAATTGTATTAACACTTTGTCAGCTCAAGCAGCAGAGCTCATCGCTCTGACACAAGCCTGTACTCAAGCCAAAGATAAAAAAGTCAACATATACACAGATTCACGTTATGCATTCGGAGTCGTCCATGACTTCGGCATACTGTGGCGAGAGAGAGGTTATTTAACTTCTCACGGTGCCCACATCCAACACGGACCCCTCATTCAAGCCCTATTAGACGCGATTCATCTACCTACTGCAATATCGATTATGAAATGCAAAGCCCATACAAAAGTTACCGATATCATTTCTCAGGGTAATGACCTAGCTGACAGAACAGCTAAACAGACTGCTCAGAACCAGACTCATACAACTGACGCGACAAAAACAATAGTTCTGACACCAACACATTGCATGACAGTTAAGGATCCCGCCCTTGATATAATTGACACACAGACACATGCTACACCAGAAGAAATAAAGAAATGGACTGAATTAGGAGGGATCCAAACGGATCAAGGATGGATGACGAAGGAAAAATCTATATGGTTTCTTCCCGACTCCATGGTTCAAGTCATCATTAACACAATACATAGTCCAGCGCATCTAGGAGAAAAAGCTATGCTAGACAGCATTCAACACATTTGGTTCAACAAACACTTGCGAGCAGCAGCCAAACAGAAAGTACGTACCTGTATGATATGTTGTCAGTTTAATCCAGGTAAAAGCATCCCCGTAGAGCAGGGTGGATTTCAACCTCCCGATCATGCTTTTGAAGTCCTCCAGATGGATTATATCCAGATGGAACGATGTCGAGGATTCAAATATGTTCTCGTAGTTGTTTGTGCTCTTTCCCGTTGGACAGAAGCCTACCCGGTTTCAGATTACACTGCCCCGACTACTGCCAAACAGTTAGTTCGAGAATTCTTCCCACGGTATGGTTTGCCACGTGTTGTCTACTCAGATAACGGCCAGCCATTCTCATCCGAACTAATGAAACACGTTTCCCTTTTGTTAGGCTACCAATGGAAATTCCACTGTGTCCGACATCCCGAGGCAGCAGGTCTCGTGGAACGCCATAATCAAACTCTGAAAATTAGATTGTCCAAAATATGTAGAGAAAAAGGTGTCGATTGGATAGTAGCCTTACCAGTTGCACTCTTTTACATGAGAATGGTAGCACATTCTCGAACAGGGCTATCCCCGTACGAGGTGATCTTCGGTAGACCACCAAATATGTGGGGGACGCCTATACCTCGCAAAATCACTGATGTTGACTGTAATATGCTGACAGATTACCTGGCTTCCTTGATGTCTGCACTACAATCTTGTCGTTCACAGGTAGCTGCAGCTTTTCCCGATAACACTGAGGTGAAGCCCCATGACGTGGTTCCAGGTGATCTGGTTCTGGTGCGGAATTTCGACCGGAAGACCCAACTGGAGCCTAGGTGGAAATCGCCTAAACTTGTTCTACTAACCACAAGGACAGCCGTGAAGATCGAGGGACGTAAAGGGTGGTTGCACTCGAGTCATATCAAGAAATTTTATGGACTACCGTCCAGTGTGAACACTCAGCTCTGCATTCCCTCACAGACAGACTCAAAGCTCCCCTTGGTTGAACCAACAAAACACGAACTTTATAAACTGAAATTAAGGTCTAGCAAGTCAGACAATTTGATTGTTTAAGTCCTCTCCAAGGTGAATCGGTTGAATTTGTCTCTGACATGTATCCTCTAGACCGGAATAGAGAAAGAAATCGACAGATGCAACTTAAAAAGCATGCGTATTGTAAATCACTTCGTAGTCACTGCACAGTAACATTATTAATTTTGTTTTTTCTAAGTTTTCTGATCATTATAACTAGTATATTGCTTCATATGTATTACCCTATTTCTAAACGTGCTTACAATGTTACTACTGAACATTCTTTTAGCGAATTACCTCCGCATGAATTGTCCTATAGATTTGCGCTGCGCAACAACACATTCATTAGTATGTTACATCATTCCCATCAGACTAGCAATGCTACAAATTGTTGGATATGTGGCCGACTCCCTCCCTATCAGAACTATAAGGGAGTTTTGCCCCTTTTTCCATATCCGTTCACACACAATGGCTCCTGTGGAGCATGGTTTAGTTTGATCAATTCCCTAGATTCAAATTCCGTAGTTTATCAAGACAACTGGGTATGGGGAAACCTGAACCTAGTTTTGCTTAAAGTCTGCTACCCTAACAAGGAGGGACTTCCCAAAAGAACAGGAACTGATCTAGAAAATGAAGTATATGGATTAGGTAATTTTACACTTAACCTCATGATCCTGAACGTTGAATCTGAAGCTACACCAATCTTGCCCGCCATGTCAGTATTCCCAGTTAAAGGGGAATTATGTGTAAGAAAGAATGGTTCCATACACATGGGCCATAGTAAATGCACCACTGTGATAAAATTCAGTGATCAAGGCAAGTCTACCTTTAGAGCTTCCCGTCATTCCTACTTCATATGTGGCCAGACCGCATATATACGTCTACCTCTAGATTGGGATGGTACCTGTTACATAGCATTCCTTCTGCCACCTGTTTTCCTAGCTCCTCCTGATTACCACAGAAATACCCATTTAATACACAATAGACAGCGGAGAGATCTCCCGATTGTCGATTACACTGAAACGGCATGGGAGCAATACACAGATTTCAATAAAGGTTTCTTTCCCTATATAGGTACAGTCACTAATAGTAAGCTGATACGTAGATTAACTAGAACCCTTGAAGCAGTAGTGAACGAGACTACTTCCGCCTTAGGCAATTTAACAGAAGAGCAGTCTGCTATGCGGATTGTTGTGCTTCAAAATCGTCTTGTCCTTGACGTCATCCTGGCCGATAGGGGCGGAGCTTGTAGAGTCATCGGATCAAGTTGCTGCATTTTCATACCAGAAAATTCGCCGTCAGTATATAAAGCCATAACCCGCCTTCATAAGATTATAAGCCAGATACACCAGAGTCCAGGCACCTGGACTTGGTCCGGTTGGTTCTGGGGCGTGTTGTCAGCCTGGGGATGGAGGATCCTATCCTTCCTAGGTATTGGCTTTCTCATACTATTCAGTTGCTGCTTATGTCTACAATGTGGGCCAGCGATTTGTGGTCTGTGTGCCACCTCGTGTATCCCACGTCCAAGTTTTCGTTCAAGATCCCGGAAGAAGAAAGAAGAACAAATGATGCTATATGAACAGATCGATGGATTGATGAAGATCGATATCTCCTGAGGGTCCGTAGGGGACAAGGAGGGAATGAGGAAATATGAATTTTGTGATCAGTTATGTCCCCTATCGTAGACCCCAACGGCTCCATGTGCATGCTATAAGTACATGTATGTTCCCTCCAGTTCCAGTTTTGAAGACGCAAATACATGTGCGTCCACCGTCAACATGTCCTCTTTCAGATCCGCCATGAATGGGTCAGATATTCCATTCCTAAGTATGAAAGGCCACCGACTTTATGTGGTTCACTTTCCACATTTTACAGATTCAGGCGAGTAGGCCCTGAATTCTACCATCAAGCCTTTTTCTGCCTTTTGCCTCCGAAAGCTCCAGTCTGAGCCCGCATCTGTATCCATGAACTTTGTCCTACTCCCTGCGCGGCTAACGGTGCCTGATCCAGCCTGTTGCCTGCCAAAAACTGTATTTCACCTTCAAGATTATCTGCTCCGCTCCTCATCCGATGCATTCCTGTCTAGTAGTTTAGGTAAACATTCTTCCAGCTACCGTGCAAAGGGCCAGGCCTCACTGTCCTCATGCAAGTAATTCATAGCCCCTGTTACCATGGAAGATTCCTGCCCCCTCGCATCTCATGTAGACACTTAGACGCTTGTACACGCACTAACAGTCAGTATAGAATAGATTTCATCCTAGAGACCTTTCCTTTTGGATAACACAGTTCTTTAAACATAGGATATTAGATATGATTTGGGATTAGGTTGACATGACCCCCCAGACTTCTGTCTCCACATGTAGAGCTAAATGTCAAATCCCCTTCACCCTCTAGTTGCACGTCAATCACACGTCATGCGGCTGCGCGCGCATCTCTGCCAAATATTTCTGCTGACATTGTAGGATTCTCTTATGGATCCACCCACTTGTGACATCATGTATAATGACGTTTTATAAGTTACGCCTATATGTCCGCCTTTTTTAGTTACGTATGCATATTTTATCTGTATTATCAGCGGTTACGCCTCTTGCATCTGTCTTAATGTAATGCTTTCCATATAAATACCATTACCTGTCAATAATGTATTGCCTTCCTTCCTGAACTTTCGTGGTGATGGAATTTGAAGCCTGCAATTCGAATTGTATAGAGGAATAAAGCCTTTTAGAACCTCTAATACCACGGATTCTGCCTCTTATATTTACTGAGTTATTCTTACTAGACTTTACCGCATAAAAAATAGTACTGGTAATGAATGAACAAAGTGACCGGTATAGACAGGTACATTAAAAGTAAAGAGCCACAGTAGGTTGTTGCAACAAATATCACATAAAACGCCCATTGTCAATTAATATTGCCCTAGTCTGCATTGTTCTAGCATCTTCATCTTATGTTGCTGCTGCTCTGAAACTATTCAGATCCAGGTACCCAGGGGAGCAACATTTAAAGGGTTCACCTGTAAACAATGTGCTTCTGACAGATCTAGAAAATGCTGCAATTGTGACGACCCTTGCGCCCTGGGGAGGGGCTCTCCGAGAGTCCCTGCAAGGAATCTATTCATTAGGATCTTTTCACCTCTTTTTTAAAAAAGTGGGATGATGGGTTTGGGCACACCTTGAGTGGTAAGGAGTTCCAGATCCTTGGCTCCGCCCCGGAGTAAGAGCGTGTGTAAGTTGTTCATTTTCGGAATCTAGGGGGTTCAAGTCTGAGACAGTTAGCACTTTCTAGGTGGCAGCTGCCACCAGAGAGTCGAATCTTTTCTGCCAGGTAACTTGGTTCGTTAAAATGTAGTGCTTTGTGTGGGAGGCAGGCAATTTTCAGATGGGTTTTTGCCTCGAGGGACAGCCAGTTTAGATACCCAAGTGAAAGGGTGATGTGGTCAAAGCGTCTAGTTAATGTTACTAGTCTCGCTGCAGCACTGACCGATCTGAGTGGAGCAGTTCTTGCTTTGGGTTGACCTGACAGGGTCGCCGAGCATTCTTCTAGCCTGGAGACCACAAGTGATTGCACTGCTTGTTTGAAGTGTGAAGGTGGCAGAAATGGTTTCAATTTCTTCGGTAATCTGAGTTGGAATGTCGCACTTCACGTGGTATCACTAATGTGACCTCTCATGTTTAGATTCTTGTCTTGTGTTATTCCAAGGGATTTCGTGGAGCCAATGATGGTAGGTTTGCAAACGAGGGCGTCTAGGTGCTTGAGCCAATCTTGGATGGGTGTGGAGCTGTTTTGCAGGGAGAAAAGAAGGAATTTGGTTCAGCTTGAGGTTGTTTTGAGAAAGCCAGGACTGAGTTTTGACTAGCGTGTTATTTAGTTTAACGACGTCGTCTAGGGAGGAAATCTAAGTATATTGTGTGCAGTCTGCGTACATGTGGTATGCAATGTTCGATTGGTTGAGGATTTCATTTAGTGGTTCCATATAAAGGTTTAAAGAGTGTGGAGGAAATGGTTGACCCATCGGGACTCCGCACCTCACTGGTGAGGCTTAGCGAATGAGTTACCTAGTTTGATGCATTGGGAGCGATTCTGCAGGAAGGAAGTGAACCAAGAAAGCACTTTCCCAGACAACCCCCTTCTGTGTTCTAATACTTTTAGTAGGATATTGTGATTGACCATGTCAAACGCCGATGAGAGGCCTAGGAGGATGAGTAGGCATGAGTAGTCGTTGTCTAGTATCTTAAGGGTGTCGTCCATTATGTACACTATGGCTGATTCAGTGCTGTGCCCGGTTCTAAATCCTGTGTGAAATTTGTTGAGTAGGTTGAATTGGTCAATGTGCCCATGCACATGTCAGCATGCAAAACTAGCTGTTTGTCACGCAAACACTGTTTCTCTAAGGCAGTTGTGCCTATCCCTTAGTAGAGTAAAACAGAGAGGGAACACTACTATAGACGTGTGGTAAGAAACGACTCACTAAAGCTTACAAATGAATTTAGCGAAATCATAAAGTATTTTATGATTACAATATGGGCAAAACACTTGGGATTTCTTTCAGTAACAGAGCACCAACTCCAGGCTGTCTTTTGACAGGCCAGAGGGACAGGAAGCGAGCCAGTCATCTTATGAAGGCAGAGTTAATTGGTTCTCAACTCCAGAGTAATTGTGAGGGTGTCTGCGCTCGTTTCGGTATCCATGGCAGACAGAGCCTCTGGTACTCCCAAGTCTGTCTAGCTCCAAGATCGGTTCTTGTTGCAGACACCCACTTCCTTGCCTTCAACTAGGGAGCTCTTGCTCCAGATACCACTTTGCAGTGAGTGTAAGTTGACTATGTCACAAACTTCACCATTTGTACAAAGAATCTTATCCAAGTGCCGTGCCAGACCAGTTACAAGTGGTCTGCGTTAGAAAAGGAATTGCTACTTACGAGTATGCATTGGTTCTTGGCATGTAGAGCTGCAGAGTTGTACACTGTGCATAGATCACCATCTGGTGTTGGGCGCGGATGCTTGCACCTTGCTGTTGTTTTGCAAGAGTCTTTTGTAGTCACGAGATAGGTGACTCCTCCCTTGGACGATAGTGCGCATGGACATCGACTCCATCCTTAGTGTAACGCCCTGAACGTCTCAGGATCGTTTAACAGACACGACAATGAGGACGCAACCACTAGTGAAGGGTTAGTTGTTTTAATGAAGGCAAATATAATAGAAAGAATAAACAAAAGTTATAGTCACTGGAATCCTCCAGGCTAAGTACGTTACCAGCCCACAGCACGGATGGTCCTAACCGTCCTCTGCATATACGCCGGTCCCGGCGTATGCCAACAGAGGGCAGAAATGAAATGGCCGACAATGCCAATCGGTAGGCTGTGAGGGGCACGAAGAGTGTTGGGGAGAATCGAGGAGTCAGGGAAACACCCAGCCGGGGTCTCTACCTGAAGGGAGCAGCCGCTCAACCTCTTCCTCAGACTGCACCGGGACGCGGAGTCACCTCCTGGTGATGCGTCACCGATACCCCAATCACAAGCAAGAAGACTGAACCGAGAGCAGCCGCTCGATCGATCCTGTGGACTTCCGAGTCTGTAACGCGGCAAACACCTCCTGGTGTGCGTTACAGCTGGCAGTCCCTGTGTCTCTGGTCGGGCTGGGAGTTACGACTCCAACCAGCAAAAGCGCCACTGCGCTTGGACTCAGCCGAGTCAAAAAGCGAAGCTCAATGGTTGACCGGTAGAGCTTCCGGGTCCTTCACAGGTGACGATGGGGCAAGACACGGCCCAGGGAGTAACGACTCGACCTACCTCCGTTCTTGTCTTACTGGAGCACCACTCCAGAACACTGCTCTTCACGAAGCAGGTACGTCGGTGTGAACACAATATCCGACAGCGTTGTACCTCCCGGTTCCTCCCTTTATAGGGCGTGTTTTCCTTGAGTTATGTAACAGCTCTCCTGTTTACATAAGGGCGTGTTTCCTTGAGTTATGTAACAGCTCTCCTGTTTACATAAGGGCGTGTTTCCCTTGAGTTATGTAACAGCTCTCCTGTTTACATAAGGGCGTGTTTTCCTTGAGTTATGTAACAGCTCTCCTGTTTACATAAGGGCGTGTTTCCCTTGAGTTATGTAACAGCTCTCCTGTTTACATAAGGGCGTGTGTTCCTTGAGTTATGTAACAGCTCTCCTGTTTACATAACCTCTCAACCGCTAAGCATCCTGGGAGATGTAGTCCGTTTTCGCTGGTTACCGTTTTCCTCCCCTCGTATGACAGGAATTCTTGACAGTACATCCTCCCTCTCAGCGGCTCCCCACGGGTCCAGCGCTGGCAGGAAAACGCCGATGGAACAAGGAGACCAATCGCGGAGCATGAACCCCTTCAGCCGGTTCCCATGAATGCTCCTCCGGGCCATAGCCTTTCCACGCAACCAGGTACCACAGCTTCCCCCTGCGCCATTTGGACGCCCGTATGGCCGACACTTCATACTCCACCTCCGACTCCACGCATACCGGCCGAGGTGTCCCAGACGGCTTGGAGGGTGCTGGTTTGAGCAATGATACATGAAAGACAGGGTGTATCCGCAATGACTGGGGCAAGCACACCTTCACGTTCACGGGACCCATACACTTGGTAATTCGATAGGGGCCCATGTACTTGGGATGGAACACACTGTTCTTTCGAAACCTCATGTTTCTTGTGGATATCCAGACGTAGTCTCCAGTGCGGTACAGTGGCCCGGGCCTTCTCTTCCTATCTGCCGCAGCCTTGTATCTTCTCTTGGCCTCTATTAGGACAGCCCTTGAGCGCATCAATGTGTCTTTTATGTGTGCCACCCTGTCCGCTGTGGCGGGAATCATGTCCTCTCTGAACGGATGTAGAAATGGCAAGAACCTGGGATGTTGGCCATAGTTGCTATAGAACGGAGATGACTGTGTGGAGCTGTGAGTGGCGTTGTTATAGGCTATCTCTGCAACCCATAGCAAGTCGACCCATTCTTCCCTGCCCTGGTCCACAAAACATCGCAGATACTGTTTGAGCGTTTGGTTCAGGCGCTCGGTTTGGCCGTCCGTTTGAGGGTGGTAGCTGGTGGACAGGGCGGTCTTAACATGCAGCGCAGTGCACCAAGTCTTCCAGAATTGCGCAGTAAACTGCGACCCCCGGTCCGACACGATCACCCCAGGTAATCCATGCAGTCGTACCACATTCTTTAGGAGTAGTGACGCCAATTCCCCGGCCGTAGGGACTCTCTTGCAGGGGATGAAGTGCCCCATTTTCGTCAAGTAATCCACCACCACCAGTATTGCCGTCATCCCCTGGTCTAC
Source organism: Triturus cristatus (assembly GCF_964204655.1). NCBI lineage: Eukaryota > Metazoa > Chordata > Amphibia > Caudata > Salamandridae > Triturus > Triturus cristatus. Next base: position 80,639,708 of record NC_140581.1, read on the forward strand.
CGGTAGGCCCACCACGAAGTCCAGTGATATGCTATCCCATGGTCTATCCGGGGTTGGAAGTGGATGTAAGAGCCCTTGGGTTCGGCCATGGTCGGCCTTCATGGTAGCACACGTAGGACACTCCTGTCCCCACCTCCTGACATCCACTCTCATGGTTGGCCACCAGAAATGCCGTCCCATGCTAGCCACCGTTTTTTCAAAGCCCAAATGACCTGCGCATGGAGAGTCATGGCACCAGATGAATGCTTGTTTCCTTAGCCTAGGCATCAATAGGCACCTGCCCTTCAGGGGTATCCCGTCCTTCAGCTGCCATTCTCTGTGACTGAGGAGCCACCTCCGCCATGCGAATGACCTGATCCCTCTCTTTATTCCCCTCAGGAAAGTATCCGGTTGGATAACCCCCAATACCATCCTCGGGGAAATGATGGAACGCTCGGTCGCAGGCAATGGTTCCTAAACTGCAGATTGACGGGACAGGGCGTCCGCCTTTCGGTTTTCCGTCCCCGGCCGATATGTGATGCGGAAGTTGAACCCCGCAAAGAAGATCATCCACCGCAGCTGCCTGGGAGAAAGGTGTCTAGTGGCCGTCATGAACTGTAGGTTCCGATGGTCCGTGTACACCGATACCACATGTCTTGCCCCCATCAACCAATGCCTCCATTCGGTGAAGGCGTCCTTGATTGCGAGAAGCTCCTTCTCCGCAATATGGTAGTTGCGTTCGGCGTCGTTGAGTTTGCGGGACATGTACGCAACGGGATGAAGCACCCCTGTGTCGTGGTTGCGTTGGGACAAGATAGCCCCCAGCGCCACATCCGACGCGTCCGCTTCCACCACGTAGGGGAGATCCGGATCGGGGTGAGCCAACACCGGCGCCTTACCAAAGGCGCTTTTCAGGGCCTCAAAGGCTTTGTTCGCTTCAGGGGACCAGACAAACTCCTTGGACTTCCTCAGTAGCTGTGTGATTGGGGCCACCACTCCTGAAAATCCATCTATGAACCGCCTGTAAAAGTTGGCGAAGCCAATGAAACTTTGGACGTCCTTCACGCTTTGGGGCACCGGCCATTCTTTCACCGCCTTGATCTTTCGTTCTGCCATCTCCTGTCCCTCTGGACTCAGCATCACTCCGAGGAATTCCACGGATGTGACGTGGAAGTCACACTTGCTGAGTTTACAAAACAGCATGTTTTCCCTCAGCTTTTGGAGCACAGCTTTGACGTGGTGTACGTGCTCCTCCACACTGGACGAATAGATGAGGATGTCGTCGATATATACGACCACGTAGATATCCAACTCCTCTCTGAATACCTCATTCAAAAAGTACTGAAAGGCTGCCGGGGCGTTGCACAGACCGAACGGCATGACGAGGTACTCAAAAAGGCCGAACCTGGTCTTAAAGGCGGTCTTCCACTCGTCTCCGTCCCTCATGCGCACCAGATGGTATGCCCCTTTCAAATCCAACTTGGTGTAGATACGAGCTTTCTTGACCTGTTCCAGAAGTACACTGATGAGAGGCAAGGGGTACCGATTTTTTATGGTTATCGCATTCAATGCCCTAAAGTCCACACAGGCTCTCAGCTCCCCATTAGCCTTCGGGATGAAGAAGAGTGGCGAGGCGGCCGGAGACTTGGACGGGCGGATGAATCCTAGCTTGAGGAGTTTATCCAGGTACCCCCGGAGATGCACGTTTTCAGGCTCCGTCAGGGCATACAGCCTGCCGCTGGGAACGCTGGCCCCCTGGCACCAGGTCGATCTGGCAGTCAAACTGTCTATGTGGTGGTAGCACTTCCGCCTTCACCTCATCAAATACATCCTCAAAACTGTGATAAGCCTGGGGGAGAGCCACATCTTTTTCTGCCGCTGTAGCCACCGTCTGACTCCCGCTCTCATCTGCGTCGAGGGATTCCGTTCTTATTCCACAATGCAGGATGCAATACGGTGACGTCATTTCGATGCGATGTGTTGGCCAATCCACAAAGGGGTTGTGTTTCTGTAGCCACGGCAATCCCAATATGACGCCATATTGGGGCGCTCGGATGATGTTAAAATCGATTTGTTCCAAATGGTTCCACCCATATCTCATCGGAAGGACCCCCGTGTGCTGCCCGATGGGCCCCGTCACCAATCGCCTTCCGTCTACAGCATAGACGTCTTCGGGTACAGCTTTGGGAAGAAGCACTAGCCCTAGCCTGCATGCCTCGTTGTGGTCCATAAACATGCCAGTGGCCCCTGAATCCACCATGGCCACAACGGGTATCCACTGGTCATGCACTCCCACGTGCACCGTGATAAACAGGTGTCGTTGTCCCTTAGTGACCGAGTTGGAAAGTGAAGGGATGGATGAGTGACTCCGAGATGCCCCTTCTCTTGTCTTGGAGTCCTCTAGTTTTCCGCCGGTATGTCCACCACGGCTGTTACCGACCGGTTGGCCCGATAACGTGACGTCTTCGGTTTGGCAGGGCATTCACGTACGTAGTGGCCTTTTTTGCCACAATATAGGCACAATCCTTGTTTACGGCGTGACTCTTTCTCCGTGGCTGTGAGGCTCGCTCGTATTGCGCCGATGTCCATGGGTTCTCCCTTGGATGCGGTGGAAGTTTCAGGGCTTCCCACTGTCACATAGGATGGAAGGGTTCTTCCTTTTCTCCCATGATCCCCCTTTCTTTCACTTAGCCTATGTTCCAGCCGTAATACCAGGTTGATAAGGCCCTCACATGTCTTGGGTTGAGGGTCAATATGAGCCATGGCGTCCTTGAGCTCATCGCACAGCCCTTGATGGAAGAGCGCCGTCTGTTTAGCAACAGGCCACTTGGTTTCCGCAACCAGCCTTCGGAACGCGTTGAGATACTGCACCAGGTCGTTGGATCCCTGTCTCAACTCAAGCATTTCACGGTCAGCCGTGTACGAGTCAGCCCTTCTGTCGAATACCTTCAGGAATTCCTCGCGAAAAGCACCCCAATCACATAAGAGGGGGTCGTCCCTGCTCACCAGAGGTACGGCCCATTGTGCCGCGTTTCCAGCCAAATAGGATATAAGGAAAGCCACACGAGCCTGACTCGTGGGGAACGCCTTTGGTTTGCACGATAAATGTAGCGCCACTTGTGTGAGGAATACCTGCACTGTGTTAGGATCCCCACTGTACCTCTCTGGTGTCGCCAAGGGGATGGCTACCGGCATTTCCACTACTACCGCAGGGGTCTGATTCGTGAGGGAGGTGCTGGGCGTGAGCGGGTCCAATTGGATAGCATCCAGTCTGGCTTTTACATCGGCTGTTTCTTGCCTAGAGGCAGCCACTTCAACTTGCATGGCCGCTAAAGCAGCCAGCACATCATCAAGTGTTGCCATGTCTGTTATCGACCGGGAGACAGTTAGTGTTATTAAGGTCGGATATTTTGTAACGCCCTGAACGTCTCAGGATCGTTTAACAGACACGACAATGAGGACGCAACCACTAGTGAAGGGTTAGTTGTTTTAATGAAGGCAAATATAATAGAAAGAATAAACAAAAGTTATAGTCACTGGAATCCTCCAGGCTAAGTACGTTACCAGCCCACAGCACGGATGGTCCTAACCGTCCTCTGCATATACGCCGGTCCCGGCGTATGCCAACAGAGGGCAGAAATGAAATGGCCGACAATGCCAATCGGTAGGCTGTGAGGGGCACGAAGAGTGTTGGGGAGAATCGAGGAGTCAGGGAAACACCCAGCCGGGGTCTCTACCTGAAGGGAGCAGCCGCTCAACCTCTTCCTCAGACTGCACCGGGACGCGGAGTCACCTCCTGGTGATGCGTCACCGATACCCCAATCACAAGCAAGAAGACTGAACCGAGAGCAGCCGCTCGATCGATCCTGTGGACTTCCGAGTCTGTAACGCGGCAAACACCTCCTGGTGTGCGTTACAGCTGGCAGTCCCTGTGTCTCTGGTCGGGCTGGGAGTTACGACTCCAACCAGCAAAAGCGCCACTGCGCTTGGACTCAGCCGAGTCAAAAAGCGAAGCTCAATGGTTGACCGGTAGAGCTTCCGGGTCCTTCACAGGTGACGATGGGGCAAGACACGGCCCAGGGAGTAACGACTCGACCTACCTCCGTTCTTGTCTTACTGGAGCACCACTCCGGAACACTGCTCTTCACGAAGCAGGTACGTCGGTGTGAACACAATATCCGACAGCGTTGTACCTCCCGGTTCCTCCCTTTATAGGGCGTGTTTTCCTTGAGTTATGTAACAGCTCTCCTGTTTACATAAGGGCGTGTTTCCTTGAGTTATGTAACAGCTCTCCTGTTTACATAAGGGCGTGTTTCCCTTGAGTTATGTAACAGCTCTCCTGTTTACATAAGGGCGTGTTTTCCTTGAGTTATGTAACAGCTCTCCTGTTTACATAAGGGCGTGTTTCCCTTGAGTTATGTAACAGCTCTCCTGTTTACATAAGGGCGTGTGTTCCTTGAGTTATGTAACAGCTCTCCTGTTTACATAACCTCTCAACCGCTAAGCATCCTGGGAGATGTAGTCCGTTTTCGCTGGTTACCGTTTTCCTCCCCTCGTATGACAGGAATTCTTGACACTTAGATTGTTTTTAGCCATGATGGGAAATGATGGAGTTAGTAAGAAATAAAGAGATGTCCATTTGAATGTATCTAATTAAGATAATACTGGAACAGATACAGGTTCTGGGGAGGCGGGTGGGCGTGTACAACTCTGCAGCCCTACATGCCAAGAACAGATGCATACTGGTAAGTAGCATTTTCTGTTCGAGGCATATGAGCTGCAGATTGTACACTGTGCATAGACTGTACAGCAGTGTCTCCCCTAGCAGTGGTCACCTGTATCTGCTGCAGTGGTTTGAAAAAGTGTTTTAAGAACAGCTTGGCCTACAGAAGCCTGCCGCTTAGCCTGCACGTCAACAAAATAGTGTTTGGTGAAGGTGTGTGGTGTAGACCATGTTGCTGCTTTACAGATGTCATCTAAGGGAATGTTCCCTAAGAATGCCATGGAAGCTCCTAGTTTGCGTGTTGAGTGTGCCCTAGGGGGAATTGTTAATGTGCGTTTAGCCTTTTGGTAGCATATTTGAATGCATTTGACTATCCACCTAGCGATCCCAGCTTTGGAGATGGGGTTACCTTTATGAGGTGGTGAGAAGGCTACAAACAGTTGTTTTGTCTTTCTAAAGGGCTTAGTCCTGTCAATGTAGTAAAGTAGGGCTCTTTTGACGTACAGTGCGTGAAGAGTTCTCTCTGCTACAGAGTCCGGGTTTTGGAAAAACACTGGTAACTCCACTGATTGGTTAAGGTGAAAAGCAGAGATTACTTTGGGAAGGAATTTTGGATTTGTTCTAAGAACCACCTTGTTACGATGTATTTGTAAGAAAGGTTCTTGTATGGTTAAAGCCTGGATCTCACTTACCCTCCTGAGAGAGGTAATTGCGACAAGGAAAGCTACTTTCCTTGTGAGGAACTGCAGTTCACATTTGTGTAGAGGTTCAAATAGGGGACCCATGAGCCTGGTAAGAACAATGTTTAAATTCCACACTGGAGAGGGTGGCAGTCTGGGGGGAATTATCCTTTTAAGGCCCTCCATAAAGGCTTTAATTGGAGGTACTCTAAATAGTGACAAGTGTTGTCTGTTTTGTAAATAAGCGACAAGTGCTGCTAGATGTAATCTTATGGATGAATATGCTAGATTACACCTTTGTAAGTGTAGCAGATAGCAAATGATGTCCTGTATTGAGGCAACCAGCGGATACATTTTATTGTTATTGCAGTAGATGACAAATATTTTCCATTTTGCTACATAGCAAGCTCTAGTAGGGCGTCTGGCTTCTTTAATGATGTTCATACAGTCCAATGGGGGGGTTAAGGTAACCGAACTCTAGGACTTCAGGTGCCAGATCGCTAGATTCAATTGTCCTGGATCGGGGTGCCTTACCTTTCCATGGTTCTGCGTTAGCAACGTTGGGGAGAGACGTAGTTTTTGGTGTGGAACTACTGAAAGGTCCAGGAGTGTTGTGAACCACGGTTGCAGTGCCTATGTGGGAGCTACTAGGATCATCTTGAGGGACTGTTGTCTGAGCTTGCATACTACTAGTGGAATCAGTGGGAGTGGCGGAAAAGCGTACGCAAATCTGCCTGACCAGTTTATACATATCGCATTGCCTTTGGACAACGGGTGTGGAAATCTGGCGGCGAATGTTGGGCATTTTGCATTTACGTGTGTGGCGAACAGATCTCTGTCTGGTGGACCCCACATTTGGAAAAATGGTTGAAGAACTTGGGGATGAAGTTCCCATTCATGTATCTGCTGTGTCTGTAGACTTAGCAGATCCGCAATCTGATTGTGAACTCTTGGAAGGTGTTCTGCTAGAAGGTATATGTTTTGTGGAATGGCCCATCTCCATATGCTTTGCGCCAGTTGAGAGAGCTGCAAAGAATGTGTGCCTCCTTGTTTTTGTATGTAATACATAGCTATCATATTGTCCATCTGGACTAGGACAGTCTGGTGGTGTAGATGTACTTGGAATGATTTTAATGCTAGAAATATTGCCAGTAATTCAAGGTGATTGATGTGGAGCACTTTTTGTTGAGTGGGGAGCCTTGAATTGTGTGGTTTAGGAGATGGGCTCCCCAGCCGGTGAGTGATGCATCTGCTGTTAGCACTATCTGTGGAACTGGCTCTAGGAACGGCCGCCCTTTGGAAAGGTTTCATTTGTTCCACCACTGCAGAGAGCGATGTGTGCGGCTGTCCACCAACACCAGATCTGTAAGTTGTCCTTGAGCCTGGTTCCGCAGACGTGCTAGGCATTCTTGTAAGGGGTGCATCTGAAGTCTTGCGTGAGGCAAGATGAAAATGCAAGAGGCCATCATTCCTATGAGTTGCATGAATACCCTTGCTGGGAGGGAATGCTGTTCCTGAAGTTTGGTGATTAGGGTTTGTATGCTGGCTATCCTGGCTGGATTGGGATATGCCAGAGCTCTGGAGGTGTCTAATGTGGCCCCTAGATATTGATGTATGTGGGAGGGATGAAGATGTGACTTTGTGTAGTTTACTGTGAATCCCAAGTTGTGTAGTAGCTGGATGGTTTGATGAGTGTGATGAACACACTGGTTGAATGACTTGGGCTTTTATCAGCCAGTCATCGAGGTATGGAAAAACATGGATTTGTTGTCTTCTGAAGTGTGCTGCTACTACTGCAAGGTACTTTGTGAACAACCTGGGTGTGGTGGTCACCCTGAATGCAAGGACTTTGAACTGATAGTGTTGTCCATCCACTATGAATCTTAGGTATTTCCTGTGAGCAGGGTGTATGGGAATGTGGAAGTAGGCGTCCTTGAGATCTAGTGTGGCAAGGAAGTCGCCTTGTTGAAGTAGTGGGAGGACCTATTGAAGAGTGATCATATGAAAATGATCTGACTGTATGTAGAGATTGAGAGGTCTGGGGTTGAGTATTGGCCTTAGGGTGCCGTCCTTGTTAGGGATTAGGAAGTACAGTGAGTAAACCCATGTTCCTTGATGCTGTAAGGGAACTAGTTCTATTGCTTGCTTTTGAAGCAGTGAGAGAACTCCTGTTTAAGAGCGTGAGATGTTCCGTGGACATTGGACACTGTTTGGGTGGTATGGTGGGTGGTGTTGCTGTAAGTTCCAGGCAGTAACCATACTGGATAATTTGTCTTACCCACTTGTCTGTGGTGATGGAAGCCCAGACAGGTAGGAACTGTGATAGTCTCCCTCTGACCGGGGTGGAATGGTCTGGAGGGAGTGGAGGGAAGTCACTGCTTATTAGTGGGGGAGGTGCGAGTGTTGTTGTTACCATGGCCTCTCCCATTGTTATTTCCCCTGTATCCACCTCTAAAATATCCCCTGTTGGGGGATGTTTGTGTGGTGTTCTTGTAGGAAGAAGAGGCAGTGTCTGCACCGATGTTTTTGGATGCTCCTCTATAGAAGGAGCGACGAAAGGAACCACGTGTGGATGAAGACTGTAATGCCCCCATGGATTTAGCAGTCTCCGTGTCCTTTTTTATGTTTTCTAGAGTGGTGTCTACAGCGGGTCCAAAAGGTTGTTCTTGATTGAACGGCTGATTGAGGATAGTTTTTTGTACCTCCTGTTTGAAGCCAGAGATGAGTAACCAGGCATGTCGTCTGAGAAACACGCTAGTGTTAATGGACCTAGAGGCGGTGTCAGCTGCGTCAAGGGCACACTTGATTGATGCATTAGTTATTAATTTGCCCTCCTGAATTAAATCATTGGCCTTGGTCTTATATTGATTAGGTAAATGTTGCAATAGGGTTTCCAGTTGGTCATAGTGAGCCCTATCGCACCTAGCAAGTAATGCCTGTGTGTTGGCTATCCACCAGTGATTAGCTGCTTGGGCAGCAACTCTCTTGCCGGAAGCATCTAACAACAGACTGTTAATCCGAGGTGGCGCATCACCGGAGGTCTGAGAGTTGGCACGTTTCCTAGCAATAGTTACCACTATTGAATCTAAAGGTAGTTGACCCTTGATGTAGGTGGGATCATTGGGAGCAGGATTATATTTTTTGTCAATCCTGGGATTGAGAACTCTAGCCCTAACAGGGTCCTTGAATATGTCGTGTGCATGTTTAATGACACCTTTTAAAAATGGCAGGGTTTGTACAGTCTTTTGAGACTGTTCAAAGGTGTCTAGTAGAAAGTTCTCGTGTGCAGGGTCAGAATGCATCTTAACGCCATGGTACAGAGCAGCTCTATTTACAAGCTGACCAAAGTCAATATTGTCATCTGGGGGAGATGGCTTTGTTAGATATGCATGGGGATCAGGGAGGTCTGGAGGAACTATTGGGTCATCATAATCGTCTCAATCGTCCTGTGGTACGTCTGTCTCGTCATCAGGGTCAGTGAAAGGGTCATTGTTGCCTCCCCCATCCCCTAAATCATCCTCAACCTGTGGTAGTGGTGAGTTTGGTGGAAGTATAGGAGAATGTGGAGGAGAGACAGGCTTAGGAGGAAGAACAGGAGAAGAGGGTCGTATAGGTGAAGTGGCACAGTCTTTTCTCTTCACAGGCACTACGGGAATGCCTGGTGTGTTCAGTTTCCTCTTCTTGTGTGGAACAATAGCCACATGTCCTGTTTTGGAGAGCTTTTTATTTCGGATCCAAAGGATTCGGTCGAAAAAGTTCTTCCTCTTCGGTAACTGCTTTTGGCGCCGATTTCTTTGGGTCCGAGCGAGGTTTGGATTTCTGCTCTGGGGTCTTGGGAGGTGGTTTGGGGTCCTTCGGCTTGGATGTGGAGGCGGAAATCTTTTCCGGTTCCGAATGTTTTGGATCCGATGCCTTTTTGTTCGGCATCGAGGAGTTCGGTGACTATGTCTTTTTGGGAGTAGACTGCACGCCCGGCTTTGGTGCGGATGGTGCCTGCGGAACACAGATGCGGTTTGCTCGGTCCCTAGCTACTGGAAGGCTTGTCCCTTATCGCCGGGGACGGGGATTCTGAAGCTTGTTTTCGGTCGCGTGTCCAGCAGGCGAAGTCTTGACCAGGGTCCCGTGCTCACTACGCCACTGGAGTCAAGCTAACCTGGCTGAAGAGGGGTGAAACCCTGAAACCGGTCCTAGGATGCTTGATTCCGGTCCAGGGAAGACATGGCTTGGCAGTTCGGGCTGGACTGTTCCCACGAGGCACAGGGTCAAGACTGATTTGCATATGGCCATGTCTGAACTGGGATGGCGTGGTGAGCAAAATAACAATGGATTAAACCCAGATCTGTGACTGGGGGTGAATGTTTTGCCAATGTGCAACATTCCGTCCATCATCTTGTGTGTTTTGCTGTTTGCCGTATGTGGGAAGGGTATGCCCAGATGTGGGTCCCGTGCTCACTACGCCACTGGAGTCAAGCTAACCTGGCTAAAGAGGGGTGAAACACTGAAACCGGTCCTAGGATGCTTGATTCCGGTCCAGGGAAGACATGGCTTGGTAGTTCGGGCTGGACTGTTCCCACGAGGCACAGGGTCAAGACTGATTTGCATATGGCCATGTCTGAACTGGGGTGGCATGGTGAGCAAAATAACGATGAATTAAACCCAGATCTGTGACTGGGGGTGAATGTTTTGCCAATGTGCAACATTCCGTCCATCATCTTGTGTGTTTTGCACTTTCTTAAAGTGGCATTCTCAAACGCGCAATTTAAAAACCAACTTTGCTAAAATATGTATTTTTAAATTGTGATATCAGAGACCCCAAATTTCAAATCTCTATCTGTTCCGAATTGGAAGTTACACTTGCAAGATGTTACTCGACAGCATCAATGATAACCTATGAGAGAGAGAGTCCTTGCAATATGATAAACAAAACTAGCAGTATTTCACAACCAGGTCATGTAAAACATACCAGTACATGTCTTACCTTTTATATACACTGCAACCTACCCATGGGACTACCTTGGACCTACCTCAAGGGTGCCTTACATGTGGTAAAAGGGAAGGTTTGGACCTGGCAAGTGGGTGCACTTGCCAGGTCGACATGGTCTTTTAAAACTGACCACACAGACACTGTAGTGACAGGCCTGAGACATGATTGTAGGGCTACGGATAAGGGCAGTAGAGTGGAGTAGAACAGAGTAGAGCAGAGCGCCAGTTTACTCCAGCCTAAGTTTTGCTGATGAACAAGTTACTTACCTTCGGTAACGAAATATCTGTAAGAAACATTAATTAGTTATAGATTCCCTTACCTTAGAATTACCCACAGGCGTCAGACTGGATCCGGAAAGTTTTTTCGTCAGCCATGCCATCGGTCGGCTCCACGTCGGTCGGTGTTGTGGTCGCCGGGATGACGTCGCTGCAGCTACTTAGACGCCGCCCTCGCGCGCGGACGTCAGTTCTGCACATGACTTTCCGCACCAGAAATGCAGAGCCATGCAAGACACTGACCACTGGTGCACAAACCTAGGGCCCTGAAAGGATGTCCTCAACCCTAGAAATCAGTGCACAGAACGGGGAGGATGGGTGGGGCAGTAAGGAATCTATAACTAACTAATGGTTCTTACAGATATATCGTTACCGAAGGTAAGTAACTTGTTCATCTGAAAGAAACACGTTAGTTTCTTAGAATAGATACCCCAGCAATACCAACACCGGTGGAGGGTCTGCAAACCAAGATCACACCAGAAAGTACTGGAGAACAGAATGGCCAAAGAACCAGTCTCTCCGGCCTTGGCTGTCCAGGCAGAAGTGTTTTGTAAACGTGTGCAGCGATGCCCACGTGGTCGCCTGACAGATGTCATGCAGAGGAACTCCTCTTCCCAAGGCAGTAGTGGCTGCTGCCACCCTGGTGGAATAGGCGCGTCGCCCGACTGGAGGCTCATTTTTAGCCAGAGAGTAACATGCCTTAATACACAAAACAACCTATCGAGAAATGGTGGGTTTGTGTAGGGCCCGATCTTTCTTTGCGCCCACATAGCCAACAAAGAGTTGGTCATCCATTTCGGAACTGCTTTGTGCGATCCAGAAGGGAAAGCGCAACTTTTGGGTCCAGACGGTGGAGCCTCTTTTCCTCCTTCAAAGGATGTGCAGGCGGAAAGAAGGTGGGCAAAGTAATGGTCTGCCCGATGTGGAAGGCAGTGACCACCTTAGGTAGGAAGGATGGATGGATGGGTCCTCTGAACCACCTTTTCCGGATGGACAGACAGGAAAGAGGTTTGGAAGATTGGGCCTGGAGCTCACTTACCCTTCTATCAGTGATGGCCACCAGGAAAGCAGTCTTAAGAGTCAGGCGTCTTAAGGGACAGTTATGAAGTGGCTCAAAGGGAGCGCACATTAAATAGTTAAGAACAAGATTCAAGTCCGACTGAGGCATACCAAAGGGGAGTGGAGGAAAGAGATGTGTTAAGCCTTTTAAGAAACGGTTAACTACCGGGGATTTGAAAAGAGAAGGTTGATCTGGCAGCCGAAGGAAGGCAGAGATGGCTGAAAGATAGCCCTTGCTAGTGACCAGAGCAGAGCCCTGCTGGGCTCAAGAAAGAAGAAACAAAAGAACTTCAGAAAGAGGGGCAGAAAGGGGATCCACAGCTTTTGCTGTGCACCATGCCACAAACTTGTTCCTCCGGCAGGCGTATCCCGTCTTTGTAGAGGGACGCCTATTACATCACAGACTTCGGGAGGCAGGTCGAAAGAAGTCAACTGCCGCAGCTCAATCTCTATGCAAGGAGGTGGAGACCGGACAGGTTTGGGTGGAGGACCGTCCCCTGCTGCTGCAACAGAAGATCCTCGCGAAGAGGCAGTCTGATCGGAGGATCGATGGCCATGTTGAGCAGCTTGGGATACCAGACTCTTCGTGCCCAATCCAGAGCCACAAGGATGACTTGGGCCCTGTCACGCCCGATCTTCAGCACTCCGGGCAGAAGTGGCATAGGCGGAAAGGCGTACAACAGACCGCAACTCCACACGCGACGAAAAGCATCGCCTAGTGAGTGCCGCTTTAGAAATTCCAACGTGCAGAATTGCTGACATTGCGCATTCTCTTAGGTGGCGAATAGATCTAACCAAGGCTCTCCCCACTGTCGAAAGAGACCTTGCACCAACTCCGAGTGAAGATGCCATTCGTGATCTGTCATGCACCTGCGGCTAAGTTCGTCCGACCTGGCGTTCAGGGAATCTGCCAGTTGTTGAACCACCAGGATATGCCCTGATGTTCCAGCCATGTCTAGAGGCGAAGGGCCTACTAACAGAGGGTCCACGACCCCACCCCGCCCTGTTTGCTGCAGTACCACATGGCGGTGGTGTTGTCCATGAACACCTACACTACTCCTCCCCAGACAGAGGGAAGGAATGCTTTCAGTGCAAGACGAATCACCCGGAGCTCCAGAAGGTTGATGTGAAGCCCAGACTCCGCTGGAGACCAGAGGTCTCTGCTCTTCGCCTCTCCCATGTGGCCGCCCCATCCCAGTAGGGATGCGTCCGTCACCACAGTGTGGTCTGGTTGGGGAAGGAAGAGGGATCTGCCACTGACCCAATCCTGGTTCGTGAGCCACCACTGCAGTTACCGTGCAGTGTCCTCTGAGATCTGGACGCAACAAATTCCCCATATGCTGCGCCCACTGGAACTTCAGGTCCCACTGCATAGCCCGCATATGCCCCCTGGCATGATCGACCAGCTGGATGCAGGAGGCCATGAGGCTCAGCAGCTTCAGGGTCATTCTGACCGAAACCAGAGATAGAGACTGAAAGATCAGAATCATAGCCCGAATATCCCGAACTGGCTGTTCGGGAGTATAGACCCGAAACAGCGCCATATCCAGAACCGCTCCGATGAAGAGGAGCTTCTGAGAGGGAATCAGGTGAGTCTTCGGCACATTGATGGAGAACCCCAGCAAATGCAGGAGGTCGGCCTTAGTCTGGAGGTGGGAGACGACTGCTTTGGGCGAGCCCGCCTTCAAAAGCCAGTCGTCGAGGTAGGAGAAGACTGGAACCCCTGATCTGCGCAGATGAGCTGCGACCACTGCCATCACTTTCGTGAACACCCGAGGGGCGCTGGTAAGGCCAAAAGGGAGCACGGTAAATTGAAAATGCTCGTGGCCTACCGTGAACTGTAGGTAACGCCAGTAGGCCGGCAGGACAGGGATGTGAAAATAAGCTTCATGCAAGTCCAATGCTACCATCCAGTCTTACGGGTCAAGGGCAGACAAGGGTCAACATATTGAACTTCTCCTTCCGGAGGAAGCAAATGACGCCCCTGAGGTCCAAGATAGGACGCAGGCCCTTGTCCTTCTTGGGAACCAGAAAGTAGTGGAAGTAACAACTGCGACCTACTTCTGGGACGGGAACACGCTCGATGGCTCCCTTGGCCAAGAGAGCCATAACCTCCTGCTGGAGAAGGGTCAGATGATCCTCTGACATGCGGTGGTATCTCGGTGGCATGGCTGGAGGGGTAATCTCGAAGGAGAGGGAGTAGCCCCTTCGGACTATTTGCAAAACCCACCTGTCCGACATGATGATGCACCAGTGGAGAAGGTGATGGCGGATCCTGCCGCCCACTGGCATTTGATGGGCCTGAAAAATCAGACTAGGAGGGTTTGGGGGCCGCTGGAAAGGTGGGGGGGAAGGGGCCGGGGGGTTGGTGGACTGGCCTGCCCGCTGGCCCCCGGAACCACAAGGGTTGTCCTCACGTCTCCGGCCGCGCTAAAGTTGGTTAACTTGCTACGGCCTGTGGCTCTGGGCGGGACGTAGCGGGGCACCCCTTCCGTAGCCACGAAAGGGGCGAAAAGTAGACTGCGCAGGGCGAGTGCAGAGGCCCATGGACTTGGCCGTAACCTGTGAGTCCTTGAAACGCTCTAGAGCGTTGTCTGCTTTGTCGCCAGAAAGGCCACGGCCATCAAAAGGCATGTCCATCAAGGTGTTCTGGACATCCCCTGAAAAGCCAGTGGACCTCATCCAGGCTTAGTGACGAAGCGCTTCTGACGTGGAGATAGTTCTGCCCAGAGAGTCGGCAGTGTCCAGTCCACAACGCGGCAACAGCCTGGGAGAGCACTGCCTGGGCCTCCTCCGGACACTGGGGCAGCACCTGCACCACCGTATCCCACATCGAGTGGGAATAACGGTCCAAGAGACATGCAGTGTTTACGGACCACAGTACTAAGCTGGTGGAAGAGAAAATTTTCTTACCAAGGTGGTCCAGCTTCTTGGATTCCCTTTCTGGTGGAGAGGTAGGGAAGGCGCTTTTGGAAGTGGAGGCTTGGACTACCAAGCTCTCCGGGGTGGGGTGTTGGGAGAGGAAAGTGGGGTCGTACAGAGCCGGGCGGTGTCGTCGGACAATTATCCTGTCCATGGGAGCCCCCGTGTTGGGCCTGGACCACGTGCCCAAAAGGATGTCGGTGAGGGCCTCATTAAATGGCAGCAGGGGCTCCGAAGAGCTCGCAGCCAGTTGAAGCACCTCTGCCAGGAGGTTAGTCCTGACAGTTACCGTAGGAAGCTCGAGGATAAGCGCCTCAGCAGCCCTACGCAACACCAATGCGTACAACGCTCCCTCCTCCGTAGCCACAGTAGGAGGAGACACCATGCCAAGGTCAGGTGAAGTGTCAAGACCACTGGCATCCTCCAGTTCCTCTCTCAAGTCCTGGTCAGAACCTAGCTGATCAGTTAAAGGGTCCCCTGACCCCTTCCAGTCCTCCTCATCATCTGGTTGCCACTGAGGTTGAAAAGAGGCTCCAGGAGTGAGCAGGGGCACAAAAACCCCACGCGGCGCCAGGTCCAGCGTCGGACGACGCCGGTCCGTGTCCACGTCAAGATGGAGGCCGGGTGTCGACGCCGGCCCGGGGGGCCAACAGCGCAGAGCGCGGTAGTGGTGCCGTCGTGAGCGGCGCTAGTGGAGGTGTTACGAGGTCAACTGCCACAGATCTGGATCCAGGCCTGGATCCAAGGTGGGCCTGCGGCGCCGGAGCCGCTGGCAGCTAAGACATAGGCCCCCCAACCGAGTCTGTGGGGCCCGAAGGCGCGCCGGCAGGGTCGGTCTGCCCAAAATGGCATGCGTCCCCTCATAGAACGTACAAAGCTGGGCGGGAGTCGCTCCGGGTCCTGGAAAGGGAGGGAAACTCCGAGTCGACTCTTCAGGCTCCGTGCGCGGAGCCGCGGGAGGGGCACCACCCACGTGCCTCGTCAGATCGGCCGACCGACGAGGAGAAGTCGAAGAGCGACGATGCTTCTTCAACTTTTTCTTATGCTTCGACTTACCCGACCCGAGTGCGAAGTCTTCGAAGATTTGGAACCGGAATGGTGATGGCTCCTCGACCGAGACCTCGAACGGCGCGGAGCCGACTGTCGGTGCTCAAGCAGCTTTCGAGACTGCTCCCGCAAAGCCTTCGGCGCTATTGACTGGCAGTCGGAGCATGACTTGGGGTCGTGGTCAAGCTCCAAGCAAAAAAGACACACGCGGTGCGGATCCGTCACAGAGATCATGCGATGACAGGAAACGCAGGCCTTGAAACCGGGCATCCCTCGTGGACCTTCAGAGTCGCAGACTTGAAAAAGAAGTCCACAAAAGTCGAGAAAAAGTTAGTCAAAAAATTACTGAGGTACCACTCTTCCTGGATCTGCGCTGGCTGGCGTGGAAAAAGAAAGAACTGACGTCAGGGTGCGAGGGTGGCGTCTAAGTATCTGCCGCGACGTCATCCTAGCAACCATGACGCCGACGACGGACGCAGAGCCTACTCCAGACGAAAAAACTTTCCGGATCCAGTCTGACGCCTGGGGGTAATTCTAAGGTAAGAAATCTATAACTAAATTGTTTCTTTCAGATAGAACAGTTAAGCAAGTGGCTTTGCCAAAGAGTTTTAGCCATGTTGTACAAAAGCACTGCTGCTGTTCAGCATGGCTGGGTGGTAGTGCACTAATAGAATCACATTCTCAATTGAAATGACCATTACGGTTGCACACACAGCTTTACTGAAAAATCTATACAGCACACAAACGGCAATGTGTGGAAATAGCACCACCTAGTGCATTGATTTGTTTTGGTAGTATTAAAATATTTAGTTCCACTACACTTCAGAAAGTTTTTTTAAAACGTGCATAGTTTGTGCTTTCCGGATGTATTCTAAAATATTTGCATAGTTAATTTACAGACATTTAAATTTTGTTGTGTGCTTGGAAAAAAAACCTTTCTTTTCCTGCCCCTAGTATCCAGCAAGATTGTCACATAAATCCTCTCACTTTGAAGTCAGCAAAAGAAAAGTAATCACCAAACTCCTTCGGATGACAGAGACCGACATTTGGTATTTGTCTCTGAATACATAGCAAATGTAACAAGAGTAAGAACAAAATGTGAACGGCTGTTTACAGAAAGCGAGTACTCGTGGAAAAATACAATGAGCGATAGTAACCAGGCAACACTCCACGGGAAGGGCAAAGACATGCTGGGCAGCCTAAAACAAATTAAGCCAACAAATAGAAAGCAAGCATATGTGAGTTACTCAGGACTGTGCATAGTGTATAAAAATGTATACAACTTTCTAAATATGCTTAATGTTTTCACAGGTTTTGCATTAACCAACAGCACGCATGCTGCAACATTAAATAAAGATAAATGGGCGCCTATTAAACCAGTATAAATTGTGAAAATACATTCTCAGCTTGTTTTGAGAATTAGTACTGTCATTTTTAATTAGAAGAAAAACAAATTCCATGTACCATTAACATGGCTATGTTATAAGGAAAAATTTTATACATTTTATGCAGCTTAACAGAACAACAAAAGTTAAATTTTTTTGCAAATTTGCAAAATTCCTAAATGTAACGAAAATGGCCTTAAGCACTTCCATGTTTATTTTCTTCACAATTAAGCACATAAACTCTGGTTCTGAAAGGAAGGACTGTCATCCGCCCAACACGCCTAAATGTAGTATTAAGACCTGTGCAACAGAGAGAGGGGTCTGGTCATGCTGCCCCATATAGACTTCCTTAATGAGTGTGCAGAGCCGGAATGTGGAGACGTGCAGGAGACATGTCGCACATTCTAAGCTTCTACCCGACCATAGCTAGAGCACACCTCTTTATGGTACTTCTAAGCTTCTACCTGACCATAGCTAGAGCACGCCTCTTCATGGTTCTTTTCAAACTTCTACCCGACCATAGCTAGAGCATGCCTCTTCATGGTTCTTTTCAAACTTCTACCCGACCATAGCTAGAGCACGCCTCTTCATGGTTCTTTTCAAACTTCTACCCGACCATAGCTAGAGCACGCCTCTTCGTGGTTCTTTTCAAACTTCTGCCCGACCACAGCTAGAGCACACCTCTTCATGGTACTTTCTAAGCTTCTACCTGACCATAGCCAGAGCACGCCTCTTCATGGTACTTTCTAATCTTCTACCTGACCATAGCTAGAGCACGCCTTCTTATGGTACTGTGCTATCAGCCAGCATGTGAGGTGGACCACCAGGCACTCGCCAACCCCCGAGAAGGGATGGGCCTACTTTGAATCTAAAGGACAAGCAGATTAAAGGTGGGTGGTGGGAATTGCCCTGCTGGTGCCATTCCTTCCACAGAAGTTCAACTGACGTCACAAGGTTCTCGCTGTAGGTACTACTCTAGTGCTTGACTGTAGCGCTGCCTCCTGCTGGCCAGGAATCGCCTGCTGAATTCAGCTGACCTCCATCAGCCACAAGGTGGTTACTGCTTAACCCGTTCCCCGCTCATGACGGAACCACTCCGTCATGAGCCACGGGTGCGCATTGCTCATGACGGAGTGGTTCCGTCATGCTGCGGCCGTTGGCGGCCGCTCCTCCCACGCGGCGCTAATTCCCCGCCTGTGCGGGCGATTAGCGCAGTGGGTGGAGTCATGACGGAACCATGCCGTCATGAGAACAGCTCACCCGTGACTCATGACGGCGTGGTTCCGTCATGAGCACAGCGGCGCCGTCAACCCCCCCAAACACCCCCAGCGCTGCGGCGGAATTCGCGCCGCAGCGAAGGGGTTAAGTCATAAGACAGGCGGATGACACTCTGGGTCACAAGTAAGGGCCAGTTCAAAGCACCTGGGACAAGGAGTAGATACTTCACACAAGCACAGATATGCAGGGCTCGCTTCTGAAAACAAGCACCTGCACCTTAAACCCATCCTTTGCGAGCTCACAGACTGTACCAAGGGTGGAAGATTCCTTCAGCCACAGCAGTAAGGAAACTACTGAAGGTATCAATGAGAATCGTATGAGAACTTAGATAATGAATCACCTAAGAAAAATAGGTAATGAGGGTCTCCTATGGAAAGGAAGAACTGGTGCATGTGTGGTGATGGTGGAAGCATGACAAACCCAGGTACTGTACTTCTAAAAATGGATTACTGCCCCCTTAGCTTGAAAAATATTAATCATGAATAAGGACTGACACCAAAACACACCCCAAGGAAAGGCAAACCCCCAAATGATCCTGTGTAAGGCCATTGTTAGTTAATGGTGTAGCAAGACGGGTCAAAGCCCCACAGCGCACAAGACCGAACACTTGTTTTGTGAAAAGATGCTTCTAGAGCTGCAGCACAAGACGCACGCTAGGCACCTATCGACCGCTCCAGAAAAAGTCAAATAGGATATAGTGCCTATCAATTCGATAACAAGATTTTGATTCCCACACCCGCCCAGAGAGATTATTACAGAAGCAATGCTCTTCAGGAAAGTACCTCTAAATGGACCTTTCCAATGACCAGTGAGGATGTCGTGCACATCTAGGAGGGCCATAAAAACATCCACCCATTGTGTTGACTCTGGGATTAGACACAGTAATGTGGGTCTGTACCTCTAGGACTACAAACTCTGCACACAGGATCCTTAAACCCCGCCCATGAGCAGTCACAGCAGAACCCAGATCCAGCAGGCAGCTCTCGCTTATAATGTCCACCCTACCCGGGCAGTGTACAGACAGAGAGGTATTAGAGTAACATACAAGGCATGGAACATACCACATCAACTCGCTATGCACCTTTTTAATCTGCACACAGTGGGGTCCAGAAGCTGAATATTTGTTCAATGTTTCTGTTTCAAGTCGGGCAATTTAATGTGGCATTTTATGTACTGATGGGGGTGCAATGCATTCCTCTGTCTTGGATAACATCTCTTACACAACTCAGCTTGGGGAAAACGTGAACATAAATGGATTCATTATTATGATTTATACTCGGGATATCCTCTAACACTCCGCTCCACCCTACAAACTGAGCAGGGCTGCGGATACCGCAAATGTCAGAGCACCAAAACTACAACCCAAGCACCAGTCTCCAATCACCCAAGGTGAACACCTGCCACCTCGGCGCAGCTTTTAACACTGAGGAGCAGGGTCTGTGGGGAGGCCCAGGACGTCCCAGCACATCCATCGCATGCGGACTGGGTGGTCTCAAGACAGCGGCCAAGCACTCGGGGCTCTCACTCTCACCTGTAATCGGGGATCTTTTCTGCCAGTCCGAAGTCCCCCACCACCGCCATGTAGCCGTCCTCCTCGCACTTCACCAGACAATTCTGCAAAGAAAGAGGCCATCGCAGTGGATCAGTAAGGGATCTTGGGACCACCATCGCAGTGGGTCAGTAAGGGAACTTGGGACCACCATTGCAGTGGATCAGTAAGGGAACTTGGGACCACCATCGCAGTGGATCAGTAAGGGAACTTGGGACCACCATCGCAGTGGGTCAGTAAGGGATCTTGGGACCACCATCGCAGTGGATCAGTGATGGATTTTGGGACCACCATTGCAGTGGATCAGTAAGGGAACTTGGGACCACCATCGCAGTGGATCAGTAAGGGAACTTGGGACCACCATCGCAGTGGGTCAGTAAGGGAACTTGGGACCACCATCGCAGTGGGTCAGTAAGGGAACTTGTGACCACCATCGCAGTGGATCAGTAAGGGATCTTGGGACCACCATCGCAGTGAATCAGTAGGGGATCTTGGGACCACCATCGCAGTGGATCAGTAGGGGGTCTTGGGGCCACCATTCTAAAGAGGCTTCACTAGCAGCACTGGGACGTCTATTTAGGGGCACACCCCCTAAAAGTAAACACAGGGCTCGTCATCATGCCTAGCGGCACCTACTCAAACCGGAGCCATGGGATTACAGAGGAAACCATACCAAAGAAATACAGTTCTGTATAACCCTCCGAACATTGCACGCGTGCTGTGTTACCAAACTGTGCATGATCCCTTGGGACAAAACCTGTTGTCTTGTAGCTAACCCAAAATGGGTTCATGTGTTTAAGTCTTTTCACTGTTCCACCTTAGGCTAACTAACATTCAACTCCCCACACCTCTGACTTACAGTATCCGTGGAGAGTCTAGTTGGGAGAGCTCTTCCAGGTAAGTGTGTTGACACTGCAGTGAGGGGAGCTCTTCTTGGTAAGTGTGCTGACACCACTGAGGTGAGCCCTTCCTGATAAGCGTGCTGACACCACTGAGGTGAATCCTTCCTGGTAAGCGTGCTGACACCTGAGGTGAGCCCTTCTTGGTAAGTGTGCTGACACCAGTGAGGGGAACTCTTCTTGGCAAGTGTGCCGACACCAGTGAGTGGAGCTCTTCCAGGTAAGGGTGCCAACACAGCAGTAAGGGGAGCCCTTCCTGGTAAGCGTGCTGACACCAGAGAGGGGACCCCGACCTGGTAAGCGGGCCGACACCAGTTAGGGGAGCCCTTCTTGGTAAGTAGGCCGACACCAGTGAGGGGCGCTTTTCTTGGTAAGTGTGCTGACACCAGTGAGGGGCGCTTTTCTCGGTTAGTGTGCTGACACCAGTGAGGGGAGCTCATCCTGTTAAGCTTGCTGCCACTGAAGTGAGGGGATCTCTTCTTGGTAAGCATGCTTACACCAGTGAGGGCAGCTCTTTCAGATAAGTGTGCTGACACCAGTGAGGGGAACTCTTCCTGGTAAGCGTGCATGCAGTGAGGGAAGCACTTCTTGGTAAGCATTCTGCCACTGCAGTGAGGGGAGCTCTCCTTGGGAAGCATGCTGACACTGCAGTGAAGGGAACTCTTCCAGGTAAGCATGCTGACACTGCAGTGAGGGTAGCTCTTCTGGGTAAGCATGCAACCAGTGCAGTGAGGGGAGCTCTTCCAGGTAAGCATGCTGACACTGCAGTGAGGGGAGCTCTCCTTGGGAAGCATGCTGACACTGCAGTGAAGGGAACTCTTCCAGGTAAGCATGCTGACACTGCAGTGAGGGTAGCTCTTCTGGGTAAGCATGCAACCAGTGCAGTGAGGGGAGCTCTTCCAGGTAAGCATGCTGACACTGCAGTGAGGGGAGCTCTTCTGGGTAAGCATGCAACCAGTGCAGTGAGGGGAGCTCTTCCAGGTAAGCATGCCGACACTACAGTGAGGGGAACTCTTCCTTATAAGAGTACATGCAGTGAAGGGAGCTCTTCCTGATAAGCGTGCATGCAGTCAGGGGAGCTCTTCTTGGTAAACATGCCGACACCGCAGTGAGGGGAGTGCATCCTAGTAAGCGTGCAGAGACTGCAGTAAGGGGAGCTCTCCCAGGTAAGCATGCTGACACTATAGTGAGGGGAACACTTCCAGGTAAGCATGCTGACACTGCAGTGAGGGGAGCTCTTCCTAGTAAATGGGACCACACTGCAGTGAGGGAAGCTCTTCCTGGTAAGCGTGCTGACACTGCAGTGAGGGGAGCTCTTCCTGGTAAAGGTGGATGGAGCTCTTTCTGGTCAGCGTGCATGCAGTGAGGGGAGCTCTTCCTGGTAAGTGTGCATGCAGTGAGGGGAGCACTTATTGGTAAGCATGCGGACACTGCAGTGAGGGGAGCTCTTCCTAGTATGCGTGCCGACACTGCAGTGAGGGGAGCTCTTCCTAGTATGCGTGCCGACCCTGCAGTAAGGGGAGCTTTTCCAGCCAAGCATGCTGACACTGTAGTGAGGGGAGCTCTTCCGGGTAAGCATGCTGACCCCGAAGTGAGAGGAGCTCTTCCAGTTAAGCATGCTGACATTATAGTGAGGGGAGCTCATCCAGGTAAGCATGCTGACACTGCAGTGAGGAGAGCTCTTCCTGGTAAGCTGGCTGACACTGCAGTGAGGGGAGCTCTTCCTGGTAAGCATGCTGACACAACAGTAAGAGGATGTCTTCCAGGAAACTGTGCTGAAACCAGTGAAGAGAGTTCTACCAGGTATGCATGCTGATATTGCAGTGAGGGGAGCTCTACTGGGTTGAAGGGCTGGTTGTGTGGTAAGGGGATCAGGGTATAGAATGATAAATGTATGCAAGTGATGGAAAAGTGGTATGCTGGGTACACTGGAGACTCAGGATGCAGTGGCTGCAGGCTTTGTCCTATTTAATTTCGGGGAAGCCACTGTAATTACCTTTACAGATCAGTGTCATTTACGGGAACTTTACAGCAGCAAAAGACTACCCAGGGACAGAGAAGAACGTGTACTGAAAAGATGTATGCTATTTGTTGAGATGTTGATGTGCGAAGGACGCTTCCCTACCTTGGAGGTGAGATCCCGATGGAAGACACCTTTGGAGTGCAGGTACCGTAAGCCTTTTGCAATGTCCAGTGCCAGGTTGATGCGCACAGACCATGAGAGCGGCTCTGGGCTGTCTAGAAGCTGCTCCAGGTTCCCTCCATTGATATACTGTGAAAACAAGCATGAACAGTGAGCTGAAGTCTGGCAAGCAATGAGCAGAGCTCTGAGATTAGGCATCAAGTGCCAGTTACATGCTATAGAGTGCTCAGTATTAATTATAACTCTGAAAACAAGCCTAGAGTGTGAGCTGCAGGCTGGTTAGCAATAATCATGGCTCTTAAATTAAACATCAAGTGCGAGCTAGATGCTAGAGAGTGGGCAACCATTTTTAGAACTCTGAAAACAAGCATGGACCATGCGCTGCATGCTGGTCAGGCATGTTCTGAGCTCTGAAATCAAGTAAAAACGAAATCCTAGCGTGTGGGTAGCCATATTTAGAACTCTGAAAACAAGCATGGAACATGAGCTGCAGGCTGGCTAGCAATGATCAGAGCTCTGAAATTACGCATCAAGCGTGAGCCAGATTCTAGAGCAGGAGAAGCCAGATTTATAACTCTGAAAACAAGCAAAGCGGGTGAGCTAGAGAATGGCCATCCGTGTCTTCAAAGCGGACAACAAGCATAAGGAAGTGCTAGACACCTGCCAACCATGTTTACAACTGGGAGAACAAGTCTAGAGGGTGAGATAAGTCAGCATTGTTACAACCCTGAAAAGAAGCACCTAGCATGAGCTAGACCATGGCTAGTCATGTTCATAACTATGAAAAGCAGCACTGAGTGTGAGCCTGTTCATAACTATGAAAAGTTGCATCAAGCGGGAGGTGTACCCTAGCTAGTCATGTTCATAACTATGAAAAGCAGCATCGAGTGCGAGCTAGACACGGGTAAGTCATATTCATAACTATGAAAAGCTGCATCAAGAGTGAGCTAGACACTGCTTAGTCATGTTCATAACTAAGAAAAGCTGCTTTGAGCATGAGCTAGACCCTGGCTAGTCATGTTCATAACAATGAAAAGCAGCATAGAGTGCGAGCTAGACACTGGTTAGTCATGTTCATAACTAAGAAAAGCTGCTTTGAGCATGAGCTAGACCCTGGCTAGTCATGTTCATAACAATGAAAAGCAGCATCGAGTGCGTGCTGGACCCTGGCTCGTCCTGTTCATAACTATGAAAAGCAGCATTGAGTGCGAGCTGGACCCTGGCTAGTCCTGTTAATAACTATGAAAAGCAGAATCGAGTGCGAGCTGGACCCTGGCTAGTGCTGTTCATAACTATGAAAAGCAGCATCGAGTGCGAGCTGGACCCTGGCTAGTCCTGTTCATAACTATGAAAATCAACATCGAGTGCGAGCTAGACACTGGCTAGTCCTGTTCATAACTATGAAAAGCAGCATCGAGTGCGAGCTGGACCCTGGCTAGTCCTGTTCATAACTATGAAAATCAACATCGAGTGCGAGCTAGACACTGGTTATGTCATGTCCTTTAGGCTAGTCCCGTCATGTATACCCCTTTTTACATACATTGTTCCATCCACATAACAGTAACGATTCTGAACAGATGACCTTTTGCCTAGTAACTTGCTCCTGTCTCTTTGACACCAGGCTCTTAGTATTCTATCATAATCTCTGTACCTGACGTACATAAACATGTCCTCAGGCACGGCATAATTATTCTGTATAAGGGTCACCACTTTTTTCATCCTTGGCCAACAGCCCGCTGTGCATGATCGCATTTGTTTGGAAAAATACTTATGATTGTTTTCAAAACATTTGAATAAACCCTGGAGTAACCACTCTAGTATACAAGACCCTTATTTCCCCCTGCAAATCAGAAGAGAATTCCTTCCAAGCTGACACAAGGTCCTGCATGCTGAATCTTCGACACACAGTGGTCTGACATCCCTTGCGGGGAGTCATGCTCGAAGCAGAGATGGGGTCCTTCATTCCCAACCATCAGGTGAGGGGGATGGTTCTTCCCCAGGGGTTTCTTTGCTACATATACATGCTACACATACAGATCTAGGCTAGGTACATTTAGGCAAATTGCTTAGGGCAACATTTTAGGGATATGCAAGTGCTACTGTTTTTATCTGAACTGCTTTTGTTCATCTTATTAGCACTATGGTAGAAATGTATCTTCTTATATTGGTACTTGCAATCTTTTTCGTATGCTTCTGTCTCCTAATTGTCGTAGCAAATATGTTTTACACAAGACTGACTCTAGACCAATAAATACTTATTGAAACATCCTAATAGCCATCCTGTGTATTTAGTGAGAAAAGGCAAGCATGAGTGACTGAGCGAAAAGTACTGTATTGCTTTCCACGATCACGGAGGAATCAGGGTTGTCATGTTCAGTGGTAGCAAGGAACTACCTACACCGTTGTAAGATACGGGGGGTGGTAGTGGCACTGTAGAGCTAGCTGTTCTAATGGCTGATCTATCTTGCGGGGGTGTCTGGAAGTGGTTGGGACACCAAGCCCTCAGTTTAGGTCATCCAAAACGCGCAGGTCCTGGGGATTTATAGGAACTACACAACAGTTAGTCATGTTCATAACTATGAAAAGCTGCATCGAGCGCGAGCTAGACCCTGGCTAGTCCTGTTCATAACTATGAAAAGCAGCATCGACCCTGGCTAGTCATGTTCATAACCATGAAAAGCAGCATCGAGTGCAAGCTGGACCCTGGTTAGTCATGTTCATAACTATGAAAAGCTGCATCGAGAGCAACTAGACCCTGCTTAGTCATGTTCATAACTAAGAAAAGCTGCATTGAGCATGAGCTAGACACTGGTTAGTCATGTTCACAACTATGAAAAGCAGCATTAAGTCGAGCTGGACACCGGCTAGTCATGTTAAATACAATGAAAAGCAGTATAGAGTGCGAGCTAGACTCTTGCTAGTGCTGCTCATAACTATGAAAAGCTGCATTAAGCGCAAGCTAGAGACTGGTTAGTCATGCTCATTACTATGAAAAAATGCATCAAGCGAGAGATACTGCTTAGTCATGCTCATTACTATGAAAAGCTGCATCGACCACGAGATAGATCCTGGCTCGACATGTTCATAACTATCAGAAGCAGCATTGAGTGCGAGCTAGACACTGGCTAATCATAACATAACATAACTGTGAAAAGAAGCATCTATTGCGAACTAGACACTGGCTAGTCTTGTACATAACTATGAAAAGCAGCATCGAGTGTGAGCTAGACCCGGGCTAGTCTGGTTCATAACTATGAAAAGCAGCATCGAGTGCGAGCTGGACACTGGCTAGTCATGTTCATCAGTATGAAAAGCTGCATCGAGTGTGACACAGACCCTAGCTAGTCATATTCATTACTATGAAAAGCAGATTGGAGCGCAAGCTAGACCCTGGCTAGTCATGTTTAGAACTATGAAAAGCAGCATCGAGTGCGAGCTGGACCCTTACAAGGTCTGTTCATAACTATGAAAAGCAGCATCGAGTGCGAGATAGACGCTGGCTAGTCCTGTTCATAACTATGAAATTCAGCATCGAACCTGGCTAGTCATGTTCATAACTATGAAAATAAGCATCGAGTGCGAGCTGGAACCTGGCCAGTCCTTTTCATAACTATGAAAAGCAGTATCGAGTGCGAGCTGGACCCTGGCTAAGCCTGTTCATAACTATGAAAAGCAGCATTGAGTGCAGCAAGCTAGACACTGTGTTGGGTGCAGATTTAGATTCCGCAGATAGGTTTCCAGATTTATGCCCTTATATAGGTACAATTCACATTGCCCTTATTTGGACATAGAAATCCGGCCCTTATTTAGACATTTTCCGTACAAACCAAATACAGGCATGGCCACCTACATCCGTCCATCCACGTCACAACGAATTCTTGGAAAACCAGACCCTTAAGCCTTTAGGAATTTCCCTCAGCTTGAATATTGATTTCTCCAAGAACTCATCAAGTATGCATGAACATCTATTCCTTAGGGGTTCATTCATGACGTTCCTCTGCCCGACTTTTACGTCAATACTGGCATTCCTAGACGCCTTCAAGGTATAAATATACCAGCATTTGCCCTGGCAAATTACGGTTCCCGGAGGATTCGATCCAACCCAGGCTGCGCGGTTCGCCACGGGAAGTTCGGAAGGAGATCGAGTTCCAGCCTGATGCACTGACCTGACGCTGCCATCCTCCTCGCAGAGAATCCAGCTCCAGTGCTCTCGGACTTCCCTTGCGGGGGGTTAGACTATCGAGTCCAGAAAAGAGATTCCAAACTCTCTCATTCTAAGGTATGGAGCTGAATAGAACTTACAGAAACTTTTGGCAACTCTTGGCTAAACTAAAATATAGCTAGCTATACTTTAGACATGACACCTACTTCAAACCTCGTACTGCACTTAGGTTAGGTACACTGGGGTAGAACAATTTAGAAGCATCAGATAAGTATCACATTTTAGCATTATGTTATTTATGTATGTATTATGATTAATATATGTCATAGCTACAAACCATGTTATTGCAGTATTATGTTATCTTACTGCTAACCTCGTACATATTGTACTTCGCAGTCTGTCTTACGATTGTAGCAATTCATATCTCTTGCATGAGAAATAAGACTGTTCAATAAACCCTTTTATTGAAACACCCATCTCTCTATTTCTGTGCAACTCTGTAGAAAAGAATCATGCACAATTGACTGAGTGAAACTGTTATCTATTGTTTCCACGATTCTGAGACTGTTCTGATACTAAAAGGAAACAAAGTTGTCATGTTTATGCGGTTGTCAGAGACTAATCCATTCTTGTATATTCAAGAAGTTTCTAGTGACCTCAGAGTTAGCTGGCACACACAAGTAATTAAGTTTAATATACTCGATAGAGACATACTGACCTTAGTCCTATGTCAAATCTATAGTGTATGTTATTCCAATGCACAGAGCCTATCAGGTATATAGGAACTACACTACAACTGGCTAGTCATGTACATAACTATGAAAATCAGCATTGATTGCGAGCTAGACACTGGCTAGTCATGTTCATAAGTATGAAAAGCAGATTGGAGCGCAAGTTAGACCCTGGCTAGTCATGTTTATAGCCATGAAAAGCAGCATTGAGCACGAGACAGACATAGGCCAGTCATATTGATAACTCAAGGTATAGTTCGGTGCACAATATTGCATCTACAGGTTAATAATTATTCTAAGAAAACATATCTACACTACAGCCAGGATGGAGCGCATTAGTAGTTTTAAAAAAGCACACTGACATGGAAAAGATGACCGTAAAACAGAAGCACAACAAACAGCAGTAGACAAGGAAGATGATTATATAACTGACAGAGGCTGCTCTTCAGTTCTGGGTCAGCTTAGCTGCACTTACTGTTTACAACGTACAGAGAGTGCTCCTAGATCAGCACTCTTCAGCTACTGGTTTGATACAGTGTCATTACCTTCCAGGATCAACCACAGCACATACATGACTCACCACATGCTACTCGCTGTTTATCTTTTCACTCCACCTCCAAGTAGTTCCACTGGAAAGCACGAGGGACATTTTTTCACGTGAAAAGTACACTCAAACATCCCGCTTTTTCACATTCACTTATTTAGCGCATACACACAACGTGCTGGGCAAACCTAGCAACCAGGGTCAGCGCACCCAGCGCCTGCGTCCGGGCCCTAGCCGGAATACTTACTCACATGCCCCACAGCTCTGGCAAAGCCAACAGGTCTGGCTAAGATGTGAAAATAAAACATAGTAGCATAAAGCTTCTGAGGGAAGGCAGAGACAAGACAAACTCGCAAGCAGGAGCGGGTGACTCATGACAAATGCTGGGCCTGGTGTTACCCCAAACTTCTGTGCCTTCTCACCTCTGTCAGAGCGTGCAGCTGCCCCTGGTGAACGCAGACCCCCATGAACCTGCAAAGACAAAAACAAAAGGTGTGGATACCTTTTCTGGAACCCATCATCTGTCCACTCACCCCAGCCACAAGTCACAGCCACCACAGCAGTGATACTCAAAGTACCCCCTTGGTGAACAGCAGCACTGGGTTTGACTAAGCACTAACATGTAGAAAGGTCTTAAATAAATAAACATTTAATCATACAACAACAGAAGTAAAAGAAAAGAAGCAAATGAAGTGCTTAGCGCGACTTAAGTTTAGAGACACGTTCATTTTAAATGTCCTCTTGCAACAAACATGTAAATACAATATAGATGCTACACATTTTTAAAAAGTGCATTTCATTGACAAACCGAAGCAATTCAATTTAGTACACCATACCAGTTCAGTGCATTGAGAAGTATTTTTAAAATGCCAGTTTTCAAACATGAAGTTGGAAACATTCATGCCCCCGACTCTGACCCAACGTCATGGGGAACAAAGAGGCAAGTTGTCCCGTGGAGCCCTCGGGGCACCTGGGTTGTTGTTCTAGATGACAACATCAGTTTGCTAAATCAAACACCAGAGAAGGGTTTGTACAGCACACATTCCGAACTCGTGTGTTTCAAGGTGCTCTCATGTAAGAAAGAAAACTGAGAGAGTGAAATAAAAACTGCCTATGACCACATAGTTTGGTCAAGTGGGGAAGCCAGGACTGATTCCAGGTTTTGTGATGACACATTATGCACTTTATCCACTGAGAAGACAACCGCAAGGCGCCGTGGAGGGATCGTTACTCGAATATACGGTAACACAGTATTATCAATCCGATGTCTCTTATGGTGGCCAGGGTTTTCAATTGTAGGGCAGGATGGAATGAAACATTCAAAATAACTCCAGGACTCAGAATCCACACCACGCACATGCTTTGCCCCCTCATTTCCACCTTACACCCCCCAAGGTGTTATCACTGCAGGTGTCGCCACGCCCTGCCGGCACCGATGCAGGTGTCGCCACGCCCTGCCGGCACCGATGCAAGTGTCGCCACGCCCTGCCGGCAACACTGCAGGTGTCACAGCACCCTGCCGGCAACACTGCAGGTGTCGCCACGCCCTGCTGGCAACACTGCAGGTGTCCCCACGCCCTGCCGGCACCAATGCCGGTGTCCCCACGCCCTGCCGGCACCAATGCCGGTGTCCCCACGCCCTGCCGGCACCACTGCCGGTGTCGCCACGCCCTGCCGGCACCAATGCAGGTGTCGCCACGCCCTGCCGGCACCAATGCAGGTGTCGCCACGCCCTGCCGGCACCAATGCAGGTGTCGCCACGCCCTGCCGGCACCAATGCAGGTGTCGCCACGCCCTGCCGGCACCAATGCCGGTGTCGCCACGCCCTGCCGGCACCAATGCCGGTGTCGCCACGCCCTGCCGGCCTCAATGCCGGTGTCGCCACGCCCTGCCGGCCTCAATGCCGGTGTCGCCACGCCCTGCCGGCCTCAATGCCGGTGTCGCCACGCCCTGCTGCCACCAATGCAGGTGTCGCCGCACCCTGCTGCCACCAATGCAGGTGTCGCCGCACCCTGCTGGCACCAATGCAGGTGTCGCCACACCCTGCTTGCAACAATGCAGGTGTCGCCACACCCTGCTGGCAACACTGCAGCTGTCGCAACACCCTGCTGGCATCAATCCAGGTGTTGCAACACCCTGCTGGCATCAATGCAGGTGTCGCCACACCATGCTGGAATTAATGCAGATGTCACCACACCCTGCTGGCCTCAATGCCGGTGTCGCCAAACCCTGCTGGCCTCAATGCCGGTGTCGCCACACCCTGCTGGCCTCAATGCCGGTGTCGCCACACCCTGCTGGCACCAATGCAGGTGTCGCCACACCCTGCTGGCACCAATGCAGTGTCGCAACACCCTGCTGGCACCAATGCAGGTGTCGCAACACCCTGATGGCAACACTGCAGGTGTCGCAACAACCTGCTGGCAACACTGCAGGTGTCGTAACACCCTGCTGGCATGCTGGCATCACTGCAGGTGTCGCCACACACTGCTGGGATCACTGCAGGTGTCGCCACACCCTGCTGGCATCAATGCAGGTGTCGCCACACCCTGCCGGCACCAATGCCGGTGTCGCCACGCCCTGCCGGCACCAATGCCGGTGTCGCCACGCCCTGCCGGCCTCAATGCCGGTGTCGCCACGCCCTGCCGGCCTCAATGCCGGTGTCGCCACGCCCTGCCGGCCTCAATGCCGGTGTCGCCACGCCCTGCTGCCACCAATGCAGGTGTCGCCGCACCCTGCTGCCACCAATGCAGGTGTCGCCACACCCTGCTTGCAACAATGCAGGTGTCGCCACACCCTGCTGGCAACACTGCAGCTGTCGCAACACCCTGCTGGCATCAATCCAGGTGTTGCAACACCCTGCTGGCATCAATGCAGGTGTCGCCACACCATGCTGGAATTAATGCAGATGTCACCACACCCTGCTGGCCTCAATGCCGGTGTCGCCAAACCCTGCTGGCCTCAATGCCGGTGTCGCCACACCCTGCTGGCACCAATGCAGGTGTCGCCACACCCTGCTGGCACCAATGCAGGTGTCGCCACACCCTGCTGGCACCAATGCAGTGTCGCAACACCCTGCTGGCACCAATGCAGGTGTCGCAACACCCTGATGGCAACACTGCAGGTGTCGCAACAACCTGCTGGCAACACTGCAGGTGTCGTAACACCCTGCTGGCATGCTGGCATCACTGCAGGTGTCGCCACACACTGCTGGGATCACTGCAGGTGTCGCCACACCCTGCTGGCATCAATGCAGGTGTCGCCACACCCTGCTGGCATCAATGCAGGTGTCGCCACACCCTGCTGGCATCAATGCAGGTGTCGCCACACCCTGCTGGCAACACTGCAGGTGTCGCCACACCCTGCTGGCCTCACTGCAGGTGTCGCCACACCCTGCTGGCCTCACTGCAGGTGTCGCCACACCCTGCTGGCCTCACTGCAGGTGTCGCCACACCCTGCTGGCCTCAATGCAGGTGTCGCCACACCCTGCTGGCCTCAATGCAGGTGTCGCCACACCCTGCTGGCCTCAATGCAGGTGTCGCCACACCCTGCTGGCCTCAATGCAGGTGTCGCCACACCCTGCTGGCCTCAATGCAGGTGTCGCCACACCCTGCTGGCCTCAATGCAGGTGTCGCCACACCCTGCTGGCCTCAATGCAGGTGTCGCCACACCCTGCTGGCCTCAATGCAGGTGTCGCCACACCCTGCTGGCCTCAATGCAGGTGTCGCCACACCCTGCCGGCCTCAATGCAGGTGTCGCCACACCCTGCCGGCCTCAATGCAGGTGTCGCCACACCCTGCCGGCATGAATGCAGGTGTCGCCACACCCTGCCGGCATGAATGCAGGTGTCACCACACGCTGCTGGCATGAATGCAGGTGTCGCCACACCCTGCTGGCCTCAATGCAGGTGTCGCCACACCCTGCTGGCCTCAATGCAGGTGTCGCCACACCCTGCTGGCCTCAATGCAGGTGTCGCCACACCCTGCTGGCCTCAATGCAGGTGTCGCCACACCCTGCTGGCCTCAATGCAGGTGTCGCCACACCCTGCTGGCCTCAATGCAGGTGTCGCCACACCCTGCTGGCCTCAATGCAGGTGTCGCCACACCCTGCTGGCATCAATGCAGGTGTCGCCACACCCTGCTGGCCTCAATGCAGGTGTCGGTAACACCACAATCCATTCCTCCTGTCCCCTTTGAACATGTTCGCGAGGAGTCGTGTACCAGAAGATGCGGACATTCATTCTTCACATGCCCAGTGCTGTCTCCGTCAGTCCCTCTTTCTCTGGGCAGTGCAGCTTCTGTGAGCTGTTTTGGGCTTCCTTCCACGGCAAGGAGGAGTATTGCTACAAATACGGTGCATTAGCACGGCGACACGTGCCGCAAACTGCATAACCAAACGCCACCTACCTTCCTTACCAAGTGTTTACTCTAGCCTACAGCACCCTGCAATGTCTACAACACAGGAACAGCACCAGCCATGCACCCTCTGATCCCATCTGGGCACCCAAGGATCCAGAACCCTGCGTCCTAACCACGTCACGTCCTGAGCGCCGCTTAGGTGCTCAGAATCACACTGCAAATGCCACACTACAGTGGGCTGTGCCCACAACACTGCAGTGATTCGCTTCATCACAATTAAAAACGTGCATTCATCAATGACACCATGAAGAAACACGCTCCTGGCTATAGAACCTTCATCTAATGTTATTTATGTGATATATTTGGATATCCATGGTCTTCCTAGGAGGTTAGTGAAGAGCGCACTGGCCAATAGCCATCAGAGTAAGGTAGGAAAGGTGTGCTTTACAGCGTAAAACGGGCACAGCTCAAGCCCAGGGCACAACACATGACATGGCCGCCACCAACCTCAATGGGACTTTAGCAGAGGCGGGGAGGACAAATATTCACCGGACGATCCAAGCCAGAGCCGAGCCGGGGTCCCGGCTTGGCTCTAAGGGCTAAAGTACGAGCCGAGCCCAGAAACAAATCAGCATGGGAACCACAAAAAAGTAACTTACAGCATCCAGCCCCGCAAAAACCGTAGAAGGAGCAGGGCAGGCTGATTATAAAGTAGTTAACACAGCCCCCCCCTGGGGAACTGGGCTAGGGGTCCGTGAGTCCAGTGAACTGTTTGCCCTGCTGATGTGCTAGTAGGCCGTGCGGGCAGGCAGATTTTAATGAAATTAACACTGCCCCCCCAAGGGCATTGGGCTGGGGGTCCCTGATGGTCGACAGCTTCAGCACAATGCTGTTTTTCACAGCCGGTGAAAACCAGCATTTTTTTTGGGGAGTTTTATAAAACGCTAACTCGATGGAGCGCTTTACATGAGCACCAGTTACATCACACAAGTTGGCATCATTTGTTGAGGCACGGGAAGATAAAGTGATTTCCCCAGAATCATAGAAGTTGAGCGCTGCTGGAAGGATGGCAGTGATGACCAGTAAATCGGACCGTTCTTGTGTTCGTCTTGAGATGCCTGTGTCCAGGGACAGAACTCTGCACCTCACCCGTGAAACGCCCTTGGGTGGCGTGTTCCTGCTGCGAACCATCCAACAGTGAACACAATTGATCATAAGACCCAAGCGACCGTGAAGCAGTGTGAACAAGCACAGAACTCAATACTTTAGTGTGTCAGAACTGTCAAGGCTGCCCGGGGGGCCACGCAGAGGCCCCTCAACAGGGCAGCCGCCTTAGTGCAACAGGAAGGCACTGGAGTCGGCCTCCTAGTTTTCCTGGGCGTGGGACCAGGGGGACTTCCGGCCGGCCACTTCCGGTAGTGGGAGGGGGGACAGGGGTACATATACTGTCCCCCGCCCACTGGGCTGCCTCTTGTCCGCTGCCCGTCTCGCCTTTTGGTCGTGGACTCCCGTCTGACATCGGTCCCAACACGCTGTCTTCCTGCGGTGAGTGCTTTCAGACGCCCCCCCCACCGCCTGTGCACTCCATCGGTAGTGTGGCACGACTGGGCGGCCCAGCTTAGGCTGGATAGCTGCCGGGGGGGTAGCTGGCTTCTGCCTGGGGGTCGGAGCGGGGGTCTGGGATGGCACTGTGCGAGCAGGTGTCCCTCCCGGATGTGCATCGCGGTGGGCAGCAACCCTGGCGGCGCCCATCTTAAGCGCCCCCTGGCATCGACCAGCTCACACCCAGGCTGCCCCCTAATCCTGCTTCCAAGGGGCTGCCCCCACCCCGGCCTTCCGCTGTGCATTTCGCCCAGCTCGTGACCTAGGCGGCCACCTGCCGAACCAGGAGACGGCGCGGTCTTATCTCGGGTTGGGCACTTAGATGCAATCAGATGATTCTGGTGAATTCTTTGGTAGGTCCGGGCCACTTGCACCGCGTCCGGAGTCGCCCACACTGCAACTCTTGGGGCGAAGTCACCCCAGGCCAGGGTAGTGGGCGTAGCACTCCCGGGTCCCTCCTGCAATCCTTGCCCGGGAGTTGGACCCCCTCGTGTTGCGCAGGGGTAGCGCTCGACTCCCTCACCGCCGCCCCCCCCCCCCCCCCCCCCGCACGGAGCGGCATGATGAATTCTCGGTAGGACTGGGTGCTGTGATACGCGGCTTCTGCCGCCGCCGATTATGCTCAGAGGCCGAAGTCGCGTCGCGCTATTATCACACATTGGCAACAAATCACTACTGCACTTTTCGCCAAAGCGCCGATTACGTAAGGAAAGGATGCAGCGTCATCACCTGCGGGGCTGTAGCTCAATGGTAGAGCGCATGCGGTGCATGCCTGAGGCCCCAGGTTCGATTCCCCGGTAGCTCAGCTTCGTGCACAGTGCTGCCGACCTCGGAGCGGGGGACCAGGGTGCGAGAGTCGGTATTGTCTTTTTGTCTTCGCATCCAGATGTCCTGGACGTAAATGGGGGGCTCCCCGCCTGATTGTGTAATGTAATTACGGTGCTATGTAAGCGCTCCAATACCTTCGGATCGAGTTCGCACTAGAGAGTTCGCCTCGACCCCCCCCCCCCCCCCAACCCCTACCCGGCGGAGATGTCCTGGACGAAAAGGGGGAGGGGGGGGGGCTCCCCGCCGGATTGTGTAATGTAAATATGGTGCTATGTAAGCGCTCCAATACCTTTGGGTCGAGTTCGCGCCGCGCTTCAGAGTTCGCCTCCCCCCCGCGTGCAGGGACCCGGCGGAGATGTCCTGGACCACATTAGAACTAAGGGTGTGGTTCGCATCGCGGGCCTACAGCAGAAGTCAGAGTGCCCAATATGTGCATATTTATTTCTCTGTTGGCAGATCTGTGGATATTAGGAGGGAAATATTTACACAAATATACTGATGGAAGGTTCCTTTATAAATGATAATATTTGGACACCTCTTCTACATTAACAAGCAACCCTAAAGTAATCAAACCGTGGGGCGATTTGTTCAGGAACCTTTTCACCTCTGGTGACTTATGTTCGCCAGGCCCAAAACTGGGGGGGTTTGGCAGCTCCGTCGCTGCAGACGATGGTGTCAGTCACGAAGCCTCGCGCACCAGCAGCCGGCTCCTCAAGAAATTGGACGTTCAGGGTCCAGCTTGGAAGTTAAGCAGGGTCGGGCCTGGTTAGTACTTGGATGGGAGGCCTGTATGGGAACACCGATGCTGCAGCCTTTGCATCGAGTTCAGGGCAACTTTTGCGGGCAAAATACGATCTTGGACAGGCAGCGCGGTATTACTGGGGTATCTCGTGGCGGTCGCCTCCCCCACCCCCCAAAAAATAAAAAATAAAAGGCCCTCCCGTTTATGGTGCTTTTAGGCTGGGGTACGATTGCTTGAAGGGTTTGGTTCTCTAACTGGGGCATCGTCTGATCGCTACATGCTTTCATCTCCTTTACTTCATCATGCTCACGAAAAAGTGTCTCTCTAATCGGTGTATTAACACTTGTTACACAGAAAGTATGGAAATGTCACTGTTTGCAATCCTTTACTTCGGCAGCTATCTTCAATGTTTGATCCCTTTCCCTGCCAGTGCCATCCACAGTTGAATGACTGACACAGGTAACATCAGTTACAAATTACGCGAGCAGTAAGAAGCGATTATACGAATGTTCAGCAGCAATAGCAGCCAACAATTTTTATCGGGAAGTTGGTGCTTCCCCCCCAGTAGCCTAAGGCAAATGCAGCAATGCAGCTTACAATGTAAACGGGTAAAAAACAATGTTCATGGCAGGTATGATGTACTTGCTGCATCATAAGCAATATTGTCTGTCAGCGCGCTCAAGTGAAAGCGTGCAATATTATTTACAGGCTCAGTTGCTGCTTATTTATCTTATGCAACTAACAACCATTTACAAAGCCAACAACCCTGACGTGTCGGGTATGATGTTCTTGCTGGATCATATATCCGCTTGCAATGACAAAAACAGCAAAATACCAGTCTGGAGGCACATCACCTAGGCACAGAATAGCTCCCTCAAGCACAGAGGGACCCGGGTGCAGGTACTCAGGGGGTGTCACCAGAGGCAGGTTTACACAAGGTTTTATGGTTGCAGCGACACAAGAGGGGACACTGGGGCATCACTCATGTGTGGTCACGGTGTGCAAGCACACACGAGGTGTCTCGGCCTGCAAAGCAAGGCACGTTTCCTGGTTAGAGGACCAGCTTTGTCCTGGGGGAGGCCTTGGGTGCTTTTGGCACAGTTACCCACCCGGCTTGGAACACTGATCATTAATTTTGTGTCCCCGAGTCCCCAAATAATGGGTAGCGGGTGCAAAATGCTCCTGCCCTGCACCCCGGTGAGGTTTTTGAGGTTTTGGAATGATTTGAGGTGTGCTTTCTCCCGTGGGAGGCCGTGTGCGTTTCTCTTCACAGTCGGCGGTTAATTCGACTATAATATATGGTGTTGCTGTTCTGTCTGTCATCTTGCTGCCAATCCCAGATTAATGCGATGGGGTGTGCGTTTCATAAATGTGCAGGGTGCCATTGCTGAGATTGTCAACCGTGTCCTCTGGGCAGCACAGCAGGATTAGATTGGCTGTGCAGTCCTCACAGGTGAGGCGAGAGGTTAATCTGCTTGGGTCAGCACCCGTCTTGGGCCGCAGTGTTATGCACTTTCCGGTTGTGCAGTAACGGCCAACGCTCCAAGACCTTAGTGGTGTAAGGAAGGTCTGTGCTTCAGGGTCTCCTAGGCAATGAGGGTGCTCTTAGCGGCAGCCGGCTAGAAGGTGGTCGGCTTCACCGCCAGCGTAAGGATTGTACATCGCCAGTCCGGCTTCATAATGGCTGTTGCTTTCCAGTTGGGCCCATGGCACGTGCGCATGTGACCCTGTTTTAATCCGCTTCTGTTGGTTCAGCTGGTTAGCCACTAGATGGGCTTGTTGTGGGTAGTGCTCCTTTTGTAGTAAAGATAGGGATGCAATGACATGTGCTCAGTGTGGCATGTAACTGGAGCTCATGTTCAACGCTTCAACACCTTTGCGTTCACATACATTTACATTTGTATAATTGAGATGTAATTCTCAATGCGCGTTAGATTAACGGCATGAATGGTGATCAGTCAGGGCTTTCAGTGAGCGAAACACCTAGTAAATGCGCGGTGTGCTGGTGGCCGGTCTGTATGCCATAGTCCTTGCCTGAGCAAGCTGGGGAGCCCTGCAGATTAGTTTTAACTCTTAAACAATCCTTGAAGCCTGCGCAGGGCTCCCTCTGCTCTGTTGGTGTCTTTTATATTAGCCGGGTCCACCTAGGACTCTTCACCGCTGTGTCCGGGATCAGGTGGAAGGTGTCACTGCGCCTTCAGCACCTATGCTAAGCAAAGTTTTAAGCTTAAGTGTTGAGGGTGTTTTAATGTTCCCGGGTGTTTCAGAAGGGCTCCATAGGGTAGGATGACCCAGCGGCAAGGAGCAGCTAGGGTGGTTTACGTGTGCTTTATCGACTATGAAGAAAGTATGCATCGCGGGCCCGGCTCACACTAAAGTGGGCAAAGATCACACACACCCTAGGTGCCAAGGTCTGCACCAATGCTAAAGGCCTTGGGGTCCCAGTTCACGTCACGTCTATGGCTTCAGATGCTGAAAGGATGTCCGTTGTTATTTATTCGATCGTTAAACGATTAGTTACTTGCGGTGTCATCCGCGGGTGTAGAGTGTGAGGCTCTTGTTGTCCTTCCATCGTGTCTGGACGATCCAAGCCAGAGCCGAGCCAGGGTCCCGGCTTGGCTCTAAGGGCTAAAGTACGAGCCGAGCCCAGAAACAAATCAGCATGGGAACCACAAAAAGTAACTTACAGCATCCAGCCCCGCAAAAACCGTAGAAGGAGCAGGGCAGGCTGATTATAAAGTAGTTAACACAGCTCTCCCCCTGGGGAACTGGGCTAGTGGTCCGTGAGTCCAGTGAACTGTTTGCCCTGCTGATGTGCTAGTAGGCCGTGCGGGCAGGCAGATTTTAATGTAATTAACACTGCCCTCCCCAGGGCATTGGGATGGAGGTCCCTGATGGTCGACAGCTTCAGCACAATGCTGTTTTTCACAGCCGGTGAAAACCAGCATTTTGTTTGGGAGTTTTATTAAACGCTAACTCGATGGAGCGCTTTACATGAGCACCAGTTACATCACACAAGTTGGCAACATTTGTTGAGGCACGGGAAGATGAAGTGATTTCCCCAGAATCATAGAAGTTGAGCGACGCTGGAAGGATGGCAGTGATGACTAGTAAATCGGACCGTTCTTGTGTTCGTCATGAGATGCCCGTGTCCAGGGACAGAACTCTGCACCTCATCCGTGAAACGCCCTTGGGTGGCGAGTTCCTGCTGCGAACAGTCTAATAGTGAACACAATTGATCATAAGACCCAAGCGACCGTGAAGAAGTGTGAACAAGCACAGAACTCAATACTTTAGTGTGTCAGAACTTGGCTCTGTGATCCCGGCGTAGCTCGTTCCAGGGTTGATTCCATGCGCATTGCACCACGGACATCAGGAGGGGGGGATGGCACAGACAACGGGAGAGCGGGCGGGGTGAGAAGGCACAGACAACAGGAGAAGTGGGGAGGGGGAGAAGGGGGCAAGAAGGCACGGACAACGGGAGTGCTGGGGGGAGACAAGGGAGCGAGAAGGCACGGACAACAGGAGAAGGGGGGGTGGACAAGGGAGCGAGAAAGCACGGACAACGGGAATGCTGGAAGGGGAGAGGGTGAGAAGGCTCAG
This sequence comes from Triturus cristatus, assembly GCF_964204655.1. NCBI lineage: Eukaryota > Metazoa > Chordata > Amphibia > Caudata > Salamandridae > Triturus > Triturus cristatus. Next base: position 80,679,198 of record NC_140581.1, read on the forward strand.
ACAAGGGGAGGGGGGGGGGGAGGAGTAGAGAAGGCAGTAGGAGAACCTCCTTAAGGAAAATAGTGCTCACAGTCTAAATAACACGTACTGTGTAACACTCGAAGTAGAAGGGCCAGTAGCCATGGGAGGGTACAAATGACATGAACTGAAAGTGTCCTGAAGCACACCTCATGTATTTCACTTTACTGTAGGATTATCTTCTTTTTTCAATTTTGCGTGCAGCACCCGTGAATGGTGCGCCGTTCCTTTCACACCGGGGCATAATATTCTGAGAGGTGGTGACCCGCTATATTGGCAGGTCACGCGCGGGTTGCACAGCGTATGCACATTGGTATTACCAACTTAATACTCATCCACCATAGCAATCCAAATTATATCATATTTATTTCCTTCCTTTTGAACATATTTTATCCATTTTGTTGGAACATCACGTCAAAAGATGAAATTCGTGGCATTTTTGGTTTTTAAATTCAATGTATTGCCCATCCAGGCCTATACATCAATATGTGTCGAATTTCCCAAAAAATGACAACATGTCTGTAATAAGGAGGGACTAACAAGCCTCATAATCAATCAGAAGACAGCATTTACGAAGGATAAAGACACAAGCCAATGAAAAATATAGGCGGGGGAGTGGGCGGGGCTTCCCTCACGTACTGAACTACAACAGATCATCACCAGAGCAGCGCTTCTGCGCTGACTCTAGGCTCCACCTAAAAACACACCAACACAGGCACACTGTCTTATATATAGAGTTGCTAAAATGCACTGCGTTTGTGTTTTAGAGTAGTAACAAGGTGCTGCTTTTCAATGCTCATGAAAATCAATAAGCTGTTGCAACCTCAAAAAACACCAACACGGTCACATTGTTTATTGGTGAAAGATAGCAATAGACAATGTCAGTGTTTGATCTCCTTGAATCAGGGGGAGGGGCCGGGCTCGTATTGTGTTGGGCTCGAGAGTCTATGAGGACCCAAGCCAGACTCGAGAATTAACGGGCTCGCCCACTTCTAGCATTTAAAAGGGACACTGTGAGGGGCAATCGACACCGAGCAGGGTCACACAGGCCTAACCTGGGCGTGGAGGACCAACTGTGCTGTGGTCAGAGATTCTGCTCACCTCTTACACGTCCTCTAGTCGGGACAGGTTTGTAGTGGGATGGCCTCGGCCCACGCGATGCAAGCGGCCCGGGGAGCTACAACTTGCCTAATTCACGAGGGTGGTGGGCGCCTAGTGCGAGCGTATGCCCGCCAGCACACACGAAGCAGACGCTGCAATTGGGAGGGATTGCCACGGAGGAGGGGGTACCAGAGAAGACAGAGTAAAGCAACCCATCGCGAGAAGGGCCTCAGCCTCTGGCAACATCTCATGAGTGAGTATGGCCTGTGTCAGGAAGCAAGGTCTGACCATACGGCGCTCATGCCAGCAGTGAGTGTGCACACTTAATCGTGCAGACAGGAGTGTGCATAGGTAGGAGTGTGGCAGGAGTGACAACAGTTGATGTGCTGGGCAAGAGTGAGGACAGCTGGTGGCCTGGGCAGGAGTGAGGACGGCCGCTGTGCTGGCTAGGAGAGAGGACGGTTGCTGTGCTGGGCAGGACTGGGGACGGCTGCTGTGCTGGGCAGGAGTGAGGAGGGCTGCTGTGCTGGGCAGGAGTGAGGACGGCTGCTGTGCTGGGCAGGAGGGATGACGGCTGCTGTGCTGGGCAGGAGGGAGGCGGCTGCTGTGCAGGAGTGAGGACAGCCGCTGTGCTGGGCAAGAGTGCCAAAAGCTGCTTTTCTGGGCAGGAGTGACCAGTGCAAAGCACTATATTAGGATTTAAGATTATTGTTCGTCCCACCTTTGTTTCTGTACACATACTCACTTACCTGTCATATGCCATAATTTCTTTTGTAACTTATTCCATGTTCTAGCATCTTGGCCTATGAGTTCCAACCAACACAACCAGAGGCAGCTGAAAGTTGGAGGTCACAGGAGCTGGACCTGCTGGACGTGGGCTCCTACACTTAAAGAATAAAGTCACATTCTTAAACTGCTTGTGGCTTGGAACTTCTATCAGAACAGCTGCAGTGCTGGGTGTAACATCCTCCCCAACCCGGGAGCATGCAACAGACCATGCCAGACACGGAGCTCTGGTTTGCACGTCTTTATTCTTAAGCATGCAACCATTAACTGAACGCACTGTGTCACAAACTTTATTAGCCACACCCAACAGATTACATTGTACTTATAAGGTGCCTGCTGCGGACCACTTGAGGCTGCATACACACAGACACAGGACACATCTCCCCCTTTGTTAAATAAAAAGTACTTACGAATATATACACATTATAACTTCGACGAGTCGCTGAGGTACTCACACCTGTCTTCCAGATCTAGCTGTGCGAGAAAGAGGGAGGGGCATCTTCATCTGGCATCTCTGGAGAGGAGTCGGATGCTTCACTTGAGCACTCAAGTGGACTTGCCTCACTCATGAGGTCTGGAGCCGATAAACATTGAGGCAAATGCTTAAAGTGTGACGAGTCTCAGGTTATGGATTTTACAGGTCGTTGGGCAGTTACCTACAGTCCTTTGCTTGCCACAACTCTTAGCGGTTCAGCAAACGAAGCATCAGTCTGGAATGTCCGCTTTTGACTGACAAGAATTCAGTCTGCTTTATCGAAGACCGTGCTTATTAGCCTAAGCCTTCATTTTGCATTTGTGGGAGGTGTCAGTGACACGAATCTCGCCAGGGTCTATTGACTGACTGGTGATCCACTGTGGTATCGTCTTTCCAAGAGCTCTCCCGAACAGCAATGTGGCAGGATTGGAACAGTAGGCACAAAGGGCTGGTTGTAAGGCGGACTGGAGGTCGATTCCTTCCAGTGCAGCACACTGAACCACCCTCTTCAAAGTACTCGTAAATCGTTCAACGATACCATTTGCCTCTGGCTAGAGAGGTGTACTTTTCTGATGTTTGATGTTCAAACAATTAAGAAAGTCTTTGAACTCTCTGCTATGGCAGGGTAGACCGCTGTCAGATTTGAGAATGGAAGGAACACTCCAGTTTGCGAAAATGTGATCCAGCCTCTTGATGACTGTCATGTATGGATGATAAGTCTTCCACAAGAGGAAAACATGAGTACTCATTGTCAACGACCATGAGATGAAGTCCATTATTGAGGGTTCCAAAGAAGTAAATCGCAATCCTCTCCCAAGCCAGCTTAGGAAGATCAGACATGTTCAGCAGGGTGCAGAGTCATTTTGAGAGACAGGCAGTTGCACAGATGCCAAGCTTTAAGCTTCGTTTCAACTCGTTCATCAAGGCACGGAAACCACACTCTATCCTGGAGGGTTCTATTAGCTGCAGCAATGCCATAATGTCTTTCACGTGCCAGTTCATTAACTTGTCGCCTGAGGCTTCCAGTGATCACTATTCTTGCACCTCTTAGTATGACAACATCATGGGGAATAGAAAGTTCTTCCTGAACATGCTTGCATTTCTGGTACTCAACATCATCTGTAAGAGGTCGAGTATGTTTCCTCCATGACAGCATTGCAATGATTTCTTTAAGCTTAAGCATGTCTTTGCCAGTACTAGTAGTTGTCAGAATCTGTTCAATAGAAAGAGCTGCATACGTACTTGATGAAGGCCTCATCCGCTTTGGACATTGAACTAGGACGCTGCAGCGGCACTCGTGAAAATTGGTCTGCAGGGCTTTGATCCTTTCTCCACTTTGTGCACAATAGTGGAATCCTATTCCTGCAGATGAAACCCTTACCTCTCAGCACGAGGGGGCTTCCTGGCTTTTGGATTTCCAAAAATGGAGAGCAACGCTTGATGATCCATGACAAGGGTGAAATGCGTTCCTCAGAAACACATGGACGTTTTCACACGCTCACACTACAGCTAAGCTTTCTTTCTCAGGTTGAGAATATACACGTTCAGTCTGAGATAGACTCCAGCTAGCATGGGCCACAATGTGTCTCTTAACATCGGGCTGTCCATTATCGCTCTTAACCCCAGAGGGCTTGCATTCACAACAACCTCAGTATGCAATTGGGATCAAAGTAAGCCAATTCAGTTGCATTTTCAGCTATATATTTTATTTTCTTGAAACTTCGGTCACATTCAAATGACTATTCAAACGGAACATCTTGGTGTGTTAGTTCTCCGGAAGGTGCACTCAGTGACAAAATCATGAATGTACTTGAAGCAGTAGCTGGCCATGCCCAAGAATGATCCCAGCATGGCCACATCTTCTGGAGGGAAAGTAGATGACAATGCTTGTACCTTTTCGGGGTCAGGAGTCATTCCCTTTTCGGAGAAAATATGCCTAAAGAATTTAAGTCTGTTTTTGTGAAACTCGCACGGCTCTGCATTTAGTGGGAGGTCTGCATCAGCACGCAGACGGCATACTTGTAGGAGTGCTTTATCATATTCCTTTCGTGTAACCCTAAACACCAGCATATCATCACTGTAGTTAAAAGCATGTGTGACAGGCTGAATTATTCGACAAATGACATCTCGAAAGATTTCTGCAGCCGACGACATAAAAACAGAGTCTTTTATATCTGAACACGCCAACATCAATTGAGAAAGTGGTAATGTACCTACAGTTTTCTTCCAGTTCAAGTTGAAGGTAGCCTTTGTTCAAATCAAGGCAGGAGAAACCTTTGGCACTATTCAGCTGCAAGACCATGTCCGCAGTGTGTGGACATGGATGTCTTTCTCTTTCGATTGCTTTGTTGATGTTGCACATGGCCCTTCTTAGGGGAATTTACCCCAAAGCTTTTTGCTTTTTTCTCCTAGTCTTCGCAAGACCTTAGGAATCTGGGCCCCTTCCCACTGTACTGCAGAGGGAAGGCGCGTGCACCCGCCTCGCCTGCATTGCACTGGCGGAACGAAACTTGAGGGGGCCCCCCCCTGCAAGGCACGTGGAGGGGGCCCCTCCGGAGTCTATCAGGAGATCTCGGGCCAGAGTACTGTGCTGAGGGGGCCCCTCGGAGCTTGGTGGCCCCCCGCTCCACAGGGGCTGCAGGGGCCTGTGTTACGCCACTGTGTTGGGCAGGGGGTGCGTAAGCAATGAGTTTATGTGCTGTACCTCCATGCGACCTGTAAACGGGTACCACACGTACCTGGGCGGGTACGGCGCTGGCTAGTCGTGGGACGTAGCACTGAGTGTACCACCCACCGGATAGCCTGTCTAAACTGTATTGGGCCTGCCATGATAATCCTGTGGTGCGCCATTGAGCCCCTGCCTGGGTTGGCATCACTTACTCCTCAGCCAACTCTGAGTGGGTGGTCCCATATCATGAGAGCGCCCTCCTCCCAGGGAAACCCTGACGGACACAAGTAGGCTAAGGGCTGGGCGAGTACTTAATGATGCTCCCTGCCCTGGAAGTGAGGAGCCCTCCACGTGAGGCTTCCCCCTGCCTGGGAATTCGGCTTTTCCTAAGGGATACTCCTGGGGTGATGCAGATTCTCTTGCATGGCCTCACGGCCCTCAGCATGTCCTCACTATCAAGGTGGTGTAGCAGTACATGCGACTTCTTACACAGGCAACGAAGAATGGCTGACACGGTGGTCGGGACTTTGGGCTGGACTGTCATCGAATGTTTTGAACACGTATCCTGCAGGTGCAGGCTGAAGGATGCGCCCTGGCATATTTGGAATTTTGGATAGGTGCCCGGCCTGCCATCGCAGGCTGGTGAGTGTATACCTGCATCCCCGGTGTTCTAACCTCCAGGTCAGGCCTGCTAGTGCAGGCCTTTGTCTGCATGCTTCCATCCATGGTGCTTTTTGCCATGTGCCCGGTTTGCAGTTTCTGGCCGGGAGTGTGCAATTGTACCTGTAAGGGGGTCCACCCATGTCAAGCTGGTCCGGGACAGGTGGTGTGCGCACACTTGCACATAAGTGCTAGGGCCTGGGTAAGTCAGGTGTCAGGTCTGTCCTTGCCGCGTGAAAGTGCGTGTGTCTTCCTACCCGTGTGTTGGGAAGTGGTGCTGATTCAATGCTCTTGAACATGGGTCGATCTGTCATTGCAGATAGGTGGGTGCCCACTGGTATCTACAATGAGTAACCTCATGAGCAGCTTGCCATCATAGGCCGCTGTATGTGCGCACCCGCACATATAGTGCCTGGGACTGGATGTACCTCCTGCCAACGCAGGCTTGTGCGTGCATACAGGCACACAATTAAATCCGTGCCCAGTCTGCTGTACAGACTCGAGCTGGCGTACTTGCACCCCCAGTGCTGGGAACTATATGTCCAAATTGCCAACGCAGGTCTGGTAGTGAGGTATACCTATGTGTGTTTTCACTACCTATAAGGCCTGCTCTTCCCATATGTTAACATGGGGAAGGGTTGACATTACTTCAGGCTGCAATAGTGGATTTGAGTGGAGCAGCCTCATGATGGATTTACCATGCCAAACGCTTTCCATTGGTAAAGGGGGTTTAGGCAAAACTTGCTTAGAAAGGACGCTTATAGAATATGACTCAATAAATTGGGCAACCCAATAAACCCTTGGAGGCCTGGGTAACAAGAAATAAGGATCAGGTAACAGTCCCTTCAAGGGCTTTCATTTAAACATAATCCAGCTTAATTTATTAAAAACAAATTGTGAGAGCCCAAATTAGTGGCCTCAGATATATGAATTATTGAAATCAATTAAGGAAATCACAAAAGAATATATCAAAAAGAACAAACTGCGGGTGTATACTTTTTTGGTTCCAATTTATGTAATTAAATAATTTAGAAAAACGGTACAAAACATTCACAAACAAAAATGAATGAGATCGATTGTATTATGCGGTTTTGATTCAGTCCGGATGCTGATATTTGACTGTTACCGACATTTGACAACGCAAGTGTCGACTCGCTTAAATATAAAACGGCGCAGACTCTAGCCAGATCGTCAAGTGTAATCTAATATACCATTGGCAACAATTCTTCTGAGGCATCCATTATCCATCCGGACTAACTGTTCAAAGGCCCTTAGCCAATTTTATCTTGAGGGTCTTCAGTCTACATATGAACTTTTGGGTCCTGAAGATGGTCTTCTAGATGTTTCACGAGACAAGACTAAAACGTCAACATATCTAACCCATTTTCCCAAAATCTGTTTTATAGGAATTAATCACTGTATGTTCAATTATAATTTCCTTTTGTAATTAAGTGAAAGAAATGGGTTACTCACAAAAGTGGTTATGAGACGAGACTATGCATAGGAAAATCATTCTCATTTATTTTTGTTTGTGAATGTTGTTTTGTACCCTTTTTCGAAATTAATAAACTTGTACAAAAAAAAAATATACACCCACAGTTTGTTCTTTTTGATATATTCTTTTGAGATTTCCTTAATTTATATTTTTTTAAATAATTCTTTTTACTGGGTTTTATATAGCGCAAACTTTACCCGGTATCAGCTATCAGAGTGCTTTATATAGCATCAGTTGCGTTACATGAGGACACATTAATTTTTGTTAGGCAAGGGGACATTAAGTGATTTGCCCAGAATAACAGGATGTTCAGTGTCACTCCCGAGACTCGAACCCAGTTCCCCAGATTCAAGGTCATGGGCACTAGCCGTTAGGCCAACTCCTCTCCGATAATTCATATATGCGAGGCCACTAATTTGGGCTCTAACAATTTGTTTTTGATAAATTAAGCTGGATTAAATTAAATCCCTTGAAGGCACGGTTACCTGATGCTTATAGAATATGGACATTTCTATGCTTCAAGAGTCTTCTGGACCATGGTGCCTGGCTCCAGTGAACACCAGGGGTCGGGGAACACATCTGTGCATTACCCAAGCAACAGCCATAAACCATGGGCACCCCACAAGAACGGCAGACCTCTGCCATTTGAGGGCCGAATGGGACAGACTGGAGAGAGAGGTTTTGACACTTAACCTCTAGGGGCCGGACCATGGCCCCATTAAAGATTAAGATCTGCATTCCAGGGCCCCATGGCAGACAGGCCTACAATTTAGGGGAGACATCTGTGGTTCAAAGGAAGACCCCATGAACCACCCCGAACTTCAAAGACACATGATAATGTAACTATGGGTGTCATCTTTCTGCAAGGGATGAGATACGCTTGCGGGGACGTGGGACCGGAGAACCTAGAAAACGCGGCGCACACTGCCAGAAGACTCTGGTTTGTACATGGAGGATAACTGTTTGAATAGTGGCTGGCCTGGGCCAAGGACATGCTGAAGTGTGGCACCCTGAAGTGTAATGTCAAAGAGCCCGACCGAGGCTCGCGGTTCACCTGGAGATCTCGGGCATAAAAGATCTCCGGAGAGGGACCTACACCATCTACATATGACAACTGGAGTGCGGTGCTCTCTCTAGTACTCACATTGGCTACTGAATACCAACTGGTAGCGTGATGGGAGCATGGAACTAAGACTTGTGTCTGGAGACAGGATGGTCCAGTGCAGAGCCCCAAAATCTTGCCCGCATCCAAGGTGTGTGGTTCCTGTACTGCAGAGACCCTGACACTCATGAGCGTCTAGTTGGTAGTGAGCCGATTCAACGGTTGTGGGACCCTGCGTGGCTTGTTTCGTCATTCATGCCACATCTCTCTCGTGCAACATTTCGACTACATGCTCATTGTGTGTGGTGTTCGATTCACAGGGTGCGACCCTCCAAGGTGGGGGTGTACCCGTAGTAGGGCCTCATTCTACCTCATGTGGCTCTGCTGAACTTGTGCCTGTGTGCACGACTGTACAGGTCTGGGGTAACCTGATCATCATGCACCGGAAGTGTTGCCTCATTTTCAGGGAGGTAATGAATTGCAACTCTTTGCTGTGTATGTGACCGCAATTGCATGGTGCAACCCATCTCAACGTGCACTGGTCATTGTGCCTCATTTCCAGGGAGGTGCAGAATTTGCAGTTCATCATGTTTGAAATCTGAAGTGCCTGGTGCGACTCATACCAACATGGACCAGACGCTGTGCCTGGGTATCACCCGGATCATCGTATACCGATCTGGGCACCTCCTCCCATTGAGAGGCTCCCCTGTGTTACTCCACATTCATCTGTTATTCACTTTTGACCCTCATCGCGGCGGATGAACTGCCCTCTCCACACCTCGCCCCTGCCGAAGACATACTGGTGCTAGGTAGTAGCGAGAGAGATTGACTGGGTTGAAGGAACGCCTTTGAGACAGTTTAGAGGAGGATCAAGAGACTGTGACTCCTTTGTGTTTTGAGACTTGTGGGTGAACTTACAGAGTGGCTGCTAAACTCACCTTGTTTACATCTACCTCCTAATTGAACGAATGACTTACCTTCGGTAACAATGTATATGGTAGGGACAGACTAGCCGCAGATTCCTGAACTTAGAATATCCCCCAGGCATCAGACTGGATCCGGAAAACTCTCCGCAGCAGCACCTCGGCGCGCCAGGGGAGGCGCCGCACGACTCCGCCCTGATGTCATCCACAGACGTGATGTCAGTGGAGCCATATATGCCCCTCCCGGCGTGCTGACATCCGTTTTCGTCGGATAAACTTTTCCGCGCCGCAACGCGGAGCCACCACCAAAAAACTGTTAAAATATGGGAACAATGTGCGAAAATGATGAAAAGACATGGAATGATGAAAAACAGCACCATAAAGGAAAGTGCCAGGCACTGTATATTGGAAACTAGCAAAGGGAAAGAGCAGAGCACCGCTCTGAGAAGCAACCCTGCAAAAGTGAAGGCCAACCACTCTGGGACGTAAAGGAAGATGTAAACAACATCACAGCATACAACAGAAAGTCCACAACCTTAATGTATAACCGCGAAGGACAACAAGTCCGGAACATAGGAGCCAGGACAATTGACCACAAGAGGTCACCAGAAAGAGACGTTGTATCCCCAATAAGAGATTCAAAAAATGTGGCAGCGCCAACAGACCTCAAACCAACGGAGCATAGGGGTGGTAAGAATCCCCAAGCGAGAAAGAAAGGAAGAGCGGGGGTGGGAAAAATCACGAATAGAACCCACACTGAACAACCCAGGGCGTAGGGTTGGAACGGATACATGACAAATGAGCATACCGTCTATTTACGAAAATGGCCGGAGTAGAGCTATGAAAGCAGAATGAAACATTCTGTTTGGGAGTGAAGTGAAAGCGTCACTTTGCAGAAGGATCAAGCCACCCGAAGGGAGGCAAGCATAGAAAGCCCAACCTGAAAAGGTCCTCGCAGAACGGGGAGGACGGGCGGGCGTTAAGGAATCTGCGGCTAAACTATGTCTCTACCAGATACATCGTTACCAAAGGTAAGTAACTCGTTCATCTGATAAAGATGTCTAGCCGCAGATTCGTCAACTTAGAATAGATCCCAAAGCCATACCCATAGAGGAGGCGGGTCTGCGACTGAACTCCTCCAAGTTCTAGAGAGAACTTGGCAGTCAAGAAAAGGACTAAAACAGTGCCGTCAATCATGCGAGAAAGCACAGCGGGGACAGTAATGTCAGCGCAGGCAACTCCTAGACCATGAATCTCAGAAGAGAGCGGAGAACAATGGAAGGCAAAGGTACCACAAGCCGACAAGAACAGCACGAAAACCTCCTTTTGTGTATAACGGGTTGAAAGAGGGGAAAGCCCAGAACCAGAATGCGCGTGCTGGAGCAAGAGTTCACAAATTTGAAAAGGAAGTTGAACAAAGCCGAGGGCCCGAGGGAACCGCAGGATCCGAGGTGTCGATAGAAAGCAAAAAGCGATTACCGGTCGACCAGGCAAAGCAGTGGAAAAAACACTGCTGAACCTGCGCCTGCAAGATACACGGGACAACGAGGGCAAAAGGCTGACTCCTGGCCAGCAATTGCCGGTATGGAACAAGAAAACGCATACTAAATATGCTGGAGTTAAAAGTAACTGAACCTAGGGCGTGATAGATCCACCAGATGTAATGTGTTGTCTGTAAGCAAAACCCAGAGAGATGGCAACCGGTATGACAGAAAGCGCATACCGGCCCAGGATGTAGACTAGCAGAAGAAGCACTTTTCAAGCTGCATTAGCCAGACACATGTGACAACATTGGCAGGCGACTAGTCCATGGCCAAAAGGTCGGAAATAAAATGGAGGACTCGCCAAGACATAGGCGGTCAGTTACAACCGGTGAAAGGGCCAATGGCACACAGCCTAGCATCAAAGTAGGAGCGATACTGTAAGACATCGAAGCATACAGGGAGGCACCTACACATCGATTGGACTTTGGAACCTCACGAAGAAAGGAAAGGCCTCCTGCAGGGCAGCATGAGCATCTCAGATGTGCACGACATCAAGAGGGCAACGGCCCATAAGGGGAACCAGGCAGCCGAGCACCACATAGAGGTGGTGGCACAAGCAGACTGGGTCAGCGACCATGGACACTGTATGAAGGAAAGAGCGACATTTCCCCCCCCCCCCCCCCTCCTCGGGACGAACCACGGTCCCCTGCAAGCTAGAGGCACGACAGTGGAAACAGTCAGGATCAATGTAAGTGCCCCAGACCAGAAGAAACGAGCATTTTGACTAAATACGTCCCATGAAAAATCACAGTATGATCCATGAAGAAGCGTGGAAACACCTGTGCGGGGCAGCAGGGAATGTGGAAAGAACCGCTGTAGGAGAAGTGGTGAGAAAAGAGGCCGCATACAGCAGAGACAAAGCTAAGCTAGTACCTTGGAGGATGAGCCCAATAAGGGCTGCATGCCCAGGTTTGTACTAATAGTACTAAACATTGCAGCACAGCGACGGAGACGATGTGAGCCGTAAAAAGAAGGACAGAAGCACCACAGACAAGCGGGACCAAAGGCATCCGAAGCGTCACAGGGCGATGCTAATAATAGGATTGCAGGACAAAGGACAGGGAGGGACTCCCCGAAGGATGTCCGCGAGGAATACTACATAGGAGCGTACTAAGGCAAGGCAGCATATACCCCACATAGGGTAAGTGTCAACCCCTGATAAGGGGATCCTCTTGGCTAAATCACGTAGATGACTGAACAGAATAAACCAGCCATACGGTTGAAATCTAACAAATCAGAGAAGGCTGAACAGCCATGGACAGCAACCGAAGATGAAACCAGCCATACGGTTGAAATCTAACAAATCAGAGAAGGCTGAACAGCCGTGGACAGCAAACGGGGAACCTACTATACACGTTTGTGATAGAGGTGTAGGAAAACAAGGCACAGAACAATGCAAAAGTTATGTCAACCCGGACAAGAGCCCGGAGACTGCCGAATCCGCGTGGGGTTCAAAAAGGTCCACACCATTAAACGGTAAATCCTTGAGTGCATCCCTAACATTATCTGGGAAGCGTCTGTCGCGCAGCCATGCATGGCGGCACAAAGTCACAGACCTAGCAAGAGCTCGTCCCATAGTGTCAGTGGCATCAAGGGAAGAACGGAGCGAAAATTGCGCCATGCCCCTGCCACCAAGCAGAAGCTGAAGCAACTGTGACCGCAGCTCCTCAGGAATAGAAGGGAGAAGGGTCTCGACCAGGTCCCAAAGGGTCGATGATGAACGTGCTAACACACACGCAGTTTTCAATGTGCGGATAGCCGCACTAGTAGAGGCAAAAAGTTGGCGAGCACACGCGTCCAGCCACCTAGACTCTCTAGTGGGATGTAATAACGGCAAGGCGGAAGAAGACTGAGTTAAAAGCCGCCTGAACAATGAGTCCCTGAGCCGTAGGGTGAGTGGACAGGCAGAGTGGATCACCCGGAGCAGGACGGTGCCCACGGGCAATAGCCCGATCAACTGGGTCACCAGAAGAGGGCCTTCCCATTGTACCACGCAAAATGTCAAAGAGCTGCTAATTTGCAGCAAAGGCTCCACCTCAATAGGCTCCATATGGAGCAGATCCAGTAAGGGATAAATAAGACAGCAGGGGGGCCACAGGAGGCTGAAAATCAAGAATAGCAGCTGCCCTGTGAATGGCACGTGGGTAAGCAGCCCAGCTTCTGTTGCCATCCAGCTAGGCGATAATAAGCTGTCGGTAGGAGATGGCTGAAGACTATGCCGCCCACTGGACAACAAAGGTGGAGGAGCCGGAGACTGACCCGAAGGCCAGGCAACACAAGGCACTTGCACCATGGGCCCCCGATCCAGGGAATCCAGAGAAGCGTCAACCTCTTGACCAGAATGCGTTGTTGCTGGCACCGGGGTCGATCGACGCCGTGTAGAGGACACAGCGACGTCCGAGGAGTTGGGAGGAGCAGCAACCTCGTGAGGAAGCTGGGATGGTGGCACCGGCATCAGTCGACGCCAGGTTGGAGTCGTCTGGACGTCGACGACCTCCAGAGGGGGACTCGACCTGGACGCCGTCCGATGTCGATCCCACTGCAAATTGTGTCCATCTGGTCAAGCCAGGCATCGAGCCGGGCATCGGGGACGGCGCTGCCTCCGACGTCGACGCAGGAAGCCGCTCAGGGCTATGCTTAGACTGACAGGGCGGCCTGGACGTGCGACTGGGAGAAACCACTGGGCCGTGACCCGTCGGCGTCGTATCGTCTCCGGAGCCTGAGTCAATGCACACAGCCGGCGCCGAGGAAGAATCCGCCAGCGAGGACCCGACATGAGTGCCCTCCACCTGTTTGGGACCCGAAGGCGCTCCAGGGAGAGGTGGGGCACCCAAAGTACAACTGGAGTGCCAGAGAATAAGCCTCAATTTGGGCACGTGTCGCTCCAACACCCGGAATGGGAGGGTATGGGTAAAGCGACTGCTGGGCACCCTTCCCTGGCATACAGCGAGAGGAGCGGGCGCCAGCAGTATGTGAATGGGAGAAGGACCTCCATGCTTGCCGCTTGTGCTTACCTGCCATCGAACGACGTTCGCAGGAACGACCTCTGGACTGAGCCCGATCCGGAGGGGGAGAGCGGCGACGTGAAGGTGCTGGACCGGACAGTCGTGCGGCTAGCAGTTTCATACAGCGTTCTCTGAGGGATTTGGACTTCATCCTCCGACAGGCGTCGCACTCTTTGGAGTTGTGGTGCACGCCAAGGCACCACATACAGATGAGATGTGTGTCAGTGCCAGACATCTGACGTGCACAGGCTTCACAAGCCTTAAAACCTGAAGGCATTGCACAATGTTCTGGCGACACCGAAGGTGTCGAAAAGGCCTAAAAACCAGGCCAATGAACTGCTGGTTTTCCAGCGTCCGCGTTGGGGCGCATTAAAGGAGAAAACGGATGTCAGCGCGCCAGGCGAGGCATATATGGCTCAGCTGACGTCACGTCTGTGGACTATGTAAGGGCGGAGTCGTGCGGCGCCGCCCCTGGCGCGCAGAGGTGCTGCTTTGTTTTCCAGATCCAGTCTGACGCCTGGGGGATATCCGAAGTTAAGGAATCTGCGGCTAGACGTTTCTATCAGATAGAACTGCTACATATTTCCACCTGCTTTCCAAGGACCCAGACTAAGTGTGACTTCGGCCGTGTGCGGCAGTGTGTCCCGGATGCGGGGTTGGTTAGCTTCCATCCGGGGTATAGGACAATTGAGGTGAACTAGAGGGTGGAGCGAGGCTTGGGCCACTGAGACTGCAGACTGTACACCATTGACCTGCTGGGGACCAGTGGCACTGCATTAGGGTGCAGAGTGCATATGTTTATACAAGTGTTCTGTACAGACTGGCTGATACCTGCCGCAAAACGCAACGGTGCAGAGTAACTGTGTATTAGTGATTGTGTGTGGACCACCTGTGATTAACACTGGTCGGCGGTGCCACTTTATACATTGATTATACACCAAAAGCACAATACATTTGACATTGGGTTTACCCACGTGGCTCCGGCCCACGGTGCTGCTAAAAAGTGTTCTATTTTCGTATAAGGACATATTTTTGATATTGTGCTCTCTCTCAATTGATGGAGGGGAGGTTAGATTAGGAACTGTCATTGTGTGCATACTATTGACATAATAACAATACAAGTTGGCCTAGTAATGCTAGTAACATTTCCAAATGTGTTTTATCCCCAAAATGTATACGATGTTCATGTCATAAGGACTGAATATGAGTTGAATATAAACACTTTTACATACATCCTGTATGAAGTCACTTTTGCGACACTCAGTGTATTTATCGCGAGTGACTGATGTGCCTTTGCTTTACACATTGCCTCTGATGTAAGCCTGACTGCTCAGTACCAAGCTACCCGAGGGTGAGCATAGGTTGTACAGTAAGTGTAATCACCTGCCCTTGACGGGAGCGGTAGTTTCTGCCTGGTTGGGGGCATCCCTTCAGCCAACTAGACACTTCCCATTCCAACAGTTGGCCTGTCTCATATCAACACAAATGCGCACTGAACATCCACTGTCCCTTTCTTGGCACAACCACAAAGGGTGAAACTCATGGCGGCAGACCAGTAGAGTGCTCGATTATGTCATGCCTTAATAGTGTTTCTAGTTCTTTCTCAACTGCTTCCTGTAAGTGAAAAGCAATTTGATTGTCGCTGTGCAACAAATCGAATGCCTTCTTTAATGTGAAGCTGCACCTTCATTGTCTTAAGTTTCCCAAGTCAATGAAACAATGTTGTGAATTGACTCACTATTTGAGAATGGGTATTAAAGTTGTAGTTAATAGAAATCAGTCCCATGTCAGCAGCAGTATCGAAACTTAATAAGCATGCAATCAAAGATGTACCTAGGAGGACATGTATTGCACAGTTGTTTTCTTGTGCCACATGGTGGCTACAAAGGATCCTTAACTCTGAAAGGGTGTTGAGGCTGCCCAGGTGTACACCTTTGTAATCGACGGTGTGAGATGTGGTATAGGGGATAATTTATTATTTTCTGCCAGCATGATGTTTATCAACGCACCACTGTCTATGATAAAAGTTATAGAGCAATAATTCACTGTGAGCGTGATTTTAGGACAATGTCCAAATGAACTTTGTTGCTTCATGTGGTGATTCTTTTTATGTTCTTCTCTGCAAGCGGCCAATCCTACATGCGCACATCGGTCTCGGACTGACATCCCTATCGCACATCTATCTTTCTCACTGTCACTGGATGATGACGTTAACGAACCTTAGGAAGATAAATTTGATAACGATCGACTAAGTTTTGTTTCCACTTGCCTTAGCCGATACTGCTGTTTGGTCATGTGGAAGTGACTAGAGTGCTTCTGGAACTTTCTGGTGTCCATCTTCTAGTCTCTCCGTGATGCACTTAGTGTCTCTATCGATTTGCAAACGATTATGAAATGGTTTTCTTTCCGGTAGACTTTGCATATCTGTCAGATGGCGGGACATTTACCTTCAAGTGGAAAGAAGAAACCACAGCAGAAACACAATTTCTTTTTCTCACGTGATCTTTGTTCTATGGGTCTCTGCCTTGTGTTTCTCCTTACTTTTCATACTCAATGCTAATTCGTTTTGGGTTGTTCCAGCTTTCATATCAGGAACCGGTCGATCAACAAGTTCCTCCGCTCTCGCATTCATGAGCACTTTCTCCAAACAGAGCGTTTCTCACACCATGCATCATCGGAATGAATCAGAGAGGCAACCATCGATAACTAAGTTGCATGGCTTCTTCATCATTGAATTCACTCAACTTGTAGTGATTTATGAGCATATCAAGTCTCTCAACAAACTCATCCATCATCTCATCAGGTTGCTCTCTTGCTTAGTTGAAAATGTACCTTTCATAGTCTACCTTCAGCATTGGATTTAACTTAGCTTCCAACGTCTTCTTGATTTGACGTATGATACTTAATCAGCCTGTGATGGCTTTTTTTTTTAATCACTTTTTCTACTTTGCCACCTACAAGGTTCTTTAACTATTTGATGATCTTTTTGTCATCAGCTTCTTCAATAGCATCTATGAAGTAACTGAATGTTTCAATCCAGGTAGTCCATCTGGCACCAATATTCAGCTTTTTGGCGGTATCAAATGGTGATGGTTTCAAGAATACAGCAGTATTGTATTTTGTGCTGTTTCCAATTGACGTTATGAGCATCTGCTGTTCAGGCAGCATTTGACATTTAGCTGCACTTGGCCCGGTGGCAACTCTGCAAGCATCAGCCTGCTCACTAGTACTCTGGTCGTCGCGCCCGAGCCGAGGTCGGCGGGCACTATCTTCCTTTTTCACCGTGAGTAATAGTTTTGCTTCTTGCACGTGCTCTTAACCACTCCCGACTTTATACATTTTACCTGGTAGTCACTGCCTTTAGTGTTTCTCTGTGCCTGGTCGTCTTTGCCTTTAGCGTTAACAGCATCTGGCAGTCACTGCCTTTGGCGCTTCTTTGAACAGGATTGTCACTATCTTTAGCGTTTCTGCTTTGTAGGAGTGCTGGCTCTGTATTATGCTGTGGTGCAGTGTCTCTTCTTTCGGCCTTACCAGTAGATTTTTGGCAGGCTTAATGACTGTGCTACTCCATAGGGCCTTCACCTTCTTCGTGGGCCTCTCAAAAAGATGGAGCTACGCTTTGGCTCTACATACGCCAACTGTACACCGCTTCCTGGGGTAAACGACGCTCGCACAAGCAGTTTGCTGGACCACAGCAAACTCTCAGGGAGAGCAGTCTTGTATCCTTGGGGGCACGTATCACTTATCTCGTCAGAATTGCTGATGTGCTGGGCAGGAATGAGGATGGCTGCTCTGCTGGACAGGAGTGAGGACAGCTGCTTTCCTGGATAGGAGTGTGGATGGCTGCAGTGCTGGACTGCAGATTTGGGCAGTGCTGGGCAGGAGTGAGAACAGCTGCTGTGAAATTCTGTGAGCGACGAGAGGTGGCGTTCTGGGCAGGAGTGGGGAAGGCTGATATGCTGGGCAGGAGTGGGGAAGGTTCCTGTGCTGGACAAGGCAGAGGGCGGCTGCTTTGCTGGACAAGACAGAGGGCGGCTGCTTTGCTGGACAAGACAGAGGGCCGCTGCTTTGCTGGACAAGACAGAGGGCCGCTGCTTTGCTGGACAAGACAGAGGGCGGCTGCTGCGCTGGTCAGGAGTGAGGGCGGCTGCTGCGCTGGTCAGGAGTGAGGGCGGCTGCTGCGCTGGTCAGGAGTGAGGGCGGCTGCTGCGCTGGTCAGGAGTGAGGGCGGCTGCTGCGCTGGTCAGGAGTGAGGGCAGCTGCTGCGCTGGTCAGGAGTGAGGGCGGCTGCTGCGCTGGTCAGGAGTGAGGGCGGCTGCTGCGCTAGTCAGGAGTGAGGGCGGCTGCTGCGCTGGGCAGGAGTGAGGGCGGCTGCTGCGCTGGGCAGGAGTGAGGGCGGCTGCTGCGCTGGGCAGGAGTGAGGGCGGCTGCTGCGCTGGGCAGGAGTGAGGGCGGCTGCTGCGCTGGGCAGGAGTGAGGGCGGCTGCTGCGCTGGGCAGGAGTGAGGGCGGCTGCTGCGCTGGGCAGGAGTGAGGGCGGCTGCTGCGCTGGGCAGGAGTGAGGGCGGCTGCTGCGCTGGGCAGGAGTGAGGGCGGCTGCTGCGCTGGGCAGGAGTGAGGGCGGCTGCTGCGCTGGGCAGGAGTGAGGGCGGCTGCTGCGCTGGGCAGGAGTGAGGGCGGCTGCTGCGCTGGGCAGGAGTGAGGGCGGCTGCTGCGCTGGGCAGGAGTGAGGGCGGCTGCTGCGCTGGGCAGGAGTGAGGGCGGCTGCTGCGCTGGGCAGGAGTGAGGGCGGCTGCTGCGCTGGGCAGGAGTGAGGGCGGCTGCTGCGCTGGGCAGGAGTGAGGGCGGCTGCTGCGCTGGGCAGGAGTGAGGGCGGCTGCTGCGCTGGGCAGGAGTGAGGGCGGCTGCTGCGCTGGGCAGGAGTGAGGGCGGCTGCTGCGCTGGGCAGGAGTGAGGGCGGCTGCTGCGCTGGGCAGGAGTGAGGGCGGCTGCTGCGCTGGGCAGGAGTGAGGGCGGATGCTGCGCTGGGCAGGAGTGAGGGCGGATGCTGCGCTGGGCAGGAGTGAGGGCGGATGCTGCGCTGGGCAGGAGTGAGGGCGGATGCTGCGCTGGGCAGGAGTGAGGGCGGATGCTGCGCTGGGCAGGAGTGAGGGCGGATGCTGCGCTGGGCAGGAGTGAGGGCGGATGCTGCGCTGGGCAGGAGTGAGGGCGGATGCTGCGCTGGGCAGGAGTGAGGGCGGATGCTGCGCTGGGCAGGAGTGAGGGCAGCTGCTGTGCTGGGCAGGATTGAGGACGGCTGCTTTCCTGGATAGGAGTAAGGATGGCTCCAGTGCTGGACTGCAGATTTGGGCAGTGCTGGGCAGGAGTGAGAACAGCTGCTGCGAAATTCTGTGAGTGAGGAAAGGTAGCGTTCTGGGCAGGAGTGGGGAAGGCTGATATGCTGGGCAGTAGAGGGGAAGGCTCCTGTGCTGGACAAGACGGAGGGCGGCTGCTTTGCTGGTCAAGACGGAGGGCGGCTGCTTTGCTGGACAAGACAGAGGGCGGCTGCTTTGCTGGACAAGACAGAGGGCGGCTGCTTTGCTGGACAATACAGAGGGCGGCTGCTTTGCTGGACAAGACAGAGGGCGGCTGCTTTGCTGGACAAGACAGAGGGCGGCTGCTTTGCTGGACAAGACAGAGGGCGGCTGCTTTGCTGGACAAGACAGAGGGCGGCTGCTTTGCTGGACAAGACAGAGGGCGGCTGCTTTGCTGGACAAGACAGAGGGCGGCTGCTTTGCTGGGCAGGAGTGAGGGCGGCTGCTGCGCTGGGCAGGAGTGAGGGCGGCTGCTGCGCTGGGCAGGAGTGAGGGCGGCTGCTGCGCTGGGCAGGAGTGAGGGCGGCTGCTGCGCTGGGCAGGAGTGAGGGCGGCTGCTGCGCTGGGCAGGAGTGAGGGCGGCTGCTGCGCTGGGCAGGAGTGAGGGCGGCTGCTGCGCTGGGCAGGAGTGAGGGCGGCTGCTGCGCTGGGCAGGAGTGAGGGCGGCTGCTGCGCTGGGCAGGAGTGAGGGCGGCTGCTGCGCTGGGCAGGAGTGAGGGCGGCTGCTGCGCTGGGCAGGAGTGAGGGCGGCTGCTGCGCTGGGCAGGAGTGAGGGCGGCTGCTGCGCTGGGCAGGAGTGAGGGCGGCTGCTGCGCTGGGCAGGAGTGAGGGCGGCTGCTGCGCTGGGCAGGAGTGAGGGCGGCTGCTGCGCTGGGCAGGAGTGAGGGCGGCTGCTGCGCTGGGCAGGAGTGAGGGCGGCTGCAGCGCTGGGCAGGAGTGAGGGCGGCTGCAGCGCTGGGCAGGAGTGAGGGCGGCTGCTGCGCTGGGCAGGAGTGAGGGCGGCTGCAGCGCTGGGCAGGAGTGAGGGCGGCTGCTGCGCTGGGCAGGAGTGGGGGCGGCTGCAGCGCTGGGCAGGAGTGAGGGCGGCTGCTGCGCTGGGCAGGAGTGAGGGCGGCTGCAGCGCTGGGCAGGAGTGAGGGCGGCTGCAGCGCTGGGCAGGAGTGAGGGCGGCTGCAGCGCTGGGCAGGAGTGAGGGCGGCTGCAGCGCTGGGCAGGAGTGAGGGCGGCTGCAGCGCTGGGCAGGAGTGAGGGCGGCTGCAGCGCTGGGCAGGAGTGAGGGCGGCTGCAGCGCTGGGCAGGAGTGAGGGCGGCTGCAGCGCTGGGCAGGAGTGAGGGCGGCTGCAGCGCTGGGCAGGAGTGAGGGCGGCTGCAGCGCTGGGCAGGAGTGAGGGCGGCAGCAGCGCTGGGCAGGAGTGAGGGCGGCAGCAGCGCTGGGCAGGAGTGAGGGCGGCAGCAGCGCTGGGCAGGAGTGAGGGCGGCTGCAGCGCTGGGCAGGAGTGAGGGCGGCTGCAGCGCTGGGCAGGAGTGAGGGCGGCTGCAGCGCTGGGCAGGAGTGAGGGCGGCTGCAGCGCTGGGCAGGAGTGAGGGCGGCTGCAGCGCTGGGCAGGAGTGAGGGCGGCTGCAGCGCTGGGCAGGAGTGAGGGCGGCTGCAGCGCTGGGCAGGAGTGAGGGCGGCTGCAGCGCTGGGCAGGAGTGAGGGCGGCTGCAGCGCTGGGCAGGAGTGAGGGCGGCTGCAGCGCTGGGCAGGAGTGAGGGCGGCTGCAGCGCTGGGCAGGAGTGAGGGCGGCTGCAGCGCTGGGCAGGAGTGAGGGCGGCTGCAGCGCTGGGCAGGAGTGAGGGCGGCTGCAGCGCTGGGCAGGAGTGAGGGCGGCTGCAGCGCTGGGCAGGAGTGAGGGCGGCTGCAGCGCTGGGCAGGAGTGAGGGCGGCTGCAGCGCTGGGCAGGAGTGAGGGCGTCTGCTGCGCTGGGCAGGAGTGGAGGCGTCTGCTGCGCTGGGCAGGAGTGGAGGCAGCTGCTGCGCTGGGCAGGAGTGGAGGCGGCTGCTGCGCTGGGCAGGAGTGGAGGTGGCTGCTGTGAGGCGGCTGCTGCGCTGGGCAGGAGTGGAGGCGGCTGCTGTGAGGCGGCTGCTGCGCTGGGCAGGAGTGAGGGCGGCTGCTGCGCTGGGCAGGAGTGGAGGCGGCTGCTGTGAGGCGGCTACTGCGCTGGGCAGGAGTGAGGCGGCTATTGCGCTGGGCAGGAGTGAGGCAGCTACTGCGCTGGGCAGGAGTGAGGCGGCTACTGCGCTGGGCAGGAGTGAGGCAGCTACTGCGCTGGGCAGGAGTGAGGCGGCTACTGCGCTGGGCAGGAGTGAGGCGGCTACTGCGCTGGGCAGGAGTGAGGCGGCTACTGCGCTGGGCAGGAGTGAGGCGGCTACTGCGCTGGGCAGGAGTGAGGCGGCTACTGCGCTGGGCAGGAGTGAGGCGGCTACTGCGCTGGGCAGGAGTGAGGCGGCTACTGCGCTGGGCAGGAGTGAGGCGGCTACTGCGCTGGGCATGACTGAAGACGGCTGCTCTGCTTGGCAGGAGTGAGGACAGCTTCTGTTTTTCGGTGAAGGAGTGAGAAAGACTGCTGTTCTGTTCAGGGAAGGAGTGAGGACATGTGCTGTGCTAGTAAAAAACGAGGATGGCTGTTGTGCTGGCAGGCGTGAGAATGGCCTTAGTGCTGGGCACAAGAAGAAGGTGGCTATTTTGGAAAGTGCTGGGTAGGAATGAGAATGGCTGCTGTTTAGGACGGTAGTGAGATGGCCACTGCAGGAGTGAGAACGACTGCTTTGCTGGTCTGGGCAGGAGTGGGGATGACTGCTGTGCAGGAATAACAACAGCCTCTGCTGGCCTGGGCAAGAGTGAGGGCGGCTGCTGGCCTGGGCAAGAGTGAGGGCGGCTGCTAGCCTGGGCAAGAGTGAGGGCGGCTGCTGGCCTGGGCAAGAGTGAGGGCGGCTGCTGCGCTGAGGCGGCCGCTGGCCTGGGCAGGAGTGAGGCGGCCGCTGGCCTGGGCAGGAGTGAGGCGGCCGCTGGCCTGGGCAGGAGTGAGGCGGCCGCTGGCCTGGGCAGGAGTGAGGCGGCCGCTGGCCTGGGCAGGAGTGAGGCGGCCGCTGGCCTGGGCAGGAGTGAGGCAGCCGCTGGCCTGGGCAGGAGTGAGGCAGCCGCTGGCCTGGGCAGGAGTGAGGCGGCCGCTGGCCTGGGCAGGAGTGAGGCGGCCGCTGGCCTGGGCAGGAGTGAGGCGGCCGCTGGCCTGGGCAGGAGTGAGGCGGCCGCTGGCCTGGGCAGGAGTGAGGCGGCCGCTGGCCTGGGCAGGAGTGAGGCGGCCGCTGGCCTGGGCAGGAGTGAGGCGGCCGCTGGCCTGGGCAGGAGTGAGGCGGCTGCTGGCCTGGGCAGGAGTGAAGGAGTGAGGCGGCTGCTGGCCTGGGCAGGAGTGAAGGAGTGAGGCGGCTGCTGGCCTGGGCAGGAGTGAAGGAGTGAGGCGGCTGCTGGCCTGGGCAGAAGGCTAGGCTTCTATTTTGTTTGCTCAAGCAGTGGAAAAAACCCGCCTTGTTCTACAGAGGTAAAGTGCAGCAGAGATTCCCATAGGTCGAAACTGTGAAACAACAAAATAATAAGTGTGCTGCTCCGTCATTACCAGGTTACCATCTGCTATTTAAAGAGGCTCGATGTATAATTTAGTGTGGGAAGAACATGAGACGGATAAACAGCCAGGCAGAGAGAAGCTCTCGAGGCAAGCACAGCCCGGCACTGCTGGCCAGGGGTGCACCGGTGCAGGAGGAGCTTGGATGACGCACAGCTCAACACCAAAGGGGAGTGGGTCTGAACCTTTAGACTTCTGTGGACCCCCAATCAATACTGGAATCTGGGGACTCCCTCGTGATTCCTTTCTTGAATCTGGGGCACCCCCTTGAGCATTACTGGAGTCCGGGCCTCCTCTCGAGTCACTACTTGTCGCCAGGGACCCCCACGCAATCATTACTTGAATCCGGGGTCCCCCACGTAATCATTATTGGAATCTGGGGATCCCCAATTATTTATTACTGGAATAGGAGGAACCCCAAAGATTTATTTCTGGAATCTGGGGCACTCCAATGATTAATTACTGAAATCTGGGGAACCCCAATGAATCGTTGTAGTAATCGGGGTCCCCTACTTAAACATTACTGGAATCCAGAGACGGTCACTTTAGCATTACAGGAAACTGGGGAACCCTAATGATTCATTACTTGAAGCCAGGGACCCCCACGTAATCATTACTGGAATCCGGGGATCCCCAAGGATTCATTACTGGAATAGGAGGAACCCCAAAGATTTATTTGTGGAATATGGGGAACCCCAATGATTTATTTCTGGAATCCAAGCCCCCCCATTGATTCATTACTGGAATCTGGTAAATTCCAATGATTCATTACTTGAAGCCAGGGACCCCCACGTAATCATTTCTGGAATCCAGGGATCCCCTAAGGATTCATTATTGGAATCCGGGGATCCCCAATGATTCATTTCTGTAATCCGGGGACCCCCAATTGTGAGAAGTTGGCCTGGTAACTACTGTCCACTAGTTATAGTGGGCACCTAGCACCAGTCCAAACAACCCTTATTGATGATTAGGTTTAAGACAACCTTTATTGAAAGCTATCCTAGTGGTAGCTATCGAGAGCAGCCTTCAGGCTAAGTCTTGGAGTGTAAACCTGCTTGATTAACCAGATTATAACCTCTCACTGTACTAACCTCTTTATGAGATTAGAGAGCAAATCACACAATAAAACAGGTCTAAAACAACAGTAAATAGCACAATATACAATGGGCCCCAGGGGGAGACCAAAACATATTAAGAAAGAGGTATAAGAACCACGACTTGACTAGACAGTGTCTAGAGCACGTAGAATATCTGGGACCCCAAGGAACCACCCAAGGTAGTGACACAGGGGGGACGCGTGCAGTGTGAGAACACAGCCGCGAGCTCCGTACAATCCAATGGGAAAGTCGCAGTTGGAGTTTTAGAGTTTAAGGACACTTAGGAGAGGACTTGGAGCAAACCCTTTCAGACTTAGAAGGTTCTAAGGCCAGCACCCACGTGAGCACCAGAGTACTTGTATTACCTAACCCAGGGAAGCCAGGTGCATAGGTGTCAAATGGTGTCGGGAATCTTCGATGTCGTCGATGGAGAAATGCTGCAAAGTGCTGCTGCCGTGGAAAGGAGACATGTCCGGTGTGATTCAAGCCTGGATCGAAGATGTGAAGAACCTGAAAGCATAGGGGACAGAGTCTGGGCCACTTGCCAGTGACACGACAGACTAATACCCACCGTTGTGTTTCAGGTGCGATGAGGTGAAGCTTGACTCCACTGCTACGGAGACCAGGAGGCGTCGACGACCACCACAGTCTGCAGGCGAGCTGTCCCACGGAGGATGCAGAGTGCTGGGGGAGGGTCGGGATTGGAGACCAACAAGCCTTGGCAACGGCAACCCATGCGATGAGAGTAAAACAGCTTTGGTGTGGAACAACAAGGTCCTGTGGACTCCCCAAGCGATTGAGAGTCAGGGCACATCTGGAGCAACCAGGTAAGCCTGTTAAAAGTCAAAGTATCCTTCTCAGGGACCCATAAGTCGACGGACAAGGGATCGCGAAGGGACCTCAAGAGAAATCACTTGATACTAGCCCATGGGTCACTCGAGGAGTGTAGGCCAGTAATCTTCAGTGGAATCATTGCTCGGGGTCTGGACTACAAGTAGCCCAAAGCACAGCCTCAGGGATCGCCAAGAAGCATATGCTGCTGCAAATGTGCAGGGTGTCCAGGGGTTCGGGTTGCAAGGTCCCCACGAGGGCTTTGGATCGGAGGATTGCTGAGAGCACAGATCAGCCTCGGGGAAGCTTGGAAACCCACCTCCTGTGTTGCAGAGTCCTTCAGGAGCTGCATAGATGCAAACAGGACAGACTTTATAGCCAAGGAAGGGGTGGGACAAACTCTGGGGACCCACCTATGGGAGGGTCATGACAGAGGGGTGGCTACACCCATATCCTTTGTCTAGTTTCGTGCCAGAGCAGGGGCTGGTAGCCCCTGCAACCGGTTTGAGCTGGACTATGCACAGGGACACCAAATGTGCCCCCAGTGCAGACATCAAAGCACTCTTGGAGCGCACCCACCCAGCCCCAATACACTAAAGCCAGTCTGGGAGGCGGTTACACATCCCTGTGACAGGAAACCTATTGTCCAGGCCTCCCCTACCGGAGTATCGTCCAGCAGCAGGAGGGCAGACTCGTGTCTGTGGCTGGCAGCATCCATTTTGCGATGCAAGGGTCTGTGAAGCTGGTACCAGGTGTACCGGTGAAGTCATGTTTCTCCCTCTAGTAGGGTGGAATCATACCTCCCCCGCCAGTTACTGGCGGGGAGGTATGATTCCAAGGTGTTTGACACCAAACATGACATGTTTCCATGCAGCCATTCCAAAGTTAGCATTTACCGCGAGGTTATAATGCACTTAAGAGTATATGGTTTGGCTGCATCACAAAACCCAGGAATAAAGATTCGGAAGGCTGCAGAGGGGCTCTGCTCATGAATGGGCACCCTCTCACATAAAACCCAGTACCCTGCCTTCAGGATTGATAAGGCCTGCCATAGGGGTGACTGATTGGTTCATGTGTGCAGTGATAGGGATAGATATAGGAAACCTATATCTGAGTAAAGAGTGCATACACCACCTTACACAGGCTGCTGTAGCAGACCTGTGGTGTCATTTTAAATGGTCTCCCAGGGGTGGCATAATACATTCTGCAGCCCCTGAGAGGCCTCTGGGGTACCTATGCCCTGGGTATATAGTATACCATATACTAGGGACTTATAAGGGTACCCCAGAATCCAATCTGTGGTGTACCTAAAGTACATGCAATCAATTTAGAGAGGAAGCAGCTAGGCTGGGGCCCTGGATAGCAGGGTCCTAGCCAGACTAAAGTCGAAAAACACAATACAATCCCTGTATCCTGTCCGCCAGCTTTTAAGGAAGCGCGGTGTACATCCACCACAGTAGTCTACTCGCTCCATCCTGGAGGGTCTCATCAGCACCTCACCTTCTATGCGCAACAAGAGCAGGATCCTTCATGCCGTGTGGAGCCACGTGAAGCGCGGTGTACGTCCACTACAGTAGTCTCTTTCGCTCTATCCTGGAGGGTTTTGTAAGCAACATCAGCTTCTATGTGTAAGGAGAGGAAGATCCTGCACACACTGGGGAGCTGCGTGATGCGCAGTGTACATCCACCACAGTAGCCTACTCGCTCCATCCTGGAGGCTCTCGTCGGCACCACACCTCAGCTTCTATGTCAAACAAGAGAAGGATCCTGCACACACTGAGGAGCTGCGTGAAGCGCAGTGTACATCCACCACAGTAGTCTACTCGCTCCATCCTGAAGGCGCTCGTCGGCACCACACATCGGATTCTATGTATAACAAGAGCAGGATCCTTCGTACCATGGGTAGCCTCAGGAAGCGCGGTGTACATTCATTATAGCATTCCAGTCAAGAGGAGGATCCTTCATACCATGGAGGCTGCAGGCTAGCACTCTTGATCGGAGAGGACACTGATAAGTTGCCCTCAATCAGAAGTCACAGGTTTCTTGCCTATCGAGCAGTAGTTGAGTCTATCGCTAGAATCAGGGCAAATTCCTAGGAAAGGGACTCCTGGTCTCCTCCACCAACGAGAAGGATCTCTGCGCTGGATCCATTCACAGGAGGCATTCTTGCATCCAACGGCAAACTTGTATTCAGTAACTTTGGGACTCATTTAGACTTTGTGGGACATTTTCTAATAAATGGTGGTTGTCCCGTCCGCAAAATTCGTGGTCCTCGCACTCTGTTTACGGTCAGGGAAAAAGCCATGTTTCGGAGTGCGAGGCCTCTGATGGCAGAAAACTTGCCTTTAAGCCCCTTTATCCTTGGAACAACGGCTAATAAATAGACAGAGCATCTGCCCTATTGAGGCCGATCGTACATATCTTCTGTTGAGGGCAGTCCGAACAGGAAACCAAAGAAATGATCCCACAGGCCAGAAGAAACATCCAAGTGTGTCAGGGAGATTTAGGTTTTCTTTCTTTTTGGGAACCAAAAAAATCTCTGCTGAGAGTGCATTAAACATAGTTAAAGCTTCAGTGCCCTCAGTCTATCTGCTGCCTGGAGGGTACACCCCAGTATGGGGGGACTTCCAGCAGGTCAATGTGGGACGTCCCTCTCCTGACTTGGATCTCAGTCTGCCACTCTCTAACTGAAGCCCTCGCCCTGGTCCTCCCCTCTTCTCCACCCGGATGCATATTTGGATTCGCTGGCATGGACTTGGCACCTCATACTCTTCTGGGCTGCGGTGACGGGGGCATGCCTATCCTGGGAAGGATGAACCTCGTGCACTGCACAAGGCATGGTCGGACTAAAAGGACTTTTAGACCCAAGTCGAATGAGCTGGGTCCAGTTAAGGAAGGGAGGGAGGGAACAGTCTAGTGGCCCACACGTTCTTTGGCCTCTCTCTGAGCCTTTCAAGTAGCATTGTGTGGTCAAGAATGATATGCCACTTAAAGGTTAAGGCATATAGAAGGGATGCTGCATGAAGGGACGGCGCAGCCATTACTAGGAGAAACATCCCAACAGTGACAGAGCCGCGCGGGAGGAATCTATGCCAACAGTGCGCCTGAAATGCAAACCCTGGGTCAGGATAGGCAGTGGGTACCTTCCTACCCCAGAATATGGGGCCCATCCAGGCTCCAGCCTAAAGTCAGCACTAGCGGCAAGAGGCACTAGCTGTGAGTGCACCTCGGTTTACATTGGTGAATGTGAAATGAAAGGCATTTCCTTAGTAACTTTAGCTTCTGCATCCGACCTAGCCGGACCTGAATGTATAGAGCTCCCTAAAGACCCGACCCTTGCCCCATTCAGATGCAACACGTTTTACGGTACTTTTCATTTTCAGTTCAAGCATCTACATCCGGCGGAAGTCTCCCACGCCTGCCTGTATCATGACCCTAACTAGCAGGGACTCTGCAGGTATATAGGTTTTTTTCTCCATATTATCTCTAGTGAGGTTTCACTTTGGCAGGTTTTAACTTTTGGACTCTTCAATAAAACAGGTAGTATTTTTCATTGCTTTATACTGCTGGTTGAAGTTTTGCATTTGCATCTAATGTAGAATAATGACCAGTTCATTTGTATACAATCCTCCTTGAAGGGCTGATCACAGGCTCTCGACCCCAGGGGGTGTGCAGGAATGGGACTGTGCGAAGCAAAGGGCATATGGATGCTGACAATGGAAACCAGCATCGTGAAGCCAATAGGTGTTGTCTGCGAGAGCTACTGGCTTCGGCAATGATTATTGGCCATGCTGTCCAGTGAGCTGATCCTGGGAGAGCAGGTTGACAATAGAGGGCATGCAGAAGGGGCTGGGGAAGCAGCTGATCATCGAGGAGACGTGGGAGGAGTGGGGTAAACACGGACAATGGAGGGAGAGAGGGGTTGGGGAACCACACAGACAACGAAGGGCAGGTGGAAGGGGATGAGGAGGCCCTCAGCGGATGGGAAGCATACATGGACAATGGAGGGGATGGGAAAGCACACAAAGAACAGAGGGCAGGCAGAAGCATCTGGGAAGCAAATGGACAACGAAGGGTGGGCGTGGCTGGGGAAGCAAATGGACAGTGAAGGGTGAGCGGGGGTGGGGAAGCAAATGGACCATGAAGGGTGAGCGGGGGTGGGGAAGTAAATGGACCATGAAGGGTGAGCGGGGGTGGGGAAGTAAATGGACCATGAAGGGTCAGCGGGGGTGGGGAAGTAAATGGATAATGAAGGGGGGCTGGGGAAGTAAATGGGCAGTAAAGGGTGGGCGGGGTTTGAGAAACAAACTATGAAGGGTGGGCCAGTTGGAGAAATAAAATGGACAAGGAAGGGTGGGCGGGGCTGGGGAAGTAAATGGACAGTGAAGGGTGGGCGGTGCTGGGGAAGCAAATGGACAATGAAGGGTGGGCGGGGAAGCAAATGGACAGTGAAGGGTAGGTGTGGTTAGGGAAGTAAATGGACATTGAAGGGTGGGCGGGCTGGGGACGTAAATGGACAGTGAAGGGTGGGCAGAGCTGGGGAGGCACATCGACAATGTTATGTTATGTTATGTTAGCCTCATTTTATAACGCGCACAGATACTAAAAAAGTGTCCCGGCGCGGGTGCCTAATAGCAAAAGAGGAAAGATTGCTAGTGAACCACCGAAAGTTCCTACCCAAATGGCATTTAACGAAAGAGTAAGGTTTTGAGTTGTTTTTTAAATAGCCTAGAGTTATCTATGTTCCGTAACTCAAAGGGCAGGGTGTTCCAATCTCTGGCTGCTTTCACCGAGAGAGAACAGCCACCTAGCCTCACCAGGCGGAACCTAGGGACCGCCGCAAGGCATTGACCCTTCGAGCGAAGCTGCCGAAGGGGTTCGTAAAACACAAAACGCCTTCTGAGGTAGAGAGGCCCAGTCTGATAGAGAGCCCCATGTACCAACACCAAGGCCTCAAACCGAACTCGCTGCTCAACCGGAAGCCAATGGAGTGTACAAAGGTTCTGGCTAGCACTAGATCTAACTGGCAAGCCGAGTAAGGTTCTAGCCGTCGCGTTCTGAACGATCTGCAATCTTTTCAATTGGTAGGCCGGAAGTCCAAAATACAATGCATTGGCATAATCCAGCCTAGACAGAATAAGTGCCCGTGTAACCATTTCCTTGGCCTCCTTAGGGAGCAGAAACTTCTTGAGTCGTTTGAGCATCCCAAAACATGCCCCTGCTAGTTTGCTGATCTGAGTGTTGAATCTCAGATCCTGGCCAAACCAGATCCCGAGATTTTTAGCTGGACAGCCAGGGGCATTCGGAAGAGGAAAGCCAACGGGCCAAATCTCCTCCCTAAAATTGGAAGGAAAGGTCCCATAAAAAAGCACTTCAGATTTCTCCTCGTTGCACTTTAAGTGGGCCTTGGCTAATTGGCTAACCACTTAAAAACCTCTGCAAGGCATGTCCTGGCAGTCAAAGAGGAAAAATCAGTTTTACTCCAAGTAAAGAGGAGCTGGGTATGATCAGCGTAGACTATAGCTTTCGCACCCAGCTCCTCAGCTAAATACACCAAAGGAGTCATATAGACATTAAAAAGAAGAGGGCTAAGTGTAGAACCCTGCGGGACCCCCGTATTCAAGCTGCGTGGGGTCGAAGAAAAAGGTGGCAACCACACTTGTTGTGATCTATTGGCAAGGAACGACTCAATCCATTTCCACACCTGCCCTGAGATACCAATCTGAGATGACCGTGCCAAAAGTTGTTGGTGTGGCACGGTGTCAAATGCGGCCGAAAGATCTAAAAGCACAAGCGCTGCTTTACCGCCCGCATCCAGGCAATCTCGGATTGCCTCAGTCACCTCGACCAGAGCTGTCTCTGTGCTATGGGCAGCTTTAAAACCTGACTGGGCATAGTGGAGAGCCCCAGAAGTCTCAACAAACTCAGAGAGTTGTTTATGGGCCGCTTTCTCACAGATCTTAGCCACAGCAGGAAGGAGGGAAATGGGGCGGTAACTGGCAGGACATTCTGGATCAAGGGAGGGTTTTTTCAATAACATAAGGAGATTAGCTTGATTCCACTCAGGTGGAACCGAAGCAGTCTGAAGAGACAGATTCACCATGTTATTAATTTCAGGGTTCACTGTCTTAGCCACCGCTGCTAGCAGCCTAGCACGGCAGGGGTCAATAGGGGAGCCTGACTTCAGCGACTTAAGTATCGCCAGAGTGTCGGAGAGGGATATAACCGAAAAGGTGGTCAGGGAGGGACCAACCGAGGTTGCCTTGGCCATCATGGAAGATAATTGTGTCTCCAGAGGCTGGCTAGAGGGCCCCAAGCCATCCTGAATGGATTTAATTTTATTATCAAAATAAACAGTTTTTCACACCAGTCATTGGAGCCTAGTAGGGGCCTATGTTCAGCTCTAGGATCCAGAAAACTCTGCACGATTGAGAACATTTCTTTAGAGTTGTTTTTTGATTGTGCGATACGCTCCGCATAGTATACCCCCTTGGCCGTCTTTACCATGGCGTAGTAAACTTTCTGAGCGTTTCTAAGAGCTGATTTAGCTGGGGAGCTGTATGCACGCCTGTCTCCACGACCGTTCGAACTTTTTACAAACAGATTTTTGTAATTTAAGTTCGTTTGAAAACCAAGGTTGAGAGGGAGAATTTCTCGCTCTTTTGCGATCGGATGGGATGACAAATTTCTCAACTGCAGCTGACAGCCATAGCTTAAATCCATTTACAGCTTCGGAAAGATTGCCTGGCAGATTCGACCGAGTGTTATCTAAAATTGACCGAAATATCTCAGGTTCCATACGAGGGGGCGGTCTACCTGCTAGTACACTTGGGGGAACGGAGGTCGATTGAGTGGACCAAGAGAAAATAATTAAAAATGATCCGTCCACGTAACAGGAAAAGGATCAGACACTAGTAGAGGGAAGTTAGAACAAATCCCATCAATAATGTGCCCTCCACTATGAGTAGGGGATTTGATCCACTGAGTAAGCTGGGCAAAGTCTAATGATTCTAAAAAGGAAAGCGTCTCCGGAGCTTCCTTACTTTCGAGGTGAATATTAAAATCACCCAACAAAATGTAGTAAGAATATTTTAGAGATCTCTGTGCAACAACTTCATCCAGCATCTTAAGAAATGAGCTGGACGCCCCAGGGGGGCGATAAATTAGTGTGCCTCCCAACAGAAATAGAGAGGGAAAAGTCAAGGGCTTCACTTTCCACCACTTCCTGACAATTCAACTGTGTAAAAACCCAACATTCCCTATAAACAACCGCCACCCCTCCCCCCCTTCCTATTTTTCGGTCCATCCTAGCAATTTTAAAGCCCGTAGGGATAGCTAGGGAGATAGTCGGTGCAGAAAACTCATTAAGCCAGGTTTCGGTAATGAATAAAAGATCTAACCGATTGTCCACCAGAAGCTCAAAAATATCCAAAGCATGCTTAACCATAGAGCGAGTATTAATCAGGGCAGCATTGATCTTATGAGCAGTAACAGGGGGAGGAGAGATACACAAGGGCAAGCTGGGATAGTCCCCTAAAGGCCTAAAACCAAACTTACAGCAAGTGCAGATCTTATCAATATTATCCATGACCGACCACACATGATGACATTTAATCTGGGACTCACCAATAGAACATAATTCTTCTCTATTCCACGCCCTGCGCACAACAGGCTCCTGAGCCGCACCGCGTGTCCTCACCGCAGTCGGGCCGCGGACGGGCGCAGACGGGCTTGCCTTAGGCACGCCCGCTGCGCGCGTCTGCTGCGCGTTCGCGCAGTGCGCATGCTTTATAGCGCGTTCCCGAATGTCCCCAGGTGCTAATGCTCAAGCGCGCCTGACCCAAGATGGCGGCTGAGCAAGACGTATGCCTCCAACTAGTGTGGGCTGCAGTGCGAGTAAGCGGAACCAATTTTAAAACTAGCACACTGTAAAAGTACCCCCAACTGCACCAACACTCAATTTAGAAGCATAAAAAAAGGTAAAAGAATAAAAAAATGGTTAAAAACATCCATATAAAATCAAGAGCGATTGCAAGCCAACAAGTGAGCCAGAAGTCTGGTAAACGGAATCACAAGCCCCGGGGGAGAAATAACTTCCCTCTCACGTAGGCGGGTGGACAAGGCTGCTAAGGAAATGGACAATGAAGTTTGGGTAGAGGGGCTGTGGAAGCAAATGGACTATGAAGGGCAGGCGGCGCCGCAGTATCAAACAGACAATGACGGGTGGGTTACAGGGCTTGGAAAGCAAACAAACAAGAAGAGTAGGGAAGGTGAGTGGGGAGGAAGCAAAACAGCATCTGAGGGAAGGTGAGAAAGAGGAACACAGAGGGGGTAGAAGTACACAAAGGATACAAAACCCTTCACGGCCAAGGACCAGAAGACCTGAACAACCGCCTGAACATCCCTCAACCAACCACAAGTCTTCGCTCCGCCTCCCTCGCCCTTGCATAGACACAGTACATCCGCTGTAGCCACAGTGGAGGCCGCTCCTTCTCCCACCTCGCTGCCAAGTCCAGGAAAGCCCTCCCTCTCCACCTCCGAACTTCACCCTTTACTGACGGACTTCAGGAAGAGACTCAAGACCTGGCTTTTCAACTAAGGCGAGCAACCCAGTGCTTGGATACCGTTCCGGGTGATAAGCTGCGCTCCACAAGTACTGATTGATTTAGTAAACACACACTCTCGTAGATTTCTTAAACAAAAAGAAAAAAGTAGCACATGAAAAATGAACAGTGGAAGGACACAAGTAATGCGTCCATGCTCCAGGAGAGGCACAAACTGAAGAACAGAAAGGATAGCCTGCGGAAGGCGGCAAATAAGAAGCAAGCAAATAAGAGTGGGCTCTAAGTCCGCTGCAAGCTAGCAACAAGTCTTGCAACAACAGCACATGCTTGTAAGACCACTTACTGAAGAACAAATGGTGATACGTTTTTGTTTACAGGAGAAGCATGCTCTTGATTAGTCAAAATGGACTGGCGCAGGACCTCCTGGAACCAGACAACCTGACCTTTTTTCCTCCCCAATGAGGAGGCAGAGTATGGCTTGAGACAGACTGAAAAGAGACTTTTTCAAGAGGTGTCAGGGATAGAATGTACCAAGCAGGGAACACAGGAAAAGGACTGACTGGCTTAGCAGACCTTGCCTTGGTAAAGCAGAGCTCTGAATATTCATCAGTAGAAGGGGGAAAGGATCAAGTGCTTACACAAGTAAGCTTGGCCAACCACCTTTCTTGAGGCATGTGGTCCAGGATAGTAATGCAAAGGGACCTCAACTGACATGGCAAGAGCAGATTCAGCAATGAGGTGTGAAGGAAGAAGCCTTTCCTCTACTTGTGACTTACCCAGAAGCAGAGGAAAATGCAATTCCTCCTGTCCATTTATGGGTGGGAGAACTGCGAACCTGCCCAGTTGGCACTTCAAACATGGCGACACTAGAACTGCTCCTATGGAGGGCTAAGCAACAAATTGGTTTTCGAATGGTTTGCAGAGAACAAGTTGCTTGCCTTCCGTAATGCCTTATCTGTTAAAGACTCTAGCTAGCCACAGATTCCTTACTTTAAAATTATCCCTAGGCGTCAGATTGGATCCAGAAATGTTTTGTGACCACTACCCCTGCGCTCAGTAGGTGGTGGTATCCGGCTCCACGTGGCGTAATCTGTGCCGTAAGTGGTGTCCAGGGTGCCTATATAGGCGCCACCCAAGCATGCTAACGTCAGTTACTTTTCGCAACATTTCACGCCAGAAGTGTGGAGCCACGAAGTACACTGACCAATGGTGTGGAAATCTAGAGCTATGAAAGGGGTCAGCTGTGTCCCTAGAAATCCGTTCACAAGTAAGGGTAAGTAAGGAATCTGCAGCTAGATAGATTCTGTACCAGATAAGGCGTTACGGAAGGTAAGTAAATTGTTCATATGATCGAAACTTTTAGCCGCAGATTCCTTGCAATCCTCCCCACAGGTGGGTGTGTGGACCAATTTCACATGAGGAAGTCCTGCAGGACTGAACTGTCACGACAGCGGTGTTTGGAAAACGTGTGCAGGTAAGTCCACGTTGCTATCTGGCAGATATCCAGGACAGGAACTCTGCGAGCTAATGCAGCAGGAGCAGCTTTAGCTCTGGTGGAATGAGCATGGGGTTGCTTCTTAGCCTATGGGCAGCAGATTTTGATACAGAGTATGATCCATTGTGAGATGATCCTCTTCTGTACTGCCCGTCCTTTCTTCGCTCTGGAATACCCAGCCAAGAGTTGGTCATCTACATGGAACGCTTTCATGCGGTCAAGGTAGAATGACAACGCTCTTTTTGGGTCCAGACGGTGAAGTCGCTCCTCTTCCTTGGAGGGATGAGGCAGAACGTAAACAGTAGGTAGGGTGATGGTATGGCCTATGTGAAATGGAGTGACCACTTCAGAAGAAAGGAAGCTCTCGTACGAAGCACCAGTTTGTCTAGGTAGATGCTAAGATAAGGAGACTTGGATGACAAGGCCTGAAGCTCACTGACCCTCAGTGAAGATGTTATTGCCACAAGGAAGGGAGTGTTGATGGGAAGGAGCATCAGAGGACTTATGTAAGGGCTCAAACGGAGGACACATTATGAATGTCAGGACCAGATTAAAGTCCCTCTGAGGCATAACGAAAGGAGAGGGAGAAAACCTAGGTTGCAAAATTTTCAAAAACCTATGTACAATAGGGCATTGGAAAAGGGAAGGTTGGCTAGGCGACTGTAGAAAACAGATTGCAGAAAGATATCCCTTAAAAGTGCCCAGAGCAGAGCACTGCTGAGCAAGGGAAATTAGGAATAAGGAGAACCTGAGTAAGGTGATCTATTTGTCTTTCTATACAACATGCCACAAGTTTTGCTTAATGGCGGGCGTAAACCATCTTGGTAGAGGGACGCCTGGCTTCCAAGATAATGTTACAGACTTCGGAAGGACGGTCGAAAGTAGTCACTGTCAGTACTCAATCTCCACGCAAGGTGGCAAAGATATGACAGGTTTGGGTGGAGAACCCTCACCTGCTGCTGCGACAGAAGAATCTCACGAAGGGGCAGCCTGATCGAAGGACCGCTGGTCATGCTCAATTGCTCAGTATACCAGATTCTCCGTGCCCAGTCTGGAGCCACAAGGATGAATTTGGCCCGGCCAGTCCTGATCTTCTTGAGAACTCTGGGCAGAAAGGCGTAAAGGAGGCCAGAGCTCCACTCGACCCAAAAAGAGTCTCCGAGCGCGAGTCGCCTTGGAAACGTCAACACGCAGAACTGCTGACATTGCGCGTTCTCGTCGGTGGTGAATAGATCAAACCAAGGCTCTCCCCACTGCTAAAAGACCTGGCACTACCTCTGGATGGAGACGCCATTAGTGATCTGAAAGGCAGAACCCATCAGGTGCTGAAGCACCAGGGATATATCCTGCTGGTCCAGCCATATCCAGAGACGCAGGGCATCTTGACAAAGGGTGCCCCGTTTGTTGTAGTACCACATGGCGGAGGGGTTGTTCATGAACACCTGCCCTAGCCTTTCCTGGATGGAGGGTAAAAGGCTTTCAATGCCAATCAGACCAATAGGTTTATGAGGATTCTGCATTCCACCAGGGACCAGAGTCTTCTGATCTCCAGTTCTTCCAGAGGGGTGCCTCATCACAGGAGTGATGCATCTGTCACTACTGTGAGATATGGTTGGGGAAAAAAAGAGGGGTCTGCTGCTGACCCCAATTGTGGTTCATTAACCACCACTGCAGATCTTTCGCAGTTCCCACCGAGAGCTGGACCATGTTGGAGACATTCCCCTGATGCTGTGCCCACTGGAACGTCAGGTCCCATTGCAGAGCTTACATATGCCACCGAGTATGTATCACCAGCAGGATGCCATGCGCCCAGCAGTCCCAGAGTTAGTTTCACAGAAATCCAGGATAGAGCTGAAACATCGGTATCATAGCCTGAATATCCCATACTCGTCATTCAGGAGGATATGCCGAAACTGCTCAGTTTCCAGAACAGCCCCAATGAAAGGGAGCATCTGAGAGGGAGTCAGGTGTGACTGTCACATTGAGAGAGAACTTCAGTGAATGCAGGAGGTCCGCCGTAGTCTGGAGATGGGAGACGACACCCTGGGGCGAGCCCGCCTTCAACCGCCAGTCATCCAGATAGGGGAAGACTGGCAAACCAGATCTCTGCATATGAGCTGCAACCACCGTCATCACCTTGGTAAATACCCGAAGGGCGCTGGTGAGGCCAAAAGTCTCACGGTCTACAGTGAATCGCAGGTCCTGAAAGTCCTACGCTACCATGCACTCTCCCAGAACCAGGGCAGACAGGACCTGAGCAAGAGTGACCATCTTTAATTTCTCTTTCTTGAGGAAGAAATTGAGTAAGTGTAAGTCGAGGATAGGACGAAGGGCTCTGTCCTTCTTCGGCACCAGAAAGTAGCGGGAATAACAACCATGTCCGCTTTCTGGCGTTGGCACTCTCTCTATGGCTCCTTTGGCCAAAATAGCAGTCACTTCCTGGTGGAGAAGAGATAGGTGGTCCTCCGTCCGCCTCTCGTAATTAGGTGGCTTGGAGGGAGGGGTGGTCTGGAAGGGGAAGGAGTAGCCCCTTTCGAAAATCTGCAAAACCCACCTAGTCTATGTTATGGATATCCAGTGTGGAAGGTGATGGTGAATCCTGCTGCCCATAGGGTTCCATGATGGTAAACGGACAGTCTTGTAGGGTTTGGAGGCTGCAGCTGCCGAGTTGGGGGTACCGCATCCATGGCCAAGCTGACATCACTTTTGACGCGAACAATGCCATGCAGAGCAGAACAATGCGACCTACCGTCACGCATGGGTACTGCTCACGAAAAAGTTCTGGATCCAGTCTGATGCAGAGGAAAATTTTAAGATAATGACTCTGCAGCTAGAAGTCTCTCTCAGATTGGAACAACAATAAACTGCCCAGAGATTTTTCTAAACATCCAATACGAGTTGGAACACCTACAGTTCCATACAGGTGAAGGTCCAATGAGGAGGCTCGTTCTCCAGCAGCTAGCTGCATATAACTGCATCTACTTCTACATTGAAGACTGCATTGAAGACAACACATCAAGGTAGGTTTTAAAAGAATTTACATCTGCCTTTACATTTTTTATCCTTAAACGTTTTATTGAGTCAAATAAGGTTTACGTTTCCCTATAGTAATGGATTTATGTAGAAATTTTACATTCGGAAGAATAAAATATAAACATATATGTAAACTCCCCATAACCAAACCCAATGGGTAATCCAAGTGAATATTTATTCCACCTTCAGAGTACCTTTTATAATTTAAATTAATACATTTCATATACAAAGGAGGAAAGCAAGTACAGATCCTGTTAATCTTAAACACGGTTAGCATATACATTAACTATCAAATAAAGGGCATCTATCTAAATTCCCAACACTGATGTATTAAATTAAAAATACATTAAGTTGCAAATGTGTGTATATCCACATGGTTAAGGCCTACTAGCGCCTGCTTGTCCAATGCCCCCTGAATAGGGTCCAACACTTACACCCAACTGACATGAATTTCAATTCTACTCAAAATGAAATAAATAAATATGATATCTAAGGAGATTGGGAAGAGCACACTTATTTAATTAAGCAGTATGTGTTTTTAATCTTTTAATGTACTTGTTAATTTTAACTAATGCTTTGTCTCAATTTAAAATAAAATTTGAAAATTATTTAATCTGGGGGATGCCTTGTTCTTAAAAATAAATCCACTCAGTAAGTCACCCTTCATTCAATGAATGCATTATTTTATATTGACCCTTAACCTTAATTAAACCCTGTTACCTATCTTCATCAACGCAGTGGTCATCAGTTTAGTGCTACATCAAAGTAATGACCTTAGTATTGTGCTTCCTTGATAAAGTGGCCATGAGCTAGATTCTAGGGACACAGACCTAGTTCGACACCTTCACAGAAATGCGCTCCTGTTGTGATGTAGGTTCACTGTACTGCCAGAGATCCTTCGTACGCCTAACAGGTTCTGTAGGTTTTTACAGGGTGAACGGGCCATGTACTTCTTTACTCTGATCTTCTTTCTATTTCCCCCTTGGTGTCTAAACGGTGCTTCTTCACTACATGATAAAAGCAGGGCTCTTGGGTACTCTGGAATGTAATCAGATACATTTGCAAGGAAAAGGAAGCACTTCTTATTTTTGATCTCCAATGCCAGTAACACTCACCAGTGCAGCGGCTCACGTGCAAAAGAAGCATGATCTAACTTTAAAAGCTTTGGTAGCATGTGCAGCACTTCAATTTCACATAATTGATGCAGATAGATCTCCGAGCAGGAACCCCAGAAATCCTGTAGAGAACTTACTGTGCCAGGTGAAGAATGGGCCAGAAGCTTTATTCAGCAGACAGTTGCATGAGACAGCACTGATATGAGCACCTAGTGTCAATTTCGGATCCATCACCATCTATCTCCCATCAACTGTGGCCAGAGTTAGTGATCCCAGAGCAAAATCGTCTCGGTCTTAAAACTGCTGCTTGACTTTAGTGGTCTTCTGGAAGCTGTCAGCTCTAGCAGAACTTGTTGAAAACCCACAAAAGTTTAAGACGGATCACGACACTTATCGCCATCATTCACCTTCATCCTCAATTCATCTAAAATCCAAAGAACTAGTGTCGGCATAGTCTTGTACGGGCAGAAAAGGGTCTGGAAAGGATTCAGCGTTTACGCTTCTGCACCAGGTCCTGGGTCTGCACCGTCACACTGCTCTCTACACTGCCTGGGAGACGAGATTAGGCTACAGGGAGAAAACTGACCAAATTAACTGGTTGGAAAGTTGACTTTTCTTTAGTAGCATCATGATGAATGACGTCAGTGCACACTTCGACCCCGCACTGTGGGCAAGGGCTCCATGCTAGACTGGGTGGAGTCCATTTTGGAAGATGCACACCTCCTTCAAAATATTCTGTGGTAGAAAGAACTGAAGGAAGCAAGAGACTGGTGCACATCGGGGGATGCTGAGATGTGACAGAGGGTTAGCGAGCTGCAGCACTCTCAAGGTGAGCAAGAGCAAGAAAGAAACGTAAGGCGGGAGCTTTAAACATGAGGATGCTGGGACGTGAGAGGCCATCATGAGATCAACCTCCCTCAGTATGTTTGAGCGCAAGATAGTCAGCTGAGGATTTCAGAAAGGCACCCTTGTGCTAAAGTGCGAAAATGGAAAGAAGCAAGAGAGGGATCTGCACACCTGGGGTTGTTGGAGAGAAGAGAGGGAGCTGCAACCCCAAGGATGTTGGGGTGCGAGAGGCGGTTCATAAGCCTCCATCAGTGTGCTTGGGCGTGAGACACAATGGAGAGAAGAAGAGGGGGAGCTGCACACCTGAGGGTGTTGGAGAGAAAAAGAGAGGGAACTGCGTACCTGAGAATGTTGGGGTGCGAGAGGCGGTTCATGAGTTGCACCTCCCTTAGCATGTTCGCTCTGTTACTCATCAGCTTGTTCATCTTCAACACCATGATCTGCCCAGACTGTCGATGCCGCACCTGAAGGGGACAAAGAGAGATACCGATATTAGCTAAGTGAGAATGCATTGACCTGTACAACTGTCTTTGTAAGAGAAAATGCCTCTAGTTCGGAGCTCAGCATCATTCCAAACATCTAATACTGTCCTGAAAAGCCCAGAAGAGCTACACGATACTTGTGGTGTCAAATATACAGGCGGCCACTACTTACTACCTGGTACTAAAAACTGTTCTGAACTGTATCTACTCATAATAGACAATGGCATAGTTTTCTTGTTATTGTATTTTCTACATTAATATATTCCTTTACCTCAATAAACTTACTTTGAACTGATAATAAACAATGGCAGCAAGAAACGTCTGTCCATGGACCAACAATATGTGGCATTAGAGCAAGAAGAGAATCCATCATAATATTGCAAAGGTGTGCTAGTGTAGCCTAATGAAGTCATGATAGTGTCTAAATTGACTAGAATAACAAACATTGGCTTTGCCAATGGGTCTAGCCTAAGAGAGAGTTATTGGCTTTGCCCATGACTTCCTCTCAGCCGTGTTGTACAACACGGGGGCTGCCGCTGAGCATGGCTAAAAGTTAGTGGTGCAGAGTGGTGTAGGAGAGTGATGTAGGTTAGAGTAGTGTGTAATGAAGTAGAATAGAGTGGCATAGAGAAGAGTGAAATGACGTAGAGCAGAATGGAGTGGCGTAGAGTAGAATGGAGTGGGTGTAGAGTGGCATAGAGAAGAATGAAATGGCGTAGAGTGGCACAAATTGAGAGTGAAGTGGCAGAGTGGCAATGTGCGGTGTTGAGTAGCATGGTGTTGCATTGTGCAGCATGGAGTAGCATTGTGTGGTGTGGAGTGGCACTGTGTGGCGTGGCGCTGGATTGTGTGGAGTGCATACAATAGGTTACTATTTATCTAGTAATTATCTCGACCTGCTATCTATGTACACATCTTTTTTATACGATGCAAGAGTTGTTAGTGTGTACAACGCTTCTGCGAGAACTGGTTTGTTTACAAATAAAT
Organism: Triturus cristatus; assembly: GCF_964204655.1. NCBI lineage: Eukaryota > Metazoa > Chordata > Amphibia > Caudata > Salamandridae > Triturus > Triturus cristatus. The sequence continues at coordinate 80,720,437 of NC_140581.1, forward strand.
GTGTTTTTAGACCGGAAGGGTCTAGTGGATGTGGGAGAAACATATGTCGTACACGTTTGGGATAAAGGAGCAGAAACTAGATGACGGCAGTGAAAGCCATAATAACTGAATTTGAGTGCAATCACTGGTCGGACACTAATTAACTTGAATTAAATTGTGCTTAGTCCATGCTCCAGAGAAAGAAAATGAAGAGACGCCTGGAATACACTTGCTAATTAAGAGGCAGCATAGAAGAGTGAGAATTGAAGGTAGACACACAGAGTTTCAGATACATGACACAATCTTGGATGCAAGTAACCGCACAGGAGCAACAAGGAGAGTTGCAAAACCAGAGCAAGAAAGACGGTGGAAATGAAGCAGCTGTGAGACCGTTTGGTTGAAAGAAAGGTTGGCAGAGCAGACACAGGCACACAGGGTGGAGAGAGTCAACAGATAAACAGAATACTTCCAGCTCACAAGAAATTATTTTTCAGCACCAGACTCTTCCAACCCCCAATGTGTATAACGCTTTAACTTTTAAGCAGGGCCGGTACTAGGATTTTTATATACCCTAAACAAAGCGTGATGTACTGCCCTCCCTGTGCAAAGAAACCACATTTGATACATTAATCTACCGCTCCTAGAGTTGGTGGACTAAACAGCTGCCCTAGCACAGACCCTTATTTGAGAATAGTTCTATCAGCAATGAGGAGAGAAGAAAAGCACCCTGGCTTCGCATCTGTATCGATCCTGTGAATGAAGTGAGTGTCTGACCATTAGAAGGGTTTGTGGAGACCATGGAGTTGAAGCAGGAGGAGCTGGAAGACGGAGGTAGGACCTGGCAGTCAAGCAAGGCAGTGGCCATCTGAGAGAGGAAGGCCCGTGCCCAGCTCACCACTGCATGCCCAGCTCATGAAAGCACACCGGAAGCAGGAGGAGGTAGAGACGGAGGTAGGACCTGGCAGTCACTGAAGGCAGGGGCCATCTTAGAGAGGAAAGCCCGTGCCCAGCTCACCACTGCATGCCCAGCTCATGAAAGCACACCCATTGGATGTAGTGTTCTCAGCTGAGGAGTGTGGGGCAGACTGTCTGCCGCTCTGGACACAGGCTGCTGCTAAGGGCGATATCACATGCTGCGCTTTACACACACTGGTGTTCTTTCAGAGCTGGGACCATGAATGTTCCAGCAGGGGTCTGCTGAGGACATAGCAGCTGGAGGCATGCTGACTGGCATGACGTTAGAACGAGATCCGGCGCGGGCCACTTCCGCGCCTTCAAGAGCTGTGGGCAACATGTTATCACTAGGCGGTTCTTTCTACGGCGCTGCTGCAGCTGAAGGACCCGGGCGCCTTTTACACAACACACGATAGTTTACATTTAAAAACTACTGATACACTGTGGGATTTGCAGCGAGGTGGGTGGATACGTGCAGGGGCCGAGGGGCGGGGGTACTGGCCGGCTGTTATGGCGGGTTCACTTCAGGTAGAGACAGAGAGGAGTGCTCAGCAAGCTTGTGTGTTCTTGTTCCATAAGGCCGGGGTTGGAAAGGCTGGTTTCCACACGAGAGACGCTAAATGCCACACACGTTAGTTTTTGAAGGTTAGTTTGTGGGGTCATTTATCTGTACCCAGCTAGGTTTATGGTTGGTATTAAACTAAAGCCTGCTGGTCGTCACAGGAGGCCCAGTATCATAGTTTCGCAGCCCCATGGTTTACAAACATGACTTCCTCACTCTAGCGCCGGGGGTGGTGGTAGGGGGGGGGGGAGGGATTTTGATGAGACAAACCTATTAAACATTTAAACAGCATATTAAGTGGTAGGACATTGTCAGTAGTATGTAAAGTGCCTGGAATGTGACCGCCTATCGCAAAGCCCCACCATCCGCTCGGAGTCACATGGATGTAGCCAACACTTCCCCAAAACTACAAAACTTACTAAGTCTGACTCTGTCAGCCCTACAGACTTTTCCAAGGAGCTACAGACTTAGGACAGACTATCCCCAGCCCTACATGCTTCCAGGGGCCCTGGTATCACATGTACCAGCCTCTCAGAGGGAGACCGAGCATAGGCGGCACTATCCTCTGCCCATAGATGCTTCCAGGGGCCCTGGTATCACATGTACCAGCCTTTCAGAGGGAGTCCGATTATAGGTGGCACTATCCTCCGGCCCTACATGCTTCCAGGGGCCCTGGTGTCACATGTACCAGCCTCTCGGAGGGAGTCCGAGCAAAGGCAGCACTATCCTCTGCCCATAGATGCTTCCAGGGGCCCTGGTATCACATGTACCAACCTCTCGGAGGGAGTCCGAGCAAAGGCAGCACTATCCTCTGCCCATAGATGCTTCCAGGGGCCCTGGTATCACATGTACCAACCTCTCGGAGGGAGTCCGAGCAAAGGCAGCACTATCCTCTGCCCATAGATGCTTCCAGGGGCCCTGGTATCACATGTACCAGCCTCTCAGAGGGAGACCGAGCATAGGCGGCACTATCCTCTGCCCATAGATGCTTCCAGGGGCCCTGGTATCACATGTACCAGCCTTTCAGAGGGAGTCCGATTATAGGTGGCACTATCCTCCGGACCTACATGCTTCCAGGGGCCCTGGTATCACATGTACCAGCCTCTCAGACGGAGTCCGAGCATAGGCGGCACTATCCTCCGGCCCTAGATGCCTCCAGGGGCCCTGGTATCACATGTACCAGCCTCTCAGACGGAGCCCGAGCTTAGGCGGCACTATCCTCCGGCCCTAGATGCTTCCAGGCTTTGCTTGCAGTTCAGAAGACCAAGGACTTATAACCGATACAAACACACTGGCCTTAGGCTAGCGAGGATATATGTATTTACTTGGCAAGGCGAGTGGTCGAGAGGAGCACAATACATCAGGGTTTGAGCTTCTTAGGTCGAGGCATCCAGCACTTATCCAACAGGACTAAATATATCACGGCAAACACTGATGTCCTTTGTTCCCCCATCGTCTCTGGAAGACCATAAAGGGATTCCCAATTAGCAGAGCCATATCCAGCCCTTTAGGTGTCTTCATCCGTTTCCAATCAGAGTCCAGCAGTCCAAGCCGGACAGGCCCGGAGATAATCTCGGTTTTCAGCAGGGACAGCAGACACTGACCAGGAGGAGACCGAAGGAAAGGCTGATGGAGAAGAACTTTAACACTTTCGTCCCATACGGCATTTTGTAATTTCAAACATGTAATTGATTTGCAAGCTGCCTTTACTTATGTGACGCTTAACACGTGCACTGATTGTACAAATATAAAACAATAATGAAGTAAGACACACGAAGACCACCTAAAGTGCCACAGATAACACGGTTTCTGAGGCTGGAACAAGCAACCACTCTTTCCTGCTTAAGATTGTTACAGTTTCATCTCAGATCCCGGTCTGGCTAGCGCGTGGATAGCATTTCTGATTAATAATGCACTTTATTAATCCCATATTCATTCAGTCACTCAATTTATCTATCAATCAATTTAGATGAATGGAGAAGTACAAGCATTGGTGCACGTTCAATTCAATTCAATATATGTATTAAGCATTTGGCTCTCTAATGAGGTCCGCTTCAAACGCACATGGATAATTACCACAAACCCAGCAGCCATTAAAAGGACACTTCAATAAAACCATTCTATCTACACCATCATATCAATGTATACAAAGGTAACATACAAAAAGAAAAGATTTCCAAGATCACCACTAGGATACTATTTAAACATCAATAAATCCCAACGATGCAGGAGAGCTAAAATAATCACTCCATGATGGATTATAGAACATGTACAAAAAGATAGATTAACATTAAAGAGCAGTTTCAACTGATGGCATACTGTAGAATAAAATGCTTCATATTGCAACAATAATAACAAGTCATTAGGTAAAGTGCATCTTACAACGGCAATAGGGTAGCAGAAATCAAACAAGTATCTCCTGTACTAGAACAATTAAGGATCAGGTCCTGTTAATTACGAAAACAATTAGGAAAGAAATCCCATCATAACAGCATCATATTTTTATCTAAAGTGCATCAAAAAGCAGCAAAAATATTTCCCTTAAGACATTTGTATGATGGGAAAAGGGACCTAGTTAGTGCAAACAGCAGAGAATTAGCAACAGTCATATATTTATAATGGTCCACAAATGAAAAAAAACAATACACTACCACAGATTAATAAGTTCTATAACCAACCATACTCTGGGTCTAATAAAACCATGTAAAATATATTCATAAACTTCCTAAAAAAGGTTTAGTGCATACTATTTCATTTTTTGGACAAAGCAGAAATTCTCTAGCTGATGTAACATTTTTAATGCCATTCTTGATAAACATAGGACGTAGACACCTATATCGGAATGCGATCAGAGCAGGGCATACAAACCAGAAATGATCAAGATTCTGAGTAGCCAGATTACAAAAATTAGTTTTTTCCACCTTACCTATTAGGTGACCAATTTCCGATTAAATCATTTAAGGGTAAGAGGTTCATGCGGAAAAGAGTAATCCATCTACGGATACCGTGGCTTAAGTTCCACAAGAGATATTTCTGAGAAAATCTCGCGGAAGCATTCTTAACAATTGTTTCCAGCCTGGCTCTCATTCTACAAATACTAATATCTCTCTGATAACTAATCAGGTCACTAGAAATCTTTAAAAAAGATTTTAATTCTATAGGAGATAAGGATAACACAACATTCTCTTGCACATTAAAATGTTGCAGTGCCAAAAGGAAATCATTGTAAAAAGGAGTATTTGTACATTTGTCCTTCAAAAATTTGCTGTAGGATAAAACGCCTCAAATAAAAGGGTTCACTATTCTTTAGTTGATATCCCCAACGAATTACCCTAGCTAGACCTTGTGAAAAGGAGCTTACCAAGCCAAATTCGACTCTAATAGCAGCTATTGGAACGAGTGTATTAAAATGACATCGTTTAAGGAAAATTTGGCCTTCGATTTTATCCAGAAAGCTCCATTCCCTTACTGGTATAGATTCAATTGCATATAACAGGGTAGGGGGAATTTTAGTCTTAAAAACAGCAAATGTGAAAAATGTCTTTGACCCATTGTACTATAAAATAGGCGTACGCCATTTGCATGCAACGTTGCTTTAGAAGAGCTATGATCAATATGGGAATTATTCTTCGTACTACTTGAAATAACTTCCCCCAGTTATAGGTAAGAATCAACAATCTCCAATTTTTCATGACCAATTCTCCAATTAAAACTACAACCTTTTCAGTTTTTTCCTTGTTTTAAGACCAAGACCTAACTTTTGGATACATTGTTTTAAAAATTGTGCAGACGTATAACTCTGGAGTCGTGACAATTTTGTATTCAAACCTATAGGGGTCAGGTCCATAATTACAATATTGTCTGCATACAGAAGACAAGAAAAGGAGCGGCCACCTATCTTTGGCGCGTCTCCTTCCGTTAAGGAAAAACAATCCGGAAGATCTCTTGCACATAAAGAGAGCAGTAGAGGTGCTAATAAGCAACCTTGATTTAATCCATTTTTCGTATTATTAACTGAGGATAGGCCCGAGTTCCCCCCATTAAAACCCGGCTCCATGTTTGCGAATGTAAAGCAATAACTAAGGATGCAGGTTCATCGTTGAATGACAAAGTACCTGCGATTTGTTCTAGTCAGAGGACACGCTGTAAATATGGATCACCGATGAAAAGCAAAAAACACGGATATACACAGGAATAAAACGCAGCTATGGTACAATACACGAAAACAGTCCGGAGCAATGGGAGGAGGTTTCAATGAAGTCGAAGTCATAAGTAACCATCAGCGCGGACAGTGATGTTTTATTACAACAATTGTATAATGGCCCTTCTAACTGAATTAGAGACATTTCTAGGTACTGTAAGTAAATGTTAGGGTTGCAACATTTTGCAGTAAGACTCACCAGCCTTAACCAGAGCCTATTTTAACAATCCCACAAACAAAGTTGATGAAATACCGTCTCACTGAAAGCACTAACCCCTCGGGCTCCAATTACACTGCACCTGCCGCCGAGCAGCAGTGGGGCCGAGGCTCGGATTCAAAATGCGCCGTTTAGAGACATAAGAGACCTTTCTGGTGGACGAGCGCTCAACAAGTGAGTTAACACAACACAGCACAACATAACACATATGTATCTAAAGCGGCACCATTTCCAAAGCCTGCAGTGGCCCTAGAACCCAACCATGCAGAAAAAGTCAGAACAATCATCCTTCGCAGCGGAAGGGGCCGAATCTCTCCCTGGCGCCGGTAAGAATATCTGGGCGAACGGCACTCCCGACTATAGTATTTTATTGATTATTGAAATCAGAATAAACTCCTCCCTCATGGAAATAAAAAGGGCAATGGGTGCTTCAGAATAGGATGGTGCAAATAAACCGAGGATCTGAAGTGTGCAGCGGCAGCCGCCATATCGAAACGCCAGCTCACCGCGTGAAAAGAAGGAAGCAACGTCACCAGCAGGGTATTTACAAAGGCGCGGTACTCGCTGGGCTTCAGGCCCATCAAATGTAGAACAAGGGGAAAAACCCACTATGGAGGAAGCATCAGGCAATGTGATGGGGAGACAGTACCGTGGCGCCGGGGGCAGCGGACAGGCGCTGATTAGCTTCAATCCATCTGTGCTCCACAGAAAGGATCGGAAATGACGTTTGGCCAGCACTGGAGCACATGTTTTCTATACTCAACTGCACATGTACATACCTTGTCTCGCTCTAGAGTAGCACATTTCTACTTACGTACGTGCACCTACCTCCTCAATATGTTGGTCCTCGATATCTGTGCAACAACATCTGGATGATTTTCATTGACTCACTGCAGTAGAGCTTGGAGGCCCCTGAATTAGGGGCTGCTTTTCCTTGGCCACAGTACAGTCCTTCCAGAGACCCAGGAAGCTTTGCACAGAATGAAACACAATGTCATGTGGAGTCTAACAGGATACACGTCTGTGGTAACGGTGCCACTAGTTCAATTTTGGCCAGAGAAAAAAATGTCCTGCCATAGACCGTTCGAGTTCATTCCTTTACAAACACCCAAACAGTAAGTATTTTCAAAGATTTGTCCTTCCATTGAAAAGTTCAGTAACTAGCGTGAAACACAGACATTTCGCAGCTTGTCTGTGAGCTCCGCCATCTTAGTGACCGATGGAGAGAAGCTAGGTGCAGCATACAGATCAATCATCCTGGTGCTGCAGGCAGCCCTGCAGAAGCCCCAACCCAAGAGATGTTAGAACCATCTCCTAAGACTATCCTTGTAGGATGCCTTGTGTACTCAGACGCACGGCAGCAACCTAGACTAACCAGTGAGCCACACCAGCAGCTGTCCAGGGTTAGCGACGTCATCGTTCTTAAGACCACTCAAAAGAGCGAGCGCCAACAGCTAAGGCCTCCACGCTGCTCTACGAGGCTGCCTTTCTCTCTTCCCTTAACCAGAGAAGACCATTAACCGCCTCGCCAAATATGAAGCTATCCTCATACAACCCACAATCCTTAGCTTAGAATAAACCTGGCAGTGCCCCAGTGTCAGAATCCTAAATCCAAACTAAACATAAGACTTCAACAAAGTCCAGGCACAAGGCCATCGACCAACCACTCTGCCTGAACTAAGGCAACATTTCACTAAAGTTCACAGCAAACATTCAGGTGCTACAATAGTTTTTATTGAATCCCTTTCTGAAGTGCTTGCTCTCCTCTCATAAATGCGGGATTATTGTGGAGTGGGCCGTCTCACGTCTGTAAAGCATAGTGAGGCTAATCGAGTCAAGGGACAACAGTCTTGGTAGAGCCAAAACCCCACAGTCGCTCAATCCTCTTCCCAGCTGGTTGGCGACAGAGGCTGAGGGGTGGACGGGGACCCGGCGAGGGCCCATGGAGCGTCCAAGACCATTCTCCTAAAATGCTTACTTGTTGTCTTGCATAATTTTGCGCTTACATTGTCCCGCAGTGCTGTGGGTAAAAGCTCATGCTTCTCAGTGTTAAAAAAAAAAAATGGAAAAAAAAACTCTAAATAACAGAAGTACGTACAAAGACTGTCTACATACAGGACCCCGCTCGCGATCACAGGAAGCTACAAGTAGTGGAACTATGTCCTTGATCTTCACGTTCCAAAACCAACCTTGCACCGGATAAGTGTACAGAAATATACAGTGACAATATTGGCTAGGTGGCAATAATTAGTGAAAATTTAATATTATGCCTTTTATAATTCTTCTGACTGTTTTTTAGTATGCAATAAGTTTAAGTATGTGTGTTTATATGAATTAAAAAAAAATTGATAAATCTGCGATGTGTGGCAAGAGCACTTTTTTGCGTAGTAATTTGCACTAGTATTGATTTGTTTAACATGGTTATGTTTGCTATGTTGAACCTATTTGATGTCAGGAGACGGAGGCTTCGGATTATGCTTCTCTTTCTTTTAATGACGTAAAAACAACAGCCAATCAACATTTAATAAATGAAAAAACCCCATTTCCCATGAGCCCCAGTAGTCCTGTCTCCACCTATCATTGGGGCATACAGTATATATAAACTGATGTAACCATATCACTTGCTCACTTTCTGCTGCTGCAGCAGCAGAAGTTAAGTCATTTGCCTTCTTTATTTTGATATATTGAACTGTGCTTTATTGAATGCTATATTGCGTTGGTATTATGATCGGGGTAGATGTGGGGGCGACACCACCCGCTGTGCAATTGCCATTGAGCAGGAGCAGGACACACGGTATATGGGCGGTCAAATCCTTTCCTCGCTCATTGCGGCTGATTTGCGCTTGCACAGTGAAGCCGAAATCGGGATGATTACCGATTGGTTTACCACGCAACCGCAGGGAGAGACGCGGAAGTCCCAGAGAACGCCCAACAGGGCAAAATATACAATTACAAGGACTCTTCCTTAGGAGAGACAGGTGCCTCCCTCCACAAGGAAATGTTGGAAACATTGGTTTTCTTTTTACCCTAATATCTAGTTCTGGGAGCTAGGATTGCACCCGATTGGGGCTCTCTTTCCCCCTTGAACCTCCTCCTGCTCCTCAGTGCAGTGGTGGCAATGGCATACCAAGAAGTTGAGGGTGAGGGCTATCTGGAATACGCAGAAGTCCTATTTGAACAAGATATGGAGGGGCACCTAGTTGAAGCACTCGATACTCAAGCAAAGAGTTCGGTGAACTGAGCATTAATTAAAGCCTTGCAACCATTTGCCCAGCCGCTGGAAACGCTATGGCTGTCGAGAACTGATGGACGCAGCAGGGGGGGGGAGGAACAACTAAACATGATGTGGCTTGGAACGAGGCGCAGTTCTTCTAGAGGGTCCTCAGCCGAGGTCCTCTCACAACTGGCGCAGGCAGTCCTACGGGACCATGAATATGGAAGTACTGAGGTATTTGAATCATCTGGTTTCCCAAGAAGCTCCACTGTCACAGCATGTCCCTCCAAGTCCTCTTCAGATTCTCCTTCAGACCAGGAGACAATTCCAGTAGGCTCCGAACCTGCCACCAAGCGTAAATGCAAAGTGCAACACGTACAGCTGGATTTACCACCCAACAAAAATCTATTGTTTGACCCCAGGTAAAATTATCTATCGTTGGTCTACAGAAAGGGAGCCCCTGTATGGAAGTGGCGCACTACGTTCAAGCTAATTTGCGCCAAGGCTTTGAGAGGGAAGTGCGCAATATGTTGCGCTCAGAGCATCCATGCCCATCTTTACTTGGGGAAGTGGCGGAAACGCCAGAACTCAAGCCCAACATGGCCACGTTCCTGAAGAAGTTCTCCAAGAATCCCAAGAAGGGTCTAGACCGAGTCTGGAGAAGCTGCCAGGACAAAGTTTTAGATATTTCTGGTCCCATCACAAAGATTCTAGATTTGGCAGTGCAGGCTAAGGACAACCAATCCCAGTTGGATCCCGGCAAAATCCTGGAATGGGCGCAGAGAGCTTTATGCCTCCTGCTCATTATCCACCGAACAACGCAAGTTAGTTCTTATGAGTATAGATCCGCAACTGCCAGATGTGGCCTCCAGCGAGGCAGGCACTTTGGCCAACAGTTTGTTGTTCGGTGACAAGTCGAAGATGTGGGAAAGTATGTGTCGACATTTTCAGCTTTAGACAAAGCACAGACCCGGGCCGGGCGCTATTGTGGTTGAGCGCCAGGCCGTGACTTTCAACAGGCTGCATGCGATACGTGCCCAGAGGAGTGGGCACCCCCAGCATCAATTAAACTTCTACCCTACACAAAATCGAGGAGACAGTTAACGCCCGCCAAGGGGGTTACAGAGGTGGAGACAACACCGAGGGTATCTCTTATGCAGGTGAGATTACTTTCTCAGTAAGAAGTCCTGGTTAGAGGGTGGATTCGGTAGTTTTATCACGATTTGGTTGATGATCACACAGGACTCTTGAGATTTATAGTAGAACAAGCGTTTCACCTGGAGTTTTATTCCATTCCTTGTCAGGGGAATCAACTGTTTGCTTTACATTTTTCCCACACAGAGATGTCTTTCATAGATGACAAAGTTCAGTTCCTCATAGCCAAAGGGGCAGTGCTTCGAAGACCTTTTACCCCCAGGGGCTTTGTCAGTATGATATATGTGGTTCCCAGGAAAGACCAGGGCTATCGACTGGCACTCAACTTAAAGGAGTTCAACTCCTGGATTGTGGATCGCCACTTCAAAATGGAGGGCATACACTTATTACAGGATCTCCTACAGGAAGGCGACTGGCTGGTTCGCTTAGATCTAAAAGACACGTTATCTAGCTGTGACCATCTTCGCCCCACAACGAAGATTCTTTCAATTCCAATGGCGTCATCAGTGGTACAAATTCACCACCATGCCATTCGGTCTTTCTTCCGCCCCTTGGTGTTTCACCAAGCTCCTTCGTCCAGTCGTTCAGTACCTGCAAGAGCGAGGGTTTCAGTTGATCATCTACCTGGACAATATTCTCGTCATGGCTCAGGACAAGGAAACGGCCCTTTACCTCACTTCAACAGGACGACTCCTACAGGATATGGGGTTTGTCAAACAGGGAAAGTCAGATATGGCGCCATCACAAATGTTGGATTTTCTGGGTTTCCAGGTGGACTTGATCAGGGCCTAACTTCTCCTACCATCACCGAAGTGTGTCTATCAATAAGGAGCTGAGGAGAGCACTTGCCTCTCTGACTACATCCTTGAGGACCATTGCTCACCTAGTGGGACTCTTAGCGTCCTCCATACAGGCCATCTTCCTAAGCCCATTACACTATCAGGCCCTCCAGTGACTGAAAATTCGCCATCTTCGCAAGGGTCTTTCATACTATGAACAGATATCCTTGACAGACGAGGTCAAGACAGAGATGAACTGGTGGCTGGAACACAAGGATGCCTGGAATGGCCGGGCCATTTTCGCTTCAATCCCAGAGGTAGTGATAGAGGCGGATGCCAGCCCATGGGGCTGGGGAGCCCGTTGCAGCTCGGTGGAGACTGGGGGCAGGTGGTCGTCATCGGATCTCTCGCTACATATTACTTGCCTAGAATTACTGGCAGAGTCCTTTGGGATCCAGTAGTTGTCACCACACAAGACGAGTTGTTGCATCCTCTTACGGATGGAAAATGTGTTGGCGGTTCGATATATCAACCACTTAGGTCTCTCCTTTTGGTGGAGATTGCCAAAAACTTTTGGCATGTTTCCTTCAGAATCAAATTTCACTGACAGCAGAATACATTTCAGGCTCGTCCAACATACGAGCGGATTCGAATTCCCGTTTCCTTCGAGACTCCAGCGATTGGAGACTTCACTCACAAGTGTTTCAGGTCCTGAATTTGCGCAGGGGTCCATGCTCGGTGGACTTATTTGTCTCTCGACTCAACGCTCCGCTTCCACGATTTTACAGTTGGAGACCAGATCCCCGAGCAATGAGTTTGGATGCATTTCTACATGATTGGTCGGGGGACCTGTCATACGTCTTCCCTCCTTTTTCAATGATTGAGAGGATTCTGGAGCAGGTGAGCAGACAAGTAGCGGAAGTGGTGCTACTTACTCCGCTGTGGAAGGCGCAGTTGTGGTTTCCAGTGGTGATGGTTATCCTGCGCCCTTCCAATTCACATTCAACCTCGAACGGACCTCATAACTGATCCAGTGAATGGTCTTCACCCCTGATGAGCCAGGGGCTCTTGTACCTCATGGCGTGGCAACTTTCAGGAGATGTTGGCAAATGCCAGGAGTTTAGACAGACACATTGTTTTCCTTATCCCAATCTTGGGCCCACTCTACCCACAAGCGTTACGAATCCGTCTGTCGTCGCTGGGTTGCGTGGTGCAGTGAACAGGAGGTGGATTGCTTGGGATACGGAATCCATATCATTGCGAATTTTTTGTTGGACTTGGCTACCCAGAGTTTGGCCCAACAGAACGGTGAATAATTTCCGTTCTGCTATTTCACCAGGTCACCCTCATTTGGATGGTAGACCAGTGGGAGAACATCCCCTGGTGTGCAAGGTCTTTTTACGTCAGTAAAAGAAAGAGTCAATCTTTGCCTCGGTGTCCTTAATAGAATTGAAAATTCTTGAAGTGATGGCTAGAATTTTTTTACTCTCCTCCTTTAAATAACCTAGCGGAATTTTTTGTTTTTGGTGTCCATGAAACTAAAGCATATGAAATTACAGTCCCACTTGAGGGCCTCAGCAGTGGTCCAAACAATCTATGGTAGAGACAAATAATCTATAGTATAGACAAATAATATATAGCACAGACAAATAATCCATAGCACTGACAACCTATGTTACAGAAAACTAATCTACAGTAAAGGCAATCCATAGTATAGGCAAATAATCCATAGTAAAGACGATTAATCCGTGGTATACACATATATTCTATGGTATAGACCAACAATGAACCATCTTCAACATAAAATACATAATTGTCAATAGAAATATTCAGAGGAGAAATGAAAGGCTTAGCTTACAGTTTGAGATTACCTAGGATTGTATGACAGCCACAATGTTGGATGGAGTCATCTTAAAAACATAGTCCCCAACTCGAACCAAGATTATTTATTCTACATCAATCAATCAGTGAATTGTAAGCGCGCTACTCATCTGTGGGGGTCTCAAGGAGCTGAGGGGGTGGGGGGGCATCAAAGCATTGACACCGAATGGTTTGACGCTACCTGTAATTGCGCAGAACATCAACTGACCTGTGAGACACTTCAGAGTGGGCAACTCCTCCAGAAATGCTGAAGAAGGGAACAACTTAAAAGGTCCTGGAGAATCGATCACCGCAATGGAAGGAGCGATGATGGCTTACTACAGTTCTACATGGCTATGTAGGAAGCAGTAAGAGAAGACACGAGTAGGAGAATGGGAAGCCAAGTGGGGAATATGAGTTAGTAGAGAACCCATGTGGGGTGAAGCAGTGGTGACACAAGGCAATATTCCTTGGGTTGAGTGTCAAATTGTCATCCAGGGACACAACTAATAACGGCCAATGATCTCCAGGACACTTACATGGCCGCCACCTCACAAGCCACCCAACCTTGCTGTGGGAGTATCATGCATTTCTCCATGTAGTGTTTGGGGAAAGCAGGGGGAGGTTTTTGATTCTCCTCGGAAACTAGGCAGAAAGTACTAAAGTTTTGTCCAATGAGCGAGTGGTAATCAAGAATCTCAAGAACTTTGGTACACAGCCTGTTTTGGTCACTGATGGGTATGACGTACTGCCACTAAGATGCGAACCATCTGACTTTATTTTAGGAAGGCACAGTCGTCAGTTTAGACAATGGATGCCACTATTGTAGATCATGGAGATCACCATTTTAGATCACGAAGGTTCTCCATTTATGCAGAATCATTGTCATGCCTGCGATGTGACGCAGATGCTGTCTGGCCTTATCTTTCTAAGAACTGTGAAATGTAAGGTTGTTCGACTGATGAGATATAAAAGCTGATGCAACATCAGTCTGGGTCAACTGTCTACTTATCACAGCATCTAGGTCAAGTAAGAAGTAGTACAGACATATAGTCAAAATAGCGTAGTATGAACTGACGTTCTCTTATGTCATAAATTCCAATTTCTGGTAAGATTCATTATAGAAGGACTGCCATTTGGTCACCTAAGTGATAGGTCCTTCGCCCAGATTATCACCCGAGATTCTACCATAAAACAGTTACACCTACTGCCGGAGCACTTCGAAGATGCTACATATTGCTCAGAGTTGATAAAGCCAAGTCCTTGAGGAAGGCTGCTACCCAGAACATGTGTGCCCTTAGCAAGGAACCCTGTCTTCATGCCTCCACTGATAATTATGGCATTCGCTGTCAACAAGGTATGCAGTGCATCGCTTCTCCCTAAAACTCTAGACTGCAAGTTGCTCTGTTTTCCATGCTCTCTCAGTGTAGCGCATAGAAGTAGGTTTTAGGGTGTTAGGTTTTATATGACACTTTAACCATGTCAAAAGTTCATTTTATTCTCGTTCATCACATGCCTTCTTGCGGTTTATCATATTCTGGGTAGTTGTTTTAGATGCACTGAGAGACAGGTTATTCCTGTCATAATAAATAGGGCACTCTGTATATTGGGGTTCGATGCCCTCACATTTAATTAAAACCCAAAAATTGTCTTTTTGTGGGTCTGGTCCGACCTTTCCCTAATAGGCCGAGGTGGGACTAAATCTTTATTTTCCACTTCCACACCCTGTACGGTGGACTTACAAGGCACACTTTAGGAGTGACTGATGAGCATATATAAAAGAAATGGCAGTTCCCCTGCCAAGCGCCACTGCACACTGCAGTGCAATTATACTGCATCCTAGCCAGAGCACAGTGGTGCTCCTGGAAGGAATACATTTTTCATAAGTTGCTGGAGTATACTTTGCAGCCCACATGACATTTGGCTTTCCATTCCAAAGGCACACAGACACTATTTACAAGGGATTTGAGGGAAGTTAAATAAGCCAAACACGGAGTTCCAATGTACAGCACATGATTTAGAGGGAAAGTGTAGGCACTTTGCTACTTTTTTGCAGTGGTAAATGCACACAGTCCTAAAGCCATCAAAACACGGTACAGAACAAAGTGCAAAATCTGGCCTACGCATGCAGAAAGGCGAATTTGCTACAGTGACCTTTTGTTTGCTTCCCAGCAAGAATGAATCAATAGATCACTGAGATACGCACAAGGGCTTGGATCCACAGATCAACGTCAGCACAATATTTCTCAGGTGTGTGCACCTGTAATAAAGCTGGGAATCACTGTCCATTTTCAGTCATTTTACCAACTCTATTGTATAAGTATAAGTATAAAAAAAGCTTATAAAGCGCTCGAATGCCAGAAACAGCGTCTTGGCGCTGGAGTGTGCATAGTCAGAAGCAGGTTACTGGTGGGCCGGTGGATTACTGGTGAATCTGAAATAGAAGATACTTCAGAGTCTTTCTGAAAAGTACATGACTCGGTTGAATTCGCATCTCCACTGGTAGCTGATTCCATAACTTAGCTACACAGGTGGCAAAAGGGCGCCCGCCCCATCTAGCTAATCTGAATCTAGAGGTACAAATAAAGCCAAGATTAGCCGACCGCAGTGCACAGGGAGGGATCTAATGCTTAAACCTGTCTGTACCATCATTAGCACCCCCACCAAAGCGTGCCCGGTGAACCAGACAGAGCGCCTTGAACTCGATTCTCTGCTGAAACGGAAGCCAATGTAGTGATTTCCTACCCATAGAAGTGGGATAATCCCTAGGTAGGTTCAGAATAACACGGACCGCAGCATTCTGTAAAGACTGGATCTTACCAATCTGGTATTTGTCAATACCCAAAAACATGGCATTGCAATAGTCCAGTCTGGACATAAATAAAGCGGCCATCACCGTTTTTTGTAATGTCCGAGCGATGTATGGGAAGATTTTATGCAGCGTTTTTAACAAAAGGAAACAAGAGGAGGTTAGACTGTTGACCTGGGCTGACATGTTCAGCTTGTCATCATAGATAACCCCCAGGTTCCTCACCTTAGAGACCTGAAGGGTGCTACCATACGGTGTTCCAAACTGAAGGGCCTCTGCCAAATTCCATAACTTCAGTTTTTTCGGTGTTGATTTTTAAAAAACTCACACGCATCCATTCCATCACATCCGTAAGGCAGGCATGAAATTTGGCCGCTATTAGGTCAGGATGATCCGCAACGGATATCACCAATTGTGAGTCGTCAGCATAGGATACTAATATAAAACCATGTTTCCTGACCAATCTAGCCAATGGCCTGACATCGATATTGAAAAGAGTTGGGGAAAGAGCAGAGCCTTGTGGTACCCCACATGGCAAGGCAAATTTAGCCGAGTGTAGGCCGGCCCAATTTAAGCTTTGAGTTCGGTTATCCAAAAATGAGGATAATAAAGCCAAGGCTCGTCCTGCAATCCCTACATCCCTTAGACGCTGTAGCAATACCGCATGGTTTACAGTATCAAAAGCAGCATATAGATCCAGGAGGACGAGAATCGCCCTCCCTCCTCCATCAACTGGTGCTCGAATACCCTCTGCTGCCATTATAAGAGCCGATTCCGTGGAGTGTTTAGGCCGAAAGCCTTGCTGAGACCTGTCCAGCAGGGCATTCTTATCCAAGTAATTAGTCAAACTCCGGTTTATAGCCTTCTCGATGACCTTTGCCATCAGAGGTAGGCCAGAGATAGGACGATAGTTTTTAAACTCTGATGGCTCCAAGGAGGCTTTTTTAAGAAGGGGCTTAACACTCGCCATTTTCCAGGTGGTTGGATAGGGCCCTGCAGCTAGTACCTGGTTGATCAGGGACGTGAGGGTGGGTGTAATCTTATCTGCCAGTAAGTGCATAATATGGAGGACAAGGATCTGAAACTGCGCCTGACTTTATCGAGCTAAGCAGCGCCAGAACCTCCTCCTTAGATAGAGGATCAATGGAAGTAAGACTGCACGTCGGTGGCTCCTCCGAGCAGAGTGTCACCTGCCTACAATGCGATGTATTAGGACCTACTGAAATTAACAATTCGTCATAGATTGTGGACACCTTGCTATGGAAGAAGACAGCCAACTGATCACAGAACGCCTGATCAGGGCTGAACAAATTGGTCTGCTGAGAATTCGCCAGAAAGGACACTCATTTAAAAAGTTCTTTGGTGGAGTTCCCTGCCTCAGCGATTTTCCGGGAAAAATAATCCTTCTTGGTGTTCCCAATAGCCTGCTTATATTTATACAGGGCCTCACTATAAGCTAACTTACTGACCCTATTATAGTCCACTCTCCAGAGACGCTCACGCCTTCTACACTCAACCTTCAATTGTTTGAGTTCTGAGCCATACCAGGGGGCACCAGGCGGACGTCTGTTGCGTGTAGCCGCCTGAAGCGGGGCAACCTGATTAACTGCTTCTGTAACCCAGTTATTAAACTGAGTAACAGCCATCTCATTGTTGCTATTAAGGGTTGGAGGAAGGTTATCCAATGCCTCAGTTAAGTTAGAGCAGGTGATCTTGTTCCACCGCCTAAACATAATCTTAGTAGGTTTGTGGGGGGCACCCGTAGCCCTTATCTTTACCTCTACCATGAAGAAAACGGCACTGTGATCAGTCCAGGGGAGAGGTTCTGCCCTGCGGTAAAGAAGATCTGGGTGGCTAGTCCTTCCGTTTTTAATTCACGTTAGAACAGTATTGTCTAATCAAAATCCTTTTTTGTACAACTTATAACACATTCCCTTTTAACTCATCTGAGAAGCAGGACTAGTAGAAGCAAAAATGACAAATTAAATGGAAGGAAGCACTTACGAGGGTTAACACCAGCATACTACCTGTTCGCATGCACGGACAGCACACTCAGAGAAAGATGATGCGAGATGAGAAAATACAGAAATGAAGGACATCTTGGGTCATCTTGTCTTCAATGTAAAAAGTAACTTTCCCCACTTCTATTATTTTCAGGATTCAGGGTGTCCCACCCCGCTATTTATTATCCATAGGAGTTTTGGAGGAGTTGCCTACTTCGCAGCCGATTCTCTCACATTTGTGTGTGGCTCCCCTCTAGGGTCTTTTAGTTATGAGACCATACTTCTGCTGGGTCTACCACTTCTCTCACTGCTGCAAGGGCCTTGCAAGGCTTCAAGTCAATCACATCACAAATGTTCATAATAATGGTTCCTTGGTGTTATGTTTGGTCCTGAATTACTTTGGCCTGCGACATTGTTCTTTTGACTCACCATATTCCTTGGAAGGCATCGGCATTAAGCAGCACTTTGCTTCAGGACCATGAACGCACTGGAGGTGAGCTCCAGGCAGGACTTTACCATTCATACTTGGATTATGCATGGTCTAGGACAAGACAAGAAGACTTCTACTATTGTATTTGTACACAGTGACTAGGTAAGTACCTTCTACATGACACCGGTTGCTACTAACCTTGCACTGAGCACTGGATAACATCTATTTTCGCTAGAGAGGTGGTACCACAGTCTTGCTATTATTTTCTACTTTAATAATTTACTAATCGCCAGCTTCTTTCAAGAAAGGTTTGTTTGCAGCAGTATTTAAGTCATCCCTACTCTTTCCTCTCCCTACTGGCCCTTCAAAGTCTCTAATTCCTACACTGCATTGAATGGGGCGCAGGAACTCAAACAGCTCTTCTTTCTTCTCCTTCTGTCCAATATTCATCCAGTATCAACTGACTCACTCAGATTCACAAATAAACCGAGGACGTAAGCTGTTCTCCCATCATTATTGGGAAAATCTCTTATCCCCTCCCCCTTTGCACACATTGAGACTCTACACTTGCATCACTTACTACACCTTAACACCACTTATCCAGTATTCAATAGACAGGTGTAAGTAACTTTTTGGAGTTATTAATATTTGGGAGACATCACTACTAAGGACTGAGAATGATTTTATCAAACCTTCATGTGGAAAAATGTGATCTACAAAGTGAATTCTGTCAGCATGCTTTGATGGTGTAAGAGATTCTGGTGTAGCATTCCAGTAACCGGAGAATGGCAGGCCCTTCTGCAGATGCAGCTTGCATGTAAGTAAGTATTTTATTATTAGTGTGCACATTTTAAAAATTCATTAACATAAATGCCACAAGACACTAACTATAAATGCAAAATATGCAGCATCTTTCCTTCTGAATATGTTAAAATTATATAAATACATAAAATATGCATGAGCAAAGAATGCAAGAGAAAAAATTGGGGAGTCTTGATATAAGCCATAATTGACTACTTGATTTAAGATCGATTGTAGTGACCTAGTTCGCCAAAGCGCTGGCTTCCTGCTTAGAGCCATCAGCAGTTTTAAGTCTGTTGTAAACGATATCCAAAAACCTTCTAACGTTCCAAATAAAATTATTGGTTTGTAAAAAAAAAACAAGCCTTTTGGATTCTTTTATTGTACATAGCAACTATTTCCTAAAAGTTGGTAGCAGATATTTACAATGAATGGCACCAGCCAAGGGCAGAAGAATAGAATATTTTCTAAGGTTTCATGAGTATAATTACAGAGCCTACAGGTTGAATGAAGACGTTTGTTACTCCAGGACCCTTCAAACTGTTTTAAAGGATTATAAATAAAACAAAATCCTAAAAAAGGATTCTTTTGTTGTAGCCTTCAAATTAGAGTCAATACACTGCTGTCTGGACTTGAAGTAAGACTCCAGTTGACACCAAGACTGTTTACAAAAGGACACATCCACCAAGACCCTTACTCGAAACAAAACATTTAGACCCTTCCTGATAACCTGTTTCCGCTTAAGTTTCAACATTTTCAAAAAATCTTCAATTGGGGATAAATTGCGTTCTTCGATTGAAGCAACAGAGACAGACAATGGGTAGGAATTTGGAGCATTCTTTACTAGATCCTGATAAATTATGCCCCTCATAAAGTCCTTATTTGAGATTACACAGTGACAGAAATAATACATTTTATAGGATAGATGAAACAATTTAAGAGATAGGAGATTCAGCTCTAGACAAATCATTGAATGAGGGGTCAAAGTGCGGAGGTTGAAGAGAGAGCTCACGGGTTTATACATGATTTCCAACTTTTTAAGACTCTTCATTAAGTGGAATAGGAACACAGGTAAAAACTGTAATAAGTTTAGCATTCAAAGCTTAGATTGTTTGGTTAATTGCTCTTTAGTTACTGTGGATGATTTACATTTTAATTTTGCCAGATGCCGAGAAACTGTTAACTTGGTGTCCAATACAAAGCCTAGATAGTCATAAGGGTCGACAGACTCAGTTTGTTGCTGACCTAGCTTCCATTTAAAATTCCTTCTCAACTTCCCAAAGGAAAGGATTTTTGTATTTGTAATATTAACTGTAAAGCAACTTATCTGAATTCTTTCATTTAATTATTTCAACTGATTCTGAAGTCCCACTGGCTTTTGTGAGCCAATAGCACGGTTGTCAGCATAAGATAAATGACTTATCTGAGGATTTTCCAATTTTGGAGGAAAAAAGTTTGATTTAGGAACATAAGAGTAAATATCTGGAATATAGAGGGTAAAAAAGAAGTGATGCTAGAACCCACCCTTGTTTGAGTCCCTTTTCTACTATGACGTTTGGCGAAATGACAGATTTGTCCGACAGCTTCGCTCGCCTGCAGCCATGTATTGGAACATAAAGGAATTACAAAGTGTAACAAAGAAATAAGCTTGGTCAACACATGGTTTTTACTTTGTTGAATGCAGCAGAATTGTTGACAAAGAAAACATATAATGACCTTTTCTTATATAGCACCTTGCCAGCAAGGAGTGTTTATGCAGTTATCTTTTGTTCTACATCCGGGTCTAAAACCAGCCTGGAAGTCTGACAAAAGATTGTTATTAGTTACCCAGTCAGCAGATATTTTGAAACTAATTTCCCTTCTGCATCCAAAAGGGCTATGAGGCGGAACTTAGCTGGATTGCTTTTAGATCCTTTTAAACGAAGCCACTGAATAATTGATCCTTGCCAGGAACCCGGTACCTGTTCAGATGAAAGAACGTGGATAAATAAGAGCTTCAAAATACTGATTACAGGAATATAGAGATGAAGAGTTTACTATATAGAAATTTGTTCAAAGTTTATTTTTTATTGTTCTTTTTGTGGGTTGGATCCATACTTATTTATTTTGGGTAATCGATTGCTCTCCTTATAATTACAGAGTATGTCAGAGAGGTGACTGACCGAAAAGGCCTCAAGCCAAGCACAGGGCCAGGTCATCAAAATGAAGTTTTTTTAATGATATCAATGTCCGTGGCTTTAGAGTTGATATGTGGGTCCTTCCTCCCACAAACAGAGTCTGTGGCATCTTAGTGTTCTATGCCTGTTGCTATGTACTATAGAATGTTATGATGTAAATAGCAGAGTCTGTTCATTGTTAGCTGAGGACTGTAACCTGAAGCAGCTGCTTGTAGTTGCTGTCCGTGGATGGGATCCTTTCTTAGGAATAAACCTACTATCAACATGAATATGGTGTACCCTCTTTATTACACTTGGCGACGAGGATGGCTATGGAAGGATCTCAACACTAAAGCAAGAAGGACTTTCATTTGATCAAGATTTGTTCTTCTACTTATCAAAGGTACTGTTTAAAAAGTTTTTTTTAAAAACAAGAAGAAGGGAGGAAAATCTTTCCGCTAATGTAATTTCTGGCCGTTAGACTTGCTTCTCTGTTAATTGTGTGAGAGGCTGGACTCCTGCGAAGCACCGCTTCTAATGCGCTTTATAAATCGTCATACTATTTGATGAAATGCACCCCTGTTAAACATCGCTCCTGTTGTGCTTGACATCGTGGTATCCTATCAAGAGCAATCTTTCCTTCGCTTAACACGGCCTTTGGTAACGGTTGGTCAATGGAGGAGTGAAACGATATTGTTTTCCATTGAATCTACACGCGCCTTACCTTGGAACTCCAACACTTGGCGCTCGAGCGGCGTTCTTCTTGGCATGCGCTGCGGGTGATTGTGGCTGGCAGAGGTTGACTGACGTTCTCTTTATTCGGCCCCATTCTTCTCAACACTGTTCGAGCCGTGTCTCCCCTGGGCTTCACTTCCATTGTTGCTTCACGCTTAACACGTCACTCCGTCACGAAGCATCCGTTGTCACGGCGACCTTCACGCTTCATACGTCGACGTGACGGCCATTTTGGGAAACTGCATAACAACGCTATGAATTTACTTTAATTGGTGCAAATGACGAAACGTTGCTCTGGGATACAACGAAGCGGACGCTAGCATCATACTTCAACTACACAGGTTCTTCCTTGTGTGTCATACCAGTGATACACACACTATTGATTCAATGAAGCGGACGCTGGTGTTCTACTTCAATTTCTCTGCCTAACACCACAGGTATTTCCTCGTGTGTCACACCAGTGATACACACACTTTCAATTAACACAACATTACTCTTCAACAGTGACACACTCACTTAAGCGGTAAGCCAGTGGTGGAATAAGAAATATTATTAATCCTCATCGTTACATTGTGTGTCCAGACGGTGACACACACACTTTGCGAGTTACTACCACAGTACAATTATTTACTTCATAGATTTTGGGGTATATCTGATGTGTAATGCTTAGTTAAGCATTCTGAGTGTCTCAATAATTTTCATTTTGTTAACATTTCTTATACAGCATGCAGAATGTAACTGCACCTCCGTTTTTCTTGTCATCTCCTGGGGACCCACCCATTAGATGGCAAAAATGGCGCAAGGTGTTTGAGCGATATGCTAGGGTATGTGGGGCTTCGTTAGGTCCGGAAAGGAAAACAGCGTTACTACTTCATTGCTTAGGCTCAGAACGTCAAGACGTGTTTGACCATCTTCCTGAGCTTGACGATCGTACCCTCAATGAATATGAGATATGCATGGCAAAATTGGACAAACACTACTTGCCAAAGGTCAGCACAATACTAGAGAGGTACCATTTTGGTCGCAGATCGCAATTAGACGAAGAGAGCATTGAAAATTATATAACTTCTCTTAGGAAGCTAGCCTCCTCTTGTAAATTTGGTGCCACTCTAGATGAGCGAATACGAGATCAATTTATGTTGGGCTGCAACATTGAAAAAGTTAGAGAAGAGCTATGGCAGAAGGATGAACCGACACTAGATGATGTGGTAGTCATCGCTAAAAGGATTGAACATTCAATAAAATGTGTAGATGTTATTAAGAAAAATGGTGATGTTAAAGGGAAAAGTTCAGTCCAAGCAATCAAAAGTAACATGAAAGAAGAGGTAGAACACAAAGAGGTCAAGAAGAGAGGAGTATTCCATGAGCCACAGAGTAAATTCAACTTGTCTCTAGTCAAATGCTTTCGCTGTGGGAAAATGGGTCACTTTGCTAATGATAAACATTGTCCCGGTTGGAAAGCCACCTGCACCAAATGTAAGAGGAAGGGACATTTATCCATAGCATGTAAAGGGAAAAATTATAAAGGCAAGATCAATGAAGTTGATTATGATGTGGGTGATGATTTTATAACTTTTGAAGATGTAGACTGCGGTCAAATTCAAGTTCAAGTCATACAAAATGGGGAAAGTAAAAATTGTCCGACGGATGAGATTCTTGTTGAAGGGAAACCAACTAGAGTCCTTTTCGATTCTGGGGCCAAAATCACCATAATATCAAAGGCATTCTATCTCAAAGAGATGAAACATAAAACTAAGGTTTTTCATCCAGACATTAGACCGTATGCCTATGGTGGTGAACCAATACACTTATTTGGCTATTTCTGGGGTCTAATAGATTACAAGAACAGGCTAACTAAAGCAAAAGTGTACATTTCACAAAAGGGTGATAGCATACTAAGTTGGTTTCACCAAAAAGATTTGGGAGTGATATTAGATCCTAATTCCTCACCATCTATCATTCTAAAAGAAAATTTCCAATCTAAGTCTATCTCAAGCATCCATCAAATTTCTGACAATGAATTCTCACACATGTTGAGAGAGAAATTCCCTAATGTTTTTTGTACTAATTTAGGTTGTCTCAGAGGTTACGTTCACCACATTCGCTTGGTCAAGGATGCGAAACCTGTTTGTTGTAAAGTACGCAATGTCCCTGTTGCTGTTAGGGATAAGGTTAAAACTGAGTTGGTGAGACTTAAAGCAGAGGGGGTTATTGAGGAAGTTGAGGCAACGCAATGGGTTGCTCCGGTAGTGGCTGCACTTAAACCTGATGGCTCTCTCCGTTTGTGTGTGGACCTCAGAGAATTGAATAAGAGTGTAATTGTTGATCGGTTTCCTTTACCAAAAATAGCTGACATGTTAATGTTGTTAAAAGGGGCAAGAGTGTTCAGCACACTAGATCTGAGATCAGCATATCATCAGATCAGATTAGATGAAGACTCAAAAGATCTGACTGCTTTTGTTACTCCTCATGGAACATACAGGTTTCTTAGGCTTCCGTTTGGTTTGGTATCAGCTGCGTCTGTGTTTCAGAGGGCTTTGGAGAATGTGTTGGAAGGCCTAAGTGGCGTCAGAATTTATCAGGATGACATATTGATCTTTGGAGTGGACAATAAGGAACATGATACGAGACTCTTAGAGGTGTTGAACAGACTTAATGATTTTAGATTGACTGTTAAGATTGAAAAATGTAAATTTAGGAGAAATTCAATTGATTATCTTGGTCACACTATCTCGGAAGGTGGTGTATTACCGAAAGAGGGTTTAATCACCTCGATACAGAAAATGGCCTCTCCAACTAATAAGGAGGAATTGATGAGTTTTTTGGGTATGGCAGAATATTATAGTAAGTTTGTTCAAGATTTTGCCTCGTTGTGTGTGAATATGAGAGCTTTATTGCGCAAGGGTTGTGAGTTTGTTTGGAATGAGGCGTGTGAAAAGGAGTTTTGCTTTCTTAAAGAAAAGTTAAACTCAGCCCCCAAGTTAAGCAGCTTTGACCCTGACAAAAAATCGATTCTAATAACTGATGCCAGTCTGAAAGGGCTGGGAGCAGTTCTTCTTCAAAGGACAGGTGGCAAGGATGACGTTATTCTATTTTTGTCAAGGAGTTTAAGGGGCGCAGAACAGAGATACTCCGTAGTGGAAAGAGAGGCTCTAGCAATTTACTGGTCTGTGAAGAAACTCAAGAACTTGCTGTGGGGTAGTGTTTTTGAAGTTAGGACGGATCACAAGCCGCTGTGCGAAATTTTCAAGAAAAAGGGCATTGATGCTGTCTCTAGTAGAATCACTAAATGGGTTGTAGGTTTACAAGACTATAATTTTGACATCAAGTATCTTCCTGGCGTAGAGAACAAAGTGGCTGATGCACTTTCTCGCCTTGTGCTTAAAGATGAAGTAGAGGATGAAAATGAGAATGAGCAAGATGCGGAATTAGTGTGTGTTATTGAAGAAAACATCGTTGACAAAGTAAGATGGGAGGAAGCTCTTCAGGCTGACGGTGATTTAAGGAAAGTTCTGGAGTGTATTAATGCAGGCTGGAGAGTTAAACCTAAAGGCAATGAGATCTTAGAGAGGTTTTGGCATGTTAAGGACCAACTGTCGGAACAGAATGGTCTCCTTGTTAGAGGCATGAGACTTGTCCCTCCAAGTTCCATTAGGGAAGAGCTAATTTCATTGGCACACATAGGACATTTAGGAATTTCCAAAACAAAGGAAAGACTGAGATTAGCCTATTGGTGGCCCGGAATGGATTTACAGATTGAAAGGAAGATTAGGGACTGTATGGATTGTGCGTTAAGTGAGAGAGTGGCCAAACCTAAGGTACAGCCCATGGTCATAAGAGATCGTCCGGATGGACCCTGGAAAGAGGTAGGGTTAGACATCGTTGGTCCCATTTGTCATGCTAGTACAGAGTGGTATATACTGGTTCTTGTTGATTTTTATTCCAGGTGGCCAGAAATAGCTATCACACATGGAATTGAAACGAAACATGTCATATTGTTCCTTGAAAAGCTCATTGCTAGGGAAGGAATACCTGGCTGCATTCTTACGGACAATGGTGTCCAATTAGTTTCTAAAGAAATGGAAATATTCTTGTCAAAACATGGCATTAGACATAAAAAATCCTCACTGTATCACCCAGAAACGAATGGTATGGTTGAGAGGTTTAATCGTGTGCTCAAGGAAACCATTGAAATGGCTAAGTCGTCTAATGTAGACTGGCGTCCGGAAGTTAGGAAGAAGGTAGAAGTCTATAGGTTGTCACCACATGCTGTCACCAAGAGGACGCCTTTTGAGCTCTTTAGAGGTAGGTGTGCCAATACCATTGTTACTCCCCCATGGGTTAATGATATGCAACCAGGCAGATTTAGTGAAAATGAGAAAAGTGATTGGCGACTGGCAGAATCAAAGAATATTGAATATAGGAAAAAAGTTCATGATTTAAGGAAAAATGTGAAAGAGACAGTGGTCAAGGTAGGAGATTGGGTTTTAATAAAAAATCCTTCAAATAAAAAGGGTGCTACAGCATTCTTGAAGCCAATTCAAGTCATTAAGATTTTCAACAATGCTGTTAAGACTGCTGATCACCGCATTTGGAATTTGAACAGGGTGGTGGTGGTTAGAAAAGAGTTTGCTTCTAAGTCTAACCAAGCCCCTAGCATGTCTGATCCAACTCACAATGCACCCAATGTAATTCGGAAGTCCTCCAGGGTTTCTCGTTCTCCAAAGTATTTAGATGATTTTGTCAAGTAAGTTATACCAGTTTGCTTTCCTGTTTTACTGTAAGTATGTTCTTACACTATGTAGTTTACTTTGTTCTTTTACAAATGTACATTTGTTTTGTTATTTATTAGGAAGGGAGATGTGTGGCATCTTAGTGTTCTATGCCTGTTGCTATGTACTATAGAATGTTATGATGTAAATAGCAGAGTCTGTTCATTGTTAGCTGAGGACTGTAACCTGAAGCAGCTGCTTGTAGTTGCTGTCCGTGGATGGGATCCTTTCTTAGGAATAAACCTACTATCAACATGAATATGGTGTACCCTCTTTATTACAGAGTCACTCTGAACTAGAAGTGTTTAAGATGGGAGTCGGTTGAATTCTATGTATTTCTGCCCTGGTTATCAAAGGCCGTTGTTCCACTTCCGAGTAGTGCGTCAGTTTTGCTGCACCGGCCATAGTTGTACTGTGTATTCCAACTGTTCCTATAACTTCTGCAGAAATGGAGTGATTGACCTGTTGCCTTAAACTTGCCGATTGTGGGGATGCAAGCTCCAAAAAAGGCCTTCTTTTCTGTTTGTACAACGAGGGAATCCATTTGGAATTGTCGGTTTCCCTGCAGTATTCTGACTACTATCTGTGCTGTAATATATATATTTTTTTTAACAGCATTGGTCGGTTAAGACAGGTAAGTGACGTAATGTCATCTCCCCTTAACACTGGAGTAGATGGAGAGAAAAACAGTTGGAGCTCGCGATCTTTAAAGCCCCCATGTCTAGATGCTCCAAATGTTCTTCGGCAGCTCGGCCAATTTTGACACCACCTCCCCCTCCTCCCCCCAACCCCGGTATGCAAGTGTGTGTGTGTGTGTGGGGGGGGGGGGGGGGTAAGGAGGGGGCAGGGGGAGCTAAGGTTTTACCTGGTGGGCTTTTCTGGAGTTTGAGTCTTAAGCTTTGGGGTCTGTTTTATGTTGTATTGCGCAATCTTGATGGGTTTTCATTTTATTCCACAATGGGGTAATAATGGGAGGTAATGAAGACATTAATCAGACACCAATGGTGGTGTTGAATCCTGAGGGCCATATTTTATTTCCTTAAGGCTTTTGCCTAGTTCCTTAGATTTAAAATAATCTGCCCCCGAATCTTAATCAGCTCAAGCATTAACACATTTCGAAATGATTATGACAGAGTGATAGGATAAGCTGGACCCCTTAAGTCGAAGTTAAACAAGACTGGGTGGTAAAGCACTGGGGCTGCGCCACAGTCAAAGCAATGAAACTCAGGAGCTAGACGTGCTCCAAATACAGCAGAAGGTCTCAAACTGGATCCAAAGTAGACGAGCTCCAGATACAGCAGAAGTTCTCAAACTGGATCCAAAGTAGACGAGCTCCAGATACAGCATGTCTCAAACTGGATCCAAAGTAGACGAGCTCAGAATACAGCAGAAGGTCTCAAACTGGAGCCAAAGTGGACGAGCTCCAGATACAGCAGAAGGTCTCAAGCTGGATCCAAAGTAGACATGCTACAGATACAGCAGTAGGTCTCAAACTGAACCCAAAGTAGACACACTCCAGATACAGCAGAAGGTCTCAAACTGAAGCAGTCGCACGTCCCAGCCCTTGGAGCAACAGGGTAAGCGACCGCTGCAGCAAGGGAAAAGGGGGAGACTTCATAGTTGCGGCAGGGCAGACGGGAGCCTGCGGTAGGGACAGCCAGGAGCCCGCGGTAGGGACAGCCAGGAGCCCACGGTAGGGACAGCCAGGAGCCCGCGGTAGGGACAGCCAGGAGCCTGCGGTAGGACAGCCAGGAGCCTGCGGTAGGACAGCCAGGAGCCTGCGGTAGGTAATCAATCTGAAAATAATTCCTCGAGGGCACACAATTCATTTTTATTTATCTGCACCGGTACAAAAGGAGGCCAATGGAAAGCACTGTTACCCAGAGCAAAGCTATGGGGGACGATCAGTTCAAGGCTCCGTCCATCACATTTGATGCTTTGCTCATTGAGTCTACATCAAACCAGTATCTTTATACCTGGGTCGTGGAGTTCCTGTAACAGTGGCTCAAGCTTCACTTCTCTGATGGGGTCCAAAAAGATCAAAGGTAGTCTGGGATCACTCAAGTATTGGTTCAGGCCTAGCTGTTCAGGTTAAGTGTAAGACCACATCTAACTGCATACTTCCTGCTTCACGTAGCACAATAAGCAAAAAAGAAACAAAATGGTGGCGGAAAAAATCGAGCATTGGCAAAACCAATAAGTCTCGCCTATGTGAGTCCTTTTGGCTTTGTTTGGAGTGCAGTGCAATGGAGTGGCATTGTGTGGTGTAGAGGGGAGTGGCACTGCGTGGAGTGGCATAGTGTAACTTGGAGTGGCACTGCATGGCGTGGCATTCAGTGGAGTGGAATGACATGTGCGGAGTTGCACTCTGTGGAGTGGAGTCGAGTGACATTATACAGCCTGGAGTCGTATTGTGTGGAGTAGACTATGAGGAGTGGAGTGGTATTGCGTGGCATGGAATTGCACTGCGTGGAATGGATCTGAGTGGCATGGAGTGGCATTGTGTGGCACAGAGTTCCATTTTGTGGAGTGAAGCAGAGTGGAGGGGCAATGTGTAGAGTGGAGTGGAATTGTGCAGAATGGAGTGGCAATGTGTAGTGTGGAGTAGAGTGGATTGGAAAGGAATTATATGGATTAGAGTGGGACTGTGCAGCGTGGAGTGGGACTGTGCAGCGTGGAGTGGGACTGTGCAGGGTGGAGTGGGACTGTGCAGCGTGGAGTGGGACTGTGCAGCGTGGAGTGGGACTGTGAGGTTCATCAATAGGGTATGTTCATCCTGTCCAACAAAACACTGGGAATTAGTGTCTCCTGGATGATACCATGATCCGTATCTAATTTCTCAATCTATGTTCATCACAAAAAAGGCTTTTTTGGGACGGGTTGAACATACCCTAATGATGGACCTCACTGAGGATCACGATGTCCATTTGATTAAACCACTTACTCAACTCAGTTTATGAATTCCTTGAATTGATCTGGTTAGATCTTCACACTCCGTGTATAAGAAATGTAAATAATTTTGATCCCTGGCGTAGTTCAAAATGTTATTGAACGAAAGAAACACGCTGGCTGGACTTTATGTATCGACAGTTGATTTTATGGCACAAAAGAATAGAAATATCTTAAAAGTTTACTGAGAATTTGTGGACTATCATATTTCCAGGAGCACCATTCCACTTTGATTTCTGCTGGGCAGTGGTACCAAGTTACGGCAGGTACTGGAATAGACATGCAAGGGACCCAAATTGATTGGAACTTTGTAAGGTGCGGTCTTCAGAGTCCGCTGTTGGCATCTCTCTGTTCATTTTAGAGGAAGCCTTAGGCAGTCAGTAGTTTAGAGCAGCATTCTGTGAGGGTACTGTTGTTTACCATTGTAGTACTGCTGAACTCCAACTAGGTAACCAAGTCACTGCACTTGGAGGCTCAACTCTAGGCGTCGTCATGTTAAGCCAAGCCAAGAATATCACGCTAGACGTTTCTAAGGGTTAGAACCTCAAAAAATAACTAATGAACGTTCTACATACACACAATACACGGATTGGTCACGTATCTCCAAAGAAGAACAGTCCGTTCACAAGCAACTGCCTTTTACTGTTTTCAGCACTCTGAGGTGTGATTGTGTGTGTGTGTGTGTGTGTGTGCCCCCACTGTGGCGTACTGTGCTCTTTAAAGTCATGGGATATACGGTGATTTAGGTCGCTTTTTATGCCTTATGTCTGCATTGAGGTCCTAAGGGATGTCGTTTTGATTCTCGCATGACCTGGTGTTATAATGTATGATTCTTGCGGTATAGTACATTTTTTACTTATACGCCTTTCTATTTCACATGTGTTGCATATGTGTTTAAAAAACAATGTCTAGTTTCTACATGGCGTCAAGTCAATCACCACTGTGTTCTGTTTTCAGACAGCTAGCTGGGAGATCAAGCCACCGCCCGTGGAGACTCAACCTTTGTGTGTTATTTGGATACAGCTAGTAAATCAGCGTGTGAGCAGAAAAACTTTAAACATCGTACAAAACGGAATATAGCGGTGGAAGCAGTAAAACTCGCACATCAAGAGCCAGCGTCTCATGTATAACCCCCTTCCATTCTATGTCTTCAGTACACCTTAATCTCCTACAATATGGCGAGTGCAGCCTCCCTCTACTCCAAGTAGCATGCTTTGGCCCTTTAATGGCAATCTTACGCAAATTCCTAAAGAGGTTTTAGCATCAGACATCTTAATATAATACAAATGAAAACATACCAGTTGCCCCAATGAAAGGTAAAACACTGCCCCTTGCCTCTGACTCATCAAAAAACGTAATTACATATGAAAGGGTGCATTTTGAGGCTCGTGGATACAGCAAGTAATAACTGCCGCGCTGCACACTGAACTTAAGCGCCCGCCCAATACAAGTCACTTTTAACTGAACCAGAGACGTGCATTTTATTGCCTGCATGTCCAGAAACATATGGAACAATTAGCCACTTTTTTACCCGATCAATAAATCTGACCGGGAAGCCAGTGTCCTAATCCCTCAACTTTCAGAATGAAGGTTTCTGGCCAGAAAATCCCAAATTAAAGTAACATCGCTCCTAGCTAAGGTAAAGCTGAAATCATAAGAGGAGGGTAGCCCTTTATTTTTATTGGTTTGAGAGATCTGACAACAGTACAAATCTACTAAGCATAAAATATATTTTAAGATTATAACAGTGTCTCTGCAGCCTAACAATTAATTACAATGTTTGGTGTATATTCTTGTACTTAATACATTATATTTTGGATTGTTGGTTTCAAGTTTGCTTGGTTTTTAGGTCTCGCCTAGCAAGCGCAGTCTCTTCGACACATTCTGTATTCAGGATATGAGCATAAAGCTACACCCACTTTCCGCCCATCTTTTTAATTGGCGCCTGTCCTTTGTAAATGGTGGCTTTTCATTGGTCAATAGGCTTATTAGTCCCTCCTTAGTACCGCCTTGTCTCTTCCTGTAACCTCCAATAAGGACACCCCCTGTTACAGGTGTTGTCACTCCCTAGGTTTTAATTACAGCCTCAAGGCACTATTTTCTTAAAACAATTCAGGCAGAACACACGATTGGTCCTAAGCTAGGCTGGCAGTGGTTACTACACTCACTAGAACATCTCACATTTATACGGGGCAGTCTATAAATTTCCCTTCATCAGCTCCACACAGAGTACAACCTAATCCCAAAATTAATGTAATAATTCTTTTGTCACATTTCAAAGCTACTAATTGTATTTATGTACATAGCTATTTGATTGTGCTTGTAGTTCTGTCTTGCATGCAATGCACTATGGGTAGGGTGGATTTACCATATCTTATGCAGGGTTCAGTACCATGTGAGACCAAAAGAGGTGCCCTTTTGGCCACATATGGCACTGCACCATGCAACATGGCTAGGTAAAAAACAAGCATTTACAATGCAATGGTCTCGGCATTGGTAAATTTAGAGCTATTGGCATTGCTCATGACATTATTTTTGTTTATGTTTTTAAAACATTTAAAGAAACGGCATTGTTATGAGCAATGACCATAGCTCTAACTTTAACAATGCCGATACAGTTGCATTGTAAATGCTTGTTGTGCCTTGTTATCGCGGACACACATACGGATCTGGCATCTCGCGCATTTTGTAATTATTCAGTAACATACCATCACCAATCGCATAAGACGCTAGGTAAAACAAGCGTTGGTTGCTAATTTATCACCTCACATCTCAGTGCCAATCTCTTAAGATCTGGGGGCAGCAGTCACAGCTATGCGGCAAACGGAGCACCGGCCCTGGGGCACTGATTGCAGGAAGGGTCGTGACTTTAAAAAAAAATGCTTGTGCTAAGCTTCTTTCGGGTTCTCCGCCCCTCGCTCCATGGCACTCAGATGAGAACTGTGCCTCCGCATAAACCCTCCCCTCCCCGCTCTATCTATGTGGGGCCGCACTTCCAGCTCTGCGCACAAGCTATAACTATAACAAAATAATGTATGATTGTATCACTGCCGAAGTTCCTGGTGCATTCGGCAAAGAAGGATCACGAGGCAAAACGATCACATCACATAGTCTAGCAAGACCAGGGTGGTGCAAGCTTCACTTCATTAGAGAAAACGCAAAACACATGTTGCAAGTGCAACACCAAGGGGGAGACTTTTGTTTGCTTTTTGACTAACTTGTATCTGTAATGGAGAGATAGTTTGGATGCGCCTATGGTGAAATGACTGTGCACACAACAGACATGCGTAATACTCCAAAACACTGCACGGATACAGTCCATGTTCACGCGCGAGGCACGCAGACCTACATACAGAAAGCTCTCAATACACAACCACGCTCACTGAACACAAACAGTTATTGCAATGCCATGGCACAAGTCCCAAAAAAAGGGGGGGGGGGCTAACTAAGTTAACATGCAAGTCACATCACGACGTGTGACGTCACTGCACGCGACATCGACTGTGATATCAAAGGAAGTGACATCACATCATCTGTAAAATAATTTTAAAAAATGAGCATTTAAATGGCTATTCGTGTAAATACTCACACATAACAATACAGCTGACATTCCTTGCAGTACAAGCTCTTATATTTAAGGACTGAACAAAGTGAAAAGCTTGCTTCCAAACCGGAGTGTCCCTTGAATGCTTGCTAAGTGATAACAAGCCTTTGTTTCCCCTCCACTGCGCTAGCTCCAGGGTGCTCCCACAAAAGGAGAACTGATGGCCTTTAAATTAGCCTTTTGTCTTGGGCTCAGCGGGTGGGGGGATCCACTGCACCCTGCACGTTGTTACCCCGCGGAAAGCAGTCAACAGCGCAGGCGATCCTGAATATGGCAAGGGGACAACTCACTAGAGCGCAACATCTTAGCAGGGGGGGGGGGGACGTCTACCCTCTACCAAACTTAGCAAAATTGGTACCTTAGTTAAAGTAACCCAGGTGCATTCGCTGTTCTTTATGTGTTAAAGACGCTGCTCTTGCCGGCGTTACTCATGTTATCGTCCCTGGATAGGTCGGGGTTGCTGTTTTCATCGCTACTAAGCTTCTGCTTCTTGCCCGGCATCTCGCTGTTTCCCGCCAGAGCCGCCCCGCTCTCGGACATGTTCCGCTTCCTAGATTGCCTCCCAGACTCGGTTCAACCAATGGCGGCCATGCAGCTGCTGCTGCAAACGCTAGCAGTCTATCGAAACAGAAATAAGACAACTGTTAACACTGTATGATACACCGCTTGTGTTAAGTATGTCTTTGTACTAAGGGTACGTACCACCTTGCCCGTCCCCGCTCTGAATTTAAGATCCAACCGCACTACGCTCCCCTCGCCCCCTCCCTCTTTCCTTTTCCAGTGCCTGGCGAATCTTCTGTCCAGCGATAGGGGGAAGGACTGGGGGGGAGGGGACGCAGCCACCCTGACATTCACAGCAGAAATGAAAGCACTGCTCGCGAACAAACACTTGGGAACAGCCTCGTGTAAAGGGCGCGACTCTGCTGACCCAATACATGCCATTCTTTTGAGTGCGTCCAGGATCACACGGGGCCGTCCCCCGCCACCCACCCAGAAACAGTAGGCTGCTAATGAGAGCGACGCTGCCCTTCTATGTAAATAATGCACGTCAAACAGTAGGGCACGTTTGACGTGAGTGATGACACTTCACGCCAAGCTGTATAGGCACTTACTCGGTGTCTGGAAATGGACGTATTTATATGTAAACATAAATAAAATGTGGCTTAGTGTACACAACGAATGTTTTGCTTGGATCATGAAACGTGATGCGCTCCGACGTCCAAAATGACAGGCAGCGCTATACAAAACCATAAATTAAACAAACATCAGCTACCCTGCGGTGTCACCTACCATTGCAGGCCCCTTACAAAGGTTTTTCAGACTTTTGCAGTTTTTATATAGGCCGCAAGGAGGAAGCTGCGAGCCGCGCGCACAGCGTTCGGTAATCTCAGCAGCAGAGGGATGAGGCACGTGGAGGAGCCGGGAGGTGAGGGAGCAACGCCGGGACACCACCGCCTTTCTCCGAGGCACAGCAGAAAATGCCTCGGAGAAAGGGAGAGTCCTTTTCGGATTGGGGGGCGTGTTTTGCTGTTGTCTCCTCCCTGAGACTTCTCGCAAAAAACACGCCCCCCGATCCGAAAAGGACGGGGCCTAATCGGAGTGACTGACCTCTTCTCCAGTGGCTGGCCAGCATTTACGAGGCCAGCCAATGGAGAACAGGAGAGAAGAGGGGCGGGTGCAAGCCCCTCTTCTCAAAGTCACTCAAACTCATTAAATCTCGGAGCGAGACTGCGCAAGCGCAGCCTTTCGCAGCCGAGACCTAAAAATTGCCATTTATAATGCCAATAACTCTAACTTTGTAGACATGCAGTGCTGGTGCCTTGCTCACTAGGGACCTCTAGGAGCAGCTTGCGGCACTGCACCTAGACATGCAATGCTTGTGCCTTGCTCACTAGGGACCTCTAGGAGCAGCTTGTGGTACTGCACTGAGACATACAATGCTGGTTCCTGGCTCACTACGCAAGCATTTGCAATGCACTAGGTCTCGCATCACTGAAAGTATGAGCAATTGACGTTGCTTTAGCATTTGCAATGCCAATACCTCAAACTATCAGTAATGTGAGACTTTTTGCTTTGCAAATGTTCATTTCCAGAATGCTTCTGAACCGTCCCCGTTTCCCACATATGAAGGATGAGACTCAGGCCTCTAGACCATGGCGGCCGGCCCCTTGAGATCCATGTGGTATGCTTTATCACATTTACATATCCATGTTTCATCACGCTGGCTTTATGTGGTAGAGCGCCTCACAGATTTCCTTTATGGACGGTCAGGCTTTTTACTACAAGATGGTGGGTGATTATCAGTATACCCCCACCAGACCAGTTTTCCACAGTCATGCTGCTTTTCCTTCACGCACAGAGACCCGCCAGGACACCCTCATGCGCCAGAGTCCAGTGAATTCTTCCCGGTTGGTTCTCCACTTCATCACCAACGCCTTTTTCTGATTTAATCTGACTATGAGCCGAAAAAGTAGGAACCGACCGGACCGGCTTTGCTCATGGTGAGGAAGTTGCACTTTGATTACTTACTATTACGGGGTCGTGGTGCCGCATATGTTGTTTTCTTCTTTTCTGGGCAGCGGCAGTTTGTGGCACAGTGTATTTGAATTTAATTTGTGGTTGCAGTGCACCACATTATTATTCCACATTATTCTTAATTACAGTGGCTGCTTGTTTAAATTGTTTGCATTTTTCTACAGCACAAACTAGTCCCAAAGGTCTCGAGTGCTTTGTATAAGCACCAGTTGCATTACACAAGGACACGACGCCCAGTGCCAGCGGGGAAAGGCTTATAATGTATTCATTGTTTTATACAGCGCAAAGCCAAACAAAACTTGTCAGAACGGCCCTGCTAATAATGTCCTCTAAACACCAAAGCCACACTTGTGGCTGCTGAAAGGGGTCTGAGATCAAAATATCAGATTTAGCAGCATTACTTAGATTCATACAGGACCACTTTATATTTCCACCTATTACTGCGCAATATATTGCCTCTCTCAATAAACAAGTCATAACATTTTTATGAACTTTCTTTAAATTATATGGCAAAACTGCTCACTAAGCTAAAACTTACAACAAAAAATATATGATTAATGACACAGGGTAAACGTATTGCATTTACCAATGTTTTTTTTATTATTTAGCAGTTCTATATTGCGTGAACTGGTTGCGCTTTACATGAGCACCAGTTGCATCACACTAGAACACATTCATTTTTGGGAGATTAAGTGATTAGCCCAGAATCACAGGATAAGCAGACGCCAAGATTCTAACCTGGTTCCCCAGTTCCAAAGTCGGCAGCTCTGGCTGTTGCGCCATGACAGCACATTAGACCCCAGTGTATCCTCAGACGCGCAATCTCCAAATTCTTGAGATCTTGGGTCAGCCTGTGCACTGCAGCTATTCCCTTTTTTGTCTAAACTCGGTCTCGTCTCTCGAGCTGCCTTTGGGCAGCTTCCATCCCTCGCTCTGCGCTGGGAGCCCTGGCCTGGGCCCAGGCACACACCCCCAGTGCTCACTGGCAGGCAGCCTGGGCTGCACTCACAGGCCCTGGTGTTTGTTTACCAGCAGTGGAGGCGGGGCAGGATCAGGGGCAGAGTGACAGAGAGCACAAACACAACCCAAGACATGAGCCCAGGGAAGGAGGAAGAGAGGGAGCTGTGCTGACAGATGGAGGCCACATTTAAAGAGAAGAGTGAAAGAGAGAGCAGAGCTCTACCACAAACACACCCATATAGGAGACCGATCTAAAGAGCAGAGTGACAGGGCTGGGTGGGGGGGCGGAGAGGGGAGAGAAGGGAGAGAGAGAGAGAGAGAATGAGAAGGGAGAGAGAGAGAGAAGAGAAGGGAGAGAGAGAAAGGAGAGAGAGAAGGAAGAGAAGGGAGAGAGAGAAGGGAGAGAGAAGGAGAGAGAGAGAGAGAGAAGGAGAGAGAGAGAGAGAGAGAGAGAAGGGGGGAGAGAGAGAGAGAGAGAGAAGAGAGAAGAGAGAGAAGAGAGAGAGAGAGAAGAGAGAGAGAGAGAGAGAGAGAGAGAAGAGAGAGAGAGAGAGAGAGAGAGAGAGAGAGAAGAGAGAGAGAGAGAGAGAGAGAAGAGAGAGAGAGAAGGGAGAGACAAGGGAAGGGAGAGAGAAGAGAGTGCCAGACCAGAGTTGCAGAGAGACCAGAGTGGCAGAGTGACACAGAGAGCCGAGTGTGTCTCACTCTGCTCTCTGTGTCTCACTCGGCTCTCTGTGTCTCACTCGGCTCTCTGTGTCTCACTCGGCTCTCTGTGTCTCAGAGAGCCGAGTGAGACCCATCTTGCTCGGTTGCAGACAGGTCAGGAAGAGGCTCGGTCTCCTCCTCTATTCCATCATCTGTCGCTAGGAGGATGCCCACTTCAGACCTTTGTAAGTGGGGCTTCAGGCGGTTAACATGCAGGACCCGCAAAGGGTTCCTTGGAGAACACAAGTTCACCAGATAGGGGACATCGCTTTTGCGCTTCACCACCTCAAATGGTCCGGTCCACCTGTCCTGGAATACAAGGCTCCACAGGGGCCATGACCCAAACCTTCTGTCCAGGTTGAAGCTCAATCAGAGTGGCATTCTGATCATACCATCGCTTCATTTCCTCCTGGCTGGCTTCTAGATTCGCCTGAGCGAGCTGTCTGAATCGCCGAGTCTGGTTCCTGAAGGCCAACATGTAACTGTATACATCCTGGGAAGGTTTCCTGGGAGATTGCTCCCAGCCTTCCTTGACCAGACTCAAAGGTCCTCTTACCGGGTGTCCATACAGCAGTTCAAAGGGACTGAACCCAAGGGACTTCTGTGGCACCTCACGGTAAGCAAAAAGAAGGCATGGCAAGAGGACGTCCCACTTACGCCTCATAGGTTCCTCAACACCCATAATCATGCCTTTAAGGGACCGGTTGAATCTCTCAACCAGCCCATTACCTTAGGGGTGGTAAGCAGTGGTGAGCTTGCAAGTAACCCTGCACTCCTGTCACAGGGACTTAATATAATTAAATATGAAGTTGGTACCACGGTCTGACACCACCTTTCTGGGGAACCCCACACGGGAGAAAATCCCCATCAGTGCACGTCCCACCACGGGGGCCGTCACTGTCCTGAGCAAGATGGCTTCAAGGGTACCGGGTAGCATGGTCCACCAAGACCAGGATAAACCTGTTGCCCATGGCTGTCTTGGGGTCCAGTGGCCCACAATGTCAATGCCCACCAGTTCAAAGGGGGTACTGACTACAGGGAAAGGTTGGAGAGGAGCCGTTTGCTTCCTTCCACTTTTCCCACTTGCCTGGCAAGTTTGTCATGCCCTAAAATGAGTGTCTGAACTCGTCCGCATCTGGGGCCAATAAAAGTGGGTGACAAGCCTTTCAAAGGTCTTGTCCTGCCCCAGATGTCCAGCTAAAGGCACATCATGAGCCAACCCCGGTAGAAAGGCTCTGAAGCGCTGGGGTACCACCAGCCTTGGGCTGACCCAGGCTCAGCAACCTTAGGCTTGCTATACAGGAGGTCGTTCTCCCAGTAGATCCAATGTGATCCAGACTGATCACTTGCTGCCTGGTTTGTGGCCTGTTGCCGTAAACCCTTAAGAGAAGGGCACTTCCTCTGTTCTGCACAAAATTTCTCCCTGGAAGGTCCTCCTGCTTGCTGCCAATGGGTCAGCTCAGGCAGGTCCCCCAGTTCAGCAACTTGCTCCCCAGTAAGTTTCAGGGTATCCCACTCAAGGTCTGCCTCCTCCTGGACCGTGGGAACAATGGGGGCTGGTTTCCTGCACCCCCTTACTCTTCTCTTTAAGGCAGGTTCCTGGGCCATACTTTCAGGCTCCAGGCTCTCTTGAACACCCTTACTGGCTGCCATAGACCGAGTGGTCACACGCACCCACTCAGGCAGGCCCAACAACTCCAAATGAGACTTCTTCTCCACCTTGCCCCAGGGGGAGCTCTCTAAATCATTAGCCAACAGACAATCCACAGGCATGGCTACCCTCACAGCAACTTGGAGAGTACCTGAGACACCCCCCACTCAAAGGGAACTTGAGCCACCTCACACTGGCTCTGCGAGTTGTACGTGGCAACTACAGGGAAGAACGCATGAGGGATAACGTGCTCCTTGGGCACCAACCGGCAATTGACAGCTGTCACACTAGCCCCGGTGTCCCTCAGAGCCTCCACCCTATGGACATTGATAGTCACCACTGCCTGTATTTCTTAGTGTTATCAGGCACCTGTGTCTTCGGGACCATCTCAAAGTCTCCTAAAGAGAGACATTTCTGCCGGACCCCACCCACCTTGGGCACACATCTCCTCCCCTTCCAGGGCTACACTCGCCATCTGACGGGGTGGTGCACGTGATGGTGCTTTGGAATCCTTCAAGGGACACTGTGCATCATACCAACGGTGGCCCACTTGACCACACTTAAAGCACTTGTAGGGGCCCCTCTGAACAGGTTTACCTGCCGGGCCTCTTGCTGCTTCTTCTCAGGGGGAGGCTGGGAACCCTTCCCCTTGGATCCCCTGGGAATCACTTTGGGGTCCTTTCTGGAACTCCCTCGGTTCACCCGTGTTTCTCCCCCCCCCCCGCCCCCTCTAATGCAGGGGACCCTGCCCACCTTTGACGGAGTCTCCCACATGACCCTTGTGGACCCTGGTACTGACCCTGCGGTCTGCCTCTTCAACAAGCTTCCTAGGGATAGTTAACTTGCTATCAATAAGGTGCTAGCGCAGCTCTGGAAATCAATTAGCAGACAAGTGCTCCCATGCAAACAAGTCATAGAGCGCTTCAAAAGTATCCACTTTGCTACCCTTCACCCAACCATCCATAGCTCTGCAAAAGTAAGCTACATATTCTACCCAAGTGGTAGGCTCCAGCTTCTTAAAATTCCTGAACCTCTGTCTATACAGTTCTGGAGTCAAACCATACCTTGTCTTCAGGACTTCCTTCATGTGGGCGTAAGACATCCTATGCTCAC
Organism: Triturus cristatus; assembly: GCF_964204655.1. Classification (NCBI taxonomy): domain Eukaryota; kingdom Metazoa; phylum Chordata; class Amphibia; order Caudata; family Salamandridae; genus Triturus; species Triturus cristatus. Next base: position 80,760,581 of record NC_140581.1, read on the forward strand.
TGGGTAGGTCTAACAAGGTATCCTTCCCTTCACTCACAAAGCAGCCCCACAACCCTGCTCCCCAATTCTTCTCAGAGACCCGGTGGGCCAACATTGCTATCTCATAGGCTGCAAATCACTGCCAAATATCTTCATGCTTATGGAAATCTTTGATGATATCCTTGAGGATATATACCCTGCCTTCTGAAGGCACAGACGGTGGGCTGCCACCAGAGGAATTGATCTCCAAGCCCTTTGCCTTGATCTCTAGATCCCTCAACATCTTCTCATGCTCCATTCTCATTCTCTCTCTCTCCAAGGACAACCTGTTATTCTCCATTTCCCTCTGACCCTCCAGCTTAAGCTTAGTCATCTCCAGCTTGTGCACCCTATTTCTCTCCCTGTCTTCCAGCTCTCTGGGGGACAGGTCCTTGGAAGAGACACTACTGCCAGGCGGGCACGGTACCCCTTCCCTAGCTGGAAACACTGGCCTATCCAGCTGCCCATCTGCATCCCCAGCTGGCTCCACCACCAGCTCAGGGGCATTTCTTGCTTCTACCCAGGCTCTCAGCGCCTTTTGGTAATCATCCTTTTTGGAAATGCCTGGGGTAGCAACTTTAAATTTTCTGCAGAGAAGCTTGAGCTGTTTAAACCTCTCTTCTTCAAAATCTAGATCCATAGATGCAACAGATGCAGGTCTGCTCATGGTAATAAGAATTGGCAGTTCTAAGGAAAAATAACAGTCCAAGGAAAAAATAATTATCTCAAAAAGTATGTGGTCGCGTTTGGTCTGCACTCTCTAGTAGTGTACACCAATTACTGTATATGAGTCACAAATGCAAGTCCAAATCCTCACTGCTGACCACCAGTGTTAGAACAGAGGGTCCCTATTTGGTCAAAGGTACTTACCTCTGCCAACTAGAGACCCCCAGTTCTAACACCCGGGAAGAGGAAGGTCAGGCTGGTACAGGCAGAGAGGGGGGGTCAGGCGGGTACAGGCAGAGGGGGGGGGGGGGGGTCAGGCTGGTATAGGCAGAGGGGGGGGTCAGGCTGGTAGAGGCAGGGGGGGTCAGGCTGGTAGAGGCAGAGGGGGGTCAGGCTGGTAGAGGCAGAGGGGGGTCAGGCTGGTAGAGGCAGAAGGGGGGGTCAGGCTGGTAGAGGCAGAAGGGGGGGGGAGGGTCAGGCTGGTAGAGGCAGGGGGGTCAGGCTGGTACAAGCAGGGGGGTCAGGCTGGTACAAGCAGGGGGGTCAGGCTGGTACAAGCAGAGAGGGGCCATGAGACCGTGGGAGCTGCTTGCATCCGGTGGACACTTAAGAAGCTTGAGAACAGGCTCTGTAGGAGCCTGGACTGGGAGAGAATGTGCGGAACATGGGGGGGCAGGAACAGAGTGGGAGGCACAGCTCGGGCGAGCATGGGTGGAGTGTAGCGCTCCATGCGCTAGGAGAGGGTGCGAGGCGCTGCAGGGCACACACATCCTATTGTGACTGAGGTGCGTACATGGAGACAAACTACCAACAGCCAGTAGGATCACATCTAGAGAAAAGACTACACAGGCATTAAAAAGATGTAGCTTAAAACAGTGAGCCCCCCAAAGCACAAGAGTACCCCAATGTCAGAGCAGGGACGGTTGTATTCTGTTGTGGCAGGCACGTGCTAATAAGGGGTTCATTTAGAGATTTCTTCCATGCTGCACTTTGCTGGGGTCACCGAAGCAAGTGCTCAGAGAAATCATCGGAGGGTATTTTAAAGAAACGGCGCAATATGAGCTCATAAGAATCGCCAAGTAAGAGATTACAGAAAATAAACAGTCATAGAAGGAGGGCACAGTGAACAATAAGATAATGATTCAGTGAAGCCATCAAATAAGGACTCAGAAAAATGATCTATTAAGGGCTCAGAGAAACCATCTCAAACACTGAGAGAAAGCAATCATGGAAGTCAGAGAAGTCATCAAGGGTGGGGGCTCAAAAAGCCACTATAGGAACACCTCATAAAAACCAACAAAGACTACCTCAGAGAATCCATGGAGGTAGAGCTTAGTGAAACCATGATGGAAGGGCTCAGAGTGGCCAGAAAATCACCCAAGAAGAGCTAAACCATTAAGGAAGGGATCAGAGAAACCATCATGGAATTGCTCAGGGACACCATCATGAAATGCCTCACAGACCATAATGAGGAAGAATTCAAAGCAATTATGGATGAAAAGCTCATGCAAATGAGCTCTGAAGGTCTCAAACAAAGTTAGAGAAAGCGTCAAAGAAACCAATGAGAAAGGCTCAGAAAAACAATGAGAGAAGTGCTCAGGAAACAAAGAAGGTCTGAGAGGGATCTATTAGAGAAAGGTGCAGAGTAACTATTATAAAAGGGTTCAGGTAAAAAGGATAGCAGAAAGGATCATAAAATCTGTTTGGGAAGGGTTCAGAAAAAAAGTTTGAGAAGGGTTCTGTACACCTGACGTGGAAGGCTCAGATTCACCACTCTCAAAGTGCTTGGAGACTACACTGGAGAAACGCACACAGAAGATCTCAGTGAAACCACTGAAGGTCTCGGAAGACCCATGAAGGGGGGTCCTCTGATAGCTTTCTGCAGACAACTTGGTTGGATTTTAAATTACCACCGGAGTAGTGTGATGTTAGGGTTAATTACCTTCATAATGACTGCTTAGAAGAAAAGCCCCAGAAGGATTACAGAACTATTGATGAGGCCAACAAGGAGGTGCTCCTGAAGACCATCCGGACAATCACTGAAGTGGATTAAACGCACAGTCTATTGATTACAGCACGCAGGGTCCATGATACCTCATTAATTATTTCACTATACTAATTTGCCACTAATCATTTATGGGTTCCGGAGTAGCCTGCTACTTGCCGAAAAAGTGGATCAACACCCCATCAGGGGTGGCAAGCGCTTTATAAATGCAAACTTTTTTCCCTCTTCTATCCCTCCACTATCCTTCTCAATCCAAATAACTGAATAACCTATCCACTGCTCAAATCACTATACTAATTCACCACTAATCCTTTATGGGTTGCGGAGTAGCGTGCCACAGGCGAAAAAGCGCTTAGACGCCTAATCATGAGTAGTAAGCTCTATATAAATGCAATTACAATACAAGTGTGACAATTTAGACTATTCCAGGCCTCCGAAGTTATAAAAACGCCTTGGGTGGCAAGTAATACTTGTTTTAATGTATATTGAACTGAATTAATAAACATTGCTGTTCTGCTAATCTCTAAATTATACAAACAGCGCCACCATGTGGCAGACTGTCATAAGTGCCGGTGCTAACAATTAAGTGCCTTTGCCAAGCACCGGTAACCACTGGCTCAAATTAAGCACTGAAGGAGTGGCCTGGGTGCAGCTTTATTTATTTAGATTCTGAGCTACTTGCTGCTGCACGCTGAGATATACAAACCAGGATTGGTGTCGCCGCCGGGATTAAAGTGTGTGAGTGAGTGATTTGCTTCAGTTTTGAGACGGTGGGGAGGGGTGGAGCAGGTAAGACTTCAGGGCGGTCTGTTCAGAGGGAATGTCCTCTTCATGTAGGACTGAATGGCGGGCTGGGCTGTGGACCAAAAGTAGTGGCCTCACCCTGCCTCACACAGGAAGTAGCTGCCATTGCTCCAGCATAGAACACTACTCCATGCATCTATACAGAAACCGTGCGGTGCGGCCCATCGCTCCTACATACAGAACACTACTCACCATTTCACAGGAAGTACCATCGCCAATGTTTCACCAAAGACACTGCTGGTAACGTCCTTACACAATCATGTACATTGTTCTTGAGCATAGGGCGCTCTGCTCAACTCTCAATAGAGTCTCCCCGTTCCCCTCCTGGAAGACCCTATTCCCGCCGAGAAATTTGAAAATTGATTGTACATAATTGTGTTACACCTGTGCCACCAATTGAACTGTTTGTTAAATCGCTATGTAATCAGTACACGAAAATTGTGATTGTATCTGCCTTGCTGTCTTTAATAAAAAGATTCACACAAAAAAACTCTCCATAGAGTCCATGACTTATGTACAAGTGCAATACTGCCAACCGCTGCAGAACACTGCCCACTGGTTCATTCCTTAATACTGCCCACCACAGCTCCAGCATAGAACACTGCCTACTGGTTAATTACTCAATACTACCCATCACTGCTCCAGGACAATGCCACTGGCTCATTCCCCAATACTGCCCATCACTGCTCCAGCACAGAACAATGTCCACTGGCTCATTCCTCAGTACTGACCATCACTGCTCCAGCACAGGACAATGCCCACTAGTTCATTCTTTAATACTGCCCAAATAATGCCCAGTGGTTCATTACTTACCACTGCCCACTGTGCCACACACAGATCTGCCCATCGCACTGACAGACCGGCCCACTGTTTGCCTCCATACAGGCTACATGCACAACGCTCCTTGGCACAGCTAATCTTATATTTTCTATGTATCGGTGTCTAGCCTGTTGCTCATCTAAGAGCTGGGAAGGCTGAAGTACACAAGCATCCTCTATAATCTGATAACAAGCTGTCTCCACGCCAGTCCTAAATAAAGATAAACCACAACCACCTTCTCTGGAATATTGGAACTAAAAATTAGACATGGCCAGAGACTTCACTGCCAGGTGGGAACAAATCAAATGTTCACAACCTCACTGAAGCCAAGGATCTAAGCGCACACTTAAAAAGCAGCCACACTCGAGTCAGGATTAGTGCATATTTCAGGAATACCAGGAGCAATTGCTCTGTCTGGAGCGGAGTGAGTGGCTGATCAAGAGGTGGCTTACCCTACGGGCCTGGATAGCTCTCCACATAGCTGCTCGTCGGAACCCACATACGGATACTGCAATGCTGCACATACAGCCACACGGATACTGCAATGCCTCACATACAGCCACACGGATACTGCAATGCCGCACGTACAGCCACACGGATACTGCAATGCCTCACATACAGCCACACGGATACTGCAATGCTGCCCATACAGCCACACGGATACTGCAATGCCTCTCGTACAGCTGCACGGATACTGCAATGCCGCACGTACAGCCACACGGATACTGCAATGCCGCACGTACAGCCATACGGATACTGCAATGCCTCACGTACAGCCACATGGATACTGCAAACCCTCAAGCAGAGCCACACAAATACTGCAATGCCTCACATACAGCCACACGGATAATGCAATGCCTCACGTACAGCCACACGGATACTGCAATGCCTCACGTACAGCCACACGGATACTGCAAACCCTCAAGCAGAGCCACACGGATACTGCAATGCCTCACGTACAGCCACACAGATACTGCAATGCCTCACGTACAGCCACACGGATACTGCAAACCTTCAAGCAGAGCCACACATACTGCAATGCCTCCCGTAGAGCCACACAGATACTGCAATGTCTCACATACAGCCACAAGGATACTGCAATGTTTCACGTACAGCCGCACAGATACTGCAATGCCTCACATACAGCCACACGGATAATGCAATGCCTCACATACAGCCACATGGATAATGCAATGCCTCCTGTAGAGCCACACAGATACTGCAATGTCTCACGTTCAGCCACACAGATACTGCAATGGCTCACGTTCAGCCACACGGATTCTACAATGCCTCACGTACAGCCACATGGATACTGCAATGCCTCACATACAGCCACATTGATAATGCAACGCCTGAAGCACAGCCACACAGATACTGAAATATCTCACACACAGCCACACGGATAATGCAATGCCTCACGTACAGCCACACGGATACTGCAATGCCTCGTGTACAGCCACATGGATACTGCGATGCCTTACTTACAGCCAGACGGATACTGCAATGCCTCACATATAGCCACATGGATAATGCAATGCCTCACGTACAGCCACACGGATACTGCAATGCCTCGTGTACAGCCACACGGATACTGCAATGCCTCGTGTACAGCCACACGGATACTGCGATGCCTCACTTACAGCCACACGGATACTGCAATGCCTCACATACAGCCACACAGAACCCGCAATGCCTCACATACGGCCACACAGATCCCACAATGCCTCACGTACAGCAACACAGATACCGCAATGCCTCACATACAGCCACACAGATACCGCAATGCCTCACATACAGCCACACAGATACCGCAATGCCTCACATACAGCCACACAGATACCGCAATGCCTCACGTACAGCCACATAGCTACTGCAATGCCTCACGTACAGCCACGTAGATACTGCAATGCCTCACATACAGCCACACAGATACCGCAATGCCTCACGTACAGCCACACAGATACTGCAGTGCCTCACGGAAAGCTTCTATGATATTTTAATGTCTCCTGTAGGGCCTCACGGATACTGAAATGCCGAGCATGCAGCCACATCGATACAGCAATGCCTCACGCAAAGACACTCCGATATTGTAATGCCTCACATGCAGCTAGACTAATATTGCAATGTCTTACCTAAACGAACACCAATATTGCAATGCCTCGCATACAGAGTGATATTTCAATGCCTTACATACAGCCAACATCGATACTACACTGTCTTCCATACAGCTACACACGTATTGCAATGCCTCCCGAAAAACCACGCCGATATTGTAACGCCTTTATTTACAGCTATACATGCATTGCAATGCCTCATGTAAAGCCGCGTCGATGTTGCAACGCCTCAGATTGTAGCTACACATGTATTGCGATACCTCGCAAGGACAGCAATGTTGCAATGCCTCATGGTTAGACAAAGTCCTTCACATATAGCCACACTGATATCGCAATGACTAGTGTACAGACACAGCAAAAGTGCCTCAAATCCAATATTTCATTGCCTCAGGTACAGCCACATCAGTATTGCAATACCTCACATACAGCCACAGAGATACTGCAATGACTCGCGTGCAGCTATAACAAAACTGCAGCACTACAAACGCAGTCACACATATAAAACACATTATATTGGACATCCACAAAAAAAAATCACTAAAGGGGAGTCACATATATTTAGAAGGGCCGCGAGAAAGACAGACATCCCCAATAGAGTCTCCTAGAGATCTAAGCCTTTTCAAGGAGCAATCACTAACAAGGCTTCTTGGGCAGTCACAAGCACACCAAACCATATATAATATAAACAACCAGTCCCGAATAATTGATGACGAGGCAGATCTAACCGTGGATAAAGTGAAAGTCACATATATTTAGTGAAGTCTCATTGGCACTCAGACCGCTCTAACCATGCGCAAAGGGGGAAGTCTCATATATGTAAAGGGACTGTTGGCAGATAGATCTGCAAATTAATAAATTAAACGTTTTATGCGTTTAACAAGGTCTCTCGGGCAATCAGACAGACATTACTAATGAAGCGGAGATGCATATATTTGATAGGGTATCTTTGGTAATTAGAAACATTTAATCGTGCTTAATGAGGCAATCACAGCCATTAATCAAGGTGTCTCAGAAACCGCTCCAACTATATCTAAAGAGTAGTTGTGTTTATAAGAACATAGTGTGTATATATATATATATATATATATAGAGAGAGAGATAGAGAGATAGAGAGATAGAGAGATGGAGAGAGATAGAGAGATAGAGAGATAGAGAGAGAGCGCGCGAGAGAGCGCGCGAGAGAGAGCGAGCGCGAGAGAGAGAGAGCGCGAGCGAGAGAGAGCGCGAGCGAGAGAGAATGAGAGAGAGAGACCGTTTCACACATGTAACGCTGTCTTTTAGGCAGTGAGACAGTTCTAACCTTATATTCACTGAAAAAACCATAGGTTTCAGACATGTTATAGTTAGCGGAAATTTTACTGATAAAAAACCAATGAAATTCCCCCGTTATAGTTAGTGCAGGCAACTATAACTCACGCGACCGCAATCCTCTGCTGATGCTAATACTGTATTTAGACACTTATTTGCCCATGTCTTCTTCCATACATTTTTAGCTATACATATATTACAAATATTTTTTTTTCATAAAGACACATATGTCATCAGCAGAAGATTGCGGTCGCGTGAGTTATAGTTGCCTGCACTAACTATAACGGGGGAATTTCATTGGTTTTTTATCAGTAAAATTTCCGCTAACTAGAACATGTGTGAAACCTATGGTTTTTTCAGTGAATTTACAAGGTTTTTTAAATGCTAATTCCTAACTATAACGTGTGTGAAACCTATGGTTGTTTCAGTGAATTTGTACGTTTTTTTAAATGCTAAGTTACTTTACGCCATTCGTGGCGTGCACGCCCACTTAACGCAGTTCGTTCCGTGCGCGCACGGTGCGCTTCGCGCACCGTGCGCGCACAGTAAGCACGCGGTGCGCTTCGCGCACCGCGCGCCCACTTTACGCAGTTAGTGCCGTACACGCACGGTGGGCACGCGGTGCGCTACGCGCACCGCGTGCCCACGTTACGCTAGATGGGCCATGTACGCACGATGCGCTTCGCGCACCGTGCGCACATGGAGGACATATGATGCACTTCGTTTTGAAAGGTAATATTTTAATTTTTCGTAATTTTTTTAAGCCATGCACAAATGTTGCCCTTCAGGCACCATTTGCACACGGGGTGGACAGAGTCTGGATAATTTTTTTTTTTTATTTATTTTTTTTTAAATATTATAGTTTATCTCATTTGTTATAAGCCATGCACAATTGGTGGCATTCGGCCACCAATTGCACACGGGGTGGGGAGAGTGTGGATAATTTTTTTTTTTATATAATTTTTTACCGTACGCGTACGGTAAGCGTAATCGGCGAAATTAGCGAGAAAAAAAAAATTCCGTTTTTGGCCTTGGGGGATCTTTGGGGACTCCCTCAACTTGGCTATGTGTGTGGGAGCTGTCTAAACAGCCCCTTTACATGTTTTTGTGCTTTGTATTTTCATCTAACCTTATATTCACTGAAAAAACCATAGGTTTCAGACATGTTATAGTTAGCGGAAATTTTACTGATAAAAAACCAATGAAATTCCCCCGTTATAGTTAGTGCAGGCAACTATAACTCACGCGACCGCAATCCTCTGCTGATGCTAATACTGTATTTAGACACTTATTTGCCCATGTCTTCTTCCATACATTTTTAGCTATACATATATTACAAATATTTTTTTTTCATAAAGACACATATGTCATCAGCAGAAGATTGCGGTCGCGTGAGTTATAGTTGCCTGCACTAACTATAACGGGGGAATTTCATTGGTTTTTTATCAGTAAAATTTCCGCTAACTATAACATGTGTGAAACCTATGGTTTTTTCAGTGAATTTACAAGGTTTTTTAAATGCTAATTCCTAACTATAACGTGTGTGAAACCTATGGTTGTTTCAGTGAATTTGTACGTTTTTTTAAATGCTAAGTTACTTTACGCCATTCGTGGCGTGCACGCCCACTTAACGCAGTTCGTTCCGTGCGCGCACGGTGCGCTTCGCGCACCGTGCGCGCACAGTAAGCACGCGGTGCGCTTCGCGCACCGCGCGCCCACTTTACGCAGTTAGTGCCGTACACGCACGGTGGGCACGCGGTGCGCTACGCGCACCGCGTGCCCACGTTACGCTAGATGGGCCATGTACGCACGATGCGCTTCGCGCACCGTGCGCACATGGAGGACATATGATGCACTTCGTTTTGAAAGGTAATATTTTAATTTTTCGTAATTTTTTTAAGCCATGCACAAATGTTGCCCTTCAGGCACCATTTGCACACGGGGTGGACAGAGTGTGGATAATTTTTTTTTTTTTATTTATTTTTTTTTAAATATTATAGTTTATCTCATTTGTTATAAGCCATGCACAATTGGTGGCATTCGGCCACCAATTGCACACGGGGTGGGGAGAGTGTGGATAATTTTTTTTTTTATATAATTTTTTACCGTACGCGTACGGTAAGCGTAATCGGCGAAATTAGCGAGAAAAAAAAAATTCCGTTTTTGGCCTTGGGGGATCTTTGGGGACTCCCTCAACTTGCCTATGTGTGTGGGAGCTGTCTAAACAGCCCCTTTACATGTTTTTGTGCTTTGTATTTTCATCATCACTGTCAGTGCGAGAGAGAAAATGGCGGCCGCCGCTTCCTGGTTTCGGCCGATTCGAATGTTTACTAAGATCTAAGAGCCAATCAGAATCGCGCTCGCGCACGCCACCGTACGGTAAGCGTACCGTAAGCGCACCGTAAGCTGGCTCAGATATATATATTGATTTAAAGGCTATTTTCTCAGAATCTACTGAACAGATTTACACCAAACCTACAAAAGGCACTTCCTTGACCTGAGGACTACCTCTCTGCCAAATTTCAAGTAATTCTGTTCAGCCGTTCGGGCTGTAGCCCTGTCTAAAGGTCCTATGGAAAAATGCATGGGAAAAACGTGTTTTGGGACCCCCCTTTTATCTCAGCCCCCGCTTGACGAATCCCCCCGAGACTTTCAGGGTAGGAGCGGAGCGGAGCGCCCCACCTATTTTGAAAAATTCGCGAGGATTCGTCGACCGGCGCCAAAGTTATTCAAAATAGAATGTTGCGGATTTCCTATGGAAACGTGGTCCTAACTATAACTACCTACTGGCGACCGCCAGTAGGTAATATAAAGGGGCAGTAACATACTTCACTAGGCCTCTTGGGTAGCCAGACAGTTCAAATCATATATGGAGGGAGAGCTGAGCTATGGAAGAGGACAATAAAAATATATACAGCAGCAGTCAGATATATGCACCTCTAACAATATATAGAGCTTAAACTGGACCTATTTAATAAGGTTTCTTAGGCACGCAGGCAAATTTATAGATGATCACACGGTGAACCTCATATCAAATACTGAAGGGACATTTATTTTACAGCATTGGTTTCAACAACACATTTTTTGTCTTTTACATAAAATTGCCATTATTGTTATTTTTAAAATACTTTATACCAACAAAAGACATATCATGAAACAATATTAGCTAGTGCATTTCGCTCTCCTTATAGGTTTCCAAATTTCTTACTTAGTAGTAACATTACATCTGGAAAAGTCTTTTCAACTCCGAGTTAAAAATATGACATTATATAGGGAATAACACCCTCAGCACCCACCCAAAACACATTCTACCCTTCACCATCGTTCTCGATCACTCCCCACTCCTGCCATTGCTACCCCCTACCCAACCCCCAATTGATATTACCCACCAATGTCTCCAAATGATTGATTCAGGAAAACAATCAAGTATGCCATACAAGCATCAAAGGGATGTTACTTTTGAGAGGCGAAAGGCATCTGAAAAATGGATGCAAGACAAAAATGGTTTGCCTTATGTTCTGCAGCATCCATTTTTCAGATGCTTTTGTCAGCGTTGACTCCACAGTGCTGCCAGTCTGGTGGGCGAACGATTTAAAACGTTCTGGCCATCTCAGAAGAGTAAAACAATAATTCAGGATGTAGACACACGTTCCACTATGGCTGCCATGTTTAGAATCAGTAGGTAAAACAGTCTTTCAACCAATCAAATGAAGGCGGAAAAACGTATTGACATAGCCTACAGATAAATGTTGAGACTAAAATACTCTTGTGGGCTGATCCAAGATGTGATCAACAAAGTCTAAACCTATATTCGAAGCTTTTGAGCCAAAAAAAATGCAGCGAGGGAAGGAGGTTGAAGAGCGGCTCTTCAATTTAAGTAATGCATCTATAGTACGTGCGACATGAACGGCAGAAGCGCTGTACATGACCACCCCAAAAAAGCGTGAGAGACTGGAGCTAAATGCTCTAGACAGGGACTGAAATACCACTGTACACTCAATGATGAGTAAGTAACAAGTTAAGCGAAATTTGTCGTCTGCTTAAAATAACAGGAAATTGTAATCATCATCAAAACCAATGTTTATAGCTGAACCATCATAAGACATTCACGAATATGAAAAACGAATCAAAACTTCTTATTGTTGAAGTGTTGTTTAATCACACTCCTTTCGTGATGAAAAAATTCATGATACGAAATTCCATAACAAATGAAGCATAGCTTGATTTTCCCAATGCATTTCGGGCGTAATGTTCGCCCTTCTTCAGGGGGTATCTATAAGTGAAACATCAAACAATTACATTCACTGGTCTAAATTGAGCTGATAACAAAGTAAAAGATAGGAAGGCTTTACGGCGTCACACAGTATTATAGGCAAGATCAGAGATTTTAAAAAAAAACTGAAAATGAACAATTGAATTGAAACGTAAAGGCACGTCACCAAAGAGTCTGGGAGAAAACTGTTACGCGTCTGGGGAGGCAGAAGGGTGGTCCGGTGCATGAGAGCGAGAAAAGAGAGATCACCGTGTGCAGAAGATCAAAGATCACCGTGTGTAATAGGTTGGGCCCAGGACATGTCCGGGTGGTTGAGAAAATAATACCTGAAAAGCTAGCGAGGCTAGTATCTGCTTAAGGATAAAAACGATGGAATGGGGTTACCTACAGAAATACAAAGAAAGATACGTGTTGAAAAAAAGGTTACGGAGCAGTATAGGTGCTCCGACAATAATCGGGAGTGCAAGAAGAAACATGCTAAAAAAACTCACCGAGCGTTCACAGAACGCTAAGGATCACTTTACTGGAGAACGACAGTTAAATGTGTGGTACACAAGCGGGAGGACGAGGCGGTATGGTGAGGAGGTTAAAAACCTGCAGGAAATATGTGAATGCAAAAAGTTAGAGGATGTGTGGTGCGTGTGGATAGACCTGTCGATTAAAACATGTAAAGCAGGGTACCTGAGAAAAATACTCTCTATCTCCGCGCTCTGCATCCGAAAGTTGTGTGAGGTGCTGAATCGAACTTCCGCCCATAAATATCGGCGGTGTTCGGCTCGCGTTGACGTGGGGAGGTCTCAGTGTTGAAAAATAAAAGAAGGACTCACAAAATTGTTAGGTGTAATCGGGCGTGGCCATCTTGTGTTGGGAAATAAGCTCTGTGAAACAGAATGAAATAATGAGCAAATCAAAGAGTGCACGAAAGAAATCGTGAATAAGTGACAGAGTGAAAGGACAAGCTTATACAGTCTGAACACCGGAAGTGCTCCAAAAGTGAATCACACCTGTATTGCGAAATAACAGAATACAAAAAACTTTATGTCGTCCATGTCATGAATGTGAACAGATGAACAGTATTCTGCCTATTTACATTCTAATGAGTGGTGATAGCCACCAAATAATGTCCTGTCTATTTACAATCTTTGTTGAATTAACGTTCAGACTTCGTGTCTTTAACAATACTGTGAGAGCGTCAAACAAATAAAACACGCTGCTGGTATAAGTACATTAAAGAAAGAAGCAAAACATAACTTTAGAAATTCACAAATATAATGTGTATGTAACTGCTATAGAGACTACTTTTCTTACGGCTCACTGAAAAAGAGTTGACCCGTTAATTACCACCATGTGAGTGTGAATACTGGTAAATTCAATTCAAGATGATACATGATGAGACCAATCTGTCTTGTGGTATGGTGGGAATGACATGAAACACTAGACTGTTGACAAGAATTGTATTTACAAATTAAGTGATGAAATAAACTAAAAACAGGCATAAAACAGGATTAAAGCTCTGGTGCACTGTAGGACGACCCTGACCCCCTTCTATTCTATGTTGAGAAGGAGAGTGGGAGTTAAAGAAACATGCAAACTCAATTTTGTCATTAAGGCCCTTGGGACTTAAGGTATTGAGATGCCGAATCCAAAAGGATTCCCTTTGAACAATGAATTTGCTCATGTCACGGTCATTATGGGATTTGATGACTTCAATCACACTAAATTTAAGTTGAGCAATCGTGTGGTGTGCATCACACCAATGACTGGCAAGTGGTGAAGATGTAGATCTAGTGCGAATGAGACTTTTATGTTCCGTGATACGGGTACGTAAAGATCTTTCAGTTTTGCCTACATAATATAGGCCACAAGGACATCGGATGATGTATATGACATTTGAGGTGTTACAGTTGGCAGTGAAATGGAATTTGACCGGCTTACCCGACCAGGGGTGAGCCATAGACACGCCTGTAATAACATTGTTGCAATGGGAACAGTTATAACATTTAGTCATACCCTTGGGTGCCAGATCGGTGGTGGGTTCTCGTTTCTTGAGGAGTTCCTTCAAGTTATTGGAGCGTTTGTACGCAAAGATTGGTGGGTTTTTAAACAGATTCCCAAAATCTGGTTCGGTCTGTAGTAGATCCCATCTATTGAGGATGGTTTTTTTAATGGCAGGAGAGAGGGTAGAGAACTTAGATACATAAACTTCCCTTGTTTGAGCTGGTTTTGTATGTTTATCAAGTAGTGTTGACCTAGATACCCGATTGAGACGTTCAACCGAAGATTCAATGAGTTTCTTGGGGTAGCCACGTGCCAAGAACTGAGCCTTGGTGTCTTCAAGAGTGGTGTGCAGTTGTGAGGTATCAGAAGTGATACGTTTAATTCTCAGGAATTGAGAGTAAAGAAGATGTCTTTTCAGGGATTGTGGGTGGAAGCTGTCATAAAGAAGCATATTGTTACGGTCTGTAGATTTTTTAAACAAAGAAGTGACGATGTTGTTGGACGATAGTTCAATATGTACATCAAGGTACGAGATGGAGTGTTTGTCCAATGTATATGTAAACTGAATTCTAGGATTGAAACCATTGAGCGCTGAAAGTTTCGATTCCAAAATCTGCCTGTTGCCTTGCCACATAATGAAAATATCGTCGATGTATCGACGATATATGATGAGGTTGTCCGTCCATTCCCCGTCATTCAGGATGTTATCCTGTTCGAATTTCATCATATAGATATTTGCGTAGCTGGGAGCTCCCACAAAACCCATAGATGTTCCGTGAGTTTGTGAGAAAAATCTGTTTTTCCATTTGAAGTAACTGTGGAATAAACAAAAATGCAAAATTTCTAAAAGAAAAATTTTGTTAGCTGGGATGGTGTCCATTTGAAGCAATGCCCACTCGATTGCTTCGATACCTTCAGAGTGTGGAATTGAAGTGTATAAGGCAACGACATCTACTGTCAGTAACCATATGTCATCATGACTCTGGAGGCTGAGATTGTTGAGTAGTTTCAAAAAATGTGTGGTGTCTTGCACGTACGTGGACCCTGCCTGAACAAACGGTTGCAGAAAGTAGTCTAAGTATTGACCAAGAGGGTCATGAATGGAGTCACACCCTGATACTATAGGGCGAAATGGTGGATTGAAAAGGCGTTTATGTATCTTGGGCAATGCATAAATGAGTGGTCTGCGTGGATGTTTATTGTACAGGAAGTCGTATGTTTTGGAATTAATCCATTCCATGTCTTTAGCATGCTTAAGGATAGTGGTCAAAGTGTCTTGAAACTCTACTGTTGGGTCCTGTTGCAATGGTACGTAAGTAGACTCATCAGACAACATTTCACTGATTGCAGATTCATAAAAACTCGTATCCATTATGACCAATGCACCACCTTTATCAGCTGGAAGGAATGTGAGGGATGAGTTAGTCCTCAGACTTTTGAGTGCTGTCTTGTCCTTGAGTGACAGATTTTGGTGATTTTTTGATGGTGTGCTGAGATGTAATAGATCGTGTTTCACCAGTGACTCACGAAGTCTGAACGTTAATTCAACAAAGATTGTAAATAGACAGGACATTATTTGGTGGCTATCACCACTCATTAGAATGTAAATAGGCAGAATACTGTTCATCTGTTCACATTCATGACATGGACGACATAAAGTTTTTTGTATTCTGTTATTTCGCAATACAGGTGTGATTCACTTTTGGAGCACTTCCGGTGTTCAGACTGTATAAGCTTGTCCTTTCACTCTGTCACTTATTCACGATTTCTTTCGTGCACTCTTTGATTTGCTCATTATTTCATTCTGTTTCACAGAGCTTATTTCCCAACACAAGATGGCCACCCCCGGTTACACCTAACAATTTTGTGAGTCCTTCTTTTATTTTTCAACACTGAGACCTCCCCACGTCAACGCGAGCCGAACACCGCCGATATTTATGGGCGGAAGTTCGATTCAGCACCTCACACAACTTTCGGATGCAGAGCGCGGAGATAGAGAGTATTTTTCTCAGGTACCCTGCTTTACATGTTTTAATCGACAGGTCTATCCACACGCACCACACATCCTCTAACTTTTTGCATTCACATATTTCCTGCAGGTTTTTAACCTCCTCACCATACCGCCTCGTCCTCCCGCTTGTGTACCACACATTTAACTGTCGTTCTCCAGTAAAGTGATACTTAGCGTTCTGTGAACGCTTGGTGAGTTTTTTTAGCATGTTTCTTCTTGCACTCCCGATTATTGTCGGAGCACCTATACTGCTCCGTAACCTTTTTTTCAACACGTACCTTTCTTTGTATTTCTGTAGGTAACCCCATTCCATCGTTTTTATCCTTAAGCAGATACTAGCCTCGCTAGCTTTTCAGGTATTATTTTCTCAACCACCCGGACATGTCCTGGGCCCAACCTATTACACACGGTGATCTTTGATCTTCTGCACACGGTGATCTCTCTTTTCTCGCTCTCATGCACCGGACCACCCTTCTGCCTCCCCAGACGCGTAACAGTTTTCTCCCAGACTCTTTGGTGACGTGCCTTTACGTTTCAATTCAATTGTTCATTTTCCGTTTTTTTTTTTTTTTTTAAATCTCTGATCTTGCCTATAATACTGTGTGACGCCGTAAAGCCTTCCTATCTTTTACTTTGTTATCAGCTCAATTTAGACCAGTGATTGTAATTGTTTGATGTTTCACTTATAGATATCCCCTGAAGAAGGGCGAACATTACGCCCGAAATGCATTGGGAAAATCAAGGTATGCTTCATTTGTTATAGAATTTCGTATCATGAATGTTTTCATCACGAAAGGAGTGTGATTAAACAACTCTTCAACAAGAAGAAGTTTTGATTCGTTTTTCATATTCGTGAATGTCTTATGATGGTTCAGCTATAAACACTGGTTTTGATGATGATTACAATTTCCTGTTATTTTAAGCAGACGACAAATTTCGCTTAACTTGTTACTTACTCATCATTGAGTGTACAGTGGTATTTCAGTCCCTGTCTAGAGCATTTCGCTCCAGTCTCTCACGCATTTTGAATTAAGGTGGCAGGGTGGAACCACCTCAGAGTCAGCACACCGAGCTTAATACAATTTTGGAATACGTCATTTATTTGATTTCACTGTTTAACTCCGAGTGCACGCCAGCTGTTTTTCTCTCACCCTAAAAAAGCGGCATTAAACTTCTACATGAAGGCTTCAATATAATTTTGTTAGATTATTCTTTTCTCAAATTGAAAATGGACACTGAACTCATTGGGTTTGATTTGGCGTCATCGGTTTCATCAGCTCACTACAGATCTGACAATCACACCGGTGCAGCATCCTGTCGAAAAAGCAGAGGCTCCTCTGAAACGGGTAAACTGGTCCCCATCCTCTGGGACAAGGAAGGCCATCGGTGCCTAGATGTACCAGCTCAAGGTGAAGTGGTCACTCAGGCAATGACTTGATTCTGCCAAGAAAGAGAACGGCAAGAGCGGCTTCGAGGCCACAGCAGCCTTTCCATCTCATTGGCTGAAGCAGTCTCTGCTTGAAGTGGGCGAGAGTACGATGCTTCGGGCGGCAACAGTCTTTCCATCACAGAACTGTAGGTTACATTCTAACATTCAACTGCAGCCCACACATGTAGCTATGGGTTTCAGACCATCAAAAGATGATACGACGTCACCAGCAGCCGCCGAGGAGCACCAGGCTCTTACCAAATTATCACACAAAGCACTAATCGCAACAACTTTTATATTTCCATGTTTGGTGGTATTTGTTGTGATGTGAGTATTGCCAACTCCACATCTGACATCAGCACCCTTCTTGAAACCACTTTAATGCATTACTGGAAAACTATGTAAGCACCAGGGCCACGGTAATTATGTGGCAGGGGAGAGCAAAATTAAGCGGCAGGGTTAGGAAATGATTTGCCTAAAACCCAAATTATGCTGCATAATGTCATATTTTGTGATATTACTTCATTATTTAACAATTTTTACACTTGTTGACACTGTCTGGACATTGGTTGCACCTCATTAGTACCATTTTAGCACCCAAATATATCAATAAGAAACAGAAAGATGAAAATCCCACCTTTGCGCGCCTTCCACAGCATGGCAATATGAGCAGCTGCGTTGTTAGTAACTTTAGAACCATTTGAGCTAGAAACCATTTCTGTTGTTAAAATCTGCAGATTATGCAGCAGATGATTATGTGACAAATTCAGGAAATCTAAAATTATGCGAAAAATGCCGCAGCTGTACAATCACATAAATCCAGTAGCCCTGGTAAACACCCATGAAAAGGGCAAGGTGTAGCTTCCAGCACCCTGGTATTCGAAAGACAAGCAGACAGGACAGTAAATGGAATTATGAAACAAGTCCATATAAATTCACGCAGCTGAAGTCCCGTCATGCAACACAAAGAAAACACACTGCATCAGCCAAAGCCAAACACTAGAACACCATGAAGGAAACTGCCAATGAAAGAGTAACGCGCTTCAAACCCTTCAAGCACTGCTTCAACCCCCTGCATGAACCTCACAGACCAGTGCAATGCCGACAACTACTTCAACGAAACAATACAGAAGTTAAAGAGGGCACTGGCAACAGCAAACCATCTTCTCCTGGCACCCAGAACTCTGCGCAGCATTCCACCACAATCTTCCTCATCCTTGAAGGGCTGCTTCAGCATCCTCAACTCCCACAAGGCCACAGCTCATGAAGATGTCCTCTTAGCCTCCTCCTCCATCAGAGCCCTCACTGGAGAAGTTCTCGCAGCCTTACTCACTACTGTCAACACGGCCTTCACTCAAAGCATCTTCCCTAAAGCTCTCCAGAAAACCCAGATCGTCCCGTTCCTAAAGTAAGTCATACTGCACCCGGACACCCTCGCCAGCCGCCAGCTCATCACTATTCAGTCCTTCATCAGCAGACCTAAGTTTAGAAATCCGACACACACCTTCGCAGGTGCTCCTGTACCACAATAACATTTGATCGAAACGAAGCACTCACTTCAGGCTCATGCTTTCCACTTATGCTTGACTTTATTCTCTAATTCTACCTAAAAAGTACTGTCCCTAGAGCAGAGACCAGGACCAACTCCATCACCTGGTACAAAGAACTGCTAATGAATACTTTGGCAGCCCTCGCCATCAGTTTTCAGGTGTCTGGACATGCAGGAGCTGCAAGCCTCAGCATCATGATCTGGTAACCAGTTGCACAATTTCGCTGATATTTTTCCAAAGACATGAGATGGAAACGCACACATTTCTTATAGTCTTCTGGGTCGGCTACACAAATGAACTCCACCTGGACAGATCCTGGAGTAGTGGCTTGGACCGACTCCCTCCCCTTCTGTGACAGTAAGTGTTGCAAAGACCTTTGCAATGCTCTGACCGAGTTAAAGACGTTGACAGGGAAGAGCTACTGAGCTCAATCATAGTGCCCAAGACCCACATATACTGCACGCTGGTTTCGAGCCAGAGTGTCTGTTGTGTAGGCATATATTCGCTCTCCAAAGTCAAAACAGACATTGGCAAAAGGCTATCGTTGATGTTCAGCCCATCTCGCTCGCTCTCTCCCGGCCTTTTACACTGCAATTTATCTAACCTACTAATTATATTCTCTCCACAACCCTACCTTACTACCAGCGCTCTTAGAACTGAGGGTACCAGGAAACCCACTGTGTTGTTGCCAGCAGGTCACTTTGGATTGATTTGAGATAGCACTTACCCTGGCTGCTTGAAACAAGTGCCTGCCGTAGGCCTCTCCTCAGTTGCTGGAGAGCTCCCTCTTTCACGCCTCTGTCCAGGGCATGCCATGGTCATTCCTTGCCCACGTCTGCATTCAGTGCATGCCATGCTTTGCTCTTTTTTAGGTCGAGCCTGGGCACTGCATGCGCTGCTCTGCGAGTCATGCTGTATTGGAGTATGGGATAAAAGCCATGCCCACTCTCCGCCCATATTTGTCATTGGCTTGTGTCATTGTCTTTCGTAAATGCTGGCTTCTGATTAATTAAAAGGCTTGTTAGTCCCTCCTCAGTACCGCCTTGTCTTCATTCTTAACCTCTCATGAGGACTGGCCCTATCACTTCGGTTGTTACACAGTGAGTCTCTTAGTCTGTAAGCACTATTTTCTTTAAATAGGTTTTTCCTACTGCAGGCACTACATGCTTTCCTGCAACATTCAACGCGCCAGGCACCCTTTCACTTCCTAAGCAACTCAAGACAATGACGGCCGCTTCTTTGAAATGGAATAGGTCTCGCATTTCCAAGAGTTTGAGCTATGGGCATTGTACATGATAAAGTCTTATTAATGCGTTAATTATAAAAACATATAAATAAAAGGCATTGTCATTTACAATGCCAATAGCTTAAATTCTCGCAAATGCAAGACCTCTTGCATTGCAAATGCTGGTTTACTCCTGCAACCAGTGCATGCTATAGGCGGTTTCTCTGCACTCCTGTAACCCATGTATGTCACAGGCGGCTTCTATAGCCCGTGCATGCCACACGTGGCTTACCCGTCACTCCTATGATCCATGCATGCCATGGGTGGCATCTCTCCACTCCTATAACCCATGCATGCCATAGGCAGCTTCTCTGCAATCCCATAAGCCGTGCATGCCATAGGCGGAATATCTGTCACTCCTATAGCCTGTGCATGCCATAGGCAGCTTCTCAGCACTCCCATAACCCATGCATGCCAAAGGCGGCTTCTCTGCACTCCCATAACCTGTGCATGCTATAGACGGCTTCTCTGCACTCCTATAACCCGTGCATTGCATAGGGAGCTTTTCTGCACTCCCATAACCTGTGCATGAGATAGGAAACTTCTCTGCACTCCTGTAAGCCATGCATGCCATAGGCAGCTTCTCTCTTTCCTATAACCCGTGCATGCCATAGGCAGCTTCTCTGCACTCCTATAATCCATGCATGCCATGGGCGGCATCTCTCCACTCCTATAACCCGTGCATGTCATAGGCGGCTTCTCTGCACTCCTATAACCCGTGCAATATATAGACTGCTTCTCTGCACTTCTGTAACCCGTGCATGCCATAGGCGGCTTCTCTGCACTTCTGTAACCTGCGCATGCCATAGGCGGCTTCTCTGCTCTCCCATAACCCGTGCATGTCATGGGCGGCTTCTCTGCACTCCTATTTATAAAATCTGTTTATTGGCATCTCTTTTAACAAGATTCACAGTACACTTTGAGACCAGAGTGACTTACATAAGTAATAGAATCATTGGTATGCATCTAGTCAGGTGTATATTAGTTAATAGGAGCGGGTACATCACCTTATCTCTTATCAGCATTGAGGGCCTCTCAAATGAAACTGTGACCACAAAGTCCCCTTTGTTATCCTGTCACTGAGAGGCCTCCCCAAGGAAAGGCGCTAGTATTCCACCCACTCACCCCAAGTGTGTTTCCATAAACAGTTAGCAAACCATGGAATAATTGGGCAGAACATCAAATGCCCAGGTAAAACAACAACAGCAAAGTCCGGCTTATGATCTAGCAACCCCTTATTCTGTCCCCTGTTCCGACCCCCCCCATCCCGGTGTCCCTTGTACAGACTGTTTGATCATCATTGTCACCTTTACTATGCGCCCCACCTGAACAGCCAGGCCCTCAGTACAATACTTCATGCCTCACCCCTAGGCTGGCTGGTGCCTGGCCCCTCTCGGGGGCGTCCCCATCGCGCTCCCGACAGGTCACTGCGGTATCCCCCGTCGAGTCGCACCATGGCCTGTCCGCTTCCCACTTACGACGCAGCGGGGCCAAACTAATCGCTGCATGTGTACGCAGGGAGGCTGCGAACCACCGAATCATGTGTCTCTCACGTCCCATGACATGGAGGTATTGCATCGTGAGATGTTGTTCCGGTTCCTCTCTGAGATCACCCCATCGACTCGTCAGCATCGTTATCAGTGACCGGTGACGAAGAAAGTGGCCGGGCGGTAACCCCGTCTCCTCCGCCAAGGAGGCGAACGGGAGGAGGACACCGTCCCGGTAAAGATCCCCCAGTGTGTGGATATCTGCCGTACGCCAGTCTGCGAGTTCAGCAGAACACAGCACCCTCCACCCACTAGGAGAACCCTCTATCGGTATAGCCGGAGCATAAGGGGTTTGGGCCCAAGTGAGATAGAGAGAACGGCGATAGCATTTGTAGGCCACCATCACGAGGAGGGGTACCGGCTTCGACACCTTCGCGGCCGGGTGGAACAGTTTGATGATGTCAGCCAAGGGGGAGGGGGGCGCTGTAGTCGCCGTGTCATCTCGCCCTCTGTCCGCCAACCACTGGGCTACCCACTGCAACTGCACCGCTAGGTAATAATGTGCAAAGCACGGCATCGCAAGTCCCCCCTGGTCAGTAGGGAGGTATAGCTTGGGTAGCGCAACTCTGTGGCGTGCATTACCCCATATAAAGTCCCGAAGTGATCGCTCAAGGGCGGCAAAAAAGGATGCCGGTATATAAATGGGCAAATTAGCGAAATAGTACAAAAGCCGGGGTAGAATCACCATTTTGATTAAGGCGATTCGCCCCGTGACCGTGAGGGTGCTCCAAAACCGCATCGGAGTCCTGACCGCTGTCACCGCTTTGCCCAGATTGCCGTCCACGAGATCCGCCGGTTGCCGATATATCTGGATACCCAGATAACGGAAGGTATCTGGCTGCCATTTGACCGGCACGCCCCCAAGATGGTAGTGCGGGTCCCGGGTTTCGGCCCAGAACGCATACAGGCAAGACTTAGCAGCATTCACACGGAGACCTGAAAGAGCGGCAAAGTCGGACAAGGTGCGCTCCAATTCTATTACTCTGCCGGCAGTCCGTCCGGTCCCGGCGCCTTTCCATAAGCCAAAGAGGCCACCGCGTCAACTATCTCCTCCACTGTGAGGGGGCATTCGAGTGACTCCTGGCGCTCATCTGGGACTGTGGGTAGAAGGGCAGCCTCCAGAAACCGATCCAGATCCTGCGCCTGCCGGCGCCCCGCTGAACGGTACAGGGCCGCATAGTGTGCCGTCAGTACCTGATGGATCTCCCACTGCGTGTATACTAGCACCCCGTTGGGCCCACGAATAGAGTGTATCGGGGCATGCGTCGTCTCCTGCCTAAGCAACCAGGCCAGTAACCGCCCTGCCAGACGTGGCATGAACCCGGGCCGAATGAGCCGCATAGTTGTGACATTGCAATCGCTCAAGTAGCTCAGCATGGCGTGCCCGGAGCCGCACCAGCCGGACCGAGTCCCGGCCCCCACCCTCGCCATGGTGTTCGCATGAGAGAAGGCGAGACTCCAGGCCAGCGAGCGACAGTGCAAGCCGCCTACGGATATTCCACGACACGCCCAAACAATGTACCCTAATGGTGGATTTATGCGCTTCCAACTCCGTCAGCTCGCTACCCGCCGTCCCCTTGTTCAGTTCAAAGAACTGCTCAATCGCCGTGCCTCGGAAGGCACGAAATTCAGCATCCTCCAGGGCTGTCGACTGAAGTCGCCACGTAGGGACGGGGGGCCGACCGGGGTCCCATCGAAGACGCAATCTAAGAGGGTTATGATCCGAGTGGGTCCGGCCCAAATGTTCTGCCTGGTCTATAAGGGAAGTCAGAGAGTGAGAGCCCACCACCCTGTCAAGTCGGACGTGAAGGTCATGCACCACCGAATAGTACAAATAGATGCGGTCACCGGGATGCAGGCTGCGCCACATATCAAATAATGCCCAGCGCGACAGCCAGTCGGTAAGGCTCCTCGCATTCGAAACCACCTGCGTGTTTCGGAGGGGCGGGTAGGACCTATCTAGGTGTGTATCAAAGACTGAGTTAAAAGTCCCCACCCAGTAGCCAGGGAAGGCCCGCATATGGTGCCAGTACCGTGGATAGAAGATCCAAGAACGACGGCTGCTCAACGTTTGGGGCATACAGAGAGCCTAGTAGTATGTGCTGGCCATTAAGCCTCCCACGGACGAAAGTATCGACCCGCGGGGTCAACAACTGTTTCTGTGCATGTAAACGGCGTGCCCGCCCTCACCCAAAGCAGTGTGCCGCGGGCGTGTGCGGAGTATGTGGTCCCAAAGAGCTGGCCCCTCCAACGAGTGCGCAGCCTATCGAGCTCAGGCTGTGTCATATGTGTCTCTTGAAGGAGGGCAATGGCTGCCTTATGCCGCTGCAGATAGGCAAAAACAAAATAACGGCACACTGGCGTGTGCATACCCCGTATGTTCCATGTGATTACGTCGGTATTAGCCATCTAGAGCAAGCAAGGACTGTATGGGCCTTGGGGCCAGGGTCGGGTAAGGGGGAAGACCCCGGTTTTGAGTGTCATGCCGGTATGTTGCAACGAAAAGTCTAACAAAAGAACTTCGGTGTGCTGCTGGGCGCACCTAATAAAAATCAAGAACTGTGTAACTGTCAGGGCAAACCCCCAAATGGGCATTCGTCCAAACTACAAGCCAAATGCTTATGGAGTAAACTAAGCAAGGTGATGGCTAATGGGTGCGCGGTGCGGCTTTAACTGACGCAAACTACTGTGTCACTGCGTTACCCCTACATTCGCCTTATGTGCCTTCTATGATGCGAATAGTGCTGAGCTTGTGCGAGCGGTCGAACTGTGCCTACCTACACCGCCTGCCGCTGACCTCGCGTAACTTGTGAGGCCCCTCCCCTGAGCTGCGCTGCCCGCCACCCCACCCCACTCACCCGAGGCATTCCAGCTGGCTTGTGTGTGCCGACACGTGGCTCTACACCACGTCAAACAGAGGAATAAGAGGACCAACAGACACCGCGGCACACAGTCCCACTCATGTCACCCCACGCGCCAGCACACGTCGCCACCCCAACGCACTAAGCTCACACAATGTGATCAGCAGTTTGGAGTGTCACCACTGGCAGTATTTGATCGTCCGAGAGCATGGTAGACGGGGAAGACGATCTACTAGTCTCAGGTTCGCTATACTCGCGAACTGCCACGTCCCCTTGGCTGCTCACAGACCCCAAGGTTGCCACCGCCTCCAGGGCTTCCTGACGCTCCAGGCGCATCTTCTCCGGACTGGGTGCCACAGCAGGGCCCAACCCCACATCCCTGCGGATCTCCTTCCGCCGCCGCGATCTTCTCTCCTGCTGTCCGCCAGCTCCCGGGTCCGGGGGCCTCTGGCCTCTGTGCAGCCCAGTTTCCTCCAGCCAGTCCCAAACGTCTGACGGGGCATCGAAGAATCGGGTCCCCTCCTTCGCGACCACCCTGAGGCGCGACGGGAACAGCAGTGAATATGGAATCTTCAGTTCGCGCAGCTGGCGCTTCACTGCCACATAGTTGCTCCTCCGCTTCTGGACCGTCGCCGTGTAGTCCGGGAAAAACATCACTTGACCACCGCCCACCGCGATGGCGTCCAGCTTCCTGGCCTCACGGAGCACCACGTCCCTGTCTCGATAATTGAGAAGTCTGAAAAGGAAAGGACGCAGTCGAGCCCCGGAGATAGGACTCCGCGCCGGGACCCTGTGCGCCCTCTCCACTACAAACTGTGGGGAGAGCACCCCCGGAGGAAGAATGTCCCGCAGCCATCCCTCGACAAACTGTCCCGGGTCCCGCCCCTCCTCGCCTTCCGGAAGGCCCACCACTCGAACATTGTGGCGCCGAGAGCGGCCTTCCGCATCCTCGGCCCGATCCTCCCGGGTATGAACACGGTCGATCAGGTCCTGTAAGGTTATACTGTGGTTGCGCACCACAGGTTGGACGTCCTGGAGCGCTTGGCGTTGTTGAGCGACTGAGTCCACTAACTTGCGGTGGTCCGCATGGAGAAGGGTGAAATCAACAGTAACTTTATCGATTCAAGACTCCAAGGAGGCCCTAGTCTGCTCCAGGGTGGTGCCCAGCCGGTCCACTGCTGCCAGCATGGCGTCAATTTTGGCCTCAAGTGTTGTCGCCGGTGGCTCCACGCCTCCGCCAGGGCATCCCGGCGCTGGACCAGGGCCCTCTGCCCGCGGCCGACCCTCATTCGGCTTGTTCCGCAGCCGACCCATAGCCAACTGTTGTGCTGACGGCATTCGCTGTCCACCCCGGAACTTGTCAGGCAATCTCAACCCCCGACTCCGCCTCGCCAGGGTATAGGTGAGTCAACACCACCCTCCCACCACCATTGCGGAAGAGGGGGAGTGAGGAGGGAGGGGGTCACGGAATCCCCTCAATAGCTGCCGCTGCCACCGTCTAACAAATGTCTTCTGACCGATGCCTCCAGGCGCCCGAGGCTACCAAGACCGCCTCGTATTGTTCTCACAATATGTTTGTGTCCCCCGCCAGGCGTCTCTCCTCAGCCCTGACACTTGTGCCTCGCATCAACCAGGTCCGACAATGATCCACCTCCGCTACCAGCGTTCACCGCTCCTGGGCTTCTAGCAAGTGGGGTCACTACCAGCTTGGCAACAACCGCATCGCAGCCCAGGCGGCTCCACAGTCTCGGCTATGCCTGGGCTTACCACTCCTTCACCATCAGTCGGGACGCCTCCTGTGCACAGAGCTCCCATCGACCTGTCGCTGCCAGCTCCCACCGGCCAAAACTCAGTTCTCTCACCTCCTCCGGTTCGTGCTGAGAATACGGAGACTGGAGCCCCACCACATCCAGTCGAAACCCCAGGGGCACTCGTCAGCTCCAGGTGCTCTCCCTACTGCGGGGCGCAGGTAGTTCCCCTCTCCTCTGCGGCCGCCCGCCTCAGTGTCCATTTCCGTCCATCGGGCCCTCGGCCACCAAGCGCACAGTTCCTGGGTCACAAGGTCGCACTCAGCAGCACTGGGGCGGCCCGTCACACTCCAGCAGTACGTGGTGATCTCTGCCAGGCCCACCGCTTCGCCTCAGCGCACGCGGAGGCCCGCCTCACTTCCCAGGCCTCCCCGCTACGTCCTTCAGTCTCACTATTGCGTCGGGTGCCGGCCCCATACGACTCACCCAGGCAGCTCCGACGGGCCATCGACCAGGCCTCACTGGTGGCCAATCCTGACCAAAGTATCCTGCCACTCCCCGGGGAGGTCGCCTCAGGCTCTCTTCTCAGCAGTGTCGCGCCGATCCGTGGTCCGCAGCACCTCCCGTGGACAACGATCACCACAGCGCTAGCCACGTACCCAGTGCTTCTCCCGTTCAGCGCTTCAGACCGGCCGGTCACCGGCTCCGCCTCTCTTAGCCGTCACTGTTGCCAACCTCCGTGTCTCAGTGGGTAGCCGCCAGCCCGCCTCCGCGGGAGTCGCTGCCCGTGCGGCCTAGTCGCCTCGTGGTGAGCCGTGGGCTGGAGTGGCCCTCGCGGCCGGCCGCTCACCGGTTCCAGCTACAGAGGGCCAGATCCGAAGCAGCGGGCTGTCTCCGGTCCCGAATTTCTCCATGGGGCCGCGGGAATCGTTTATGCAGTGGCTGGCGGTGTCTGCAACTTCAGCTCGCACTGCAGCCAGGAGAATTCACAGGATGATGGCACCAAGCTGCAGGAGCCACACGCACTGGCGACCATCTTGCCAGCGCGCCCCCTAGAGCCCCAGCTTCTCTGCACTTCTATAACCCGTGCATGCCAAAGGTGGCTTCTCTGCACTCCTATAACCCGTGCCTGCCATAGGCAGCTTCTCTGCACTCCTATAACCCGTGCCTGCCATAGGCGGCTTCTCTGCACTCCTATAACCAGTGCCTGCCATAGGCGGCTTCTCTGCACTCATATGTCTATGTAGTGGTATTTATAAAGTGCAGCTGCTACTCCAAGGAGTGTCCTGGGGCTCGATGCCGAAAAGTAGCGAAGGGAGCAGGAAGGAGATTATGGTCTGGAGAAAAGCCATTTTTACAGCTTCTTTCTGAACACGGGTGTTGACTTAATACTTCTAAGGGTCGGAGGCAGTTTGTTCCAAAAGGTCGTGGCCAAGAAGGAAAGGGACTTTCCTCCTGAACTAGCCTTTTTGATACGTGTGGTACTGGCTAGGAAAAAATTAGAGAAGCAGAGATTTCTCTGTGGGGCACAGGACGAGATCCTCTATTTTAGGTAGCCAGTGCCCATTCCATATAAGGCTTACAGAGTCACAACTAGTGTCTTAAAGATAATTCTGTTCCTTGCTGGAAGCCAGTGAAGACTCCTCAAAAGGCTTGACACGTGAGAATCACGGGGGAGCTTGAAGATAGTTAGGGCCGCTGCATTCTGAACAAGCTGAAGCCTGTCCGTCACATACTTAGGCATGCCTAAGTAAAGGCCGTTCCTATAATCAAGGCGAGATGATCAGGGCTTGGATCACTTTTTGTCCAACCGCCAAAGACAGAAGGAACAGGAACTTCT
Source organism: Triturus cristatus (assembly GCF_964204655.1). Classification (NCBI taxonomy): domain Eukaryota; kingdom Metazoa; phylum Chordata; class Amphibia; order Caudata; family Salamandridae; genus Triturus; species Triturus cristatus. The sequence goes on from NC_140581.1 coordinate 80,788,857, forward strand.
GAAGGGGACGAAAGAGGGCACAGCAAGTGCCCACTACCAAATTTACATGGTTATGGCATAGTAGCGGATTATCAAATTTAAAGCCCAAGTCTTTCACCACCTGATTTTTGATAAGGGGGATGAGCCCATCTGGTGGCCAGAAGGACTGCAAGGGTGTTTCTGCATCTGAACTAAAGAAAAGCAGCTCCGTCTTTCCCGCATTACACTTAAGTTGGTTCACGGACAGCCAGCCAAATACCGCTAAGAGGCAAGTACTAATTATTGTGTCTGGGCAGGGCTTGTTGTTCTTACACGTGAACAGCAGCTGGGTGTCATCTGCATAAGACGCAATATTTGCCCCTAAGGATTCAACCAAAGTAGCCAAGGGTGTGAGGTAGATATTAAACAAGGTCAGGCTCAGGGCAGAGCCCTGAGGGACACCAACCTTCAACTTGTGGGACATGGCCGAATAGGGCTGGCACCATACCCCTATTACCCATTCATGCCACAGGAGACTGCTCTGCACTCCCATAAGCAGTGCATGTCATGGGCAGCTTCACTCGAATCCCATAACCCATGCATACCGTAGGCTGCTTCTCTGTCCCTCCTATAGCCTGTGCATGCTATAGGCGGCTTCTCTGCGCTTCTGTATCCCGTGCATGCCATGGCGGCTTCTCTGCACTTCTGTAACCTGTGCATTGCATAGGCAGCTTCTCTACACTCCTGTATCCCGGCATGCCATAGGCGGCTTCTCTGCACTCCTGCATCCTGTGCATGCCATGGAGGTTTCTCTGCACTCCTGTAACCTGTGCATGCAATAGGCAGCTTCTCTGTCATTCCTAGAACCCGTGCATGTCATAGGCGGCTTCTCTGCACTCCTATAACCCGTGCATGCCATAGGCGGCTTCTCTGCACTCCTATAACCCGTGCATCCCATAGGCGACTTCTCTGCACTCCTATAACCCGTGCATGCCATGGGAGGCTTCTATGTACTTCAATCGCCAATGCATGCCATAGGTGGCTTCTCTGCATTCCTATAGCCAGAGCCTGCTCCTGCCCCCAGGCACCGCTCCTCCCTCCACTTCCCCCACATTACTGCTCCATACTGGGCCAATTCTTCCCCCCTCTGGACCCCCCCCTCCAATCCCCCCCTGCCCCCGGCACTGCTCCTTCATCCTGGGCACGCGGTCTTCTATCCCACCCCGGGGACCACTGCTCCTACCCCAACGCACCATTCTTCCCCCCGGGCACCACTCCTTCTCCCCCGGGCATCGCTCTTTCCCCCCCAAACACCACTCTTTCTCACTTGGCCTGCTCCCAGTCAGGGGGTACTGCTAATAGTGGAGAGGGAGCCCAGCTAAAAGCGAACGCTAGGAGGACAACGACTCCTAGTTGAACCTGCTCCACGGGCAATAGGCAGTGATAAACGTGCCCCCGTCTGGACAGAGGCACGGGATGTGTAAGCTGTTCTTGGAAAATAAAGACAGCTCTCTCTTGAGGGGAGGGAGGGAAGCTGAAACAGAAAAAGAACAAAGGGCTGACTCAGCAGCCATCACCACTTTATTCACACCGTACAACCTCCACATACCGGTTACCAGCTTTACCCTGCACTGACACCAATAATGCTCCTATGTTTGTTATGGTCATTAGTTTAGAATCTCTTCCTATTTGGTGTTAGAGATCAACAAAAGATCTCGTACAAAGTACTTCAAACGAGTCCACAGAACAGAACACAGTACTATAGACAGGGTCCCCAAACCGGTCAGGAGTCCCTCAGAACTGTAATAGCACTATAGGCAAGAACTCAGAAGAGGACTGCAAGAAACTGAGTTATTAGTTGTAATAGCAATCTTTGCCAAGGTGAACCACTAAAGTCACTAAATATACCTGCACTCAAACCACTGGCCGCTGTGGCACAGAGTGCACAGGCGTAACTTAGAGGCAATGTATAAAGTATTTATGCAGCAAGAAAACAATAATTAAGTCAAAATGCAAAAGAACCATAAGCCAAATTATACAAATAGAAAAATATTTAATAAATAAAATGGCACCAAAATGAAAAAGTAATCTTGAGATATTAATTTTCAAGCAGAAATAGTGGCAAGAAGCACAAAGTGCCAATGATACTCATTCCAGTAGAACAGGAGCTAGACACAATTTGTCGCTGGCCATGATGGAGCGTGGGTCAGATACACCAACAAATTTCATCCTGAGAAAAAGATTGTACCTTCTGTCTTAGTCCTTTAAGCCCCAATGCTGTATGCCTGTAGCTTGTTCAGGTCCACCTTTTGACCCTTGGAGTCTACTTTTTTTGACCATGGTATAAAGAGGGAGAGCAGGTCCAGTCCTTTAAAGCTCTTCTCAGGTCTCAGTAGATTCACCCCTCTCCTCTTCTTCCACAGGTTCAGGAGAGTTCTGAGGTGAGTGTTTGGATGTGCCACATTCATGCCTGGTACTAACTAGTGGGTGGAAATGACCCCTAGGGATGCATTAACCAATGGGTTAAAGGTTCCTGGGGGTAACCCTACCCACTCTGGGCATTTTCAGGATGGAAAACTAAACCTAGACTCGGAGGGATGGGGGGGGGGGATGGAGTGTACTATGGAAATCCAAGTGTCCTCCCACTTTTAACACTAAAATCTCCAATAAAACCAGAGGCTGCAGTCTAGTAAAACAAGTAGTACGGTTTTCAGCAACTAGACAGTGGATACATAAGAATTGTTTGGCATCCTGCTTCCCTTCTCTGAAGTGTACCCCAAGCGTTCTATGTAAACCTAGACAAACTGTCAGGTAGGCTCTGACACTGTAATGTCAAAAAAAGACCAACTGTAGTTGGAGCTTGCCTGGCTGGGAGGGACAAAGGAAGGGTCCTGCTCAGGAGTCAGCTAACATTTGCTGTGACAGAGTGAGGCCTCTTTGAAGTGTGCTCAAAGTGTTATATGAAGAATCCCAGCAGACCAGTTCGAGCAGAATTTGGCATTCCAACCGGGTTTGACCCTTAAAGTTAATAAAAATGATGCTCACAGCTTCACCCTGCATATTCTGTCAGGTTCAGAGGGGTCATCTCTGTCCATTCGGGTCAGCCTAGAAGGCAGTTCACACCCATTCACTCCTATTTGAATGCTAATTACTGCTGGCAGAAGTGGGAGAGCAAAATGCAGATTCGGCTCCAAGAAATTCACACAGGAAAAGGTCTATAGGTTACCTTTCCTTAATATTTAGTACAGATTTGACATCACCGTGGACCTGGATTTTTAATAACTATTAAAAATAGTTCTTTAATTTTTTTAATAGGTTTTTCCATTCCTGAGATACAGTATTCGCATTTAATATTCCATCTTGTTTTTTCCTATGGACAGATAGCTATGTTACAGTGAAAATAGCTTTCGGGGCCTTTTCGCTATAAGAACATGTTTAATATTAAACTTTTACATGTGCTACCTCTAAGTACTATGCACCTGGCCTTATAGGCAGCCATGCCTACTTATGGGCGACTTATAAATATTTAAAAGGACAATTCAGGCCTTTCCAAAGGGTTTTTTTAACAGGTAAAATGTATAGTTCAAAACAGCTCAGACAGGCTAGAAAGAGTAGGTCTGCAGTCATGCTTACACTGTCCCTGAAGTGGATGCCACAATGGGTGATGCAGCCCATTTAAGACATTTTACTTACAGGCCCTGGTACCATACACCAGGGACTTATAGGTATGTTTATTATGCCAATTAGGAGTATCTCAATATTCCATGTAGAAAGTGGGAGCACAAGCACTTTATCACTGACTAACAGGGGTAAACTGCTTAGAGTTCTACAGCCAGCAAAAAGATAGGGTCCACCAAAGCTATAAATCCAGGGTGGCCACGCAAAAAAAAGACAGATATCCTGCAAGGAAAAGGTACTACAGATGTTACCTTAGAACACGACGCAATATTACAGATCAGACCTCACAACAGGCAACAGTACCACTGACAGCGCAGATTCCCTCGTACTGTCCCACCACAAACGCAGGTGGCCTCACACAACACTGATGCGGCTTAGCACTGTGTCCCTGCACACAACCACACATCAGGAGTGGCTCACAGAAATGTATAAAACATTCTCCTACAAAAAACATACCTATAATCCGCACCATAAGGCTGAAAGATTTCTTCCCATATGGTCACCCTTCCTACAGGGCGTTCGGTAATCCGGGATCGGCACAGCGACGGTGGTCCCAGCTGTACAAACGCCCCCTCTCTCGCCCCACCCCCAGTAGTGAAGCTATATACATCCACGCTGCAGCCTCCCTGAAGATTGGAGGACCAACGTTGGGTCATTCCACCCTCTCCAGTGCCCATCGTTAAACCTCTCCACGAAGCAACACAGAAGACGCGGTGAGGAAGGAAGCAATATCGGGCAAAGCAACATGGAGGAAGGGGTAGAAGCAATATGGAGAGCACCAGTGGGGGAAACCATAGGAAAGGCATGAGGGTGACAGAATAGTACACAAAGGAGAAAGATGGAAAATACATGCACTCTTGTGGAGAGCTTATCCAATAAGAAAAAAGTAGTGCTTCAAAAGTGAACAGTGGAAGGACTCAATTAATGCGTGCATGCTCCAAGGGAGGGACAAACATAAGAGGAGGCCGTAAAGCCTACATAAGCTAATAAATTAAAAGCAAGCAAATAAGTGACAATTAATACAACCAATCCTAAGCAATGGGCAGGCTCCAAGCCTAATGTGAGCGGACAGATTTCACCAACAGACAGCTTGCACTGTCTGGTAGGCGAGGCATAATAAGTAGTTCCCTAAAAGGGAGGTGTGGAAGGTTAGAAGCCAAACAAACAATCAAACCAATGGTAAAGAGGCCATGCTGCACAGCAAGGACAACTAGAAGATGGGCAAAATGAAACCTGGTAAGCCACTGAATAAGAATCAAGCCTATAAGAGTGACAATAAAGCAAACTTATGTGAGCAACTGGAGGGCTATGTGCCCATGTACGTTCTTGGTAAGTCTTCCATAGTTATTTTGTAACAAGACAGCCTACGCTGTCTGGCAAGCTCGACCTAAAATGTCTACCAGAAATATGGCCACTTTTATGCCTCCACTAATCCAACCAACCCTCTTATGCCTTCCCTTTTCCTCTTCTGTTCAAAAGCCTGATACAATCAAGCAACAAGACATAATGTAAGTGCAAATGCATCTTTCTTTCTACAGCGTCAGCCCTCAAGATGAGAAGGGTTCTCCTCATGATCAAGGTAATACTCCAGGCAAGACAAGTAGGGTATTACAAATCTATGTAACTCTAACCACGTCCTCACCCAGAAGACGACAGTAATAAGTGCAGATTATTAACACCGGCGGTAGTCCGACACTAGAGGACCCCGTAGAATGTGCTTTTGCCCGATCTGAAGGGGGGCTACCAGTCTATGCACATGAAATTCCCTCTACAAAGAAAGCGAAATATATATTATTAATCACTGTAAAGTGCTCCTATAAGGTAGAAGAAATACTGATCTAATCCTTCGAAATTATTTTACTTCTAATGTCAAGAACATTTGTCAGAATTGTTGTAAACTCCCTAAAGTGGTTAACACTTGAATCCCACAACTATCATAAATTAGCTTGTATCACATATAAAGTGATGCACCCAAACTTGCACAACAGGCACAAAAACTAGAACTGTGGAAACGCAACCTACGAAGCAGATCTAAACTACTTCTCAAACCCCCTGGTTTCAAGCAGCAGCGGAGGCACCTAGGAGCAGGTGTGCCATTTCAACATGCAAGACTTGTCCCCTCATTACAAGCCATCAAAGCCGAACTGATGGATCCTCTATTAAACCAGCCCTAGCGTCACTCCCTTCCTCCATACCGGATGGTGATCTCCACCAGGTGTCTCCACCCACGAGCTCCCAGAGCGTCGCAGCCTTGGGTTCATTTTTAGGTCTCGGCTGCGAAGGCTGCACTTGCGCAGTCTCGCTCCGAGATTTAATGACTTGGAGAAGAGGGGCTTGAACCCGCCCCTCTTCTCCCCTGTTCTCCATTGGCTGGCCTCTTGAATGCTGGCCAGCCATTGGAGAAGAGGTCAGTCATTCAGATTAGGCCAAGTCCTTTTCGGATCGGGGGACGTGTTTTTTGCAAGAAGTCTCAAGGAGGAGACAACAGCAAAACACGCCCCCGAATCCGAAAAGGACGCTGCCTTTCTCCGAGGCATTTCTGCTCTGCCTCGGAGAAAGGCAGCGGGTAATTCTCACGGCGCTTGAGAACGTAACCGTTCAAAAATGACCCACCGTTACTGAAACATAAACAGTTTAGAAAAAATATCGGTCAAGTTATACAAATACACGGAACGACGTGCTTCCTGTGACAGATGACGCGTGCCTTCTGATAATAACATGCTTTCAAATATTTTGAAAACTATATAGTTCTACCTTTAACAACTTTAAAGAGACGGCGTCTTCCAATTGATTAGGGACGAATTTTTTTACCAAGTGCCGCCTCGAGATCAGCTGTCAAAATTCAGTTATTGCATTAAATACGCCCGCCTCCATTTCCTGTAGCCGCCTCTGCCGTGAGAAAAAAAATGGCAGTTTTATCTTTCAGAGCCGCAGAGGACTGTAATTGGTGGCCCTCGTCCTCCTGTTTTGCGTACGAGTTCCAGTCTGCAGTGTACAGCAGGAAGCAGCTGAGAGGTTGAGAGGCCGGGAAATACCCAGAAACACCTGAGCGACGGGCTTCGGTAATGTCAAGCCCTCCGGCGCGGGGCTTTGTTCCCAGGAAGCGTTCTTACTTACAAACCCTGGATTTACTTTTTTGAAAACTATACTTTCATCTTGGATTGGCTACTTAGAATAACGCACGTGGCATGTATGTGCAGTGAGATTTTTCTTTTATTTTTTTTGCAGCTGCTTTCACTTTGTTTGTTTCGCTACTCTTCCCACTGCTTTCAGGTTCGGTCAAACTCGGATTGGAACTTTTGCTTGAGTTAGGACTCTTGGATATGGAATGTAGACTGTGCGTCCCAATGGCCTTGTTGGGGGCCTCCCTCGTGCCCTGGATATGCGTCCTCCTGGGGATGTTCTGCCCGGGCACTGCGGACGTCAAGATCCTGGAGTCTCCTCCCTTCAACTGCTCTCAGGAGGTGAGTGTTATCGCTCTGGCCTTCTGATCTTCGATATGTTATTCACTTGCCACCCTGGCAATAATGTCACTAAGTAAATATCCCAACCTCTTATTTTTATGGCCAGCGTTCCAGGACTCTTATATCCCATCCAAGTTTTTTTTTATTTTCCCTCCCTCCCTCACTGCTTTAGTGGGGGGGTTTGCCTCAGATGTGGAAGGCTGAACTCCTTACTGACGACCAACTACCTGTAACCCACACAGCTTACAACTCAGACCTCGGCATGAGGGGAGCAAGCTGACCCTTTACATTGCAACGGTCTTGGCGTTGTTCAAGTTAGAGCTATTGGAATTGCTCATAACATTATTTTTGTTTATGTTTTTAAAACATGTAAAGAAACGGCGTTGTTATTTACAATGTCAATAGCTTAATCCGTGTGTGGGTGCAAATGCAATAGGTCTCGCATTTGAGAGTGATTAAGCTATTGACATTGTAAATAACAATGCAGTTTCTTTAAATGTTTAAAAAAAAAAAAAAAAAATGTCATGAGCAATGCCAATAGCTCTAACTTTACCAATGCCGAGACCATTGCATTGTAAATGCTTGTTAAATAAGCGCAGGGTCACCTTTTTCTTTTATCATTAAGGGAAGGCGGTGTTTACATTATTATCATCAGGCTGCAGATAGCATGTCCAGATGATGAGAAGTGCTCAGTCAGATTTGTGGGAGGCTGGGTCACAGAGATGAAGAACTGAGGCACTGAAGTATTTAACTCTTACCTTGTCCACTCAATATCAGTGCGTGAGAACAAAATGAGGTTTCTGAAAGTCTTTTAAATGGGCGAAAATTCAAATGAAAAATGACTAATGATTAACTCTTAATTTTCTCCTATTTCTAAGTGTACAATTTACAAGCAGCTGTGCCATATTTATAACTGAAAAAAGATTATTTTTTTTCCAAAAGGGAGAAAATTAAAGTGCTTTTTTTAATGACACATTAAGAATGAATGTCTTTCTCCACTTTCAATTAGGCTAAATAGTATTAATGTTTTATGAAGCATGTTTATTCACTTAAAATTCCTCCCATTTATACAAATGTATTTAACTATTACACCACGTCTACAGACCACTGGGAGCAAGATGCTTGGTGTTTATAAACGTGGCACTTGGTAATGAATAAACATTTTAATAAGTTTTATGGAATCTGTAGAAACGAAGTGTAATCTTCAGTTTAATTTTCTCGATACAATGCCATATTTAGAAGTGTAAAATGCAGCCATTATTTTAATTTGGAGAAATTTAAAGTGCAGAAAAATGGTGCATATTGTGAACAATTTTGGAGAACATTTTACTGCACTCTTTTATACATGTAACGCACGTATGGCAAAAGGTATGTCCTGTGCCACAAGTACATGCAAGACAGTCTCTCAGTCGCACATACACATATCCCACTCATACGCACACATTAACATCCCCAATAACAACGCTCTCACGGACACATGGCAGCCCTGTCAAAGTGCTCCTAGTCACAGTATTTTATGCAAACCGTACTACCTGGCGCTTTGGACATTACCCTAAAGTCAAAGCTGGGCGTAGGGGTGTCTGGTAACAATGTGCGAGTTGATTATCCTGACTCTTCGATATGTTTTGGCCTGTTGTGATTGTTAATAACTAACCGATACTGGGGGGCGTGGCTTGCGCGCCGCGACGATATGGCGGTTTGCGTTTGAGCTCCGTGCTGAGCTGGAGCCCACGGAGGAATAGCGGTTGTTTTCGGCGGCCCCGGTCATCGCGGATATCGGCCGCATGGATAAGAACATGTCACGGATGTCTGGGAGAGGGTTTCCTGCTTTCTGAGGCTGCTGGAACTCGCACTTTGGTTCCTGTTTGACGGCGCTCGGTGGTTTCGCGAGCGGCCGCCATTTTGTCTCTTCAGGTGCGGTGAGAGCTTTCTCCTCAGCGCGATGTTGACATTGCCACAGAAGGGCCAGGAATGCAGTTAAACAGATACTGGTGACGTTTTTTTTTTACTTCCTCAACTCATATTGCTTTTTCTTCTCTGCCTGCTGCCTTACTGCCTATTTTTGTTTCATCTTTGCGTTTTTTGCTAAGATATCGTCTGTCAGGAACTCCGTCAAGGACATTTAGTGGGGTTTCTTTGACTAATGCTTTCCGGCCTTTGGGTCATCCCTGACTGGTAGGACCCCTTTTGATACCTGCAAGGTGGGATATTTTTGTGAGGTGGTTCCCTTCCCTGTCCCTGGAATCTACCTTTAGTATTTCTCTGCTCTCTTGCTAAGAGTGCGCTATCCATTTTTGCTCGTTCCCTTTTGACATATTGAGGTTTTCCTTCCTCACTTGGCATTCCCTTCTCGTAATTTGTCTGGAGTGGTGTTCTGTACTCCTGCTGAGGTGGTGTGCTCTATGGCCGCGAATATGGGCCCGTCTTCAAATGCTAAAGACGCAAAGGAATCTAAAGCGTCTCTTAAAAGGGCCAAACAGCTATCTCCTACACCTGAATCTCCGCAAAAAGACCCTAGTCCCACTCTTGAGGCTATCCTGACGCGCCTTAATGAGGTCTATGAAATTGCGCAGTCTACCAAGACCAACACAGATTTATTGCAAGTGGAAGTGTTAGCTATCAGGAATGATTTCAAGGCCTTGTCTCTTCGTGTTTCGGACACGGAAGCACGTATTAGTGGCGCAGAGGATTCCATGCAAAAGCAGTCCAGATCTCTCTCACAACTTGAGCGATCAATGGTTGCTTTGCGGAAGGATCTCACTGAGCAAGAAGATCGTAACCGCAGATCTAACCTGCGCATTTTTGGGCTTCCTGAAGATGTTGAGAAGGATGCGTCTTCTATGATTGATTTCCTCTGTCAATGGATTCCTTCTACATTGCAAATTTCCTTCCAAAGAGATTTTGAGCTGGAACGTGCACATCGTGTTCCCACTTTTCGTTCTAAGTCTGCTACGCAACCTAGGGCGATAATTTTTAAGCCACTGCGTCATCAGCATACAGAACAAATTCTAGCTCATATGCGGAAGGTTAGAGTTGTTTCGTGGAATGGTCATCGCATCTCAATCTCTCAGGACTTTGCCAGAGACACGGTCATAAGAAGGAAGGGTTTTCTTAATTTGCGGAAGCGTCTAACGGAGATGAAAATCCCCTTTTCTTTTGCTGGCCCCTCAAAATTCCGCATTACTTTCAAAGGTCGCTCTAGAATCTTCGATGAACCTGCTGACTTGGTCTCGTTTTTGGATAATCAGATGGAGCTTCAGATGGAACTTCAAATGGAGGCCTCGCTTGATCCTGGTTCTGCTGGCACCTGAGGCGCTTATGCATACTGATATGTGTTTTTTCTTTGCCAGTATTATTGAGCTTAGTCTCTCTTAGTCCTGCACGGTGGTCTTAGTGTCCATTGTTTTTGTTGTGCTCTTGTCGGCTGTTGGTGGTCCCTCCATATCGGTATGGTGCATTGGTCTTTTTTTGTTGTTAGTTCTATTGTATGACCCTTTCAAGATTTTGTGGTATTGTTTCGTGTTGGTTTAACGTCACTTTTGCGCGGGTGCCATCCTTTTTACTCTTTTCCTTCCCAAATTGTCTTTCCGCATATTAGCTCCCGGTCCGTTTCTTATCCTAGTGTATGAGTTCTTATCTTCTATTGTTTTGGTTATGTGCATGATTTTCATCGTCTGTGGTTGTCTCATATTTGTGGAGTACGTTAGTGTTTATTAATGTATTGATTACATATTTGATTCATGGATGAGTATTTGTTGCTTATTAATTGCTATAGTTAGAGTTTTGTGTTTAGCTCTATGTCACTATTATAGCATTTATTGGTTTGTATCGTTATTATTATTAAGTGTCTTTCTCGAATAGGTCGGAATTTTTTAGCTGTTTTGTAATTGATAGGCCTATGTTTCTTCTCTTCCATGTTCCTATATTTAAGATATTCTCACCTCTCTCAGTTATATGGAGTGCAACGAGAAATATGTTTTTGTGGACAGTTATCTGTTAGCTTATTTATAGATTTTGCATTTTTATGGATAATCTCATTTATATTATGTATCTATCATAAGACTTTATTGTTTGATACATTAGTCTGTTACTATATGCCGCTCTCCCCTGTGTTTCACTTACTTTCTTCTGACTGTATTATTTAGTACTTTATTTATTATTGCTCTTTCTTTTTTTTGTATCAGCTACTACTGTTTACATCTGTTTTTTCTCTCTTTTTGCTTTTTACACTTTTTATGATCCTGTTTAGGTGTTTCCTCTCTCTCAAATTTGATTATCATGTCGCCTGTATAGATTTATATGATGTACTGTTTCCAGAACGATAATTGATTCTTGTTCATATCCTTTAGACAGTTCTTCTTTTATAATAACGCATAATCTGTTCTGTTCTGTTTTGGGGCTATTTATGCTGATAGTTTCTATTCCTCATGTTGGGCTCTTTGCTCATTCCCATGTCCCCCCTTGTATGAATTCGGTCTTTTTCAGACCTTCCTTGTTGGCCCTTCTCTCCCTCTTTCTGTCTATCCTCTTCCTTTCTTCTTTCTCTCTTTTTTCCTTCTCTCTTTGGATTTCCTCCTGGGATTCTCCCGGTGTTGTGTTGATGTCTAGTGTCTGGAGGCGAGGTCTCTTGGAGGCTGTAGTTCATATATCATTTGTGCAATATCTTTTTCTTCTGCTATTAGATCTATGTCTGGATTGAATGTACTCTCCCTTAATGTCAAAGGGCTAAATCATCCAGTTAAAAGGTCGAAGATTCTAGATTATTGCAAATCTCTTTCTTCGGATCTCGTCCTTTTTCAGGAGACAAAGGTTTCTGTTAGGGAGGCGTTATTTCTGAAGAAAGAGTGGGTTTCTGATGTTGCTTGTTCGGATGCTAGTGGTAAAAGGAATGGAGTAATCACTTTAGTTTCTAAACATTCTGGTCTGTCTATCGTTTCCTCTGAACAGGATACAGAGGGACGCTGGTTACTATCTAAGGTGTCCGATGGTAATGCTGTTCTCTTTGTCATGAACATCTATGCCCCTAACAAGGATGATCCGGCTTTTTGGAAAACGATCACCAAAAAGCTAAATGACACACCTCATTCTGGCAATCTTATTGTTGGTGGTGACTTTAATTTACCAATGGACCCTATTTTGGATAGGAATTCTGCCTTTAACTTTCGTCCCCCTCAAGCACATAAACAATTGATTAATATGTGTTCTCTGACCCATCTTCAGGATGTTTGGCGTCTTCACAATCCCACTGGCAGTGATTTCTCCTTTTTTTCCTCCCCTCATTCGTCCTTCTCACGTATTGACTACCTTCTGGTTCACTCTTCTCTTGTTCAAGCTTCCTCATCTCCGCTTATTCACCCCATTTTAGTTTCAGATCATGCCGCGGTAACTTTCACACTTATGTCTTTTGCCCCTCGGGTAAGGTCTAGATCTTGGAGACTAAACACGGAAATTTTACATGATGTTTCCCAAGTTCGAGAGTTTTCTAATGATATTGAGACGTTTTTCCGTGAGAATGTTGGTTCAGTAAGCTCTCCTGTTGTTCTCTGGGACTCTTTTAAATGCACTTTTCGTGGTCAGGTCATTAAGTGTATGTCCAGGAGAAACGCTGCCATTAAAAAAGAACTCACGGATTTAGCGGATGAGATTAAATGCCAGGAAGATCTTTTTCGACAGTCTAAGGATAGGTCATGCTTACAATCTATTAAGAACTTAAAATATGCGTATAATACTATTGTCACTAAGAGAGCGCATATTGGTTTTCAGGCTCAGAAATCTAAGAGGCTGCTGTTAAAAAATCGTGCGGGCAAGACTCTTGCAGCTACATTAAAGTTTCAGGAATCTTCTAATAAATCCTCCCAAATCTCTTCTATTACTGACCATCTTGGTAAGAGAAAATTTCAGACTGAAGAAATTCTTGAGGTCTTTCGCGATTTCTATAATAATTTATATACCCCCTCTATGCAGGCGTCTTTTGAACAGTGCCAGGAGTTTTTGAAGACAGTACCGTTGAAAGCTATACCGGAGGATGATAATAATTCATTAAATGCCCCGATTACCTCTGATGAAATTACTTCCGCAATAAAAGCCACTCGTTCCGGTAAGGCTCCGGGCCCTGATGGGTACCCTATTTTGTTTTATAAGACCTTCTTATCTGTGATTGTTCCGAAACTTCAATCGGTCTTTGATGCGTTTGTCAAAGATGGTTCTGTGTCTGGCTCTGCTGCTGATGCTACTATTGTAGTAATCCCCAAAGAAGGAAAGGATCATTCAGACCCCAAGAATTTTCGTCCCATTTCCCTGCTTAACATGGAGGCTAAGATTTTTGCTAAAATCTTAGCTAGACGATTAGAATCCTTTATCCCTCAATTGGTTCATCCTTCCCAGACAGGTTTTGTAAAGGGTCGTCTTGCGCGTGATAATATCCGTACTTTTTGTCATATTCTAGGTGCTGCTAAGCGATCCAATCTTCCGGCGGCGGCCTTGGCCCTTGATGCTGAAAAGGCCTTTGATAAGGTTTCCTGGCCTTTTTTACGAGCTGTTTTATGTGCACATAATCTTGGTGATTCCTTTATCCGTATGGTTATGTCTCTTTACTCCCGACCTAGGGCTAATATAAGAGTGAATGGGGCTACCTCGTCTTTTTTTCACCTTTGCCAGGGTACTAGACAAGGGTGTCCTTTGTCTCCTCTTATTTTTGTTGTCCATTGATCCTCTTCTCCGACTGATTGACGTACATCCAGACATTATGGGATTTTCTTTTGGTTCCCATCAGTTAAAAGTAGCTGCCTATGCCAATGACGTTCTCATTTTTTCAGATGATGTTGTGCGTGCCATCCCGGCTATTTCTGAGATCATTTCCACCTTCTCAAAGGTTTCAGGTTATACACTGAACAGAGATAAGACAGAAATGTTCCCCTTAAATGCTTACTGCTTCTCCTCTCATATGGGTTCGGCGGGTTTTAAGTGGCAATCTAAGCAACTAAAGTATCTGGGTATTTATTTTTGTTCCACCCTCTATGCGACGGTTACTTATAATGAATCTCAAACTATTCTTAAAGTGCGGCATCTTTTAGAAAATTGGTCTCCGAAGCATATCTCCTGGTGGGGTCGGCTCCAAACTCTTAAAATGATGATAACACCTATTATTAATTTTGTCTCTTCTATGCTTCCAGTCAAGCTCTCTGATGCCTTCTTTCATGATCTTGATTTAATTACTTCCAAATTCTTATGGAATAATAAAAGGGCTAGAATTGCCTATAAATTCTTGAGGAAACCTTATGAGTTGGGGGGATGTAATCTTCCTGATTGGGGGAAGTATCAATCTGCTTTTCTAGCCTCTCAAGGTGCGCTCTGGTTTTCCCCTCCCCTTATGCATGTTCCAGCTTGGTTGCTAATAGAACAGGAATTGGCCTCTCCTCTTCCAACTGCCTCTTTCTTAACCACAAATACTCTTTTCATTCCATTTTCTAGATCTATTATTTTGGATACTGTTGCTGCAATTCGTAAAATTGATATGAGAGTGGCGATTCCGTTGCATAAAACTAGATGGTCATCCATTTGGCGCAATTCCAAAATTAAGATTAATATTGATCCGGAATTGATGTCTTATTGGTCGGGGAAAGGTATCTCGCTTGTTAAACATTTGTATGGTTCCCAAAATGAACCTCTTCCTTTCTCTACCCTGGCCCAGCAATTTTCTTTATCTAATATAGATTTTTACACTTTTCTTAAGATAAAAGTAGCACTTGCTAGATTACAGCTTCAGCCTTCTTCCCCTATGATGATGCTTCTTCACTTATGGATTAAGTCTGGTCATGTTGCATCTAAGATTTATAAATTTTTGTCGTCCTCGTCACTTCCTACCCAAACTGTTGCACAGCAAAAATGGCTACATCATTTTGATCATAGTGTTACCGATCATATCTCTTCAGACACATGGCAAGATATTGGTAAGCTTTCTCTTCGTAACAAAATCGCCCCCTCACTAATGCAATCTAAGTTTTTCTCTATTAATCTTCTTCACTGGACTCCCACTCGTTTACACGCGCTAAATCTCAAGGACGATGATCGATGTTGGAGTTGTGGGCTAGCACCTGGTGATTTCCAACATATGTTCTTTGACTGCTCTCTTCTCCAACCATTTTGGGGTCTAGTTCACAAACATCTCATGCTTATCTTTGATATTCAGTTTCAACTCTCTTTTCCACTAATTCTTCTTGGTCCGTTGGCTGCCTCGGTCCCGTTGCCCTTAGATGCCATGGAATTACAATTAATGGATCTTTTACTATCTATAGCAGTCAAGGTAATTCTCATGGAGTGGAAATCTTTTTCTTCAGTCTCTTATCATACTTGGTGGGCATGGGTTTCTTTTCTGCGTAGTGCTCATACGTCAGTTGATCATGCTCACCTTTCTCCGTCTATATCTAATGATGTGTGGCTGACTCTAGATACGTATATGCAAAGAGCCTCAGAGGGTTTGGTGGCTCAATACCCGTTTGATGTGCCTGGTTAATGATGGTGTTGTTGTTGGGTGAATCCTTTGGAAATCCTTCTCTCTTTTCTCATCTTGTCTTTCTGCTTTCTTCTTTCTTTTTCTATCTTTGCTTTCTTTCCTTTCTTTCCCTTCATCCCTAAGTTAATATATGATGATGATACTTTTGATAAATACGACTCCTGATTATCCATTGATTCTTCCTTATTCAATGCATTCCTCTGATACTTCCAAATTAATGAACTTTGTAAGGTGTTTTTCAGTTTTAACTTTCATTTTACCAGGTTGAATGTCTTTTAGCTGATATCATTTGTATCATTCTTGATTGTATTCTATGCTTGTTTTTACTCCCTTAAAATAATAAATTCTTTTGAAATCAATAACTAACCGATACTTTGAGGTTTTCATATTCACGTGTGCTGGGGAATAAGAATGTATTGGAGAAGTTGGTCAATAGACAATTGTCTATCTAGAGACCAACGAATTACTGAACCCCTGTCAAACGGGCTTCTGGGCCACCAACAGTACAGAGGCAACTCTCCTGGCCGTCCTAGATAATGCAAGGACATTGCTGGACCAGGAAAAGGCAGTAGCCTTGATCCTGCTAGACCTGTCGGCGGCGTTCGACACGGTCTCCCACCAGCTTCTGTTGGAAAATCTGCACGAAAAAGGGATACACGCAAAAGCCCTTCAATGGCTCAGTTCATTCTTGAGCAACAGAACACAAACCGTGCAAATGGGTGCCTTCTCCTCAAGTCCAAAAAACCTCAGTTGTGGTGTCCTGCAGGGAGCATCCCTGAGCCCTACTCTGTTTAATGCCTATGTATCATCCTTGGCAAAAATTGACACAAAGTGGGTCATTGGTATTTGTTCCTATGCGGATGACACGCAACTGACAATAGCCATCTCAGACAGGCACGAGAACACCAGGGCTAAACTCAAAAACTGCCTCACTGAAATGGCAACCTGGATGTTGGAACACTGCTGAAAGTTCAGCGCTGAGAAATCTGAAATCCTGCTCCTCGGCGGAGCCAACCATATCTAGGATGCGTCAGGGTGGCCCCACTCGCTGGGAGATGCCCCAGTACCCAAGCAATGTGCAAAAAATGTGGGTGTTTTCATTGACAACACCTTATCCATGCAGGATCATGTGCAGACCCTGTGTGGAAGAAGCTTCGCTATGCTGAAGCTTTTAAAAAGGCTCTTTCCCTGGATCCCACTGGAAAGCAGGCCCTACTTGTCAGCAGGCTGAATAATGGAAATGCACTTTTCGTTGGCATGCCAGACTACCTTTTCAAACGTCTGCAGGTGATACAAAATGCAGCGGCCAAACTTGTGTGCAACAAGGGCAGATACAGCTCAGCAACTGATTGCTTGAGGCAACTTCACGGGCTGCCCATACGTCAAAGAGCAAGATGTAAGCTCTTAGGACATGCAGACAAGGCACTCCATTATACTGGCCCTAGGATTCTTTGGAATAGAATCAAATTATACACCCCTCCCAGATGCCTAAGGTCATGCAATCAGGCGCTAGTTGAGACTAAAAGGATCATTAGCCGCAAGATTCGGTGATTGGGCCGTGCAGGGGAGCCAGGAGATGGGCAATTAATTATTTGTGTGTGCTTCTCTGCATGTGAGAAGGGAGGGGGGCACACGTGTGCACGAATGTAGCGCACTCAGAGCGTGCGCATGCCAGAGAACTGCCGCTTACCCCAGCTCAGCGCCAGGATTAAAGGCTGGCCCGGGCGTATTTTTTCTGCTGTCGGTGCCTCCTGCCTCCCCCCTTCGAGGCATATCTGTGGTCTCCGTTGCACCTATACCTTGAGGGCGGATTGCGGCGGCGAGATCCTGTGATTTATGGATAGTATTCCCTCTCTATAATATATATGTTTGGAATATACTCACATAAATCCCATATTTATGTGCATTTGTTTAGTGCACTAGTACCCTTTGAATAATGAATGAGATTTTTTCTCTTCTTAATATATATATATATATAATATATATATATATATATATATATATATATATATATATATATATATATATATATATTCACTGAAAAAACCATAGGTTTCACACATGTTATAGTTAGCGGAAATTTTACTGATAAAAAACCAATGAAATTGCCCCGTTATAGTTAGTGCTGGCAACTATAACTCACGCGACCGCAATCCTCTGCTGATGCTAATACTGTATTTAGACACTTATTTGCCCATGTCTTCTTCCATACATTTTTAGCTATACATATATTACAAATATTTTTTTTTCATAAAGACACATATGTCATCAGCAGAAGATTGCGGTCGCGTGAGTTATAGTTGCCAGCACTAACTATAACGGGGCAATTTCATTGGTTTTTTATCAGTAAAATTTCCGCTAACTATAACATGTGTGAAACCTATGGTTTTTTCAGTGAATTTGCAAGGTTTTTTAAATGCTAATTCCTAACTATAACGTGTGTGAAACCTATGGTTTTTTCAGTGAATTTGTACGGTTTTTTAAATGCTAAGTGACTTTACGCCATTCGTGGCGTGCGCGCCCACTTAACGCAGTTCGTTCCGTGCGCGCACGGTGCGCTTCGCGCACCGTGCGCGCACAGTGAGCACGCGGTGCGCTTCGCGCACCGCGCACCCACTTTACGCAGTTAGTGCCGTGCCCACGTTACGCTAGATGGGCCATGTACGCACGATGCGCTTCGCGCACCGTGCGCACATGGAGGACATATTATGCGCTTCCTTGTGATAGGTAATCTGTTGAAATTTTTTGGGAAAATTTTCTGTGCTCTGATAAGCCATGCACTAATGGTGGCCTTCGGCCACCATTTGCACAAGGGGTGGAGAAAGTGTGGATAGTGTTTTTTTTATTTTTATTTTTTTACCGTACGCTTACGGTAAGCGTACGGTAAGCGTACCCCGCGAAATTGCCGAAAAAAAAATAATGCCGTTTTTGCTCTTGGGGGATGTTTGGGGACTCCCTCAACATGACTATGTGAGAGGGAGTTGTCAAAACATCCCCGTAACATGTTTTTGGCCATCATGTTTGATACATAACACTCAGTGCGGTAGACAAAATGGCGGACGCCGCTTCCTGGTTTCTGCCGATTCGAATGTTTACTAAGATCTAAGAGCCAATCAGAATCGCGCTCGCGCACGCCACCGTACGCTTACCGTAAGCGTACGGTAAGCGTACCGTAAGCGGGCTCAGATATATATATTGATTTAAAGGCTATTTTCTCAGAATCTACTGAACAGATTTACACCAAACCTACAAAAGGCACTTCCTTGACCTAGGGACTACCTCTCTGCCAAATTTCTAGTAATTCTGTTCAGCCGTTCGGGCTGTAGCTCGTTCTAAAGGTCCTATGGAAAAATGCATGGGAAAAACGCGTTTTGGGACCCCCCTTTTATCTCAGCCCCCGCTTGACGAATCCCCCCGAGACTTTCAGGGTAGGAGCGGAGCGTAGCGCCCCACCTATTTTGAGAAATTCGCGAGGATTCGTCGACCGGCGCCAAAGTTATTCAAAATAGAATGTTGAGGTTTTCCTATGGAAACGTGGTCCTAACTATAACTACCTACTGGCGACCGCCAGTAGGTAATATATATATATATATATATATATATATATATATATATATATATATATATATATATATATATATATATATATATATAGTTGGACCCGGCCTCGTGGCGTGGTCCTTAACCCCCTGGATTGTGGCCGTTCCCCGCCCCGGCCGTCACGGGCCACCCGTCTGGACTGCACCAAGGCCCTTCACCCGGAGCTGCACGTGGTCGCATACTCCTCGTGGCTCCGCCATCTTGTTGGCATCCACGTCACGCCGTGCACCAGCCGGCGCGACCCCGCTCAACCCGGCCTCGACCCCAGCGAAGCCCCGACATCGAGGCACCACGAACTGGCCAGGGGGTGCCGCAGGAACCATTCATCGCCCCGGCGGAGGACAGTATCGATGGGACCCCCAACTGTCCTCCCCTCTCGAGGTGTGATCGCCCTGCAACTCCCATGGGCCTGGCGCCTCTCCTGCTGGGCGTCTGGCCACCTCCACCCGGCCACTCCGCCCCCTCGGGCGCATAGGTCCGGACATCAAAGGGCTCCAGACCTATATCTGGGGCGACCCCACCACAGCTCGGGAGTTGTATCCCGGAGTCGAGAGCCCTGCTGATCGAATCGCGGCTGACCCTACGGAGAAGAACTCTTGTCGGAACCATCACGAGCCCTGCTGACTGCGTCGCGGCTCCCTCTTGTGAACCCTTTCTGAACCACCTGGAACATCGGAGCCCTGCAGACGCTGTCGCGGCCCAACCTCGCTGAAACCTTCCTCGGAGCCCTGCTGACGACGTCGCGGCTCGAGCTGAGCAGAAACCATCTTGAGAGCCCTGCTGATTGAATCGCGGCTCTCCACGAACTGTACGCCAGAGCCCTGCTGACGCCGTCGCGGCTCGACCCCTCCGAGATCGGAGGTCCTCCAGCTTGAGGATAAGAACTGGGCCCCAGGTACCCTCGTACCACCTTCCTGCCAAAGACTGTCCCGCTACCCCTACCCTTCCAAAGAGACATTGAGACTTTTGGTGGATCCCTCGATCCCTTCGTGTAAATATTGAACTCGTAATCTTTTATTGATGATAAAGAATTGCTTGTCTTGAGACAACCTCCTTGAGTCCGGTGTGGTGGTGTTACTGTGCTAGTACGTGATAGGAGAAGGATCTCTCAGGAGACTTCTCGGCAGCGCTCGGCTACTTCGTGCAGTGAGAGGGCCCCCCCCCCTTGGTGGTCTCACCGACTCCTCGGGGTCCGCCTTCCAACATTTAGTCTTTTTACTCTGCTGTTTTTATGCATACTTATATTATTCTCGTTTTTATGTGAATTTCGCTGTAATTTTTTTGTATATACTTATGCATATTTGTCTATATCTATATGTTTAATAATGTTTTTTTGTGTATGGTCTTATGTAATGTATGTAACACTTTGGTTGTATATATATGTATATATATGTTGCGTATATATTTGTAGTTTGTTTGTTACTTGTTTCAGCCCTGAAGAAGTTCTTATCTCAAAGAACGAAACGCGTTGGCTGATCTCTTACTCTATGAAAAGAAAGTAACATATATGAAAATGAAAAGGAACTCTAAGGACTCATTCAAGCTTTGGACTTTTTTCTGGTGCACCTTCCTCTTTTGTCAAAAGTGCGGCGGCGAGCAGCGCCACCTGACTCCATGTCACACAACTGGTGGGTAAGTTGGGTTCTTTATCTCCCCTCATATTCCTTCTCAATTTGTAGGGCGCGCAGCACACAGGGACTTGTGGGGGAGGGGGTGAGGGACGCACATCTTGGCTGGATAGCTCGTGCTCGCAGTTGTCACGGACTGCTTATGTGCGCGCGGGAGCGAGCAACTCGGGTCACTGTGGGTAGTGCAGGTGCAGCCTGCTGTCAAATGGCAGAAGGTAGAATAAAGGAGGGGAGGGTTGTGCGCTGCGGCTAATTTTAGCAGGTGCATGCTTTGAGGATACACGTGGAATGCTATGTTTTCACATCTCAGCCCACCATTCTCATAAGTCCACCATTCATGGCTAGGGAAGAAGTGAAATGCCATGGAGGCATGTTAGTTCTCGAGTTAAGTAGCTGCGGTGATACTATTGTAGCTGTCTGTTCACCAGCGGCACTGCAGGACGGGTAGGTCTCCCGTTATGTGAGGAAGGACCTCTACCACACTCTGCGGCACGGCTGACGGAGTCCATCTTCGTGTCGGGGAGGGCTTTGGACAGGACTCACGTATAACAACGTGTCCTCAGACATTAACTGTCAAGCACACCTGACTAAAGGTTATATATGGGATTATGGGCTGTCTTTGCCTGATTCCCTCTCTTCAGTTTTCTATACGGTCCTGATGAAGCGCTCCGGGATCCACTAGGGACCACTTTACAGCGTGAAACATGTCGACCCTTTTCTAAACACTTTAGTTACACACTACACGGGTTGAGAGAAGTGGGATTCTATTTGGTTTTGTTTCCCCTCTCTAAGTGGCACCACGGTGCATCTCCATCCCCGTGAAATTTTTATTCTGAACAAGGGGACCTCTGAATAAACTTATTAGGCCCTCCTGGCTCATTTTAACTTGCACTCACTATCACTCCCCCAACCCACATACCCTCATACACAAATGCGGCAACTCCTGAAAAGATCTCCGCCAGAGAGCCCCTAAACAGGGCCCGTGAGGGACTGCAGCGCCACCCCCACGAGGAGCAACTTTGCCCGATGATGATGCTATACATTCGCACGGGTGTGTGAGGGCACCACGTACCATACACAGGAGTACTGTCTCTCCTCTTTACATACTCACATATCCTATGGAGACATTCCCTATACTTTACAGTCTATCTGCCTACTGTAATTCCCTTTCTTTGAAGGAACGGATACCAGCCATTGTGATCTTGTACTACTTTTAGGAGCATTGGTTCAGGACCTCTTTCTAATTAGCTCCTTGTCCCCCCTCTGTTCTTTTATTTGGCTGTCTGTTCGTTGACAGATTGGTGACAAGCTTTGTTGTAGCACATGACAATGTTGTTCCAAGCCTTTAGGTACATTTGGTATGTTAATTTCGTTTCCCGTGGCCGCATTGGTTATAGATCTATTTGCTACTGTATCATTATGAACCTAGCTATATACATTTCCTGTCCATGTTGTCAGTATGAACCACCATGTATACGTTTTCTTTGTATCACTTCCAAACTCTATGATCTTATTACCCATTGAAACATAGTTGCTCGCAAGTCTAACTTACATTTCTTGAAACTACATCATCATGCCAGACATTCACTTTCTGCAACAGTTTGATGTGCAGTGCGTCATTGGCTCAGGTCACTGCCCCTCGTGAATGCTGGCTTCTGATTCGCACATAGGCTCGTTAGTCCCTGGAGTTTGAGGACGTTAAGCTGTTGTGCTTGTGCCTCATTGCGGTTCCTGTTGAAAGAGTTGGACGCTTCTCAGTGTCAGATTTGTCTGTACCCGAGCAATGCAGAGACCGTTTATCATGGCTGCCAATGCGTAGGAATAGAAGCAACATGGGGTACTATTTTAACGTGTGTTGTGCGTCTCTTCTGGCATTTGTGTTGACCCTTTTGTTTATATAATGTATGAGAATGTTTTCTCCTTTACAATTTAGCTCCTTCTTCGTGATGTTTTTTTTTTTAAATTTTGGCCTTTCTTTTCCTCTGCGGTCCACAGAAATGAAGCTTTTTCCTTCGGAGGGGTTTCCAGTATTTTTGGCACGCCTTTCCCTCTGCTGTCCTTAGATCAAGCCTACAATAGTAAGCGCTATATAAATGCAATTACAATGTTATGAATACTTAACTTGAGGTCAGATTTAGAATGGCTCATTCAGGAGGCCCTGGAACTGGGCTTGGAACGGACGATAGTTTTAGGGGAGGTAGTAGCCCGTTTCTGCTTAGCACAGTGGCTTCCGAAAGTCTTGAAAATGCACCATTTACCCACTCATTTTTATAAATTTTCGCGGGGGGGAAGGCTGGATTTGACATATTCATAATTAAGGGGCCTCATTGAGCAAAGCGTAATCAAAATCAGGAGGCTGTTTTATTTAATATGGCTCCTTTAGCCAGGGCCAAAAGCAATACAAAAACATGGCAAGGTAAGCTTAAAAGTTAGTGGTAACACATTAGTTATTCACTTGAAATGAAATATTGCTTTAGTACCTGAAACCCAATGGTAAACAGCAGTAGCCGCCTGTCACTCAGGGCCGGTGTCACATAAGGGACTTCTGGTGACTGAATTGCAGCATTAGCATGTGACAGGAAAGTTAAGGGTGTGTTTCTTCAGCTGGTGAATAACAGAACTAGAGGGCCCCAGAGGGCCCTGGCTCAGTGCCCATTATTTGCTTTTCCAGGGCCCATCCTGCAAAAGACATACAAATGATGGACGGAATGCAGAACAACATTCACCCCCAGTCAAGAGATCTGGGTTAAATCTATTGTTGTTTTACTCACCATGCCACCCAGTTTAGACCCAGTCATATGCAAATCAGTCTGTAAGCAACGTTAAATGCAATTTTTAATAAAATAAATATAAGTAAAATTTGAGGTTCAAATAATAACATACAAACACTCCGTAACACATGGGTCCTAAACATTGCCATTTACAACGCCAAACGCTCTAAATCAAACAAATGCAAGACCAATTGCATTTCCAATGCTTGTTTTTTTGGTTTTTTTACTTTGGGTGAGAGCACCATACCCACTTTTACTATAATGTTTTCCACTCCGCTTTGTTTAGATGCTACTCACATTAACGGTTAACCTAAGTATGCGAGCAGCGTCTAAAAAAAATGGGCGTGGCCACCATACTGCGGATTACAATTTTCGGGTTTAAAATGACTTCCTGGAGCGAGGCCGCGAGGTCGCCGACTGGTGCGTCTGTTGATCACACGAAACGTAACACGGGGACACCGACCGCAGCCAGAGGAAATACAGCGTGCAACCCGAGCGTGCTGGTGTCATACCACGGCCATAAATGTATGCACTGTACTTATCAGATCATGAGGTGAGGTGTCAGCCCTCTGCCACACGTCAACCGAGTTTCCTCATCAATCAGCCCGGGACATTCCGATCTTTGGCCTCTCAGCTGAGCCTGCACGCACAGGGCCAGGCACACACTGCCTTCTCCACATGCGGCTCTCTCCCACACAGGTGGGCAGGCCTCCCTCACCTCTGGCACCAGTGCCCAGCGCGGCCATCTCCACACAAGAGCCGCTGTTTGCTTTGGGAGAATGACAAGTATTTCAGAAATGCGACGGAGCCACACTCCGTGGAGGAGGGCTGTGTGTACTGAGGCTGGGTGCATGTGACAACGATGCACCGCACACGCCGACGCCTTCCGCGCACCAGGTCACCAAACCTGCACCGCAACGGGGACTGGAGACCTGGTGTCGAAGAGGCTGCTGGGCGCCTAGAAGGTGGTGTTTGCGCTGAGGTAGGGTGCATGTGACAACGATGAACCGCACACACCGACACATTCGGTGCACCAGGTCAACAGAACTGCACCGGACCAGGCTGCAGGCGGCTGGAGACCTGGTGTCGGAGACACTGCTGTGCACCCAAAAGGTGGTTTTGTACTGAGGTAGGGTGTATGTGACACAACGATGCACTGCAGACGCCGACGCCTTCGGTGCAACAGGTCAAGAGACCTGCAGCGGACCAGGCAGCTGGAGACCTGGTGACGGAGAAGGGGCTGGGCGTCTAGAAGGTGGTGTTTGACTTGAGGTAGGGTGCATGTGACAACGATGCACCGTACACACCAATGCCTTCCGCCGCACCAGGTAACCAAACCTGCACCAGACCAGGAGGCTGGAGACCTGGTAACAGAGAGGCAGCTGAGCGCCTAGAAGGTGGTGTTTGCGCTGAGGTAGGGTGCATGTGACACTGATGAACCGAACACACCGACGCCTTTGGTGCACCAGGTCACCAAACCTGCACCGGACCAGGCTGCAGACCTGGTAACGGAAAGACAGCTGAGCGCCTAGAAGGTGGTGTTTGACTTTAGGTAGGGTGCATGTGACACTGATGAACCGAACACACCGGCACCTTCGGTGCACCAGGTCACCAGACCTGCACCGGACCAGGCTGCAGGAGGCTAGAAACCTGGTGTCGGAGACGCCAGGTCACCAGACCTGCACCGGACTAGGCTGCAGACGGCTGGAGACCTGGTGTCGGAGACGCTGCTGAGCACCTAAAAGTTGGTTTTGTACGGAGGTAGGGTGTACGTGACAACGATGCACCGCACACACCGACGCCTTCAGTGCACAAGGTCACCAGACCTGCACTAGACCAGGCTGCAGGCGGCGGAAGACCTGGTGTCGGAGACACTGCTGTGCACCTAAAAGGTGGTTTTGTACTGAGGTAGGGTGTATGTGACACAACGATGCATAGCACACACCGACACCTTCGGTGCACGAGGTCACCAGACCTGCACTAGACCAGGCTGCAGACGGCTGGAGACCTAGATATCTAGTCGTGTCCGACGGCCGCAACAGCTCTCAAAAACCAAACCAAAGCTAGAAAATCTATCGGTTTCCAATCATTAGTCTGTCCTCCGTGTTTGGTAAGTATATGAGAGCTCCACAGCAGGCATGAGGGACGGAGGCGATCACAGCGACTCCTCTCTTAATGATCAAAACAAGTAACCAGCTCAAGTCACTGGTCTGCCCTAAGGAGACAGGCTCAATGACTAATGTTTTAGGTTTGGTGGTGTGATCACACCACCTGCTCTCTGATACAACATGAGAGAGAGAAGAGACATTAATATATACCTCTAATATCAATGACCTCTGGTGCCAGCCCACCGTCACTTAAACATATTCCACTTGTGCTTGTCCCACTTGTTGACCTCACTACATCACTGCACTGAAATATGATCATTAAAGTAGATAAAGGCGTGGCAAGGGCGCCCTACCTCCTCAGTTACCAAACACCAGGGCACCTTTGGCCAGTTAAGGACCGCTCTTGGATGGGTCTGAAGGTCCGTTGAAGGGGTGTCCAAGAAACAATTCAGGCTTCAGAAGGTGTGTCTCGTGGTGAACACAATGTTGTGCGAACATGTAATGACAGAACCTTCGTGGCTCCTGATGGACTTCGTAGAACTGTGACGTTAAGCATTAGATCGTAGTGAATTGAATGAAGGTTTAGAATGTCGAGTTCATGGTTACACGCTGAAGAATAACGACCTGTTATACAAAGCTCCGTGTGTGACGTAGTCATTGGCAAGTACCCAGCCTGGGGAGGATGCTACAACTGGCAACGAGATAGGAGAGAAGTAACCTGAAGATCAACAGTGGTCTCCCAGAGAGTTTGCCATGGTCCAGCAAACTGCTTGTTCGTTCCAAGTGTGTCTCTGTCGAAGTGCGGAATCAACGTTAGGCATATGTGGAGTCACGGCGCAGCCTCAGTTCCTTTAAAACCATGTGAATCTAATGAAAGCATCACTGGAAAGTCTACAAATCAGTGGTCGAGAACCTGCTGAGAAGGCCACACATACAGCTACAGCGCTACTACGCAATTTAAAGCCATACATTCATACAGAGTGACAACACTATAGGCAGATGTAACCAGGTGACAGGCAACACAGAGATGCTTAAAAGCAAAGTGATACAAGAAACGGTCATCTGCTTACCAGTCCTGAGTGAGCAGCACCCTTGTGCCACTGCGCTGGGGGAAACCACGCTAGTGAAAGCACCCAGGGTTGTGCTTGCAGAGCTGTCTACACTCGAAGCAGCATGCCATCAAAGCTGCTGGGTGCAACCACGTGCGTTTACGCCAGCCGAAGTTTGTCCCAAACTGAACGTGCTTACAACCTGAGAAAGAGAGCTTGGCAGAGGTGTGGGCTTGTGAACATTTCCACATATTCTTGTTTGAGAAGCCCTTCATGATTGTGACATATCAAACATTGTTGACTATCTTTGGAAATCCAAAGGCAAAAATGTTTCCTTGCATTGAACGTAGGGGTCTGTGACTGAAAGAGTACAACTAAACCAGTGTGCATCGTTCAGGGAAAGATCAGAACCCAGCAGAATATTTTTCGCAAGTGCCTCTGCAATGCCCTGGCACCCATTTTAAAATTGCTGAAGCTTAAATAAAGTTCATATTGAAATCAAGCACTCCACCTGCCATTTCGATAGAACAAATTATCACTGCCACAAGTCAAGATAATGACATGCTGAACCTGAAAGACATTATTACACATCAGTCTTGGTACCAGCACTCTTACTAGCAACAGTGACTATCAAAAGTTTAAGAATGTCAAAGAGGAATGGTCTGTTACTCAGGAAGGTATTATTCTATGATGGTTGAGAAATGTAACCCCAGAGAGTCTGAGACAACAGATAATTGAAGTGGCCCATGAAGGAATGGTTGCCATCAAACGAGCTCCCAGAGACCGAGCATGGTTTCTACATCTCAATAAGAGGGTTGAAAAGGAATTAAAAGGAGTGTCACCTATGTAACTGCTTGTCATTGAAAACCACACAACCCCTGGAAAGCATGTCAGAGTTGCCAAGGCGTGCATGGGAAAGAACTGCAGTGGACTTCTTCAATCCTCTTGACAACGGACATCACCTGATGAGGATCGTTGATGAACATGCCCGTTTTCCATTGGTCGAAGATCTCTCATCTATCCCTCAAGAATGTGTCATTGAGAGATTAGAGAGCATCTTTGTGACCTGGGGTGTTCCTGCTATTTTACAGTCTGAAAACGGCCCACCTTTCAACAGTCAGGAATTCAAAGACTTTCTCAGCCATCCTAATATGAAGCATCCTGTGGCCAAATGACAATGGCCTTGTCGAACGTTTCATGAGTAATCTAAAGAAAGCTGTCAAGCTTGCTGTACTAGAAAAGCTTGGACTTAAAGGTGTTATAAATTCCACTCTTCAAGCTTACCACTCAACCGCTCACTGGAACACAGGTGAAAGCAGTCAATCTTGATGCTCGGGAGAGCCATGCCGACCAAGCTACTTCAATGGGCCAACAGAAGAGCAAATATGGAGGAAGAAACATGCACGAAAGACTTGTGTTGTAAGAGGAAAATGAAAGCTCATGCAGACCAATGTTGACGTGCACAAGATGCCACCTTTACGAAAGGAGATAGAGTTCTTGTTCATCATCATAGAAAACGAAATTTTGATGCTCCTTTCAATGTTGAACCATTTTCTGCTGTCTCCAGCTAAGGATGCAAAGTGACTGCCCAGCATCCTGGAAAGTCCATTACGTGAGATTCCTCGCACTTCAGACATGTGGCTCATCGCTCGTCAGGCACAGATGTCATTGCAGAACCGCGGTCTGAAAAGACAAGTGAAGAAACCCTGACTGCTGCTGTCTCTCCATCACCAACGCCAGTCATGGACATTTCTACTGCCGGTCCCCAGTTTCGGCAGACACAGTCTGAACGTGTCATTAACGCGCCATGAAGACTCGCTGAAGAGCTGTAATTACATATATTTGTGAAAGAAAAAAAATACTATTTAACAAAGGGGGAGATGTAGTGTCGTGTGAGCATGTAATGACGGAACCTTTGTAGCTCCTGATGGACTCCGTAGAACTGTGATGTAAGCATTAGAGTGTGGTGAATTGAATGCAGAATTAGTTGTTGCGTTTGCGGTTACACGCATAAGAATAAAGATATATTATACTAAGCTCCGTGTGTGGCATCAACATTGGCGAGTACCCGGGCTGGGAAGGATGCTACAGTAAGCATTGAGTAGTCTGAGGGTCTCACAATATGCTCATCAATTCTGAGGGCATGATAAAAGTGTCTGAGGACACACCAAAGTTCTCATAGAACATACCTAGACCTGGGAAGTACCTGCTAGGGAAATTTGAAGCAGAACAAGAGATGGCTGAGAGTGTCTAAGAGGCATTCTGGTGGTCTCCTAGGGCTGACTGGGGCTTCCTTATAGGCGAAAGGGGATGCCTAGGCATTGGCTGAGGGCCCTTGAGGGCCTGCTAGGCATGTCTGAAAGAAAGCTGAAAGTTTATGAGGGACATCTGGTGAGATGGAATGAGCAATTGGGGTCTTCTGAAGGTGGGCAGAGCGTTAACGTCTTAGAGGGTATGCTGACAATCTAGAATGATCGTTCATGGAGTTTCAGAGCGAGCTGGAAGTGATTTGGGTGTTATAATGCTCAGGAGAGTTAGGTGGTTGTCTGAGGGCATGCTGAGAGTCACTGCAAAGGCTCTCTATGCAGAGTTTGAGGACGCACAAAGGGCTGACAGAAAGAGGTTGCCCACCCAGGTAAATGACAGTCTCAGACCACTATATCAGTCCTCACCTTGTTTTGACAGCACCGGAAAGCCCACTGTGGATAGCTGTGCGCTCTATAAGAACTTTATAATAATGATAATAATATCTACAAATAATTGTGGACCATTTGGGGGATCGTAGTACCTTGGGGTATAATTAGTTCTCTTTGCTCGCGTTCCAGAGATACTGTACGCTTGTTTTTTACATACACAGAGTGAAAATAGCTTTTTGGGCCTAGTCACCGGAGCGACATGGTAATAATAATTTCTACATATCCTAATTTTAAATACCAAGCGCCCTAGCATGTGGGCTACATTATTAATATTAAAAAGGGAGACTTTCTCCTGTCAAAAAGGGTCATTTTGACAGGTTGGGCTGCTAGTCAGGTTAAAATGTTAAGCCTGAAGACATGTTTGCTCTGCCGCTGTGGTGGATGGCACAAAAGGTGCTGCAGTTCACTAGGAGCATTTAACTTCCAGACCCCGGTATACATGGTACCATATGCTAGGGACTTAGAGGTAAGTTAAATATACCAATGAACATACCAACTCAATCATGTATATAGGGGGAGGCAAAGGTAATTTACTATTGGTTTGCAGGGGTAAAGTGCAAAAAGACCTAAAGTAATTCAAATCAAGAGTCCAGCAAAAGGCGATGTGGGAGGGTGGGTTTGATAAACAGGCGAGGAGGCTGAATATATTTCCCAAAAACACGTTTTTTATTATCAGAAAGTGGTTTTTGCATTTGTGCAGAGTATATTTCTTCCTGTTCTTCTCCAGTTTCACTCTGGGTTGAGCTGGACGGGGCATCCGAGGTAGATGTTCTGGGCTCCTCCTCGGTCTTGATGGTGTGTCTCCGGAGGCTCATAGAATAGGAGAGAAAAGGGAGCCGTCAGGTACTCTGTTTAATCAGGGTTTTCAGTCTCTACCAGCCACCACACCTGGGAGTGATATAGGGGGTCAAGGCAGTGCTCTACACCGGAGAGTGATATAAAGGTCAAAGGAGAGCTTAGGGACAATTTTCAAAAGAAACTAGTGAATTTATGGAAAAAACGTGTACTAGTAGCCAAAGGTGGATACCTGTTGAAAAGGGAGCAAAGAGAACTTGAAGATAGCTTCTAATGCAGATAGTAAAATACCACGTTCGTGAGGAATAAAAAAAAATGTTGTGCCACACAAGAACTTCTAGTCTGGTTCCTTTTCACTACCCGTGCCCTTTCTTAGTTTCACCTCCCTCCTCCCGCTCACCCTCCCCCTTGTTCCCCGACACGCTGTGACTCACCGGCTCTGCCGCAACTCTCCTGAGTTGCGGCCGCTCTCCAGCCTCCTCCGGTGGGCACCACCACTCCTCAGTCCACCGTTCGTTCGGATCCTCGTCTTCTTCCCGGTCGTCCTCCGCCACCGCGCCTTCCTGGGTCTCCGCGTCGTTCTCGCCGGGTCTTCGGAAGTCTCTACTCTCCTTCACTCACGCTGCTTCACTGCTATTGGTCCAACGGGTCTCCTTCCTGTTTCGTCCTCCTTTCATTGGGACGGGAGAATCCCTTCCGGGTTCATCTCCGCCCCTTCCGGTTTCTTCTCGTAGTCTCTCTGTGAAGAGACAGCATATGGGATCGTTGATTGTTGTCGCCTCGATTCGTCCTTCCAGTCCCAGGATGCATTCGGCTGACCTAGGACGCCAGAGTGTTCTTTCCAGAGTGACCCGAAGGTCAGCCCTGTGTCCTCCTCCTCACAGGTGAAAAATGCAGGGTGCCCCTCAGAAAAGGGGGATTTCCTATAGTAAGCAACAGGCAGGCACACTGGCTTTGTCATGGTGTCACCACATTAATAGAAGCATAAATACGTCATTATATACCAATGCATCACCATTAACACTCTTGAGGATCTGGCCCTCTGAGAGATGTGGTACAGTGGCCAGAGTGGCTGACTCTGGAGCGCTGGGCTCACGGTTCGATCCCCGGCACCAGCTCAGCATCAAATTAACTCTGGGCAATAGCTCACGTAATCTCCCCGATGGCGCCCAGCACCTTGAAACTTTAAGGGGTGATATGTTTGCCTTTTACGAATCTGGATTATGATTATTATTATTACCCTCTTACAATGCCATTCATTATTACCTGTAATAATTCATTGTATGGAGAAGGTTGCATTTTGATCCGGACACTATTAAGTGGTCTACTGAAGACCTTCTCTGAGAGCCTAGCTGCCACACCTGCCTGGCTCCTTCCCTCCAAAACTTCAAACAATAGACTTTCTTGTGGCTAACTCCAGAGGTCTGGCTACCCTCCGTTTGATCAGTGGAGTTGAGCCTTACCAGCCTAGGCGCAGTGTGAAAAGAAAGTAGCATACGCAGATTCAGTCTCCACTGTTTCTCTCCTAGGATCAGGTCTAATTCCTAGCTAATGGCTCTATTGCATGTGGAGGTCACTGATCCTCCAGCTGGCCAGCAGGATAATTCAAAGGCCCAAATGTAATTAGGAGCAGAGTCATAGAAATATGGCAAATCTACAGGTGCCAGAAATGCGGATATTACAAAAGTGATACTGGCGGCCCACATGAGCAGTGTGTCACACTAGTCTCTAGGCCCAGCTGTGGTGAAACTACTGTGGTGCTGATTTCTTCTATAATGTATGATAAAGTAAGAACACAACATCAGTTAAGAACCACCGACTTACAAAACAAATGCACAATCACATTATAAGGTCAACAAACGTCAGCACTAATCCCTGAAGGGTTCCTTCTGAGACAGGCTACCAGTGCGCAGGTTGAGTTAGGCGGTACTCTCATACGCTCAGTTCATACACATGTGCACAAGGTGGGTGCATATGTTCACAAGTATCCAGCCTACAGCCTTCTATCCTACCTGCACAGCAGCAGGCCTTATCCTTACAAAGTCATACACTTGAAGTTAGCACTCTAAATCCATTACTACACAGCTTACATTGAGTATGAATGGTAGAAAGACTCGTTCAAAGTAGAAGTTCATAAAATAGGTAGTCCAAAAAGTGAAAAGATAAAATGAGGCAGAACACATTTCCAACAGAAATGTAATAATATCCATGAGAAGAGGCACAAGAAGAGACGAAAATTTGGGTGGGAATACTGGGGAATAGACAAACATATGGCATCTGCGTTGTGCGATATGACCAGTTTAGCTTCTCCAGTGAGATAGGATGTGTAGAGGTTACTAGCAGTTGCTAAGAGTGGTACGGGTAGGAAACAGATCCGGAGGGAGAGAAACTGATCAGTCCCAAGAATTGCCTTGGATTAAACAAGTTGATCCGTCCTAACTAGAGTTGTGCCAAACACTTCCCTAAATAGCTTGGACTTTTCATCTGTCTGAAAGTTGAGATTCTCTGGTTGGTGGTGTGAGAACCTAGACCTTTTAAGTCCAACACTCGATTCCATGTTTTATCTGTGCTTTGATTTGTTAGAGTTTGACTCGGCACAATGAGGGACAGCATCTCTAGCTATTCTATGACCAGGGTACAGATTGCCATCTGCATCCAACTTACGTCTTGAACTTAATCCTGGGGATCACTGCGTGCCAACAGGTCGCCTGCTGTGCTGCCTTCAATGGTCATCTTCGGTGAACACAATGTCTTAAGTTAATTTGCCGCCACTTGCAAAGATCAGCTAAATTTCCCATTATTTTCCCAGTCGTTACATACAACATAACTGCTGATTGTAACATACATCCTTGATGACTGCCCCTGCTAGTAGACTAAGTATCCAAAGGAAACTTTATCTAGGTCTCAATAATCTGTCTTTTTCAATGGAACCTTCTTCTGGTCTTTGAAGAGCAGACGAGCTGCTAATGACCGACCAGACTTAATGTTTCATTGTAAAGAGGCACGATGTGGTGCCACTTGGAGGGGTATTCTAATAAGGAAGACAGCAGCGCAGATTGTTAACACAAGCATGCCACAACTGTTGAGGACAATTTAAGAAAAGAATACTAACTCATAGATCCGAAAGTCAAAGGCACATGACATTTGTGAGGGCCAACAGTTTTGGACGATATCCAGCACATAGCGTGCGCATCATTAGTACAGCATGGTGTAACAGAATACAATGAATGCATTTGTAAAGCACACTTTCACCCTGTGGCAATGTGCTGGTGCTAAATAACCGATGCTTGTTATACAACTCACTGGCATTCATTACCATCCTTAGAAAGATAAAAGGCCAC
The DNA here is from genome assembly GCF_964204655.1 of Triturus cristatus. NCBI lineage: Eukaryota > Metazoa > Chordata > Amphibia > Caudata > Salamandridae > Triturus > Triturus cristatus. The sequence goes on from NC_140581.1 coordinate 80,822,457, forward strand.
ATGATCCGGTGAGGTTTTGAAGCAATGACTATACAGTCAAACACACAACCCTACAAGGTATGCTTCTTACCTGAGAAAAATGATTAAAAACTGGGTCAAGTAGTGAAATTCACAGACCACTGTATTACATCAAGGTACTAAAACTTATAGGAATGGAGCTCATATTATATTACAGTAATTCCTAGGTCTAGTCAGAGGAGAGGGGAGGAGAGGGAAGGGCAGGGTCAGGGTCACCTGAAGCAATGTTTCTTCCTTAAACAACTCCATGTAATGTTATTGGAGTTAAAAGGGTCGGTCTCAGTAACATGACATCACTGAGCCCTCTTTCGAATCCTCAGCTGTCTATCGCTGAAAAAAACACTTCCAAACTCCATATCACACATTTATCTCCTCACCCCTTCTCCTCTTATATCCTCTGAAGCAGCTCCTCTCTTCCCAGGTCTTCTTCACTTCCACACTCCCATCCAACATTACCCCCATCTTTTGTCCTACTCTTGTCCCTCACTCCCACCAGAAAGTGTGCTACCTCCAACTGTACTGCTGCACAGTGTGTGTCACCATAATGCTCCGAAGTACAACACCGCACGAAAGACTAACTGAAGACGAAGGAGGACACAATAAGCTAGCTGTCCATCTTACAGCAGACTTTCCATGCTTCATGTAGGAAAGGCAGCTTTGTTTGGGCAAAACAATGCTATACTGCTGAGAACCCGTGCTCCTCCTACTGCCACACCAGAAGCTGCCTACCCACACGCGCACACACTCACCCTGCTACCATGGCAAGTAGAAGAAAGACCAAGGATAGCTGAGGGAGAACGTTTGGAACCAGAGACCAGAGTCTGGTGGGGACCCAGAGTTGATTAAATGTAAATTTAGAAAAATATACTTACTTTGACATTTGCATCCCGTGGCTCTGAGGTGTTACTCATAACCATGCCAAGGGAATGGTAAAATAGCAGAAAAGAACAGAGGAATCCAGAAAATAATACAACATATCTAAAGCATGCCCATGTTTAAATTTTGTTAAGTAACAATAGGCCCTTGCACTGGGGGACTGAGCCCCAGCTCCATGGAGTGATCGCTCTGGCGACCTACCAGCAGCAGAGGCGCACAAAGATACATATCCCTTCCTCCTCTTGAGACTTTCACAGCCAATAATCCTCACAACTCTGTAAATTCCTAATAGGAATCAAAGTACAGTTCAATAAGTTATTCAATATAAATCTTTATTTGGTTTGTACATAGGAAACCATGAAAGTACACATAAAAGGATACAATTAATATATTACGATTTACAATGTAACACTTAAAAACAGAATCACATCTCAATACCCACTCCTAATGGCTGGGCAGTGATAATTGGAGTGCAGTAACACGGGTGGCATATAAACCCAGAAAAAGAAACATACTTTGTGGTCTTCCCTGTGAATTGGTGCATTTACCTGGTACTACTTGCGTATTATGAGCAGTTCATATCAAATAATTTCGTAGTACAACCATAAGAGTTAAAAAGATAAATAACAGAGCAAATCATCATTTTTAAATATTACCTTTCACACAACCAAGTGTTAAAAACTCTACATGTAAACATGAATAATAGACTTGAATCATTTCTACGTGATAAAAGTAAAACAATAACCTCTCAAAGATCTGACAGAATCCCAATTTGGAGCAGGTGAAAGGAATGTGAAGTAGAGGGAGCAGAAATCCATCTTTACTAATAGCTGTGTTCCTGGTGACAGGGTCCAGAAGATGATCATTGAGAAGACTGAAGCCTCTAGGGCAGGGCTATGGCCAGTGGTGGTAAAGGTGTTTCAAGGCATTGGCAAGGGAAATCGGAAGGGGGCATCCAGGGCACCAACATGGAGCGACACCAAAGGCCACTTAAGGTGCAGAGACCAACCTTTCCCAAACCACAGATAAGGAAGGGGTGGTTTGAGAAGATCAACGTTCCAATTAAACCTTCCAGACATCCTAAGGACCCCAACATCAGAGATCCTCTGCAGCCACTGTGTTCCTATGCCTAGATTCATAGCCATCCCCTGGTGCAGTTGCCCCCCCCCCTGTATCATTAGGTCTCGGCCTGGCAAAAAGCAGCGCATGCGCTGCTCTGCCATGCAGAGGACCTTTTGGAATCGATATGATTTGAGCGTGCACGCGGGGAGACAAACAAGACAAAAGATGTGCACGCGGGGATTGGATGCTTTACTGGCGGCGTGACACTCTGGGGACTTTTTTTTTCCGCCGCCAGTAAAGCCAGTCCCCGCGTGCACATCTTCTGTCTGCCCTGTAAAGAGTCCGGGCTTGTTTTACAAGGATTGGCACGGAGCAAAGATTCCTATCTGGAAGTCGTACTCCAAGTGCCACATTACACTGGTTTGTCCAACAAAAACTGTACTTGAGTGGGATGTTTCTGATGACAAGGAGCTGATCTAGATCTTTCTTTTTTAAATTTCCAAATCAACAAATGCTAATTCAGGAAAGTGAAAGGTCTTGTTCGCTGGTGCTGTGTATTGTGCCTGGGCTCGCAGCTACTGCTTTTCCAACACGCAAATTGTGCACATTGTGGAAAGATGCATCCGCTGTTTGTCATCTGCTTAAATATTTACATCAATCAACCAATCACTGCATTTGTAAAGCGTGCTACATACCCGCGAGGGTCTCAAGGCGCTGGGGAAGGGGGGTGCTACTGATCGAAGAGCCAGGTCTTGAGGAGTCTTCTGAAGGCCAGCAGGTCCTGGGTCTGTCGTAGGATGGCGGGGAGAGTGTTCCAGGTCTTGGCGGCGAGGTAGGAGAAGGATCTGCCGCCGACGGTGGTTTTCCGGATGCGGGGGAATGTGGCGAGGTTGGCTGAGCGGAGGCTTCGGGTGGGGGGTGTGGAAGCTTAGTCGTTTGTTGAGGTAAGTGGGTCCGGTGTTGTGTAGTGCTTTGTGAGCGTGGATGAGGAGTTTGAAGGTGATCCTTTTGTTGACGGGGAGCCAGTGCAGGCCTCTCAGGTTGGGTGTGATGTGGCTGCAGCGGAGGACGTCGAGGACGAGTCGGGCCGAGGCGTTCTGGATGCGCTGGAGTCGCCACAGGAGCTGGTTTGTTGTTCCTGAGTAGAGGGCGTTCCCATAGTTGAGTATGTTGGTGATGAGGGCCTGGGTGACGGTTTTTCTCGTGTCGAAGGGGATACATTTGAAGATCCTGTGGAGCATACGAAGGGTGTTGAAGCAGGACGCGGAGACGGCGTTGACTTGCCTGGTCATGGAGAGAGTAGAGTCGAGGATGATCCCCAGGTTGCGTGCGTGGTCCGTGGGCTCCGGGGCTGTGCCTAGCGATGTGGGCCACCAAGAGTCGTCCAAGGCTGATGGGGTGGGTCCGAGAATGAGGACCTCCGTCTTGTCTGAGTTCAGCTTCAGTCTGCTGTCCTTCATCCAGTCGGCTACGGCCTTCATTCCTCTGTGGAGGTTAGCTTTGGCGGTGTGGGGATCTTCGGTGAGGGATATGATCAGCTGGGTGTCGTCGGCGTAGGAGATGATGTTGAGGTTGTGTTGTCGTGCGACTTGGGCGAGAGGTGCTATGTAGATATTGAACAGCGTCAGGCTGAGGGAGGATCCCTGTGGGACGCCACAGATCTCGGTGGTTTTGGAGCGGAAGCTGAAAGAACTCTGTTCACACAGAAATCGAACGATAGCAAAAGTTACGTATAAATAAATGCATGAAGGCCCATTCCTGCCACATCAATGCTCGCACCAAGCTTAAAATGCGACACAATGAAAATACATAAATGATTATCACGTTTCTTTAGAAATAGGTATCCGATTTTTTTTTTAATGATATGTGGATAACGTTTGCAAAATTACACTTATTTTGTGAAATACATTCCAGTGATCCTGCAAATATCTCTGCAAGAGTATAACTCCCCAAGAAAAGTCACAGGAGCTACCTGGTTGACTAGAAAACGTCTCTCTGCATGTCGTGTTCTAATTAAAATAATCTCCTGCAGGTCATAAAACACGCAAACGTTTGGATTAAGAAAAATAAGGAAAACTTGCACTTTTAATGGTAGTCCTTCAATGTTTATAGTATGTTTATTACTCTCTCTACTACTCGCTCTCCTCACTCTCTCCGCTCTCTCCTCCTCACTCTCTCCGCTCTCTCCTCCTCACTCTCTCCGCTCTCTCCTCCTCACTCTCTCCGCTCTCTCCTCCTCACTCTCTCCGCTCTCTCCTCCTCACTCTCTCCGCTCTCTCCTCCTCACTCTCGCTGCTCTCTCCTCCTCACTCTCGCCGCTCTCTCCTCCTCACTCTCGCCGCTCTCTCCTCCTCACTCTCGCCGCTCTCTCCTCCTCACTCTCGCCGCTCTCTCCTCCTCACTCTCGCCGCTCTCTCCTCCTCACTCTCGCCGCTCTCTCCTCCTCACTCTCGCCGCTCTCTCCTCCTCACTCTCTCCGCTCTCCCCTCCTCACTCTCTCCGCTCTCCCCTCCTCACTCTCTCCCCTCCTCACTCTCTCCCCTCCTCACTCTCTCCCCTCCTCACTCTCTCCCCTCCTCACTCTCTCCCCTCCTCACTCTCTCCCCTCCTCACTCTCCTACTCTACTACCGATGTCCAATGCAGTGAACATTCAAAGCATACGACCTACAGATCTACAGACCAGACAGAAATACATGTTCAGATTCACAGATGCACTCTGTATAGACACACTCCTTAACCTTTATGGATATTCTGCACACACACATGTACATGCATTGAACCAAACGGATATAATATACACTGTACTTGTAGACAGAAATACAGATACTGAACACTAGGCACTCATTTAACTCTGAGACTATAACAAAGAGTCATGGAACCACACGTACGCGATTCACAGAAAATACCAGCATCCAACTTCACTTATAGGGTCATACAATCCAACAAATACATTGTAGCCACAGACACAACCTCATAGGAACACTGCACAGAGCCAGCAATTGAACCGCACAGATGCAATCATTTATCCTCACAGGTACACTGCACAAAAAGATACTGACCCTGAACCTCAGACATTCACCTGAACGGCTATCTAAAAGAATACCTAAACAGATTCAGCATTCGCAGGCACCTGCATGACACGTCACAGACACGCTAGAGACACAGGATAAATGAACATGTGCAGGCACTCAACCTCACTGGTACAATCGAGTGATCACAGAACCATTGTATAAAACTGTCAATTGCAGAAATCCAGAGTTTATAAGTGTGATGATTCAACTTCAGATGCAATGTACTCACAAATAAGAGTTCAACCTCAGAGACCGTGAGCAGAGGCATACCTATTCAAACTTAAAATAAAATACCCTGCAATTACAGCTCAAATCACATATAAACGAAACTCTGTAGGTAGAGATACAATAATTTAACTACACAAGTTATCTATAAATAGAAGTTCGCACTTTCGACCTTACCAACACCCTAAGCACCAGTTAAAGAACCTCACAGATACACTGCACAATGGCTCCAGCTTTCCAGCCCATTTAAACTGATCCACTGATCCTCTGATCCTAGGGCACAACTTCAATGGTACTCAGGACACGCAAATAGGATCCCAAATCCCACATCTCACTCATACACTGTGCTTATGGTCCTATTAATGAGGGACACAAAGTGTGAGCACACCCTACGGCAAAACAAATTCGACGTGCACAAGATATCCACATACTGTATAAAGAGGGGAACATAAGAAAAAGGATGAAATAAACAATGACCCTATGAAGGGAGTGCAGGAGGAATATACGTGAGAAATACACCAACCCGACAGATTGAGTAGATAAGATGCACATGTACACTACAGAAATAGTGATCAAAGATATAGAGAATATGTCCACAGAACCTATAAATAGAATGATGGAATTATGTATAGGAGATTTAGATGGATTCTATAAACGGAGTGATGAAAGAATGTACAGAAGAGGGAGATGTAGCTTATGAATGGAGCGATGGAAAAATGAATAGAAGGGGAGTACCTAGCCTTTGGAAGAAGGATATGCAGTAGATGTGTACCTACCCTATGAAAGAACTGAGGGCAAGATATGTACACACACCCCATGAATCATGCCATGGAAGAATATACACAAGATGTACAAGTACTCGATAAATGCTGTAGTGGAAGGCAATAGAAAGATGTACACATACCAAATAGATAAAGTTATATAAGAACATAAACAATATGCTCACATACCCTATGAATGAAATGATGGAAGGATATACATATTCCGGGTGTACACATACCACATGGAAGTATATACAACATCTTTTACACATTCCCTATGGAAGATGTGATGGAAGGCCATGAAGCCGATGTACATGTGTGCTTTAGAGGAATGATGAACGGATATAGGGGAAGATGTGCACATACTTACTGAGTGACCGATGGGTGGACTCAGCGAAGTACATGTGGGTGATCTGTACATACACTGTGAGTGAAGACGCGCGGCAGCCGTCATAAGGCCAAGGGATTGCACAACAATTAGTGATATCCTATGAATGGAGACGAGCTACAGTTGCTTAAGATCAGTGCTTAATTTGAGCCGGTGGTTTCTGGTGCTCAGCACCGGCACTTAATTGACAACACCACCCTTAGGACAGTCTGCCACATGGTGGCGCTGCTCATCTAATTTAGAGATGAGCAGAACGGCTATTTTTGAAAACAATATACATTAAAAATTACTAACACCTGCCTCCCCAGCCATTCTTTAAACTTTTGGGGCCTGAAATAATCAGAACTGTTGCACTTTCAGGCGAGAGAGATGGTTAGTAGTTGTTTTGGCAGCAATGACAGGGGCGATGGGTGTTGCAGACTGCAGTCGCCTCCTGGTCAGAGCCCTGGCACGTATTATTTTACAAATTAAGCACTGCTTAAGACAAATGCGCAACGTAGAATGTGTCACAGTCTAAGCTCGGCACCTTACTTAACTTACTTATATACCTTATAGAGCAAGTGGTGATCTAGACTATAGGGACTACTTATCGGCCTATGATTGAGCGGCACCAACATAGGCATGCATGGGCTGCTGTGTGTGGAGAGGTATAGTAAAGATGAGTTACAGCCTATAGAAGTAAGGAATGGTAGCTTTCATATGTGATCCATTAAGGATGACATAAGGCACCATAAGGATGTTCTAGAAGAGTGACATCCCGTGGGTGCAGAATGGATCCCCTGGCTTAAGTGATAACTTATGGAAGACTGATACTGCATACGGGGGATTCAGACAGACACCTTCTGTGTATAATGGAATACTTTGTGGATAAGTAGCACACTATGCACAAAGTGATATCCTACATATTAGTAACACTTTACCTTTGGGTGCTGGGATGGTGACTTCATGAGTAGAGCTGCAGCCAGTGAACCAGGTGCAACCTAGGACTAGAGTGATACACAACGTATATTAAATACTGCAAGTGGATGAGTGGGGGCACCTGGATCCATGCACAGGGTGCCCACTGTGAACCCTGGGATGTCAGTCATGCATAGGTTACAGTATGGCTAACACATAGGGCTTACATATAGACCAAAGTCTCTGGTGGTCTACATAACACTCAGAGCAGCAGGTGGCAGGGAAATCGCGGAAGGACAATGCCAGGTCCCTGGTTCTCTTGATGCACCCCAAAGATCTGGCTCTCCCTACCCAGGCACGAGCCACGACTCTTACTCATGCTCACTACGGGTAAACTGAAATCCTACTCTTCAAGCAACATCTCTATCATGTGCTGCGCTCCAGATGATGCACCTCGGCTAGTGATGCATCTTGGCCTGCCTGCAACTCTCTGGTCCCCTTTCTGTATCTTACCTTCTACTCCCACCTTCGTACGGTGCTCTGTTGCTTTGCAGCTATGTCTGTGCTATGTTATTCTGTGTGTGTTCGCATATGTCTACACATACACACATACTTATGTCTCTCTCTATCCCTTTCGTTTGCCTTCCTAGCTTCAGGAGCCGTGTGGATCTGGCTGTGAACTTTTAAGAGCACATGGCTCCATGCTACAGAACTCTCTCGGCTAAGAGGCAACAAGACATTGGCTGCTTTTGCAAGGCATTAAACCTGTCTGTTCATAGAAAGCGCTCCTTAGCTCTCCTAGTAGGCCACTTCGTTAAGTGTCTTGCACCTTTTTAGGTCTCGCCTGGCGTAAGCAGCGCTGCTCTCGCCATGCAAGGGCTTTTTGTAATCAATTCAGCATGTGCACGCGTACGGAGGGACAAAGATGGCGTCGGGCTGTCCACATACAGCTGCAAATGCACGCGCATGTGGACAGCTCGATGCCATCTTTGTCCCTCCATACGCATGCACAAGGAAAAAGCCCTCGCATGACGAGAGCAGCGCTGTGCGCTGCCAACGCCGTCGGGCTGTCAACATGCGCGTGCAAATGCACGCGCGTGTAAGAGCCTCCTGGCCGGCCTCATTGCACCTGGTCACGTGCGCTCGAGCTGTAGTGTCGTCACCTCCTCAACCCTCTTGAGCATGCCACGGACAGGGACCCTCTGTGCTGGTCACTCGGCCAGGTCAAACGACCCTCTGTCCTGACCACTCAGCACCTGAGCACCCTGTGGCAAGGGAGGTGCTGCCCGGCTCACTCATCTCTGGGCAGGGCCAGAGTCCCTCGGACCCAGTCACCCAGCCTCTTGGGCGGCCATTGGCAGGCCTTGCCTGACCTGGTCAATATCCTCCAGAGCCCTCTAGACCAATCACCCCCCCCCCCTCCTAATCTGCTCAACCAACCTCTCGGGAGGTCACGGCAGTGGCTGTCCTGGTGGTGTTTGCTGGCTCCTCTCTTGTGGCGGTTTAAGCAGTGTGTCCTCAGTGGGATGGGCGAGGTGTCTGGGATCCCCCGACGCTGTCTGCACGTTTCCACCCTCTGTCTGTCTGAGACAGGGTTTCTTAGAAAGCAGAGGGTGCCGGGAACTCGGCACATTTTAGGGAGCATCACATTGCGCAGAAACAGGGGAGTGGGTGACGTGAGTTTTATGCTCAGTGCAGAGGGTTTGTTAGGCTCACGGTTTTCAGGTGTTTCCTGATTTTGTAGGCGGCTGAGAATTCTAAATGCACACAGAGCGCCCCAAAGACGGTCTGTCGGACTTAGAGTCCGTGAACTTGGTAACGCGTGGAAAGCCGCAGATGGTGTTGAAGTGCGTGTGGTGACTGGTTGGTATGGGTGCCCAGCATGTTGGTTCTGTGGCCCCTGGATGCAGTTTGTGCTTGGACTATGAACGCCCGGTACCGGAGTGGTGTGAGGGAGGTGCCCTCGCCTGACTTGGGACTGGCTCACTTGCTTGAAATACACTGCTCCCTGTGCGCACACGCGTAGAAAAGGCGCTCCCGGTGCGCACGCGCATAGAAAAGGCGCTCCCGAGGGGCATGCGCATAGATAAGGCGCTCCCGGTGCGCATGCGCATAGAAAAGGCGCCCTTTGACGTGCAAGCCTTCATTATTTCCCCTCTCTCAGGGGTACATTGCCTTCACTCTGTGACGTACATAGAAGTACATTGCTTTTATCCTTTGACGTACAGAGGGGTACATTACTTTCGGTTTGTGAGTCTAAGTGGTCTTACATTATATGGCTAGAAATGTATTTAAGCATACCTCTTCGAGCTTCCAAGGAGGGTGATGTGGAGCGGTTCTGAGCCAGACCATTGTGAAATAAATAGAAATGCATTTTGGGGGGGGGGGGGGTCGTCTTTGTGTGCGTGTGGGGCATTCTGGTCAGCGGGCAGCATTTTAATTGTTTATAGATTAAAGAAGTCCAAGGAGGGCGGCATCCCAGTCAAGGCTGGGGTCTATGCTTTAGTTGTGACGTAGAAGGGTACATTGCTTTCACTCTGATAAGAGGAGCCCCCCCACTTTCACTCTGTGAACCAATGGCCGCATTGCTTTCAGTCTGTGACTCGAAGGGTATGTTTTTTTCTCTCTATGTGCTAGAGAGGTGCATTGTTCTCATTATGTGACTATATAGATACATGGCGTTGGGGTTGGGTATTACTCGTGACATAATTTAAAGTCGTTTATTTTAGTAAAACTACATGAGATTACGCAGAATTGCACAAGGCATATAACCCTGCATCTAGCTCTATTTTCTTTGCGCAAAATGCACCCTTGCACCTAAAATGAACCAGGATATGCATTTTTGCACTAACAAAATAGCTCTATATGCAACTTAACAGGATCAGGAGCTCGCACTCTGTTCCTGTGCTCTTGGGTAGGCATTTTTGCCCCACATTACTCTAAGTTATGCAAATGTACCTGATCTAGTAATTTTCTGTAATTTCTTGTCACAACAGTATCGCGAAATTACCTAAATTACTAACATTGCTGGGGAGTAATTCACATCTCACCCACGCCTGATGGCGTTAATGAAATAGCATTTGCAATGCAATAGGTCTCGCAGTTACAAGTTTAAACTATTGGCATTGTAAATAATGCATTTTATGTTTTTAAAAAGAAAACAAAAATAAAAGGAAGTTATTTGCAATGTCAATAGCTTCAAACTCGCGTACATGCAAGACCTATTGCATTGCAAATGCTTGTTTCAAAGGTGAGAAGCCCGTTCTGATGAGGACAGTGATTCGGTATTTGACCTTATGATTACAAACCACGATAACATAACATGGCATAACATATAGATAATCTCTTGTGGGATTTGTTACAAAAGAAAACGCCAGTTTTAGGTAAGTACAAAGACCCACATATAGGAAAACTATTGTGAGCTCCTTAAAAAAAAAAAAAAATCACACGTACATGGGACAGGATTCATAACCATGCACTCTCATACAGAACGGCGTATGTAAAAATCAGCTGAAACATACAGTTCTTGAAACTATAAATGATAAGCCACCCGTTTACACATATGTATTCTCACAAGTACCACATCTGCAATGCACACCTGCCCTTACTCACACAGTCCACCTGTGCAATATGCACATGCACAGACAGCTGCAAAAAACACAAAGATCTACAAATGTATATGCACTCACAAATATAATCTGTGCAGTGTACACATGCACATATACACTCACACAATACACAAGTCAACACATTTAAGCACTCACAACACTTTTGCTTTATGCACATACATGAACAAAGACATTCATATAATAGACTGTTCTGTGTATATATATATATATATATATATATATATATATATATATATATATATGCAATCACAAACAACTACTGTCTAGTGTATGCATAGGCATACATTGCACAGGTCTACACATATGTATGTCCACAAATGTGTGTGCAGTACACCTGCATATACACAATCACACATTGCACAGGTCCACACATCTGTGTGTCATAACCAACACCTGGGCAGTACATTTACCAGCTCACACATATTCTCAAAGTACAGAGATTTACACAGTTGTGTACTGACAAGACCTATGCAATACACACATCTTCATTCAATATATGAATGTGTATATTCATGTTCTCACTGACAACACGTGCAGTATGCATGCAAAGACATCACACAATGCACAAGTCTACACATGCACGTATTCACTAATTACACATGTGCCGTGCATACAAGCACACATACATTCACGGTATACACAGGTCTATCGGCATATGTATTTACCGATAAGACCTGCAATACACACATCTGCATGGACATTCACACAATGCCCAGGTTTTCATATATATGCAATCACAAATAAAACCTTGTAGTCTACAGACATGCGCATACACATTCATACAACACGAGTCTAAACGTATACTTTCTCACAAAAAAGCTCATGTGCAGTACATTCATCCACATAAACATTCACAAAATACATAAGTCTGGGCATATATTTGCTCACAAACTACATCTGTGGAATAACTACATAGCAGGTATACCTTTACTTGCACATAACAGGTTTACACACTGTTATTCATATGTTACAAATAAATAACACCTGTTCCCTGCATCTGCTTGCACATGCACATTCCAACAATACACAAGTCTTCACACAACTACTCACAAAAAGCACCCGTGCAGTACACACGAGCACCTACATATTCAAACGGTACACAGTTTTACAAATATATGTACTCTCAATTACCACGTATGTATGCCACACATGCAAATAGACATCCACACTATAAACAGGTCTACATATATGTACTCACAATTGACACCCGTGCAATATATACATGTTCACATTCACCTCAGTATTCCTGTATTCATGCGCATGTACCCACACAAAACATGTACTTTGCAAACATATCTACATGCACCCTGATACAAGGCACACGATTACAAAATGCGCATACAAACAATCCCTCAATGACAGCTATTTAAACATACACAGAATGAACAAGGTAGACATGCCAGTACACAATTGGACAACACATTTTCATATGCGCATGAACACAACATTTGTGAATAGCTACAGACACTTGTGAAAAAACAAATTTGTTCACACATATTCATGCATACAATTCACAAACAGACGTTCATCTACACAAAACATTAGATCAACACAAATGCGCATTAGACTAGGCTCCAAGCAGGCCGGATCCCGCCAGTGCAGAGCACCGGCAGTTCACTATCGGGCTCTCCATTTTTGCCATCAACCTCTGGGTGAACAAAAAATCTTAACTCTGCAGCAGTCCCACCCTTCACTGCCTGTGGTGAAACTTCAAAGAGACTCCTTAAATTCTTGCACAGTCTCATTATTTCAACACTGAAGGATTGTCATATTATATTCAACGAAGTCATAGTTGTTGCCTATGCAACTAATAACCATTGACAAAGCCAATAGTTTTGGCTTGCTGTAGGTGTTGCTTGTTGTATTATATATCTGGATGCAATGACAGAAGCAGTAAAATACCAGTCAGGCAGCACACTATGCTGAGCACGAATTTTTCAATTAAGTGTTTTTGGCCATGCCATTAATTACATTGGCCACGCCCCTTTGAGAGACACCCTGCCCCCAGTTTTTTCACCCCAGTTAAAGCCCTGGCAATACATATTATTACAGCAGATTATATAATGCACCCATTCACACATGTCTACAAAATGCATATTTTCACAAAACACGAGCCTACACATAGGCCTCCCGAATTGTGAAAGGCGTACATTTACACTTGCTCAAGGACTCTTGAAACGTTCTCACGCAACAACGCAAGTCCAACAAGCACCAAGAGCGCATGCACACAAGAAGCATGTCTACAGGATCACATGCACCCAATACGTACTAATACACGTGCATGTGCTCCCAAATAGCACAAGTGTGGTATGTCTCATGACATGTGCACTTACACATTAACACGCATGTGTATATAGATACTGTATGTGGCTTCAAACAACACACGTGCAGTATGTATGCATGCACACACTTCTTCACAGAGCACCAAAGAGGACACGCGTTCACACCAGGACAATGTCTGTCACATTAACCACGCTTACACCTACTGTGAAGTGCTTTGCTGCGCACACTTTGGCACACATTCCATGAATGTAAACATTCAGCCACGAGCAAGGGACCCTTTACACTAGAACACAGCCACAGACACCAGCACAATGCATACCCATGGCTCTCCAGGTCCTACCTGGGCACTCCAAAAACTGAACACCGAACTTTTCAGCAGAAAATGAAGATGTATTAAAGACGTGACAGGCCACAGTTTAGCACAAACTATGGAGGTTCGGGGGCCACTGGGCATGCTTTTGGCACACTGGCGCTCTATGGCGAAGTTCAACCACACCAGTATCCCGTATCCAGGAGCACAACAGACACGGGATGTTTTGCCGTAAGGAGTGGAGCAAGCCCTAGACATAACTCCAGATACACATAGTTCTCACAAGGGAAGAGCTCTGCCTCGACTAAAAGGAAAATAAAAACAAGCAGGCTCGATCTAATAAGCATTGGCAATGTAATCGGTCTTGCCTTTGGGACCTTATATTTATATAGCTATGCAGCACATTAGCCTGGGTGCTGAAACATCTACTGTTCTTTAACATGGAGGAAAGTAAGCACCAATCTACGTGACGCCAGGTATAGGATAGGAACACATGGAAAGAAACATAGCCTTTCAGCGGGAAATGGTATAGTCCTAAGCTCTGTTTTTAATATAAAACCAGGGCCTTTGGTGGTCATAACACTGAAAATACAAGATTTGAAAAAAATACTATTGTCTACGGGTGCTCGTGGAAGGTAATTTCTATGGACTGGAATCTAGAGAATGCTAGTGATTCTTGTATTTTTCTGACCTCCGCAGGTCATTTTCTATCAAGACAGTTAAATAGAGGCAGGTGAACAGAAAACAAAAGTCCCTAAGCGGAAGCAGACAAGTCCTAGGGCTGATCTCCAGAGCCCACAAAGTACATACACATAAGTATATACTAAAGTATATACAAGAGGTCTCGAATGCTCGACCTAAAAAGGAAGAATTTCACAAATTAATACGGTTACGTCGCGAACCACACAAGTCTTGCAGCAGCTCTTACTGCTTACTGGAAAAAATATTTTAAAATATACAAACAAAGGACTATGGCAGGGCGCACCGGAGCTGGACATCGAAACAAACAAAGGACTACAGAAGGAGGCACACTCACCCTGCACTGCTGAAACAACAGTGAAAAGCACATCTGTGAAGGACAGCTAACTAGCAGGAACCATGCCTGGCCGACTCAAAACAACGAGTGAAATCGCCTGGGCTTCAACCAGGCTCTCAAAAGAGGGACAAAAAAAACCAGCATTTGCAATGCAATAGGTCTCGCATTAGCGAGAGTTTAAGCTATTAGTGTTGTAATTGATAATGCCTTTTATTTATGTTTTAAAACCCAAAACATAAATAAAAGTCATTGTCATTTACAATGCTAATAGCTTATACTTGCACGAATGCCAGACCTATTGATTTGCAAAGGCTTGTTATATAGTGTGAAGGAAGGTATCAAAGCACTTTACACGCGCACTAGTTATTTTACAGAAATGTGCCCTGAGTCACAGGATGTAGAGCCCCCGTGGAGACTCGAACCTGGATCCCCAGCTTCAAAGGACGGGAACAAGCCCTTACTCCACATTCACGCTGTTAACTTTTGCATTTGCCATTCTGCCGGTCACTGTTTTTTGCTCCGAGAGACATTAACAGTGGATTCAGGGCCTATACCTTCGCTCGCGCTATATAAAAATGCAACAAACGAAGGAATGATCTGGTGAACGTGCACCGTGCTGCCAACAGTATTAACGCCTAAAAGCTGCCACCTGGTCACTTTGTACACCACAGACGGTCACACAATAGGCACACGTATCACAGAAGCTCCCCCCTCGGAAGTTATCAGTCACACATTTAAACACTCAAGCAGGCTTCAGGAAGGGGACAAGGGTTGCAGAAAAAATGTATATGGGATCATTGGGATTACATGACGGATCACGTTAATTTGAGCAAACATTTAAACCGGCAACAGCCAAGGAAACCAATGCGCTACCAAAGTCACCATTAGCATATTTCTGGTAAATTAGGTCTATAGTGAGATGCAGATCAAAAACATATGTCTGCCGCCTCTTTCACCCCCAACCCACTCACTCATCGAAGCCACATCGCCCTCACATCAAACATGATTTATTTTTATTCAATTCACTGGTGGCTCGTGTCTTTTTTGTTTAAACACTAGACAGAGTGCATCTTGTCACTTGCCCCACTTCTCGAACCTGCAAGCACTTCTCCATTCATTCCTATTTTTGTTTTGCATTTTTATATAGCCGAACAAAGCTACCAGAGCGCTTTCCATTACAGAAATGTGCCAAGAATGTAGAGTTGAGCCCTGTTCCCCAGCTTTAAAGTCCGGCGCACTAGCCGTTACTCCACATCCTCTACAAACAACACTTCTGTGACACGTAAACTACTGCAGAGCAAAGAAAATAAAACAAACACAATTACCCCTCGCAAAGGCGATACTTATTGGCTTTGCCAATGCTCGTTTCTTGTAGGCAATCACGGTTGCTCAGTGAGTAAGAGGAAAGAGAGAACCGTTGAAATGCAAATGCAGAACCTCAATGCCAATAGATTAACATTCCTTGGAAAAACAAAGCAATTTGTAATCAATGCGAGCAGAGTATGAAAAGACAAAGGAAAAGCAACGTGAGAATACCCTGAGGGGAGTTTGGTGTGACTTAGGCAGAAGGCCTACAACACCACTGTGATGCGCCAGGTCATGAACAAGATCAGTGGCGGCTGCCCCGCCAGTGCTGAAATGTGTTGTAAAACCACAAACAATCCCTCTCAGCCACCGAACATTTGCCTGTCTCCATTTTAATATGAAATGTTGTGCTGATGAAAGAAGAAACGCCGTTGTACAAATCTTATCAATGTAATTGTGACTTTCCAGTTAGTGACTACTTTAACTTATGTATTTATCCCACCACTTATGGACTTAAAGTGCTTAAACAAACGAGTGACGTCCAGTTTACGAGGGCCAGGTCACACAAAGCCCAGCACAATCCAGCTGATCTTCACTTATTGTCCTAAAGCGAACAGACTGTCTGTGTGTCTTGCTTTAGCTGCACTGACAGAGGATTCCACCACACAAAGGATGCAACACAAAACTACCGCTGCCCCAGGGCCACAACATGACTGCTTATCCTAGACAGGATTACATTTCTGCAAAGTTTAGAAGTCAGGGTAGAGGAGGGTTTATACTAATGATATTAAGATACTCAAGGGTCGACCATTGCTTAAGTTGGACTGGCGTCAGGCAATTTTATTTACACATTTAGACCAAGCAAACAGGGCAAAAACGACCTATGCATCCACGGACTAGTTACCTCGAGCAAAGGTGCAAACGGGACTAATGTCTTTCAAGTCTCTCACGCAGAGACAAATCCAATGCACCGAAAACCGCCTTCTCGGCAGGTTACGCAACAGAAACCTCTTAACAAGCCCAATTGCAGTTGCAAACCGTTGATCTGATACGGACACCCGAGCTGGAGTGGTACCTGATTTAACAAGCATTGGCCGCGCACGCGGCGGGAGAAGCGGGAGTTGTATGCACGCACGGCCAGTCATCGCGATCACGATCGCTGTGAAAGCGAAAGTGATCGCGATGACACGCTAAAGGCGTTCCTGAGTGCTGCTGGCTGGCCTAGCGCATGGCGGTTGCGCACGTGCACGCTCACGTGCACGCAAGCACTAGGCCAGCCAGCAGCACTTTAAAAACTCACTTACAAAATGTCTCTCCGAGCCAGCGCATGCCTAAAAACGAACGCACCAATAAGATGGCTGCATTTCTGCATGACTCAGGAAGGAATGAATGGTAATGATCGGTGTGTCAAAACCCCACAGAAGAGATTTCAATAGGTCTTGCAGACAGTGCAAGCGCTGTCTTAGGCTCGACCTAAAAACAGACAACAAAAAAACTAGGATCCAGTTGCTAGGAAACGCCTCTCTTTGTATTGTCAGCCCTACGTTTTTGGAATTATGCTACTGGTTTTTTGACTCAGAGTGTGCAGAGGTCTGCTAACCAGACGGCAGTGCCAGTGCCTTGACCCTAAAATGTGTTTGTTGAATTGGATTGTACTTAATTTACATAAGCTAGCCTACATGTATATCCCCAGTATATGGTAGTACGGCTACCCAGGGCACGAAATTAAGGACACCCAAGGATTGCAGCACTGGTTCTGTCACCCTGGGTGTGACACAGGAACAACGGGTCTCCCAATCTGCCACTGAAGACTGGAGGAGCAGTTTTGAACTGCAAAGACGACTTTGCCATTTAAAGCAAAGAAAAAGCCAAGCCTTCCTCTGCAATGTGTGTAAGTCACTCCTATGCCACACAAAACTGGCGGTCTTACTGTGAAAAGACTGGTTTACCCCATTGGTGAGTACACTCAGCTGTGCTAACTCCTGAAGAGTGCAACCAAAGAGGATACTCCATGGTATCAATTTCTTGCACTAAGCCCGACTTGATTCTCAAGTCAAAATTAATGTAACATGTTGCAGTGTGAAACTTTTACAAACTTGCCACTTGTGTTGCCTTTAATCTCTTGTGCCCTTAACAGATGCAAAAAGAGCCTGTCCCCAAAACAGGTTTCTGTCCCCCTAAAGAAACGTGCTAACGACTGTCAGAAAAGAAGACTGTAAAAGCTTGCACTGGCGAGAGGTGTTACCTCCCTCCTGCAGGAAGCCTAACAGGTGTTGGCCCAAAAGGCAAGCTTCAATGGAAAAGCCGCCTTTGAAGGGCAAATGTTTAGCACTAAGGAGAGGGGCTACTCCATTGTCTAGGTAGACAGGTTGGCACTAGGAACAGGGAAGAGGAAGCCAGTGCCAAACTGTTTTCTCGGGTACCTGTAGCCCGCTTGGTAGCCACACCTCTAGGTTGGCCTAGGGAACTCTGAAAGGTGAAAGAGGTTCTGGAATGTTGGAAGTGTGCAGAAAGGAGCATCCTGGAATAGACAGATGCCACACTTAGCAGTTAGGGTTCATTAGGAGGAAAGGAACCGGACAGCCCGTTGGCTACCAACCGTATCCTACCTGAGGGCATTTTCTGAACATAAAATAACACCCCTGGCACCAGAACTCAGATCTCGACTGCAAGAAGTACCAGTGGAGGATTGGCCTGCAGCACTGAGGAGCCAGGAAGGAGAGGCTGCACTGGTGTGGGATTTACCTGCTGACCCTGGTGGCTAGCAGAGGAGAAGGGACTGTGGCTGCTGTGTTCTGCTCATGGAGAAGTCATCTCCAGAACCCAGCCTATTCAAGAAACTCCAAGGGTCAGTTGGCTGACGGCCTGTGCACAGCAAAGGGCCACAACTGAAGAAGCTTGCAGAGGCAAGATGGTAGCCCGAAACCTTAGACCTCGCCAACCGCCACCTTGCAAAACCAGAGACCAGCCAGATGCTCAAAGTTGCACTTGATCTTGAGGGACTTGTTGGTCCCCTTGACTGGCTCCATCAGGGTTGGTCGCACCAAGCAGCTCTAACTGACCACCATACAACTAGCCAACAGTGTTTATTCAAGGTTTCGGTCAAATTTGGTGATTTTTCCAGTGCTTGTTCACAGTTGATTAAAAAGTGTACATTTACAGTACCTTGCAAAGTCTCAATCCCAGGAAGCTTCTGGCGGATCCTTCTTATGGTGTCTAAAAATACATAAAAATACAGCCTATTTTTTATAAATTGGTGTTGGATTTCATGTGTCTCCTTGATTTCTCCTTCAATTGTTTTGGTGTTAAATGCTTTCTTTACATTTGTTCTTTTGTACAATCGGACTGCTCAGTGCCACAGCGACCCAGGGTTGAGCTAAAGAGTTTAACAACAGAGTTTATTTCTGTCAGCAGCACTGCTATTCCCCACAACAATTTCCCTATAATTTATAATCCCATAACCCAATTAGAAGCATTCGGTTTCAGACAAGCAATGTCAATAAAGTGCTCCGCCTCATGCAATCACCTTGGACAGAGAGCAGGTTTTTAGGGACTATCCCTAAAAGAGGCTTGCAAGACAGACACCCTAGACAAGAGCAGGATCAAGAACTGGGCATGTGGCCTTTCTTCTCAGTGACCTTGACAAGAGCCTGTAATGTCATCACCACTTTGCGCCTGCGTTTATGCACGTCTCACACCCCCTCCCTGTGCTGCTTTCTCCTTAATGCAGTAATCCTGTTTAGGCTGGGGATTAAGACAGGCTACTCCTAATGGCATTACAGAAAGTCACAAAGCCAAAGGTCAGAGGGAGGCAGCAGGACAGGCGCACACCTGCCCTCAGTGTGCACAACCCCCAGGAGGAAGAGGGGTGGGAAACAGCAGCTTCCACTCAAGTACACATCACCAGCAATGCACAACTGCCCCAGCCATCCCCAGGGCAGAGACTGATGGAAGGGGCACGCCAGCCTGCTTCTTTGGCACACAACACCTAAGAGGGAGGGGAGGGTGGATCCAGCACTCCATGGTATACTCCACCCCTAACAGGAAGCAGAGGAGAGGATCTGGCACTGTGCCCAGCACTCCAGGATATACTTCATCCCTAACAGAAAGCGGAGGAATGGATCCGGCAGTGCGCTTGGGACTCCATGGTAAATTCCACCTCTAAAAGGAGGCGGAGGAATGGATCTAGCACCGTGGCTCACACTCCATGGAACACTCTGTAGGAAAGTAGGATCTGCTTCTTATAGTTATCCCCACTTTCTGCTGATGTTTCACTGTTTTTCGACTTTAGTCTAGCTAGGGCCCTGCTAACCGGGACCCCATCCTAGTTCTTTCCGCTCTAAATTGATTACCAGTACTTTAGGCACACTCCAGATTGGATTCTGGGGTACCCTTATAAGTCCCTAGTATATGGTATACTATGTACCCAGGGCATAGGTGCCCCAGAGGCCTACCAGGGGCTGCAGCATGTATTGTGCCACCCCTGGGAAGCCTTCCAAAATGACACCACAGGTCTGCTACTGCAGCCTGGGTAGGTGGTGTATGCACCCTTTACTGAGATATAGTTTACCTATATCTCTCCATATCACTGCACATGTAAACCTATCAGTCACCCCTATGGCAGGCCTTAACAATCCTGAAGGCAGGGTGCTTGGTTTCAAGTGAGAGGGTGCCCATGCATGAGAAGAGCCCCTCTGCAGCTTTCGGAACCTTTATTCCGGGGTGGTTGGTGATGCAGCCAAACCTTATACTCTTAAGTGCATTATAACCTCGCAGTAAATGCTAACTTTGGAATGGCAGCACGGAAACATGTCGTGTATGGTGTCAAACACCTTGGAATCATACCCCCACACTAGTCACTGGTGTGGGAGTATGATCCCACCCTTCTAGAGGGAGAGACATGACTGCACCGGTATACCTGGTACCAGCTTAACAGACCCTGGCATCACAAAATGGATGCTGCCAGCCACAGACACGAGTCTGCCCTCCTGCTGCTGGACGAAACTCCGGCAGGGGAAGCCGGGACAAAAGGTTTCCTGTCACAGGGAGGTGTCACTACCTCCCAAACAGGCTTAAGTGTATTGGAGCTGGGTGGGTGCACTCCAAGAGTGCTTTGACGTCTGCACTGGGGGCACATTTGGTGTCCCTGTGCATAGTCCAGCTCAAACCGGTTGCAGGGGCTACCAGTCCCTGCTCTGGTGCTTAACTGGACAAAGGAAATGGGTGTAGCCACCCCTCTTTCCGGACCCTCCCATAGGTGGGTCCCTAGAGTTTGTCCCACCCCTTCCTTGGGTATGCGATAGGAACCCCTGGCTACAGGACTTTAGATTTACCTGAGCGAAACTCTGATACATAATCCTGGAACGTCGACGATCTACAGGGTGCTAGATGACTGAAGAATCTCCCTTGGAGTAAAGGAGTTACTCCCCTGCAAGGCAGGCACCTAAGACGCATCTGACCGGTTTGCATCTCCAAAGCTCCCGCCGGACTCTGAAGGATTTGCAACACTGGAGGTGGGTTCCCAGACTTCCCAGAGGCCGACCCGAGCTCCCAGCAAAGCTGAGACCCGTAGCCCTCGTGGGGACCGTGGAACCGGAACCCCTGGACACCGTGCACATTTGCAAGTGCATATGCTTCTCGTCTATCTTTGAGGCTGTGCTTTGGGCTACTTGTAGTCCACACCCCAAGCAGCGTCTCCACCGAAGATTACTGGCCTACACTCACACAGTGTCCCATGGGCTGGTATTGTGCGATTCCTCTCGAGGTCACGTGGCGATCTCGGTCCGTCGACTGGTGGGTCCCTGTGAAGGCAACTCTAACTTTAGTTGGGCTTACCTGGTTGCTCCAGACGTGCCCTGACTCTCCATCACTTGGGGAGTCCCCAGGACCCAGGATTTTTTCTCTTCCTGCGTGGGTTGCTGTTGCAAAGGATTGTTGGGTTCAATCCGAGTACCGACACCGCAGCAGTCGACATCCTTCGTGGGACAGCTCGAATCCAGCTCCTTGTCGTCGATGCCTCCTGGTCCTCGTGGCTGCAATCAAGCTTCCCCTCTTTACACCTGAAACACTAGACATTGGTGGGCATTCATCTATCATGCCCCTGGTCCCTGGCAAGTGGCCCAGACTCTGTTCCCTTTGCTTTCAGGTTCTTCTGATCTTCGATCCAGGCTTGGATCACACCGGACACTTTTCTTCTTCCCGGCAGCAGCACTTTGCAGCAGATCACCATTGAAATGAACGACGATTCCTGACACCATTTGACACCTATGCACCGACTTCCCTGGGTGAGGTAATTAGAGTGCTCCGGTGCTCCCGTGGGTGTTGGCCCTAGAACCCCCTAAGTCTAAAGGGGTTTTCTCAAAGTCATCTCCTAAGAGTTCTTAACTTCTAAAATTCCAACCGCGACTTTCCCATAGAATAGTACGGGGCTCGCGCCTGAGTTCTCGCACTACATTCGCCCCCGTGGGTCTCCTGTGTCACTACCTTGGGTGGTTGCTTGGGGCCCCAGCGATTCTACATGCTCTAGGCACTGTGTCTAGTCAAGTCTTGGTTCTTATACCACTTTCTTAATATATGGTTTAGTCCCCCCCGTAGGGCCCATTGTATATTGTGCTATTTACTGTCGTTTTAGAACTGTATTATTGTGTATCTTGGACTCTAATCTCATAAAGAGATTAGTAGTGAGTGTTTAGAAATAAATAAGTATAGTTTATATATACCTTGTGTGGTTCTCCTTTCATTTAGTAATTCAAGAGCTTATAATCTGGTAAACCAAGCTGCTTTACACTCCTTCAAGACTTAGCCTGAAGGCTGCTCTCCATAGCTACCACTAGGATAACTTTCAATAAAGGTGGTCTTTAAACCGAGCATCAATAAGGGTTGTTTCGACTGGTGCAGGGTGCCCACTATAACTAGTGGACAGCATATGCCAGGCCAACTTCTCACACACTCCACCTCTAAAGGGAATGGAGGTCTGGATCACGCTCTGTAGTACTCACCAGCTCTATATGGAAAGGGAGGGATGGATCCAGGCACTGCATCTCACACTTCATATTGTACCCCTCCCCTAAAAAGAAAAAATGCATCTGGCACTGTGATCTACCTTCTGGGGTACAATCCACCCCTAAAAATATGGGGAGGGATGGATCGGGCACCTTGGGCAGCATTCTCTGGTACATTCGAATCCTACAAGGAAGAGGAGTGGTGGAGGGGGCATTACAGCCAGCATTCTGAAGTACACACCATATGTAAATGGGAAGGGGGGACTTATTTTTTTGCAGGTCTTTATAGAGGGATAAATCGGCCTGAAGGTATTGGAGCGCCTTACAGGAGCACCAGTTACATAACATAAAGACACATTCATTTTGCTGTAAGCACAGGGAGATTAAGTGAACAGAATGTTCAGCCGACGCCGACACTCTAACCTGGTTCCCCAGCCCCAAAGTCGACAGCTCTAGCTGTTATACCACATCCTCTCCCCTGACATTTTTGGGGGATTTATGGAGCAGACACTGCGGCCCACACGCTATGGTACAGTGCACCAGTATACGGAATGGGACTGATGGAGCCACACTACTGCCTGCACTCTATGGTACACTCCACTCTTCGACAGAAGGGGATTGATAGAGCCCACACTGTGGCCTGCACTCCTGCACTCCATTTTATGCTGCACCCGTAGGGAGAAGGGGATTGATGGAGCTAACACTGTAGCCTACGCTCTCTGGCAGGAAGACACTGTCACCTAAAGTCTTCAGGAAGACAGGTAACTGTGCCAAACACGCGCAATGAAAGACTGGACAAGAGACAGTGGAATGCTCTTCCGGCACACATCTACCTACTGAACACACAAACTCGAGGTGGATGGTGCTGACACTTCTGCCACTGCTCCAAGCACCGCTCTGCCCCGTGAGCACCCATGCTTAGAACGAAAGAAACAGGAGACCACATTCTCCAGAAGCCCAGCTGGCCCTTAAACTCCTCCACACTGAAAGGAAGCCATTCATGCACACATCTGCCCGCTGACACCCTCCGCCCTAGTACGAAAGAAAAGATGCAGCACCACAGCTCTACAGACCCCCAGGCACATACTTGCCCCATCCACAGACCACCACTAGAAGGAAGGAGAGGGGTGGAATGGAGACAGTGGCATGCTTCAACTACCCACCAACCCCTACAAGAAAAGCGATTAAAGGGAGACTCCAGACGACACTCCTTTGGCTCAAAACCACAGCCTGTAGTCAGGGAGGCAGAAGCCCACGCTCTTCAGCCGCACAGCTTCATCTTTACAAGGGATATAGTAGGCACTATGGTCCCACTCTCCTGTCTACTTAAGTTTCCAGGAAACCCAATGAGGAGAGGACAGTAAGCAGCAGGCGAGGAACCGAGCCCTTGAGATGAACACCCCAACCATTGACTACACTGCCGTGCACAACCACGTCTGACCACACATCCAGGTCACACATGAGCGGTGAGCAATGCCACAATGTGGAGACCCTCATGGTGCTTACATGTGTGTTCCAAACAACATACCCTCAGCCTCAAAAGGATGAAAATCTATCAGTACCATCAGGCTGTGAAGCAGTCACCTGCCCAAAGATCTGTGCAGGTGCTCAGGCTACGGAGCCATGTTATACGTATTAAACTCCTACTGGGAGCCCACTGAACCTCAGAATCGGTGCGTGCACCGATTGGCTGTCGCTTTTGTGTTATGTTATGCAGATGTGTAGTGCGCACGATCACCCGGGAGGGTATTCTGGTGCTGAGCAAGTGAGAGTCCATACAAACCCTAGGCCGAGTGGGTGATTCGAAAAGCCAGGTCTTTAGCTTCTTGCGGAATTCAAGAGGTGAGGAGCAGGCTCCGATGTGTTCAGGCAGGTCGGTCCATTTTACTTGGACAGGGCTGCGGTACACTAGTTAACTCTTTAGGGGTTTGAGACAAACAGGGCTTGGGGAGCATCTAACGTGTTAATGTGAAAGTAGCAAACTACATCCGTTTATTTCCATTAACACCTGCCTACACAGAAGCCCTGCATAATGCTCATTGTAATTTTACATTCGAAAAGGGAAAACAAGGCTTACAAAAGTTAAACCTTGTTAAGATACATTAAATGTTTCAGTATTATACAAAAAAGGCATCCTACACAATTCTACTACGATGTTAGACAAACTACTGTTGAAGAAAGGTTTGTCCCTCGTCCCACAACAAGCGCACCTTGGACCCCATTTCAAAATAAATGACAGCGTCTGAGACTCCTGCAAACTCACCCAGGCACCTTGACTTTGAGCTACGGAAGCCCTCGGACTTGAAATTCATTTGCTCTCATTCTAGAGTGAAGTGCGTGCAAAACCGCCGGTGCGAGATCGTGCTTAGTGTGCTACGAAATGTAGATATTGTTTGTAGTATTGAATTAGCCATTCATTTACACCCCCCCCCCCCACCATCTGTGGGGGAGGAAGTGACGAGGAATCGACGAAAGCAGCTTTATTATACGATGTACTGCCGAGCCCAGCAAGGTCCAGGCAGCCCGTGTACCTTCATCAGCAGGGAGTCCCTGTAAGTCGTAAGAGCATCCTTTTCAGCTGACCGATCCAGGAAGCCTGCGTACCTTCATCAGCTGGGAGTCCCTGTGAGAGCATCCTTTTCAGCTGACCGGTCCAGGCAGCCTGCGTACCTTCATCAGCTGGGAGTCCCTGTAAGAGCATCCTTTTCAGCCGACCGGTCCAGGCAGCCTGCGTACCTTCATCAGCTGGGAGTCCCTGTAATAGCATCCTTTTCAGCTGACCGGTCCAGGAAGCCTGCGTACCTTCATCAGCTGGGAGTCCCTGTAAGAGCATCCTTTTCAGCTGACCGGTCCAGGCAGCCTGCGTACCTTCATCAGCTGGGAGTCCCTGTAAGAGCATCCTTTTCAGCTGACCGGTCCAGGCAGCCTGCGTACCTTCATCAGCTGGGAGTCCCTGTAAGAGCATCCTTTTCAGCCGACCGGTCCAGGCAGCCTGCGTACCTTCATCAGCTGGGAGTCCCTGTAAGAGCATCCTTTTCAGCTGACCGGTCCAGGCAGCCTGCTTACCTTCATCAGCTGGGAGTCCCTGTAATAGCATCCTTTTCAGCTGACCGATCCAGGCTGCCTGTGTAGCTTCATCAGCTGGGAGTCCCTGTAAGAGCATCCTTTTCAGCCGACCGGTCCAGGCAACCTGCGTACCTTCATCAGCTGGGAGTCCCTGTAATAGCATCCTTTTCACCTGACCGGTCCAGGAAGCCTGCGTACCTTTATCAGCAGGGAGTCCCTGTAAGAGCATCCTTTTCAGCTGACCGATCCAGGCAGCCTGTGTAGCTTCATCAGCTGGGAGTCCCTGCAAGAGCATCCTTTTCAGCTGACCGGTCCAGGCAGCCTGTGTAGCTTCATCAGCTGGGAGTCCCTGTAAGAGCATCGTTTTCAGCTGACCAGTCAAGGAAGCCTGTGTAGCTTCATCAGCTGGGAGTCCCTGTAAGAGCATCCTTTTCAGCCGACCGGTCCAGGCAACCTGCGTACCTTCATGTAAATGTAAATGTATGTGTCTTGTAAAGCGCACTGCTGCCCTGAGGCGTCCTGGCGCTGTAGACCGCTGGGGAACCCGTCCTGGCTATCCCTGTGAGATGGTCCCTCCAGGGTATCTCCAAGGTGAAACCAGGCATCCCCGGCGAATGTGGGGGGCCGTTGTGGAGATGAGGCAAGCTAATGCCCAGAGTTGCCGAGTGTGTTCCTGGTTAGAGTAGGTACCGAGGCGAGAATTATCGAGTCCGTTTTTGACACTGGTCCACGACCCTGCCGCGTCGGGAATTGAACCCTGGTCCCTGGCAGATTCTCTGCTTACGGATCTGCCGCCTCTAACCAGTGAGCCACACCTCTCCACTCTCTCCACCTCATCAGCTGGGAGTCCCTGTAATAGCATCCTTTTCAGCTGACCGGTCCAGGAAGCCTGCGTACCTTTATCAGCAGGGAGTCCCTGTAAGAGCATCCTTTTCAGCCGACCGGTCCAGGCAGCCTGTGTACCTTCATCAGCTGGGAGTCCCTGTAAGAGCATCCTTTTCAGCTGACCGGTCCAGGCAGCCTGTGTAGCTTCATCAGCTGGGAGTCCCTGTAAGAGCATCCTTTTCAGCTGACCGATCCAGGCAGCCTGTGTAGCTTCATCAGCTGGGAGTCCCTGCAAGAGCATCCTTTTCAGCTGACCGGTCCAGGCAGCCTGCGTACCTTCATCAGCTGGGAGTCCCTGTAAGAGCATCCTTTTCAGCTGACCGATCCAGGCAGCCTGTGTAGCTTCTTCAGCAGGGAGTGCCTGTAAGAGCATCCTTTTCAGCTGACCGGTCCAGGCAACCTGCGTACCTTCATCAGCAGGGAGTCCCTGTTAGAGCATCCTTTTCAGCTGACCGGTCCAGGCAGCCTGTGTACCTTCATCAGCTGGGAGTCCCTGTAAGAGCATCCTTTTCAGCTGACCAGTCAAGGGAGCCTGTGTAGCTTCATCAGCTGGGAGTCCCTGCAAGAGCATCCTTTTCAGCTGACCGGTCCAGGCAGCCTGCGTACCATCATCAGCCGGGAGTCCCTGTAAGAGCATCCTTTTCAGCTAACCGGTCCAGGCAGCCTGTGTAGCTTCATCAGCTGGGAGTCCCTGTAAGAGCATCCTTTTCAGCTGACCGATCCAGGCAGCCTGTGTAGCTTCATCAGCTGGGAGTCCCTGTAAGAGCATCCTTTTCAGCTGACCGATACAGACCCCGCAGAAGCAGCTCCACAAGAGCACTAAACTGGAGGTGTCCACCTTATGCCGAGGAGGGCAGGACATAGGCCAGGTTTGCATGATCGCCACTGAGAAACTATTTATACTAGCATGAATTACCTGCAAATCTATTCTAGGAGGATATCTCCTAGAGGATATCTATTAATGGACGCAGCTCTCCTGCACTAACCGATCCCCCTGAACCCGGACATTAAAGCCCCACTCTAGTAAGGTTGAATCGTCTCTCTGAAGAAACGCTGCCCTGAGGACCCAGGCAGAGCCGGAGACACAGGGTCCCAGCTCCGTGCGATTCCATGCAATGCGTCCACTCCCCAAGGAGCCCTATGGGACTTCTTTCCCAGCTGCCTGTGTGTGTGATTTTACACACATCACCCTGATTGAGAGCGCCTGAATTAATAATGAGGGAACACGCCCAGGGGGCTTACCGGGGCGGGGTGGGATGCCGGTTGCCAGGGAGACGCCAGCCACACTCCAGAAGCGCGACTTAATTATAAAACAAAATGCAAAGACTTTAAAACTTTAAAATTGCTCTCTAATTGGGAAAAACGATTGTGCTGTCCTAATCACTAATGGAGTCAAAATGAGCTGCAATTAGAAAGAAAAACCGTAGCTGATAGAGTTAAACTAGCTACTAAGTATGTGGGGAAAAGGCCTGTGTGAAGAGAGCCAGTTGGAAGTAGAGGTGGGCGAGCCACTGAAAGCTGGAGCCAGGCTCGTGCCCGAAGCCTGGCTCAGCTCGAGTCCTGTTGGACCCTGGAACCCATAACTAGCCGAGCTTTCATGGGGGAGTATAAAACAAAACGGAGAAGGAGCTGGGGGCTGCCATTTAGGCTGCCGAGGAAACAAAGGGCAGAGGCGGCCGCCATTTTAAGGTCAGACACGTCATGTCCAAGCCTCTGTAGATCCCTGTGTAGGCGTTGATGTGGTAGTTGGTCTGAACCATGATGAAGCTCTGCTCGTGGGAGGCAGCAGACAACTCGGACCCCCTGGACGCCAAGAGTAGAGAAACTAAGCTGAGTTTTGCATGGAGGACCCCCGGGTGCACAGTTAGGCGTCCGGGTCCACCTGACTGCGGGTGCCATTTTGGGGTCAGGCGTCGATCCCAGGGCTCACCGAGGGCACTACTGTGTTACGTCCAAGCTGGGGGACCCCCAACTATTCCTACGGTACTCCTGTTCTCAAAAGGGGTCTAGACTCAGGGTGGAAGCACTTGGGCTGGCGAGTGAAGTGGGAGCGCGCCACGTCTCACCGGCATGGGCAGAGCTCTCACCTATTGCTCACCAGTGGCCATTCACTTTTGGCGTCCCGGATGTCTTGTTGATAGTCACCGCGATGAGTGGCCCTCAGATCAAGATGCGGGCTGAGGGTTGGGGGGCTTTGTTTGCGGGGTAAGACGGAGGTTGGCGGACTCATGGTGCAGTTCCTTCGGCACCGGGCGCGACCTCAGTTCTCCTGGCGCCATCTTAGCGGCTTCATATGCGGGGACATCACGGCTCATTTCTCTGCAATGCTAGATCGGAGACGTGCGATATAGATCTTCAGGTGATCTGCCAGCATTCCGGCTGCAGAATCAATGATCTGGATGTGAAAACAATTTGGCGGGATGCCCCTCGGGAAGCTGGAAAGAGGGTTCAGCACGGAGCAGCAGCTCCGAGCGGCCATGATGGGCTGGCTCCTCCCCGAGCTCCCCTTTACTATCGAGAACGAAAACACTCAAATATATGAGTTCAGAATACCAGTTGTACAAAAGCTTATCGTGTTTGATTTAATTGACTGTAATGATGCTCCATAATAATCTGGGCCATGTACAGGTCTTCACAAATGACGACTGCCTCGCCTCTTAGTTGACTAATGGTTTATGTTTAAAACCTGTCCCTTTTAATAAAGTATTTCTCAGTGCAGAGCTATAATGTGGCGTATTAATGTCAAGGATTCCGCATGTTAAATAATTTTTTTTGAATTCTGAAATAACTTTACCATATTGTACAGGATATTTGTTGTATGATTACACAGAAAACATTTTCAGGGCTCGGCTCGTGCACTGGCTCGAAGTTCTGATACAGACCCTTGGCTCAGCCGTGGCTCAGCAATCCCTGTTAATTTGTCAGCCCTCCTTCCCCTGCCCTAATTAGGAGCACCAACATGTGAACAGCAGAGCAAGGTGGAATTCTCATTCAGTTCAGAGACCACGAGCACTCACTAGGCCCAAGTACAAATTAAGAGCAGGAACTTAAAGTGCTTGCGCTCATTTATAGAACGGACCAAGTGTGTGCGCACTCATTCATAGCACAGCCCGGGTGTGCTCACACTCGATCATAGCAAAGCCCGCGTGTGCTAGCATCCGTTCAGGGGAGCAAACAACAAACTGATTGAAGGGATGCTGGAGTTAATCTCAACCACTGGCAATCTCTACAGGCTGTATTCGTCCATCCTTTTTCACCCACGATCCCACTCCAGACAGAGAACTGGCATGAGCAAATCACTTGTCCTGCTCCAACAGAAACAGTGCAGTCTAAACTGCCTGGCCAAGTCACCCCAGAAGGGAACACAAGCAACCACAGACCAGATTTGCTATATTTGAGGGTCTGTGCACAGTGGACAACTGTTCAGAGCATTGACCAAGTGTGCTTGCAATCATTCAGAGCACGGGCAAGTGTGCTCGTAATCATTCAGAGCACGGGACAAGTGTGCTCGCAATCATTCAGAGCACGGGCCAAGTGTGCTCGTAATCATTCAGAGCACGGGACAAGTGTGCTCGCAATCATTCAGAGCACGGGACAAGTGTGCTCGCAATCATTCAGAGCATGGGCCAAGTGTGCTCGCAATCATTCAGAGCGCGGGACAAGTGTGCTCGCAATCATTCAGAGCACGGGCCAAGTGTGCTCGCAATCATTCAGAGGACGGACCAAGTGTGCTCGCAATCATTCAGAGGACGGACCAAGTGTGCTCGCAATCATTCAGAGGACGGGACAAGTGTGTTTGCAATCATTCAGAGCATGGGCCAAGTGTGCTCGCAATCATTCAAACACGGGACAAGTGTGCTCGCAATCATTCAGAGCACGGGACAAGTGTGCTCGCAATCATTCAGAGCACGGGACAAGTGTGCTCGCAATCATTCAGAGCACGGGCCAAGTGTGCTCGCAATCATTCAGAGTACGGGCCGAGAGTGCTCACAATCATTCAGAGCACGGGACAAGTGTGCTCGGAATCATTCAGAGCACGGGACAAGTGTGCTCGCAATCATTCAGAGCACGTGCCAAGTGTGCTTGCAATCATTCAGAGCACGTGCCAAGTGTGCTCGCAATCATTCAGAGCACGTGCCAAGTGTGCTCGTAATCATTCAGAGCACGGGCCAAGTGTGCTCACAATCATTCAGAGCACGGGCCAAGTGTGCTCACAATCATTCAGAGCACGGGCCAAGTGTGCTCGCAATCATTCAGAGTACTGGTCAAGTATGCTTGCAATAATGTAGAGAATGCAGCAAGTGTGCTCACACTAATTCAGAGCACGGGCCGAGAGTGCTCACACTAATTCAGAGCACGGGCCAAGAGTGCTCGCAATCATTCAGAGCACGGGCCAAGTGTGCTCGCAATCATTCAGAGCACGTGCCAAGTGTGCTCGCAATCATTCAGAGCACGTGCCAAGTGTGCTCGTAATCATTCAGAGCACGGGCCAAGTGTGCTCACAATCATTCAGAGCACGGGCCAAGTGTGCTCGCAATCATTCAGAGCACGGGCCAAGTGTGCTCGCAATCATTCAGAGCACGGGCCAAGTGTGCTCGCAATCATTCAGAGCACGGGCCAAGTGTGCTCGCAATCATTCAGAGCACGGGCCAAGTGTGCTCGCAATCATTCAGAGCACGGGCCAAGTGTGCTCGCAATCATTCAGAGCACGGGCCAAGTGTGCTCGCAATCATTCACAGCACGGGCCAAGTGTGCTCGCAATCATTCACAGCACGGGCCAAGTGTGCTCGCAATCATTCACAGCACGGGCCAAGTGTGCTCGCAATCATTCACAGCACGGGCCAAGTGTGCTCGCAATCATTCACAGCACGGGCCAAGTGTGCTCACAATCATTCACAGCACGGGCCAAGTGTGGTCACAATCATTCAGAGCGCGGGCCAAGTGTGGTCACAATCATTCAGAGCGCGGGCCAAGTGTGCTCGCAATCATTCAGAGCACGGGACAAGTGTGCTCGCAATCATTCAGAGCACAGGCCGTGTGTGCTTGCAATAATTTAGAGAGTGCAGCAAGTGTGCTTGCAATCATTCACAGCATGGACCAAGTGTGCTCGCGATAATTTAGAGAATGCAGCAAGTGTGCTTGCAATGATCCTGAGCATGGGCTAAGTGTGCTCGCATTCATTCAGGGCACAGGCCAAGTGTGCTTGCAATCATCCTGAGCATGGGCCAAGTCTGCTCGCATTCATTCAGGGTACAGGACAAGTGTACTCGCAATCATTCAGGGCACAAACCAAGCATGCTCGCAATGCCCCTAGCCCACTCATCGCCAAAATATGGTAAAGACAGCCTCAGACCTGAAGCTGGTCTGAACAGAGGTAAGCTTTATTGGAGCTGCAGTAAAACAGTGGTCGCTCCCTTGCTGGCCAGGCGCAACTGACCAACACGTAACATTCCTTCCAACCGCCCACCTAGAGCCTTGTCAAAGGTCTACAACAATACCCATGTAAGTCTTGTGCGGGGTTTAAAGCATAAAACAGAAGGGCACTCACTGAAAGACCAAGGGTACTCACACTCACAGATAGAAAAACACAAAGGCTGCCCTTCAGATTACTTCTCGGACTGCAAAGGCGAGACCTAAAATTAAAGAACAGGAGACTAGGAAAACCTAAAATGCTTCTAGAAGAAGAGGATCCATTGATTCATGACTTCAAAGTCCCCTATGTACTTTACTTGTAAAATACTTTAGTACTAAGAACAGCTGCAGAGCTATCAATAGTGCATAGACTCCCAGTGAAGGTGGGTGTTTCTATGGCGCACAGATGGGCCGAAAGGGCAGCCGCACACCTGACACAGCAACATTTAAATTTGATGCTCACATATACAAACTACTTTCAAACTCAACACTGAATAAGCTCAACTGGCCGCACACAAACACCTACAACAGATTGTCGGTTGATGGAAGTCCCAGATCCGCATGAAAGGGCACCTATGTCCAGAAAGGCTTATTACGAGTCGCCCGGACAGGGAGAGTTTCTTACCTTAGGGGAACGTCACATATAACAATTTGTGAAGAGAGAAATGCAGGAGAGCTCAGGCCAGGAAGGAAGAAGGTCAAGTGATGGGTTTTTAAGGAACAGATGGAGGAGCTGGGCAGTTTAGTTGCGGGACATGCTGAGAAGATCGGTTAATGTGTCTGTTCTTTGACTGTCTCTGAGAATTCAAGCTGGTCATGGAAGCGATGCTACTAATGGTACAAACTGGTTTGTTTGTGTGGGTGGATGGACGCCAAGAGGGAACACCAATGAACTTGTTTGAGTGAGGATCATTCTCCATGGACAACCATCGCTTACCACTGGTTAGCTTTATTCTTACTCATTTCCTTGCTCCAATTCCTGCTTGCGCTCTCTAATGTGCGTTTACTGCGCTGGGGCGCGCAAGCATTCTGACGTATGCACGTGCCAGCAGAATGACACGATTGCTTCTGGCGATGCATTATGCCTTTTTTTTTAGGTCAAGCTTAGCGACAGCGCGCATGTGCTGCTCGCTCTGCGAGGCATGCTGTATTACAGTATACACTGGAAGCCCCGTCCACTCTCCGCCCATATTAGTCATTGGCTTGGGTCATTGTCCTTCATTACTGCTGGCTTCCGATTCGTAAATAGGCTTGTTAGTCCCACCTTCGTAGTGCCTTGTCTGCATTTGTTACCGTCCATAACCACTGGAGCTTTTAATTGGCTTGTTAAACGGTCTGCATTATAAGTGGGTGTGCACTATTTTGTTTATTGACACTGATGGGGACAATGGCGGCCACTTTTCATATAGAGCGCTATGCCGCTCTAACTTGCATGCTGAGCACGGCGCCCGCTTTAAGGACACCGCGGTCAGTTAAAAAAAATGTTTTAAACTTGGATGGTGGGAGTGGTGCCCGCTTCAGAGACACCGCGCTCTGCAATACAATAGGTATTGCTTTTGCAAAACTTTAAGCTATTGGTATTGTAAATGACAATGCCTTTTAATATTATAAAAGGCATTGCCATTGGCAATGCCAATAGCTCAAAAACTTGCAATTGCAAGACCTAATGCATTGTAAATGCTTGTTTGTCAAAGCTGTATAGCATCACCAAAAGCAAATGGCAAAATGAACAGGTCCCAAAGGCATCTTCCGCTCTGGTTATCCGACACAGGACGCCATGGGGGAAAGAGGGACGTCAATCTACAGAGCACCGGCCTGTCCACACATGACAAGACTAGAATGTGGCCAGTTGTTCAGAAGGTATGCTGTGGTCATGCGAAGAGGCCAATCTGGAAGCAATGACACTGAACGTTGTATCGGACATGGTCTTTCAGGGAAACTTTAGTTTTTATGTGAAAATCAAGATAAGGTATAGGAGGAAAGGGAAGGAGAGAAGCCTTCTATACCCATATTAATGAGTAAGGCTAACATCTGCAGCCGGAGACTATTTTTGTAGGTTAGGACTAATTCTGTTTTAGTCGGACTGAGATTAAGGCAAACGGGGATCATCCAGGTTTGAATTGTGGCGTGGCAGGTCAGGGGCACTGAATGTGGCTGGCCCATGATTCTCTTGGGTGTGGTCACAAGTCATCAGCATTCTGGTTTGTGGTTAAGTCTTGCTGAACAGGTGTATTCCAGTGCATTGGCAAAGAGGAGCATTATTATTTATATTAATGCGATGACTAACGCCCATTGACTAACATAATTTAATTAGACAAAGTCGGCTTTGTTAATTGCTAAGGCAGCGGTAGCCTCGCCAGTGCGTCAAAGCTGTCTGGAGGAGTCCATTTAGTACAATTTGGTCTAGATCCTTCAGACTTTCTTTACGGTGCTCACTAATACATTGTTTTATTGTAGATTAATTGACACATCCTTGTGTACACCTCAAAGGTCAAACATTTCGACTAACTTTAGTGCGATTTGTGTTCTACTATGGTTTGTGGCGCCAACCTTCCCTCAACTTCCGGCGAGCTAGGGCTTGGCTGCTCCATCGCAGCTACCAGTGGAGAAGGGACTCAATGCAGTCCTTTTACCCAGGTCCAGGACGTGGAATGAGAACGGCTTCTAGGAATGTCTTACAAACAGCACCATCTGGAGAAAAAGCCTGCCAAAACAGACTTATACAATGAATGTTATCTTATACAAACGAATTCCCAGTCATCTTTGCCATTATTTCGCTGGGCCCAGGTCACAAGCACAAATTTCGCTGGAGAAATGGTTCTATGCAGCACAGCTCCAACATGCTATACCTCCATGAAGATATTCACTAAGAAAATGAGCCCAGAGAAGTATAGACTTAACTACAGAAAAGAACCTGCAGGGATAGAAAAATTAGAGGTCATGAGCCATTTTCCGTGGGCACAAATCATTGCTAATCAACCGGTTCAGACTTTAAAAGATACCTACCTTAAAAGAAAATGGTGACAAGCGCCACTGTCTAAAGCACCTCATCGCCTACCATCAGTTTAACTATTTACCATACTGGAAGGTCCTGGCACAAGAAAAGAGCCTTGACATGTTGGAGCCGGTTCTGTGCATTCTTGTCCCACTTCTGTTCCCCTCCTCATTTAGATGTCCAGACGTTAATGCTTGGTAAAGGTGGTGAGCGTGTTCCATACAGCTGCGTGGCAGACTTCCACAGTTGGCATTCCAGCATGGACGTTCGTATGGCAATGCCCTTCCTTTGGTGGGATGTTTTGCAACGCTTAAGCCAAGCAGCTCTACTCCTTGCCATGTGTAGAGTCTGAAACACATCTGGTGAGACTTTGCTTGCTGATACCTTGTTGAACAGTCCCTTTCCTTCGGAGACCAGTAGTAACAACGAGCTCCCTTTGAATCCAGTGGACAAAAACATTTTTTGCTGCAGAAATAAATTTGTTCTGAGAGAATATACAAAGGGTACCAAAACCTCATGCACCTTCGGTTCCAGAATTAGAACCTCCCTCAGATTCGATTGCCTGGAGGTCTAAGGGCGTTTCAGGTTGGGCCATGGAGAGTTAGACCTCCATGTAATCAAATCTTAGGAAGGTTCAAGGGTGTTGCAGGTTGGACCTTCGAGAGTTGAACCTCCCCAAGATTCGACTGCCAGGAGGTCTACGTGCATTGGATGCCCAGGTAGTATTCCTGGATTAAGCTTGTGGATTCAATGATGGCTCCTGGTCTCGTTTATACAACGAGGGAGCTACACATCCAACTTCCATCACACATCTCTACTTTTCGCCTGCTCAACAAATCCAGCATCTGGACGATTTTTCTCGCTCCCATCTCCTCACAGACAAGTTTGGAAGGAATGGACTCAAAACGTTGACTCAGGTTTCAGTGGTTAATTTTGTTCCAGACACCGCAGGACTTCTGTACAATACGGAGTAAAACACCAGACTACATCAAAGTCACACAGGAGCAGAAAGTAAGTGATCCCCATTTTCTGCCCCTCATTTCTTTTGACGGAGACAGAACAAGAAAGCCACTCACAATTCTGACTTTGAGATGCCATCTCATGTATATTCTGTCATCCTAAATCCTCTGTCTGTTATGGGGGCACTCGAGAGGGTGGATGCCCTCTCAGGCTCAGCCAGATCACAAAGTCTCTTTCCTAGAGATCGCGGCGCGTCAATGGCCCTTTCCTTCATCTGCAGTATTTGCACCAATCGTGGTTTCAAATAAGTAAAAGTCAATTCACTAGAAGACTCTATCCTAACGAGTCAAGGCAGATGGAACAGAAAACACCCAAAAAACATGTTTTTCTGTGTAGGAGAGAGAAGACTACTTGCACCATGCTTTTAAGAACTTGAGCTTGCGGGCTCATTTGGCATGGGAAGGCTGTGCCCTGGGGAAGCTAACGTCTCTTCTCTCTAGTAGCCTGGCATGCAGACAGTGCTTGCTAACAAGAGAAGAACATGGAAGTACCATTTATTTCAACACAATAAAAACTGCAACAGCTGGAGAGGTCATCGAATAATAGCACACAGGAGTGTAGACAGGGAGGACCCAGGCAGGATGCGGCGCACTGCCTGGAGCACCTCCCACCCCGCAGATACCCCATAGAGTGCTCTGGAACACTTGGGTTCTAGAGGTGGCCATATTTGGGGTTTGCATAAACATCTGTTACCAGAAAAAAGACAGCACTGTTCGCCACCATAGGGTGTAGGGTCTGAAGGATGCTTAAGATAGCATCATTCGAATCTAGCGTGAACAAAAGTGTGCAGCTTAAAGGAAAGCGCGAGCTTCATTGCCTCATCGAGGCTTGTGGTCAGCACACATCCATCTCAGAGTGTGTTAAGCTAGCAGCAGCCAGCTGTCCACTCGCCCACAGATTCAGATGGGCCAGACGCAGCCAGCTTCTGTCCAGCTGGCGCACACATCTACCCAGAGGAAGCTCTGAGGTCACTGCAGCTTCCCAGGCACCCTGCTCCCGTTACAGGGAACCTGAAATAACAATCTGCCCCTCACCCGGCCCAGAGTCCCCTGGACCTTACACAACACAGCTGCTGATGCAGCACAACATAAAATGTTAATGCTTCCACGAACTGCACAGGGCAACCCTCGTAGCCAGCAGAGAAAGGCAACCACCACACAGCTGATGCCTGGAGGCTTCCCCCACCAGCAGCATGTAATCACAACACAGACAGAGCAGAAACCACTCAGCATGAACACGGTCAGGGAATGCACCTCACAGGGCCCAGGTGAGCCACACCTCAGTGCATCTGGGCCACACTCCATGGACCTAGCAAGCGAAAGCACCTCACACAGGGCCCGGGTGAGCACCACCTCAGTGCATCTGGGCCACACTCCTTGAGCTAACCAGTGAATGCACCTCACAGGGCCCAGGTGAGCCACACCTCAGTGCATCTTGGCCACACTCCTTGAGCTAACCAGTGAAAGCACCTCACACAGGGCCCAGGTGAGCACCACATCAGAGCATCTGGGCCAAACTCCATGGACCTAGCAAGCGAAAGCACCTCACACAGGGCCCAGGTGAGCCACACCTCAGTGCATCTGGGCCACACTCCATGGACCTAGCAAGCGAAAGCACCTCACACAGGGCCCAGGTGAGCACCATATCAGAGCATCCGGGCCACACTCCATGAGCTAACCAGTGAATGCACCTCACAGGGCCCAGGTGAGCCACACCTCAGTGCATCTGGGCCACACTCCATGGACCTAGCAAGCGAAAGCACCTCACACAGGGCCCGGGTGAGCACCACATCAGAGCATCTGGGCCACACTCCTTGAGCTAACCAGTGAATGCACCTCGCAGGGCCCAGGTGAGCACCACATCAGAGCATCTGGGCCACACTCCATGGACCTAGCAAGCGAAAGCACCTCACACAGGGCCCAGGTGAGCCACACCTCAGTGCATCTGGGCCACACTCCATGGACCTAGCAAGCGAAAGCACCTCACACAGGGCCCGGGTGAGCACCACATCAGAGCATCTGGGCCACACTCCATGAGCTAACCAGTGAATGCACCTCACAGGGCCCAGGTGAGCCACACCTCAGTGCATCTGGGCCACACTCCATGGACCTAGCAAGCGAAAGCACATCACACAGGGCCCGGGTGAGCACCACATCAGAGCATCTGGGCCACACTCCTTGAGCTAACCAGTGAATGCACCTCACAGGGCCCAGGTGAGCCACACCTCAGTGCATCTGGGCCACACTCCATGGACCTAGCAAGCGAATGCACCTCACAGGGCCCAGGTGAGCACCACATCAGAGCATCCGGGCCACACTCCATGAGCTAACCAGTGAATGCAACTCACATAGGACCCAAGTGAGAAACATCTCAACGCATCTGGGCCACACTACATGGGCCTAGCCAGCGAATGCACCCCAGGTGAGCAACGCCTCACGGTATCAAAGCTTAAACTCCATGGTGAGCAGGCAGTCCATGCTATAACAGACACCCACACTGAAAAAAATTCAAGGAAGATTCTTATAGACAGAATATGTTATATATATTTCTAAAGCGCAGCGGTTACCAAAAGTGTCCTGGCGCTGGCTACTACCCTCCGAGCCTAGATTATTGAGGAAATGCTACACATTAAAAAGCCAGGTTTTTAGACCCTTCCTAAATGCCATCAAGTCAGTGGTATTTCTAAGAGGGAAGGTCATTCCAGGCCTTTGTAGCGCAAATGATAAAGCTTCGCCTCCCCACATGACTTTTTTTAATGGGGGCACTGTCACCATCTAAGCTCATAGGCTTTTCCACCAAGAAACCGGAGCCCAGACACACCCCATACATGAATGTCGTGGATTTATGGGAGGGTACCGTTCACACATGTATTTATGAAGACTGTGAGGGTCAGAAACGTCCACAGCCTATGGAGAAAACTAGATTTTAAAGTTAAAAACAAAGTTAATGAAACAAGCCATAATGAAAAAAATAATATTGGCTGTCTTAAACTACACTTCACTCCTTCCCCCCCAACCCTCCTGAACTGAACCTTCACACCAATTCTCTTTCAAAGACCAACCTGCAAGGCTGTGTTCTGACCGATGTATGTTCTCATGCTGTGGTACATTCAGGGGCCTAAGCATGCCGTTCTCCTTCTCTTTGGAAACAGTGAAGGTGGAAGAAGTGTTTCTTGAATCCTGGTACCAGCACCCCTTTCCTCGTGCCAGCACACCAGTCTCCATGCCAGCTTCCCCTACGACAGTTCTCCTGTCAAGCTTGCCCGCAGTCTTCTACTCGTCTACCTGCTGCTTGTGTGTGCGCCTCCTCGGCTTGTTTCTTGCTCTGTTCTGCCTGTCTGCTCGTTTTTCTGCCCTCTGTTCTGCCTTAACTGCTCGTTTTCTGCCCTGTTTTGCCTTTCTGCTCATTTTCTGCCCGCTTCTGCTCAGTTTTCCCTCCACTGCTCATTTTCTGACCGCTTCTGCTCAGTTTTCCCTCCACTGCTCATTTCCTGCTCTGTTTTTCCTTTTCCTGCCCTCTTGTTTTTCCTCTTCCACTCTGTTTTACTTTTCTGCTTGTTTTCACTGCCCTCAGTTAGGCATTTTCTGCTTGTTTTTCTACCCTCTTTTTTCCTCTTCTGCTCTCTTTTGCCTTTTCAGCTCGTTTTTTTACCGTCTTTTTTCCCTCTTCTGCTCTCTTGCTTTTCCTGCTTGTTTTTCTGCCCTCTATTTGCATTTTCTGCTCCCTTTCACTGCCCTCTATTTTGCCTTTTCTTCTCGCTCGTGTGCCTGCGCCTTGTTTTTGCCTTTTTCTGTTCGTCTCTTTCCGCTGTATCCTTAAGCCCTGGCTTTTCAACGGAGACCTCGCACACCAGTGTCCAGACAGTAATGCACCCTAAAAATGCTGACTGATTGATTGATTGATTGACTGACTGATCCCTGTAACCTTGCTGAATCACACCAGGGGGAAAATGCGGCCAGTCTGTACTTGCGTTTCGAGTCCACTACCTTCAAATGCTCAACAGCCTCATTTTGACAGCTTATGCTTTGCAGAGAACCTGTAAGAAATGTGGTTATGGGGTGAATGAGCAACTACAGGTCCTGCACACAGTGGTATAGACAACAAGCATAGGCAAAGCAAATAGATCTCACCTAATAAACAGATATTGCTTTGCCAATATGGTTTAGCCTGGTTGAACATCGGCATGGCTGCTATTCAGCATGGCTAAAAGTTAGTGGCATAAAGGATAGTGGCGTGGAGTGTTGTAAAGTGCAGTAGAGTGGAGTGATGTGGAGTGGCTTAGAGTGGTGTACAGCAGAGTTGAGTGAAGTGGAGTGGAGTGTCATGGAGTTGCGTGGAGTGTTAGGCAGTGTTGTGGATAAAGCAGAGTGTGATAAAGTGGAAGGGTGTAGAGTGGAACGGAGTTGAGGGACGCAGAGTGGACTTGCGTGTCGTAGAGTGGAATGGCAGTGTGTCATGTAGAGCAGAGCGGTATAGAATGGAGTAGAGTCAAGGGGCATAGAGTGTCGGAGTGGAGTAGTGTGTCATAGAATAGAGTGGAGTAAAGTGGCATGGACTGACAGGAAGTTGCATAGAGCACAGATTGGAGTAGTGTTGTAAAGTAGATTTGCCTAGAGTGCAGTGGCATAGAGTGGAATAGAGTGCAGTGGCGTAGAGTGCAGTAGTGCAGAATACATTAGAGTGGCATGGAGTCATGCAGAGTGTAGTGGCATAAAGTGTATTGGCGTAGAGTGCAGTAGACTGACGTAGAGTTGAGTGGTGCAGCGTAGAGTGCAGAGACAGAGAGCAGTGATGTAGAGTGGCAGAGCGTGCAGTTGTATAGCATGTAGTGGAGTACAGTGCAGTGGTGCAAGGTAGAGTAGCGTTGAGTTCATTGGCGGGGAGTGCAGATTTGCTGAGTAGTGTATCGCAGAGTGTAGTGATGTAGGGTACAGTGGTGCCTAGTAGCATAGAGTGGCGTAGCATGCAGTGGCGTAGAGTGTTACAGGGTATAGTGGTGTAGAGTGCAGTTGTTTAGAGTAGTTGGCACAGCGTGCAGTGGCATAGAGTGCATTTGTTTTGAGTAAAGTGATGTTTAGTGCATCGGCGTAGAAAGCAGTTGTTTAGAGTAGAGTGTGTAGTCTGCACCGTTGCACTCTGTGCCACTTCACTCTGCACCACTGTACTATCCCCCACTCCACTTTGCATCCATGCATGCTACACGAATGCATTCTCCACCAATCTATTCTGAACCACTGCACTCTGCGCCACTATACTTTACAACACTGTACTATACACCACTACTCTGTACGCCACTGCACTCCACACCAATGCACTCTCTGCCAAGCTACTATACACCACTGCACTATGACAGCCTACTCTGCAGCCCCACACTCTATGCTTCTGCACTCTGCACCACTCTACTCTTGCTTCAGAGTAGAGTAGAGTGGAGTGATGCAGAGTAGAGCAGAGCAGAGTGGAGTGATGCAGAGTAGAGTAGAGCAGAGCAGAGTGGAGTGATGCAGAGTAGAGTAGAGCAGAGTGGAGTGATGCAGAGTAGAGTAGAGCAGAGCAGAGTGGAGTGATGCAGAGTAGAGTAGAGCAGAGCAGAGTGGAGTGATGCAGAGTAGAGCAGAGCAGAGTGATGCAGAGTAGAGTAGAGTAGAGTAGAGTGATGCAGAGTAGAGCAGAGTGATGCAGAGTAGAGTAGAGTAGAGCAGAGTGATGCAGAGTAGAGTAGAGCAGAGTGATGCAGAGTAGAGCAGAGTAGAGCAGAGTGATGCAGAGTAGAGCAGAGTAGAGCAGAGTAGAGCAGAGTAGAGCAGAGTAGAGCAGAGTAGAGCAGAGTAGAGCAGAGTAGAGCAGAGTAGAGCAGAGTAGAGCAGAGTAGAGCAGAGTAGAGCAGAGTAGAGCAGAGTAGAGCAGAGTAGAGCAGAGTAGAGCAGAGTAGAGCAGAGTAGAGCAGAGTAGAGCAGAGTAGAGCAGAGTAGAGCAGAGTAGAGCAGAGTGATGCAGAGTGATGCAGAGTAGAGTAGAGCAGAGTGATGCAGAGTAGAGTAGAGCAGAGTGCTGCAGAGTAGAGCAGAGTGATGCAGAGTAGAGCAGAGTAGAGCAGAGTGATGCAGAGCAGAGTGATGTAGAGCAGAGTGATGCAGAGTAGAGTAGAGCAGAGTGATGCAGAGTAGAGTAGAGCAGACTGATGCAGAGTAGAGTAGAGCAGACTGATGCAGAGTAGAGTAGAGCAGACTGATGCAGAGTAGAGCAGAGCAGAGTGATGCAGAGTAGAGCAGAGCAGAGTGATGCAGAGTAGAGCAGAGTGATGCAGAGTAGAGTAGAGTGATGCAGAGTAGAGTAGAGTGATGCAGAGTAGAGCAGAGCAGAGTGATGCAGAGCAGAGTGATGCAGAGTAGAGTAGAGTGGAGTGATGCAGAGTAGAGCAGAGCAGAGCAGAGTGGAGTGATGCAGAGTAGAGTAGAGCAGAGTGGAGTGATGCAGAGTAGAGTAGAGTAGAGCAGAGCGGAGTGATGCAGAGTAGAGTAGAGCAGAGCAGAGTGATGCAGAGTAGAGTAGAGCAGAGCAGAGTGATGCAGAGTAGAGTAGAGCAGAGTAGAGTGATGCAGAGTAGAGCAGAGTGATGCAGAGTAGAGTAGAGTAGAGCAGAGTGATGCAGAGTAGAGTAGAGCAGAGTGATGCAGAGTAGAGCAGAGTGATGCAGAGTAGAGTAGAGCAGAGTGATGCAGAGTAGAGCAGAGTGATGCAGAGTAGAGCAGAGTGATGCAGAGTAGAGCAGAGCAGAGTGATGCAGAGCAGAGTGATGCAGAGTAGAGCAGAGCAGAGTGATGCAGAGCAGAGTGATGTAGAGCAGAGTGATGTAGAGCAGAGTGATGCAGAGTAGAGTAGAGCAGAGTGATGCAGAGTAGAGCAGAGTGATGCAGAGTAGAGCAGAGTGATGCAGAGTAGAGCAGAGTGATGCAGAGTAGAGCAGAGTGATGCAGAGTAGAGCAGAGCAGAGTGATGCAGAGCAGAGTGATGCAGAGTAGAGTAGAGCAGAGTGATGCAGAGTAGAGTAGAGCAGAGTGATGCAGAGTAGAGTAGAGCAGAGTGATGCAGAGTAGAGTAGAGCAGAGTGATGCAGAGTAGAGTAGAGTAGAGCAGAGTGATGCAGAGTAGAGTAGAGCAGAGTGATGCAGAGTAGAGTAGAGCAGAGTGATGCAGAGTAGAGTAGAGCAGAGTGATGCAGAGTAGAGTAGAGCAGAGTGATGCAGAGCAGAGTGATGTAGAGCAGAGTGATGCAGAGCAGAGTGATGCAGAGCAGAGTGATGTAGAGCAGAGTGATGCAGAGCAGAGTGATGTAGAGCAGAGTGATGCAGAGCAGAGTGATGCAGAGCAGAGTGATGCAGAGCAGAGTGATGTAGAGCAGAGTGATGCAGAGTAGAGCAGAGTGATGCAGAGTGATGCAGAGCAGAGCAGAGTGATGCAGAGCAGAGCAGAGTGATGCAGAGCAGAGCAGAGTGATGCAGAGCAGAGCAGAGTGATGCAGAGCAGAGCAGAGTGATGCAGAGCAGAGCAGAGCGATGCAGAGTAGAGAAGAGCAGAGCAGAGTGATGCAGAGCAGAGCAGAGCAGAGTGATGCAGAGCAGAGCAGAGTGATGCAGAGTAGAGAAGAGTAGAGCAGAGCGATGCAGAGTAGAGTAGAGCAGAGCGATGCAGAGTAGAGTAGAGTAGAGCAGAGCGATGCAGAGTAGAGTAGAGTAGAGCAGAGCGATGCAGAGTAGAGTAGAGTAGAGCAGAGTGATGCAGAGTAGAGTAGAGCAGAGTGATGCAGAGCAGAGTGATGCAGAGCAGAGTGATGCAGAGTAGAGTAGAGCAGAGTGATGTAGAGCAGAGTGATGCAGAGTAGAGTAGAGCAGAGTGATGCAGAGTAGAGCAGAGTGAT
Organism: Triturus cristatus; assembly: GCF_964204655.1. Lineage (NCBI taxonomy): Eukaryota > Metazoa > Chordata > Amphibia > Caudata > Salamandridae > Triturus > Triturus cristatus. The sequence continues at coordinate 80,866,613 of NC_140581.1, forward strand.
GCAGAGTGATGCAGAGTGATGCAGAGTGATGCAGAGTAGAGTGATGCAGAGTGATGCAGAGCAGAGTGATGCAGAGTAGAGAAGAGTAGAGCAGAGTGATGCAGAGTAGAGAAGAGTAGAGCAGAGTGATGCAGAGTAGAGCAGAGCAGAGTGATGCAGAGTAGAGAAGAGTAGAGCAGAGTGATGCAGAGTAGAGAAGAGTAGAGCAGAGTGATGCAGAGCAGAGCAGAGTGATGCAGAGCAGAGCAGAGTGATGCAGAGTAGAGCAGAGTGATGCAGAGTAGAGCAGAGCAGATTGATGCAGAGTAGAGCAGAGCAGAGTGATGCAGAGTAGAGAAGAGCAGAGCAGAGTGATGCAGAGTAGAGAAGAGCAGAGCAGAGTGATGCAGGGCAGAGCGCTGCAGGGCAGAGCGGTGCAGGGCAGAGCGGTGCAGGGCAGAGCGGTGCAGGGCAGAGCGGTGCAGGGCAGAGCGGTGCAGGGCAGAGCGGTGCAGGGCAGAGCGGTGCAGGGCAGAGCGGTGCAGGGCAGAGCGGTGCAGGGCAGAGCGGTGCAGGGCAGAGCGGTGCAGGGCAGAGCGGTGCAGGGCAGAGCGGTGCAGGGCAGAGCGGTGCAGGGCAGAGCGGTGCAGGGCAGAGCGGTGCAGGGCAGAGCGGTGCAGGCGGTGCAGGGCAGAGCGGTGCAGGGCAGAGCGGTGCAGGGCAGAGCGGTGCAGGGCAGAGCGGTGCAGGGCAGAGCGGTGCAGGGCAGAGCGGTGCAGGGCAGAGCGGTGCAGGGCAGAGCGGTGCAGGGCAGAGCGGTGCAGGGCAGAGCGGTGCAGGGCAGAGCGATGCAGGGCAGAGCGATGCAGGGCAGAGCGATGCAGGGCAGAGCGATGCAGGGCAGAGCGATGCAGGGCAGAGCGATGCAGAGTAGAATAGAGTGGGGTGATGCAGAGTAGAGTGGAGTGATGCAGAGTAGAGTGGAGCGATGCAGAGTGGAGCCATGCAGAGTAGAGTGGAGCGATGCAGAGTGGAGCCATGCAGAGTGGAGTGGAGCGATGTAGAGTAGAGTGGAGCGATGTAGAGTAGAGTGGAGCGATGCAGAGTAGAGTGGAGCGATGCAGAGTGGAGCGGAGCGATGCAGAGTAGAGTGGAGCGATGCAGAGTAGAGTGGAGCGATGCAGAGTAGAGTGGAGCGATGCAGAGTAGAGTAGACTAGACTAGAGCAGAGCGATGCAGAGTAGAGTAGACTAGACTAGAGCAGAGCGATGCAGAGTAGAGTAGACTAGACTAGAGCAGAGCGATGCAGAGTAGAGTAGAGTAGAGTAGACTAGACTAGAGCAGAGCGATGCAGAGTAGAGTAGAGTAGACTAGACTAGACTAGAGCGATGCAGAGTAGAGTAGACTAGAGCAGAGCGATGCAGAGTACAGTAGAGTAGAGTAGACTAGACTAGAGCAGAGCGATGCAGAGTAGAGTAGAGTAGAGTAGACTAGAGCAGAGCGATGCAGAGTAGAGTAGAGTAGACTAGACTAGACTAGAGCAGAGCGATGCAGAGTAGAGTAGACTAGACTAGAGCAGAGCGATGCAGAGTAGAGTAGACTAGACTAGAGCAGAGCGATGCAGAGTAGAGTAGAGCGATGCAGAGTAGAGTAGAGCGATGCAGAGTAGAGCGATGCAGAGTAGAGTAGAGCGATGCAGAGTAGAGTAGACTAGACTAGAGTAGAGCGATGCAGAGTAGAGTAGACTAGACTAGACTGATGCAGAGCGATGCAGGGTAGACTAGACTAGACTGATGCAGAGCGATGCGGGGTAGACTAGACTAGACTGATGCAGAGCGATGCGGGGTAGAGTAGACTAGACTAGAGCAGAGCGATGCGGGGTAGAGTAGACTAGAGTAGAGCGGAGCGATGCAGAGTAGAGTAGACTAGACTAGAGCAGAGCGATGCAGAGTAGAGTAGACTAGACTAGAGCAGAGCGATGCAGAGTAGAGTAGAGTAGAGTAGACTAGACTAGAGCAGAGCGATGCAGAGTAGAGTAGAGTAGACTAGACTAGACTAGAGCGATGCAGAGTAGAGTAGACTAGAGCAGAGCGATGCAGAGTACAGTAGAGTAGAGTAGACTAGACTAGAGCAGAGCGATGCAGAGTAGAGTAGAGTAGAGTAGACTAGAGCAGAGCGATGCAGAGTAGAGTAGACTAGACTAGACTAGAGCAGAGCGATGCAGAGTAGAGTAGAGTAGACTAGACTAGACTAGAGCAGAGCGATGCAGAGTAGAGTAGAGTAGACTAGACTAGACTAGAGCAGAGCGATGCAGAGTAGAGTAGACTAGACTAGAGCAGAGCGATGCAGAGTAGAGTAGACTAGACTAGAGCAGAGCGATGCAGAGTAGAGTAGAGCGATGCAGAGTAGAGTAGAGCGATGCAGAGTAGAGTAGAGCGATGCAGAGTAGAGTAGAGCGATGCAGAGTAGAGTAGACTAGACTAGAGTAGAGCGATGCAGAGTAGAGTAGACTAGACTAGACTGATGCAGAGCGATGCAGGTAGACTAGACTAGACTGATGCAGAGCGATGCGGGTAGACTAGACTAGACTGATGCAGAGCGATGCGGGGTAGAGTAGACTAGACTAGAGCAGAGCGATGCGGGGTAGAGTAGACTAGAGTAGAGCGGAGCGATGCAGGGTAGAGCGGAGCGATGCAGGGTAGAGCGGAGCGATGCAGGGTAGAGCGGAGCGATGCAGGGTAGAGCGGAGCGATGCAGGGTAGAGCGGAGCGATGCAGGGTAGAGCGGAGCGATGCAGGGTAGAGCGGAGCGATGCAGGGTAGAGCGGAGCGGAGAGGAGCACAGTGGAGCGGACAGGTGCACAGTGGAGCGGACAGGTGCACAGTGGAGCGGACAGGTGCACAGTGGAGCGGACAGGTGCACAGTGGAGCGGACAGGTGCACAGTGGAGCGGACAGGTGCACAGTGGAGCGGACAGGTGCACAGTGGAGCGGACAGGTGCACAGTGGAGCGGACAGGTGCACAGTGGAGCGGAGTGGAGCGATGCACAGTAGAGCGGTGTGGAGCAATGCACAGTAGAGCGGAGTGGAGCGATGCACAGTAGAGCGGAGTGGAGCGATGCACAGTAGAGCGGAGTGGAGCGATGCACAGTAGAGCGGAGTGGAGCGATGCACAGTAGAGCGGAGTGGAGCGATGCACAGTAGAGCGGAGTGGAGCGATGCACAGTAGAGCGGAGTGGAGCGATGCACAGTAGAGCGGAGTGGAGCGATGCACAGTAGAGCGGAGTGGAGCGATGCACAGTAGAGCGGAGTGGAGCGATGCACAGTAGAGCGGAGTGGAGCGATGCACAGTAGAGCGGAGTGGAGCGATGCACAGTAGAGCGGAGTGGAGCGTGAAAGGAGGAGAGCAATGGAGCAGCGGGAGCGGGGAGAAGAAAATGCATGGGATCAACGGAAATGGGAAGGGTAACAGAAGTGCCTGAGACAGGGGAATAAATAAAAAGTAAAAACAAACAGGTTGGGGACGCAAGCAAAGGACAAGTTGTGGGAGGCGGGAGAGAGCAACATGGAAAGCAAAAAACAAACCGGGTGGGGACGCAAGCAAAGGACAAGTTGTGGGAGGCGGAGGAGAGGCAACATGGAGCACCTGATAAGGGGGCTGTATTTCAGGAGTAGTGAAGCAGGCGAGGAAGATAGTAGGAAAACACATGCACTAATGGCGTGCTAAAGAAAACGTTTAAAAGTAGTCCACTGAGTTTGAACAAGTCACATAGTCAAAAAATAATGTAAAACCAGAAGTTGCAATGCAATTGGTCTCGCATTTGTCAAAGTTGGTGCTATTGACATTGTAAATAATTGTTTTACTTATTTTTTTTGTTTGCAGTGGAGTAACAACAGGTAAAGCAGATGATTTTGGAATTGGTGAACTAAGCTTAAGTTTCAAAATTGATCAACTGTATTGTATGCACAGCAGGTGAAGCAGTTTAGCTCTTAGTCTGTTGAGCCTTATGTCTTTGTGTGCACACTACTTATGGTGCATGTTCTGAATGAAATCTCTCAAACCAAGGGTACCATTTAGTATGTACGGAAGAATGCTAGTGGCTAAGCTCTGGGACCCCCCTGCCTGCTACTGCCTTTGGAAAAAGAAGGTTCAAAGAGAATGGGAGCAGCCATGGAGAGTGCTGTGTGTATGTATTTATGTATAGATATCATAGGGTGCATGCCTCTACAAAAAATCTGTAAAGGTAGAAGCACCATCTAGTAAGCATCGAACAATGCAATGGGCACGGTTAAGAGGCACTAAGGAACATACACTATAAAACAAAGAGGGGTCAGTGGTTGGCAGAGCTGAGCACGCAGGCAGAATGTGACTGTGCAGAGGTGCAGAATGATACAGACTCTGTTGCATTCCTAATGCTGTACCAACTGGCAGTGCTTACACTGGATGACGAAAGGTGCCTGGGAAGCTGCATATGTATGGCACGGGGCGTCTGCCTCCGCACAAGATCCCTTAAAGCGCAACTAGTATTCTGTTAGTAAATCACCCTCCTCCATAGATGGTTGTGTTAGAGGGTGTGAAGAGTTGGGGGCGATGGGGGCAGACAGGAGTCAAAGATGTGCATACATGCGGAACAGGATGCCTCTCTTTAAACTGGGTCTTGTGAGGATGGTGGCAGTAACCCTTCTCTGTGGAGTACTGCGGAGACACAGTGACTACCCGGGGCGGAGGGGACACTCAATGTATACAAACGAATAGTGAGGATAATGTGCATTTGATGGCATCCTGCGGTGGGACCATGAGTTCCTATGAGGCTATGTATGTGCACTGATACCCTGGCTCTCAGCCACATCCTGCACAGGCTGCACTTACCCGTTGAGTCAGGCACCGTGCTAACCCCACTGGAATGCGCCTGCTGCTGACTCAGCCTTAAATGCATGCTGGAGGAGTGACAACAAGGGTAGGAAAGTGAAGGGCACAGAAACAAGGGTGACAGCCGTTCACAGAGCTGTCTCGCCACTGATCAGGTGTGCCCCGCGCTTGCATGCTATCAATCAATCAATCAATCAAGGAATTTATATCGCGCACTACTCACCCGGAAGGGTCTCAAGGCGCTTGGGGGAGGGGGTCTGCTACTGCTCGAACAGCCAGGTCTTGAGCTGTTTCCTGAAGGCGAGGTGGTTCTGGGTCAGCCGTAGGTGGACGGGCAGGGAGTTCCATGTCTTAGCCGTCAGGTAGGAGAAGGATCTTCCCCCGGCGGTGGCTCTCTTGATGCGAGGGACGACGGCGTGGGCAAGGTTCGCGGATCGTAGCTGGCGGGTGGGCGTGTAGAAGGTCAGGCGGTCGTTGAGGTACCTTGGGCCCAGGTCGTGGAGGGATTTGTGTGCGTGGGTGAGGAGTCTGAAGGTGATCCTCTTGTTGACAGGGAGCCAGTGCAGGTCTCTCAGGTGGCTCGAGATGTGGCTGCGTCGGGGTACGTCCAGGATGAGTCGGGCCGAGGCGTTCTGGATACGCTGAAGTCTTTTCTGAAAGACTGCTACTGCTGTTTAACCAGTGACATCGAGGAGCCGCGTCATCTGCTAAAAAGACGTGTGCAGGGCAAAAGCCAGCCCTAAAATCTGTCACTCGCAATGTGAGATTTTTTACCTGCACAAATGGGAAAAACGTTGCCAATTTGAGCGGGAAATAGCCCAATCCGGCAACACTGCTGGCAGGGTGATTTGTAGGCTGCAGTGTTAATCCTGCCGATTGCATACATGACAGATGGCACTCAGCGGCCTAAAGCAATAAAGATGTTGCTTCTCTGCTGCTCTTTATCAATGCAGCAGAAGTCTCAGCTGTAGGGGCACAAAATGAAGACTAATGACGCTGATAGAGACCGGGGGCTCAGGGAGAAACCAACACCCTGATTTTATTTTGATCCGCCGTGCATGTGCGAGTCAGGCAACAGGTGGGTGCTGGGAGGGGAACCCCACGGGGAGATACGGCAGTCCCTGTTAATTTCTTTTTATCCGTCGTGCACCCCCCCCCCCCACGCATCCTTCAAATAGCAAGCAGGGGGAGGAGCAGCCACAGTAGAGGAGAAAAAGTGAGCAGCAGTATCATGGGAGCACCAGAGAGCAGGGGGGGGAAGAGGGAAAGGGGGAGCAAGCGTGGACTTGAGCAAGTTCCTGAGCCTAAACAAGCAAAAATAATAAAGAGTAGTTGTAAAGTAATAAATTGCATGAAGAGTAAGAGGACATGTAAAAGGGGCAGTCCTCATGATAGATATCAAAAGTAGAGAAGGAGGGACTACTGAGCATATTACCCAAAGAAAAGCAGCCATTTACGAAGGACAGTAAAAGGAGCCAATTAGAAAGATGGGCGGTGCTTAAAGCCCCTATTCTAGATACAGCATGTCCCGAAGAGACAGTACAAGCGCTGCCTGGATGAGACCTAAAAATGTGGTCCAGGAGACAGAAAAACAATAGCACTGGCTATGACAATATGTTTCACCGGTGCAAGAGCTATTAGCTTTCCCCAACATTTTTTAGCCATGTTGTACAACAACGTAGTTGCAGTTCAGCATGGCTCAAAGTTAGTGACGTAGAGGAGAGCGTCACTTCACTCTACGACAGGGTGGAGGGGAGAAGAGCAGAGTGGCATAGAGTGTCATGGCGTATAGTGGCTTAAACAGAAGTGGCGCGGAGTGCCATTGAGTGAAGTACAGTGTCGTAGAGTTGAGTGGAGTAGATTAGAGTGTGATAGAGTGGAGTAGATTAGAGTGTGATAGAGTGGAGTAGATTAGAGTGTGATAGAGTGGAGTGGTGTGGAGTATCATAGAGTAGAGTGGCACAGAGTGTCGTAGAGTGCCAGAGTGGGGGGGTGTAGAGTGGGGGGGTGTAGAGTGGGGGGGTGTAGAGTGGGGGGGGGTGTAAAGTGGGGGGTGTGTGTAGAGTGGGGGTGTGTGTAGAGTGGGGGTGTGTGTAGAGTGGGGGTGTGTGTAGAGTGGGGGTGTGTGTAGAGTGGGGGTGTGTGTAGAGTGGGGGTGTGTGTAGAGTGGGGGTGTGTGTAGAGTGGGGGGGTGTGTAGAGTGGGGGGGTGTGTAGAGTGGGGGGGGTGTGTAGAGTGGGGGGGGTGTGTAGAGTGGGGGGGTGTGTAGAGTGGGGGGGGTGTGTAGAGTGGGGGGTGTAGAGTGGGGGGTGTAGAGTGGGGGGTGTAGAGTGGGGGGTGTAGAGTGGGGGGGGTGTAGAGTGGGGGGTGTAGAGTGGGGGGTGTAGAGTGGGGGGGGTGTAGAGTGGGGGGGGTGTAGAGTGGGGGGGTGTAGAGTGGGGGGGTGTAGAGTGGGGGGGTGTAGAGTGGGGGGGTGTAGAGTGGGGGGGTGTAGAGTGGGGGGGTGTAGAGTGGGGGGGTGTAGAGGGGGGGGTGTGTAGAGTGGGGGGGTGTGTAGAGTGGGGGTGTGTGTAGAGTGGGGGTGTGTGTAGAGTGGGGGTGTGTGTAGAGTGGGGGGGTGTGTAGAGTGGGGGGGTGTGTAGAGTGGGGGGGTGTGTAGAGTGGGGGGGTGTGTAGAGTGGGGGGGTGTGTAGAGTGGGGGGGTGTGTAGAGTGGGGGGGTGTGTAGAGTGGGGGGGTGTGTAGAGTGGGGGGGTGTGTAGAGTGGGGGGGTGTGTAGAGTGGGGGGGGGGTGTAGAGTGGGGGGGTGTAGAGTGGGGGGTGTGTAGAGTGGGGGGGTGTAGAGTGGGGGGGGTGTAGAGTGGGGGGTGTAGAGTGGGGGGGGTGTAGAGTGGGGGGTGTAGAGTGGGGGGTGTAGAGTGGGGGGTGTGTAGAGTGGGGGGGGTGTAGAGTGGGGGGGGTGTAGAGTGGGGGGGGTGTAGAGTGGGGGGGGTGTAGAGTGGGGGGGTGTAGAGTGGGGGGGTGTAGAGTGGGGGGGTGTAGAGTGGGGGGGTGTAGAGTGGGGGGGTGTAGAGTGGGGGGGTGTAGAATGGGGGGGTGTAGAGTGGGGGGGTGTAGAGTGGGGGGGTGTAGAGTGGGGGGTGTAGAATGGGGGGTGTAGAATGGGGGGTGTAGAATGGGGGGTGTAGAATGGGGGGGTGTAGAGTGGGGGGGTGTAGAGTGGGGGGGTGTAGAGTGGGGGGGTGTAGAGTGGGGGGGGTGTAGAGTGGGGGGTGTAGAGTGGGGGGGTGTAGAGTGGGGGGGTGTAGAGTGGGGGGGTGTAGAGTGGGGGGGTGTAGAGTGGGGGGGTGTAGAGTGGGGGGGTGTAGAGCGGAGGGCATAGAGCGGAGGGCATAGAGCGGAGAGGCGTAGAGTGGAGTAAAGTGGGGTAGAGTGGCGTAGAGTGGAGCGTAGAGTGGAGCGTAGAGTGGAGCGTAGAGTGGAGCGTAGAGTGGAGCGTAGAGTGGAGCGTAGAGTGGAGCGTAGAGTGGAGCGTAGAGTGGAGTGCAGTCTGGTGGATAACAGTGTGGTGGAGGGGGTATTCATATCACAGAGTGGAGCAGAGTGTCGTAGAATGGACTGCCATAAAGTAGAGTAGAGTGTTGTAGAATGGAGTATGCAAGGTGTGGTAGATCACTGCCATTACCGACAACACATTTGCATTTGAAATGACCATTACATTTGTACATACAGTTTTACTGATAATATACAATGCACAAACTAGAATGTCTGTAAATGGTATCACCTAGTGTATTGTAAAACCCAGCTCCCTTGGAAGACAAAGACTGACATTTGACCTCTGTCTTTGAGTGCACAGCAAATATGGCAAGATAAGAACAACATGTAAACGCCTATTTATAGAAATCGAGGACTCTTGGAAGAATACACAGAGCGATAGTAAACTCAGGAGAGAAAAAGATATGCTGGACAGCCTAAAGCAAATAAAGCCAACAAATAGAAAGCAAGCAAATGTGGGTTGCAAGCAACACAGCAAATGGTGAGCAATTAATGCATTCCCAGAGAAGCTTTCAAAATGCCCACAAGATGTAGTTTCACAACCTGACAGTTGAGCAGTCTGGTAAGCTTCGACCTAAATACTCTAACAAGCATCAAGTTAACGAAGTCCTGTATAAACTTGATCTCAATGCATGAGAGACAGAGTACTGTGTAAACCGTGTCAATGCATGAAAGGTGGCATAAAGCGGTACTGTGTAAACTCTCTCGATGCATGAAAGGTGGCATAAGGAGGTACTGTGTAAACTCTCTCAATGCATGGAAGGCGGTATAACGAGACACTGTGTAAAGTCTCTCAATGCATGAAAGGTGGTATAAAGAGGTACTGTGTAAACTCTCTCCATGCATGAAAGGCGGTATACAGAGATACTGTGTAAACTCTCTCAATGCATGAAAGGTGGTATAAATAGGTACTGTGTAAGCTCACTCAATGTATAAAAGGTAGTATAAAGAGGCACTTTGTCAACTTTGTCTCAATGTATGAAAGGTGGTATAAAGAGGTACAGTGTAAACTTTAATACCACCTTTCATGCATGAGACAAAGTTTACAAAGTACCTCTTTATACTACCTTTCATGCATTGAGAAAGAGGTGCTGTGTAAACTCTCTCTCAATGCATGAAAGGTGGTATAAGGAGGCACTGTGTAAACTCTCTCTCAATGCATAAAAGGTGGTTTAAGGAGGTACTGTGTAAACGCTCTCAAAGCATGAGAGGTGGTATAAGGAAGTACTGTGTAAACGCTCTCAAAGCATGAGAGGTGGTATAAGGAAGTACTGTGTAAACGCTCTCAAAGCATGAGAGGTAGTATAAGGAGGTACTGTGTAAACTCTCAATGCATGAAAGGTGGTATAAAGGTACTGGGTAAACTCTCTCAATGCATGAAAGGTGGTATAAAGAGGTACTGTGTAAACTCGCTCAATGCATAAAAGTTAGTATAAAGAGGCACTTTGTAAACTTTGTCTCAATGCATGAAAGGTGGTATAAAGAGGTACTGTGTAAACTTTAATACCACCTTTCATGCACGAGACAAAGTTTGCAAAGTACCTCTTTATACTACCTTTCATGCATTGCGACAAAGAGATACTGTGTAAACTCTCAATGCATGAAAGGTGGTATAAGGAGGTATGGTGTAAACGCTCTCAATGCATGAAAGGTGGTATAAAGAGGTACAGTGTAAACTTTAATACCACCTTTCATGCATGAGACAAAGTTTACAAAGTACCTCTTTATACTACCTTTCATGCATTGAGAAAGAGGTGCTGTGTAAACTCTCTCTCAATGCATGAAAGGTGGTTTAAGGAGGTACTGTGTAAACGCTCTCAAAGCATGAGAGGTGGTATAAGGAGGTACTGTGTAAACGCTCTCAAAGCATGAGAGGTAGTATAAGGAGGTACTGTGTAAACTCAATGCATGAAAGGTGGTATAAAGGTACTGGGTAAACTTTAATACCACCTTTCATGCATGAGAAAGTTTACACAGTACCTCTTTGTTGGACCCGGCCTCGTGGCGTGGTCCTTAACCCCCCTGGACTATGGCCGTTCCCCGCCCCGGCCTTCACGGGCCACCCGTCTGAACTGCTCCAAGGCCCTTCACCTGGAACTGCACGTGGTCGCATGCTCCTCATGGCTCCGCCATCTTGTTGGCATCGACGTCACCCCGTACACCAGCCGGCGCGACCCCGCTCAACCCGGCCTCGACCCCAGCGAAGCCCCGACATCGAGGCACCACGAACTGGCCAGGGGGTGCCGCAGGAACCATTCATCGCCCCCGGCGGAGGACAGTATCGATGGGACCCCCAACTGTCCTCCCCTCTCGAGGTGTGATCGCCCTGCAACTCCCTTGGGCCTGGCGCCTCTCCTGCTGGGCGTCTGGCCACCTCCACCCGGCCACTCCGCCCCCTCGGGCGCAAGGGTCCGGACATCAAAGGGCTCCAGACCTATATCTGGGGCGACCCCACCACAGCTCGGCAGTTGTATCCCGGAGTCCAGAGCCCTGCTGATCGAATCGCGGCTGACCCTACGGAGAAGAACTCTTGTCGGAACCATCACGAGCCCTGCTGACTGCGTCGCGGCTCCCTCTTGTGAACCTTTCCTGAACCACCTGGAACATCGGAGCCCTGCTGACGCCGTCGCGGCCCAACCTCGCTGAAACCTCCCTCGGAGCCCTGCTGACGACGTCGCGGCTCGAGCTGAGCAGAAACCATCTTGAGAGCCCTGCTGATTGAATCGCGGCTCTCCACGAACTGTACGCCGGAGCCCTGCTGACGCCGTCGCGGCTCGACCCCTCCGAGATCGGAGGTCCTCCAGCTTGAGGATAGAACTGGGCCCCAGGTACCCTCGTACCACATTCCTGCCAAAGACTGTCCCGCTACCCCTACCCTTCCAAAGAGACATTGAGACTTTTGGTGGATCCCTCGATCCCTTCGTGTAAATATTGAACTCGTAACCTTTTATTGATGATAAAGAATTTCTTGTCTTGAGACAACCTCCTTGAGTCCGGTGTGGTGGTGTTACTGTGCTAGTACGTGATAGGAGAAGGATCTCTCAGGAGACTTCTCGGCAGCGCTCGGCTACTTCGTGCAGTGCGAGGGCCCCCCCCTTGGTGGTCTCACCGACTCCTCGGGGTCCGCCTTCCAACATTCTTTATACTACCTTTCATGCATTGAGAAAGAGGTGCTGTGTAAACTCTCTCTCAATGCATGAAAGGTGGTATAAAGAGGTACTGTGTAAACTTTAATACCACCTTTCATGCATGAGAAAGTTTACACAGTACCTCTTTATTCCACCTTTCATGCACTGAGAGCGTTTACACAGTACCTCCTTATACCACCTCTCATGCATGAGACAAAGAGGTACTGTGTACCTTGCAGAAGAGGCAGTATAAGGAGATACTGTATGAACACCTCAATCCATGAGGTGGTATTAGAGGCACTGTGTATTTTTCTCAAAGCATGAAAGGCTACTGCCTTTTATACTTCAAGAGATACTATGAGAACATTATCTTAACGCGCGAGAGGCAGGAGACAGAGGTAACGTGTCCACTTACAAACCGTGAAAGGTAGTAATTAAAGATACTGGATGAACTGCATCACAATGCATCGAAGGGGTTGTGAACAGGAAGTGTGTGTAGTTTATCTCAATGCACGAGGCACTATGTGAATGTGTGTCCGAGGAGGGGGGCACAGAGGTACAGTATAAACACGGAAAGCATTGGTCTCCATCCAAACTCAGGCGCATAGACGGATGTCCACAGATACTGTGATAAACACTCCCACAACCGAGCCGGAGGCTACCACTAGATTTCAACCAGGAAAGCCATAGGCTTTAAAAACAAATATGAGCTGTGGTTTAAAGGAAAAAAAATGGATTTCTCCAGTAGCCCTCTCTCAAATAATGGCCTTTACTGAAACATCCAGAAATAACGGTGAATTGGAAAAGAGGTGTAAGCGAGAGGAGAAGGGCTAGAAAAATAACCTTGTGATAAGCGGTCTAAACACCTGTGACCGCTCAAGTACCCCTGGACCCTGCAGCCAATCGACAACACGTCATCCTCTGATAGACTGAGAAGAGTGCCAATGGAACCACCTGCAGGCCCCCAGGGGCACAGGCGTCCACAAGGAGGGTGGGGGGGTGGTGTGCAGGGACAGACTCTAATGGCACAGAACAGACCCCCACCAGGACAGCCAGCATGGGCGGCTTGGGGGACAGATGCACCGAACACACGGCAGACCCCTGCAGGACAGCCAGCGTGGGCGGCTGAGGGAGGGGAGAGCAGATGCACCGGGACAACAGCCAGGCCTGCCAAGTATCACGCATCAGGTGTGACTCTAGCGCATTTCAGTGTGGTGTTCCACATCACTGCACTGAAATGTATTGTCACGCATTTTAATGCCAGTGTCTCTCTGCTGTACCAGCGCTGATTAACTGGCCAGGCCAGGCTGCTTAGCGCGCGTCCTGGCCTGTGACACCTGCACGGGCTCTGCAGCTCCCCGTTGACATGCCGGCTAGGGCACTACCAACAGCACACGCTAAGTCAGTATATAGTTATAATCTACAGTACTGCTCTGCTACAATGTATCAGCCCTGCTCATGCTGTGCATTGAAATTCCTGCCCGCGACGCAGCTGAATGATCCCTCACTACAGCCAGGCCTGAGGACAACAGGCCTGAGGACACCCGGCCGAGCCAGTCGTGTGCCCAATATCGAGACAGCCGGATGGGGCCTCCCCTCAGCAGTGGTTGCGTACTGGCTGTGGCGCCGTGGGGATGGGGGGGGGGGGGGGGGCGCGGGGGGATGTGACCTCACGTCCTGGTGGTCCTGGAAGGAAGTGAGATTGGATCAGAAGCGGGGACTCGACTGTAGGTCGCCCCGCACCGGCAGGTAGTGTCCTGTCTGCGGCATGAATAACTCGCGCTGCTATTTGCCCAATGCTGAGGCAGGACTTGTATAAGTTGGGCCGCTCGGCATGAGGTGGACAGGCACCAATTATCAGTTTCTTGGCTGGAGTGGTGGAGCACACCACTGCCCTGTATGGTGCGTCCTGCAGCCTCTCATGAAGGTACTGGAGTCTGGACCGGAGTTGGACCGGCTGCCGCTGCAGTCCTGGAGAGAGAGTGAACAGGTGCTTGCGGCCCCGCTTAATAAGTCCCGACCGGAGCTGCCGGAGTCGAGTTTGGGGCCTGTAGCCTCTCATAAGCTTGTCTGCGGTATCGTGGCTCACTCTGCCAGAGTCTACTCACAGGTAAGCCGTAAATCCTAATTATATTTAATTTTAATTTGTCATTAGCATATGTGACGAGAGCCTGTTACAGCTTTGCTCACGCTCTGTCCCACAGTGCCTGGTGCCTTGTGACACCAGTTCGATCCCGGCTGGGACTCAGAGGAAGAAGGGAAAGTCTTGACATCAACCCTTCTTCACGAGGTCTCGGGCACTATACAACCAATCGGAGTAGGGCTAGCAACTCTGGAACGTCCACACGGCGTGAGCCAAACCTTACTGGTAGTGCACTGTATGCTAGCCATCATAGACAAGGTCAGCGTCATATTAGCAACCAGGGTGTTTTTCATTTTAGTTCAAATCCTAAGAAAACAGCTGCCATTAAGATGTTTCTAATTTTCTAAAATCCTGCCAACTTGGGCCCTCTGTGTGGTGCCAGGGAAGTGTGCAGCAACCAGGCAAGTGCAGCCTAAGCATCAGTGTGTGACGTCATGGACACCCAGCAGAAGCGATATAACTCTGGAGCATTCGTGCGAGCATTTCATTGTAAAACATTTAATTCTAAAGACCAGCATAATGCAATAATATTATTTGACCCTCTAAATGCCAAATAAGCTGAAGCCTCGTCAGTATACAAAAGAAAGGGCTCAATGAAACATGACTGACTTAGATTATAATGCTGATAGGGGCAACAAAGTCCACGGTGAGGCTCTACTTCCACTTGCTGGAATAACACGCGGGCAAGTGGATTCATTTTGAAAGTAAACGCAAAGTACCAAAGCAGAGACTGCGAGCTGCAGCTACTGACAGACTCCATGAGCACTCTTGCTCTCCTGTCCACACTCATGGACCAAAGAAGCTCGCTGCCTCAGTCTTGCACTGCAAGGAGGACTTCTCGTAGCACAGGCGAGTACAGCAAGAGAGCATTTACTAATGTGTGCAATGGGGCATGGTCTGTGAGAGTGTGGGAGCGGGGTTAAGATACCTTTAGAACTTCTCATTTCTCAAAAGTCTAAGTTCTGATATTTAGGTCTTTCCGTGCGCGGTTTTACTCATGCACAAGTGTCACTTAAGTATCACACATTTGGCAGTTGAAGCACACTGGAACCACTGAAATGTCACACATGAGCAATCTGAAAACTTTGCAGCTGTGGGCGTTATGGAACATGAGGCTCATTTGCAGGCAGTCTGGTCTCTCCGTCCTGATTGATACAGCTGGTTCTCACAGTGCACTTCCATTCCTGGTGCTTTGTAGCAGTTTTAAGATTTTCTTAGAGTTTCCCGTTGCTCAAATGGGTGTATTATCGGATACTTATGTGTTTCCCTTGTGTTCATTGCTTGACTTTGCTCGCGAGAAGGTGTCACTCATAGTCGTTGAATGTCACTCATAATTACATTACAAATAAGAAGATGTTACACATAGGCAATCTGAAACCCTGGCAGCTATGCAACACAAGTCCACCAATGAGCACACAGCAGACCCCAGCAGTGAGCCGAGTCCTATGGAGGTGGGGGAGAGGCAGAGGTGCAGTGGGGCGGGACAAAGGCCATGGCTAAAAGACTAAAATATTTCTCAACTATTCTGTTGGTCTTTCACCTTTAGGTAACCGATTATAAAATAACACATTGTAAATAGAAAAATAAATGTAAGTTAAAAGTTCTAACAAGCACTATTTTACGTTGTGAAACCTCTATTGGTTGATGCGATAGCTGCAGCTGCCTGTGTGTGAGCAGAGCCACAGAACTGAATCCTGGTTGGTGCAGAGGAGAGCAGTGACGAGGCTCTTGCACTGTGAATGTACCTGGATGTCATCATTTTAAACCTGCATTGCACACAGTCTGAGATAGAGCACCACAAAGTGTGGATAAAGCGATAGGTTAAGATTAAAAAGTGCTTCCAAAATATGGATCTGAGTAAGACGCAGACTGTACCCAGTGCAAATATTTTTTATAACTGCACGTTAAAGCACGCACTCCACAGCTCAGAGGGTCACCTTACAACACCTCTCAAAAAGAATACTCTTTTACATGTGCAGATTAAACACATATTTACATGTCTTTTTACGCAGAAGGCTTACTTCTTGTTCAGCTGCCTGCTTAACTCTCACCTAGATCTGCAGGTCCGTGTGAGCACACAACAGACCCCAGCAGTGAGCCGGCAGGCCAAGGGCCGTATTATGCGGAGGTGCAACAGGCGTTTGCACCCACTCTGCGCAGCGCTGGATCACTTTGGTATTACAGAAGGGGCTGTAGACACTTGTGCACATAAAGCGCCAGTGCTATCATCAGAAGGTGGTTCCTCATTTGCATGGTGGCGCGGCCCCATGCAAAGGAGGGAATCCCATTGCCTTTGCGCCCGCCCCGGTATTATAGACACGAGCACAGAGTCAGGAGGTGCACCGTCAGTGTGCCACTTGATGGCAGCCTTCTGGAGAAGGCAAAGGGGGTCCCATGTAGCCCTCCAGGCATCCCTTTGCAGGCAGGTACATTCACTCACTGCACCAAACTGCAAGGGGATCTCTAATCCCCCTTCAAAGTGCAAGCAGGTTCCCATATTCACTGGGAAACATGGGGTTGCTTCAAAGCAGCTGCTCCATTTTTCACATGTATGCGCTCTTCCCAGGGCAGCACAAGTTCACAGCTGTCTTGGGGCAGCATGTTCATCCTGAAAAAGCGCATTTTCCTAGTTTGCGCGAGGTGCACCTCCTAAAACAAGGAAATTGTGCTATATCTTTTAGACTTTTAGTTATATCTCCCCTGAGGCGGAAGCCGGGGGCTATATTTTTCCCTTTTGTTACTTTGCACGAAAAAGATTGAATTTTGTTGTGCAGCGATTTTAAAAACTTGTGAATATTTTAACTTGCCATTTTTAAGACAGCTAAGAGACCGGACACTCGTGTGCGTGATATTAGACGCAACGAGGCTCCTTGTACCCGATCCTTCACTCCCGGCTCAGCCGATTAAGGTGCTGACGCCGTGGGGTCAAAGGGCGCTAGCCGCCATCTTACCGGGACAAAACAGGTTGCGGTCCAGATCTAGGACGCTTCCCGCCCTCCTCTGCCTAGTATAAATTTCCATGCCTTCCCGGCCGCGATGCGGGCGGGCGCAGCGGGCCCGCCGAAGGCGCGCCAAAGGCAAGCCCGTCTGCGCCCGTCCGCGCCGGGTTCGGGCCGTGGGCCAGAACCCCTGGTTTAACCACGCAAGGGGCCCAGATGACCTATTCCTCAGACTCCTTGTTCCAGCTCAGACCAGGACATACTAATGGGTGTCCCCACTACGATCCTGAGTTTGTGATTAGAGATGCTATCATCATATGTCCAGAATGTAAGTGCATCCCACCATTTATAAATAAATCAAGATATGGAAAGACTGGAAATGAAACCAAAAATATTGTTGTGGCATTAATTAATGCGCGTTCAGCTGGTAGGCATAGACATGCAATAGCGGATTTAATCCAGGATAATATAGATATTTTATTTATGACAGAAACATGGTTGGACGATACCTCTGACCCGGATTTAGTGATTGCAGTCCCACCGGATTTCTCCATCCAGAGAATGGACAGGCGGGGAAAGAATGGGGGTGGCGTAGCAATAATATCCCTGTCTGAGTTCCCTATAAGAACTAATCCCATTCACTCCTCGTCCTGTGAAGCTTTACATTTTAATATCTTGCTCACACCTACATTTAATCTCAAAGGTATACTTATATACCGGCCACCGTGCCCCCGCAATGATTTTCTGTCTAATTTTAGCTCATTGCTGGAAACCCTAGCTATTGAAGACTCCTGTATGATACTTGGGGATTGGAATTTCCATTTAGATAAAACTGACGATACAGACACGCAAAGGCTACTGGCAGATCTGGATGCCTTTGGCCTCTCCCTTGAGATTACCACATCCACACACGAGGCTGGCCACACGCTGGATGCTATTTTCTCTAATATTAATGGGCTAAGAGTCTCTGATATTCTGCCACTTACGTGGTCCGACCATCATGCCATATTGGCCGGGATTATCGTCAATTCTGTACATTGTAGGAAGCACGTGCCCAGAAATCAAGAGTACTTTAAAATTTGGAAAGATTTAGACTATGTTGCGTTTAAAGAGCACCTAGAAAGCTCTAGTCCTAAGATTTCCCTAGAAGCCAATACAGCTGCCAATCAATATACTTCCTGGATTGGAAATGCGATTGATACCCTTGTACCTATAAAATCTATATCAAAAAATAGGACAACACCATCTGCCCCATGGTTTAATGAGGAATTAAGAATAAAAAAGCAGCAATGCGGAACTCAGGAACGTTGCTGGCGTAAATCCTATGACACTGAGAGCCGAAGGAAATACAAAGACACTTTACACTGTTATAAAAAAATGATCAACGAGGCGAAGAAAAAGTTCTATGCACAACAAATAGAGAATGCTAAGAACTCGAGTAAACAATTGTTTGGAGTAGTACAGCAGTTGGCAGGTAAAGCGGTAGATCTAGCCCCCCCCTCCTCGCAGAGCTTTTGCGACTCTATAGCAAAGTTCTTTTTTTACTAAAGTAAATGATATCTATGTAGAGTTCGCATCCAAGGACAATGTAGACAACAATTTTTCTAATCATGGGCGGTTGAACTGTTCCTTAGACCAATTTAAAGATATAGATACCGCACACATGAGGTCCATCATACAGCAGATAAAATCGGGATCGGCACTGGATCCCTGCCATCCAAAAATTCTTCTCCCAGTCTTGGAAACGATTATAGAGACTGTCACCTTAGTCTGCAATACTGTATTTAAAACAGGTACCTACCCAGATAGCCTAAAAAACACGACAATTAAACCTCTTCTTAAGAAACCCTCTTTGGACAAAGAGGAGCTTAAGAATTACAGACCTATTGCTGGACTACCATTCCTGGCAAAAGTGTTTGAGAAGGCTATAAATTCCCAGCTGGCAGAATATATAGAACAACATAAATTGCTGGACGATACACAATTTGGCTTCCGTAAGCTTCATGGCACGGAGACGGCCTTGATTAAAGCCGCAGACGACATTAGAGTCATCAAAGATCAAGGTGGGACAGCAGTATCAATACTGCTGGACCTCTCGGCGGCTTTCGACACGGTCAATCATTCCATCTTGATTGACCGTGTCGGAAATCTAGGCATTCAAGCAAAAGCCAAGGATCTGCTCGCCTCCGTATCAGGCAGAACACAGGCCGTAACGCTAGGCCCTTTCAAATTTGCAAGTCTGGCGTTACCTTGTGGGGTTCCGCAGGGCTCATCCCCAAGTCCGACACTTTTTAATATCTATGTGTCGGACTTAGCTAGGGTTATTAAACAACACCAGATGAGCCTGACCTCTTAAGCGGATGATACCCAGCTTGTGCTTGCCATTAAGAACGATGGGGAGGAGGTAGCGGCAAGGTTCCAGGGTGGTATGCTGGCAATCAGAGATTGGATGGCAGAGAATTGCCTGAAATTAAATTCTGAGAAAACTGAGGTGATCATCTTTGGGAAACTTTCCCCAGGGTGGTCATCCGTCTGGTGGCCTCCATCTATGGGAACGCTGCCGACTCCGGTATCTAAAGTTAGGAACCTAGGTATCGTCTTCGATGATAAACTTAATTTCGCCTCTCATGCAAATCAGACGGCCTCAACTGCATTTCAGAAATTAAGGATTATTAAAAAAGTCATTCCGTTCCTACCTGACAATGCGGCTAAAACAGTGGTGAGCACTTTAGTTCTCATCTTTAGACTACTGTAAAGGCCTTTTTGTAAATGCTCAAACCCGGGTGATAGCGAAAATGCAGTCAATCCAGAATGCGGCGTCAAGATTGCTTTCTAAAACCCCCAAATTTGCTTCTATTAGTCAAACCATCAGGGATTATCATTGGCTTACAATCAGGAATAGGATCAAATTTAAGACCTTATGTCTTACTTTTAAAGCCCTAAACAAGCAAGGCCCACAAGTTCTTCAAGATCAACTAACCTTATATCAACCCACCAGATCCCTAAGATCTGTGATTAGTTTACAAATCACTGTCCCACGCACAAAAACTGTGTCTTGGGGAGACAGACGTTTTGTGGTATCAGCAGCTAGAATGTGGAATATGTTACCACTACACATCAAATTAAGTCAAACTCGCCTTCAGTTCAGGAAATTACTGAAAACTTGGTTATTTAACCAATAATTATGCCTACTGTTTCTGCTATATTTCATCCCTTTTGATTATTGCTGAAAGTCTTAGCGCCAAGACGCCTACGGGCAAACGTTGCGCTTAATAAATTGTAAAAATAAATAAATATCTGTAATACGGCCCCTGGACTCCCAGAGGAGAGCTGCAGAGGTGGAGGAGACGTAAAAGTACTGCAAGAGCCCGGCACATGACAGAACCCAAGAGTGAGCTGGCAGGGCTGGACTCTCAGAAGGGGTGGGAGGAGACGCAGGAGTACCGGGAGAGCCTGGTTATGAGCACAAGACTGACCCCTGCAGTGAGCTAGGGACTGGACTCCCAGGAGGCAGAAATGATCACAAGACAAACCATGGCTGAAGCAGACAGGCAGAATCTAGAATAGGCACTAGACTGACCGTGAAGAGCCAGGAAGGCTGGATAGAGATTGAGCAGCAGGGAAATGTGCTTATAGGGCTGTCCCAGTAAGCCCATGACATGCCTCGGCAATGGTGCCAGCAGCAATGAGCGCACGTGGTAAAACTAGAGCCCTGAAAGGGCACAGGATAGACCATTGCAGTGGCGTCAGTAACAGAGGACTCACGTTGTGAAAATGATATCTTTCCAAAAGGCACAGGCTAAATGCCAGCAGTGACGTCGGAAACACTGAGCTCACATGCTGAAAGGAGGATCCTTAGAAGCTAGACCCAGCATTGGCGTCAGCAGCACTGAGCTCACATGTTGAAAGGCGGAGACTGGCAATGAAGAAGTCCATACCGCAGCAGTGTTGTCAGCAGCACTGACCTCACATGAGGTTAGCAGGCCTATACACTCAGAAATAGGAGTGGATGGGATAGGCCCCAGTAGTGGAGAAATGAGCACCAAACTCACATATTGAAAGACGAGAGCCTTAAAACTGGCACACCATAGACTCCTGCAGTAAGTCAGTGCCTATGAGCACCCATGGTAAGACATGCCGGACCCTTACATCCAGCACAACACAGACTTCTCCCGTAAGTCAGTGCCAATGAGCTCCCATCGCAAGACATGCTGGAGCGTTAAATCCAAAGCAAACACAAGGAGATGATGGGCGAAGCGCTGAAACTTTTCAGACACTTACCCCCAGTCACAGTTCTGGGTTGAATCCATCATTATTCTTTAGGTCACTTTGCCACCTCAGGTCAGACCCAGCTATATGCAAATCAGTATTGACCCTGTGCCTCATGGGAACAGTCCAGCCCGAACAGCCAAGCCAGGTCTTCCCTGAACCGGAAACCGGTATCCTGGGACCGGTTTCGGGTAACATTCTTCATCAGCCAGGCTAGCTTGAATCCAGTGGCAAAGTGAGCAATAGATCCACGTCTGGGCATACCCTGCCAACTTAGGGCGAACAAAGCAAACACAAGTAGATGGACGGAGCGCTGAAATCTGGCACATCACATACTTCTGCAGCAAGTCAGAGCCAATGAGCTCCCATGGTAAGACATGCCATTGCCTCACAAGAGGCACAGGACAGACCCAGCATCAAATCCCGAGAGGCTTCTGAGATCTGGAGAAGGTAGGGCTACCAATGGTCTTCCTGTAAACTGAAAATATCCGATGCAGTGCCAGCCTAGAACCTGGGGGATGCCCTCCAAGTGGCCAGGTAAAAGGGAGAGTTGCCAATAGACAGAGGATGCACCCTGAAATTGTAGGAGTCATACAACAGGCACTGGATAGACCCCAGCAGTGATGTCCTACCCACATGTTATCGGTACACGGGGCAGGGTTACTAAACTAAGCACCAGAGCCGGAGTCTTTCCAATCACGAATCACTGCATTATGGCTGTTGCCCGATGGTTCAGTTGAACATAACCAAGTGGACAAACATGCCTAAATCAATCAGATGTTTGTTAAGCGCGACTACTCACCCGTAAGGGTCTCAAGGCGCTAGTGGTAGGGGGGTACAGGATCCATTCCATCAAGGAGGGGTCTGTCAAAGAGCCAGGTTTTGAGGTTTCTTGCGAAGATGGGGAGTGATGTGGTCTGCCTACAAGCAGGTAGCATTGGTGGAACCCCGTGCTGGGCACCAATAGGCCCTCGCTGCAGCCCTCAGATCGTAGCTGGCATGGTTAGTTGGAGCATGGCAGATGAAGAAACGGTTAATGTATTATAATCTGCGATGCTTGTGATGCATTCTTTGCACGCTTCCACTGCCCTATGCTTTGCTCAGCAGGGCGTGATGTCTGGAATGCTGCGAGAGAGCTGGGCTGTTTATCACACTGAGTGCCGGCAGGGAATCAGGAACTCATTTCCTGGGTAGCGGCCCTGCACCTGAAGTCATTGCGTCAGTGAGGGATCACATCAGCCCCTGGGCTGGAGCAGGAGAGTCTCCAGCGCTGATGGCAGGGGTTGGGAGGTCGAGGGGCTGCCCCAGAGCAGGACACAACCACTGCTATAATGGTGCCAGGCACCTTCATGTGACCTCTGCTGCCAGCGCCCTTGAGGAGGAAGCCACACCAGTAGCATCCGAATGGTCCCTAAAAAAAAAAGCTAAGAGAGCAAACGAATCAAAAGTTATTAAAAACGCTGCCACGTGTTGCAGCACAGCGACAGGTCATCTTTCAGTAGCTGATCAGTGTATTTGGGTGTTATATTGACAACAAGGTGGTGAAACGTTTGTCCAGACAGTGTTAACTTGCAAAAATAGTGACATGTTATCTCACAAAATGAGTCTTATCATGGTGCATAATTTGGCTTTTCTTGCCGTATAATTTAGTTAACTCGGCCACATAATTTGGCTGTCCCCGAAACAGAATTTCAGTGGACCAGATCATAACTTGAATTTTCGTGGTGCTTTTGCAAGCTCAGTCATTTGCATCATCATGTGCCGCATTGCAAGGCCAATGCAGGCCCAATGCCAAGTTTCAAACCTAGGGCCTGAAGTTACAGAGCGGCCTCAGCAACTAGGGCCTGAAGTTACAGAGCGGCCTCAGCAACTAGGGCCTGAAGTTACAGAGAGGCCTCAGCAACTAGGGCCTGAAGTTACAGAGAGGCCTCAGCAACTAGGAACTGAAGTTACAGACAGGCCTCAGCAACTAGGGCCTGAAGTTACAGACAGGCCTCAGCAACTAGGGCCTGAAGTTACAGACAGGCCTCAGCAACTAGGGCCTGAAGTTACAGACAGGCCTCAGCAACTAGGGCCTGAAGTTACAGACAGGCCTCAGCAACTAGGGCCTGAAGTTACAGAGCGGCCTCAGCAACTAGGGCCTGAAGTTACAGAGCGGCCTCAGCAACTCTGGGCCTGAAGTTACAGAGCGGCCTCAGCAACTTGGGCCTGAAGTTACAGAGCGGCCTCAGCAACTAGGGCCTGAAGTTACAGAGAGGCCCTCAGCAACTAGGGCCTGAAGTTACAGACAGGCCTCAGCAACTAGGAACTGAAGTTACAGACAGGCCTCAGCAACTAGGGCCTGAAGTTACAGAGCGGCCTCAGCAACTAGGGCCTGAGGTTACAGAGCGGCCTCAGCAACTAGGGCCTGAGGTTACAGAGCAGCTTCAGCATCTAGGGCCTGAAGTTACAGAGCAGCTTCAGCATCTAGGGCCTGAAGTTACAGAGCGGCCTCAGCAACTAGGGCCTGAGGTTACAGAGCGGCCTCAGCAACTAGGACCTGAAGATACAGAGCGGCCTCAGCAACTAGGGCCTGAAGTTACAGAGCGGCCTCAGCAAGAAGTTACAGACCGGCCTCAGCAACTACGGCCTGAAGTTACAGACCAGCCTCAGCGACTAGGACCTTTAGTTGCAACTAGTACTTTACTTCGAGAAATCTCACTATCCTTTGGTGGCGTCGCGATTTATGCACACAACAATCTTCGATTTAACAAACTTAAATCGAAAGATTGCAAATGAGTGGCAACGAAAACAACTAATGGTATGCTGTGGGCGGGTGCTGAGCCCAATGAACTGTAAACAGGGCGAGACTTGAAAAGGGCCAGCAATGCTCCCCAGCTAACCATGGCGGGATAGAATACAAGGAGCATGCTATGCCAAGGAACCTCTGAAGGAATTAGACACATGGGCCTCTAAAGAAGGATGGTTACCTTTGTCCAGAGGGGTTGTGATGTTAAAGATAATCTCATTCATTGGCAATATTCACACAGGAAATGACAGAGATCGAGCAACATTAATGATACTGCCCTTATCTAGGTTAAAACAGATTGCGATTGCATTGACAGCTGTAAATTGTGTGTGTGTGTGTGTGTGTGGTGGGGTCACATTAGGGCATCCCTTGAATGCTCTGGAGAGAAATCATCAGCCTGGACTCAAATGCTGCTGCTCGGTTACCAGGGAGAGGACTGACATGAATACATGCGTGAGGCAAGGCTGCAGTGGAGATCCTTTACTTTTCAACTTGTATGAAGCCGAATTCGAAACCAAACTCATTTCCCTCTAAACGTGCTGGCCAGTTATTGGCCACTCTGCAATACGCCAATGACTCTGGGATTCTGGACTAGACATTCATAGGACTCCAGAGAGCTCTGACCACTCTAGAGGAGTATCGCACAAATGATTTAATTATCAACAAGGAAGAAACAAAAGAGGTGGTCTTTAGCTGCAAAGTGCGAGACAAAGGGCGATGGTAACTAGAAAATACCAAAATGCAACTCATTGATGGCTACAAATACCGGGCATATGGCTGGACCACCGTGGAAGCGTTAAACTGCACTTACGGCAAAGGGCACTACAACCTCAGTCCTCCTTTCTGGGTCCAATCAACCAGTTATCAGCTCCCGCCCTGAACGCGGCTCTCTATGAAGGCGTAAAGTGATGCCTGCTGTAGTACATGGTCTGGTGACTCTCCATGGAAAGATGTCACCCAGGCTGGATAGAGTGCAACGCCGCTCTTAAAGACTTCTTAGAAGCCCAGGTGTGCTGAGAATTTAATTTGCTCAAGCAAACCACCATCTTTAGCGCTCTCTTTGTTTCATGCCGCTCTAAGCGCAGAGAGGAGGAACATTGAAG
The DNA here is from genome assembly GCF_964204655.1 of Triturus cristatus. NCBI lineage: Eukaryota > Metazoa > Chordata > Amphibia > Caudata > Salamandridae > Triturus > Triturus cristatus. The sequence continues at coordinate 80,891,384 of NC_140581.1, forward strand.
AACCTGATGTGGCAAGAAATGAACAATTCCCAAAACTTGAATCCTTGGGGCGCGCACAGGTGAAGGACACTTCCCAGACCCTGCAGCTTAACAGCATGTACAACACAGGATTCCCACACCACAAACTAGAAACATTAGCTGTAAAGAGAGCAAACCCCACTCAGCTCTCCGAAGACCGAGCAGTCTTTGGCCTAAGGATCCACGTGTGGACGGTTCCAAATTCACATTAAGTCCATGCAAGGCAAACATACTAGCAATCACCAACGAGCAAAAGAGGAAACTAATGCTAGCAAGGTTTGGACGGCTTCAAGTTAGAGGCTTCCGCCACAGGCGCCCAAGTGGTGAAACACACCAAATGTAGACATTTTACATCAGATATGGAGACCTGACCCTGATCGACAAATTATACCTCTGCAGGAAATTGAGGCGACCGCTCTAAGGCTCTTCCTCTTACATCATCAAACTCGCCCCTCGAAGAGACAACCGAACATGAGGTTTGTAAAGGGCCCCTGCTTCTGTCCTTAGGTTTAAGAGTTTTCATGTTTGTACCTCCCTATGGCAATGATTGAAATTAATTGTGCATGACATTTATTTTACTTTTACCGGTTAGGAACTCCATGCACGTATACCAACATCCCTGCACATCAAGTAAACCCTGCGCTTGCATGTGCAGAGTATGGAAGCAGCTCCATTTTTCTCTGGAGAGTGGTAACGGAAATTGAGAAAGGTCCCTTAACAATCTGCGTTATCTATTTGTCTTTATGCATTTGGGCTTTTATTAATAAACAAGGCTAGAGACACACTGAAGCTGTGCCTAGGACAGACCTAAAACCATGTGTAAGATAGCTCGAGGGGTTGCGTCAGCATTCTCCATCCATAGGTCGGATCAGCTGTCACTCACACATTGCTTCCACCTCCCAAAGCATGCAGAAAGGGGCAGTGGGTCAGCCTGCTTCAGACATGGCTCTCTTCCACAGCTAGTGATGGAATTTCGCCTGATGACAGATGCACTGGCAGTGAAGTGCCTTTCAGTGCCAGTGCTGGCTGGCCCCCAACATTGAACACGCCGGTGCTGCTTTTTTCCACGCTTTTGTTCTAGGCATTCTTGCGTGTTTAAACTAGGTCTTCGGGGTTACAGTCATTTCAAGCTATAAGTACCATTCCTTTGTCCCAATCAGTACCATATTTTCCCAGGATGTGCATTAAAACTAAACAAGTGTTTCTATACTTGCCTGCCACGGACTAACCAAGCAATTGTTAGGAGGCCCGGTTCTAGCAGGGGGCCCGGGTGGGCCAGGCCCACCCAAACATGACCTTTGGCCCACCCAGTCACTGCAGAAGAGGCCACTTAGAAAACACTTGTTAAATGCTTCCCCCATCTCAACACTGGAACGCCGAAAGGCTGTTTTCACTGTCTTTTTAAAACAAATTCGGCGGTGTGTTTTGGGGGTAGAGGCTTGGCTCTTGGAGCCCACGCACAAGCTGAGCCCTGAAAATGTTTGCTGTGTAAAACATACAACAAACAGGACATAAAACCGGATAGTCTCCTCAAAATCCAAAAAAGAGTATTTCTTTAATACATGGAAGCTTTGACATTTAGATGTCACAATATAGCGCGGCACTAAGAAGTATTTATTCCAAATGAGAGTCTTTTAAACGTGAGTTTAGAGTCGTTCTTGCCCCGTCCTCACACTGGTGACAGCGCCATTAGTGAACGAACAGGCAAGGCAGTGGCCACGTGGACGCTGTATGTGGCCCAGATTATTATAGAGCAACATTAGTCTATTTAATCGAACACTACAGGTTTTCGTAGAATTGGATTTCTGATTCATGTATTTGAATGTCCTTTCATGCGCAAATATGAAGAAAAATGAGTTTTGGTGAAATAAAATATTTGCCCAGGCTCACACAACCTGCAGTTTATGTTTAGAGGCTGCTTGTACGAATCAGCGGCTAAATGGCTATTAGTTTCTCCTTTTCATGATAGTGCTTGGTTTTTAGCTCTTTTGCGGGTTTCTGCTGTTTTTATATAGCGTGAACTCGACCTGGAGATATTGAAGTGCTTCACATAAACAGTTACGTTATACAAGGTCCCATTAACTTCTTTTAGGCACTGGAGATTTGCCCAGTCACAAGATATTCGAGCCATCGCGGAGATTCGAACCTAGCTTGTCCAGTTCCAAAGCTGGAAGCTCTCACCCTAATGCCACATGCTGGGTAGGTTGAAGGTGGCAGGCAGAAGGTACATGAAAGCTCGCCTCATTATGGGCTCGAAGTTCCAACAGGACTTCCAGCTGAGCCAGAGCCAGGATCAAGCTTTCAGTGCCAGCCTTCGTAGTGCGATATGCCAGGGCTTAGGTGTGGTAAAAGGAATCTCCTTAACCTTGAACCAATACTCAATCTGCTTGGAATCCTGGTGCTAGTGCTGAAGCCTAGCCTGCTGGAAATGATGAGAGGTGCGCGGTTGAGTATAGGCATCCGCTCTTACTCTCCAATAACTCTCTAGGTGCTCTGTACGCCTGTTTGGAAGACGATAGGATGTAAATCTTGGGCTTCTACGATGCCTACAGAATCGACAAAACTTTTGCCTACATTGGCCCACCTCTACGAACCCTTGGCCCGTCCAGAAGAAAATTCCCAGAACCGGGCCTGGTTGTAAGAATTGTGTGCTCCCTATTTTTCTTTAACTTATTTGTATTGAATGGCGGTTAGACGGTAGGTTCCCCACCGCACCACATGGCGGAGGCCGGGCCTATTGTCTTTGCCAGAGGCAGTCAGTGCAGGCAGTTAGGTTGTGTGTTCACTGTTTGGATGCACACAAGCAGAGGAGGCCTGCTGTCTCTGACCCCACAGCGCACTCCAAGGAGCTGCTTCAGTACAGGCCTGCAGGTGCTACTCTCGGTGCTCCCCAGTGCTACCCCGCCATCGGCAGTACCCCTTACAGGGAGCGTCCGCCACCCCAAGCCCGAGGTCCCTGAAGACGGCACTAACAGCACCGTGCATCCAACAGCCATTCGCGGACATCCATGCACTTACCTTCTGACGTCACGCCGAAGGTAAGGAAGGGGCAAAGTTCAAGTGCAGGTTGATATACGAGGTCAATCCCTGTCCGTGGAATCACTAGTGAGTCAACACGCCCACAGCCACGGAGGATACAGCGCAGTCCGATAGCGACCGAGGAAGGGGCACACCGCTAGCGACCGAGGAAGAACACACAGACAGCGACCGAGGAAGAGCACACAGACAGCGACCGAGGAAGAACACACAGACAGCGACCGAGGAAAAACACACAGACAGCGACCGAGGAAAAACACACAGACAGCGACCGAGGAAAAACACACAGACAGCGACCGAGGAAAAACACACAGACAGCGACCGAGGAAAAACACACAGACAGGACAGCGACAGACAGCGACCGAGGAAGAACACACAGACAGCGACCGAGGAAGAACACACAGACAGGACAGCGACAGAGGAAGAACACACAGACAGGACAGCGACAGAGGAAGAACACACAGACAGGACAGCGACAGAGGAAGAACACACAGACAGGACAGCGACCGAGGAAGAACACACAGACAGCGACCGAGGAAGAACACACAGACAGCGACCGAGGAAAAACACACAGACAGCGACCGAGGAAGAACACACAGACAGCGACCGAGGAAGAACACACAGACAGCGACCGAGGAAGAACACACAGACAGCGACCGAGGAAGAGCACACAGACAGCGACCGAGGAACAACATGGGGTGCACGCAGGTAGCGACCCATGGGGTGCACGCAGGTAGCGACCCAGGGGGTGCACGCAGGTAGCGACCCAGGGGGTGCACGCAGGTAGCGACCCAGGGGGTGCACGCAGGTAGCGACCCAGGGGGTGCACGCAGGTAGCGACCCAGGGGGTGCACGCAGGTACAGAGACAGGGGGTGCACGCAGGTACAGAGACAGGGGGTGCACGCAGGTACAGAGACAGGGGGTGCACGCAGGTAGAGATAGGGGGTGCACGCAGGCAGAGAGATAGGGGGTGCACGCAGGCAGAGAGACAGGGGGTGCACGCAGGCAGAGAGACAGGGGGTGCACGCAGGCAGAGAGACAGGGGGTGCACGCAGGCAGAGAGACAGGGGGTGCACGCAGGCAGAGAGACAGGGGGTGCACGCAGGTAGAGACAGGGGGTGCACGCAGGTAGAGACAGGGGGTGCACGCAGGTAGAGACAGGGGGTGCACGCAGGTAGAGACAGGGGGTGCACGCAGGTAGAGACAGGGGGTGCACGCAGGTAGAGACAGGGGGTGCACGCAGGTAGAGAGCCAGACCCAGGGAGTGCACGCAGGTAGAGAGACAGGGGGTGCACGCAGGTAGAGAGCCAGACCCAGGGAGTGCACGCAGGTAGAGAGACAGGGGGTGCACGCAGGTAGAGAGCCAGACCCAGGGAGTGCACGCAGGTAGAGAGCCAGGGGGTGCACGCAGGTAGAGAGCCAGGGGGTGCACGCAGGTAGAGAGCCAGGGGGTGCACGCAGGTAGAGAGCCAGGGGGTGCACGCAGGTAGAGAGCCAGGGGGTGCACACATATGCTTAACGAGAGAACTCACAGAGATAGGGAAAGAGAAAAGGCACAGATAAAGTGACTGCAATAGTACACAGACAGTGACCGAGGAAACACACACTGGTGACCGAGGAAACGCACACACTGCTGGTGACAGAGGAAACGCATACATAGATGGTGACTCAGGAAACACACAGAGAATGCAAGTGACGATCTGCAGAGAAATTTTGACCAAGTAAGAGCACACACAGTGACAGAGGAAGCACACAGAGATAGTGATCGATGAACCACACAGAGATAGTGATCGAGGAGGTACACAGTGATTGAGATATATGAAGCACATATAGATAATAACCAAAGATGCACACAGACAGTTACTCTGTCCTCCCTGGGAATGACAAATGCAGACAGTCACTGGGGAGGCGCACGCAGGCACTCACTGGGGAGGCGCACGCAGGCACTCACTGGGGAGGCGCAAGCAGGCACTCACTGGGGAGGCGCAAGCAGGCAGTCACTGGGGAGGCGCAAGCTGGCAGTCACTGGGGAGCTCCACCTCTGGACGCGGCGGCGTGCCGAGCTCCACCGCTGGACGCTGCAGCGTGGGGAGTTCTACCGCTGGACGCGGCAGCGCCGGGAGCTCCACCGCTGGACGCGGCAGCGCCGGGAGCTCCACCGCTGGACGCGGCAGCGCCGGGAGCTGCACCGCTGGACGCGGCAGCGCCGGGAGCTCCACCGCTGGACGCGGCAGCGCCGGGAGCTCCACCGCTGGACGCGGCAGCGCCGGGAGCTGCACCGCTGGACGCGGCAGCGCCGGGAGCTCCACCGCTGGACGCGGCAGCGCCGGGAGCTCCACCGCTGGACGCGGCAGCGCGTGGAGTTCCCCTGCAGGACATCGCAGCACGTGGAGTTCCATTGCAGGACATCGCAGCACGTGGAGTTCCCCTGCAGGACATCGCAGCACGTGGAGTTCCCCTGCAGGACATCGCAGCACATGGAGTTCCCCTGCAGGACATCGCAGCACGTGGAGTTCCCCTGCAGGACATCGCAGCACGTGGAGTTCCGGTGCAGCACATCGCAGCACGTGGAGTTCCGGTGCAGCACATCGCAGCACGTGGAGTTCCGGTGCAGCACATCGCAGCACGTGGAGTTCCGGTGCAGGACATCGCAGCATGTGGAGTTCCGGTGCAGGACATCGCAGCATGTGGAGTTCCGGTGCAGGACATCGCAGCATGTGGAGTTCCACTGCAGGACATCGCAGCATGTGGAGTTCCACTGCAGGACATCGCAGCATGTGGAGTTCCACTGCAGGACATCGCAGCATGTGGAGTTCCACTGCAGGACATCGCAGCATGTGGAGTTCCACTGCAGGACATCGCAGCATGTGGAGTTCCACTGCAGGACATCGCAGCATGTGGAGTTCCACTGCAGGACATCGCAGCATGTGGAGTTCCACTGCAGGACATCGCAGCATGTGGAGTTCCACTGCAGGACATCGCAGCATGTGGAGTTCCACTGCAGGACATCGCAGCATGTGGAGTTCCACTGCAGGACATCGCAGCATGTGGAGTTCCCCTGCAGGACATCGCAGCATGTGGAGTTCCACTGAAGGACATCGCAGCATGTGGAGTTCCACTAAAGGACATCGCAGCATGTGGAGTTCCACTGAAGGACATCGCAGCATGTGGAGTTCCACTGAAGGACATCGCAGCATGTGGAGTTCCACTGAAGGACATCGCAGCATGTGGAGTTCCACTGAAGGACATCGCAGCATGTGGAGTTCCACTGTAGGACATCGCAGCATGTAGAGTTCCATTGCAGGGCATCGCAGCATGTAGAGTTCCATTGCAGGGCATCGCAGCATGTGGAGTTCCACTGCAGGGCATCGCAGCATGTGGAGTTCCACTGCAGGACATCGCAGCATGTGGAGTTCCACTGCAGGACATCGCAGCATGTGGAGTTCCACTGCAGGACATCGCAGCATGTGGAGTTCCACTGCAGGACATCGCAGCATGTGGAGTTCCACTGCAGGACATCGCAGCATGTGGAGTTCCACTGCAGGACATCGCAGCATGTGGAGTTCCACTGCAGGACATCGCAGCATGTGGAGTTCCACTGCAGGACATCGCAGCATGTGGAGTTCCACTGCAGGACATCGCAACATGTGGAATCCATTGCAGGACATCGCAGCATGTGGAGTTCCACTGCCGGATTTGGCAGTATGTAGATTGCGGTCTGTTGTGCTGTTATGAAACATGATCGGCTGATTGATCAAGAGCTAATAAAGCGCACCATTATCCGGAAGTGTCCTTGCGCAGAGATGCCCTCCACAGATGTGGAATTCCTATAACTGGACGCTCAGAACATATTGTTTGGGGTCAAGGGCAACAAGTTTCCATGTGTATTTTGTCCTTAGGACAAGTAGGCCCGACCCCCTGCAGCACAAACCCTTTGGCTGCCAGTTTGCAGTACCACATTATAGATCAGGAAAGGACACAGTCTGCAGTCAACGTAATATTTTTGACTATATGTTAATGCTGTTCAAAAAGCCTTTATTATTGGGTGAGCGCTCCAAGTAAATGTTGTAAGCTTAGACTGCACTACTGACAGTGGTTCCAGTATAAAAATGTTTACATACGTTTTCAAAGTTTAGCAATATGAGGCAATGTATAATGCTCTCCGATTTGATGCAAATATTTGCAGAAGTTTGAAAGCAAGATTGATGATTCTTTGCTTACAAAATAAAATGTTCATAAAAAAATGAAAGCAGGAAAAAAACATTTAGCTTAACTACTGTAAAATTTCGGGTACCATTTCTTTGCAGCATCATTTAGTAACATGTGTTGATGTATGCTAGTATTTCCCAAAAATATCCATAATGGAAAATCAGTGTACACAGTTTCAATATTATTATGGGAAACAAAAATAAACAAGCATTGGCAAAGCCGGTAGGTCTGAAATTGGTGGTCAGCCTTTTAGTTTTTTCAATGTGTGAATTGTTTTGGCATGTTTTTTGTAAAACCTTATAGGTGTGGGACACGGACACACACACACACACACACACACACACACACACACACACACACACACACACACACACACACAGCCACAGTAGTTACTGGCACTAAACAAAACCACTTTGTGTGCCGATATGCTCCTTGTAGAAGAGCAAAATGCCGTCACTCACAGTGAAAGAGAGAGGGAGAGAGAGGAGGGAGAGAGAGAGAGAGAATTTTAATAAACGCAAAAGGAGAGAGAGAGAGATAATTTTATTAAAACACAAAAGGTCATGGTCAATGCCAGACCAAATTAGGGGTCCAATTATTAAAGAAAGTCTCAAAAGTGCACCCATGGTATATGTCCTTGCATTAAGTGCAGCGATACGGCTTTCGTGAGTTCCCAAGAATTTACAGAAGGCAGACAAGAAATAGTACTCCTAGAAAATATTTGTGAACGTCATTTTAGCATGAGCAACTATGCATGTGTAGATCTGGTCATGCGAAAATCTGAGTGTTTGCAAGTTCACTTTCCCTCCAACCACTTTTTACCCCCAACTCTGGAAGAAGGTTTACGTCTGCCACTGTCGCACACAAAAGAGGACCTGGAGGAGGTTTAAGGACCAGCGTGGGTACACTCCCCACTAATAATATTCAACCCACAAAGAGCCCACCGGTCCAGAGTATGAGTCTGCTGAGTATGTGGAACACATATACCAAACACCAGATATGGACAAAAAAAAGAGCAGGGAAGGCATCTCTTTTTAAGGACGGTTCCCCTCACACACCTGAGGTGTCATGCTTCATCATAGGGGTGCCTCCTCGCGTCAAGAACCTAGTCTTGACGCGGGCTACAAACCACTCTCTACGAGGGAGGAGCTCAGGAATGTTTTTTCAATTTGAGCACATGGGTTGTCCTAAAGACCCTATGTGAGCGTGGTGTATGAATAAATGTGATGTGCAGTGCTAGCTTGAATTTGAATGCAAGTTAAAACTGCCTACAAAGCTAGCTATCAGAAACTTTATTCAGCTACCCTGTGACAGGATTAAAACAAGCATTGGCATAGCCAATAGGTCTCGCTTTTGGGACTTTATAAGTATTTAGTTATGCAACTGTTGCATGGCTAAACACTTATAAGGTCCCAAAAGCGAGACCTATTGGCTATGCCAATGCTTGTTTTTAAGCTTATGAGCATGATGATAGATTTGCAAGTGGTGATGGGGGGTGGAGGGGCAATTTAAGAGATGCGAGCGGGTTCCATTTCAGTGAAGTAGGGCCAGGTTGCCGTAATTGTGGGGGAAGTGTGGAGCAATAAAGGAGCTTGGTGAAGGGGGATTGTGAATTATTTTTTAAAGCAAGTTGAGGTGCCTGCGATATCCTGGGAAAAACAGTGGACAGGACGGGGAGAGTCAGCCATTTAGTGGCACCAGCAAGGGATAGAACGTAGGGATGGTTTAAATAAATTATTTAAACAAAACATGCCGAAGGGGATTAGGTGGGGGAAGCAACTCGGAGAGCAAGTGTAAGTGAAGAGCAACTCACAAGAAAGAGTAAACAAGCGGCCGCGAAAGTGATCGCGATCAAACATCAAAGTGGCCGTGCAGCCGCGAAAGTGAAAGTAATCGTGGTCAAGCGCGGCGCGCGCGCCCGCGCACATTCACTGTAGCTCTAGGCTGGCCTGGTAGCACTTTTTGGAGCCCTCTCAATAAGTCTCACCAGACCAGCGCATGCGCTGGGTTTTCGAGACCTAAACAATGAGCTGGGTAATGAGACTGGCAGAATTCAAGACCGCTACATTAACAAGATCGATGTTTCAGCCTTTGGTGACCTCTCAAAGTGTCGTGGCCTTCATCAGGATCAGAGAAACAGCTACTGCAACAAGTGAGTGTGTAAAAGAAATTGAAAAAACGGTGATGTATACGGAACCAGAAATTCGTGTGTTCAGTGAGTTCACAGTTGGGACCTACAATAAGACAAAAAAACAAAGAGCACCAATGGTGCAAGTGCTTGGTTATGCCACATTCAGATCAATAGCCTTTTAAATGCCCAGTGCTGGGCAAGGCAAAATTGCATGTATTGTAACAATGGTACAAGGCAGCACTTACCTATTTAGGAGTGCCATATAAAAAACCAGAAACCGGCACTTTGGATGTCCGTTATTTATCATGGTGGGGCTTATGAAAATGAAAAAGAAAAAACAAGGCCGGGTGAGATTACTAGCTGTAAGGGGCCCCCTACAGAGAGTCTAAAAAGCGCTATGTCGTACTGGGTTCACACACCTGGTGTGGCTTCCAGTGTCACACGAACAGGGTGTCTATTCCTCCGACGGAGTCAGCAATAGCACTACAGGAGAAGTGCCCACTTATAAGGGCTGAACGCTGCTCCCCGAATGAGTTGCACATGCAATGCTTCCCGGGCCGAAAGCATAGTGCGGCGAGGGGCGCATATAGGTATAGATAAAAATAGTCGCCATGTTGGAACAGGTCCGTATGAGGATATTGGCTGCCATCTTCAGATTGATGCGCACTAGCGGACCCTGCGCCGGCTTTATCGAAGAAATTAAAGGATCCGCCGATAAAGAGGGCGGAATGGGTAACAGAGGCGCCAGAAAAATGAAAGCCAACCTGGAGAGGAGAAGAGGTGGTATCAGAGATGAGAGAGAGAAAAAAGGAGAGGTGGAGGAATCTGACAAGGCTCAGATGTTAGTTGGTCGGAGAGAGGCAGGAAGAGGGTGTGGGTTTGCTCAAACAGCGGTGCCGACATGGCTAGGAGCATCCCTTTGTGAGGGGGGGCTCGTAAGAGAGCTGTGTTCAGAGTGGAGACAGGCAAACTCGTGCTGCATCAATATGTTATTTCAAGACAAACAATGTATTATGGGGTCATGAAGCGCCAAAACCCCACCCGTGTGCCAGGGGGCAGAGCTGGGGGGCAGAATCCAACAACCCAAATGTGGACTCGTGGGGGAACCCTGGGGGGCTGCGCCTGGAAGGACCGGTAATGACTCGTGCGCGCCGTTTGGGAAAAGGAAGAACCAATCGGAACTTCTGAGGCAACCCAGTGTTAGCATGTGCGTGTCCTGGCAGTCGTGCACGGATGGACGGGTTGTGGGCGCGTCCGTACTCCGTACAGTTAGGCTGCCCCAAGGCGGGACAATGGGATAGCAGACCTGCGGTTCTAGAAGCGGGTCTGAAGGGGCACTTTGAGGCGTGTGGAGCCCACGGGTAGCGAGGCAACCGGCTCCCCTATGTGGGAACCTACAAACGAGAGTTTGAGAGGCAAACAAACCCCTGTGGGGGAGTCCGAGGCACAGCAAGCTAGTGCCTGAAGGGTGCGTGTCGGAGCCCGAACCGGTCTGGGGTAGTCAAGCCACCAGGGCAAGTGGCGTGGAACAACTTACCGCTTGGATGCCATTGTCAGGAATACATTTCCAACATTTCTCAGGATGAGAAAAGATTAGAGATGAGTTGTTGAAAATCCTTAAAACATGCAAGTTAGTATGTATGCACAGACTCAAAAGGGCATTCAGGGTCAGAGTCCTGCAGCAGCTAGGATCCCAGGCTGTGCTGCTGCACAGTTGAACCACACTTCACGCTACACTGGCCCTTGGCCAGTGGAGGGTCGGAGTCCTGCCACAGCCGTGGTCCCAGGCTGTGCTGCAGCGCAATTAAATCCCTCACCCCCCAAGTTCTTCGACTTTTTAGTTTATGGTAAGGCCATAGCCAACATAAATTACACAAACATGTATATTTGTCATGCAAATGTGGAAAGCAAAACAATTCTCTACTTTGTAAAGTTGCATAATTTTCAAAGAACGCTTTGAAAACCAAAAATAACTTTGCCACTTGTCACACCCCTCGTTACTAGAGGCCAAAAACCGTGCCCATGAACTGCATGGAGTACTTGCCAGTATTTCACCCAGGTACTTGTCGCTATGCGCAAAGGGCAGCCCACACTTGCACTATTCAACCCACTAGGGCATGAGAGAGCTATGGGTCGTACGAGCCGTTTGTGACTGCATCAAATGGCTTCAACTAAAGGGGGAAAGTTTTGTGCTTTCGGGCAAGGACAGGATTTCTCTCAGAGGCCCTCGCTTCTATGATAACGTCACAATATATATATATGTATGTACATGGTATTATTTATAACAAGAACATAGCCAAAAGGCAGTAGGGCGCTGAACATGGTCAAAGGCAAGTTTAAAGTCAGTGAGGAAGAAGAGGTCAAAGCCGGACACTGTTCAGTGAGGAAAACAGATGGGCTGGGTCAATGCCGGCCACTCTTCAGTGAGGAAGAGGAGATGGGCTGGGTCAATGCCGGCCACTCTTCAGTGAGGAAGAGGAGATGGGCTGGGTCAATGCCGGCCACTGTTCAGTGAGGAGGAGATGGGCTGGGTCAAGGCTGGCCACGGTTCAGTGAGGAGGAGATGGGCTGGGTCAATGCCGGCCACTGTTCAGTGAGGAAGAGGAGATGGGCTGGGTCGATGCCGGCCACTGTTCAGTGAGGAAGAGGAGATGGTCTGGGTCAATGCTGGCCACTGCTCCGGGAGGAAGAGGAGATGGGCTGGGTCAATGCCGTCCACTGTTCAGTGAGGAGAGGCGATGGGCTGGGTCAATGCCGGCCACTGTTCAGTGAGGAGGAGATGGGCTGGGTCAATGCCGTCCACTGTTCAGTGAGGAGAGGAGATGGGCTGGGTCAATGCCGGCCACTGTTCAGTGAGGAGAGGAGATGGGCTGGGTCAATGCCGGCCACTGTTCAGTGAGGAAAGGCGATGGGCTGGGTCAATGCCGGCCACTATTCAGTGAGGAAGAGGCGATGGGCTGGGTCAATGCCGGCCAAGAGGAGATGGGCTGGGTCAATGCCGGCCACTGTTCAGTGAGGAAGAGATGGGCTGGGTCAATGCCGGCCACTGCTCCGGGAGGAAGAGGCGATGGGCTGGGTCAATGCCGGCCGCTGTTCTTTTAGGAGGTGAATCTCCTACTCTTCCCTACATTGGAGATTCGTCGGGTGGTCCTGATAGACACCTGCCTGTTGCTCCAGATTCTGGGGGCATAGAGGGAAAGGTTTGCTGCCTTGTTGTTCCTTTTAACACATCTTAGCCTGCAGACTGGTGATGTCCTCGATGTGGGTGTGTGGGAACCTCCAGAGAGGTGAGCCTTTCATTCCTCAAACAGGGGTGGGTGAAAATACAGTAACAGCCACTCAAATAAAAATGACAAACGGGGCAGTTCCTCAAGTTTGTCAACGCAGCAAAATGTCAGGCGAGGTGAACATTTCCTCCACAAAAACCTCTGAACCAAAACAAAATGACTCTGCATACGCTCCTCTGTCAAAGGTCTGCTCCTAGAATTGCGTTTTACAAGGAGAGTCGAGTGCAGCTTCTCTCACTTTTCAAGGATACACTGATGTATATTTATTTAAAAAATACTCAACAAACGCTAACTTCATGCACTGTAAATCCAAGGCCATATTTGGACATTTTCCTTTCCTTCATTGCCCGCTCATGTCTCAAAACAACTATTTGGTGGCTCCGCACCATCTCCGGACTCCTCTGCCTGCCACGCAGGGTTATTTTAAGCCGGATGAGTTCATGTGCATGTTATGAGGGCCTATAAAGGATTAATGGGAGCAGAGGGCCTCTGCGCAGTGAGTGGGCTCTACCTGTGTGCACTCAGGTACCGTGGACGCCCAGACCCAGTCCCTGGCTCCTATGCCTGCCACGCAGGGTGATTTTAAGGCGGATGAGTTCATGTGCATGTTATGAGGGGCTGTGAAGGGTTCATGGGGACAGAGCGCCTGTGCGCAGTGAGTGGGCTCTACCTGTGTGCACCCAGGTAGCCGTGGACGCCCAGCCCGACTCCTCTGCCTGCGAAGCAGGGTGATTTTAAGCCGGATGAGTTCATGTGCATGTTATGAGGGGCTGTGAAGGATTCATGGGAGCAGAGGGCCTCTGCGCAGTGAGTGGGCTCTACCGGTGTGCACTCAGGTACCGTGGACGCCCAGACCGACTCCTCTGCCTGCCAAGCAGGGTGATTTTAAGAGAGATGAGTTCATGTGCATGTTATGAGGGGCTGTGAAGGATTCATGGGAGCAGAGGGCCTGTGCGCAGTGAGTGGGCTCTACCTGTGTCCACCCAGGTAGCCGTGGACGCCCAGCCCGACTCCTCTGCCTGCCAAGCAGGTTTTTTTTAAGAGGGATGAGTTCATGTGCATGTTGTGAGGGGCTGTGAAGGATTCATGGGAGCAGAGGGCCTCTGCGCAGTGAGTGGGCTCTACCTGTATGCACTCAGGTAGCCGTGGACTCCCAGCCCCAGCCCCTGAAGCCACCCGGACCTTTGCTGGTGCTCCAGAAGTGCCCACTGGCCCCTCACTCACAGCTGACTCAAGTGCGAAAGGGTGGTTGACATGGTTAGCTCTGCACTATCCCCGAGCCTAGAATGCTGGCACATGGGCACTAAATGCCCACCTACAGCAGAGAAGAAACTCTACCTAGACAACGCTGGCTGCAGTAGGACTTCACTGCATAACTCGTATTTTTGTGGACAGAGTTAAATGCAGGGTGAACGAAGCTCCCATTTGTAACATTACTGTGAGCTCTACAGTCACTCAGGAAGCAGTGGCCGGGTCATCAAAACTCACCCACCATGACAGCCCGGACCCGTGGTACCAAGAGACGGCGCAGACAGACCGCCCTATTTGTGGACCTTACATCACATTCAATCATGTATTTATAGTATTTGTAGAATGCACTGTGACCCGCCTGGTATCCCGGCGTTAGGAGCAGAAATTGCCTAAAGGGAGTGAAAAAGCAGAGAAAAGTACATCAGTACAGCCATCATTACTAAAGAAACAAGCAGGTCTTCAAACCTTTCCTGTATCTCAACAAGTCCATCAGTGGCTCGCAGACCAGCGGCATTTACAACATCACTCTGAAAGTGTAGATTTCACTTGCCGCCCCCTGGGGGTGGCTGGGTCACTCGGACACCAGCTTTGGGTCACTGGTGAACTGCAGCATCTTTACGCCTGCAGTGAAGCAGACAAACTGAAAACAGGCAGCAAAGCCTGAGCGACGTAGGCGGAGGCAAAAATATCAAGACAAGGAGGACTGGAGATGCACAGGATTCCAGGAAGAAGCTTGTATCCGTCTCCGCTCCGCGGCTGCTGCCGCCTCCCACTCTGCAGTGTGGAGCCCCAGGCTGCGACACACAAGGGTCCGGCAGGCGGATAGGAACTGAAACCACCTCCACTTACCCTGCTGCGCCACCACCGGGAGAGCGTGTCCGCAAGACTCCGCTTCCAACAGGTGGGAATTGAATATTCCACGTCTACTTGAAATGGGTGGCAACTGGGTAGCCCAACCACCCTGTGTCATCACCGGAGGGCCCTATCCGTTACAATAGAACCACCCTGTGTCATCACCGGACAGCCCTATCCGTTACAATAGAACCACCCTGTGTCATCACCGGACAGCCCTATCCGTTACAATAGAACCACCCTGTGTCATCACCGGAGAGCCCTGTCTATTACAATACAACCACCCTGTATCATCACCGGAGAGCCCTGTCTGTTACAATACAACCACCCTGTGTCAGCACCGGAGAGCCCTGTCTGTTACAATACAACCACCCTGTGTCAGCACCGGAGAGCCCTGTCTATTACAATACAACCACCCTGTGTCAGCACCGGAGAGCCCTGTCTGTTACAATACAACCACCCTGTGTCAGCACCGGAGAGCCCTGTCTGTTACAATACAACCACCCTGTATCATCACCAGAGGGCCCTGTCTGTTACAATACAACCACCCTGTGTCAGCACCGGACAGCCCTATCCGTTACAATAGAACCACCCTGTGTCATCACCGGAGAGCCCTGTCTATTACAATACAACCACCCTGTATCATCACCGGAGAGCCCTGTCTGTTACAATACAACCACCCTGTGTCAGCACCGGAGAGCCCTGTCTGTTACAATACAACCACCCTGTGTCAGCACCGGAGAGCCCTGTCTATTACAATACAACCACCCTGTGTCAGCACCGGAGAGCCCTGTCTGTTACAATACAACCACCCTGTGTCAGCACCGGAGAGCCCTGTCTGTTACAATACAACCACCCTGTGTCATCACCAGAGGGCCCTATCCGTTACAATAGAACCACCCTGAGTCATCACCGGACAGCCCTATCCGTTACAATAGAACCACCCTGTGTCATCACCGGAGAGCCCTATCCGTTACAATAGAACCACCCTGTGTCATCACCGGAGGGCCCTATCCGTTACAATAGAACCACCCTGTGTCATCACCGGAGAGCCCTATCCGTTACAATAGAACCACCCTGTGTCATCACCGGAGAGCCCTGTCTATTACAATACAACCACCCTGTATCATCACCGGAGAGCCCTGTCTGTTACAATACAACCACCCTGTGTCAGCACCGGAGAGCCCTGTCTGTTACAATACAACCACCCTGTATCATCACCAGAGGGCCCTGTCTGTTACAATACAACCACCCTGTGTCAGCACCGGAGAGCCCTGTCTGTTACAATACAACCACCCTGTATCATCACCGGAGAGCCCTGTCTGTTACAATACAACCACCCTGTGTCAGCACCGGAGAGCCCTGTCTGTTACAATACAACCACCCTGTATCATCACCAGAGGGCCCTGTCTGTTACAATACAACCACCCTGTATCATCACCGGAGAGCCCTGTCTGTTACAATACAACCACCCTGTGTCATCACCGGAGGGCCCTGTCTATTACAATACAACCACCCTGTGTCATCACCGGACAGCCCTATCCGTTACAATACAACCACCCTGTGTCATCACCGGAGAGCCCTATCCGTTACAATACAACCACCCTGTATCATCACCGAAGAGCCCTGTCTGTAACAATACAACCACCCTGTATCATCACCGGAGAGCCCTGTCTGTTACAATAGAACCACCCTGTGTCATCACCGGAGAGCCCTGTCTATTACAATAGAACCACCCTGTATCATCACCGGAGGGCCCTGTCTGTTACAATACAACCACCCTGTGTCATCACCGGACAGCCCTATCCGTTACAATAGAACCACCCTGTGTCATCACCGGACAGCCCTATCCGTTACAATAGAACCACCCTGTGTCATCACCGGACAGCCCTATCCGTTACAATAGAACCACCCTGTGTCATCACCGGACAGCCCTATCCGTTACAAAAGAACAACCCTGTGTCATCACCGGAGAGCCCTATCCGTTACAATACAACCACCCTGTATCATCACCGAAGAGCCCTATCCGTTACAATAGAACCACCCTGTGTCATCACCGGAGAGCCCTGTCTGTTACAATACAACCACCCTGTATCATCACCGGAGAGCCCTGTCTGTTACAATACAACCACCCTGTGTCAGCACCGGAGAGCCCTGTCTATTACAATACAACCACCCTGTGTCATCACCGGACAGCCCTATCCGTTACAATACAACCACCCTGTATCATCACCGGAGGGCCCTGTCTGTTACAATACAACCACCCTGTGTCATCACCGGAGGGCCCTGTCTATTACAATACAACCACCCTGTGTCATCACCGGACAGCCCTATCTCTTACAATACAACCACCCTGTGCCATCATCGCAGGGCCCTATCCGTAACAATAGAACCACCCTGTGTCATCACCAGAGGGCCCGATCTTTTACATTACAACCACCCTGTGTCATCACCAGACAGCCCTATCTGTTACAATACAACCACCCTGTGCCATCACCAGAGAGCCCTGTCTATTACAATACAACCACCCTGTGTCATCACCGGACAGCCCTATCCGTTACAATACAAACACCCTGTATCATCACCGAAGAGCCCTATCCGTTACAATACAACCACCCTGTGTCATCACCGGAGAGCCCTGTCTATTACAATACAACCACCCTGTGTCATCACCGGACAGCCCTATCTCTTACAATACAACCACCCTGTGCCATCATCGCAGGGCCCTATCCGTAACAATAGAACCACCCTGTGTCATCACCAGAGGGCCCGATCTTTTACATTACAACCACCCTGTGTCATCACCAGACAGCCCTATCTGTTACAATACAACCACCCTGTGCCATCACCGGAGAGCCCTATCTATTACAATACAACCACCCTGTGTCATCACCGGACAGCCCTATCTCTTACAATACAACCACCCTGTGTCAGCACCGGAGAGCCCTATCTCTTACAATACAACCACCCTGTGCCATCACCAGAGGGCCATATCTGTAACAATAGAACCACCCTGTGCCATCACCGGACAGCCCTGTCTGTTACAATACAGCCACCCTGTGCCATCATCGCAGGGCCCTATCCGTAACAATAGAACCACCCTGTGTCATCACCGCAGGGCCATATCAGTTACAATATAACCACCCTGTGTCATCACCGGAGAGCCCGGTCTGTTACAATACAACCACCCTGTGCCATCACCGGAGAGCCCTATCCGTTACAATACAACCACCCTGTGTCATCACCGGACAGCCCTATCTCTTACAATACAACCACCCTGTGTCATCACCGGAGAGCCCTATCTATTACAATACAACCACCCTGTGCCATCATCGCAGGGCCCTATCCGTAACAATAGAACCACCCTGTGTCATCACCAGAGGGCCCGATCTTTTACATTACAACCACCCTGTGTCATCACTAGACAGCCCTATCTGTTACAATACAACCACCCTGTATGATCACTGGAGGGCCCTATCCGTTACAATACAACCACCCTGTGCCATCACCGGAGGGCCCTATCTGTTACAACATAACCACTCTGTATCATCACTGGAGGGCCCTATCCGTTACAATACAACCACCCTGTGCCATCACCAGAGGGCCCTATCCATTACAATACAACCACCCTGTGCCATCATCGGAGGGCCCCATCCGTTACAATATAACCACCCTGTGTCATCACCAAAGGGCTCTATCTGTTACAACATAACCACCCTGTATCATCACCGGAGAGCCCTGTCTGTTACAATACAACCACCCTGTGCCATCATCGCAGGGCCCTATCCATTACAATACAACCACCCTGTGCCATCACCGGACAGCCCTATCCGTTACAATACAACCACCCTGTGCCATCACCGGAGAGCCCTATCTCTTACAATACAACCACCCTGTATCATCACCGGAGAGCCCTGTCTATTACAATAAAACCACCCTGTGTCATCACCAGACAGCCCTATCTCTTACAATACAACCACCCTGTATCATCACCGGAGAGCCCGATCTTTTACATTACAACCACCCTGTATCATCACCGGACAGCCCTATCCGTTACAATACAACCACCCTGTGTCATCACCGGACAGCCCTATCTCTTACAATACAACCACCCTGTATCATCACCAGAGAGCCCTGTCTGTTACAATACAACCACCCTGTGTCATCACCGGACAGCCCTATCCGTTACAATACAACCACCCTGTGTCATCACCGGACAGCCCTATCCGTTACAATAGAACCACCCTGTGTCATCACCGGACAGCCCTATCCGTTACAATAGAACCACCCTGTGTCATCACCGGACAGCCCTATCCGTTACAATAGAACCACCCTGTGTCATCACCGGACAGCCCTATCCGTTACAATACAACCACCCTGTGCCATCATCGCAGGGCCCTATCCGTAACAATAGAACCACCCTGTGTCATCACTGCAGGGCCATATCAGTTACAATATAACCACCCTGTATCATCACTGGAGGGCCCTATCCGTTACAATACAACCACCCTGTGCCATCACCGGAGGGCCCTATCTATTACAACATAACCACCCTGTATCATCACTGGAGGGCCCTATCCGTTACAATACAACCACCCTGTGCCATCACCGGAGGGCCCTATCTGTTACAATACAACCACCCTGTGCCATCATCGCAGGGCCCTATCCGTAACAATATAACCACCCTGTGTCATCACCAAAGGGCTCTATCCGTTACAATACAACCACCCTGTGCCATCACCAGAGGGCCCTATCCGTTACAATATAACTACACTGTGTCATCAACGGAGGGCCCTATCCATTACATTACAACCACCCTGTGTCATCACTGGACAGCCCTATTTGTTACAATACATCCACCCTGTGTCACCACCAGAGGGCCCTATCCGTTACAATACAACCACCCTGTGTCTTCAACAGAAGGCCTTATCCATTACAATACAATCACCTTGAGCCATAACTGCAGGGCCCTATCCGTTGCAATATAACCACACTGTCATCACCGGAGGGCCCTATCCGTTACAATACAACCATCCTGTGCCATCACCGGAGGGCTTAATCCTTTACAATACAATCACCCTGTGCCATCATCGCCGGGCCCTATCTGTTACAACATAACCACCCTGTATCATCACTGGAGGGCCCTATCCGTTGCAATACAACCACCCTGTGCCATCACCAGAGGGCCCTATCCGTTACAATATAACTACATTGTGTCATCAAAGGAGGGCCCTATCTGTTACAATATAACCACCCTGTGCCATCATCGCAGGGCCCTATCCTTAACAATAGAACCACCCTGTGTCATCACTGCAGGGCCATATCAGTTACAACATAACCACCCTGTATAATCACCGGACAGCTCATCAGTTACAATACAACCACCCTGTGTCATCACCGGACAGCCCTTTCTGATGGATACATCTGCCAGTGGATTCCTCACCTTGTGAATATCCCCTGCGCCAGCAACATTCGGAAACTTTTGTAGCAGTCCACGCCGATGAGGTCGAAGATGACGTCACAGAGGCACGGCTCCGCTCGCGACTCCGCTGACGTCACCGGCTCCATAAGAAGACCTCCTCGGCGTGAGGACGTCAGTTCCCTTTTATCCGCGCCGACGACGCCAACGGATTTCGGGAATCGTTACTGGTAGCTGTTCTGGTTACTTTGTATGTTTTCTGGATTTCTCTGTCTATCTTCTGAAAATGTCGACAAGGAAGTCTGGGTTTAAGCCTTGCCGGGAATGTGGCAAGCACATGTCCATCACCAACCCGCACGACGATTGCGTTTGGTGTTTGTCCTCGGACCATGATGTCGGAGGATGTTCGAGTTGCAGGAAAATGAGCTCGAAGGCTCTTAAGGAGAGAGAGGCAAAACTCTTTACCGCCCGGATGAAGAAAAAAGAGAAAAGAGGTAAAAGGAGATCCAGGTCGAGGTCGAGGTCGAGGTCGGCTTCCAAGTCGACTTCGGGACATGCTTCCAAGAGCAAGAAGCATAAGAAAAAGAGGAGACATTCGTCGCATCATAAAGCTTCGACGTCAAAGTCGAGATCGCCAGTTCGGCGTCGAAGAGAGTCAGTGTCTCCCTCTCCTGTCCCGGCTTCGCCTCCGACTCCGTCTTCTCCGGCTCCAGCTGAATCCCCGTTGCCGGTGTCCTCTCCGGTGCCGGTTCAATCTCCAGTTCCTGCGAGTCCTGCGGCTCCGTCTCCGACTCCGGCCGAGGATGAGGATCGTCAGGCTCCGGGTGAGTCTGTGACGCCTCTTGTTCCACCGTCGGCGCCGTCAGGCCCGAGTCCGGTGCTTCCTGACCAGTATCCTGCTTTCCCAAATCCAGGTCAGGACCCCTCGCAGTATCTCAATGCGATGTATGGGGTGTTCTCACGGGCCATGTATACCTCTGGTGCACCTATGGGTCCGATGGGTCCGATGGCTTTTAATCTGGGAGTGCCGCAGGTTTACCCTCAAGCACCGTTTATGCCGTTCTTCCCAGCGACGCCGTCTTGGCAGCTGCCGGCGCCGAGAACATCGACGCCGCTTCCTTCTTCACCGGCGCCGACCCGACATCGTTCGACGCCGGCTGCTCCAGTTGATCCGCGTTCGACGCCGCTGCCGGCGCCGTCGAATTCGAATACGGCGCCGCCGACGCCGCAGGTGCGGATCCGTTCGAGAAGGGAGGCGCACAGAGTGCTGGAGGAGAGACGTTTTCTATTGGAAGAGGCTGAAGAAGGGGAATTGGTTGAATCTGATGAGGTGTTCGACGAGTTAAAGGAGGCAAGTGGTTTGGATTTGTCTCCGGAGTGGGAGATTACTCCGCCATCGGATGAACCCTCTAAAGACGCAGAACCCTATCATGCGGTGATTAGAAAGGCTGCGGAGTTGTTGGACCTTCAATTGCCATCCACGGAATTCAAGTCCAATATTTTGACTGAGGTGTTGCATTCCCCGACTGCAGTCTCAGAGCCTCTGTTGCCTTTCAACGAGGCGATTTTGGAACCTGTGCTGGATGTATGGCGCAAACCTTTCTCAGCCCCGGCAGTCTGCAAGGTGGTTGCAAGAAGATATAGGGTGGCTCCAGGGGATCCTGACTTTTTATCTTCTCACCCTTCGCCTGAAAGCCTAGTAGTTCAGGCTGCTTGTTCTGGACGGTCGAAAGGGGCATTTCCTCAAGTCCCGGGGGACAGGGAGGCAAAGAAGGTGGACCAATCGGCCAAGAAGGTTTTTTCTTCAGCCAGTATGGCATTGAAATCTTCGAACGCGACTTGTTTGTTGGGGCGCTATATCCATGCGCTTATGGACTCTGCTAAAAAGTTGGCGCCAAAGCTGTCAGAGGAGGATAGAGGAGGCTTCAATGAAGTGCTGTCGGATGCCCAGGCGGCTGCTCGCCAGGTTATTCAGAGTGGCCTGGATACGGCGGACTCGGTTGCCAGGGTCATGGGGTCTTCTGTCGCCACCAGGAGGGGTGCATGGCTAAAGTCCTCTGAATTCTCTTCGGATGTTCAGTCAGCTTTGTTGGACTTACCTTTTGATGGGTCTGGTCTGTTCGGGAAGAAGGCTGATGCTGCTCTCGAGCGCTTCAAAGAGGGTAAGGCTACGGCTAGGTCGTTGGGCCTTCAATCCCAGCCGAGAGGTACTTTCAAGAGGTACAGAGGCTTTGGAAGGGCGAGTTTTCGTTCCTACAGACCAACACAGCAGCAGCAGCAACAGCAGCAGCAAGGCTCACAGTCCAAGGGATATAGAGGAAGACTTAGAGGTCGCTCACGTGGCCGTCAGCTCTCCTCCTCCTCTTCCTCTTCCTCAGCCCCTCCCACCACCGCAAAACAGCCCTAGATTCGACATTCCGGATCATGTTGGTCCTGTGGGGGGCCGGCTTACCCATTTTCTACAAGATTGGGAGTCTGTAACTACAGATCTCTGGGTTCTAGATCTTGTGGAAAATGGGTACGCCCTTCCCTTTCGGGAATTCCCTCCGAATTACCCTCCTTGCCAAGCTGCTTGCTCGGAGGACCACCGTCTTCTCCTGCAGGAGGAAGTCCTGAAGTTGTTTCAAAAAGGTGCGATAGAGGTGGTCCCAGAGCAGGAGAGGGGTCAGGGATGCTACTCCCGGTATTTCCTGATTCCGAAAAAGGACGGCAGATTGTGTCCGATATTGGACCTCAGAATCTTGAACTTCTACCTGAAACAGGAGAAGTTCAAGATGCTCACTCTTGCGCAGGTTCTTCAGGCGCTGAATCAGGAGGATTGGATGGTGTCGCTCGACTTGCAGGATGCATATTTCCACATCCCCATCCTGGAGTCGCACAGGAAGTATCTCCGGTTCACGGTAGGATCGCAACATTATCAGTTTGCGGTCCTCCCGTTTGGTCTTACTTCGGCACCTCGAGTCTTCACAAAGGTGATGGCGGTGGTGGCAGCCCATCTCAGAAGGTCGGGGATTTCGGTTTTCCCCTATTTAGACGACTGGCTGATCAAGGCGGAGTCGTCGGAGAAGGTGCTGCGTCATCTGCAGGTTACAACTCGGCTGTTGTACAAATTGGGTTTTTCGATCAATGTGCCCAAATCTCACCTGGTGCCCTCTCAGCGCAACCTGTTCATAGGTGCGGTACTGGACACTACTGTGTCTCGAGCATTCCCTCCTCCTCAAAGGATTCTCGACATACAGGAAATGATTCCTTTATTTTACAACGGAGCGGTTGTTCCAGTTCTGAGGGTCCTTCGCCTGCTCGGTCTGTTCGCCTCCTGCATCCTGTTGGTCAACCATGCACGCTGGCACATGAGGGCGCTCCAGTGGTGCCTCCGCAAGCAGTGGTATCAGCACAAAGGGGATCTCAGGGAGTCTGTGAGGATCTCCAGAGAAACTGCAGCGGATCTATCTTGGTGGAGCGTGGAGGGCAATCTGTCTCAAGGAAAGCCCTTCCATCTACCTCCATCGGTGGCCACGGTGATAACGGATGCATCCACCCTAGGGTGGGGTGCTCATCTGGGGGATCTGGAGATCAAGGGTCTTTGGTCTCCAGAGGAAAGGTTGTTGCACATCAACCTTCTGGAATTGCGGGCGATTCGCTTGGCGCTCAAGGCCTTCCTCCCTTCCCTTCGCGGTCAGTCTATTCAAGTCCTGACGGACAACACGACCGCGATGTGGTATATAAACAAACAGGGAGGAGTGGGGTCTCTTTGTCTCTGCAGAGAGGCTCTGCGTCTGTGGTCCTGGGCTCAGGACCATCGGATTTGTCTGATGGCAAATCATCTGGCCGGGGTGCTGAACGTGCGTGCGGACAGTCTCAGTCGGCAGTTCTCCGCCGACCACGAGTGGAGGCTCCATCCGGAGGTGGTTCGTTACGTCTTTCGGACGTGGGGAACTCCTCGGGTGGATCTGTTTGCCACCCGCGAGAACACGCACTGCCCGTCATTCTGCAGTCTCCAGTATCCGATGCAGGGAGCTTTGGGGGACGCGTTTCAGTTGAGTTGGGGCTCACGACTCCTTTACGCGTTTCCTCCCATACCCTTGATTCCTCGGGTTCTGAGGAAGATTCGCCAAGCCCGGGCCCAAGTCATATTGATCGCCCCGGATTGGCCAAGAAGGGTGTGGTACACAGATCTTCTCCACCTCTCCTCGTGCCCTCCGCTCCGTCTCCCTCTGAGGGCAGACCTCCTCTCGCAGTCGGAGGGGCAGGTTCTACACCCCCACCTCCAGAGCTTACACCTTCATGCCTGGAGATTGAACGGGGCAACCTGAGTTCATTCTCTCTCCCACCGGATGTGGTGGATGTTATTTTATCGGCCAGGCGACACTCCACCAAATCTATTTATTCGTATAGGTGGTATAAATTTGTTCTCTGGTGTGGGGAGAGATCCATTGATCCCTTAAAGGCTCGTCTGTCTAATATTCTACAGTTTGCTCTTTCTCTTGCCCAGCAAGGCTTTGCTGTGGCTACTGTGAAAGGATATTTATCGGCGCTATCGGCTTTCCTTTGTTTGCCGGATCAGCCGTCGTTGTTTAAGTCTCCTATTGTCCTTCGTTTTATAAAGGGCCTTACAAACAAATTTCCTCCTACTCCATTTATTGTGCCTCAATGGGACTTAAACCTTGTCTTAACCTATCTCATGGGTTCTCCCTTCGAACCCTTACACAAGTGTCCCTTGAGGCTCTTGTCTTTTAAGACGGTATTCCTCGTTGCAATTACCTTGGCAAGGAGGGTAAGTGAGCTTCAAGCTCTAAGTTCGAAGCCCCCATTCTTGACCATTCATGCTGAACGAATGGTACTCAGGACCAGGGCTGCGTTTTTGCCTAAGGTGGTAACTCCTTTCCATCTGGGGCAGTCCGTTACCCTTCCTTCCTTCTATCCTCCCCCTCACCCTTCCAAGGAGGAGGAGAGACTTCACCGCTTGGACCCTAAGAGGGCGGTGAGCTTCTACCTGGACAGGTCAAAAGACTACAGGATTGATGACCAGCTCTTTGTGGGTTTTGCTGGCTGCAGAAAGGGTCGTGCGGTGCACAAGCGCACCCTTTCCAGATGGATTGTACTATGCATCAAGATCTGCTACTCCCTAGCTGGTAAGGAGCCTCCGGAGGGGTTGAGGGCTCATTCTACCAGGGCAAAGTCTTCTACATCTGCCTTATCTAGGGGTGTTCCTGTGGGGGACATTTGTAGGGCGGCAACTTGGGCCTCCCTTCACACCTTTGCAAAACATTATTGCTTGGACACCGAGGTGAGGAGGGACGGACATTTTGCTCGTTCCGTCCTTCAGGATTTTCTGGTATAGGGGGATGGACACCCTCCTCCGGGAGTGGGGACTGCTGTGGAATCTATTCACAAGGTGAGGAATCCACTGGCAGATGTATCCATCAGAAGAACAAGTTACTTACCTTCGGTAACGCTTTTTCTGGTGGATACAGTATCTGCCTGTGGATTCCTCACTGACCCACCCGCCTCCCCGTTGTCCATCCTTCTATACCTACAATTCTGTTGATGGTATTTCAAATGTGTTTTTACTGTCAAGGGCATTATGTTGTTTCTTATTTTCCACACTGTGTGTGTTGATTTGCATATCGTGTACTGTGTATACTGTGTATATATTGCTGTCAGTCCGTCCGTGTGCCTCGAAGGCACGGAAAAAAGGGGCGGAACTGACGTCATCACGCCGAGGAGGTCTTCTTATGGAGCCGGTGACGTCAGCGGAGTCGCGAGCGGAGCCGTGCCTCTGTGACGTCATCTTCGACCTCATCGGCGTGGACTGCTACAAAAGTTTCCGAATGTTGCTGGCGCAGGGGATATTCACAAGGTGAGGAATCCACAGGCAGATACTGTATCCACCAGAAAAAGCGTTACCGAAGGTAAGTAACTTGTTCATCTCTTACAATACAACCACCCTGTATCGTCACCGGACAGCCCTATCAGTTACAATACAACCACCCTGTGCCATCACCGGACAGCCCTATCCGTAACAATAGAACCACCCTGTGTCATCACCGCAGGGCCATATCAGTTACAATATAACCACCCTGTGTCATCACCGGAGAGCCCGGTCTGTTACAATACAACCACCCTGTGTCATCACCGGACAGCCCCATCTCTTACAATACAACCACCCTGTGTCAGCACCGGAGAGCCCTGTCTGTTACAATACAACCACCCTGTGCCATAATCGCAGGGCCCTATCCGTAATAATAGAACCACCCTGTGTCATCACCGCAGGGCCATATCAGTTACAATATACCCACCCTGTGTCATCACCGGAGAGCCCGGTCTGTTACAATACCACCACCCTGTGCCATCACCAGAGGGCCCTATCAGTTACAATACAACCACCCTGTGCCATCATCGCAGGGCCCCATCCGTAACAATAGAACCACCCTGTGTCATCACCAGAGGGCCCGATCTGTTACAATACAACCACCCTGTGCCATCACCAGAGGGCCATATCCGTTACAACATAACCACCCTGTATGATCACTGGAGGGCCCTATCCGTTACAATACAACCACCCTGTGTCATCACCGGAGAGCCCTATCTGTTACAATACAACCACCCTGTGTCATCACCGGAGAGCCCTGTCTGTTACAATACAACCACCCTGTGCCATCATCGCAGGGCCCTATCCGTAACAATAGAACCAGCCTGTGTCATCACCAGAGGGCCCGATCTTTTACATTACAACCACCCTGTGTCATCACCAGACAGCCCTATCTGTTACAATACAACCACCCTGTGCCATCACCGGAGAGCCCTATCTGTTACAATACAACCACCCTGTGCCATCAACGGAGGGCCCTATCTGTTACAACATAACCACCCTGTATCATCACTGGAGGGCCCTATCCGTTACAATACAACCACCCTGTGCCATCACCGGAGAGCCCTGTCTGTTACAATACAACCACCCTGTGTCATCAACAGACAGCCCTATCTCTTACAATACAACCACCCTGTATCATCACCGAAGAGCCCTGTGTTACAATACAACCACCCTGTGTCATCACCGGAGAGCCCTATCTCTTACAATACAACCACCCTGTGTCATCACCGGACAGCCCTATCTCTTACAATACAACCACCCTGTGTCATCACCGGACAGCCCCATCTCTTACAATACAACCACCCTGTATCATCACCGGAGAGCCCTGTCTGTTACAATACAACCACCCTGTGTCATCACCGGACAGCCCTATCTCTTACAATACAACCACCCTGTGTCAGCACCGGAGAGCCCTGTCTGTTACAATACAACCACCCTGTGCCATCACCAGAGGGCCATATCTGTAACAATAGAACCACCCTGTGTCATCACCGCAGGGCCATATCAGTTACAATATAACCACCCTGTGTCATCACCGGAGAGCCCGGTCTGTTACA
Organism: Triturus cristatus; assembly: GCF_964204655.1. Taxonomy (NCBI): domain Eukaryota; kingdom Metazoa; phylum Chordata; class Amphibia; order Caudata; family Salamandridae; genus Triturus; species Triturus cristatus. Next base: position 80,919,019 of record NC_140581.1, read on the forward strand.
ATACAGCCACCCTGTGTCATCACCGGACAGCCCTATCTCTTACAATACAACCACCCTGTGTCATCACCGGACAGCCCTATCTCTTACAATACAACCACCCTGTGTCATCACCGGACAGCCCTATCTCTTACAATACAACCACCCTGTGCCATCATCGCAGGGCCCTATCCGTAACAATAGAACCACCCTGTGTCATCACTGCAGGGCCATATCAGTTACAATACAACCACCCTGTGCCATCACCGGAGGGCCCTATGTGTTACAACATAACCACCCTGTGTCATCAAAGGAGGGCCCTATCCGTTGCAATACAACCATCCTGTGCCATCACCGGAGAGCCTTGTCTGTTACAATACAACCACCCTGTATCATCACCGGAGGGCCCTGTCTGTTACAATACAACCATCCTGTGTCATCACCGGAGAGCCCTGTCTGTTACAATACAACCACCCTGTGCCATCACCGGAGAGCCCTATCCGTTACAATACAACCACCCTGTGTCATCACCAGAGGGCCCTATCTGTTATAAAATAACCACCCCGTGTCATCAAAGGAGGGCCCTATCTGTTATAAAATAACCACCCCGTGTCATCACCGGAGGGCCCTATCCGTTATAATATAACCACCCTGTGTTATCACCGGAGGGGCCCTATCCGTTACAGAATAACTACGCAGTGTCATCACCGAAGGGCCCTATCCGTTACGATATAACCACAATGTGTCCTCACCGGAGGGCCCTATCCATTACAATACAACCACCCTGTGTCATCACAAGAGGGCCCTATCCGTTACAGTATAACCACGCTGTGTTATCACTGGAGAGCCCTTACACCCACCCTGTGCCATCACTGGAGAGTCCTATCTATTACATTACAACCACCTTATGCCATCACCAAAGGAGGGCCCTATCTATTACATTACTGATATGCTGAAGTCTATTTCATGTTACCCTTCCAAACATTAAAACACCTTCCCATTTGAAAGTACAAAAGCAATGTTTTGACATTTCTTTATATAAGACATCAACACCGCCACACTTAGAATGAACAGACACCACGTAATGAAGCGGCAAGAGTTTACAAGGGTCCATCAAAGATGTACAAAATATGATTATATGTGTTAAGGAGAGCTCAGGCCAACCACACTCTGGGTCATTTATCACTTTTTATAAACTTTGGTTTGATACTCAGTATAAATTGTTGGTCCAATTGCGACAGTCTCATTTGTCACGTCTCGTTTCTCTACACTGTATATTTTTGTGATTCAGTCATGGGGGTCTTTCCTTATGTGGCAACATGATATTATCAAAGGCACTCCTCTTTTTGCATTACATAATCCAAGTTAGAATAAAGATCTTTTGCACTGGTTTTTAGCTTCTTTTTCCAAATATTGTCAGAATGGATCATTTTACTATATTTACCAAAAATACTTACATTGTAGGTCTTGTTAGTATTATTGTTAGGCCATTCGGCCCTCACACACATCTATGATGCTTCATGACAGGACCCGCTCCTCACCCAAATGAAGATTAGCAAATATAAGGGGTGGGTCACACTTCCTGTAGCACACTGTGTCAAGGGGGCAGTATCTAATTCTACAGTTTACTGGATTAGGAGATAAATTGTATAATTTGCCTCACTGATACGGTCAGTGCCCACATCAGATTAAAATTGCCCAAGGTTGACTTTAATGGTTCTTTAATCTGGTCAGCCTCTGACAACCGCTAAAAACGAAGGGGTGAGTTAAGATCATTTTTGTGCAAATTTGTCAATATGTTTAACCTCTTCAGTGCCCCGCCCTTTCCACGCCCTGTGCCGGGCGTTTCATTAGCGGGCGGGGTTCATGACGAGATAGTCTCGTCATGGGCACAGCGCAACCGCGCTCCATGACGAGACTATCTCGTCATGGGCACTGAAGGGGTTAATGCCTAAAAAGCCTAACAAGATCTGCAGCATCTCACAAGGAATGGAGATCCTCTCTTACACCGTCATTAGGCAGTGTCCGGTTGTGCGTAAACGTTGGTGTATAGTGAACAGATATATAGTGATGTTCTTAGGTCGTACTACCAGGCATCTCAATTGGTGGTGGTCAACCGCTGGGCTCAAATAGATCGGGGGGACCAGAGTTTCCGTACAGACTGTTGGCTCACGGGGCAAGGCGGATACAACAAAGCACTATACACGAACCCCAGGAAATTGGGCCTCACTGGACCGACAGCACACACCATTGAAACTTCAATAAAAAATTGGGCTGGCACAACAAAATTACACGTGCAACCCCACTCTGGGAACCAGAGCAATTGGGCCGTTTGAGTGCTGGCCCCGGATTCGATAAGTGGAACCGGATTGGTATTTTAACGGTGGGGTACATGTGGAATTTCAAGGGGTTGGCCACCTTTGCTGACCTGCACAATTCAAAACCTTTAGATATCTGCAATCAGCCATGCGCTTAAAACAGCGGGACCGTGGGGGGTGGTTCACTTCCTGAAGCTTACCCACTCGAGGACAGGTAGATACTCTACCTCATGGTCAGGAAGGCCATATCCCTTACTTATAAAAAATTAATAAATAACCGCCCGGATCTTTCAACGCGCTGGCGGCAGCACTGGGAGGCAGATTTGAGTGAGCTGGAGGACGATGATTGGTGAAACACCTTGGCCTCCTCCAGGGAGGTGGCCATTCCCATGAGACTGCGACTGGTCCAGCTCAAAACCCAGCACTGCGTCTACCTTACTGTGGGGGTTCTGGTTAAGATGGGCAGGAGGGCTGATCCTTAGTGCCTCAGACAGTGTCATCAGGAGGGGCTTTCTTCCACATTATCTGGGAGTGTCCATTTGCCCAAACTTATAGGAAAGTTGTCGCTGAGCAAATGGAGAGTGCTGGGGGGGGGAGGGGGGGAAGAAATTAACGGCTACCACGAAACTATGCCTGCTAAATATATGGGAGGCCTCAGACCTCACCCAGACTAAGAAATCATGGGTTTCATTGGGAAGTGCCCTTGCCAAACGAAACATCGAACAAAAATGGGGTGTGGGGGGGAAATACCAACTATCAGAGACTGGGCGGCTGATATGAATATAGCCAGGATTACGGAGAAAGAGGTTTTCAAGCACAGAGGGTGCCTCAAAAAATGGGATCGTAAGTGGGCTGCGTGGATTACACACAGGGGTGAAATATGCCTGTCTCCTAATGCGGAACTACGAAGCAGTGAGGTTAGATGGCAGGGCTCATTAAATGCCGTGGAAGGGACACTGGAATGAAAAATCACTTTTGTATCAACATATGTAAAATACCCTATGTAAATTTAGCATCTCATTGTATGTTATTGATTAACTGCATTGTTGTGCTTTTTGTTAATTTGCTAAAGAAAAAGAGTTAAAAATGAATGTAGTGATGTTGTACTAAAGTAGACCTTCCAAGTATGAGATCACATGTCAGATACTCTTATCTACAACCTGCAAAAGAGAGACAGGAGGAAGACATCCTTGAAAAATTAAAATCTTTCGTAGTTATTGAACCTGTATGAACCATTCATCTCGGTTACGGCTTAAACAATGGTCCCTACCTGGATTCTGTGTTCAAATAGCTTTACTGATTTAGACCACATATACATACATGCAATGTGGGATTGACCTGATCAACTCCTTACCTACTTAGGGTTACTGCAGTCGATGAGCCAGTATTGTCTCTTTATAATCTACAAGGAGTTGGAGACACATAACATTTTGTAATATTTGTATGCAATTGTTATGGAAAAAAAAAATATGAAAACAGGGCGCAAGAGCAGACAACGGCAGAGAGCGTCATACAGCTATACCTGGTGAAAGAGCAGTGCAGGCCAAAAACTTGTGCTGAAACACAAAAAGTGTAGAGTTTATTTAAGAACAGAGTGCATGACCTGTAAGGTCATAGTTAAAAGGAAAGCCGTGTTTGCCAAGCTTGAAGAAATTTAGGGCTTTAGCACACAGGCACATATTCTGTCTTTTAATTAGATTAAAACGTGCTTAGACAATAGGAGCAGGAGAGAGAATTAACCAAGAACACACCGAATCTGAAGAGAGGTCTCAGGAACACAATGATGGAGCGCACACACAAATAAATATGCATTCAACCTAACCACTCCTGCATCCAAAAGTAGAATACTTAGTGTGTCTCGCATTGTTAGAACTGTAATAAAGGATGTGTAGAGAATTAAGTTAAAGGCTAGGGTCACAGGTGACCACATGTTTAACCATAACTAATGTGTACCAGAATGTAACTGCCTAGTAATTCATTGTTTGAACTTTTTTAACTAGCATTGCTTAACTGTGTAAGAACAGCTCCCTGTGAAGCAGTGAACTGAGACCGGCTGTCTACTCATGTGAAGACACTCTCGGTATCAGGACAGTAAAGAGCTGATTTTACATTGCCAAGAGGAGTCTGTATTTGTCTTCATTTAAGTTACCCTGCAACACAATCCTAAGTCTCTCTTTTGAAAGCATTTAAATGAGAAGCGACTGAAGGTCATAATCGAGCATCGATAAAATCAAGGTTAAACCCTACCTGTGTGGCTCCTCCTTACAGTTTGGCTTGGTGGTGGCACAGCGCACCTCGGATATGTAGGCCGAGAAGGCGAGCCAACCGTGCGGATATTGTATCGACATGCTAGCCATGTGATAGTTGCGGTTGAAAGGTAGGCATATTCAACTAGGACTCGAGTGGCACCAGTATGTAGTACCACACATAAGCAGTTTTGTTTATATACGAGTTGAGCCTCATGCCACAAACTATTAAGAGGCATTCTTTGATATTTGAAGTCTATTTGCGTGGTGCTCTTCTTCCATATGGATATCCCCTCGATTTGAGCTGCAGCTCTCCGTACAGCAATATCAGGTTAAGTACATGTATCTGGAACCTTGTTCCAGTGTTAAATTGCGACGTCACTGATGTGACCAAAGGGTCTGTGGCCGCCAAAGTGGACTGCCTCAAGTGTCGCAGAGAGCGCCATGCATGTAACGGTGTATTAGTGTATGCTTGGTGTCCTGTGTCTAGGAGCGTAAAGAGACATTTTCCTATATTCAAGATCCACTTAACTGATGCGCTGCTTTCTTTAGTGCTCGGTTACCCAATCAGATGGCAACGCATGTTATCATTTAATCCTCCAATAGTATCTGCATTTTAAAGATCCTGCATTGTTCTTTCCAATGGAGGGTTTTGGATGTTTCGGAGGTCTCTCATCCGGTTTCCATCTTTCCTATTAATAACCCAGTTCAAGTCAGTCTCAGAATGGTTTCATCTCATAGGAATAGGTTTGTAATTTTCTTGGCACTCCTCTTGCGTTTAATGGTACCCCTGTGCTCAAGAATTCGGGATTTTACCTCTCGGGTAGTAATACTTGTGTAATAAGAAAGGGATTGTGCAAACCACAGGACTGCTGTTGCAAATGCTGTGCTTTGCCACAGTTAACAAAGGGCAGTTAGTCTGAGGTCTAGTTCTTGAGTTTCAGTCAGATTCCCAAACATAACAGTTTCCACAGGGAAAATTCCCTCCAACAGGTGGTGGGTTCCACAGATGTAGTTGAACATAAGGTTTGCTAGGTCTAGGTCTTGTATGAACATGCACGTCTCATGTTTTGTCCTCTATTGAAATTGAATCTGGCATAGTGGTTTGATCCCGAGCTAACCATACCGTGTATCCATTGCTTATACAAGCACACTAAAATGCCAGCACAAACTAAATCACTGGTCAAAGTGTCAAAGGTCTCCTACTTTTACTAGAAGATCCTTTGTGGCCTGATTCACGGTTAATACAAATTTAAGATTAGAAAAGATATAACCTAGGCTCTCTCTAGAACCTTCTCTTTACAGGGTGGGATGCCACCACCTACATTTACCGAAGACTTACACACCGCATTCGATACACAGTGTGAACATCAACTGTTATTATAGCAGACTAGCTCCACATTCAGCATACAGTGGGACCATCAGCTGGACGTACAGAAGACTGGCTCCACATTCAGCAGGACCATCAGCTGGACGACTGGCTCCACATTCAGCCTACAGTGGCACCATCAGCTGGACGTACAGAAGACTGGCTCCACATTCAGCATACAGTGGCACCTAAAGGGGTTTGGGGGTGGAGGGGGGGGGGGGGAGCGTTCTCCCCCTGGAGAAAATGTTTTGGGGAAAAAGTGGGCATATGGTGTATTTTCAAGAAAATTTGAGAAAGCATCAAGGTTAATAAAGCAGTTGAGAATCTGTTCTAACAAAGACAGTGACCGGCAAAACTGGGTTTAAGGTTAGGTTTGTGCCTGAAGCAAGAATATAATCATGCACACATTGACACATGCCCCAGTGATTTAGGGAACAAAAAGGGTGGGTGCACGCACTGCCAACCCTTCCAACCATGCACAAAGTCCGCCTGCTGCCTTGCTGAACATGTTATACAAAAATCCGTTCAGGAAGGGGAAATCGTGAGTGATAAAACAATCATGCAACTTATCAGCTGGTCCCTGCGCATTGAACTCAGATGGGACCGCTCTCCACAGCGCGCCAAAAGCCAACACAGCTAAAAGTCAAAAGCCAACTAGAGCTAGACAAAGTGCAAACACTGATTTTTCAAACCGAAAAATAGCACAAATCTCTATCTCTTCCCAATTGAAGCAAGAGAAAATAACTTGGAGCACTGTGGGTGGTAAGAGAAGCACA